>NC_091252.1:22520000-23770000 GCF_042477335.2 Ovis canadensis | reverse complement strand
CTTTGAATTCTCTTTCAGTAAACTCGTATGTCCCTGTGACACACCCGTGTCAGTTTGTTTAAGCACTTCCTCACTTTCTGGTACAACAAGATGATGGAAATTATTTTGCATATGCCCTAACCAAGCCTTGCATGTGCTTAGATGCTCATTGTGTCTAACTCTTTCAGATCCCATGGACTGTAGCCTGCCAGGCTCCTCTGTCCATGGAATTTTCCAGGCAAGAGTACTGGAATGGATTACCATTTCCTTCTCCAGGGGATCTTCCCAACCCAGGGATTGAACCTGGCTCTCCTGCATTGCAGGCAGATTCTTTACCATCTGAGCCACCAGGGAAGCCTTAGGATCTATCATTTCTCCAAAGATCACTGATTCATTTTATTGGAAAAAAAGTATTAGAAACCAAGATCTGGGTGGTGGTTTTACTCGCTGATATTGGGATATAACTGCTTGTCATCTTTCTTAGCAGACAGATTTGGGAAATAAATACATGTATATACTAACCATGTAAACACATATTTCTATAATTATTTCTGTATGAATCACTCAGTATTTATATTAAGCTAACCATGAGTTCATAGTCATGTCTCCCACTTTAATTCAGTACCTCATGGTTCATTCTAGCCTTGAATGTGATATTTTTAAAGCTTAAACTATTACAATTTTGTTAGGCTGACCGATGAAGGAAAAACTGGAGGCTAGTTAGAGGCTTCCCTAGTCAAAGTGAGAGACTTTGGAGTATTAATATTATTTTGAACAGTCTCTGGAGATACCATGAAGGGAGCTGATGCAAACGCAGAATGGCTGCATCTAACATGGCAGTGGCGGACAAATGCCCACTCAATGCACTGACGTTAAACAAGGAACTACGATAGATTCAACATTATACACCCCACCTTCTCTCGCATTTAATTATTGAACAAATATCTGTTGACAGCCTGCTGAGGCGTAGGCATAGAACTGTGCTCTGGCTATGCAGCGGTGAGCAAAACAGACATGCTCTTTGCCCTTAGGGTACTAAACCATAAGTGAGGACAGAGAGAGACAATAAACAAATACATGTATAAGTATATGGTTGCAAACCACGCTGTGGGCTATGAAGGGAGAGAATATGAGTGAGATTAAAGGAAGAACCTAATTTGGACTCGCAATCTGGTTTCATGTTCTTTGTTTTCCCTGAGAACAGGAGGAGAGGCTTCAATTTTAACAAAAAAAAAGATTTAGATTTAGGCATTTCTAAGGATCAAGGATGCTAAATGTTGAAGTGCTTCACTAAAGAGGAGTAGGGTCCTTCCACTCTGCCCTTTTGAGAAAGGCTAACTGGAAGAGATGTGCCTTCATTAATCCTTTAACTACAAGTCATTTCCAGTTCTGCATTTCCAGGATGGGGGAGAGGCCTAGATGGCACACTGGTGCCTGGGTTCTTCATGTGGTTTGTCTCAAGAAAAGTAAAAAAACAAGCTCTTTATCCCCAGCGTTTACAGGAATCTCAAACCGGGTTACATAAAAGGAGCAATTTATTTACATGTAGCAACACAGGAATAGAAATGGCAGTCCTATTTGCTGACAGGAAAACTTTGCCTAATGTCACTTATTACAAACAAAATGCCTTTTGTAAACTCCCCAACACACTTATTAAATATACATCTCTGTGTTTTGAGAAAGGCTGGGAAGTGGTTTGGCAATTACAGCCCAGAGTTAACAGAGCTTACCCCCGCTTCCTCAGTTCCAGTTTGCAGATTCCCACTGTTTTGCCGGGACCCCTGTGGACCATCCTGACCACATCTTTGCCTTCCTGATACTTATCTTTCCAACCTAGCAATTATCAACCAAATCTTTACTACCACCATCGTGGCCAGAACCTCTTGACCTTAAGGGCTTGCCAGGACTCAGCATTAAACAACCCCTGGTTCCTCTTTCCCCACTGCTGACAGCTCTTGTCCCCCACGTTGGACCGTACAAACCACATTCTGAAGAATGTTCTCTCCCAGGCTTCGTGCAGCATGTACTTCTTTGTAATTTATTTAATGTATCCTGTCCTATTTAGTGTAGTGCCCTTTCCTTTTCCTCCTTGCCTTATATCAAACTCATAATTTTGTACCCACTTTGCCTTTCCAAAGCACCTTTCTCTACACTTCTGTTTTAAAACACTCTATTTACTTAGGGAAAAAAAAAGTACAGAAGGCCCAGGAAAAGAAAGTCCCAAATAGGCCCATGGCTTCCCAGGTGGCTCAGTGGTAAAGAATCCACCAGCAATGCAGGAGATACAGGAGCCTTGGGTTTGACCCCTGGGTTGCGAAGATCCCCTGAAGGAGGGCATGACAACCCACTCCAGTATTCTTGCCTGGACAATCCCATGGACAGAGGAGCCTGAGGGGCTACAATCTATAGGGCCATGAAGAGTTGGACACGACTGAGCATGGACTGGCTACAGTCCTATACATATCCACAAATCACTTGATTTATTGAACAAAAAATGCCTGTTATGGATTGAATTGTGTCCCCTCAAAATATGTTAAAGTCCTAACTTCTGGTATCTCAGAGTATGACCTGATTTTGGAAGGGGGAGTTATATAGATGTAATTGATTAGGATCGAGTCTTATAGTGGCTCAGATGGTAAAGAATCTGCCTGCAATGCAGGAGACCTGGGTTCAATCCTGGATTGGGATGATTCCCTGGAGAAGGGAATGGCGACCCACTCCAGTATTCTTGCCTGGAGAATCCCATGGACAGAGAAGCCTGTTGGGCTACAGTCCACGGGTTCACAAAGAGTCGGACACGGCTGAGTGACTAACACTGTCAAGTCTTAAAGTAGTAGGGTGGGCCCTTAATCCGGTATTACTGGTGTCCTTATAAGAAGAGGGACATCTGAGCACAGACTTGATGGGAGAAAACCATATGAGAAGGAGGCAGAGACTGAAGCGCCGCTGTTGCACGCTGAAATGTCAAGGATTGCAAACCACCACAGGCTAGAAAGAGGCAGGGAAGCCTCTCTACAATAGGTTTGAGAGGGAACCTGGTCCTGCTGAAAACTTGATTTTGGACTGGTAGCCTCCAGAACTGAAAAACATCAAATTTCTGTTCTTATAAGACACAAAGTTATGGTGTTTTGTGACAGCAGCCTTAGGAACCACGCACAATGCCACTACAATGAAGTATGAGAAGCAAACTCAACAAACGATGCTGGGCAAACTGAATATTCATATTTAAATATATATATATCTTAGTATAACTTTTATGAGGATAAAAATTTTACTAAAAGAAGGATAAAAATGTGTTGACATTTTATGAATTCAATGCCAATAAATATATGAAAACTGCTTAACATCACTTATTTTTAGAAAAATGCAAACTAAGCTAGAATGAGATTCTACTATGTATCCTCGAGATTGGCTAAAATTAAAACTAAACCTGAGAATACCATGCACGGATGGATAAGGAGGAGAGGGTTTTCAAACTTTCATACACTGTTCTTATTATTGTAATTGGCACATCCACCTTGGATGATGACTAAGTTGTCTACCGTGTGAGTGTGTGTGTGTGTGTCAGTTGCTCAGTTGTATCCAACTCTTTGCAGCCCCATGGACTGTAGCCCGCCAGGTTCCTCTGTCCATGAAATTCTTCAGGAACAGCTACTGGAGTGGGTTGCCATTCACTTCTCCAAGGGATCTTTCCAAGCCAAGGATCAAATCTGGGTCTCCCACACTGCAGGCAGACACTTTACCATCTGAGCCACAAGGGAAGTTGTCCACTCAGTTCAGTTCAGTTCAGTCACTCAGTTGTGTCTGACTCTTTGCGACCCCATGAATTGCAGCATGCCAGGCCTCCCTGTCCATCACCAACTCCTAGAGTCTAACCAAACTCATGTCCACCGAGTCCGTGATGCCATCCAGCCATTTCATCCTCTGTCATCCCCTTCTCCTCCTGCCCTCAATCCCTCCCAACATCAGGGTCTTTTCCAATGAGTCAACTCTTCTCATGAGGTGGCCAAAGTATTGGAGTTTCAGCTTCAGCTTCAGTCCTTCCAATGAACACCCAGACTGATCTCCTTTAGGATGGACTGGTTTGATCTCCTTGCAGTCCAAGGGACTCTCAAGAGTCTTCTCCAACATCACAGTTCAAAAGCATCAATTCTTCAGTGCTCAACTTTCTTCACAGTCCAACTCTCACATCCATACATGACCACTGGAAAAACCATGGCCTTGACTAGACGGACCTTAGTCGGCAAAGTAATGTCTCTGCTTTAGAATATACTTACTAGGTTGGTCATAACTTTCCTTCCAAGGAGTGTCTTTTAATTTCATGGCTACAATCATCATCTGCAGTGATTTTAGAGCCCCCCAAATAAAGTCTGACACTGTTTCCACTGTTTCCCCATCTATTTCCCATGAAGTGATGGAACCAGATGCCATGATCTTCATTTTCTGAATGTTGAGCTTTAAGCCAACTTTTTCACTCTCCACTTTCACTTTCATCAAAAGGCTTTTTTGTTCCTCTTCACTTTCTGCCATAAGGGTGGTGTCATCTGCATATCTGACGTTATTAATATTTCTCCCGGCAATCTTGATTCCAGCTTGTGCTTCTTCCAGTCCAGCGTTTCTCATGATGTACTCTGCATATAAGTTAAATAAGCAGGGTGACAATATACAGCCTTGATGTACTCCTTTCCCTATTTGGAACCAGTCTGTTGTTCCATGTCCAGTTCTAACTGTTGCTTCCTGACCTACATACAGGTTTCTCAAGAGGCAGGTCAGGGGGTCTGGTATTCCCATCTCTTTCAGAATTTCCCACAGTTTATTGTGATCCACACAGTCAAAGGCTTTGGCATAGTCAATAAAACAGCAATAGATGTTTTTCTGGAACTATCTTGCTTTTTCCATGATCCAGCAGATGTTGGCAATTTGATCTCTGGTTCCTCTGTCTTTTCTAAAACTAGCTTGAACATCTGGAAGTTCATGGTTCACATATTGCTGAAGCCTGGCTTGGAGAATTTTGAGCATTACTTTACTAGCGTGTGAGATGAGTGCAATTGTGTGGTAGTTTGAGCATTCTTTGACATTGCCTTTCTTTGGGATTGGAATGGAAACTGACCTCTTCCAGTCCTGTGGCCACTGCTGAGTTTTCCAAATTTGCTGGCATATTGAGTGCAGCACTTTCACAGCAGCATCCTTCAGGATTTGAAATAGCTCCACTGGAATTCCATCACCTCCACTAGCTTTGTTCATAGGGATGCTTTCTAAGGTCCATTTGACTTCACATTCCAGGATGTCTGGCTCTAGGTGAGTGATCACACCATCGTGATTATCTGGGTCATGAAAATCTTTTTTGTACAGTTCTTCTGTGTATTCTTGCCACTTCTTCTTAGTATCTTCTGCTTCTCTTAGGACCATACCATTTCTGTCCTTTATTGAGCCCATAAGCAGAGCAAATACATATACATTGACCCACAGATTCCTTTCCCAACTGAGATGCAAAATATATGAAACAAAAAGCATATGTAAGATATTCATAGCAACATCACTACTGAGAAGACAAAGATAAAAACCAACCCTAAAGGACTTCCCTAGCTGTCTAGTGGTTAAAACTCTACACTCCCAATACAAAGGACATGAGGTAAATTCCTGGCTGGAAAACCAAGATCCTACATGTCACACAGCATGGCCTAAAAAATAAAAATAAATGAATACATATTTTAGAAGAACAACCCCAACTGTCCATCAATAGTAGAACGGAAACATTCATGATACATGGTAGTAAATGTAAACGAAATTCTGCCACCTGAAGCAACAAGGATGATAGTCAAAAACATAATTACTAGGAAAAAAAATGACTAGAGAAAAAAGGCAGTTACAGAAGAATACATAATGCTTAATTCCACATACATAAAATCCCAAACAAGAAAATTAACCTATAATAATATAAATCAAAACAATGATTATCTTGGAAAGGGTTAAGGATTTGAGGGGGAGAGAGAGGTTTCTGGGACGCTGGTAATGTTCTATTTTATTATTTGGATGGTAATTATACACATGCGTTCCCTTTATAAAAATTCATTGAACTGTGCCCTTATGATCTGCATACTTTTCTGGATGTATATGTTCAAAGGTAGTATTTACAAAAACAATGTATATGCATTAGTTATCTATTGCTCTGTAACCAATTACTTGAAACAACAGCATAAGACACATTTATTATCATGCAGCTTCTGTGGGTCAAGAACCCAGACAGGGCTTCATTGAGTCCTCTGGTTCTCTCTGGGTCTCTCATGAGGCTCTGCAAGGCTCAAGCAGGATCTGTATCTAGATCACTCCTGGGGATTTGGATCCTTGCAGATGATTGGCTGAACTACTGGCTCGAGGTCACCATTCATTCTTTGCCCTGTAAGCCTTTACACAGAGCATCTTGCAACAGAACAGCAGAACGTGTTCCCAAGAGATAGAGTGCTGGCAAACAGAAGTCACAATCCTTTGTAACCTAGTCACGGAAGTGACTTCCCAACACTTTTGCCATGTCCATTTATTAGAAACTAGTCATTTGTGTCAGCTCACATATAAGGGAGTGGGGGGGGGGGGAGTGGGGAGGAGTTGGGGGGTGGGGGGGTGGGGGGGTGGCTGCTGCTGCTGCTAAGTCGCTTCAGTCGTAACCGACTCTGTGAAACCCCATAGACGGCAGCCCACCAGGCTCCACCATCCATGGGATTCTCCAGGCAAGAGTACTGGAGTGGGGTGCCATTGCCTTCGGGTGGGAATTATACAAAGGCATGAGTACTGGGAGACACAATCATTGGAAGCCATTTTAAGAGTCTGCCTGCCAGTCTGCTAGGAGCTGTGGCAAACAGCAACAAAATATATACAAATATGTACATCGCTATGCTTCCCTGTGCATTTCCAAGTACACAGGACAAGGTCAGAACTCTGTGTTAAATGGAAAAGTCTCTTCCTGTTTCACTTGGGTTGCGTAGATGGTGTGATTGTGACTTTTCACTGGCCACTGGTCTTCTCCCAAAAGAAATTAAATTAAATTTTATAGAGAAAAAAGTCTCCACAAAGAGAAAGGGCAGAATACTTTGTTATAATAAATCTTGAAGAGACTCTGCCCCAGGAACAAATGTTCTTAGTTATCCCGCCACCAACTTGAAAAGCAACTGGCATTAGGGCTAAGGAAGAACAGTGTTGTCTGGCCTGCTGCAGGAAGCCTCATTTTATTGGAATGCAAGAATTACAGCAAAATAAGGAAGAAGAGAAAGAAAATGGGAAAATGGCCTCAACAACTGCTTTTAATGGAAATGGTATGATGGCCCCTCATCCTCCTCTTCATGGTTTTAAGTCAGTGATCCCCAGAGAACATATCTGAAGCTGCAAATGAAAAGATTTCATTTGAGAAAGTCTGTGTGCAAGTCCTCTCTTCTTTGATGCCCCAGTGAGAGGGAATGTTTCCATTGTGTGTGGGTTTTTGATATGTTGCTTTGAAAAGAATACTAAATCCTTCCATGAAAAGGTTGAACATTGCACTCTTTGCTGAGTAAAGAGAGTTGTTGTTTTTGAGTAAGGCTGAAATCCTACTCAAAGTTGCCCTTGTTCGTGATCTGCTATTTTCTCAAGAGGCACATCAATGTACCCTTTCTTTTATTTATTTATTGTTTTCTTTTCATGGAGCATACAGCCTTTCTGTTCCTTTTCTTTTTAAATTGAAGTATGCATGTCACTTCAGCTGTGTCTGATTCCTTGCAATGCTACGGACTGTAGCCTCCCAGGTTCCTCTGTCTGTGGGATCCTCCAGGCAAGAATGCAGGAGTGGGTTGCCGTGCCCTCCTCCAGGGGTCTTCCTGACCCAGGGATCTAACCGTTGTCTCCTATGTCTCCTGCATTGGCAGGCAGGTTCTTTACTACTAGTGTTACCTGGGAAGCCCCAAGTTGAAGTATAGTTGATTTACAATGTTCTGTTAGTCTCAGGTATACAGCAAAGTGATATATGCCTCCTTTTTCAGACTCTTTTCCATTATAGGTTATTACAAGATTTTGAATACATTTTCCTGTGCTCTACATGCTGCTGCTGCTGCTGCTGCGTCTCTTCAGTCGTGTCCGACTCTGTGCGACCCCAGAGATGGCAGCCCACCAGGCTCCCCCGTCCCTGGGATTCTCTAGGTAAGAACACTGGAGTGGGTGGTCATTTCCTTCTCCAAATTTTACATATAGTAGTGTGTACTTGTTAATCTCATTCTTCTAATTTCTCTCACCCTCTTTCTATCATCAATGACGATAGAAATCTCAAACTGAAAAAAGGGGAAATTATGAAAATGCTGCTAACATTTTTTTAAGATTGACAAAAAACGTGAGGCTGTGACATGTCCTCTCATAAAACTAGAGGTATGATACACTGCAGCTGCAGATGTTAGAGCTCAAGGCTGCGAAGACCATTCCTTGTCAAATTCTCACACTCCAAGGGGGGAAAAAATCCAGTGGAAAGTATGGAACTATGTTAACACAGAGAAATCCAGTTAACTGGACCTTTAAAGTAAGTGGATTTTTTGGTGCTCAGCACAGCTAGGAAAATAATAAGAAAGCAAATGAGAGCTGGAGTTTGTTTAAACAGCACACTGCATTACAAACCTCAGGAAAAAGATACTGTGGTTTTGTGTATCCCAAAGTTAGCTGAAAATCAGAATTATCCTGCAAGCTGTTCCCAACTCAGATTTCTAAAGCCTCAACGAAATCTACTGAATCAGAATCTCTAGGGGTTGAGTATGAGCATCTTTATTTTGAAAAAGAAAAGAAAGCCATTCAGATGAATGGAGCTTGGACCAATTTTTTTTTATGTTTTTTGTTTGTTTGTTTGTTTTGCCAGAAGAAGAAAGGCAGCATCATATAGTTATATTTACCCATACAAAGCAAACAGACCCTTCTAGATTATGGTGATAATCTACGTTCTGAAAACTTTTCACCTGAGAGCTCCAGTAATTGAGGTGAAGTAGAAAATTTTAATTGTGCAAATAATTGCTTAAATCCTCCATTAATTTTACGTGGGCAACCTCTGGAGGAAATAGGGACCCCTCATTACTAACCTTTTGCTGATAATTTCTTTTACAAATATTTCTATGCCCCTTAATTATATTCTGTTATGTTAAAAGCTCCCTGTTTTCTACTTTTTGTAGAGGATATGTTATTATTTGAACTGTCTATTGTAAGGAACAGTTAAACCTTACCTAATTATACTTTCAATATCTCTGTCATTGGGGGCTTCTCTGCTGGCTCAGTGGTAAAGAACCTGCCTGCAATGCAGGGAATTCAGGTTAGGTGATTGGGGGCAGGAGGAGAAGGGGACAATAGAGGGTGAGATGGCTGGATGGCATCACTGACTCGATGCACATGAGTTTGGGTGAACTCTGGGAGTTGGTGATGGACAGGGAAGCCTGGTGTGCTGCAATTCATGGGGTCGCAAAGAGTCAGACACCACTGAGCGACTGAACTGAACTGAGCTGAAGCAAGAAATGATAGTGACTTACAGAGAGGTGTCAGTGGAGGGGTGCTGAGAAGGTGTAAGCCTCTGGATGTCTTCTGAGGAATTGAAAGGACTTGCTGACAGTTGTTATGCATGTGAGAGGAAGAGAGGAGTCAGGGGCCTTCAGCCTGAGAACAGAAAGTTTCAGTCCACTGGTTATACTGAGGTGGGAAGTCTGTGAGTGGCTCTATGAGGGGAGGGAAGCCAAGAGTTCCCGTCTGGACATGTGCAGTGTGAGTTGCATATCTCTACCTGTGTCAGGTTGGGTAGGCAGGTGGGTATATAAGTATAGAGTTCAGAAGAGGGATCTGGGTTGGATACAGGAACGTGGGGTCTTCAGCATTTGGACACCTTTAACACCACCCTTAGTGGCTGTCTGAGGAGGCCTTACAAATAGCTGTGAAAAGAAGAGAAGCGAAAAGCAAAGGAGAAAAGGAAAGATATAAGCACCTCAATGCAGAGTTCCAAAGAATAGCAAGAAGAGATAAGAAAGACTTCCTCAGCGATCAATGCAAAGAAATAGAGGAAAACAACAGAATGGGAAAGACTAGAGATCTCTTCAAGAAAATTAGAGATACCAAGGGAACATTTCATGCAAAGATGGGCTCAATAAATGACAGAAATGGTATGGACCTAACAGAAGCAGAAGATACTAAGAAGAGGTGACAAGAACACACAGAAGAACTGTACCAAAAAGATCTTCACAACCAAGATAATCACGATGGTGTGATCACTCACCTAGAGCCAGACATCCTGGAATGTGAAGTCAAATGGACCTTAGAAAGCATCACTATGAACAAAGTTAGTGGAGGTGATGGAATTCCAGTGGAGCTGTTTCAAATCCTGAAAGATGATGCTGTGAAAGTGCTGCACTCAATATGCCAGCAAATTTGGAAAACTCAGCAGTGGCCACAGGACTGGAAAAGGTCAGTTTTCATTCCAATCCCAAAGAAAGGCAATGCCAAAGAATGCTCTAACTACAGCACAATTGCACTCATCTCATGTGCTAGTAAAGTAATGGTCAAAATTTCTCCAAGCCAGGCTTCAGCAATATGTGAACCATGAACTTCCAGATGTTCAAGCTTGTTTTAGAAAAGGCAGAGGAACCAGAGATCAAATTGCCAACATCTGCTGGATCATGGAAAAAGCAAGAGACTTCCAGAAAAACATCTATTTCTGCTTTCTTGACTATGCCAAAGCCTTTGACTGTGTGGATCACAATAAACTGTGGGAAATTCTGAAAGAGATGGGAATACCAGACCACCTGACCTGCCTCTTGAGAAATCTGTATGTAGGTCAGGAAGCAACAGTTAGAACTGGACATGGAACAACAGACTGGTTCCAAATAGGAAAAGGAGTACCTCAAGGCTGTATATTGTCACCCTCCTTATTTAACTTCTATGCAGAGTACATCATGAGAAATGCTGGGCTGGAAGAAGCACAAGCTGGAATCAAGATTGCTGGGAGAAATATCAATAATATCAGATGTGCAGATGACACCACCCTTATGGCAGAAAGTGAAGAGAAACTAAAAAACCTCTTGATGAAAGTGAAAGAGGAGAGTGAAAAAGTTGACTTAAAGCTCAACATTCAGAAAACTAAGATCATGGCATCTGGTTCCATCACTTCATGGGAAATAGATGGGGAAACAGTGGAAACAGTGTCAGACTTTATTTTTTTTTGGCTCCAAAATCACTGCAGATGGTGATGGCAGCCATGAAATTAAAAGACCCTTACTCCTTGGAAGGAAAGTTATGACCAGCCTAGATAGCATATTGAAAAGCAGAGACATTGCTTTGCCAACAAAGGTCCACCTAGTCAAGGCTATGGTTTTTCCAGTGGTCATGTATGGATGTGAGAGTTGGACAGTGAAGAAAGCTGAGCACTGAAGAATTGATGCTTTTGAACTGTGATGTTGGAGAAGACTCTTGAGAGTCCCTTGGAGTGCAAGGAGATCCAACCAGTCCATTCTGAAGGAGATCAGCCCTGGGATTTCTTTGGAAGGAATGATACTAAAGCTGAAACTCCAGTAATTTGGCCACCTGATGTGAAGAGTTGACTCATTGGAAAAGACCCTGATGCTGGGAGGGATTGGGGGCAGGAGGAGAAGGGGACGACAGAGGATGAGATGGCTGGATGGCATCACTGACTCGATGGACGTGAGTCTGAGTGAACTCCAGGAGATGGTGATGGACAGGGAGGCCCAGCGTGCTGTGATTCATGGGGTCACAAAGAGTCGGACACGACTGAGCGGCTGAAATGAACTGAACTGAACTGAACTTAAAGCCATAGGAGTTAAAGACCTAAGGGGAGTGAGTCTAGAGAGAGGAGAGAAGATGTCCCATTTTCCATTTCTAGTTCTAAGATTCTAAGTTTTTAATTTAGAACCTCCAGGGCACCTTTACCATCTTCTTGGGACCCTTCATATGGTATAAGACTTTCACCACACTGGCACAACCCAAGTTCCCTTCCTTGTTAGAATAAGCTCCAAATGACTGTCTCAATCTTACTGTACACTGCACCTTTGCTTGTCTTATTTTTTCCACTATAACTGGCCATCCATGTATCTGCCCAGTTCAAATCCTGTGTCCATGAGTGAGGGAGTCCTTCTAATTGTTCCACGATCAAATCTCTTACTCCTTCTTAGCAACAATTGTATTCATTTGGACTGCAGTGTAGATCATATGGCACTCTTGCTAATCATCTTCTGAACTGCTTTTTATCCCAAGGAAGCTGGAAAAATAAAAAACACAAATACTACCCCCTGACTCCTTCTCAGCTAGAGTGTCTACTTATGATCTACATCCCTCAAGTAAATATCCAGGCTCCCATGAGATATGGAAGGCAGAAGTCTTCATGATGAGGCAGTTGCTGCACGCAGGGAAGTATTTTATTCTGCTGAGGTAGCTGTGGAGCATCCCTAAGGGTCATGTAGGTGCTGAGTGGAAGACAGCAAGGGCCACCCCAGTCAGATTTTCACTAAACAGTTTTGTGGTAAAGTTGGACAACTCTCTTGACAGTGTGGCATCTAACTTTGTTTCCTTGGCCTTTCTAGAAATCCCATATGCAACCCTATATTCTTTAAGAAGCTCTTTCTTCTTGAAGTAGGTTGAGTGGATTCTGTTTTCTGCAATTAAACATCTCAATCAATAAAACACCTTTCTGTTATTACCAGCTCACTTTGCTGGGTAACATGTTTACTGTATTTTTTTCTCTGCTAGATTGTTTAGACAGGAGATAACTATGTCACATTCCTCTTGTGTAGAGGACAGCACCCAGTGTGGCCGTGAGGTGGCCAGGATGCCCCAGCAAACTCTCAAAAGGGCTATAAGGTCTTTTAACACGGTGACACGTCTATTTTGGTCACTGAGTAATCTACTGCTACTAAGTTGTTTGGATATTTCTACTTAATAAATGGAACTGTTTTTTTTTTTCACATCATAAAAGTTATTGAGACACTAAGGGGACTATGAACTAAAACAGCTTCATAATCTCTGCACTAGGTACTGAATAAAAATAAATGTTGTATCTCAGCTCTGCTTGAGAAGACTTGAGGAGGCCAGCCCTCAGTTGAGGAACAAAGGGAAATTTGGCCCATGTGGGAACCAGTCAAAGCAGGGAGGATGGAAAAATAGGACTTACATGGATAGCATCTCAAATAGAGTTCTTTAACTTTGGTCACAACTCATGAGAAATGCTGGAATGCCTATAGGAGTTAGAGAATCCACTGCTTATCTCTGCATCACTGAAGTTATTATGGAAGCTCTCCTCAAGTCCTCTGGTCAGTTTGCTCTTTACCTTCAGCGCTGCTACACTGTATCATTCTATTGGCTTAAATGAATCCTACAGGCCCAGAAAGCTATTACAAACTTAGACAACATATTATAAAGCAGAGCCATCACTTTGCCAACAAAGGGCCATGTAGTCAAAGCTATGGTTTTTCCAGTAGTCATGTACAGATGTGAGAGTTGGCCCATAAAGAAGGCTGAGTGCTGAAGAACTGTTACTTTTGGACTGTGGTGCCAGAGAAAACTCTTGAGAATCCCTTGGATAGTGAGGTGATCAAACCAGTCAATCCTAAAAGAAATCAGTCCTGAATATTCACTGCAAAGACTGATGCTGATGCTGAAGCTCCAATACTTTGGCCACCTGATGTGAAGAACTGACTCATTGGAAAAGACCCTGATGCTGGGAAAGATTGAAGGCAGAGGAGAAGGGGATGACAGAGGATGCGATGGTTGGATGGCATCACTGACTCAATGGACATGAGTTTGAGCAAATTCTGGAAGACAGTGAAGGACAGAGAAGCCTGGTGTGCTGCAAGTCCATGGGGATGCAGAGTTGGACACAACTTAACAACTGAAGAATAGTAACAACCAGCCCAAAAGTTCAGTTCAGTTCAGTCGCTCAGTCGTGTCCAACTCTTTGAGACCCCATGAACCGCAGCACGCCAGGCCTCCCTGTTCATCACCATCTCCCGAAGTTCACTCAGACTCATGTCCATCGAGTCACTGATGCCATCCAGCCATCTCATCCTCGGTCGTCCCCTTCTCCTCCTGCCCCCAGTCCCTCCCAGCATCAGAGTTTTTTCCAATGAGTCAACTCTTCTCATGAGGTGGCCAAAGTACTGGAGTTTCAGCTTTAGCATCATTCCTTCCAAAGAAATCCCAGGGAGGAGGTCAAATATAGGCAGACAGCCTAGCTGAGACAATGATGGAGAAGACAGACTGTATTTTAACTGCTGGCATGTCAGCTCACATCTTTTGCCAAATGATATTTATACAGCTGAGAGGAGTATGTTAGTTTCATGTTCCTTCTGCACAGGAGTTGGAGCCATTCTCAAGAGAAGACTCTTAAATGGAATGCATATGTTTTACAATATCCAAAATGAGCTTCTTATGCTCAGATCCTTAAGCCCCTAAATACCACAACTTTGGCTAAGCTGGCAGGCTCCTCTCTGGCCAGCGCTCTGATTAGAATCTAAACTTTAGATGATTATACTCCAGAATCAGAACTGAACCACGTTGGGGTTTTGTAGTGTGTGAATTCAATTCATTATGGTTACTGGGGTTTAGGATTCATTGGAAGGATCTAGACTTACTGTGAGGAGACATTTTATCAGACAGTTTTCAAATCTGGCAGATTTTCCTGAGGGCTCAGAAACTGTGGTCCAAAGCTGGGATCTCAGCCACTGAGAGCAGCAATTAGGCGGCTGAAGGCAACCCGCCAAGTCCGTTAGGATTTGCCTAATGGAATCATGAGTCAGCATTCTCTGGGAAGTAGTAGCCAGGCCCATGGGCCAAGGAACATATAGACTGAGAGGGCAAGACATTGACAAGCAACTTCCATTTCACGCAAAGAAAAGAAAGTTACAAGGAAGTTGGTCTACTCTTCAGGGGCCCCCAAAGACAAAAATGTAGCAACTCTCAAAGTGATTATTACAGAGCGTGACGGGATCTGGCTCTCTTTCTGTCTCTCTGACTGTCTCTTGTTCTTGCCCTTCATCTTTGCATTTTTTCAGTATTCAACATTAATATCAATTTAAAACTGAGAGTCCATGCACTGTAACCCTCCAGGTCTGCCCTGTCCATGGAATTTTCCAGGGAGGAAGACTGGAGTGGGTTGCCCCTTCCTCCTCCAGAGGATCTTCCCAACCCAGGGATGGAATGCAAGTTTCTTCTCCTGCATTGGCAGGCAGATTCTTTACCACTGTGCCACCTGGGAAGCTCCAAACTGAGAGTAGTGCCTGGGAATAGAGCTATAGAGCAGAGAGGGCAATAGGGGACACTGGAAACAGATTTTTAGTTAGTTGGAAAGAATATGTGTGATCTTAGGGTCACTCCATCTTCAACTTACACAGAGCATTATAGAGTCATGATGGCCGAGAATACTGTAGAAGATAGTAAAGGAAATTTGGGAGCATTCTTTTCCCCCTTGAGAACCAAATTAGGGAGCCTGGAGGCCTGAAATTCACAGAATCACAAAGAGTGAGATGCAACTGAGTGAGCATGCAGACACTTAGAGAAATATTTTGCTTATATGTTTGCTTGTCATATATGCCCATGAACAGCAGGAAGAGGCAAAAGGTTAGGACTCTGAAAGATGAACTCCCCAGGTCAGTAGGTGCCCAATATGCTACAGGAGATCAGTGGAGAAATAACTCCAGAAAGAATGAAGAGATGGAGCCAAAGCAAAAACAACACTCAGTTGCGGATTTGGCTTTCAATGGAAGTGAAGTCTGATGCTGTAAAGAGCAATATTGCATAGGAACCTGGAATGTTAAGTCCATGGATCAAGGCAGATTGGAAGTAGTCAAACAGGAGATGTCAAGAGTGTATGTCGACATTTTAGGGATCAGCGAACTAAAATGGACTGGCATGGGTGAATTTAACTCAGATGACTATTATATCTACCACTGTGGGCAGGAATTCCTTAGAAGAAATGGAGTAGCCATCATAGTCAACAAAAGAGTCCAAAATGCAGTACTTGGATGCAATCTCAAAAATGACAGAATGATTTCTGTTCATTTCCAAGGCAAACCATATCCAAGTCTACGCCCTGACCAGTAATGCTGAAGAAGCTGAAGTTGAATGGTTCTATGAGGACCTACCAGACCTTCTAGAACTAACACCCCTCAAAAGATGTCATTTTCATTATAGGGGACTAGAATGCAAAAGCAGGAAGTCAAGAGATACCTGGAGTAACAGGCAAATTTGGCCTTGGAGTACAAAATAAAATAGGTCAAAGGCTAACAATTTTGCCAAGAGAATGCACTGGTCATAGCAAACACCCTCTTCCAACACAAGAGAAGACTCTACACATGGACATCACCAGATGGTCAACACCAAAATCAGATTGATTATATTCTTTGCAGCCAAAGATGGTGAAGTTCTATACAGTCAGCAAAAACAAGACTGGGAGCTGAGTGTAGCTCAGATCATGAACTACTTATTGCCAAGTTCAGACTTAAATTGAAGAAAGTAGGGGAAACCACCAGACCATTCAGGTAAGACCTAAACCAAATCCCTTATGATTATACAGTGAAAGTGACAAATAGATTCAAGGCATCAGATCTGATAAGCAGAGTGCCTAAGGACAGAGGTTTGTGACATTGTACAAGAGGCAGGGATCAGGACCATCCCCCAGAAAAAAAACACAAAAAGGCAAAATGGTTTTCTCAGGAGGCCTTACAAATAGCTGAGAAAAGAAGAGAAACTAAAGGCAAAGGAAAAAGGGAAAGATATACCCATTTGAATGCAGAGTTCCAAAGACATAAGAAAGCCTTCCTCAGTGATCAATGCAAAGAAATAGAAGAAAACAACAGAATGGGAAAGACTAGAGATCTCTTCAAAAACATTAGAGATACTAAGGGAACATTTCATGCAAAGATGGACTCAATAAAGGACAGAAATGGTATGGGCCTAACAGAAGCAGAAGATATTAAGAAGAGATGGCAACAATACACAGAAGAACTGTACAAAAAAGTTCTTCATGACCCAGAGGACCACGATGGTGTGATCACTCACTTAGAGCCAGGCATTCTGGAATGTGAAGTCAAGTGGGCCTTAGGAGGTACCACTACGAACAAGCTAGTGGAGGTGATGGAATTCCAGTTGAGGTATTTCAAATCCTAAAAGAGGATGCTGTGAAAGTGTTGCACTCAATATGCCAGCAAATTTGGAAAACTCAGCAGTGGCCACAGAACTGGAAAAGGTCAGTTTTCATTCTAATCCCAAAGAAAGGCAATGCCAAAGAATGCTCAAACTACCACACAATTGCACTCATCTCACATGCTAGTAAAGTAATGCTCAAAATTCTCCAAGACAGGCTTCAACAGTACGTGTGCATTGTGAACTTCCAGATGATCTGCTGGATTTAGAAAAGGCAGAGGAACCAGAGATCAAATTGTCAATGTCTGTTGGATCATTGAAAATGCAAGAGAGTTCCAGAAAAACATCTACTTATGTTTTATTGACTATACCAAAGCTTTGACTGTGTGGATCACAACAAACTGTGGAAAATTCTGAAAGAGATGGGAATACCAGACCACCTGACCTGCCTCCTGAGAAATCTGTATGCAGGTCAAGAAGCAACAGTTAGAACTGGACATGGAATAACAGACTGGTTCCAAATAGGAAAAGGAGTACATCAAGGCTGTATATTGTCACCCTCCTTATTTAACTTCTATGCAGAGTACATCATGTGAAATGCTGGGCTGGGTGAAGCACAAACTGGAATCAAGATTGCCAGGAGAAATATCAATAACCTCAGATATGCAGATGATACCATACTTATGGCAGAAAGCAAAGAAGAACTAATGAGCGTCTTGATGAAAGTGAAAGAGGGGAGTGAAAAAATTGGCTTAAAACTCAACATTCAGAAAACTAAGATCATGGTATCTGGTCCCATTGCTTCATGGCAATTAGATGGGGAAACAATGGAAATTGTGAGAGACTTTCTTTTCTTGGGCTCCAAAATCACTGCAGATGGTGGCTGCAGCCATGAAACTAAAAGGCACTTACTCCTTGGAAGAAAAGCTGTGACCAACCTAGACAGCATATTAAAAAGCAGAGATATTCCTTTAACAACAAGGGTCCGTCTAGTCAAAGCTATGGTTTTTCCAGAAGTCTCATATGGATGTGAGAGTTGGATTATAAAGAAAGCTGAGCACAGAAAAATTGCTTTTGAAATATGGTGTTGGAGAAGAATCTTGAGAATCTCTTGGACTGCAAGGAGATCAAACGAGTCAATCCTAAGGGAAATCAGTCCTGAATAGTCATTGGAAGGGCTGATGCTGGAGCTGAAACTCCAGTACTTAGGCTACCTGATGTGAAGAAGTGACTCATTGGAAAAGACCCAGTTTCTGGGAAAGATTGAAGGCAGGAGGAAAAGAGGATGACATAGGATGAGATGGTTGGATGGCATCACCAACTTGATGGACATGAGTTTCAGCAAGCCGGGAGTTGGCGATGGACAGGGAAGTTTGGTGTGCTGCAGTCCATGGGGTCACAGAGAGTCAGACACAACTGAGCGACTGAAGTGAACTGAACTGAACTGATGCTTGTCTGTGGGAGAGAAAAAACTCTGGTGCCTCCTGATAATCTATTTATCAGTTCTTTCTCAGCTAAGAACCTAAATAGTACAGAATCTCAAAGAAAAACTGAACCAAAACGTGTAAATATTTACTTGGCAGTCTTTTTGCCAAAACAGATACAATATTTGTATTGGTAATATTTGCTGCTTCACCCATGAGAAAGTTTCTCTTTGCCTTGAAACACTGAAAGCAGCCTGACCTAAAATCAGATTCTCACAGTGAAGTAAGTTAGACAGAGAAAGACAAATATAATATTGCTTATATGTGGAATCTAAAAGAAGGTTACAAATGAACTTAATTGTAAAACTGAAATAGAGTTACAGATGTAGAAAATAAACTTAGGGTTACAAAGGGGCTAAAAGGGGAAGGGATAAATTGGAAGACTGGCATAAACATGCTGCTGCTGCTGCTGCTAAGTCGCTTCAGTCGTGTCCGACTCTGTGCGACCCCATAGACAGCAGCCCACCAGGCTCCCCCGTCCCTGGGATTCTCCAGGCAAGAACACTGGAGTGGGTTGCCATTTCCTTCTCCAGTGCATGAAAGGGAAAAGTGAAAGGGAAGTCGCTCAGTCGTGTCGGACCCTCAGCAACCCCATGGACTGCAGCCTTCCAGGCTCCTCCGTCCATGGGATTTTCCAGGCAAGAGTATCGGAGTGGGATGCCTACTATATATAAAATGGAAACTAATAAAGACTTACTGTATAGCATAGGGAACTCTACTCAATACTATGTAATGGCCTATATGGGAGAAGGATCTAAAAAAGAGTGGATATGTGTATATATATACATATATATATATATATTTGTATAACAGATTCACCTTGCTATACACCTGAAACTAACACAATACTGTAAATCAATTATACTGCAATAAAAAAAATCTTTTTTAATCAACAATTGACATATCCCCCACCCAAGACCTTTGGAAGGTCAGTGATGTCACTAACGTAAATGATTTTGCACTTATTTTGATGTGAGGTCTTCTGGTCAGGCCTTCATTTTCTCTCCTCCAGGGTCATGCATTTGTTAAAGCAGGTTGTCTGCAGGTGGAGAGCATTCTAGAGGAGGCTTCACTAGACAGGTGGCACAGCTGCTCTGTTGTTCATCAGGGGGGGCCTGTGGGCAGCTCATTCAGCTCTCTGGCAGCATCAGTTAGTTCAGTTCAGTCTAGTTCAGTCTCTCAGTCATGTCTGACTCTGCGACACCGTGGACTGCAGCACGCCAGGCTTCCCTGTCCATCACCAACTCCCGGAGTTTACTCAAACCCATGTCCACTGAGTCAGTGATGCCATCCAACCATCTCATCTTTTGCCGCCCCCTTATCCTCCTTCCCTCAATCTTTCTCAGCATCAGGGTCTTTTCCAAAGAGTAGGCTCTTCACATCAGATGGTCAAAGTAGTGGAGCTTCAGCATCAGTCCTTCCAATGAATATTCAGGACTGATTTCCTTTAGGATGGACTGGTTGGATCTCCTTGCAGTCCAAGAGTCTTCTCCAACACCACAATAGGCAGCATTAATAGGACACAGCAGAAAGAAAATGTTTTCTGAGATCTTTTCCAACTGAGCAACTTTTGATTTTAAGAATATAAGAATGCTCTCTGTTAGCCTTTGTGCCTCTTTCCATCTATCCTCCCACCTTTGGCATTGTTTCCTCAATGCAGAGCCACACATTAGGTTCTGTACATTCTCAATTATAAGCCAAGCCAACATGTCCTGAGGATGCACATTGTTGTGAGGTGACCACAGTTAACTTTTAAGATCTGCTCTGTAGCCACTATAAGAGTAGATCTTAAAAGTTCTTATCTCAAGAAAAAATGTGTAACAATGTAAGGTGATGATGTAATATATTAACTAAATTTATTGTGGTATCATTTTGCTATTTATATATACATTGATCTTCCTTCCACTTTAGCTCAGGGAGTCGTTCACCCCATTCCCACCCAGTCTGGTCTCTTTGCCTCTGTAGGAACATCTCCCTTGCAGATTTTGTCTTAGGTTCATATCATTTTGTGGCTACATTCACTAATGCTCAATTTTTTTTGCTTTATTTATTTTTTAAAATACAGATTTAAAAATAGACATTTCACTTCAAGGAAATGCTAAAAAGAAAAAAGAAATCCCAGGGCCATTTGCATTTGGAATACCCGATTCTGATTGCTGACACTGTTGTGCTGAAATAGTCTCTTCCTTAACTAATGATAATGCATATATATCAATCCTAATATCCCAGTTTGTCCTCCTCTGTGTCCCCACGTCTGTTTTTTACCTCTATATCTCTATTACTGCCCTGGAAATAGGTTCATCTGTACCGTTTTTTAGATTCAACATGTATGCATTAAGATGCCATGTTTGATTTTCTTTCAACTTCAATCTGTGTGACAGACTCTAGGTCCATCCACATCTCTGCGAATGACCCAGTTTCATTCCATTTTATGTGCACTACATCTTTTTATCCATTTGTCTGTTATTGGACATTTAGGTGGTTTCCATGTCCTGGCTAGGCTTTCTAGGACAGCAAGAACAAGAAGCCATCTAAGGAAAGTCGCCTAAGATTACAAATTGTAATCAGGAAATCTCTCTTCCCACTCCCTGTTTACTACCATGCACAGACCATAATCAACCTCCAAAATCTCCTGCTGAACACCATGTTCTGAATGTCAGACAAAAGAAAAATCATTCTTCTTCTATTCCTGAAAATAATTGAGGCAGGGAAAGGAGCAGAAGGTTTGGAGTTAAAGGGTGCTAGTTCAGTTTTGGACCTAGTAAAAAGCCACTTTTCCCATTAGTCATGTATGGATGTGAGGGTTGGACCATAAAGAAGGTTGAGCATCAAAGAATAGATACTTATGAATTGTGGTGTTGGAGATGACTCTTGAGAGTCCCTTGGACAGCAAGGAGATCAAACCACTCAATCCTAAAGGAAATCAACCCTGAGTATCATTGGAAGGACAGTTCCATCTGTAACTTTCCCTCTTGATCTCTGACATATAAGATAAGCTCTCTTTCTTAACACACACACACACACACACACACACACACACACAAAATCTTTCTCCAATCTTTCCCAGCATCAGGGTCTTTTCCAATGAGTCAGTTCTTCATGCCACGTAGCAAAAGTATTTGAGTTTTAGCTTCAGCATCAGTCCTTCCAATGATACTCAGGGTTGATTTCCTTTAGGATTGAATGGTTTGATCTCCTTGCTGTCCAAGGGACTCTCAAGAGTCATCTCCAACACCACAATTCAGAAGTATCTATTCTTTGATGCTCAACCTTCTTTATGGTCCAACCTTCACATCCATACATGACTAATGGAAAAACCATAGCTTTGACTATACAGAACTTTGTTGGCAAAGTGATAAACTTTGTTTTTTAATATGCTTCTAGGTTTGTCATAGCCTTCCTTCGAAGAAGCAAGTGTCTTCTAATTTCATAGCTGCAGTCACCACCTGCAGTGATTTTGGAGTCCAAGAAGAGAAAGTCTGTCATTGCTTCTACTTTCTCCCCATCTACTTGCCATGGAATGATGGGACCAATGCCAAGATCTTTGTTTTTTGAATGCTGAGTTTTAAGCCAGCTTTTCACTCTCCTCTTTCACCTCATCAAGAGGCTCTTTAGTTCCTCTTTGCTTTCTGCCATTAGAGTAGAATCATCTCCATATCTGAGGTTGTTATCTCTCCCAGCAATTGATTCTAGCTTGTAACTCATCCAGCCTGGGATTTTGCATGATGTACACTGCATATAAGTTAAATAAACAGAATGACAGTATATAGCCTTGATGTACTCCTTTCCAAACATAGAACCAGTCCATTGTTTCATGCAATGTTCGAACTGTTGCTTCTTGACCCGCATACAAGTTTCTCAGGAGACAGGTAAGATGGTCTGGTATTCCCATTTCTTTAAGAATTTTTCAGTTTTTTGTGGTCCACACAGTCTTTGCATGATCAATGAAACAGAAGTAGATGTTTTCCAGGAATTCCCTTGCTTTCTCTATGTATGATCCAACAAATGTTGGCAATTTGATCTCTGGTTCCTCTGCCTTTTCTAAACCCAGCTTGTACATCTGGAAGCCCCTCCTGACCAACGTGGAAATGCTGGTGGACACCTCAAGCATCTTACAGACCTTTTCCCACAACTCCCTGTAAAGAGCAAAAGCAAACAAGCCCCCTAACACTCTCGTATGGCAAAGGCCCTGCAGCCTTGCACCGGTGTTTCTGCTCTGATACCCTCCTCATGTGCATTTCAATACTGTGGTCTGGAGAGTGAATTCCAAGCCCATCTCTTATCTTTATCCAGTGATACAGTGTCATCATTCCTGCTTTTACAAGAATTCTGAGACAGTGTGTGGGTGAACTTGGCTTGGAAGAGGAGAGGAGGATTCCAAGCAGAAGGGCCTCCATCCTGAATGTCACTATGGACCATGATGTGCAAGGCAGAGGCCATCAGACCTGCCACTTCCGGCCTCAACAATCCCTTTCTCACTCAAGTGAGATCTGAGGAGATGCCAGGGGCCAAGGAAGCAGGGAAAAGTTCTCTCACCCTTATTCCACCCAGCTCGTGTGAGTTAAAAGAGAATGGATGGATCATTCAGACAAAGTACCAGGAAAAACGAGTTTGCTGAGTAAATTACAGATGGAATCAAGATTATAGGAAGGAAGAAAGTGCTTTTGAAGCATCTTTTCAAAAAGCAAGTTAAAATACTAATATTAGCTAAAAGTTTTTGAACATTTATCATTTGCTGGAAACATACACGCTAAATGGTTTGTTTATAGTATCTCACCAAATGCTCAGTACTGGTTTGGGAGAAGACATGCTCAGTCTGAAAGGTGAAGGACTTGTCCAGGAACATAAAGTTCTACATGGCAAATTGGGATTCAAATGTGGGTCTTTCTGTGCTCAATATAATTTATGGCTTCCTGATTGTGATGGTAATGTTTTAGGTCTCCTTGAACAAGCATTGTTACTACTTGGTAAATGACTCATATCATTATACATTCTTGAAAGTGATAAAACAACTGTTTTCATTTTTAAATGAATGTAATCTGGCATTTTCACCACTTCAGACTATTCTATTAATTATTTAGAATTTGTATGACTCTACCACAAAATTCACATGTGCTAGCCAAAACCCAGAAAGAAAAATAAATGAATTCCATACAAGCAGTCCAAAATTAGTATTATCTTGGTTTTCTTTCAATGGTATCCCATTGGTTCCAAGAGCCAAATAGGATTCAACTGCCCAAATACACACAATGAAGCTCAAAACATTTCAGCAGGAAGCAAAGTAGAGAAGGTTCCTCCTCCCTTAGCCTAAAGTCTAAAATTCAACATGGTCACACAACCATATGAAGAACATAACCACACACCCCATGGTATAAGAGAAAGTGCACGAGATCAATACAACAGCAAGCCCACAAGGGATCACTGAATTTAACATCTCCTCTGAGGTTTTGATTGCCAAAAAGAGAGAGAAATTCATCACTCCGATCAGAGAGGAGCTAAGTAGAAATGAAAGCGAGGAATGAACTTTTCCCAGTAGAGAGATTTTCTGGATAAAGCCTGGGAATGACTTAGATGAAAGAGTGGAGTCTGTTTGGTTGAACAAGATGGCATGAATGCTGAGGAGATAGCTTTGGGCCAAGTGACGGGAGCATGAAGGAAGGGAAGAGATTCATTACAGACCCCAGGGATGAGATAAAGAGCCCTATAAAAGGACCCGAGCAGCCTGGCCTACATAGAGGAAACAAAGATTTCAAAGGGTAAGGTGCCCTAGAGCAGTGGTGGAGGTACTGTTTCTCTGCATCACTGGGATTACCAGGGTCCAAGGTGGAGGAACGTGGGCCAGTGAGAAGGAAGTGGCCGTGGCCAAGTTTGGAAGCTGATTATCCAGAAAATAAGTCCCTTTATTCACATAATACCACTTCTTTAGATGGAAATGACAGAATTCAAGTCTACAGTAAGACTGCCTGCTCATTTCTTTTAGGCTTTCAGGCAGCATAGAGTAGGAAAAACCTAGGGGGCTGGCAGGGCAGTGTGGTTAGGGAGGAAGGAAGGCTGGATTATAAAACAAATGAGAGTTAGTGGGGAAAACTTGTGTAAAATACGCAGTCCTTGTCCCTCAGTGTCCATGGGGGTTGGTTCCAGGACACTTGAAGTAGAAAGTGAAAGTGTTAGCTGCTCAGTCGTGTCTGACTCTTTGCGACCCCAGGGACTGTACAGCCCACCAGACTCTGCAGTCCGTGGAATTCTCTAGGCAAGAATACTGGAATGGGTAGCCATGCACTTCTCCAGGGGATCTTCTCAACCCAGAAATCAAACTCAGGTCCCTTGCATTGTCGGCGGATTCTTTACCAACTCAGCCACCAAGGAAGCCCTCAGGACTTAGGGGAGATCAAAATTCCTGCATGTTCAAATCCCATAGTTGGCCCCCTGCATCCCTGAATTTAATCAAATGCCCATCACATATTACGTTTGTAATCCCTGGTTGGCTGAATGCTCAGATGCGGTCCTGAAGATACAGAGCACCAGCTGTCTATTTTGATGAAAATTCACTTACAGGTAGAGTCACGCTGTTCAAACTCATGTTGTTTAAGGATCGATCATACTCCCTACTAGATTCTAGCCTCTTCACTGATGCTGTTGTTCAGTCACTCAGTCATGTCTGACTCTGAGACCCCATGAACTGAAGCACGCCAGGCTTCCCTTTCCTTCACTATCTCCTGGAGTTTGCTTAAACTCATGCCCTTTGAGTCAATGATGTCATCCAACCATCTCAGCATCTGTCGATCCCTTCTCCTGCCCTCAGTCTTTCCCAGCATCAAGATCTTTTCCTGTAAGTCAGTTCTTCACATCAGGTGGCCAAAGGATTGGAGCTTCAGTTTCAGCATCAGTCTTTCCAATGAATATTAAGGTTGATTTAGGATTGACTGGTTTCATCTTGCAGTCCAAGGAAGTCTCAAGAGTCTTCCCCTAACATCACAGTTAGAAAGCATAAGTTCTTCGGTGCTCAACCTTCTTTATGTTTCAACTCTCACATCCACACACAGTTACTGGAAAAACGATAGCTTTGACTATGGAAAACCATACTTTGCCACTTTGTTGCAAAGTGATGTCTCTGCTTTTTAATATGCTGTCTAGGTTTGTCATAGCGTTTCTTCCAAGGAGCAAGCATCTTTCAATTCCATGGCGGCAGTCACTGTCCACAGTGATTTTGGAGCCCAAGAAAATAAGGTCTGTCATTGAAACAGTCTTCTCATTGTAAAATTCTATGTCCATCTTGACAAATGAAAGACAACTTTATCCCCAAAGCATCATTATTCACAAACTCTATTTCTTTATTCTGTGTCTTCACAAAAGCTCATGGCGTCAGTCTGCACCACATTTGCACTTGTTTCTGTATTCCATGGTAGAGAGTTTTAATGCCATTTGCAGTGACTAGAAGGTGAGGATGTGTGGCCAGACACACCTCATTTTAAATTCCAACTCTCCTACTAGTTGAGTCAGGATGTGATGTTGGGAAACCACTTAATGTCTCCAAGTCTCTATGTCCTCACGTATAATAATGATAATATCTACTCACATGGTTGTTTTAAGATTAACTAAATGCATGTGAAACAATTAATAGAATGCTGGCAAATAGTGACTGTTCAAAAAGCACACACACACACATACACACAAAGAATATTAAACATTACAGTTACTTTTCTGTATGCTTTCTCTCCAGATAAATTTCAAGTGTCTCCATTTGAAGATAAGTTCAAAATTTGTGCAACATCAGATACCACAGAAAAATATCAAGCCCTGTCTTCCACAAACAGTGAGGGGAGGAGAAACTGGAAATATTGTGCCTGGGATTATGAGTGCAGACCTCAACAATACCCAGGCAGAAAGAGGATAATTCTGTTCACCTTTCATACAACACCAAACACCCAGCTACCTTTTTGATTGAATGGATTGCTGGCTTCTGAACAGAGACATTCATAAAATGCTTTGGATTAATATGTTTACAGGAATTGGATCTCTTGTGAAACTCACAGAGGTGTGGGGTTTGATATTTAGTTATTTGTCACTGATGATCTTTCCTTCTTATACTTCACTAGGAAAGTATTAGTCACTCAGTGACCTCCGACTCTTTGCAACACATGGATTGTAGCCTGCCAGGCTCCTCTGTTCATGGAAATTCTCCAGGCAAGAATATTGGAATAGGGAGCTGTTCCCTTCTCCAGGAGATCTTCCCCACCCAGGGATCGAACCCAGTCTCTCTCATTACAGACAGATTCTTACCATCCAAGCCACCAGTTCAGACACAATTTTTTTTTTAATTTGGATATCTGTGCAGCAGGTGGGATCTAGTTCCCCAACCAGCGATTCAACCTAGATCCCTGAGTTGCAAGGCAGTTTCTTAACCACTGAACCACCAAGGAAGTCTCACTTTAGCCATAGTCTATTTTATCACCTAGATGCATGACCTGCTAATATATTCAAGGATTTTCATCTCAATACACTCAATTTTTAATGACACTGTCCTTTTTGAATATACATCATTGGAATCTCACTCCTGGCTCCTAATGAATTCCTCTCTGTGTCCTGTTTAGGACTCTATTAAATCTTTGTGAGCCTCAATACAATGGTTTGCTTCAGTATCCCTCCACCATCGAATACATTAAAACCAAAACAAAACGCTGTCATACACAGAAGAGTTCATAAAATCCAGACTGTGAAAGGCTGTCAGCAATCTGTCCAAGGCACGTCCTGGACTTTTTGTTTTACAGACTTTCCCAGAATATTGACTCAGAGTTAATAGAGAAACTGTACATAAAACTCAGAAAAGAAGGGGTCAGTTTGTCTATGGGAGACCAGGCCCTAGAGGGCTGCCCACACCTCTGTGAAATACTGAGTTTGCTAAATCTGCTTTTGTCAGCTAATAACACAGATAGAAATCATAAGACTCTAAAGTATGCATTTTCAGACCTTTGGGGTTACTTATAAATAGGCCTATAAAGGTATTCTTTTGCTTTTTTCTATGAACTGCAAATGCAAAGGCACCAGAAAGCAGTTATTTGCAAACACATAACATTTTTTTCAAGCCATGCATTTTTAAAAAACTAGAATGATAGAATTTGACGGTCTATGTAAGAGTAGCTATCCTCATTTGCCCTGCTTTTTTTTCCTTTAAAAAAAGGATTCTTTTATATTGCGTGTTATCAATTGCATTTTTGAAATAAAATGATATATCTTTAGACCTAAAAGGTTCTTAATAAAGGTAATTGATGCTTTGAGAATTTTAAACATGCTGCTTCAAGCCCCACAGCCAGTGAGAGGTAGACCGAGGATTCAGATCCTGTTCTCCCATTTCTAAACATGTATTTATACCCTGCCAACAACCCAAATCCAAATAGCAGAATTAGAGTTTCCCCCATGCACTGGCCTCTTAGACACCCAAGCCTGGAAAAACTCCCCTTTGTCCTTCTTTTAAGTGTTTCCTACCTTTACTCTGATCACCTCATGTTCTAAGGTAATCAGATGGAATTTGAGCAGTTTCAGCACATATCATTAATACAGCTAAAAACATGGTTTCTTACACAACTGCAGTATGAAAACACAGCTATCCTAAAGGCAAAAATACTAAAATCTGTCTTGTTGTGATCTCCGTAAGTACCTCTCTCCAAGAAAGGCCCAAGTCAGAAACAAGAGATAAGCAGGTTGTATAAGGGAAAACCTTGCAGTTTGATGGGATAGAGGGTACCACGGGAGAGGACACCTGCCGGCACAGAAAGCTCATCTAATAGGTGACCCTGATCTAAAGGATGAGTAAGAATTGGGTTGGGCTGAGGGAAGCACCCATGTCACAATACCCAGATCTTATTTTTATTCCACCACTGATGTTCAAGCTGGTTTTAGAAAAGGCAGAGGAGCCAGAGATCAAATTGCCAACATCCGCTGGATCATCGAAAAAGCAAGAGACTTCCAGAAAAACATCTACTTCTGCTTTATTGACTATGCCAAATCCTTTGACTGTGTGGATCACAATAAAGTGGAAAATTCTGAAAGAGATGGGAATACCAGACCACCTGACCTGCTCCTTGAGAAACCTGTATGCAGGTCAGGAAGGAACAGTCAGAACTGGACATGGAACAACAGACTGGTTCCAAATAGGAAAAGGAGTATGTCAAGGCTGTATATTGTCACCCTGTTTATTTAACTTCTATGCAGAGTACATCATGAGAAATGCTGGGCTGGAGGAAGCACAAGCTGGAATCAAGAGTTACCAGGAGAAATCTCAATCACCTCAGATATGCAGATGACACCACCCTTATGGCAGAAAGTGAAGAAGAACTAAAGAACCTCTTGATGAAAGTAAAAGAGGAGAGTGAAAAAGTTGGCTTAAAGCTCAACATTCAGAAAATGAAGATCACGGCATCCAGTCCCATCACTTCATGGGAAATAGATGGAGAAACAGTGGAAACAGTGGCTGAGTTTATTTTGGGGGGCTCCAAAATCACTGCAGATGGTGACTGCAGCCATGAAATTAAAAGACGCTTACTCCTTGCAAGGAAAGTTATAACCAACCTAGACAGCATACTGAAAAGCAGAGACATTACTTTGTCAACAAAGGTTTGTCTAGTCAAGGCTATGGTTTTTCCAGTGGTCATGAATGGGTGTGAGAATTAGACTATAAAGAAAGCTGAGCACCAAAGAATTGATGCTTTTGAACTGTGGTGTTGGAGAAGACTATTGAGAGTCCCTTGGACTGCAAGGAGATCCAACCAGTTCATCCTAAAGGAGATCAGTCCTGAGTGTTCATTGCAAGGACTGATGTTGAAGCTGAAACTCCAATATGCTGGCCCCTGATGCGAAGAGCTGACTCATTTGAAAAGATCCTGATGTTGGGAAAGATTGTGGGCAGGAGAAGAAGGGGACGACAGAGGATGAGATGGTTGGATGGCATCACTGACGCAATGGACATAGGTTTGGGTGGACTCCAGGAGTTGGTAATGGGCGGGGAGGCCTGGTCTGCTGTGGTTCATGGGGTCACAAAGAGTCAGACACGACTGAGCGACTGAACTGACTGAGCTACCTATAAGCCCTTGGCAAGTTACACAGTCTCCTGAGCATCAGTGTCCTTATCTGCAAATGGAACTATCAATAGTAACTACTTAAAAATCGTTGCGAGGTTCAAATGAACTTAGGTGTGTAGTATTCTTAGGAAAGCATGAGGCAAATAGTAGATACTCTGTAAATATTAGCTATGATGTTGTTGATGAATGTTCAAAGAATCAGAGGTAAAAATTACATGGCGTATTCCTGAACATTCCAGGAAAAGCAAACAGTTCAAACTGGTGGGAGCACAGAGGATAAATGTAATAAAAATGAGCTGTGCTCACTTCTCTCCACTGTGGAGTATGCCAGAAATTGCACAGTATGTCAACTACATAATATAACTGTTCCTGCGTGCTAAGTTGCTTCAGTCACGTCCAACTCTTTGTGACCCTATGGCTCCTCTGTCCAAAGGATTCTCCAGGCAAGAATACTGGAGTGGGTTGCCATGCTCTCCTCCAGGGGATTTTCTGGATCCAGAGATTGAGCCCATGTCTCTTGTGTCTCCTGCATTGGTAGGTGGGTTCTTTACACTAGTGTCACCTGGGAAGCCCCACAATACATCAGAATACCCATTAAATCCTGTTTGTTCTTCAAGGGGTTGATGGTGGGTTTATGGCAGCATCCATTAGAGGGTGTGTATGAATTAGGGTTACTGCAGATAAAAAGATTTAAGAGCTAAAAGAAAGGTATCCCAGGGAGTGACAGGAATGGGCAACCAGGGCTGGATTTGAGATAACTGGCCCATCCCTTGGATTAGTCCTATAGGAAGTCTATGAGCCCCAGAGTTCCAGGAGCGCTAGCCCACAAAACTGCCTGCAGGGCACCACTTAGATGATCTGTAGTTCAAGGGCTCAGAAAGCTAACTGCTGAAATGATAGAAATAAACTAATTTGCAAAACAGTAGCAGACTCACAGACTTAGAGAATGAGTTTATAGTTGGTGGGGTAGAGGGGGAGGGGAAGGAATAGTTTGGGAGTTCGGGATCGACATCTACACCCTGCTATATGGAAAATGGATAACCAACAAGGACCTACTGTATAGTGCAAGGAACTCTGCTGGATGTTATGTGGCAGCTTGGATGGGAGGGAAATTTGCAGAATGTATACATGCATGTATGGCTGAGTCTCTTTGTTGTTCACCTGAAACTATCTCCACAATGTTAATAGGCTACACTCCAATGCAAAATAAAAAGTTAAAAAAAAAAGAATTCTGTTTTGGTTGTGTGCAGTCTGAGAGGCCCAGCTGACAAACAACCTTATATATTGAGGGGGGCAACTATCACAACATTGTTAATCAGTTATGCTGCGTACTCAGTCGTGTCTGACTCTTGCGACCCCCTGGACTATAGCCAGGTTCCTCTGTCCTTGGAATTTTCCAGGCCAGAATACTGGAGTGGGTTGCCATTTCCTTCTCCAATACAAAATTAAAAGGTTTTAAAAATAGAGCTAATACATAGTATGAGAAGCCTGAAAAAGAAAGAAAAAACTAACTGCAGCTTTTGGCTTGGGGTTGACCCTCCTGGATGGACTGCCTACCAGGTGAACGAAACTTTTAGTCCTGCCTGTGGCTCAGGTCAGCGGGCCATCCCATGAGTGGGACCTTTGGTACAGAGGAGCTTCAAGTCCAGGAATGCCAATGAAGGGGTTGACATGGAACTGATGGCCAGTGTGTTAGTCTATTAACAAGAGCTGGTTTTGCTTCTCACAGTGTGTGCGCTCACTCAGCTGTATCCAACTCTGTGACTCTGTGACTCTGGACTGCAGCCCGCCAGGCGCCTCTGTCCATGGGGTTTCCCAGGCAAGAATATTAGAGAGGCTTGCCAGTCTCTTCACTAGGGTATCTTCACGACCAAGGGATCAAACCCACATCTCCTGCTTGGCAGGTGGGTTCTTTCCAGTGAACCACCTGGGAAGCCTTGCTTCTAACAAAGAAATAAGTAATCTATAAATGAAGGTCAAATGACTTTTCCCAGGTGTCAGGGCAAACCTTAAGGCACAATTTGGCCTAGAAGACAAACATTTTGTCTTCAAAGATCTCAGCGGCATACAGATTGTCCTTTGGCAAGAGAGAATGACCAATCCAAATCGCTCAGAGATGCATCTTCTCCTTCAAAATCAGCACGATTCCTAAGTTCTGAAAAGCTCTCTGCTATAGAGAGAGACTGTTGTGTCTCCCTGGTATTCATATGCCGATACCTAATCCTCACTCTGATGGTATTCGGAGGCTGGTCCTTTGGGAGGCGATTAGCTTTGAGGGTGAAACCCTCATGAATGGGATTAGTGTCCTTATAAAAGAGACCTCAGAGTGCTCTCTTACCCTCTTTCTGCCATGTGAGGATAGTGAGAAGAGGGCCATCTGTGACACAGAAAGCAGGCTCTCATCAGACACCAAATCTGTGGTTTTCTTGATCTTGGACCTCTCAGCCTCTAGAACTGTGAGAAATAAACATTTGTTGTTCAAGCCACCCAGACTAGCAAGTTTTGTTACGGCAGCCCAAACTGATGCAAACACTCTGTGTGTTTTCAGAGCAGAATGTGACTGGAGTACTCTTGCATCCTTTCTGAAAGCCCTGGACCACTCAGAAATCTGTGGCCGGCCGGCAGCACACTTCGGCTGAGACCCTCCCATTCCAGGCAGACGGGGATTCAGAAACAGCCTTCTCTCTTCTGCTTTCCTTCCATAGCTCTTATAGGGTTGTCTGGGAATGCTAGTGGTAAAGAACCCTCCTGCCAAGACAAGAGGCATAGAGATGTGGGTTCGATCCCTGGGTCGGGAAGACTGCCTGAAGCAAGGCATGGCAACTCACTCCAGTATTCTTACTTGGAGAATCCCGTGGACAGAGGAGCCTGGAGGGCTACAATCATAGGGTCGCAAAGAATTGGACACGACTGAAGTGACTTAGCATGCATGGAAACGTCCCAAGTGTATAGGTTCGATTCCTGGTTGGGGAACTAAAATCCCACATCCCATATGGTGCAGCAAGGAAAAAAAAAAAAAGTGGAAAAAAAAGAGATGGTCTGGATTTCCAGTCTTGCTTTATCTTAAACAACAAACTCCCCACCTCTGCCTGTTCCTGTAGAAGAATTGTATGCTTACTGGCCTGCAGGTATTCTATTGAGCCGTTTTCATTTAACGGGCAGGATGTATTCACAGAGTGATCCAGTGCATCATTTAAAAGCCTTTATTAATCATCCCATGGTGCCATAAAATGACAGGCATTTGGTTCCCCAAAGCAAATACTGCAGACCAAGGACCTTAATGTAGAGGTGGAGTTAAATGATAATAGCCAAGTGGCAAGTCCTTGGTGCATTTAGAGGATCACAAGAAGATAAAAAGAGCTTCCAGTGCCTCTCTAATTGCTTTTAAATTTTTATTTATGGTCATATTAAACGGTTCTCAGAAGGTTTGAGTCGTTTATATTATGATGATTCTTTCTGAAGGCTGTTACCTGTAAGGAAATTGGGAATTAGTCCCTTTTCTGAGGAGACACAGGTGGATTTCTGGATTTCTCTTCACAGACAGTTGTTCTTTCAAACTTGCTGAATGGAGAAGTTATTAGTGGTTCAAAACTTTCAGAACTTCCTGATGAACTTAATAAACTCAAATCGCCAGGCCCCCGTCCTAGGATTTCTGATCAGTAGGTCCGAGGCACACCTGGAAACCCATGTTTTGAACATGTTCCCACATGATGCTGATGCTGAGGGCTTTGGAACCATACTTTGAGAGCCACTGGTATAGAACATGTGCGTTTGTGTGTGCTAAGTCACTTCAAGTGTGTCTGACTCTGCGACCCTATGGACAGTAGCCCTCCAGGTTCCTCTGTCCATGGGGATTTTCCAGGAAAGAATACTAGAGTGGGTTGTCATTTCCTCCTCCAAGGGATCTTCCGGACCCAGGGATCAAACCTGTGTCTCCTGTGGCTCCTGCATTGCAGGTGGATTCTTTACCGCTGAGCTAAAGGGGAAACTTGTGGTGTAGAATATACTATACTTTGAGCTAAATGCACCAGGCTGTCATCGTTGGCTAGGATTTCAGAGGATGCGGTCCTCCAACAAGTACCCTAGGTCCTCTGTTTTCTTCATCCCAGTAATAAGGGAGCACTCCTGTCCCCACACTATGATCTTCTAATTGCCTACAGCTTAGACACTACTTATGATAGGAAAAAAAAAAAAAAAAGATACCGAGTGTCTGTTCCCATCATTACCGTGGAGAAACATTTAATACATACGTAGAGCTGAGCCAGCTCAGCTGATGTGAATCCAGCAACATTTTCCCTCAGGAAAATTAGAAGATAATTACATTTTCAAGCAAGTCCAGTGATTTTTTTTTTTTGTCCAATAAATTCACACTTCAGTATATTCCATTTTTGAATAAGTAAGCAATAACCATATATAAAGGGGCTTCCCTGCTGGCTCAGTGGTAAACAATGCACCTGCCAAAGCAGGAGATGCAAGACTCAGTTTCGACCCTTGGATCAGGAAGATCCCTTTTAGTAGGAAACAGCAACCTGTTCCAGTGTTCTTGCCTGGAAATTTCCATGGACAGAGGAGCCTGGTGGGCTACAGTCCATGGGCTCGCAAAGAGCTGGGCACGATTGAGTGAGCACCCAGGCACAAGCATGTGCAAAGCCATCAGTGATGTTGCAATAAATGTGTCCTTTATGCCTAAACTCTGACAAACTTTGGCATCACGTGATTTCACTCCAACTTATTTTTGTTTATCAATAGATTATGATCCTCCCTGAAATAATTTTTATTGAGCTGGAGCATTTCTAATATACACCTAAGGGTGTTCTCTCTGGGTAATTTCTTTTATATTTGCTCATTCTCAGTCTTAGGTAATTCACTTAATTTTCTACGTTGTCTGTACTGCAAGTCATTAATTTTTTAACCTTTTATTTTGAAATCATTTCAAACATACAAGAAAGTTGCAAGAATGATACAAAGAACATCCATGTAACCCACATGCAGATGGGCCAGTTGTTCACATTTTATCTTTCTCTCTCTCTAGCTCTCTGTCTGTATACACATATGTCACATATAAGTAAAACATGTACATATATATCTAATATCATAGGAATTACTCTATATAATATACATACTTGAACATTCAAGAGCAAGTAGACATACTGTCCCATTACTCCTCAAGATATGAATATCTATTTTTCGAAAATAAGGAAATTCTCTCACATAGGCACAGAGCATCAAAAAACCAACATTAATAGATCACCACCATCACATTCACACACTCAGTTCTAATTATACTGACTGTTATAATAGTATCCTTTACAAATTGAGGATCAAATCTAGGAATACTAGTTGTGTTTAGTTTCCATCTCTCTTTAGTTGCTTTAACTCGGAAAAATTCTTCAGTCTTTCTTGGCATTTTATGTGCTTGTATTTTATGTATTTTCTAAGATTACAGAACTATTTCCTGCAGCGGTCTTGAGCCTGAAGATTTTGGTGTTCCCTCATGGGTAGATTCAGGGTATGCTTCATGACAGATCACAGCAGTAATGCTGTACTCTTCCTGGGAGTGTCATATGAGGAAGCGCATGATGTCCGTTTGCCCCAGTATGGGTGCTACAGAATTTCACCACTTGGTTATGATGATACCTGCCAGTATTTGGGGGCTGTTTATTAATAAGTGAGTAACAAGTATGTTAGTAAGATATATGTTAACACTCTGAATATCCTGATGCTCATCAAATTGTCACCAACTAGTTTGGCATACAGCAATGACTTTTTTGCCCTGAATTGATTATTATCATTGTACTTGCCAAGTGGTAATTTCCTAATTCCATCATTAGGAATATTTTTACTTGAGGAGGCCTTACAGATAGCTGTGAAAAGAAGGGAAGTGAAAAGCAAAGGAAGGAAAGATATACCCATTTGAATGTAGAGTTCCAAAGAATAGCAAGGAGAGATAAGAAAGCCTTCCTCAGCAATCAATGCAAAGAAATAGAGGAAAAGAATACAATGGGAAAGACTAGAGATCTCTTCAAGAAAATTAGAGATACCAAGGGAACATTTCATGCAAAGATGGGCACAATAAAGGACAGAAATGGTATGGACCTAACAGAAGCAGAAGATACTAAGAAGAGGTGGCAAGAATACACAGAACTGTTCAAAAAAGATCTTCATGACCCAGATAATTATGATGCTGTGATCACTCACGTAGAGCCAGACATCCTGGAATGTGAAGTCAAGTGGGCCTTCGAAAGCATCACTACAAACAAAGCTAGTGGAGGTGATGGAATTCCAGTGGAGCTATTTCAAATCCTGAAAGATGATGCTGTGAAAGTTTTGCACTCAATATGCCAGAAAAGTTGGAAAACTCAGCAGTGGCCACAGGACTGGAAAAGGTCAGTTTTCATTCCAATCCCAAAGAAAGGCAAAGTCAAAGAATGTTCAAACTACTGCACAATTGCACTCATCTCACACGCTAGTAAAGTAATGCTTAAAATACTCCAAGCCAGGCTTCAGCAATACGTGAACCATGAAATTCCAGATGTTCAAGCTGGTTTTAGAAAAGGCAGAGGAATGCAAATCAAAACCACAATGAGGTACCACTTCACACCAGTCAGAATGGCTGCGATCCAAAAATCTGCAAGCAATAAATGCTGGAGAGGGTGTGGAGAAAAGGGAACCCTCCTACACTGTTGGTGGGAATGCAAACTAGTACAGCCACTTTGGAGAACAGTGTGGAGATTCCTTAAAAAATTGCAAATAGAACTACCTTATGACCCAGCAATCCCACTGCTGGGCATACACACCGAGGAAACCAGAACTGAAAGAGACGCATGTACCCCAATGTTCATCGCAGCACTGTTTATAATAGCCAGGACGTGGAAACAACCTAGATGTCCATCAGCAGATGAATGGATAAGAAAGCTGTGGTACATATACACAATGGAGTATTACTCAGCGGTTAAAAAGAATTCATTTGAATCAGTTCTGATGAGATGGATGAAACTGGAGCCGATTATACAGAGTGAAGTAAGCCAGAAAGAAAAACACCAATACAGTATACTAACACATATATATGGAATTTAGGAAGATGGCAATGACGACCCTGTATGCAAGACAGGGAAAGAGACACAGATGTGTATAACGGACTTTTGGACTCAGAGGGAGAGGGAGAGGGTGGGATGATTTGGGAGAATGACATTCTAACATGTATACTATCATGTGAATTGAATCGCCAGTCTATGTCTGACGCAGGATGCAGCATGCTTGGGGCTGGTGCATGGGGATGACCCAGAAAGATGTTATGGGGAGGGAGGTGGGAGGGGGGTTCATGTTTGGGAATGCATGTAAGAATTAAAGATTTTAAAATTTAAAAAATAAAAAACTAAAAATTAAAAAAAAAAAAAAAAAGAAAGAAAAGGCAGAGGAGCCAGAGATCAAATTGCCAACATCTGCTGGATCATCAAAAAAGCAAGAGAGTTCCAGAAAAACATCTATTTCTGCTTTACTGACAATGCCAAAGCCTTTGACTGTGTGGACCACAATAAACTGTGGAAAATTCTGAAAGAGACGGGAATATCAGATAACCTGAACTGCCTCTTGAGAAATCTGTATGTAGGTCAGGAAGCAACAGTTAGAACTGGACATGGAACAACAGACTGGTTCCAAATAGGAAAAGGAGTACATCAAGGCTGTACATTGTCACCCTGCTTATTTAACTTCTATGCAGAGTACATCATGAGAAACGCTGGACTGGAAGAAACACAAGCGGGAATCAAGATTGCTGGGAGAAATATCAATCACCTCAGATATGCAGATGACACCACCCTTATGGCAGAAAGTGAAGAGGAGCTAAAGAACCTCTTGATGAAAGTGAAAGAGGAGAGTGAAAAAGTTGACTTAAAGCTCAACATTCAGAAAACTATGATCATGGCATTTGGTCCCATCACTTCATGGGAAATAGATGGGGAAACAGTGGGAACAGTGGCTGAGTTTATTTTTGGGGTGCTCCAAAATCACTGCAGATGGTGATTGCAGCCATGAAATTAAAAGACACTTACTCCTTGCAAGGAAAGTTATGACCAACCTAGACAGCATATTCAAAAGCAGAGACATTACTTTGTCAACAAGGGTCAAGGCTATGGTTTTTCCAGTGGTCATGTATGGATGTGAGAGTTGGACAGTGAAGAAAGCTGAGCACAGAAGAATTGATGCTTTTGAACTGTAATGTTGGAGAAGACTCTTGAGAGTCCCTTGGACTGCAAGGAGATCAACCTGTCCATCCTAAAGGAGATCAGTCCTGGGTGTTCATTGGAAGAACTGATGTTGAAACTGAAACTCCAATACTTTGGCCACCAGATGTGAAGAGTTGACTCATTTGAAAAGACTCTGATGCTGGGAAAGATTGAGGGCAGAAGAAGGGGATGACAGAGGATGAGATGGCTGGATGGCATCACCGACTCGATGGACATGCATTTAGGTGGACTCTGGGAGTTGGTGATAGACAGGGAGGCCTGGCATGCTGCAGTTCACAGGGTCGCAAAGAGTTGGACATGACTGAGTGACTGAACTGAACAGAACTGAGAGCTTTTCTTCTGGCCTTTTTATCTACCTGCCATTTATCTATCTACAGAGATTTTAATAGGCAGATATATGGTTTAATATTTTATTCAATGATTTATAATCTATTATTTTTATTACTTATTTTGAGACTTAAATTATCGCAGATTTGGCAAGTGGGAGTCATTCAAACTGGCTTTCATATTATCATTTTAGCACTTTTTACTATCTAGCACTTATATCTAGTAAGATATTCTAGACTCACTTTGATTTTTTTTCCCAAGGCCCTGGAATTAGCCATTTCTCTAAAGAGTCCTGGTTCTCCTTAGTGAACCAAGATATGGATTCTAGGTGGGTTCATGTGTATATTCTAGGTGTGCTCATGTAGTGTGTGAGTGTGTTTGTGTGTGTGTTATGGATTGAATGTCTGTGTGCCCGCAAACTCTTAAGTTAAACCCTAAATCCCATTGTAGCAGTATTTGGAGATAGAGCCTAAAAGGTAATAATTAAGGTTAAATGAAGTTGTAAGGGTGGGGCCCTTATCCAATAGGGTTGGTGTCATTGTAAGAAGATCTCTCTCTTTCTCAATGTGCATGCAGTAAGGAAAGTCCATGTGAGCACATATGGGAAAGGCAGCTGTCTGCAAGCCAAGCAGGGAGCTCTCACCAGCGTCTGACCGTAATGGCTCCCTGATCTTGGACTTCCAGCCTCCAGAACTGGGAGAGAAGCTTTCTGGTGTTCAAGCCATTCAGTTTGTGGTAATTTGTTATGGTAACCCAAGCAGATGAATACAACTGATGTCTGTGTCTACGTCTTTATCTATATCTATTTATATCCATACCTAATCTGTATCTTCCAGTCCAGCGTTTCTCATGATGTACTCTGCATATAAGTTAAATAAGAAACACAAGCTGGAATCAAGATTGCCGGGAGAAATATCAATCACCTCAGATATACAGATGACACCACCCTTATGACAGAAAGTGAAGAGGAACTAAAAAGCCTCTTGATGAAAGTGAAAGAGGAGAGCTAAAAAGTTGGCTTAAAGCTCAACATTCAGAAAACAAAGATCATGGCATCTGGTCCCATCACTCCATGGGAAATAGATGGGGAAACAGTAGAAACAGTGTCAGACTTTATTTTTGGGGGGCTCCAAAATCACTGCAGATGATGACTGCAGCCATGAAATTAAAAGACGCTTACTCCTTGGAAGAAAAGTTATGACCAATCTAGATAGCATATTCAAAAGCAGAGACATTACTTTGCCGACTAAGGTCCATCTAGTCAAGGCTATGGTTTTTCCAGTAGTCATGTATGGATGTGAGAGTTGGACTGTGAAGAAGGCTGAGCACTGAAGAATTGATGCTTTTGAACTGTGGTGTTGGAGAAGACTCTTGAGAGTCCCTTGGACTGCAGGGAGATCCAACCAGTCCATTCTAAAGGAGATCAACCCGGGGATTTCTTTGGAAGGAATGATGCTAAAGCTGAAATTCCAGTACTTTGGTTGCCTCATGCAAAGAGTTGACTCATTGGAGAAGACTTTGATGCTGGGAGGGATTGGGGGCAGGAGAAGAAGGGGACGACCGAGGATGAGATGGCTGGATGGCATCACCAACTCGATGGACGTGAGTCTGAGTGAACTCCGGGAGATGGTGATGGACAGGGAGGCCTGGTGTGCTGCGATTCATGGGGTCACAAAGAGTTGGACACGAGTGAGCGACTGAACTGAACTGAACTGAATCTGTATCTACTTCTATCAAAGGAAACAACTCACGTGTTTCCATCAATAGTGCAGATTCCAATTCAGAATTTGTTCTGGCCTTCTCTTTTTTCATATTTGTAACTTTAATCTCTGATGATGAAACCCGGCTTTCATTATCCTCCATATATTTAATTACTTGTTCACCCCACTGTGTGTAACCAATCCCCCAACCACATGGGCTAAGTCCTAAGTGCTGGCTCTTCTAACCACAACCAGGAGGGTTACCTCCTTGTCCCTGAAGTAACCAATAATGTTAGCTGAATCCTCAGCCCCAGAAGGGAACTTCACTAAAGGTTTAAAAGTTTAAACAGAATTTGGCTAGCTACACATCTTAAAAATTATTTTATAATCCTCACAATTTTAGTATAATATATAAATTTCAGTAGTCATGCTTTTAGTCTAATGTGAGATAATTCATCATTATATTTTTCATTGTGAGGAAGATCAGTTTTGAGGATATGGCAGTGATGACGAGATATATATTGAAAATATTTTTAATCTCATAAAGTATGTTCATTTAATAATTTTTGTCTGACATTGAACACCAACTTAAAAATTTAGTGAAAACTAAAATTAGTTTGAATATATTAAGATAAGGAGTACCCATGGTCAGAAGAAATGGTAAGTGGTGAAAGAAATAGTGGTGAAAGTTCAAATGATGAAAAAGTAACAATGCTTTCTTTCAAGCAGTTACCAAAACTTTCTTCCCATGCACAGAAAAATTATGCCTTCTTGTTAACAGTGGAGCAGTTGTGAAATCTGATAAAACTCTTATTCTGAACAAGTGTCATATTAGGTCAACAAGGCTGTAAAACATCCATTTTACACAGCACAGTGATATAATTAGTTTATTCTATGTATCTGGGAGTATATGGTAATAAAATCATGTGAATTTAAACCTCATGTGCTAGGACAAACCGGATTTGTCCTAATGGTCAGTTTATTCATCTCCAAGATTTTTTAAGAGAAGTCACTCAGTCGTGTCTGACTCTTTGCGACCCCATGGACTGTGTAGCCCACCAGGCTCCTCGGTCCATGGGATTTTCCAGGCATGAATACTGAAGTGGGTTGCCATTTCCTTCTCCAGGGGATTTTCCCAACCCAGGGATTGAAACTGGGTTTCCCGCATTGTAGGCAGACGCTTTACCATCCAAGCTACCAGGAAAGCCCCATGATCAGAAAGACTTAATAAGTGAAAAAGCATTGGCATTTTTTTTGTTGTTGCAATCAATGAGGTACTATAAGATATATTACATTTATCAGAAAAGAACCTTTGGAAGTCTTTATTTTTATAAGGCAGCTGCAAACATATTGAATCAGAGAATTTTCACATTTCAGAAAATGTTCAACATTCATTTTATTGTTTTTTCTTAATGATTTTGTCCTTTATGAGCAAATATTCCAACAGCAATAGTATTCCTAGTCACTTGGAATGCTTCTGTTCATCTGCACATCTTAAGGGGAAATATTGGACATCTTTAATAATCACATAACTTCTGTTGAAGTTTTGAATGGTCACCAGTCAGGGGAAAGGGGGCCAGGGTTGGGGTCTGGGGGACCACGGAAAGAGTAGAAAACCTTGCAAAGATGCCTGACTTTTACTACTATGTTACTTTCTAATCTTAATTGTCACCCACATGTTAGCAAACACTGGACTTGACAGAAAGGATGACACCAGAGCTGTGTGGGGAAGAGAGAAAGCCATCTGCAAACACAGGACTGTTTGGCTGGAAGAACACCAATTGAGAAATTAATGATGCCCACACATATTTAATTGAATGCAAGGAATTTAATCCTGAGACATCTTGAGTTGGAGCTCACTCTCCTGTTTCTTGTTGGATTTAGCAGTGCCTTTCTGTATTATTGAGATGTGCCTTGGGAAGGGGGGTCCTTAGAGGAAAAGGGGCACCTCTTTCCTCACATCCAGGAGTTGCCATTAGCAAGACAGAGGCAAGACCCACAGTTCCAAAAGCCTTTCTCACATCTTCCTAAGGAGGCTTTCCCCCTTTTCCCCTCTTTCCTTTCTATTTTTTCCTTTTTTTGACATTTGCTTTAGACATGCTTACACACTCTTCAACCCTGTTGGACTTTTTAATCACATGAATTTATTTAAAAAAAAAATCACTGCAGGGTCCAGAAATTCTAATTTAATTGGTCTGAAATGGGGTATTTTTAAGCTCTCCAATTGGTCACAATGTGCAGTGTAATGTGATTCTCAGCCCAGGGTTTGCACGAGTCCACAGGAGCCACTTTAACTATTTCAAACAGCCTAAGGTCAGTCATAAACTTCCTTGGGGTTAACACTGAGATTCTTTCCTCTTAAAAAAAAAAAAAGTTAGTTGCTCATTCGTATTTGACTCTGAGAACCCATGGGCTGTAGACCACCAGGCTCCTCTGTCCAAGGGATTCTCCAAGCAAGAATACTGGAGTGGGCTACCATTTTCTTCTCCAGCTGATCTTCTCTACACAGGGATTGAACCTGCGTCTCCTGCATTTCAGGCAGATTCTTTATTGTCTGAGCCGTCAGGGGCTGGAGCTAAATCAATGCCTTGTGGTAACAGCTTATCATTTGCTAATGAAAAACTCCAATAAGCAGAGTTTCTAAACAAAACAAAAATGAGAAATTAATTAATTATTAATTTATAAATACCATTTTAAATAGATAAAATCTTCAAGAACCTAGTTGATCATGGGAGAAGATAAAAGACACTTTCAGGTGAAAAAGTTGGAAAGCCATCTGATAAGGTTATCGTTTAAGCTGGCATTAAAACTAGCCTTCAAACCGAGCAACAAATTAATGGAAGGCATACCAGAAAGGCGGTGGGTGCTAGGGGAGGCCAGAGTGGGGGTTTTACATTTGTTCTGGATAATGTGTGCTCAGAGATGCAAAGGGTGACCTGCGTGATTTTGTCCCTGAATTCACTTGCCTTCTCTTGCTTTAGGCAGTAACACAGCATCTCCCCATCACCCCACCTTGAGTCTATCAATCCCATTAGGACTAGACCCTTCAAGACCTGTCTGAGAAAAATCACAGAGGGAAGTACTAGAGATTATTCCTATTGTTTGCCAAGTTGGTCTCTCGCTATCATCCGGAAATGTTTAACATAAGTGAATCTTTAATTAACTTCAAAAAGTGCCTGTGCTTGGTCTCAGGTATGTAAACATGGCAGGACAAAAGTCACTAATGTTTGGCAAGGGGAGTTTTCAAAACATCAATTAGAAAGAGTTGGTATGCCCGATGAACACCCACCTTGACGGTAGAAAAGAAATTAGTGCAAATAGTGAGCATCCTTCTTACTCACCAAGCATTTGTTCATGATTATACACCAAGGAGGTGAAACCAAGCAGTTTTGGTTGTGTGTGGGTTTTTTTTTTTTTTTGCTATATTTTATCTATTCATACATTCAAAGGCTATTTACAGGGACTATGCTATGTGCCAAACACTGCTCTAGGCACTAGAAATAGAGAATTGAGCAAAATAACTAAAAACTTCTTATCCCCCTGAAGCTTAGGTTCTAAAAGAACTGTAGAGCTTGGCAGTTACTGCTAAGCAGGCAAAGTGCAAGACAAAGCAATTGTTACTTGAAACTACAAATGTATTAAAACATTTGTAGTTCAGACTTTCTAAAAAATTTCTCATTTGAATATAGAACACTGAGGTAGTCCTTTCAACTCTTAAGAGTATTTTTAATTCACAGTTTCCCATTCTCTGAACTGATTAAGTCAAAACCTAACTAAAAGAGGAAAACATACATTTATGTGTTATATTCTCCATCCTCAAGAGTGTACAATTCAGCATTTGCTAGGAGCTTGGGTGATTCCAGTAGAGCATATTTCCTAAGAGAAGATAAGCAAGACAATGCCTGGTGTTTATGGCTTTAGGGAGAAAAGTTATGGACATAGAGAAAGAAAAGCAATCTTAGGAAACCTGAAAACAAGTTTGGAGACCAGTAGAGCCCTTTGGAGAGCATTGACATTCAAATCAGATACTTCCATGTAATAAATATTTGCTGAATATTTCATTGGGTAGCTAGATTCCACAGATAAGTTTAAACTGTGTCTCTTAAGACGTTAGCACTTTGTGTGTACAATCCTACTGTATAGGATACATTTCAGCTCTCATTTCCAGTTGGTAATCCCTTGAAAAAACTGGTATAATGTGTCCATGACTGAGCGTAAAATTATCTTGGGTAGAGCTTCTGTGAGAGTATTGAAGCAAATGCTAATTGTGCCACCTTCTTGGCTTGGGTGTTTTTCAAGGAACAGTTAGAAAGCCTTTAAGGCAGAGAAAGTGGTTGAGAGTCACACAGTATTCTAGCAGCTGAAACCCTACTCTTGAGATAAGAGATACCTTGCCTAAAATACAGTGAAAAGCAGCCTTGAGACAAAGAATTAACGTGAAGAGGTGCAACGAACACGTCTTCTGAAAGCCCCACACCATTGCCACATTGTTCTGAGTATTTATAAAAAGCTTTCCAGCAGTACAGACTTTGGAAGGAAAACTGTTCACTTATAATGGGGTTTAAGGAATGAACAGTGCTTTTTCTTAAGCCTCCTCCATTTAAAATTTTATGTTAAAATGAAAGGAAGTAGATACTTTAGGAACTGATGATTAAATAATAAAAAATTTTAGTCATATAATAAGTCATATTATAATGTCATAATAATAATACATATAATAATAAGTCATAATAACATATGTCATGTAATAATAAAGGCATACAAATTGGTTAAAAAAGAGAGAGAAAAATAGTTTTTTTCAAGTGTTTACCCACAGAAACGTCAGACAAATGTAGCAATAAATTTTACCTGGATACTTTAAAATTACCTCCTCTCACTGTTCACAAGTCAGTTTAACAAATATATAAGCTAAATGTCCTGAAGAATAATAAATACATAAGCTATGATCCCTTACATGGACAAAAAAAAGTGATGTTCATCGTGGTAAAGCATGGAAGAAATGATTGCCAGAGAAAATACAGGACATTATTGTATGGGACATACTAAAAGCTTTTTTCTGTTTAGCTGAGATTCAACTATAACTGGACATTCTGTATTTTTATTTGCTAAATCTGGCAACCCTAAAAGGATACATGCAAATTCAAAAGAAAATCAGTAAAACCTTAAATTTTTTAAACACTTGAAGAAAATACTCAAGTAGACTCTCCCCAAGGTGCTATGGACTTGTGTCCCCTGTCCCCACATCCACACACTGAAGCTCTAACTCCCGATGTGACTGTATTTGAACGTAAGACTTTTGGGAAATAATTAAGGTTAAATGAGGTCTTAAGGGTGGGGTGCTAATCTGATTGAATTGGTGGCCTTATCATAGAAGAAAGAGAGGGAAATCTCTTTCTTCAAGCACACTACTGAGGAAGAGCCACTTGAATACTGAATAAGAGAGGACCGCCCACAAGCCAGAAAGAAATCACTCACTGTAACCCAGCCACGCTGGCACCCTGATCTCAAACTTCTAGCCTCCAGACTGTAAGAAAACAAATTTCTGTTGTTTAAGCCACCCAGTCTATGGTATTTTGTTATGACAGCCGACCTCACTAACACACAAGACCTATTGCACTTCCTCTCTGAAATAGTCATCACATTTGTAACTACAAAAACGTCAGGATTTTCTCTCCTGGCAGATCAAAATCTCCATGACGACAGGACTTCCTGGCGGTCCAGTGGTCAAGACCTCACCTTCCAGGGCAGGGGGTGTGGGTTCAGTTCCTGGTTGGGGAGCTAAAATCGCATATGCCTCTGTGGCCAAAAAAACAAAGCATGAAACAGAAGCAATATTGTTAACAAATTCAATAAGGACTTTAAAAATGGTACACATTAAAAAAAAGAAATCTTAAAAAAACCCACAAATCTTCCTTATGGCAGAAAGGGCAGTTCAGTTCAGTTTAGTCACTCAGTCTTGTCCAACTCTTTGCGACCCCATGAATTGCAGCACACCAGGCCTCCCTGTCCATCACCAACTCCTGGAGTTCACTCAGACTCACGTCCATCGAGTCCGTGATGCCATCCGGCCATCTCATCCTCTGTCGTCCCCTTCTCCTCCTGCCCCCAATCCCTCCCAGCATCAGAGTCTCTTCCAGTGAGTCAACTCTTCACATGAGGTGGCCAAAGGAGGGGCCTAATTTCTCTTTTGCTGTTTGTTTCACTGATTGCACACTGCCTTTGACTTGGAATAAGAGCTGAGTGGATGTCTGTTGATGAATACTGAATGAATTAAGAGACTAGAAAGGTAGAGCAAAAGCTGTTTGCTATGGTGTTTTTCACTATAGTGTTACTCATAACAACAATAAAACGTTGAGGATAATCTAAATATTCAAAAACTGACGAATGTTTCAGTAAATTAATCAAATTAATAATAGTGCAATCCCATGACAATATATCATGTATTCAGTGAGTTCCCTCGTGGTCTAGTGGTTTGGGCTCTATGCTTCTACTGTGGGGGTCATGGTTTGATTCCTGGCTGGGGAACTATGATCCTGAATGCTGCATGATACAGCAAAACTAAATAATTAAATGAAAGGGGTCTCACAGCTATTAGTTCTAATGGCATGGTAAAAGTCACACGCAATTATGTTAAATAAAAGTAGGATATTTATGCATATGCACTGCTGCTGCCATGCTGTGCTCAGTCATGTCCGACTCTTTGTGACCCCATGGACTATAACCCACCAGGCTCCTCTGTCCATGGAATCTTCCAGGCAAGAATCCTGGAGCAGGTTGCCGTTTCCTACTCCAGGGGATCTTCCAGACCCAGGGATCGAACCTGCCTCTCTTGTGCCCCAGGATTAACAAGTGGATTCTTCACCATTGTGCCACCCAGGAAACCCCACATACACACATACATACACACAAAGAAGGGAATGTTTGGAAATGAGTGCAGTTGCTAATAGTGGCTGCCTTCAGGTAACAGGATTTGATGATTTTTCCCTTTGTTTTTCTTAATTTTTCAAATTTGCTACAAGAATCATAGATGCTTTTTAATCAGAAAGAAAAGCAGCAGTCTCTTGACACAAGTTGTATGGATTAGAAAGATAATCTTTGCAAAATGTTTATAGCAAGGAAAACAAAGCTTAAGTTGGTCAAAGTCATTATTAGTGCCGTACTTAGAAAAAAAAAATTCAGACTCCACTGGGAAAACAGTGTTCATTGAGAAACATCAGTGGGAACCTATTAGTATAGGGAGGGCCATACTGCCCACCTGAGAAGTACTCCTTGCCAAGCGATTTGAAGCTTGTGTTTACGTGATGTTCTTTCCTGTAGCATTACATTTTTGTACAGAAAATTGCAGTAACAGAACTTCAAGTGTGCTGATTCTTTTAACTCTTTTATTTTTTATTTATTTTTTTTCTTTCTGGTCGTACCACACAGCATGCCGCACTTCCCCAACCTGGGATCAAATCCATGCCCTCAGAGTAATTTCCTTGTCTGAAGTCCCTAGTTTCCCAAAGATTTTTTTGGTCAGTATCCCACATAATATTAGGGCTGACTTTGTCCTCGGCTTTACCTGGGTGGCTTTATCACTACCCTTTCACTCTTCCACTAAGCAAACCTCTTCCGTTTTATCTGTCTTTCAAAGGAATAATGTATTGATTTTATGACTGGAGGAGGACTTGTGCAAAGATTAGATCCCAACCCTACAGCTTAGAGAGTTTTCAATTTTGCTTTCAGAATGTTAATACCTTTGAGAGACTTGGAGAGAATCAAAAGATATAAGAACTACTGATGAACTTTTATCATATCAAAAATATTATTTAGAATATACTGCTTGGCAAGAGTCCTGGAGTTGTATTTGCACTTCCTGGAATGAAGGATTCATAAATATGAAAACAGAATATACATTCTGCAATGGAAATAACTTGCTCCTTAGTCTTGTATGTAGTTTGTCTTATTTTTTGTTTTGGGAGTTGTTATTGTTTTCTAGGCACCTGACTATCTTTCTGTCCCCAAAAGATGTGCTACACACATACGTTATATTCTTACGTTATTTTATTGATTTATTGTTACTAGTGAGAGTTCAAAGCAACAAATATTTACTGAATACCTACTAACTGAAAGGTATTGGCCTAGATATGGGGAATATAAGGATAAATGGAGATGAACCTCTCCATCTCATCTGGAAATATCTTTAGCCTAGTGAGGGACACAGTCATGTAAACAGATCATGCCACAACATTAAGGACTAAGTAAATAATGCCGTGTAGCAGGGACCTGGAGCAGAAAGGAAAGGCCTTGTCATGGATGTCACTGTTTCGTCTTGTCAAGATTCCCTCTCTCAGCCTGGTAGAGCTATTGCTGTTGTTCCATCGCTCATGCCATGCTTGATTCTTTGCAACTGCATGGACTGCAGCATGTCAGGCCTCCCTGTCCTTCACCATCTCCCGGAGCATGCTCAAACTCATGTCCATTGAGTCGGTGGTGCCACCCAGCCATCTCATCCTCTGTCATCCCCCTCTCCTCCTGCCCCCAATCCCTCCCAGCATCAGGGTCTTTTCCAATGAGTCAACTCTTCGCATCAGGTGGCCAAAGTACTGGAGTTTCAGCTTCAGCATCAGTCCTTCCAATGAACACCCAGAACTGATCTCCTTTAGAATGGACTGGTTGGATGTTCCTGCAGTCCAAGGGACTCTCAAGAGTCTTCTCCAACATCACAGTTCAAAAGCATCAATTCTTTGGCACTCAGATTTCGTTATGGTCCAACTCTCACATCCATACATGACCACTGGAAAAACCATAGCCTTGACTAGACGGACCTTTGTCGACAAAGTAATATCTCTACATCCTGAAATTTCCAAGATAATACATCAAAATCACCATCACATCCCAGAGGGAAAGGCAGAGATTGGTATTACCCTCAAAGACTTAAGAGTCTGAATGGATCCTGATTTCCACCAGCTTCACTAAATTCACCAGTCACGACATGCATGTGGACACAGTGACTCAGCCAGTTGATTCTGGTCAACTAAACATCACCCCACTGACTAACCAGGTCTTGGAAAATATGCTCCTGGATGGAGAGAATTCATGTGAGAAACAACTGTTTATGAGTGGCATAAGGAATAGCGTGTCATAGACACTGTTGGTGCCCCGCCAGGATCCCCTTTTTCTAGGCCAGTGTGCTCACCCTGCAGCTACTATGAGTTTGTCTGCTAAAGGCTGCTCTCTTAACCTGGAAGACTGTCTTTCACCGAATGGGAATTATCTCTCCTGAAAAGTAATATTACCCCACCCCCTCCCAGCCCCCGACCCAGAGCAGCTTGTAGTCAACAACTGATTGACGCGGTGTACCCAAGTACAGGCTGGCCGGAGTACATCGTCCAGATGGGATCAGACTGAGAGTTCCCCTGAGACTACACTCTTGTTTAGCTCTTTCCCTTCTCTATCCTTCTTCCCTCTCTTTCTTCTGAGAAGACTCCCTCAAACAATCATATGCACCAAAATTTCTGCCTCAGGCTCTTCTGCTAGGGAACATAACCTAAGATAGAACCTTGTCTAGTTCTGATGTCCAGCAACTTTTCAGAGGAGACAGTGGCTGATGTACGACTTAAAGCATTAAAGAGTAAAATAGAAATCAGAAACGGACTTTAGTTAACATCTTGATTTTGACATTCCAGTGCTTAAGCTACTTTCACTGAGAAAGACACTTTTCAATGATGATAAAATTCCGATTGGCATTCGTTATGGTAATCTGGAATTTATTTTTCAGTGAACTGCAGTAAAACTCATTTCGTAGAGTCATCTCTCAACATGAAGAGAAAAATGGCCTTCCTTTTTGTCTTTTTTCCTGTCTCCTTCTTTCTTTCCGAGCTCACCCTCTGGGTCGTATCTGAATCTCACTCAGTTTTGTCTGGAAAGATGAGAGCAGGATATCCTTCTGAGCAGAGAAGTGAGGAAACTGCTGTCTTTCTGAGGGGACGGTGATAGGGGTAGATTTTCCAAGCATAGGCAACAGGTAGATGTACCGTCTATAGAAAATTTAAAATAGTGGCAAAAATCAACTAAAAGTTAGTGTGCTTTTTATTATTATCACATGAAGACAGTCCTAAAAAATGGTAGTCTTAATGTTCACTCCACTCCCAACTCCTGTTTGTCACTGAAGAGAATTCCAATATCTCTTTGGGGAAATCCCTGGGTAACCAACCCTTCTACTAAGTTTGGGGTCCCAGAAGATTCTAGCACCACTTTAGGAGTGGTTGGAAGCACGGATTTAGAATGACTTGTCCTAAAAGAATCTAAAAGAACAAAAATCAAACACTTTCTACAAGTCAGGAGTTTGCCTTCTGTGGGGTCTGAGAAAAAAGATGATCCTAACCTGTGCTGGCAAAGATTTAAAATCCCTGATTCTGGCAGGGAAAGTCAAAAGATCAACTGTTGATTCCTAGAGATTTGGAGGTAGTAAGTAACTTGCTTTTATTTTGTCAGTAAAAATTTTTGAAAAAGATAATTACGGGACTTTCCCAGAGGCCCAGGGTTAAGATTCTTTGCTTCCACAGCACAGGGGTGTGGGTTCGATCCCTGACTGGGGAATTAAGGTCCCACATGCTGCACAGTGCATGCCACAAGGTGTAGCAAAATAAAGTTCATTGGCAGAGGGATGGATAAAGAAAATGTGATACACTTATACAATGGAATCGTACTCAGCCGCTAAAAAGAATGGAATAATGCCATTTGCAGCAACACGGATGGACCTGGAGATCAGTATATTGAGTGAAGTAAGACAGAGAGGGAGAAATAGTGCGTGGCATCCCTTATATGTGGAATCTAAAAAGAAATGATGCAAATGAACTTACAAAACAGAGAGATACTCACAGACTTAGAGAACGAACTTAATCGTTGCCTGTACATACTGCCATATTTAAAATGGATAACCAGCAAGAACCTACTGTATAGCTCATAGAACTCTGCTCAGCGTTATGTGGCAGCCTGGATGGGAGGGCAATCTGGGGGAGAATGGATACATGTATATGTAGGGCTGAGCTCTTTTGCCGTTCACGAAACTATCACAACATTGTTAATCGGTTATACCTCAATACAAAACAAAAAGTTAAAAAAAAGAAGATTCTAAACAACTACAGACTATTCCTATTTAGCAAGCTTACAAGTCTATGAGTTTTAAAACTTTGCAACTTATTTGCAAAGCTTTAAAAATGTGTGGAATAAACAGTCTCTCATCTGCATTAGTCATCAGGATGGGATAGAAAATGAAGAATGAACAAATGCATTACTTTGTAAACCTTGAATTTTATTATGATCTAATTTGGCACAGAACTGCTGTTGATCAAGAGACTTTAAAATAATATGGATTATATTTTATGCTTTGGGTAAATTCTTCATACATGAACCTTCTTCAGGAGCCTAGGAGTAAGAACAAAGGGAAATTAAAAAGTTGCTCGGCAGAACTTAGTATTTTATATTGACATATAGCTGATTTACATGATTGCTTCAGATTGTAGCATAAGTGGTTCGGTTCAGTATTTTTACAGATTCAGTTCAATTCAGTTGCTCAGTCGTGTCCGACTCTTTGTGACCCCATGAATCGCAGCACGCTGGGCCTCCCCGTCCATCACCATCTCCCGGAGTTCATTCAGTCAGTGATGCCATCCAGCCATCTCATCCTCGGTCATCCCCTTCTCCTCCTGCCCCCAATCCCTCCCAGCATCAGAGTCTTTTCCAATGAGTCAACTCTTCGCATCAGGTGGCCAAAGTACTGGAGTTTCAGCTTTAGCATCATTCCTTCCAAAGAAATCCCAGGGCTGATCTCCTTCAGAATGGACTGGTTGGATCTCCTTGCAGTCCAAGGGACTCTCAAGAGTCTTCTCCAACACCACAGTTCAAAAGCATCAATTCTTTGGCGCTCAGCCTTCTTCACAGTCCAACTCTCACATCCATACATGACCACAGGAAAAACCATAGCCTTGACTAGACGGACCTTAGTCGGCAAAGTAATGTCTCTGCTTTTGAATATACTATCTAGGTTGGTCATAACTTTTCTTCCAAGGAGTAAGCATCTTTTAATTTCATGGCTGCAGTCACCTTCTGCAGGGATTTTGGAGCCCCAAAAAATAAAGTCTGACACTGTTTCCACTGTTTCCCCATCTATTTCCCATTAAGTGGTGGGACCGGACGCTATTAATGCAAGATAATGGCTGTAATTCCTTGTGCTGCACAGCATATCCTTGTTCCTTATCTACTTTATACATAGTACTTTGTGTCTCTTATTTCTATATCCCTAGCTTTCCCTTCCTCCCTTCTCTCTCCCCTCTAGCAAATACGTTTGTTTCCTATATCTTTGAGTCTGTTTCTGGTTGCATCTATATTCCTATGTGTTATTTCTTAGGTCCCACATGTAAGTGACGTCACACAGTATTCGTCTTTCTCTGGCTTTTCTCGCTGAACGTATTCTCTAGCTCCATCCACATTGCTGCAATGCAGAATTTCATTCTTTTTTTAATAACTGAGTAACATTCCACTGCTATTGCTATTATCCTCTTCTTTATCTCTTCATCTGTTGACTGACACTTAGATTGCTTCCATATCATGGCTATTATAAATAGTGCTTCTATGAACATTGGAGATGTGTGAAACTTTTCAAATTAATGTTTTCATTTTTTCCGGATCTGTGGAATCTCCATAAGCTTCCATAGTGTTTTAGTGGCTGCACCAATTTACATTCCCACCAACAGCGTAGGAGGGTTCCCTTCTCTCCACACCCCTATCACCATTTGTTATTTGTAGAGCTTTTTTGGCACCGCTTGACTGGGTTTTTATTACGGAGCATAATACCCTGGAAATCCATCAAGCTGTTGGTATGTGAATAGTTTGTTTGCTTGTCTGTTTTTAATGAGTGAGTAGTATCCTGTTGTGAGGCTATCTTATCCCCTTCTAGTTGCTATAACAACAGGCCATAGATTAGAGTTTTATAAACAACAAAAATTTGTTTCTCATAGGAACTCTCAGTCACTGGGCCCTCACTTTTGCCCAGGCCTTAACGAAGGTGAGCTCAGTGAGCTTCTTGTTGCTGCAGAGAACAGCATTGTTGTTCCCTACCCTCCATCACCCTTTAGGTTATGGATGAAACAGAACCCAGAAGCAGATCAAAATGTAAGGGTCTAGTACAGGGACAAAGGCAGATCAAAATGTAAGGGTCTAGTACAGAGACAAAGGCAATTCATCACCCCAGGCTACAAGAGAAGAGACAAATTTTAGGCAGGGATCTAAAACTAGAGATCTGAGAAATAGATAAAGAGGTAATCTAGAGGGCAATGAAGAGGATAGATTAATAAAGTGAGACTGAGATAATAGTAGGCCAGGGAACAGATCGGTACTAGTCTTAGAAGGATCAAGTTCCTTTCCAGAGACTTTCTGGAGACAGACATTGTGGGATAGAAATAGTTGGGGCAAAAGTTGCTTTCTTCAGAGTACCTGGATGCTAATTTCTTCTCACAGAATCTCCCAGAAAGAGTTTCCCTTTCCTAGTACAAGACTTGGAAAAACTTTCCTCAAATGATGTTCAAAACTGGGTTTCGTTTTCATATACTTTATGCCAAAATTTATCTAAACTCTTCAAACTTTATCTCAACGCCTATCCACCCCTATCACTGGGGCATAAGAAGACACCAACCATTATGACTTACATGCGTCTATTTTCACTACCAGCATATTTAAAACAGATATAATTTTTCAAAGAGCAGGTTTTCAGTCCAAATATGATTTTGGAAAAGGGAATATGGACACAGAGGTGTGAAAGAGACATACTAGGCCAAGATGAAAACTAATAGTATTATTTTAGTGTGCTCATTACCAAGTCATAATAAGAAAAATAACAATAATTTTGAGGATCAACAGAGTTGTTGTTGTAGTTTTTTTTCCAAATGGTACTAGGGTATGATATAAGGAGTTAGACTGGGAGTTGTATGAAACCATGTAGAAATTCTTGTTCTGCCATTTAGTAGTTCCATTACCTGGCGAAAATGACACATAGGTCTCAGCTTCAACAAAATGAAAGCAATCATAATAGCTATCTTGTAAAGTCATTATTGCGGTGAGATGAGATGCAGTGCATGTAAGTTGCTTAGCATGATATCTTCATCAACTTGGCACATGCTACAGGTCACCTTTCTTTTTTCCATCTAACCTGTGATACCATCACTTCTGTTGAGCCGTCTCCACCCATTTTGCTGTCCTTCATCCATACTGCTGGCCAGGTGCCCTCTTCACTTCTTCTGGACCCCCTACTCTTTTGTAACAAAAGTTACTACAATCACCATGTGTTTTGTAACTGGGCATTGCTTCTATTAATTCAAATAACATATTTATACAGAATGCTTAGTAAAATTATGGATCACGTTCATCACTAGCTTTTCTTTCTTAATTTTATTTATTTTTTGCCACACACTACAGCACATGGGATCTTAGTTCCCCAACCGGGGGATCGAATTCGTGCCCCCTGCATTGGGAGCACAGAGTCTTAACCACTGGACTGCCACTAGCTTTTCAACCCTTGCAGTTTCCCTATTGCCCACTAGGTTTGCCACTGAACAGTTGATTCAAATTTACTTTATTGGACTCAGCGTTCATGTTTATTTTACAGTGTTTATCTTTATTCCCAATTATTCTAACCCACAGAAAGAAAACAAGGCCCTTAATAAAATGGAGCATGAAGTTTCAATTTTCACATGAGTCACACTTGTGCATAGTACTTCTTTTGTCTTGGGCTCAGCACATGCTGCAAATCAGAAAAGGATGGGAAGAGCTGTGAGCATGTAAGCAGCTGGAGCAAGCACAGTGTTAAGCTGATAGCATGGAAGAATCTGAAGCTCTATTTTTTTAGGTCTCTTAGAGAATAAAACTAGGAAGAATCATTTTACACCCATGGGAAGGATTTACTGGTTTATAAATATGATAAACCTTTGTTAATGCTGGTGCTTTGAACCTGCTGAGCGCCTTTCAGCAGTGGATTCCAAAGCACTTCACTGACAGTAAACCCCAGGACCCTCGGGATGGAGGCATTATTTCCATTTCATTGTCGGGGAAACAGATGCATGGAGTGCCTTGCTGGAGAGCACAGGAGAAGTCCCAATCAGGCTTACATCTCAAGGACTCAAACCAAAGCTAACCACTAGTCTACCCTTCTCCCCACACATGCATTTCATTAAAGGAAAACAATGATTTTGAATGGATACGAGTGAAGCATAAAGATAGGTCCCTTTCCACCTGTTTTAACAAGTTTTTGAAGTTTTGCCTGCGTTTACGTTGGCAGGATTTTCAGATGATTAGCTCTGAGTGTCTTTTGTTTAAAGCATCTCGTGTAGGGGATGAGCAAGATCGGATGATCAAGGATCTTTTCACTGCTTAGTCACTGGTTCATGTTCTGTCTAGTTGGGTGGTGATCCACAGGGAGAGAGGTAAATATAGTGACCATCTCAACCTTGTGTTTGGGTGGGGAGAGTGGTTTCAAAATGAAAAAATTACGGAATTAAGGGGAAGTTGTTCGTATTCTATGCAGAAGAATTCTGTGAATGCCTAGGGACACTGGCAGAAAAGTACAGGAGGGAATAATTTTAGAAACAGAAAATCATGTTCCTTTCAGAAAAATAAACAAAAAATGTAGGGCAAGAACACTGGGAAAAGGGGCAAGAGAGAAAGGCAGACATAGAGAAATGAAAAGTGAAATCAGCAAGGCTGATGCCACCAATACTAATTTGTAAACAGATTTCAGCAGAGTTTTTTAATCTCTCTGGACCAGAAGGGTTAAAGGGAAAACCAGGTGACACTGAGCTGCTGGGAAAGCAACTTTATCACACCAATGTTCTAGAGAACAAGATAAAATATATTTCTAGTTTCTAAGTGGGAATTTGCATCTATTTAATTGTCTAGTATAAGAGTGAAGTGAAGATACTGGGCTCTGAAATCACTGCAGATGGTGACTGCAGCCAAGAAATTAAAAGATGCTTGCTCCTTGGAAGAAAAGATATGACCAACCTAAACAGTGTATTAAAAGAAGAGACATCACTTTGCCAACAAAGGTCCATATAGTCATGTGAGAGTTGGACCATAAAGAAGACTGAACACCAAAGAACTGATGCTTTCAAATTGTGGTGTTGGAGAGGACTCTTGAGAGTCCGTTTGACAGTAAAGAGATTACACTAGTCAATCCTAAAGGAAATCAGTCTTAAATATTCATTGGAAGGACAGATGCTAAAGCTGAAATTCCAATCCTTTGGCCACTTGATGTGAAGAGCTAACTCACTGGGAAAGACCTTGATACTGGGAAAGATTGAAGGCAGGAGGAGAAGGGGACAACAGAGGATGAGATGGTTGGATGGCATCACTGACTCAATGGACATGAGTTTGAGCAAACTCTGGGAGGCACTGAAGGACATGGAAGCCTGGTGTGCTACAGTCCATGGGGGTCACAAAAAGTTGGACATCACTGAGCAACTGAACAACAACAGAGTGAAATAAATCAGAAAGAAAAAAACAAATATCAGATATTAATGCATATATATGGGATTTAGAAAAATGGTACTGATGAATCTATCTGCAGGGCAGGAATACAGATGTAAATGTAGAGGACACACTTGTGGGCACAGCTGGGGAAGGAGAGGGTGAGACAAATTAAGAGAGTGGCATTGACTATATACATTGCTGCTGCTGCTGCTAAGTCGCTTCAGTCGTGTCCGACTCTGTGTGACCCCATAGATGGCAGCCCACAGGATCCCCCATCCCTGGGATTCTCCAGGCAAGAACACTGGAGTGGGTTGCCATTTCCTTCTCCAATGCATGAAAGTGAAAAGTGAAAGGGAAGTTGCTCAGTCGTGTCCGACTCTTCTCGACCCCATGGACTGCAGCCTACCAGGCTCCTCCATCCATGGGATTTTCCAGGCAAGAGTACTGGAGTGGGGTGCCATCGCCTTCTATATACACTACCATGTGTAAAATAGCTGGTAGGAAGCTGCTGTATAGCACAGGGAACTCAGCTCCGTGCTCTATGATGACTTAGACGGCTGGGATTTGGAGGGTGGGGGTGAGGGGTGAGGCTCAAGATGGAGGAGATATATATATTCATAGTCCTGATTCACACTGTACAGCAAAACCAACATAACATTGTGAAGCAATTATGCTTCAGTTAAAAATAAAAATAATAAAAAATTGTCTAGTATAGGTGCAATAGATCAAAAAAGTAACTGTAAATCATCATTCACATAAAAGCAACATTTAAACTATCAAGACTCTAAACATGGAGTAATAAATAAACACCATTACTCACGCCATGCACACTGCATTAATAAAAGCTCCTCTAATACTCAAATGCACAAAAATCTTTTGAGACAACTCCTAGCCTGGATCCAATCTTCATCCTCTAAGGAAGCGTCAGCTTCACATGCTGACAGGTCACCCCCTGTTTCTTCTTTCCTCCATTTCAGTTTGCAAAATCTGGGAACAGGAAGTGATATTTACTCCTTGGTGTTGAGAACAATGACAGACAGTGAGGATATACTCCACTCTAAATATTGACCACAGCAAAGGAGACATTCCCGTAGGAGCTCTTACGAAGCTGGTGCTTTCATTTTTGAATGTCTAGATGATTTTCTTGTAATTTTTTAAAAATTAAGAATGAATTGGCATTTGGGTTAAAGGAGAAATGAGCCCCATAGAACTAGAAGAGTCCACGTGACCCTTGTCCAGATAAATGCAGGGTTTTGAGGCTGGCGGAAGTGGGTGAGTCAGTGAGTCAGTGAAAGTCGCTCAGTCATGTCTGACTCTTTATGATCCCATGGACTGTAGCCCTTCAGGCTCCTCTGTTGATGGGATTCTCCAGGCAAGAATACTAGAGTGGGTTGCCATGCCCTCCTCCAGAGGGTCTTCCCAACTGAGGGAGCCAACAGAGGCCTTCCACATTGCAGGCAGATTCTTTACCATCTGAGCCACCAAGGAAGACCAGGAGAAGGTGGAAGTGGGTAGGGGGAGGTGATCTGATAATGCTTTCACTCAAGGGACCTTGTGCATAAAATGACTAAAACATGATTTCTCAGTCACAATTCTATAGGCTATCCCATTGTGATGTAAAACATTTGTGCTGGCATTACCATACAACCTACATGTTTAGGGTTAAAGTTTCCTTTTCATTCAGAAGAAAAGGAAAATAGCAATGTCTTAAACAGAGCTTCTGTAGCAGTTTGGCTACTCTCTTCCCCATGACCTTCTTTTTGGAAAAAGTCATATAGAGTCATGGTTACTATCCTTGTTTAATAGCACTTTAAATGACCCAGCATAGAAACAGATGAAACATTATCTTATTGGTGCAATTCTTTTATATAATTAATTTGTAATATTGAGTTACCACATAATCAATCATTGAGCACAATTAGTATTTTGATTTAGAAAATAATTTGAAATCAGTCTCACCATTTCATTTTTCACTGTATTTTGCTTAAGTTGCAGAGTATTGAGAAAAATTTTAATCCAACCATTTAAGTCATTACAAACGATGCAATTCCTACACAGCTCTCCTTGCAATATTAACATACTCTTCAAAAAAGTGAGTAGCATTTCATTTAAAAAACTGAGTTAGCATTAATATATAACAACTGCTCATTCTGTCTCATAAATACAAAAGTCAGAAGAAAAGCACCCAACATCTTTATAGTAAGAATCCCAATTTTTACTGAACAAAATAACTTGTCATGAATTTTTGCACAATTGTGCAGTTATCCTGGGAACAGAGCTTGTTCTGAGCAGATTCCCAGGCCTGACCTGGAATTCAGTCAAGCCCGACGTTCACATAACCCTGTCATGTACTTTTACATGAGTACACTTGAGCAGGCCTGAATTTTTAAAGGAATATTTAAGCACCATTACATTGCTAGTAGATGGCACATTTAGGAGAAGGAAATATATTTTCAGAGAAGGCAGAAGAAATCATTATCTTGAATCTATACAAAAATGAGTTAATCTGAGGACATCAGTGATGTCAAAAGTGTTAAATGTAGGATATAGCATATTGAACACACAAGCCATTTCCATTGATTTTTCAGATGGTAAATATATATATAAGTCTAGAATAAAATTCACATCAAACATTTGCAGCTCCTCAAAGCACACTGCAGAGCCCCTCTGGTAGCCAGCACAATGCCTGGCGCAGAATCAGCAGTCAATCCTCGTTGACTGGATAATGGATTCTAGTTTGAAAATTCACTGGTATAATGTAGCAAATGCTTCTCAAAACTCTCTTGGCCTCTCAAGGGGAGGTGGAATAGAAAACTAAGTCATTCCAAAGTTATCTATCTTCAGTACTAAACCACCTCGTTAAGCCAAATCTATACCTGCTATCCACCCAAATACTCATTCTGTTGAAGTTAGAAAGTAAATTATTGGTGTGACAAGTTTATTTTTCATGGCTACTTTATGATGGAAGCTTTTAGAAGTGTAACTGTAGGTCTGCAAAAGAGGTACTGTCCTGCTATCACAGCTCAAAAATCAAAGCAAAATAATGCTTATTAAGGTCTCTTAAGGAGCCAGGTGAGGAATTAAGGTCCGAAACCTGGACCACAGGGCCCCCAAACCCATGCTTCCCCATCTGCATCTCTTTGTCTTTGGCATTCTCCACCTCTCACTCCACCTCCTACCTTCCCCGCGATGTGAAAACATCATTGAAAATCTGTTTGGATCTGGGAGTTTAAAAAAGCCACCATATCTAGAACTTTCTCTTAATCACATATAAAAAATTGAAATAATAATTATATACACTAATATATATAGCACATAATAAAAATATAAATATATAATGTATTTTATCTATATATCATGTATATGGAATAAGTCCATTAAGACTTGGCATAAAGTCTATTTCTCATTTTGTCAGAGCGTTTCACAGTGAGAGGTCTTTCCTATTCAGAAATGAACATTATGTTTTTCCATCTAAATTTTTGTTTAAAGAAAGTTTCTTGAATGTCTTCTTCCTTTAGAAAATGGAGAGCGTGCTAAGCAAACAAACATAGAGTATTAAAATTGCCTTCCTGATAATTTTAGTAAACCTCTGAAAAATCACCGCTGTTGCATAAATAGGATGCAAACAAGAGTCAAGGATCAGGGTTTCTCAGTACACAAAGTCGGCTTTGTCCAGTGAATGTTTTCTTTGGGCTTTTTCTCCTCGACAGAGTGGCAACAAAAGTATAGCTTTCCCACTTTGTCCCGGAGATGAGGGTTTGAAGTCTATTGAGGGCAACTGTGTGCCTTATCTAAGCCTCTCATGGTGGGTCACTTAGGAGGGAAAGCCCCTGGACAGGAAAGAGGGGCCACCGTGGGGACAGGGAGCAGTTCTCTGCTTAAAGGGATCTGGCAGCTTTGCATAAAGAAAGATGTTTATCCCTGTTTATGGCATATCCCTTCTGCCTTTACAATTCCCATGGTTGATGTTACTTTTTATAGCACGTCTGACTGTCTGGGAAGGAGCCACGTTATTCCACCCTTAGAAAGCAAAAGGGAAAGATGAGAAACCTTAGTAATGCTGTCTGCAGAAGTGTTTCTGGCTTTCAGAGTGTACAAAGCAGATGAACTCTGTGTGTGTGTGTGTTCACTCAAGCACATATATACAGTATGTAGAAATTTTCAAATGGATAAATAATTTGTAAGAATCAAGAGTTTTTTATTTATAAACTGCCCAGTTTCTCTGATTTATTGAGTACATTGCTAAATGAATATTGATTATTAACAGTTGACTCAAAATTATATTTTAATGTCACTTTTTGTGATATAATTAATGAGTAGGACCCCATCACCTTTGAGTTTTAAAAATACCTATAGAAAACACTAAAATTCCTGTGATCTACTTTTACTTTTATCATTGAGTTTGTGATTTTAGTAAGAAAAGAAAGAAACTTCCAAGCAGAGTTTAATTTTAAAAAGGATGCAGGGTATCTATTAGAAAGATTTTCTTAATCATGTGGATTAATCCTGACTTTCAACTCCAGATAAGAAATAGGATATCCCATAAGGAGGATTTGCAGCATGCAGGGAGTATTTTGCCAACCAAGAAAGGCTCCCAGGGTCTAAGTTATTAAAGTTAAATTTATTGGTGATTATGTCTATTTCCTGTATAAAATGAAAATTCAAAACAAACACTAGAAAAAGTCAAGAGAAGTCAACTAAATGGCATGGTCTTTATAAATGTAAAAGAAGTGGCTATTTTCAAAGGACCTCTTAGCTTGGCAGATTGAATAAATGAATGTGAGAGCTTAAGGTTAACCCCTGACAAATGCTGACACAGTTGTAGACACACACACATACATACACACACACACATATACACACGCTGTTCACAAGAAATAATAGACAAACTGCCGGGAGATACCCAGCTTTAATCCCATCAAGGGCTCTTGTGACATTGTAAACTGAATAACTAGAGTTTGAGTAGTTGAGGCTGTCCCTAGACCCTCTGGATGGGATTAATTCCATGTAATTCTCTACAGCCCTTTCTAATTGGTTAAGATGTGTGAGACGCTATGCGTCTCGGAATACTTAGCCACCTGTATCTCACAGGCCATTTCAGTGAGAAAAAAAATTCTCTAAAAAAGAGAAGCCAGCAATTGGCTCTACCTTATAGGAATATATTACTTAACCTTCTTCCGGACACTATGACAAAACAAAACAGTGAACATCAATGCTGCTATATCAGCAATCCCATCTCTGACCAAAAGGGCAATTAAAGTATAGTAAACTAGGGTGTGGCGTGGTTGGGCACCTCTCCCTCTCTGTACATGGAATTTTAAGTTTGGGTAAAAGTAAATGCCAAGCCTTGTGCAAGTATACACACTGGTTTCTTATAAAACTTTTCTTCACAGAGTTAAGCTGTCACAAAATAACCTACACCAGATGGAAAATTTAAGCCAAATCTATACCTGCTATCCACCCAAATACTCATTCTGTTGAAGTTAGAAAGTAAATTATCGGTGTGACAAGAAGATAAGACAATCAGCTAGTTTGTTGAATTTTTTTCACTTTTCAATTTGTTTGTCACAGTGTTGTATAAACACAACTTGAAGCCATAAGTCATTACAAGAGCAAAACTCAAACAAAACGATACTCCATACTACTCAGTGCCCATCGTACCCACCTGATGCTCATTCCCAACCCAAATCCATCTGAGTGAGCACTGGACACTGATAATGTCTCTCCAACCACACATTTGTTTGAAGCACTGGACACCTCAGCGCAATCCTGGCAGCTTAGAGGACAGACTCATGGAGGCCTATGTCTCCGGGGAAGCTAAGTGGATTTAATTATCTGGGTGCTTGATTTTTGTTTGTTTTTAATATGATGATTGGAAAAAGCATAGGAGAAAGGGTGATTTTCTTGGTAAATAGGATTGAAGATTACCACCCCCCCCCAAAAAAAAAAGTGTGGGAGAGCGTAATAGCACAGATGCAGGGCAATAAAGTCAGTTTATTTTTCACAGTTAACTATAAGAGAGCCATGTTACTCACCAAAATTAAGTCTTCTGGGCTGAATGTATTTAAGAGCAGCGCTGTTTTCAAGTATGTTCTTGTAGGCACGTGCATTTGAATTATCCAGTGTCCTTATTAAACATGATCCCCACCCCTGAAGCCTTTTCCACCTTCATCTTTCTTGTCTGATTGACTCCAAGTACAAACCTAGTGCGTTAAAAGGCATCACTTTGCCAACAAAGGTCTGTAGAGTCAAAGCTATGGTCTTTCCAGTAGTAGTGTATGGATGTGAGAGCTGGACAATAAATAAGACAGAGCACAGAAGAATTGATGCTTTCGTACTGTGGTGCTGGAGAAGACTCCTGAGAGTCCCTTGGGAAAGCAAGTAGATCAAACCAGTTAATCCTAAAGGAAATCAACCCTGAATACTCTTTGGAAGGACTGAAGCTGAAGCTGAAGCTCTAATACTTTGGCCACCTGATGTGAACAGCTGACTCATTGGAAAAGACCCTGATACTGGGAAAGATTGAAGACAGAGGGGAAAGAGGGAGACAGAGGATGAGATGGTTGGATGGCATCACTGATTCACTGGACTTGAACTTGGGCAAACTCAGGGAGATGGTGAGGGACAGAGAAACCTGGCACGCTGCTGTCCATGGGGTTGCAAAGAGTTGGACACAAACAGGCAACCGAACAACAGCCAAATCCTTGGAGCCCTCCTTGTCTGTTACGTGCTGGGTTTTCCCCGAAACTCAGAACTGCTTTAAGATGGGGACTGTACTTCACTGATATCTCCAGAATTCAGCAGAGCCTAGCAGACATTCACGTTGAATGAATGAACATTGATCTTAAAAAAGTGGAATTTCAAAAAAAAAAAAAAAAGTGGAATTTCGTCTGATTTCACAACAAATTGAAATAGTGAATAACATGTGTTTACCCGTCTGGTGGGTCTCAGAACAGCCTATTGCTCCATAGCCAGAGCCCCTGAGCCAGTATTTATGCCGTAATTGTAGACTTGGGGGTGGGGAGCGGGGAACTGTTTTGTATCAGACACAACATGCTAGGAATGATGATAGGTATCTCATTTAACCCTCACGATACCACTAGACCACTTGGAGGAAAAAAAATGCTGCTCAAAGGCAATGGCACCCCACTCTAGTACTCTTGCCTGGAAAATCCCATGGATGGAGGAGCCTGATAGGCTGCAGTCCATGGGGTCGCTGAGGGTCAGACACGATTGAGCAACTTCACTTTCACTTTTCACTTTCATGCATTGGAGAAGGGAATGGCATCCCACTTCAGTGTTCTTGCCTGGAGAATCCCAAGGACGGGGGAGCCTGGTGGGCTGCTGTCTATGGGGTCGCACAGAGTCAGACACGACTGAAGCGACTTAGCAGCAGAGCAGCAGCAGCAGCAGCAGCAGCAGCAGCAGCAGCAGCAGCAGCAGCAGCAGAGAGCCACTGTAGAAGCTCAGAAAGGTAACTTTACTGACCTGATTTATCAGACTTAAGAAGTAGCTGCAGAAAGATATCCTGTACCTAAGGGGTCTTTTGTCCCCTGCTGCAACTGGGGGTCAAATGGATTTTATCCATGTCTGAAATGCCTGATTTATCCTGGACCTGCCCCAGAAATTAAGAAAAATCCCCAGACAGGGAAATTGGCTCAGTAGCACATCTTCTAGGTTTTCCATAGGTCAGGCAGGCTATTCCGAAGTAGCCCTTTCCAAAGCACTACTCTTAGAGCAGATGGGATGAGACCCCGCCTGCCCCTGGTCCTCATTAGTCCCACCAGCTGGCTGCTGGGCTCAAGCCAAGACACCAGTGGTTCACAGAGTCACTCCAGGGTTCCTATATTCCAACAGACAGCTCCTCAAGTCTGAGCAGAACCTAGATCCCTCACATAGGCTGGAGTTCAGGGTCTAGGGTCTTTAACTCTGTAAAGGGACAAAGAGACCGTTACCTCAGTCCCAGATAATTTTCTAGGCTTCCCAGCTGGCTCAGACAGTAAAGAATCTGCCTGCAATGAAGGAGACCCAGGTTCAATCCCTGGGTTGGGATGATTTCCTGGAGAAAGGAATGGCTACCCATTCCGGTATTCTTGCCTTACTTAATATCTCAAATGCAGACACATTTTCTGGTCTTTCAGATGTACAAGCTTCCAAGAACCCTTCTTTTCCAAGAATGAAAAAGCTGGCTTAAAACTCAACATTCAAAAAACTGAGATCATGGTATCCAGTCCCATTACTCCATGGCAAATAGATGGGGGAAAGTGGATTTTACTTTCTTGGGCTCCAAAATCTCTGCAGATGGTGACTGCAGCCATGAAAGTAAAAGACACTTGTTCCTTGGAAGAAAAGCTATGACAAACCTAGACAGCATTTTCAAAAGCAGAGACATTACTTTGCTAGCAAATGTTCATAGAGTCAAAGCTATGATTTTCTAGTAGTCATGGATGGATATGTGAGTTGGACCATAAAGAAGGCTGAACACCAAAGAACTGATGCTTTCAAATTGTGCTGGAGAAGACTCTTGAGAGTCCCTTGGACTGCAAGGAGATCAAACTGGTCTAAAGGAAATCAACCCTAAATATTCATTGGAAGGACTGACGCTGAAGCTGAAGCTCTAATACTTTGGCCACCTGATGTGAAGAGATGACTCATTGGAAAAGACCCTGATGCTGGGAAAGATTGAAGGTGGGAGGAGAAGGGAGCAACAGAAGCTGAGATGCTTGGATGGCATCACCAACTCAAAGGATACGAGTTTGACAAACTCTGGGAGACACTGGAGGACAGGAGAGCCAAGTGTGTGCTGCAGTCCATGGGGTCACAAAAAGTCAGACACAACTTAGAGACTGAACAACAAGTACAGAACAAAATTAAATCTCTTCAGAAAAGGTTTCCTTCTCTAGTTTAAAACTCCCTCTTTGATACATTCAATGCAATTGAACAATTCATTTATTCTTGACATTTGCTATTTCAGAGGTTCCGATACGTATATACATGGTTAAGATCTCCCAGGGGCCAAAAAATGAACACCCCCACCCCACCCCACCCCCACCAAAGCAGCCCAGGAAAGTGCTTTCAAACAGACATATCATCTCCTTAAAAAGAGGTCTTCAGGTATGATCACGTTTAAAGAAATGTTATTACAAAGAAAGACGGAAAGAATAGAGGAAGTTCTGATATTCTTTTTAAAGTTACATTTCCTTTATTATTTCACTAAAATAAAAATATTTTTAAGGGAACTATCTGTGATTCAGTGGTTAGGACTTGGTGCTTTCACTACTGGGGACCCAATGAATTATTGTTGGTTTCCCTTAGTTGGGGAACTAAGATCCCACAAGCTGTGTGGTGAGGCCATATAAATAATATATGTATTTTAAAAGGCTGATAGTAGTTATAAGAAGAGTCATTCTCAACCTTAAGTAATATTGGCAATAGTTCTTGAACTATGTCCAAATTTTTCTTTAAAAATTATGATTAAAAAAATTTTTTTTAGCCCTTAGGAAATGAGTATAGCTATGGTTCAACTTTCTCATTTTTAGGAACACACTGTATACCAAGACATGAGACTCATTCAACTTACTAATTTTTCCACGCACATGTTTTTCTGAACTTTTCGAACTATATTTACATAGGTTTGGGAAAGCACAGGCAATTTCAGGGCAGGGAGAGAAATACCAAGTTTCATAGTATTTCAACAGGGGATTTCATCTGCCAAAGAAAACTCTGACATTTGTGAGTTGTTTACTGATGGGTTGTTGGTTCTGAAGCAGGCAACAAAGATGGGATCCTCCTTTACACCTTAAAGGAGAAACCTATTTTAGATTTAATGAGGAACAGATTTATAGGAAGACCTTCTTTATCCCTAACAATTCAACACCCTTTTAAAATTTCACAGTCTCCTTCCAAAACCACCTTCAGTGCCATAGAAGAATTCTAAACCACAGCATTTTCCTAATCCAGGATTACTCACCAAAATCAGGGCCTATGAAGATATTTTGGGTAAATTTTGTTTGCCTCCATCCTAAAAGAAGGCTATACTGAGTGTTTTGTTTGGAGGAGCAGCAGATCATGCTCAGAGATTGAGTTGTCTTTGCCTGTATTTTATTTAACACTGGTTCACTGTGAAAATGAAAGTGTTAAGTCGCTCAGTCAAGTCTGCCTCTTTTCAACACCCTGGACTATAGCCTGCCAGGCTCCTTTGTCCATGGGATTCTCTAGACAGGAATACTGGAGTGGGTTGCCATTTCCTTCTCCAGGGGATCTTCCCCACCCAGGGATTGAACCAAGGTCTCCTGTACTGCAGGAGGATTCTTTACTGTCTGAGCCACCAGGGAAGCCCCAGATTCACTCTGGGGATTATTAGAATTTCACAAGACAGTAGGATAATGTCTCCTAATAAGCCAATAAAGAAATAACATACGCCAAAGCAATGATAGATTAATTACACCTGTGGTCCCCAGTCTTTTTTGGCACAGGGACTGGTTTCGTGGAAGACAGTTTTTCTACAGATCAGCATGGGGGCTGGTTTCAGGATGATTCAAGCACATTGCATTTATTGTGCACTTTATTTTTATTGTTATTACATCAGCTCCACCTCAATCATCAGGTATTAGATACCGGAGGTTGGGCACCCCTGAAATTATGCTATTGTTTCATGCAAGGGGAGATGAAGGAATAAAGTCCAAGTTTAGCTTGAGGTGTACCCTCAGATGAGTTGGGGAAAATGAAAGTCCCTTGTGGGGAGCATGTGGCTAGGCAACTGGGATATTTGTCGGCTGGATGAACTTCTTGGGGTCACTGCGTGGTTTTTCCCACTACTGGTCAAAGGGAAGCCTTTACCAAGGCAGAGGCCAGTGCCCCAAGGTCTTACTAGAGCTATTTAGATCCACAAAGTGTGGCCTTGCCCCGGTTGAACATCCTCAGACCGTCCTCACACACTCCGGGCATTTCTAAACCAGTCCCCTAGCCAGAGCTGCTGCTTTATGGTCTTATTGCTAAGCCCCCAGTAGCACCCTCAGGCGCTGGGCTTCCAAGTTCTTATCAGAAACCACAGACATGGATGATGACATCCAGACACACAATTTCACTCTTCTGTCAAAAGAATAACTTCATTCTGAAAACACATTTACTCTTACAAACAGTCTCACTTTTGTCACAAACAAGCAGATTTGAAATCATATCAAACCACTGCACAACACTGAACTGCAAAGGACCAGCCACCAAGGGACAGAGCTCAAAAAGGCTGTGTGATGGTTTTCTGTTCAAGCAGACAGCATGGGCTTTCCCTTACCTGTCTGCTTACTCCCCTAAAGGAGGTGTATGTATCTATCATCAGTGAATTGGGTAAGGTCCCTCCTTGGCTTCCCTGGAGGCTCAGACAGTAAAGAATCTGCCTGCATTGCAGGAGACACAGGTTTGGTCTCTGGATCGGGAAGATCCCCTAGAAAAGGGAATGGCTACCACTCCAGTATTCTTGCCTGGAGAATCCCATGGACAGAGGCGCCTGGAGGGCTACAGTCCATAGCATCTCAAAGAGTCGGACATGACTGAAACAACTTAGCACTCACGCACTGAGGTTGCAAAGAGAGACAGAAAGTGGCAGTCGCTTAGTTGTGTCCGATTCTTCGCAACCCTATGGACTGTAGCCTTCCAGGCTCCTCTGTCCATGGGATTCTCCAGGCAGGAATACTGGAGTGGATTGCAGTGCCCTCCTCCAGGGAATCTTTCCAACCCAGGGATTGAACCTGCGTCTCTTATGTCTCCTGCTTTGGCAGGTGGGTTCTTTACCACTGGCGCTACCTGGGAAACCCTGCAATCATCACAGGATGAACCAAATCCCCTTTTCCTGGAATGCTTTTCCCTCACTTCAGTCATGTTCCTGCCCTCTCAGTTATCAGAGCAGCCTTGCCCTGACCACCCTACAAAGACTAACCCACCACTGCCATCTCTGTATCTGATATCTTAACCTGACACTCTTCTTCCTTATAAAGCATCACTTGCCACTTATATTTCTTGGTTCCTTTTCTCCAATTAGAATGTTATTTCCTTGGGGGCAGGATTTCTCGTTCAATGTGATATCCCCCAAGGCCTAGAACAATGACAGAACATTATTCAATTATAAATTTAAGAGAATTTTTGCTTTATCCTAATTATGCATTATAATTTTCATTATAAATTATGGATTAATAGAAGACACTTTTGAGATATTTGTCTTGTGAAATCAATCAATGAATGGTAAGAGACCTTGGCCTAGACTTTCAGGAAAGATTTAGAGCATTTACTGAACTGTTTTGGTGTGTGGCCCTCACATTTTGTGGGTGGCTCAGAGGTAAGGCATTATATCACAGGATCTGGGGGACTTTCTTCAGGCTGCAGAAAAGTCTAGGCTTTGTAAGGAATGGGTGAGAGGATAAAATCCCCACTCACTGTGGCCTGATTAGAGGTTTAAAGTTCTTAGTCTGCTTTTAAGGCACTCCAGAAAATGATTCCATTCTTACTTTCCAGCGTTCTCTCTCTTGGAGTAAACATAACCATTCTCGGCCAAGGGGAGCCACTTTATACTACACGTCTTCACCTCTGCCCCTCAAAATGATATTTCATTTGCCCACGAAATGTTCTTTCTACTTTCCCATCCTTCCAGGCACCCCTTGTCACTTCACCACCCTTCAAGACCTCCTCTAGGAATCATCCTTCCATGAAGCTCTTCTTTACCACCGCCCGCCACCCCCCACCCCCACCATCATCACCATTATCCATCATTCCATCCAGGCTGGAAGGGACCACTTCTCTTCCTTCTCACTGCTTAAGACCTCCATCTCCTTCATGGCAGTAACACTCTTTACTGTGTAATCGAAGGTTTTGGCTATTATTGTTTGTTTATTTATTTTTGTAGAAGCCTCAGCTTCCCCGTTAGACCAAACAGCAATTTCCCTTGTTTTTTACTAATCTGCCTCCACCCAGTTCACATGTGCAGAGTATTCCTCATTCACAGTGATTTTCACCCGCAGGGAGCACATCCTAAGGTGGGGAGGGGTGGAAGTGGAGGTGGCAACTGTCCGAGGTTATGGGTGGGGAGAATGTGTATAGACTGAAAGAGTACCCCACCTCTTGCTACTCCACCACCCTCCACTCTGTGATTTCTAGCATCCCAAATAAGATTTTTCATATTAGAAAAAGATTTTTCGTATTAGACTAGAAATGGTTTGTGTATTATTCACCACTGTATTCCCTACAGTATCTAGCACAGAGCCTTGAACTTACTGGGTGCAGAACAAACGTCTGATGAATGAGCAAATGAATGCATCCATTGGAAACCTTTCTGTGTCCTTGCGCCTAGCACCTCCTTGATTCCAAACTTGAAACACACATCCTTAAGGCAAGCTCTAAGCCACCTTCATCTTTAATCCTTATCCCCTTCCATAGCCACCCACACTATCTGACCAGGCATTTATCTCAGGGCACAAAATGCCATTTGCCTGCTGATCAAAGGCTGTGGGAATGGGCGGCATGAGCAGAATGGCAGCTGCACTCAGATCCTGCCCACACCCTTCCTGTTTGCAGCAGCCCACCCCAGGAGCTATTATGTTTTCAGTAGGCTGAGCAGGGCCCCTCCCCGCCCCCACCTCCTTCCCTGGTCCTTGCAGACACTCTGCGGGGTCTACAGTGGCAGCCCCTCACCCTCAGGGCCCTCTTTTAGCGTCTCATTGTCCCCAGGCAGGCGCAGATAGCCAGCCAGACCTCTTTTCCCCTTTCCTGGGACACTGATAAGGCCATGAAAATAGTTCTCTATTTTCCTGCACAAAAGCTGACTTAGAAGAATAGGGTGGAGCATAAGTGATAACCAGCCAGAATTTGTTGCTTTTTGAAAAGAAACGTGTTGGGGAGGGGATGGGGGAGACTGGAAGACTTTGAGCTTTTGCTCTGGGTTGTATAAGTCAGGCACTTTCCAACAGCAGTGCCCCCTTGCCAGCCTTGGAGCCTCGTTTCACTCCTGTAACGGGAAACGCTGCCCTCAGGTCAGAGGGCCACAGTGTCTCCTCCTGAGGTTGGCTGGCCAGCTGGGAGCCTCTCCAGTGACCCACTTAACCAGACTGCAGCTTACTGGGTGGAATTCAGGGAGGGTTGCGGGGAGATTGGAATGCCTTCCTTGCATTGAACCCATTCCAAACGGGGTTCTTATCCTTGCTGCTGCTGCTGCTAAGTCGCTTCAGTCATGTCCGACTCTGTGTGACCCCATAGACGGCAGCCCACCATGCTCCCCTGTCTTTGGGATTCTCCAGGCAAGAACACTGGAGTGGGTTGCCATTTCCTTCTCCAATGCATGAAAGTGAAAAGTGAAAGTGAAGTTGCTCAGTTGTGTCCAAGTCTTAGCGACCCCATGAACTGCAGCCCACTAGGCTCCACCATCCATGGGATTTTCCAGGCAAGAGTCCTGGAGTGGGGTGCCATATCCTTGAGAACCCCTCAAATGGTCAACATGCCCTCAAGACACGTGTGCCTTATGGAGAGCTTCACGAACTCCACGTGATCTTGGTTTATCACAAGTGTCCCTGATCGGGTGGTGGTGGTTTAGTCATTAAGTCGTGTCCAACTCTTCTGACCCCCATGGACTATAGCCCACCAGGCTCCTCTGTCCACGGGATTTCCCAAGCAAGAATACTAGAGTGGGTTGCTATTAGGGGCCCTTTAAATAAACAAAACTGTCTAGAGTTTCCAAGTTAGTTTGCAAAAGGAATCCTTCAAAGAGGTAGTTGGTGTTTGTTGACTGCTGAGGTGAAGAAATGGGGTGAGAAAAAAATAGAGGGTCACCATTTCCACCCAGAACTTTAAACAATGAGATAGAAGAGAGAAATACATAGGACTTTCTTAAAAAGTGATTTCTGCTGGGAGTACACTGCCCTGATGCTGGTGGTACTGCTCCCATTTTGCCACCACTTACTCTGCAACCTGTTGCAATTAACAGAACCTGCAGGCTTCATCTTTTGGGTGTATGTGTCAGAAAAATAAAGGGAATTAATGTTTTGGGGTGAAGTCCCAATACTAGTATAGTTTTTTAAAGCCACTAAAATGGTTCTAATGTACAGTCAGGGTACAGAACCAGTGAGAAAGATCATCTCTAATCTCTAAGGTATCTGCTGGTTCTAAAATGTTATGGTTTTGTAGCTTAGGGTCTGAGTTTCTTTATTTTTTTTCTGTTTAGATATAGCTGACATATAACCTTATATTAGTTTCAGGCATACAATGCAATGACTCAATATTTTTATGTATTATGAAATGACCACCATAATTAGTCTAGTAAACCTCCCAACACCATCAAGTTTCTCCATTAATCCTTCTCTCACTTACCTAAACATTTGATTCACGGCTCCTCACTGCCACCCATGTCTTTCTGAAATGCTGGAAAAAGAAATTTACACAGGGAGCCCAGTCAGGCAATCTGTGATGATCTAGAGGAACAGGATGGTAGGAGAGAAGAGATGATCAAGAGAGAGGTGATACGTGTATCGTTATGGCTGGTTTCCTTGGAAGAAAAGTTATGACCAACCTAGATAGTATATTCAAAAGCAGAGAAATTACTTTGCCGACTAAGGTCCGTCTAGTCAAGGCTATGGTTTTTCCTGTGGTCATGTATGGATGTGAGAATTGGACTGTGAAGAAGGCTGAGCGCCGAAGAATTGATGCTTTTGAACTGTGGTGTTGGAGAAGACTCTTGAGAGTCCCTTGGACTGCAAGGAGATCCAACCAGTCCATTCGGAAGGAGATCAGCCCTGGGATTTCCTTGGAAGGAATGATGCTAAAGCTAAAACTCCAGTACTTTGGCCCCCTCATGCGAAGAGTTGACTCATTGGAAAAGATTCTGATGCTGGGAGGGATTGGGGGCAGGAGGAGAAGGGGACGACAGAGGATGAGATGGCTGGATGGCATCACCAACTCGAAGGACATGAGTCTGAGTGAACTCCGGGAGATGGCGATGGACAGGGAGGCCTGGCGTGCTGCGATTCATGGGGTCGCAAAGAGTCGGACACGACTGAGCGACTGAACTGAACTGAACTGATGGTAGAAACCATCATAGCATCGCAAAGCAATTTTCCTCCAATTAAAACATTTAAAAAAAATTCAGCAAATGGCCACAACTACTTCTCCCACTCTGGAACATCAGAGCAGGTGGTTGAGCATTTGCTGAGTCACCCAGAACCAAATTTCACAAGGCATGCAAGTTTAGAGGCTCTGGGAGAATAAAAGCAGGATTCTATACATGAACTGAACATATCCAAGAAAAAGAGAGAACTTCGATGAAATAGTAGCAGTGAGAAGAAGAGGACACAGCAGTAGAACAACACTACTAGGCAATTTAGACTCTAATCCATTTTTTGTCATGAACAAGGCTGCACTGAGCAAATACAGCCCTGCTAACCACCAACTGGGATCTTCCTCTACTTCCCTTGAGAAAACACTTGATTATCTTCACAAATCTCACTGCTTTAGCTTTTTGCTTCCTAAATCACAATCTAAATCATTCTTATAATACCTCTGTCCCCATTGTGCCTCCTTTCATCCAGCCCCCAGGACCGACTTTCTAGAATCCATACTTCAGATTTACCTAGGGAGGACCCACCACCCCAAAATAGTCTTGGGATTGGCTCTTTGCGACAACTGTTTATGGCATTGCCAACAATTTTCAAGTGGTTTTAAAATCAAGTATGTGTGTGTGCATGCTAAGTCACTTCAGTCATGGCCAACTCCTTGCAACCCTGTGGACTGTAGCCAGCCAGGCTCCTCTGTCCATGGGATTCTCCAGGCAAGAATATTAGAGTGGGTTGCCATGCCCTCCTCCATGGGATCTTCCCCATCCAGGGATCGAACCCACATCTCCTGAGATTCCTGCATTGCAGGAAGATTTTTTATGGCTAAGCCACCAGGGAAGTCCAAAATCAAGTACATAGTAGCATAAATAGAAAAAGAACATGCAGCATAAAATTAAGTAAAATGCCAAATATCTCATATAAACGGAATAGGTAGACAATAAAAGCAAATAAATATGATTGTGTTAACTTAGATCTACAGAGTAAAATCCCAGGAATCTGAAAAGATTCTATTCACCACATAGGCCAACTTCCAAAGGATGCTCTCTTCAGCATCCTCACCATATAGTCATACAGGATCTGACTATCCAATCCAGTGATGGAGTCCTCTCTCTCACAAGGCATCTCATTCCAGTTTTGATCTATTTTAGTTAAAATCCAATTGAAGTCAAATACCCAATTAGAAGCACCGTGAGTAATGGTGAAACCCTGAAGGAAACATTAGCCGTGGAAGAAGAAAAGAAGCACAAATTGCGGAGAAAGTTTACAGAATGGGTCACAGTGGTCTGAGATATTTAAATTTTCCCTTAGAATTAATTTTTTTTAAATTTTAAAATCTTTAATTCTTACATGTGTTCCCAAACATGAACCCCCCTCCCACCTCCCTCCCCATAACATCTCTCTGGGTCATCCCCATGCACCAGCCCCAAGCATGCTGTATCCTGCGTCAGACATAGACTGGTGATTCGATTCTTACATGATAGTATACATGTTAGAATGCCATTCTCCCAAATCATCCCACCCTCTCCCTCTCCCTCTGAGTCCAAAAGTCCGTTATACACATCTGTGTCTTTTTTGCTGTCTTGCATACAGGGTCGTCATTGCCATCTTCCTAAATTCCATATATATGTGTTAGTATACTGTATTGGTGTTTTTCTTTCTGGCTTACTTCACTCTGTATAATCGGCTCCAGTTTCATCCATCTCATCAGAACTGATTCAAATGAATTCTTTTTAACGGCTGAGTAATACTCCATTGTGTATATGTACCACAGCTTTCTTATCCATTCATCTGCTGATGGACATCTAGGTTGTTTCCATGTCCTGGCTATTATAAACAGTGCTGCGATGAACATTGGGGTACATGTGTCTCTTTCAATTCTGGTTTCCTCGGTGTGTATGCCCAGCACTGGGATTGCTGGGTCATAAGGTAGTTCTATTTGCAATTTTTTAAGGAATCTCCACACTGTTCTCCATAGTGGCTGTACTAGTTTGCATTCCCACCAACAGTGTAGGAGGGTTCCCTTTTCTCCACACCCTCTCCAGCATTTATTGCTTGCAGATTTTTGGATCGCAGCCATTCTGACTGGTGTGAAGTGGTACCTCATTGTGGTTTTGATTTGCATTTCTCTAATAATGAGTGATGTTGAGCATCTTTTCATGTGTTTGTTAGCCATCCGTATGTCTTCTTTGGAGAAATGTCTATATAGTTCTTTGGCCCATTTTTTGATTGGGTCGTTTATTTTTCTGGAATTGAGCTGCAAGAGTTGCTTGTATATTTTTGAGATTAGTTGTTTGTCAGTTGCTTCATTTGCTATTGTTTTCTCCCATTCAGAAGGCTGTCTTTTCACCTTGCTTATAGTTTCCTTTGTTGTGCAGAAGCTTTTAATTTTAATTAGATCCCATTTGTTTATTTTTTCTTTTATTTCCAGAATTCTGGGAGGTGGATCATAGAGGATCCTGCTGTGATTTATGTTGGAGAGTGTTTTGCCTATGTTCTCCTCTAGGAGTTTTATCGTTTCTGGTCTTACATTTAGATCTTTAATCCATTTTGAGGTTATTTCTGTGTGCGATGTTAGAAAGTGATCTAGTTTCATTCTTTTACAAGTGGTTAACCAGTTTTCCCAGCACCACTTGTTAAAGAGATTGTCTTTACTCCATTGTATATTCTTGCCTCCTTTGTCAAAGATAAGGTGTCCATATGTGTGTGGATTTATCTCTGGGCTTTCTATTTTGTTCCATTGATCTATATGTCTGTCTTTGTGCCAGTACCATACTGTTTTGATGATTGTGGCTTTGTAGTAGAGCCTGAGGTCAGGCAAGTTGATTCCTCCAGTTCCATTCTTATTTCTCAAAATTGCTTTGGCTATTCGAGGTTTTTTGTATTTCCATACAAATCTTGAAATTATTTGTTCTAGTTCTGTGAAAAATATGGCTGGTAGCTTAGAATTAATTTTAAAGCTATACATTCACGAGTCTTTCCATGTTCCCACTTAAAGAATAAATATTCCTCTTCAGCAGCTTGTGCTGTTAGATTAAAAAATAGAGGCAAACCTTATTTTAAAGTACTTTTTTTTTTTTGAATAAGAAGTTTGTTCTTTGCAGCTCCAACTATTTGGCAAGTACTTTTGCAATCTAGTAATTTAAAAGGTATGGATAAACAGAGAGTATTATGATTATCTATCCCTATTCCTCCCAAATTCTGGACTTTTAGGAAAATGAATTAGAAATATGTGCAGCAATTATACCAAAACCATTGGAGTCACGGAACATAGTTTTAAATCTGATGATTCAAAACAAAGTTTTCACCCAAGATACTTTAGGTAATGTAAATAAAGAAAGATAAGAACTCAGTGAGGGATGAAATAAAAGCAATTTGCTCTCTGGAATAAATTCCACTTCTCAATGCATTGATTTTACACCTGCAACATGAAAATATTGCTCTAGAACTTGTTGCATTAACCAAAAGAAAGATATTCCATGCACATACTGAATTTTCAGTATAAATCAATAGATTTATTTTCAAGTTAGTTGGTTCAGTTCAGTTCAGTCGGTCAGTCGTGTCCGACTCTTTGTGACCCCATGAATCACAGCACGCCAGGCCTCTCTGTCCATCACCATCTCCCGGAGTTCATGCAGACTCACGTCCGTGGAGTCGGTGATGCCATCCAGCCATCTCATCCTCGGTCGTCCCCTTCTCCTCCTGCCCCCAATCCCTCCCAGCATCAGAGTCTTTTCCAATGAGTCAACTCTTTGCATGAAGTGGCCAAAGTACTGGAGCTTCAGCTTTAGCATCATTCCTTCCAAAGAAAACCCAGGCTTGATCTCCTTCAGAATGGACTGGTTGGATCTCCTTGCAGTCCAAGGGACTCTCAAGAGTCTTCTTCAACACTACAGTTCAAAAGCATCAATTCTTTGGTGCTCAGCCTTCTTCACAGTCCAACTCTCACATCCATACATGACCACAGGAAAAACCATAGCCTTGACTAGATGGACCTTAGTCGGCAAAGTAATGTCTCTGCTTTTGAATATACTATCTAGGTTGGTCATAACTTTTCTTCCAAGGAGTAAGCGTCTTTTAATTTCATGGCTACAGTCACCATCTGCAGTGATTTTGGAGCCCAAAAAAATAAAGTCTGACACTGTTTCTACTGTTTCCCCATCTATTTCCCATGAAGTGATGGGACCGGATGCCATGATCTTCATTTTCTGAATGTTGAGCTTTAAGCCAACTTTTTCACTCTCCTCTTTCACTTTCATCAAGAGGCTTTTTAGTTCCTCTTCACTTTCTGCCATAAGGGTGGTGTCATCTACATATCTGGGGTTATTTATATTTCTCCTGGCAATCTTGATTCCAGCTTGTGTTTCTTCCAGTCCAGCGTTTCTCATGATGTACTCTGCATAGAAGTTAAATAAGCAGGGTGACAGTATACAGCCTTGACGTACTCCTTTTCCTATTTGGAACCAGTCTGTTGTTCCATGTCCAGTTCTAACTGTTGCTTCCTGACCTGCATACAGCTTTCTCAAGAGGCAGGTTAGGTGGTCTGGTATTCCCATCTCTTTCAGAATTTTCCACAGCTTATTGTGATCCACACAGTCAAAGGCTTTGGCATAGTCAAGAAAGCAGAAATAGATGTTTTTCTGGAAGTCTCTTGCTTTTTCCATGATCCAGCGGATGTTGGCAATTTGATCTCTGGTTCCTCTGTCTTTTCTAAAACCAGCTTGAACATCTGGAAGTTCATGGTTCACATATTGCTGAAGCCTGGCTTAGAGAATTTTGAGCATTACTTTACTAGCATGTGAGGTGAGTGCAATTATGCAGTAGTTTGAGCATTCTTTTGCATTTCCTTTCTTTGGAATAGGAATGAAAACTGACCTTTTCTAGTCCTGTGGCCACTGCTGAGTTTTCCAAATTTGTTGGCATATTGAGTGCAACACTTTCGCAGCATCATCCTTCAGGATTTCAAACAGCTCAACTGGAATTCCATCACCTCCATTAGCTTTGTTCATAGTGATGCTTTCTAAGGCCCACTTGACTTCACTTTCCAAGATGTCTGGCTCTAGATTAGTGATCACATCATCATGATTATCTGGCTCTTAAAGATCTTTTTTGTACAGTTCTTCCGTGTATTCTTGCCACTCTGAAATGTTATAATTTTCAGAATGGGGAAAGAAAATAATAGTAATAATAGCAAACATTTACTGAGCTCTCAATGATAGGCCTGGGAATATACTAAGAATTTTATATACATTATCTAATTCAAAGAAATAGTCTTGATTTGATTTATCTGAAACCACTTCACAGGTAGTACAAAAGTGAATCTCCAGAGGCATTATATTTCTGTGGTGCTTAAAACTTCTCTGTTCTTCCCTAGCTATAATCTCTTAAGTACATATGGATATGGATAGCTAAGAAGATGTTAGGTGGAATTGCCTAAAAACAACCAAATAAGGAACAGCAGAGCTAAAAATAGAAGCTAAATCCTGCCCTGTCTCCTATCTTTATTTACAAAATGAGAAAACCTTGTGGATTGTTTCAAATTTCTTTTTGGTTTCAGAATCCCCACCCTATAAGTCTTTGTCCAAGGCCCAGAACGTTTAGAAAACAGTGCTGTTTATTATCTTACAGTCAAATCTACGCTTGTCTGCTGTCCGCCTCCTCTCTACCTTTACAGATGTCAAGATAGGTCCTAACTCTAGAAATGCACTTTAATCCAACAACTAGCATGGTTGTTCATGCTCTGGGAGTTTGAAAGAAAAATAACTAGTTACTAAGAATTCTCAATATCCTTTGGAGAGACGAAAGTGAAAGTGAATTCGTTTCCGACTCTGCGACCGCATGGACTGTAGCCTATCAGGCTCCTCTGTCCATGGGATTCTCCAGGCAAGAATACTGGAGTGAGGTGCCATTTCCTTCTCCAGGGGATCTTTCCAACCCAGGGATTGAACCCTGGGTCTCCCGCATTGCGGGCAGACGCTTTACCATCTGAGCCGCCAGGGAAGCCCTTGGAAAGATGAAGGAATGAGATAATTCCAACTGGGAGAAACAAGGAAGTTGTCAACAACTCCAGTAACCATGGGGCTGGTGACCAGCAGGATAAATAAAAGCCATTTTTACAGGGCTGACTCTGTGGGCAAGCTCTGTGAGTCTGGGGAACTAGAGCAGTGAAGCATATCTGAATGGAATGGCTTCATTTGCTTATTTCCTCTACATTACTCTTCATAGCTAATCTCAGCCCCCAAATGAAAGTCAGTGCGTTTCTGTGTGTGTGTGTTTTAATGATTTAATGAACAGATAAATAAGAAACTATTAAATCAATGGGCGTCCCTGGTGGCTCAGACGGTAAAGAGTCTACCTGCAATGCAGGAGACCTGGGTTTGATCCCTGGGTCAGGAAGATCCCCTGGAGAAGAAAATGGCAACCCACTCCAGTATATCCTTGCCTAGAAAATCCCATGGATGGAGGATCCTGGTGGGCTATACCCCATGGGGTCGCAAAGAGTTGGACACACATTAAATCAATAGTATAATAAGTGTATTTATTCACCTGCCAAATGAATATTTATTGAATATAACTCTGGACCTATTGGCTACCCACACAGCATTTATAATTTAATGAGGAGAGTTTATAACTTAATACATTAAACAACTAATCACAATTAATTTGTTTTTTTCCCATCCACCCTGAGATCACGTCTCTCTCTCACATCTGCCTGCAAGTCATCCAGTTAATTACTTCTCCTTGAGCCAAAAACTCCTTCCTGCTACACCATGGGCCCCCTGACTGCCATTTACTGAGGGCACCTCTGGAATTCTGCTTCCTCCTCAAGGGCCCATGGGGAAGACAGCAGAAGACGAGGCAGGTCTCCCCCTCATCTGCTGGCTCCATCACCTCACCACACAGACTTAAATGGGCATGTACATGTCACTTGATAGTTGTGCAAAATTAAGGGAAATCACAAAATATGAAGGGAGACATATTAAACTTTGTGCTGAATGAGACATCAGAGATCGAGAAGGGATTATGCACAAAGCGAAACCCTCTGTAAGGGAATACAGTAAACTTGTTCCGAACTATGTCCTCTGGACTCAGCTGGTCCTCCCTTTCATCCTGAAAGCACCTTTTAAAATCCCAGCTACCTTTTGGGAAATGCCAGCTTAGATTGGTAAAATGCTTTTATTAATACTACACCCTGAAAACAGCAATAGTCATACAAGAAAACAGTGCATATAAAAATGCCTTGCCTTATTCACAGAGGCTTAGGAAAGAGGGCGGTGCAGACTGTAGGGCAGCTCTAGCCACCACCACCCCTCCAGCTGCCCCTGGAGCTGCCACCGTGTGGATCATTCCCCCTGGGGATGGGTGAGGGGGGAAACCTTTCAAGACTGCTTCCACAGAGGAATATTACAGATGTCAGGCATCTCTAGACAGTGGTCTTGCTTTTAACATGCTAGCCCCCAAACAGGGAGTGGGCAGAAGAGTTCCCTATTGCTCTCTCAGAATACTCCCTGGGCCCTTTCTGATGAAAAAGTAAGTGAATGTTGCCAGTGGCCAAGAGAGGTCACCAGGGACGGGGCCAACATCAGAAGCCCAAGGACAGGAAGGTTCTACCTGTAAGCAAGAATGCAGTCAGGAAGTTCACTTCACTTCTTGTCAACAAGACTTTCATGAGCACCTACTAAGTGCAGGCCTGTGCTGAGGTCATGGATCATCGATGTGAGCGAGCAACAAGCAATGACAAAAGCATGGAGCCTCCGGGAGAAATTGTGGGAATGCAGATGCAGGAGCCACAGAGGCATCCATGCCCGAGAAACCAGCTCCTGAAGCAGGAAGGATGGAGCAGGGGTGCCACATCAGTTAGTTAGAGAGGCTACAAATTCCATCTTGGGCAAGAAGAGAACCATTGAGCAAGCAACTCCTGAGATCAGTGCCGTTGCGGGACAGGAGCTGTCACTGGGCAGTGCTTATTTCCTGCTGCCACCTCGGGAGGTTTTCCAGGTGGTGGCAGTGATAAAGAACCCACCTGCCAATGCAGGAGACAGAAGCGACGAGGGTTCTATCCCTGGGTCGGGAAGATCCCCTGGAGGAGGTCATGGCAACCCATTCCAGTATTCTTGCCTGGAGTATCCCATGGACAAAGGAGCCTGGCGGGCTAGAGTCCATCGGGTCACAAAGAGTTGGACACGACTAAAGAGACAGCACACACACACACATACACATGGGGAGGCAGAAATGAGAGGCAGTTTGCTCCTGACTCCCAATGGGACAGAGCTTCCCTGGTGGCTCAGCAGTAAAGAATCCGCCTGCAATGCAGGAGCTGCAGGAGACGTGGGTTCGATCCCTAGGTCGGAAAGATCCTCTGGAGAAGGGCATGCAGCCCACTCCAGTACTCTCGCCTGGAGAATCCTGTGGACAGAGGAGCCTGGCAGACTACAGTCCGTGAGGTCACACAGAGTCCGACAAGACTGAAGCGACTCAGCACACATACACACCCCACAGGGACCGGAAGGGCACTCCACAGAGACTCCAAATCCTGGCGGTTAGTATGTTATTAGGTTTCCTTCTTGGCCTCTCTGCTCACCTCAGACCTCAGGCACCCCTGAAGGCTTGGTCACAGACTTGAAGTGCCACAGGTCCCTAGTCCCACTGCTCAGGGGGCACCCTGCCCTTGACCACATTCTCCCCAGGGTCCGGTGGGCTGCTTTCTCCTGTTATACCTTTGTTTTCCTAGTCTGTTCCTCCCTCCTGGGGCTTGTTTGTGTAAGAAAACCTCTCTCCCTGTTTCCTGTGTCTCTGTCATTTCCTCCCATTGCCATTCTACACCGTGGCACTGAGGGCCATTGTTTTCCTTTCTAACCATATTCTAGTCTCTGGGAACCAGCCAGTAGGTACAGGACAATGTGGAGGAAGGCAGGTCTGCCGGGGCTATTTCGGAACCACTCTTAAGCACCAGAATATCACAGTAAACCAAACCGGCGTGGGGGGTGGAGTGCTGTTTGCTTGTCAGCTAGGGAAGGAAGAAACTCAATATCAGGAGACAGCTCCTGACCAATTAATCCTCGGCCACTATCTAAACGGAGGCGTGTTCCCAGGAGCAAGACTGGAGATGTCTGACAGGGCTGATAACCATCTTTGCGAGAGGAAGCTGTGACTATCCCACTTGTTTTCTGGGATTTTGTCATGTTCTTACTGCTTTTTAAATTAACAAAAAAAAAAAAAAATCAACTGAGCTGTTTTAAGAGGGGAGCTAAACAGAGATCTGAAACCCAGCACAGGACCTAGGGATGCCAAGCGAAACCCGCTTAGGAGTGGATTTCCTTGCGGCTCTATTCAGTGCTCTATCTAGCCTGTTAACTTTTTTGATCAGCCCCACGATTCACCCAACCCGTATTGGAGTGTAAGGTAAACTGCTTCATGCTTTCCTGGCAGAGTTTGAATTACACAGGCTCTCACAGGAGATCCTGGGTCGTTTTCCTGAGCACAGGAAGAGGAGTTGGAAAAGCAGCTGGCCTCTGGGAAGAGAAATGTAATGCCTTTTTATTTACCATGGAAATGCCCATGCTGGGCTGCTGTGTTGATTTCCAAATATAAATGGGAGGAAACTGTGGTCCCCGTGCTGCTAAGCAACACACTGGCTTAGGTTCGTAACCTTGGGCATTTCTTTAAGTGCAATTCCAATAAAGTGAACTGAGCAAAGTCTGACGTAGGAGCCTCAGCTTGGTTAATATATCAAGCAGCACGTTTATTTTGACTGTCACCGAGCAGAAGTACATGGTTCTATTTTGGTAGCATTTGTTCCATAGAACACTCATGGCTTTTGCCAGTTCCTTTCATTATACTTTTCCCACCAGTTATGACACTAAGGGTCACTCATCAAAGAGATTTTGTTTATTACATGTTTTACAGGGCAACGTGGCTGCCAGGAACATGCAAACTTCCAGGTTTCTGTTAGAAGAGTAGAAAGTTGTAAAGTACAAATATAATAGAAACATATCAAATTCCCATATTTCAAATAAAGATGTGTTTTTCATTAAAGGATTAAGGCATGCCCTGTGCCACCCCCATGCTGCAAAGCTGCTAATCTTGGGACACATTTTAAATACCGAGCCAGTCTCCATTTATAATTCGAGAAAACAACAGTCCCTACTACTTAGGACCAGGGGCAAATTTAAGTTGTAAAATCTTTTTCAGGGACCCCATTCCCCCAAAATCAGATTGGGTGCATGCTAAGTCACTTCAGTTGTGTCCGATTCTTTGTGACCCCATGGACTGTAGCCCTCCAGGCTCCTCTGTCCGTGGGGTTCTCCAGGCAAGAATACTGGAGTGGGTTGCCATACCCTCCTCCAGGGGATCTTCCCTGACCCAAGGATCGAACACATGTCTCCTGTAGCTCCTATATTGCAGGCGGATTGTTTACCACTGAACCACAGGGGAAGCCCAAGATCAGATTAGCAGAAGTCATTTTAGAGGAGATATTCTGTTAAAAATAGAGGGACATTAAAAAACAAAAGATGGAGAGAGATTTCTTTTTTAGGAGGGTATTTTTCAAAGATTCTTATATTGCTGGGGTTAAATCATTGCTCTATACTTGGGTTTTAAAAAACTCTAGGACATATTGAAATATTTAAGGGTTAAATGAAATGAGTTTTGAGCTGTGCTTTAAGATAAAAAGAGAGGTGAGTTGGAGAGGTTTATATGAAACAAGACTGATGAAGAGTTGTTGATATCTAGAGGTGATGGGTAAACCAAGTTTCCTTATAATAATCTGTCTATTTTTGCATGTTTCATCTGTAATAATAATGTACAAAGTGAAAAAGAATAACAGAGGCAAAAAATAAATTTATTTTTCAATAAAGAAAATTAACGTATTATTTCTTTAGTTTCTAATTAGGTAACAGTTCACTAGCATGCCACTCTGATGTTGTCTTCTCAAAGAAGTCCAGCATGTTAGAACTGTTGGAAATTCAGAAATCTGAGCAGGTACATCATTTCTCAGGTGTCCAGTGAAAGAAATGCAAATCACACATTAACTGCTTGCAAATGACTTGACATTATTAACTCAGTTATAATAACTCTGCTGCTGCTGCTAAGTCACTTCAGTCGTGTCCGACACTGTGCGACCCCAGAGACAGCAGCCCACCAGGCTCCCCTGTCCCTGGGATTCTCCAGGCAAGAACACTGGAGTGGGTTGCCATTTCCTTCTCTAATGCATGAAAGTGGAAAGTGAAAGTGAAGTCGCTCAGTCGTGTCCAACTCTTTGCGACCCTATGGACGGTAGCCCACCAGGCTCCTCAGTCCATGGAATTCTGGGCAAGAATACTGCAGTGGGGTGCCATTGCCTTCTCTGTATAATAACTCAGAGTAATAATTATTCAGTCTACACAATTTCCAATCCAGACCTCCATTTGCCCCATCTTAAGCCAGAGGTAGCCTCTTCATCCAAAAGTCTTCCTTAGGCATCTCTCCATAACATTTGAGGAGTCAATTATTTTCATCACTTGATGTATTTCTAGATAGAATGAGATTTACAAGGAAAGTCTGAGAAATAGTAGTACTGGTGAATAAATCTGAGAAATGGGTTTTTCCACGTCTGGTTCTACAACAAGCAAATACACAGTAGCTTAACTAAAAGTGTTCCAGAATTGCTTCACTGGGATGAGGTCCTTATATGAAAAGATAAAACTTTCCTTTGCCTATAAATGAGAAAGGACCCTTTCACTTCCACTGATAATAATGCTTGATACATGCAAATCTGGATTTTCTAGGATTACATCTCAGGCTCATGTCAGTGTTCCTTCTCTGTGCTTCTGAGAACAGAGTCTTGTGTATCAAGATCTTTTCCATCACAGTTTTGGCAATCAGATTTGGCAATCACAACATCTGCTTCCTGGAATATTCTATTTTTCTCAGTTTACCTATTTTACTCAAATTACATCTGTATATAACTCTGCAACAAAGGGTCTTCCCAGGTGGCTCAGTGGTAAAGAATCTGCCTGCCAGTGCTGGAGATTCAGTCGAGTGGGTTCCATCCCTGGGTCAGGAAGATCCCCTGGAGGAGGAAATGGCAACCCACTCCTGTATTCTTGCCTAGAGAATCCCATGGACAGAGGAGCCTGGTGGGCTACCCAGTCTACGGGGTCGCAGAGAGTCAGACACAACTGAGCTGACGGAGCTTGCACACGTGCATGCCCACACGCAACAGAAGCATTAAATGACGATTCACTGAGATAATACTTCCATTGTCAAAGCGTCCTTTGATGAGATCCTCAGAGCTGCCAGCAAATAGACTGTCTACAAAAGGAAGTTAGGATCTGGGCCCAGAGATTCATTTCTTTATGTGGCCCAGATGAGGAACAGATAACTGAGCCTAATATTTTCCTAACTAAGCATTTATGGTATTTTGAGTCTGTGCTTCCAAAGGAGGGTCAGTAGCCAGCCTTTGGCACTGCCTGGGGAAACACCTCACTTTGGCGAGCACAGTAGTTATATTTCAGGCCATCAGAAAGACGGGCTCTCCGCTAAACCGAGCCGAAATAGAAAAGAATCCTTACCTCTGTGTGGGTTAAATAAAGATCACCAGTTACAACAGTCGGCCTCAAAGGGTTGAATGGGCCTCTCCCAGACACTCATTCTACTTATCTGGGGTCTTAATCCCAGTCTGCACCTTTTGATCAGGCAGCCCCCAGACCACGGATGACTTATCAAAGGGGCTGGAATTTGCACTGTGCCCACTGCACGTCATCTTGCTGGCCACTTGTAGGCTGGATTGTGGGACTAACACTTCAACACTCGCCAGCGGAGCCCTGGGGAGAGGGGTGGCTCATGGTGTCCATCACAGGCGAGGTGCCACGAGTCAAGTGGGAGGTCAAGCAGAACACGCCAGAAGGCCTCCGGCAGCCCCTGAGCCTCTTCCCAGCTCTCCGCGATAACAGAAACATCCTTCCTCGCTACGGCTGGCAACAGGGCTTGCTTTTTTTTCTTTAGAATGTAGGAACAAAACCCCTTCCCTTTTACACATCCTCTCCTTTTCAGGGTGGTCCTGCTGTCTCACCAGCTTCCCATTTCACCCCAGGAGGCGGCTCCCACCTGTGCCACCAGCCGGCTGAAACTTTCTGATCTTCCTGTCTACAGATTTCTGTTATCAGCCTCCAGGCCTGCTGTCTCCCAGCATCTGCTTTTAAGGATAGCAATAGCCCCCAGGCCTTCAACTCCTCTCCAAGGGGAGCTGGACTATTACTAAGATTAATTACTACTCTCCTCCCCGTCGGATTTCCCCATCGCATGTGCCCCAAACCCCAATTCAGAGCCAGCCTTAGCTAAAAATTATAAAACAAGGAGCTACATTAACCCTTGGTGGGCCCTCTCCACACCCTCAAACCAACTCCTGGACTAGCAGAAGCCACTCACTTGTCCATCCAAGTCCAAGGTGTCCATCCCCCACCTTGTCCTGATGTCTTTGCGTAGTTTCTTCTCCAACATTTTCTCTTCCACCTTCCAGAGTATAAAAATTTAGTTTCCTTGCATTGCATTTTCTCCTGTCCCATCCCAGTGAATTACCCTCTGAGAAAAAGTTTTGAACAAGTTAATTAGTATTAACACAAAGATGTTGATAGATAAAGAAAGCTGAATACGTGATACCTTCTGAAAGTAGTTTAATATGACTTAAAAGAAATGTTTTTAATGCCAGAATTTTCAAGCACCAAGGGAAGCAACTGGCCCAAGAAATATTTATTTAGGGGGAAAGGGTCCTTTCCTAGCATCTCTTTTTATACAACACAGCCAGCCTTTCCTCTATAAGGTTGATCGTGGTTAATTTCCTATCAAATTTTCCCAAGCTGGAACTCATACTTCCAGATAGTTTTTGAACATAAATGTAGTCTGACAACTGCAATAAATACCAGTTAATTTCCTCATCACTTAACGTTTTATTTTTCACTAATGACAGCTTCATTCAATCCTGTGGAACTAACATAACAACCTACCTGTTGATGTTAGTTACTAAAGAACTCAGGAAGACATTAAGATCATTTGAAATCCAATTTTTGGCTGATTCTAGACTACTTAGTGACATATCATGAGGAACTGAAAAATAAATGGAAAAGATGGGGAAGGTGAAAGAACTGAGAGTCTATCCTTCCTACTGAGGACAGGAACTGCCTTCACATTCAAATTTTGAATATAAAGTTAGTAATATAGCTTCTAAATAATTCACACATTGGATTTTTTTTTTTTTTTGTCCCTTGAGAATAGTCATTATAAAATTATAAGTCTCACAGTGAGGAGGAAGTCTTCTCAAATAAAAAACCTAAAATGTCCCTGCTTCTTGATGATTCCAGAGGATCTTAAAATATCCATGAGTGCTTGATCCGGGTAAATGTCCTATTTCTATATGAAAATAGTTACCTAAATACAGTTTAGGAAAAGATAATATTTCTTGATTCTTTAAGCACCTCAAGAAGGGAAATCTTCCCTAGAGAAGGAAATAGCAACCCACTCCAGTACGCTTGCCTGGAGAATCCCATGGACAGAGGAGCCTGGTGGGCTATAGTCCACGGGGTCACAAAGAGTCAGACACGACTGAGCGACTTCACTCACTCACTCACTCAAAGTTGTCACTTACTCTTATACTAACGACACTCTCTCCTCACAGAGTCAGTCTCTCACAACTTAATAGATTTCTCTTTAAGCCAGCTTGTGCTTTTCATACAGAAAATGAAACTTTTCTGCTCCTGGGCTGGGAAAGGAGATGCCAGTATCTTCCTTATTTCACTTTTAGTCACTCTTGTGAATCTGGGGGCACATTAGCTTACTTGGTTGGAAATAACAATTTTAAAAGGTGGTTCATACTTACTGCCTGTGAATCAGAGCTGAGGCTTCAAAGGCTCCGGGAGCTTCTGAATGTGCCCAAGGTCACCCAGACATTGGTGGCAGAGTTCAGACTCAAGCCCAGGAGGCTCTCCTATCCGCTGATCTGAAGGTCGGCAGCACAGACGGGCCTGAGGGAGCCAGTCAGCTTTGTATCATCCACTTCACCTGAACCACAGCCACGTGTCCTTCTAGGCTGTGCTGTTATCACCAGTGGAACCAAGTGAAAGAGACAGTGGCCCACGCAGCCCCTGACAGATCAGCTTGCCAGAGGGGACACACTCCAAGAGGCAATGTGGCTGACTCTGTTTCTCTGTCCTTTTAGAACCCCAACCTCCCCCTCTGTGCTTCAGTTGGAAAGCTCACATGTAATTCAGAGTTTGCATGCACGCATGCTCAATCATGTCTGACTCTTCGCGACCCCATGGGCTGTAGCCCGCCAGGCTCCCCGTTCATGGAATTTTCCAGGCAAGAACACTGGAGTGGGTTGCCATTTTCTACTCCAGGGGTTCTCCCCGGCCCAGGGATTGAACCCATTTTTACTGCGTCTCCTGCATTGGCAGGCAGGTTCTTTATCACTGAGCCACCTGGGAAGCCCAAATTCAGAGTTTATCCTCCCCATATATCTAAATGGGCTTCCCCGGTGGCTCAGTGGAGAAGGAATCTGCCTGCAGCGCAAAAGACACAGGAGCTACAGGTTCAATCCCTGGGTCGGGAATATCCCATAGGCTCCCCCTTCAGACTGTCGTCTTCTTTGGTAAACCCATCACACCTTTTTGGGGCTTCTCTGATGGCTCAGATGGTAAAGAATCTGCCTGCAATGTGGGAGACCTGGGTTCGATCCTTGGGTCAGGAAAATCTGCTGGAGAAGCGATGGCAACCCACTCCAGTATTCTTGCTCGAAGAATTCCATGAACAGAGGAGCCTGGCAGGCTACAGTCCATGGGGTTGCAAAGAGTTGAACACGACTGAGCAATTAAGACTAACACAGACTGGAAGGGAAAATGAAACGTCCAGGCCCGAGAAAGGGCAGAAACCAGGGTAGCGAGAAGGTTCTACTGTGGAGCTGGTGGACTCCCTTGGACACTGCCGCCACTGCAGTGGCCTTCAGGCCTCGGTGTCTGTCTACCACAAGGTCCCAGTTCCCAGGAGACAGACACTGGCTGGCCTAGCCTCAGTCATCTGTGCCAGGCTGAGGTCAAGACAGGGGCACAACAAAGCTACATGGAATGAAGAAAGGGTGTCTCCCCAAGGAGCAGAAGAACAGGGGAAAGAAGTCATAACTGACTCCACAACGCCCAATAGCCTTCTCTTTGTATCTAATTGACTCCTTGATTCAGCATTAACATTTCATCTAATTTTATTGATGACAAAATGATTTTCACAATTGTTATCTAAACCCATTTAAAAACTTCTCAATTAAGCCTTATGTTCCTCTTTTAGAAATGAGGAAACTGGGTCTCTAAGAAAAGATGTCACTTAATACAGAACTGAAATCCCAACCTTCTAAGTACAAACTCCAAGATCTTTCCACTACGTGCCACTATTTCCTCTAAAATAAATTTTAAAAAATAAAGTGACATTTTGGAATTAAGTCTGAATCAATTTGGACTCAGTGTAGGCGATATTTTTCCAAAACATAAAAGTTTTATAATAATAGCAACAAAAAATAGCTACTAGATACTAACTACTTCTAGATCCATCATATGCCAGATTTTATTCAATTAAAATAAATTCAATAAATTTACTTAAGTGCATGGGATATACTCCAGATGCCAGGGAATCAAATATACATGAAAAGTGAAAGTGAAAGTGAAGTCACTCAGTCGTGTCCAGCTCTTTGCGACCCCGTGGACTGTAGCCCACCAAGCTCCTCTGTCCATGGGATTCTCCAGGCAAGAGTGGATTGCCATTTCCTTCTCCAGGGGATCTTCCCGACCCAGGGATCGAACGCAGGTCTCCCGCATTGCGGGCATATGCTTTAATCTCTGAGCCACCAGGTTGTGCTCAAATAGTTCAAATTAGGTCATCTAAATAAATAGAGGCAACAATCTAAATAAATAATACAATAGAGATGTTTTAGGAACATTGTATTTTAATTGTCTATCTGCTTATATTCCTTAAACACCAAGCTTCCCAGGTGGCTTGGTGTAAGGGACCCTGTCTTTTTTGCAGTCCCAGCACTAATCACAGAGTCTAGGAGAGAGTAGGTTCTTGATAAATAGTTAGAGAATAAATAAATTAATGAATTCATGAAAAAAAGATAAGCATAATGGAAATACAGTTGAAAGAGAATTTTTGACTTCTGTGTTAAGAAAAGCTATATTTTCTATAAATAAGAAATGCGGGAGAGGGCGCAGAGAAAAGGGAACCATCTTACACTGTTGGTGGGAATGTAAATTGGGATAGTCATTATGGAAAACAGTGTAAAGATTCCTCAAAAAAAACTAAAAATAGAGTTACCATATGATCCAGCAATTCCACTCTTAGGCATATACCCAGACAAAACTATAATTAGAAAAGGTACATGTACTCCTATGTCCATAGGAGCACGATAAACAATAGTGGAGACTTGGAAGCAACCTGAATATATACATATGTAGGTATGTATGTATACATATACATATTTATGAATATTACTCAGCCATTAAAAAGAATAAAATAATGCCACTTGCAGCAATATGGATGAACCTAGAGATTACAAAACTAAATGAAGTCAGAAAAAGAAAGACAAATGCCATATGATATCACTTACAGGTGGCACCTAAAATACAACAAAAACAAACATATCTACGAAACAGAGCAAACTCACAGACATAGAAAACAGTCCTGTGACTGCTAAGGAGGCGCAGGGAAGGGGGAAGGAAGTACTGGGAGTTTGGGATTACAAGATGCAAACTATTTTACATATAAGATAGATAAATAATAAAATCATACTATATAGCACCAGGAACTATATTCAATATCATGTGATAAACCATAACAGAAAAGAATAGGAAAAAGAATATATATGTATAAGTGAGTCACTTTGTTGTACAGTAAAAGTGAACACAACATTGTCAATCAACTATACTTTATAAAATTTAAAAATAAAGGGGGACTCCCTGGCAGTCCAGAGGTTAAGACTCTGCCCTTCCACTGTAGGGAATGCGGGTTTGAACACTGGTTGGGAAATTAAGATCTCACATGCCACACAGGGTGGCAAAAAAATAAATAAATAAAGCAAAATTTTAAAAATAAGTAAACTTAAAAAAGAAAAGCTACATTTGAAAAATGGTAAGATGAGTCTAAAGAATGCATGGAAACAACTTCTCTGCAGACTGGAGTTGACTGTGTAAGTGAGCATTCCTTGCCGTGTTCCTGACTGGAAAGGTGTCTGCATCATCAGAGGAATGTCCTTTACCCTAGAGAGTACTTCTGCATTGTTATGCTGAAACAAACAGATATTTCTGTTCCAACATATACTCTAAAAAGTGGGCTTAGTTTAGTTTCTTAGAGATTTGCTTCTAATCTCACAACTGCTGCCTTTAAATCTAATCCCACTCAAAACACTTTTACAGTCTTAATTTACTCAAATTGTCCATTTGTATCATGTAAATTGGGGCTTCCCTGGTGGCTCAGATGATAAAGAATCTGCCTTGAAAGCAGGCAACCCAGAAAGACCCCCGGGAGAAAGGACTAGCAACCCACTCCAGTATTCTTACCTTGACAGAGGAGCCTAGCGAGCTACAGTCCATGGGGTGGCAAAGAGTTGGATACAACTGAGCAACTAACATACACTGTTCATGTAAATTGCCCATCTGTTGTTGCATTATTGTTTTTCTTGTGTAATGTACACTTATTTGTTTATTTATTCAATGACCTACTAAGCACAGAATCATCTACTAGGTTCATCCTGTGATTCTGGGACCTACATCCCTAACCTCCATCATTTCTCTCTAAGCTCACTCCCTGGAACTAACACACTGTTCATCAGACATTCAGAAAAATGCTTACTATCTGACAAACTCTGAAGTTAGAATTAGGATGGAGTCTAGCACAGACCCCAAATGATACATCCACTCTGGTGCAGCTCAAATGTTAAAAGAATAAAACCCAGAGACCCTACAGGATGAAGCAGAGTCACCTGAAATACTCTGGCACCTTTTGTCAGGTCAACAATTGGAAAAAGGGATTCTTGCAATACTGGACCTGGAAATCTTAGCAGTCCTGCTTACGGGGCCCAAAAAGGTGCCACTCAAAATTAAGCTGCTATCTTGGACCCACTTGGAAGAAAAGCATTTTTCTTGGCCAATGTAAATGGTTTTTTTTTTTTTTTTCCATTCAGAGCTCATGTTTGATCCTAGACCAAAATCTGTACCCCAGTTGTAAACAAAGCTATTAAAATACCCAGAATGGCCACGGTGGGGTAGTCTTCAGAAACAGTTCCAAAGGAATATGAACAAGCAAAGCCCTGTGGCCACTTCACAGAACCTTTGAAGTATCAACATCAACTCGAAACATATGGCATCTCAGCATATGAAAAGGAGCCTTTCACTTCCCGGAGAGACGCCAGTCTTCCACTGGTCAGACTCGAAGTTTCTGCCACAAGAGAGACCGTGGAGAAGATGCAGCGGCCTATGTGAAATGTTAATACACTGGTGGTCTGACTACTTTTTCATAGCTTCGTGTATTAATGGCACAACTTGTTCCTCCAGCTTGCATGAGCTGGTATTTTAGGTTGCCTACAGAAACCTGGAGACTACTTTATTCTCATTATTCAAATGTGGACCTTCTCATGTGGGAGACTGTTTGAGGCCAAGTGAGATCCACTCATCAAATAATTATTAATTAAAATTCACTTAGTTCCTTAAGTGAATAAAACTTGCAGCCACAAGATGGTAAGCCCCAGATTATCCATAAAGATGGGAGAAAGCAGTTCTGCTAATTGGATCTTCTTCTTACAGAGTTGTGTAGATTCCATAGACCACCAACTTCAAAAAATGAGAAGACAATACACTCACCTAGTATTAAAACCATACAGAACAAATCCATTCCTGATTCAGAAGCGCCTCAGAATGTAATATGCCTTAGGGTCACCATTAAACATGTCATTTTTAAGAGCTGTGGAAGAATAAACTCACTCCCCACAGGCCTACTCTGGGATGGGCAGTTCTAAACAAACTCTTCACATTGACTTAGTTACTTCTGATTTATTTCTTTCCCACAAAATTGAGCTCAGTGTATTAAAAAAAAGAAATTCTACTGCTTTGAATATGGGAATCTAGATGTGGGAACTCTGATTCTCTGCATTTTCTCTGACCTCCTTTCTGTGCGTATTTCTTCATGGTTGAGGTTACGCGGCTTAGAAAACATATTCTTCTTTTCTAATTTAACAGTCCCTCTGTCACGAGCATCTTTACATGTTACTGAAACCCTTTATTAACACATTATGATTGCAATGTCATATTACCTCAATTAAATCAGTTGTAATGTACCACTTTTCAGTTTGAGATGTGTATTGAAATTGTCTATAATTTAGCTATCATGAATATTTGGTAACTTTAATGTGTTAATCTTTGTCTAATCATTTGCTTAAAATAATTCCTTAAAAGTGAAGTTATGAACGAAGTGTTTGGTTCTTGAGTGTTAATTAAACTTACAGTAGTAAGCATTTCACAGTATATGCATATATCAAATCATTATGTTGTACACTTTAAACAATGTGATATATCAATTATATCTCAATTTAATTGGGGAAAAAACAAAGTGGTTCTTGATGCATATATCTATATCTGCCTATCTATATATCTTGATATATGGAATCTCCCCTAATTATTCTCCACACATATTATATATGTAATGCATATAATATCTATAAATAAATATATGAACTATAAATAAATTATATAGAAATAAATGCATATTAAATACACATAAAATTTCCCCATAGGTTTACTAAATTATTTTCCATTAGCAACATTTCTAAGTATCTTATCCATTTTATCATCATCAACAGCACTGAAAATTCATTTTAATTGACTTTTATTTTATTTATGCTTCCGACATTCCCCTCAGACGTCTCTCTTGGTAGGTTATCTTATCCAGTCTGCAAGTTCTTCTGAATGCAAACAATTCTTTACAAAAAAATATTACAAATACATAGCCTATTTTGAAGTTACTTCGTCTTTCTGCAATAAAGATGGCTACTCATAATTCTATATGACTGGGAAAGGAGGTTGTGGCATAGATGGAATGCAAAAGCTCTCAACTACTCTCTGATAAGTTTAACGTGACAGGTAGAAGCTCACACTTCACTATTTTCTACAGGAAGGCTGCATTTCTGTCCTCATGATGCTTAGAACATTTATCTGAAAAATCCACATTTTTTTCCACATTCCTTTTTGAGTTATATTAAAATATTATAAGACAGAAAGAGGACATGAAAAGCCCAAGAGAAAAATTAATGTACCTATATTTTGTCTTTATATTTGACTGGGGGGGGTCTCTGAGAAGAGCCGACTCATTAGATAAGACCCTGATGCTGGGAAAGATTGAGGGTGGGAGTAGAAGGGGATGACAGAGGACAAGAGGGTTGGCTGGCATCACCGATTCAATGGACATGAGTTTGACCAAGGTTCTGGAGATGGTGAAGGACAGGAAAGCCTGATGTGTTACAGTCCATGGGGCTGCAAAGAGTTAGACACGACTGAGTGACTGAATACAACTCAAGAAAGGAAAAAATGAAGAGACCATGGCTCTGTATCTGCTTTGCAACCTTCTCAGTTTCCAGGTTCCCCACATGGGGCAGGGCTGGCTCAAAAAGCAACAGAGAGAAAGTTCTGGGGATGAATGACAGTGATAATTGTACATCTCATACACGTGAAAATGGTTAAAATGGTAAATTTTGCTTTATCTTTGCCCCACCTCCCCACCCCCATAGGAAAAGAGTAGAAGCTTTACTGATTTTTTTCTTGGCCTTCCTGAGCCTGCTGCTGCTGTCTATGAATCTGCCACAGCTCGCTAGCTGCTGTCAGGGACTTCAAATCAATCAAGGAAGCTAACTGACTCAGAAACACTGCCCCAGCCCTTCTTCCAAATTAGCAGCAATGAAAGTATAGCCATAAACATAATGTATGTGAAGAAAGACTACTGAAATACTAGGAGCTGCTACTTCACTCCTGCTAGGTGACTGGAGTACAAGGTTTAGAATCACTGTCAGAGGCCCTGACTATAGAAGATGTCACGGTAAGTATGTCTTGCTTTCCATAGTGGGCAGAATTCTTTAAATGGTATATGATTCACTTGGAAATTAAGCACATACTGCTTAATGGTGCCAAGTATTGTTATCTGTCTCTTTTTAAAATGTTATTCGTGCACTCAAATACATGTCTCATCTTGCCAACTAGACTGTAAATTGATTCAGGACTATGTAATGAGCTTGTTGTGCATGTTTAAAGAGATGTAATATAACAAGGACCTAGTATAGTATTTAGCACATGGGACAGGTTTCCCTGGGCTTCCCTGGCAGCTCATTGGTAAAGAATCTGTCTGCTACAGAGGAGCTGCAGGAGACACGGGTTTGATTCTTAGGTTGGGAAGATCCTCTGGAGGAGGGCATGGCTATCCACTCAAGTATTTTTGTCTGGAGAATCCCATGGATAGAGGAGCCTGGTGGGCTACAGTCCATAGGGTCACAAAGAATCGGACACGACTGAAGTGACTTAGCATGCAAGCACAGGCTTCCCTGGTGGCTTGGTGGTAAAGAATCCCTTTCCAATGCAGGAGATGCAGGTTTGATCCCTGGGTCAGGAAGATCTCCTGGAGAAGGGAATGGCAAACCACTCCAGTATTGTTGCCTGAGAAATCCCGTGGACAGAGGAGCCTAGGGGGCTACAGTCCATGTGTGTGCAAGTGGGACATGATTGGTGACTAACAACAACAACAACATGAGTTCAGTAAGTAGAAGTTTTAATTTTTTTCCAAAGTTTATAACATACACCTCAGGCCAGAATATGTGCAAGTTATCAATTAACCATTGCATGTAAGAAACACTACACTGTGGGATATTGTTTGATGACTCCCTTAAACAATCCTTACACAGGACTTAAAAAGAATACCCTGGGTTCATATCAAATGACATTACCAATAGAGCAAAAATATATCAAAGTTAAAAATATATCAAAGTGATGATGAATATAGGCTTTGGAATTAGGTAGATCCTGGTTTAAATGTCTACTCCAACTCACTAGTTAGGTAGCCTTGGCCAAATTCCATCACTCAGTCAACTCCGTAGGAGAACAATGATACCTGTTCCTGCCTTGTGATAAGAATTAAAAGAATCAATGTATGTCAAGAACTGACGATTAGATAGTATTCAGTTCAGTTCAGTTCAGTCGCTCAGTCGTGTCCGAGTCTTTGCGACCCCATGAACTGCAGCACGCCAGGCCAGATGGTATTAGTTACTCTAATTAAAGAGTCCAAAAATTTTGTGTTCTAGGATTGAATATAGAAAAATGATTAATGTGTCCTTAAAGAGAGGTAACTTGGTCTGACAGTCTCCTTGTCCACCAACCCAACCTTCACACTTTGAGAATTAAGTAGAGTAGATCACATATATATGAACATGTTTAATGCATATAATTTTCTGGCAAAAAAATTGAAAATCTGAAAAATGTATTTGGTTGTTGAAAAACATGCCTTTGTGGTTTAGACTAAGATTGGATTAATAGACATCAGGTAAATACAAATCAAAACCACAATAAGATACCACTTTATACCTACTAGAAAGAGTATAGTCAAAAATACAGACAGTGATAAATGTTGGTGAGGATGTAGAGGAAATTTTGGAACCTACATTCAACACTGGTGGGAATGTAATTGGAGCAGCCACTTTGGAAAATAGACTGATAAGTCCTCAGACTTGTACATTATTGTTAAGAGTTTGCATTAAAGTTGTCATGCGTGCCTGCTAAGTCATTGCAGTTGTGTCTGACTCTTTGTGACCCTATGGACTGTAGCCCGCCAGGCTCCTCTGTCCATGGCATTCTTCAGGCAAGGATAACAGAGTGGGTTGCCATGCTCTCCTCAAGGGGACATCCTGACTCAGGGATTGAACCCCCATCTCTTGTGTCTCCTGCATTGGCAGGGGGGTTCTTTACCACTAGTCCCACCTTGGAAGCACCTAAAGTTATCTTATGACCCAGCAATTCCACTTTTAGGAATATACCCCAAAGAGATAAAAACATATGTCCACACAAAATTTTATATGCAGGTGTTCATAACAGCAGTATTAATAATAGCCAAAGAATGAAAGTGAAAGTGAAAGTCACTCAGTTGTGTCTGACTCTTTGTGACTCCATGGACTTAGTCCATGGGATTCTCCAGGCCAGAATACTGCAGTGGGTTGCCTTTCCTTCTCCAGTGGATCTTCCCAACCCAGGGATCGAACCCAGTTCTCCCACATTGCAGGCAGATTCTTTACCAGCTGAGCCACAAGGGAAGCCCAAAAGAATGAAAATAACCCAAATATCCATCAACTGATAAATGGCTAAACAAAACACAATATATCCATACAATAATTATTCCACAGTGAAAACGAATAAGTGCTGATAGATGCTATGGCATGGGTGAATCTTGAAATTATTATGCCAAGTGAAAGAAAACAGTCACAAAAGGCCAAGATTATATGATTTAATTTATAAGACATGTTCAGAATGAGAAAATTCTTAGAGACAGAAAGTAAATTAATGATTGCTGAGGACTAGGAAAAATGGGGGGAAACAGGGAGAGCTTGCTAGTGGGTATGGGAGAGATTGCAAAAAGATTCATTCACTTTTTGGAGTGATGAAAATATTTCAAAATTGATTGTGGTGATGGTTGTCAAACTGAATATACTTAAACCATTGACTTGGGTACTTTAAATAGATGAATTTTATGGTTTGCAAATTATTTCTAAATGAAGTTAATTTTAAAAAATTTTCATTATTTTCTATGTTAAGCGTATATTAGCTCACAGAAAGTGGGGGAAAAAAAAGGCAAACCAGGGAATTCCCTGGCAGTCCAGTGGTTAGGACCCTGCTTTCCACTGCAAGAGGCATTGGTTCAATTCCTGGTTGGGGAACTAATCTAGATGTCTTGAACACTATAGCTTCTCAGTATAGTGTGAAATCAGGGAGTGTGATACCTCTTTGATATTCTTTCTCAATATTGCTTTGGCTATTCAGGGTCTTTTGTGGTTCCACACGAATTTTAGGTTAATTTGTTCTAGTTCTGTGAAAAAAATGCTGTTGGTATTTGACAGGGATTGCACTGAATCTGTAGATTTTTTTTTAGTAGAATGGACATTTTAACAACATTAATTCTTCCAATCCCTGAGCATGGTGTATCTTTCTATTTATTTGTATCCTCTTGAAATTTTTAACCCAATGTCTTATAGTTCTTAGAGTATAGGCTGTCCTCACCTTGGTTAAGTTTATTCCGAGGTGTTTACTCTTTTTGATGCAACTCTATCCATCTTAGAACATGCAATTTTTGGATCCTCCCTAATAGGAGGAATTAACACTATTTGGTTCTATGTCATCCTGGTTCCTTTCATTCTTATAACAGTGGTGGAGCAGGTAACAGCATTCTTATTTGGAGATGACAGAGTGCTGTAATTTGGTTATTTGTTTGTCTTTCTCTATTCCTTTCTTCTTTGCTCTGTTACCTCATGATTGATGATTTTCTTTAGTATTTTTGTTTGCAGTCCTTTCTCTGATTTTTCGTGTATCTATTATCAGTTCTTGGCTTCTGGTTATCAGAAACAGATTTTAATTGCTATTGAAATATCTTTAAGATTTACTTTATTTAATCACAGTGACCTTGTTTAATATTTTTCTCTGTTAAATTTATATTTAATATAATTTCAGAAATGTTACATGCCCCTTAACTTTAGGATCTGATTCCTGTCTTTATAAAACATATCTATGACTATAAAATATTTAGCAGCAGTTGAAACTACATCTAAAATCATTTAATGTTGAAGGTAGATTTAAAATTAAGAGTTTCTATTAATCATACCTCAATAAAATGTTTTAAAAATAATTTTTAAAGCAGAGGCTATTAGCAATAAACAAAGAAAACTTCAAACTTCAAACTTTTACCATAATGCAATATTTATTTTAATAACCCCCAAATTAATTTTATTTCAAGTTGCTTCAAATTTTCGCCATCATTCTGGTGTTCACCTTGCTATATTTAGAAAACAAATTAGAGAAAATATACCATTTAAGAACAGGATCACACAGTTATTATTGAGAACTATGTGTCTCATTCTATAACTTCCTAAAAAATAAAGAATTTTATTTCAAAAAGTTATCTAAGAATTTTGTGAATTGAACACATTGTTTATACATTAATTGTGTTTTATTTTCTCACCTTATTTAGAAAGTTGAGTTGGTACAGGGAAAATTCACATTTATATGTGAGGAATTCTCCTAACACTCACTTCTAATTAAGGACCATGGATCACAATGAATAAGCTAACCTGGATTTACATGTTAGCTTTAGAAAATAGCTTGACTTTCAAAGAAGTGACCTTCTTCAGATGAAGTATAAAGTCTTTAAAAGTTAGTAAAAAGATAGAAATTTCACATTTTTTTCACCACAATGGTAGTTCTACATATTTAAAAATATTTTTGTAGTCAGAGTACTACAGAAATCTGGAAGTAATTCTGATTTTAAAAGGCAACATTTTCAGCATCTTGAAGTTTCCTTTTAAGTGAAAATTAAAAGCCATGGCTAATGTTTCATTTTAGTTGGATCTGTTACCCTGAATGTGAATAAAGTAATGATACTGGGAAGTAACAAAATACATACTAGACATAACTTAATTTCAGACTACTGAATATGCATTGTATGTAATGGAAATGCTTTTTATGTATATAACATATTTAAAAATTACTATAATGCTATCCACACATTTTTCAAAAGCAGGAAACAAACTTTTCAAAACTCTAACTCAGACATTTAATACGTGTTACGAGAAATCAAACTGAAGTTCTTAAATTATTTAAATAGACTGATTTATAATTGTTCAGTAGAAAATAGTGAGTTTAGATAAATGTATTTTAAATGTGTAAGAAAATCTCACATGAGTGTGTATAAATTTCTAGCAATTAATTTAGGGCCAAGCAATGTCACTGGAATGAATTCCTTGAACAGATGTAAAGGTCTTGATGACAGGTATTTTCCAGGTCGAGGGTTCCACAATCACATCTCTGAAAGATTTTCTACATGAAGTGTTTGAAGAAGTGGTGGACGTGTCACTGATCTCTGAGGTCCATTCTGGGTCTCCTTTAAGGTGGAGGTGGGGCAAATAGGAGAGAAAAAAATGGTAATGCTGATAAGGGAATCTGAACCAAATGTTGTCGTATGCTAGAAATGATTAGATGCCCTTGTCAAGGAGCTGTTACTGAGGTCCAGGGTGAAAGAGGGAAATAAGAGGTCAAGTGTGGGCACATGAGCCAAAAAAAAAAAAAGTTGGTGCTGTATAGTGGAGGGAAAATGAGTCTGTAATCTACTCCCACATCTTCTCTCCTTTTCCTTTTTAAATGTTCTCTGGTCCTGGGATGGGAAGGATGGAGGCGGGTCTTGTTGCTATGTATTAACACATATCAGGTTTAGCTACACAATATGTTTGTAATTAAAAGCTTAAGCAAGAATATTTTGTTCCTTCCCTTTGACGTTCCCAGAGCATGGGCTTGGGGCACAGCTACTGAACTGACCTTCATTATGCAAAGCCTATTTTCATTTTTTAATTTATTTTTTTGCAAAGCCTATCTTTAAATGTCAATGTCTTATCACCATAGTTGCTGTTTGGCAGGAGTCAGGTCTTAAACATTCATTCAATACTTACGCCTTGAGGACCAGCTAGGGGCCAGGTCTTCTTCTAGACAATGATCAAATGCACCAAAACTCTGCTACCATGAGGTTCACATAATATGTATTTTAAGTGATGGTAACTTTTATTTTATTTGGTGATTTTTTTTATGATAAGCCATAAAACTTCAGTGACAGCATTTAAGGTTCAACAAAGTACAGCAGAGTACTAGAGAGTAATAAATACTTTCAAAGAAGAAGTCTGGAGTGTGGAATATTGTAATTTTTGATCATGTGGTCAGGGATAGTCTCCCTGAGAAGATGGTGTTGGGGTCCAGACCTAAAAGATGAGGGAACAAGCCACACAGAGCATTCCAGGCAGAGGAAACTGCAAACACTGAAGTCCTGAGACAGAAGGGTGCTTGGTCATGCTCTGGGAATACAAGTCCTGTGTAGCAGGAACTGGATCAGGGCAAGAACAGCTGTGGTAAAAGGTGAAATCAGAGGAATAATAAGGCAGCCAGACTGTGTAGGGCCTTGCAGACCATTGTAGGGACTTTGGCTTTGGCTTTGCATGAAAGGGGGACCCATAGGAGGGTTTGGAGTAGATATGATATATGATATGAATTATACATAAAAGGTAAAAAAGTACTTCTGGCTGCTGTGTTGAGAATGGATGGACCTAAGGAGGGCAAGATGGACAAAGAAATCACTTAAAAATCTACTACATTATTCCACATAAAAGCTGACTGTGGCTATCACTAGCGTGTAAGCGGCAAAGGTTATGAGTGGTGGACAGATTCTGAATAGATTTGGAAGATAAAACCAACAAGAGTTGATCATTCTGGATGTGGGGTTTGAGAGAGCTGTTTCATGGGTGACCCCAAGGTTTTTGGCCTGAAAAACTGGATCTGAGGTGATGTCATTAATTATTCTAATTGTAAATGAGGTTCCTCATGCTAAATCAATAAATTTCTAACTGAATTTGTTGTTGTTTACTTGCTCAGTCGTGTCTGACTTTTTATGACCCCATGGACTGTAGCCCCTCAAGGCTCCTCTGTCCTTGGAATTTTCCAGACAAGAATATTGGAGTGTGTTGTCATTTCCTTCCCCAGGGCATCTTCCCAACCCAGGGACTGAACCCACATCTTAGTCATTGGCAGGCAGATTCTTTACCATTGAGCCCCCAAGGAAGTCCTTCTACCAGAATAGGCCCATATATATTCAATATAGAAAATTTCAAATAGTAATGACTGTAAGAGTTCTGTACTCCAATACAAGAATGCTATTCAACAAAGCAAGGGAAAAATGAAAGAAAGGCAAGAGTGGAGGGGATTGGAAAACTCAGCAGTGGCCACAGGACTAGAAAAGGTCAGTTTTCATTCCAATCCCAAAGAAAGGCAATGCCAAAGAATGCTCAAACTACCACACAGTTGCACTCATCTCACATGCTAGTAAAGTAATGCTCAAAATTCTCTAAGCCAGGCTTCAGCAATACGTGAACCGTGAACTCCCTGATGTTCAAGCTGGTTTTAGAAAACGCAGAGGAACCAGAGATCAAATTGCCAGCATCCACTGGATCATGGAAAAAGCAAGAGAGTTCCAGAAAAACATCTATTTCTGCTTTATTGACTATGCCAAAGCCTTTGACTGTGTGGATCACAATCAACTGTGGAAAATTCTGAAAGAGATGGGAATACCAAACCACCTAACCTGCCTCTTGAGAAAGCTGTATACAGGTCAGAAAGCAGCAATTAGAACTGGACATGGAACAACAGACTGGTTCCAAATAGGAAAAGGAGTACGTCAAGGCTGTATACTGTCACCCTGCTTATTTAACTTCTATGCAGAGTACATCATGAGAAACGCTGGACTGGAAGGAACACAAGCTGGAATCAAGATTGCCGAGAGAAATATCAATAACCTCAGATATGCAGATGACACCACCCTTATGGCAGAAAGTGAAGAGGAACTCAAAAGCCTCTTGATGAAAGTGAAAGAGGAGAGTGAAAAAGTTGGCTTAAAGCTCAATATTCAGAAAACGAAGATCATGGCATCCAGTCCCATCACTTCATGGCAAATAGATGGGGAAACAGTGGAAACAGTGTCAGACTTTATGTTTTTGGGCTCCAAAATCACTGCAGATGGTGATTGCAGCCATGAAATTAAAAGACGCCTACTCCTTGGAGGAAAGGTTATGACCAACCTAGATAGTATATTCAAAAGCAGAGACATTACTTTGCCGACTAAGGTCCGTCTAGTCAAGGCTATGGTTTTTCCTGTGATCATGTATGTATGTGAGAGTTGGACTGTGAAGAAGGCTGAGCGCCGAAGAATTGATGCTTTTGAACTGTGGTGATGGAGAAGGCTCTTGAGAGTCCCTTATAGTGCAAGGAGATCCAACCAGTCCATTCTGAAGGAGATCAACCCTCGGATTTCTTTGGAAGGAATGATACTAAAGCTGAAGCTCCAGTACTTTGGCCACCTCATGCGAAGAGTTGACTCATTGGAAAAGACTCTGATGCTGGGAGGGATTGGGGGCAGAAGGAGAAGGGGACGACCGAGGATGAGATGGCTGGATGGCATCACTGACTTGATGGACGTGAGTCTGAGTGAACTCCGGGAGTTGGTGATGGACAGGGAGGCCTGGCATGCTGTGATTCATGGGGTCGCAAGGAGTCGGACACGACTGGGCGACTGGACTGAACTGAACTGAACTGTACCAAGTGGTTCGTGTATATTGTCTCATTTAATCCCAACAACAGTCACACAGGCCTGGTATTCAGTTCAGTTCAGTTAGGCAGTCGTGTCCAACTCTTTTTGCGACCCCATGGACTGCAGCACAACAGGCTTCCCTGTCCATCATCAACTCCTGGAGCTTACTCAAACTCATGTCCAACAAGTCAGTGATGCCATCCAACCATCTCATCCTCTGTCATCCCCTTCTCCTCTCGCCTTCAATCTTTCCCAGCATCTGGGTCTTTTCAAATGAATCAGTTCTTCACATCAAGTGGCCAGAGTATTGGAGTTTCAGCTTCAACATCAGTCCTTCTAATGAATATTCAGGACTGATTTCCCTTAGGATTGACTGGTTGGATCTCCTTGCAGACCAAGGGATTCTCAATCTTCTCCAACACCACAGTTCAAAAGCATCAGTTCTTCAGCACTCAGCTTTCTCTATAGTCCAACTCTCACATCCATACATGACTACTGGAAAAACCATTGTTTTGACTAGATGGACCTTTGTAGGCAAAGGAATGTCTCTGCCTTTTAATATGCGGTCTAGTTTGGTCATAACTCTTTTCCGAAGGAGTAAGCGTCTTTTAATTTCATGGCTGCAGTCACCATCTGATTTTGGAGCCCCCCAAAATAAAGTCTCTCACTGTTTCCACTGTTTCTTATCTATTTGTCATGAAGTGACGGGACCAGATGCCAGGATCTTAGTTTTCTGAATGTTGAGATTTAAGTCAACTTTTTCACTCTCCTCTTTCACTTTCATCAAGAGGCTCTTTAGTTCTTCTTCACTTTCTGCCATAAGGGTGGCGTCATCTGCATATCTGAGGTTATTGATATTTCTCCCGGCAATCTTGATTCGAGCTTGTGCTTCATCCAGCCTGCCATTTAGCATAATGTACTCTGCATATAAGTTAAATAAGCAGGGTGACAATATATAGCCTTGACATACTCCTTCCCTTATTTGGAAGCAGTCTGTTGTTCCATATCCAGTTCTAACTGTTGCTTCTTGCCCTGCATACAGATTTCTCAGGAGGCAGGTCAGGTGGTCTGGTATTCCCTATCTTTTAGAATTTTCTACAGTTTGTTGTGATCCACACAGTCAAAGGCTTTGGCATAGTCAATAAAGTAGAAGTAGATGTTTTTCTGGAACTCTAGCTCGATATTACTCTCCCCATTTTACAAGTAAGGAAACTGGGCCTTAGGTTGATTGAACAACTTACCAAGGTCGCATAGCTGCGGTTGTCCCTAAGAGTTCTCCCCTTGGAAGTGGTTGCAATTCTCTAAGCTTTCAAATCAGGCACCACATTTTTCTTACTATTTCTAGCTCTCCTTCCTTCTCCCAAAGAATACCAGGGATTTTTTTCTGCATATCAGTGGAAGAATATTTAGGTAGGTACTACAGTGCTTTTCCAAAATGCATCTTCCAGCTAACATACTTCAGTGTCCCGGAAGTATCTTAAATTTCACTGGCAGAGCCCCTGCCCACCCAGAGCACCAGCCTTTATGCAACATTCAACCCTCCTTACACACCTCTTTACTGTTTTTTCTGACTCTTCATCCTGGGAATCTAACCTCAGAACCTACAAGTTTTCTAACTCCCTTGCCATATTATCAGCAGATGCTCACACCTACATGACTCCATGCCCCCTGAGCAGTGATTACACAAGAGGTTCTCATGATGGGATGCTTGATCTTAGATGGCGAGCCTTCCCTAAACAGGTTTACCAAATCTAGTGCAGCATGAAGAATGAAGACATTGATATCAGCTATCACTTGGTTCAGGTCTGAGTTTCTGACACTTTTTGGCTCTGTGATTTTGGGTAAGACACCCAGCTTTTTGAACTTCATTTTTTTTTTTAATCACTAAAAGGCAGAAAACTATAACTATGTTGTGAAAATTAAAAGTGCCTGTGAACCATGGTAAGTTGCATATGCATCTTGTAGTATAGAAAGCAACCACTAAGAACAGTATACAAAGCTGTATATTTTCAGAGTCTATACGTCAATCAAGATGCCACAAATTCATGAATGAATGAATGGAAATTGGTTCTTAGGAATATCTAATTTTTTAAAATCTTGCTTTCAACCAAAAAAAATTATTGCATATAAATTTTTGAAAATCATCACCATTATACATGACAATGATCAAAAGATTTTTTTTGTAAAGTATTGAATTAGGAGATTAACATTTTTAATTATGAAAAAAACCCACAAAATCTGTGTAAAGGAAAGACACAACCCCTCAAACAAACAAACAACAGCAAAGATAAAAATGCAATCTAACAAAAGCAGAAAGTGTGGTCATTTCATCCTCAAGACCCTGTCCTGATCCCATCCTTTCATTCAGATTACTTTTGTTTTTTAATTTACTGCCTCTAACTTGATGCAAAGCAGCTGTTTTCCCACAAAAGAATCTTATCTTTTGCAGCATGGAGAATAAAACAGGGTTTAAAATGCAACCAGATACAGCCCCAATCCATGAAGCTTCAGGTTGGAAGAGGCTACAAGCAGTACCAGGAGCTCATAAAGTTGGTCTGAAGGTGGGATTATCTTGTTCTCTCAAGACAGAAGCCATTAGAACAAGGTGGAAGGCTGCAGCTCTCAGACAGCTCCGCAGCCAGCAAACTCCAGACCTCTTTCCTTGTCCTTGACAGAGAAGAACTCTTCAAAGAGAGAGACATGTGGGCCCCGGGGCCGAGGTCATCTCCGCTCCTCCTCACCCAGTGACCTCTGGCCCAAGTGGATAGAGAAAGAGACACTGCCTAGTGGGAGATCAAAGCCCTCGCCTTCCTCACTGGCTCTCTTGAATCCCCTCAGAGGGGGCTGAATGGGCGGTTAAGGAGGGAGCGGGCGGGAGAAAAAGGAAGGGCTTTTTAGCACAATGTAAATCACCCAGGGGTCCACAGAAACACTTCGCTGAGACATCACTGGCCAGGTGGCTAAAGGCTAACCAGTCAGCTGCCTCGGCCACCACTGTTTTTAGAGTCCCCAACAGCTGAGAAGGGGGGCTGCTACAGGTAATGAAACGAGCAGAAATGAAGTCCGGAGAGCGGCTCTGACAGACAGGACTTCTCTCCAGGGTCCCTCATTTCAGCAGCGGCCTCTGATTCACTCATCACAGGAGTCAAAGCAGAGCTCAGAAGGAGACGGGGCACCTCTGAGCCAACTCACCTTGTCTTGGATGGTTTTGTTTTCTCCTGCCTTGCCGTCACGCCTCCAGTGTGGGGATATTGGTCATGCAGTCTCTTTGGTCTATTGGGGGGTAACCAACCATCATGCTTTAGCCAAAATGCTCCTTCCTCTGGTTTTAGCACCAAAAGCTACATTGCCAGGAAATCTCATGAAGGGAAAACCAGGACAGTGGGCCAGCCTAACAGTGGAACTGCAGGTTGGCACAGGTGACTGTGTTGTTTGTGGAAAGGTAACTACAGTGGGCAGGATGGTGTCCTCCCCCAAAGACATATCCACACCCCTATCCCCCAAATCTATGAATGAGACCTTTTGGGAAAAAGAGGTCTTTGCAGATGTAAAGAAAGATCTTGAGGGTATCTGGATTTACAGTGGGCCCTCAGCACAATGTCAGCCATCTTTACAAGAAACAAGACGAGAGAACACGAACAGCTGGAGAGGGTGATGGGAACACAGAGGCAGAGATTGCGGTGATGCTAACTCTCACCAGAAGCTGCAAGACAAAAGGAACACAATCTACCCAGGAGCCTTTGGAGGGAATACAGCCCTGCCAACACCTTGGCCTTCAGACTTCCGCTCTCCACAAAGATGAGAATAAATTGCTGTTGTAGTCATTTTGTTAGTTAAGCTGCCCAGTTTGTAGTCATTTGTTATGGCAACCAAGGAAACTAATACAGAGAACCTGGTGCTTGGTGTCTTCCCTGAGGTTATGATAAACTAAGATTTTTCTGTGAAGACATAGAATGGCTGCAGATAGAATAAAGCCAACGTGATCATTAGAGGGAGAGAAAGCTTTAAGATGAATCCTTAGGAATCATCAATGAGTTTAGCAGATTGGCTTTTTTTTTTTTTTTTTTTTCATAAATACTAGTTACATGCAAATTTGCCTTAGGGGAAAAATACTGACCTCTCTCAGTTATGTATGGGGCTTTCAAGGTGGCGCTAGCAGTAAAGAACCTGCCCCCCAATGCAGAAGAAGTAAGAGACGCAGGTTTGATCCCGAGGTCAGGAAGATCCCCTGGAGGAGGGCATGGCAACCCACTCCAGTGTTCTTGCCTGGAGAATCCCAAGGACAGATTACAGTCCACTGGGTCGCAAAGAGTGAGACATTACTGAAGCGACTTACCTTGCACAGACACATGCATACATGTCTTCCTTTCTGTCTGTCTGTCCGCTTAGAGCAACAACACACCCACAAGGTCTCATATTTTTGTCTAGTGTAGATGTAGGCTCACTTTTCATTTTTGAATTTTTATTCATGAATTAAACTTCCCAAGATAATTTCCCCCAAACAGAAATATCTTATTGTGTCTGTTACTAGCAGATTCCAGTCTTCTAATAATGTGGCACGTTTGAAAGGGGCATTGACTATGATATTGGGGTTCTTAGTTGGCTCCAGTATTAAATAAGTGATGATCTTGTGCAAGTCACTTTGCCACTCTGGTCCTCATTTTTATCACAAATAAAATTGGCAGGTTCAACTAAATGATTTCAAAAAGTCTTTTTTTACTGTAGCATTTAAGAGATATGGGTCAAAATTCAGATTTTAAATGTTAAAAAATACCATATTTCCACACTAAAAAAGTCGTGTCTCTATAAAAATCACATATGAACTTCTCTGGTTTTGAACTTTTGTTTCAAGATGGCATGTCCTGCTTTTGCTTCCTTTTGTATTGTATATAAATAAATTTCTTTATGCATTTTTTCAGCAGACTGTGGAGGGCCAGAACATCGCATTCAGGAAAACATTATGCTGAAGACATTACAGTTTATTATTATTGAAGTTCTTTAAAGGCTAAAAATGAGAAGGCAGAAAGTAAATGAATGAAATGAGTATGAAAGCCACAAGAAAAAGAGATGCTACAACTAGCATCTTAGCTCACTTGAAATGAATCACTACAGAGCATATTTCCAAACAATGTGACAAGAAGGAAAAATACCTATCAATATTCCCAGAGAAAAAGACGCTTACTCCTTGGAGGAAAAGTTATGACCAACCTAGATAGCATATTGAAAAGCAGAGACATTACTTTGCCAACAAAGGTCCGTCTAGTCAAGGCTATGGTTTTTCCAGTAGTCATGTATGGATGTGAGAGTTGGACTGTGAAGAAAGCTGAGTGACAAAGAATTGATGCTTTTGAACTGTGGTGTTGGAAAAGACTCTTGAGAGTCCCTTGGACTGCAAGGAGATCCAACCAGTCCATTCTGAAGGAGATCAGTCCTGGGTGTTCTTTGGAAGGAATGATGCTAAAGCTGAAGCTCCAGTACTTTGGCCACCTCATGTGAAGAGTTGACTGATTGGAAGAGACTCTGATGCTGGGAGAGATTGGGGGCAGGAGGAGAAGGGGACGACAGAGGATGAGATGGCCGGATGGCATCATGGACTCGATGGACGTGAGTCTGAGTGAACTCCAGGAGATGGTGATGGACAGGGAGGCTTGGCGTGGAGTAGGACACGACTGAGCGACTGAACTGAACTGAACTGATGCTAAAGGAGAGCTCTGTGTTCTAACTCTCCACAGACCATGCCAAATGGGATTATTATTGATCTCAGTGAATATCTGCTACCACCCACCAAGAACAGCTACAATAGTTACAGCTTGTCCATTTATCCAGCTTTCCTTTTCTTCACGATGCCCATCTAGCCCCTTAAGGGTGGAATATGTGCCCCTCCTCTGTGTGCCCATGCACCCTCAGGTCCTTTGTTATTATTTCCTATGTAGCTATCTTTTTTCTCGCCCATAGACTGAAGGGTCCTTGGCATCAATGGTACCTTCTGTCTTTATAATCACTGTATGCCCAATATTTTGTAACCTTGGCTGAACCTATTAAACTGCTTTACTCACTACCTGCCATACCAATCAAACAAAAACAAAGCACACCAAAAGTTTTATTTTCTCTGTCAGACTCTCCTGTTTCCGTATTGGTGGATATGACCACTACATAAACCGGAAGCATGGTAATGATGATGAAAAAAAGGAAAAATGAACCAATCACAATGGAACAGCAGAGCCCAACAGTTCCTCTGTTAGGAAACTTCTCAACACCGCAGAAGAACTGCTCTGATTTGATGCCAACTGTGTGTTGTGGAGTCTGAGAAAGTTTACACTAAGCAAGCAAATGGAGGACCAAGAAAGAATCCTCTCCTCAGGTAACTGGCTGTCCACAATTACAGTCATCACTGAAGAGAGGAAATAAAACTGAAAATTACCACAGAAGTTGCCAAAAACCCAGCCAGAATAAAACAAAGTCAGATGGCATGGAAGCCTTACATGCCTGAATGAAAAATGACTAAATGAAACCAAATTTTGTCCCACAAGAAAAATGGGGAAAACTTTTACCCAATTAGAGAAATGCCATCATGATCAAATATGAGCCACATAATTATTACATGGAACAGTAAACATTTCAATTATATAATTAGATGCAAATGTAAGGTTTTGTTTTCTTCTTTTGTGCGCTTGTATTTTTCTGCTTTCATGGTCAGCAGCCTAATGTAGTGATTTAATTACCTCAGAGTCAGTCAGTTAAGCTGGCTGTCTGAACACTGCCTTTTCACAATGCCCTGAACTGACCTAAAGTGAAACTCAAACTCACCCTTTGTGTCCAGGGCTTTCCTGACAACAAAAGAGGTATTGGTTCTCCTTTCCCCAGATACCAGCCCTGGGCTCACTTCCCAGTCCTTTCTCCTGCTCCCCAGGTCTCTTTCCTCTCCTGTTCCTTGCCCTCACTCCACTCTCCAGTTCATTCCCCACCCCCAGTCCCCTGAAATGGAAAGTAATGCCCAATCTGCCATCCTGTTTCTCTGGGTTATCACAGAAACAAGAGCATCGGGATTCTCCTATGTTTCTAGGCACATAAAATCCCTCAGTCTCTCTCTAACAGCTCTGACCTTGGCTGCTATATCCATGCAAGGGAGTAGATCTTGTGATCTTGTTTTGGAGTCATGTGTAAGAAAAGGAATCAGAAACACTCCCTAGTGAAAAGAGCTGGGCAATCACCCGACCTGTTAGAAGAACCTGGATTAGAGAAAGAAGACTTCAGATTCTGATCCTTGGGCTCCGGTTCTACTTAACTAAGGAGAAATACCTTCTACAGAAAAGGCTTCAGTGGATAGAGGTGGATTTTCTAGTGTGTCTTCACCAGTTTTTTCCTTTGAAAACCATACTGCCTAGGACACACACCAAGGTTAGAGCCCAGGTGAGAGAGGGCTCACCTCCGTGTTACAGAGGATGCGGATCAATACACTCAGTATCTCTTAAGATCTGATAAAAAGAGGTAAGGGATTTAAGCTAGAGCAGAGCATAGTTGGGTGAAGTGAAGCAAAAGTCTATATTTCTACAAATAGAAGTAGAATCTATTTCTCTCTGCATTTTGATAGGTTCTTATTCCATTATTGTGGATGTTACCAAATAACAGCAGGATGAATTCTTAGGGGCTCTTCCAATATAATTTTTTTTTTTTTTGGAAAAGTGGTTTGAATGTTAAAAAAAAAAATAATAGTTTCAAACAAATATGGTTTTTCCATTCGCTTTAGAATTGTTATTGCACTCCTAGCAAGCATTTATTTTGTACTTAATCGGCTATAAGCTGATGTTAAACTGGAGGAGGAGTAAACACATGCCTATTTATATATGGTAAATATATATACATATACATATTATGTGATTAAAAGTACTGAGCTTACCGTTTTTAGTCATTATCCAGAAAAATAGTTTTTCATATAGTTGCCATAAATATCAAAACATTACTGCTGATACTAAAATTTTAATGTTCTCTAATGATTAGAAATGCTATAAGTAAATAGTCAAGAGTAGTGAAAACAGCAATTTGAAAACACTGAAAAGAAAAACAAACACAACTTTGAAGAAATAGAAAGAGAGAAGCAGTCAGTTCAGTCAGTTAGTTCAGTTCAGGCGCTCAGTCGTGTCCGACTCTTTGCAACCCCATGAATCGCAGCACTCCAGGCCTCCCTGTCCATCACCATCTCCCAGAGTTCACTCAGACTCACATCCATCGAGTCAGTGATGCCATCCAGCCATCTCATCCTCAGTCGTCCCCTTCTCCTCCTGCCCCCAAACCCTCCTAGCATCAGAGTCTTTTCCAATGAGTCAACTCTTATGAGGTGGCCAAAGTACTGGAGTTTCAGCTTTAGCATCATTCCTTCCAAAGAACACCCAGGACTGATCTCCTTCAGAATGGACTGGTTGGATCTCCCTGCAGTCCAAGGAACTCTCAAGAGCCTTCTCCAACACCACAGTTCAAAAGCATCAATTCTTCGGCACTCAGCCTTCTTCACAGTCCAACTCTCACATCCATGCATGACCACAGGAAAAGCCATAGCCTTGACTAGATGGACCTTTGTTGGCAAAGTAATGTCTCCGCTTTTGAATATACTATCTAGGTTGGTCATAACTTTTCTTCCAAGGAGTAAGCGTCTTTTAATTTCACTGCAGTGATTTTGGAGCCCCCCAAAATAAAATCTGACACTGTATCTACTGTTTCCCCATCTATTTCCCATGAAGTGATGGGACCAGATGCCATGATCTTCTGGCTCTGAATGTTGAGCTTTAAGCCAACTTTTTCACTCTCCTCTTTCACTTTCATCAAGAGGCTTTTTAGCTCCTCTTCACTTTCTGCCATAAGGGTGGTGTCATCTGCATATCTGAGGTGATTGATATTTCTCCCAGCAGTCTTGATTCCAGCTTGTGTTTCTTCCAGTCCAGCGTTTCTCATGATGTACTCTGCATAGAAGTTAAATAAGCAGGGTGACAATACACAGCCTTGACGTACTCCTTTTCCTATTTGGAACCAGTCTGTTGTTCTCTGTTGTTCCATGTCCAGTTCTAACTGTTGCTTCCTGACCTGCATACAGATTTCTCAAGAGGCAGGTTAGGTGGTCTGGTATTCCCATCTCTTTCAGAATTTTCCACAGCTTATTGTGATCCACACAGTCAAAGGCTTTGGCATAGTCAATAAAGCAGAAATGGATGTTTTTCTGGAACTCTCTTGGTTTTTCCATGATCCAGCGGATGTTGGCAATTTGATCTCTGGTTCCTCTGCCTTTTCTAAAACCAGCTTGAACATCAGGGAGTTTACGGTTCATGTATTGCTGAAGTCTGGCTTGGAGAATTTTGAGCATTACTTTACTAGCATGTGAGATGAGTGCAATTGTGCGGTAGTTTGAGCATTCTTTGGCATTGCCTTTCTTTGGAATTGGAATGAAACCTGACCTTTTCCAGTCCTGTGGCCAGTGCTGAGTTTTCCAAATTTGCTGGCATATTGAGTGCAGCACTTTCACAGCATCATCTTTCAGGATTTGAAAGAGCTCAATAGGAATTCTACTACCTCCACTAGCTTTGTTCGTAGTGATGCTTTCTAAGGCCCACTGGACTTCACATTCCAAGATGTCTGGCTCTAGATTAGTGATCATACCATCATGATTATCTGGGTCATGAAGATCTTTTTTGTACAGTTCTTCCATGTATTCTTGCCACCTCTTCTTAATATCTTCTGCTTCTGTTATGTCCATACCATTTCTGTCCTTTATGGAGCCCATCTTTGCATGAAATGTTCGCTTGGTATCTCTAATTTTCTTGAAGAGATCTCTAGTCTTTCCCATTCTGTTGTTTTCCTTGATTTCTTTGCACTGATCACTGAAGAAGGCTTTCTTATCTCTTCTTGCTATTCTTTGGAACTCTACATTCAGATACTTTTATCTTTCCTTTTCTCCTTTGCTTTTCACCTCTCTTCTTTTCACAGCTATTTGTAAGGCCTCCCCAGACAGCCATTTTGCTTTTTTGCATTTCTTTTCCATGGGGATGGTCTTGATCCCTGTCTCCTGTACAATGTCACGAACCTCATTCCATAGTTCATCAGGCACTCTATCTATCAGATCTAGACCCTTAAATCTATTTCTCACTTCCACTGTATAATCATAAGGGATTTGATTTAGGTCATACCTGAACGGTCTAGCGGTTTTCCCTACTTTCTTCAATTTAAGTCAATAAGGAGTTCATGATCTGAGCCACAGTCAGCTCCCGGTCTTGTTTTTGTTGACTGTATAGAGCTTCTCCATCTTTGGCTGCAAAGAATATAATCAATCTGATTTCAGTGTTGACCATCTGGTAATGTCCATGTGTACATGAGAGAAGCAGGAAAAAGTATTAATAATAAACCTGGCCTGTAAGAAGTAAGTAAAATATCCACCCTTTTAAGTCAACCTGGCCAGACCATGGTGCCCTGGTGTTTGATCAAACACCAATCAAGAAGTCCTGGTAAAGGTTTTCTTAAATGAGATGAACATTTAAATCAGTAGACCCTAAGTAAGGTAGATTGCCCTCCAAGGGGGTGGGGGCGGGGTGCTTCATCCCATCAGTCAAAGGCCTTAAAAGAAAAAGACTAACCTCTAAGGAAGAGGGAATTCTGCCTTCAGATGGCCCTCAGACTTGAGCTGCAACATCAGCATTTTCCTGGGTTTCCAGCCCACCACCCCGCCCTGCAAGTTTTGAACTTGCCAGCCCCTACAACTATGTGAGTCAATTATCCAAAAAAAAAAAAAAAGCCAATAAGTCAATCTCTCTCAATTTTCTCATATATATATATATATTTGAGAGGTATGTGATGTGCATAAATATATGTGTGTGTATATATACACACATATAGTTTCTCTTTGTCTAGAGACCTTGATTCTGACTAATATGCCCACTCTAAAAACTGTATATTTTTATATTTTTTTATTGCATTTGTCTTAGCAGCTGGGTGTATAATTATGGATGTGGCCATAAATGCTTGCTTGTAGTAGGTACTCAAAAATGCAAGTTAATTTGCATTCAATAGAATGGAAAGGAATAAGTCATATAGATTCAGTCATTTGATAACCTGACATTTCTGCTTTCTTGTACCCTAAGGGGTACAAACAAAGTAAAATATGCTCTGCATTCAGACTGGTGCTATGAAGTGAAGTGAAGCAAAAGTCACTCAGTTGTGTCTGACTCTTTGCGACCCCATGGACTATGCAGTCCACAGAATTCTCCAGGCCAGGATACTGCAGTGGGTAGCCTTTCCCTTCTCCAGGGGATCTTCCCAACCCAGGGATCAAACCTAGGTCTCCCCCATTGCAGGCGGATTCTTTATCAGCTAAGCCACCAGGGAAGCCCATGGACATCTCTAATATCTGCGGTCTTCAAATAATTCTCTTTAAAATGAAGGCATTGGAATGGATTAATTATTCTTAACTGTTTAGAAGTACCCTTACAGAGTGAGGATAATTAGAGCCAGGGCCAGACTTTCCAGACCCCTTGTTGCAAGGCACCTTTTGGGTACGATCAGTTCAGTTCAGTTTAGTTCAGGCGCTCAGTCGTGTCCGACTCTTTGCAACCCCATGAATCGCAGCACGCCAGGCCTCCCTGTCCATCACCATCTCCTGGAGTCCACTCAGACTCACGTCCATCGAGTCAGTGATGCCATCCAGCCAGCTCATCCTCGGTTGTCCCCTTCTCCTCCTGCCCCCAATCCCTCCCAGCATCACAGTCTTTTCCAATGAGTCAACTCTTCGCATGAGGTGGCCAAAGTATTGGAGCTTCAGCTTTAGCATCATTCCTTCCAAAGAACACCCAAGACTGATCTCCTTCAGAATGGACTGGTTGGATCTCCTTGCAGTCCAAGGGACTCTCAACAGTCTTCCCCAACACCACAATTCAAAAGCATCAATTCTTCGGCACTCAGCCTTCTTCACAGTCCAACTCTCACATCCGTACATGACTGCAGGAAAAACCATAGCCTTGACTAGATGGACCTTAGTTGGCAAAGTAATGTCTCCGCTTTTGAATATACTATCTAGGTTGGTCATAACTTTTCTTCCAAGGAGTAAGCATCTTTTAATTTCATGGCTGCAATCACCATCTGCAGTGATTTTGGAGCCCCCAAAAATAAAGTCTGACACTGTTTCTACTGTTTCCCCATCTATTTCCCATGAAGTGATGGGACCAGATGCCATGATCTTCTGGCTCTGAATGTTGAGCTTTAAGCCAACTTTTTCACTCTCCTCTTTCACTTTCATCAAGAGGCTTTTTAGCTCCTCTTCACTTTCTGCCATAAGGGTGGTGTCATCTGCATATCTGAGGTGATTGATATTTCTCCCAGCAGTCTTGATTCCAGCTTGTGTTTCTTCCAGTCCAGCGTTTCTCATGATGTACTCTGCATAGAAGTTAAATAAGCAGGGTGACAATACACAGCCTTGACGTACTCCTTTTCCTATTTGGAACCAGTCTGTTGTTCTCTGTTGTTCCATGTCCAGTTCTAATTGTTGCTTCCTGACCTGCATACAGATTTCTCAAGAGGCAGGTTAGGTGGTCTGGTATTCCCATCTCTTTCAGAATTTTCCACAGCTTATTGTGATCCACATAGTCAAAGCTTTGGCATAGTCAAGAAAGCAGAAATAGATGTTTTTCTGGAACTCTCTTGCTTTTTCCATGATCCAGCAGATGTTGGCAATTTGATCTCTGGTTCCTCTGCCTTTTCTAAAACCAGCTTGAACATCAGGGAGCTCACGGTTCACGTACTGCTGAAATAAAATAAAGATACCTATTGGGTATGATAGGTATCTTTATTTTATTGTTTTTATGCTATATATTTTTGCCTGCAATAAAACATAGATTCATAAGCATTGTTATTTTAATCCCATGAATCTTCCTTAGCAATTGAAATGTGATTATCTCTCTTATCACACCTGGGGACCAAATTGTAATAGAAATTGAATCCAAAGATGGAAACGAAAATGTGAAACAATCTGAAACTACGTCACATAATTAAAGACTTGAAAGAAGTAAAGAGGTATCATCTGGGAAAAAAGATGCGAAGAATCGTAATATGTCATAGGATTTTGTCTATGTCTCTTTCAACTCTAAGACTGCACTATTAATTTTTTCACACAATTCTAGAAGGTAAAACAAAATAGTAGGATGATATATTACTCCGAGACATTTAAATATAAGGGTGAATTTCCAACAATTTGGGGCTGTTTTAGCTGGAATAGGCTTCTTTGTAAGGTTGAAAGTACCTTGTCTCCAGATGGTTTAAGAGACTAGAAGACAAGAAGTATGCGTACATGGTACCATCGCCTTTCATTTCAAAATTATGGTAATATTTACATTCCCTTTCAATGCTAATACATTAAAATTGTAAGATTTTTGTGGGTATAAACAAGAAGAGTCCCTATCACAATGACACCAAGATTAACTTTATTCATGGTATGTTAAAAATGTCTTCCTCTTGGGTATGTCTGGCTTCACTGTACACTGTGTAAACTACACATCCCTTCCCCCTTCTTAGCAAAAGTGAGCATTCAAGTTTCCACTTAAAATCTAGAGGAAAAAAAAAAGGTCAAAGCTTATTTTCTCGTAAATTTCCTTGTGACTAGAACAAGAAGGCAAAAAGGGAAACTAACAGAATTAGCATACCCTCTGAGCTGGCTGTCAAGAACTGGAAGGATGCATCCAGGAAACACATATTACTGAAAAGTGTTGGGAACTGGGGGGAGGAACTGAGGTGGCTGCCAGGAAAAACAACAACAAGAATTTCATCTTTGTATTTCAAACATCTCTGGCCCCAGGAGGAGAAGGCAATGGCACCTCACTCCAGTACTCTTGCCTGGGAAACCCCATGGTTGGAGGAGCCTGGTAGGCTGCAGTTCATGGGGTTGCTAAGACTGTGACACTACTGATTGACTTCACTCTCATTTTCCCTTTCATGCATTGGAGAAGGAAATGGCAACCCACTCCAGTGTTCTTGCCTGGAGAATCCCAGGGACGGGGAAGCCTGGTGGGCTGCGGCCTATGGGGTCGCACAGAGTTGGACACGACTGAAGCGACGCAGCAGCAGCAGCAGCAGCAGCAGCAGCAGCAGCAGCAGCAGCAGCAGCAGCAGCAGCAGCAGCAGCAGCAGCAGCAGCAGCAGCAGCAGGGCCCCATAATAACAGTTTGATTTTGGGAGGAGCACACCAGGGGGGAGGTAGCCCATTGGGTCCAAACACAGAGAGAGTTTCGAAAGCAGACAACTGTGCTGCTCAGAGCGAGGCGAGGAATCCTCCCAGCGCCAGCGCCGTGGGCTGAGATGCTGCTGATGCGTGGCGGGATTGCGAGGCCGTCCTGAGCTCCGCCGCCAGCGGTGCACGGGGATCCGGATCCCGCGATTTCCCGGACGGTAGGTGGAGAAGACAGCAGCAACCGGACTCTGCAAGTCACCGCGAACCGAGGACATTTTGAGAGGCCGATTGCAAAAGAGACGCCAGAGGGGCTGATGAGACCTAAACCAACCCAAGGCCAGGTTGGAGAGGGGAGAGGAAAGCAGCCTTTTCTTGGGGACAAGAGCCGAGCGGCCGTGGGAGGCAGGGCTCAGGTGCCAAGCCATTTCCAGCAGCCAACGCCTCCGTGTTCACCCCATGGCAGTACGGGAAGAAAAGTCTTGGGTTTTTCTCCTCAAAACGCCTGCTGAATAAAATACAGTCGGTCCAACAGCTTTCCATTTCATCCCCAAACGTAGCGTCCTGTCCAGACACGTATTGGAAAAAGGCTCTCTGCCCAAGCCCCCCAGTGCAGGTAATGTCTTTAAAGGCAGCCTGGGAAGGAGTGGACACCCCCCACCCCCAGCCCAACTCAGGCACCGCCATCCATCCTGGTCTAACACCTCATAAATTACCAAAGAGGAAAACTCTCCTCATCTCATTTAAAGGAGTGAGGTGTATATGGCTTTAACAGATCCAGGACACTTATCTCAAGCTGGGAGTGTAATTTCACGGTAATAATTTGTTTCAAGTGTTGCTGATTGCTTCCTATTTCTCCCCTGCTAATGACTTTTGCACCTTTCCACTGTTCCTTTTATATGAGCTGCTATGGCAATTCATCCACAGGAGGCTGTGTAGACAGCACAGGGCCTTTCAGCAGGCTGCTGGGAACTATACTGGACACTCCGAAGATCTGAAAGTCTCTTTCATATTGATTCTTCTCTTTCTTGTTCATTTATTTGGTTCACCTGTACCCCACAGTATGCGGGATCCTAGTTTCCCGACCAGGGATCAAACCAGCGCCGCTTGCACTGGAAGCATGGCGTCTTAGCCACTGGACCGCTAGGGAAGTCCCGATTCTTCCTTTTTGGGAAAAGATTTTACCTTCTGTCAGTACTTTGCTCCCTCACAATTACTACTGCTCCTGTAGTGTATGGCTATTTAGTGGGCAACTGAGCAAAGCTAATTTGTTGTTCATAAATTTCCTGTTGACCAAAATCAGCTTGAGGAAGGTGGTGTGGAGGGGCTTGGTTTGGAGGTATCAAAGAACACATCTCAGGTAGGCTACAAGTCCAATGTGGAATATCTTGGAAAGTGTGTTAGGAGTTGGAGGGTCGTTTGAGAACCTTTCAACCTTTACATTTTTAAAGCAAGCCATGCTTGTAAATTTTGGCAAAGTATTTTCTTCTCCTATTGGCAGAGATTTCAAATCTGAATGATGAAGTAGCTTTGTTGTGTTTGGAAGAAAAATAGCATGCTCCTCGTGTCACTGGAGAGCATAATGCATGAAAATGCCAGGGAGAAAGAGGCGCACGCAACACATGAGCATCACCGCACTCCCCCACCTCTGGGCTGCCTTCTCTCCCGGTTTCAACACATCTGTTCTTTCCATTTATTCACCTTTTTCCAGTCACTGCTTTTCTCTGTTCCTTGCCCTTCTCACCGCACTTTAATTCTGGCAGAGGCAGGGCAGTCTTGGGATCAGAAAAGAGAACAGAACGACTGAAAACCCCAGCCACTCAGGTTCAGGCATTGGATTCCACTGACCAGGTTCACCATTTCAGCCCAAAGGTGAGTGTGGGTGAGGAAAGGAGTGGAGATCCAAGATACCGCACGTGCGTCAGCAGCGCTGACAGCCCAGGCTCTGAATCACAAGGCGCTTTAATCCCTCCATGGCAGACCCACCTAAGGAAAGGGATACCTGAAACCAGGCCAGGAAATATTTGTGCAGAAGGCAGGGAATATGATCCGCACTGCTTTTCTCAGTCACTCAGATTCTAATTAAAAACAAGGGCAATCCTAACTCCAAAAACAGTGCTCACAACCCCCATGTCCCAAAATGTAACATGAGAAGCCTTTGCCAAGCCTGTCATCTCAAGATTCCTCTCTGTACTTTTTGGGTGACTTTCAGGAAAGTCTCCTCCTCGGGGTCCAGCGGTTTCCTGCTGCCATAACCATCTGGTTAGAAAAGTCACGTCTGCAGCCTGGGTCTCTGAAGTTGGTCACCTCAGTTTGTTTCGTATTCATCAGATAATCAACCTCATCTTGGATAACTATTCATATTCATTCTTTCAGCAAATGCGTAAAGTGCCTACGATGAGCCACACATCCTTCTAGGTGCTTTAGGTACATCGTTTCCTCCCCTCATAGAGCTTATATTCTAGTGGTGAGTGGGAAGGACAAGAGACACAGTGAACAGGCGAGGAAGTGACCTCATATGCTAGCAGGCGGTCAGTCGTGTTCAGTAGCTCAGTCATGTCCGACTCTTTCCGACCCTATGGACTACAGCACACCAGGCTTCCCTGTCTGTCTCTTTGCGACCCTATGGACTGCAGCATACCAGGCTTCCCTGTCTTTCACTATCGCCCACAGTTTGCTCAAACTCATGCCCACTGAGGCAGTGATACCACCGTCTCATCCTCTGCTGGCCCCTTCTCTTCCTGCCTTCGATCTTTCCCAGCATCTGGGTCTTTTCCAATGAGCTGGCAATCAATGCTATCAAACAAACTGAACAGAGAAAGTGGCCGGGAAGTGGCAATACAAATAGCCTTGTCTTAGTAGATCTTATTGAAGAGGAGACATTTGAGCCAAGTCTTAAAGAAAGTGAGGGAGTTGTTCAAGCAAATATTAGAAGAAAGGATTAAGGAGCAAATACCCTCTAACAAGAGCCGGCCTAATGTGATCCAGGAGCAACGAGGAAGTCCCGGGGGCAGGCTCTGAGTTAGAGGGGGAGGGTGGTAGACAGTGAGGTCAGGAAGGGAACAAGGGCTTTACAAGCCTTTGTATGGACTTGGGGTTTTATTCAGAGCAGAGTAAAGAGTCATCTGAAAAATTTCTGAGAAAAGGAGTTGAATGACAGGGCTTCCACTTTAAAAGAACTTCTCTGGCTGCCCCATTGAGAGTAGATGGTGTGTGTGTGTGTGTGTGTGTGTGTGTGTGTGTGTGGAGTTAGGAGGCCACTTAATCCAAGCAAGAGATGTTGGGGGCTCCACCAGAGTGGTAGGAGTAGAGATGTTACAAAGGAATCAGATTCTGGAAAAATTCTGAAAGCAGAGCTGGCAGGATTTCTGATGGACTGGTTGTGAGATGAGGGTAAAAGAAGAGTCAAGGATGACAGAATTTTTGGACATACGCAATCGTAAAGGTATGGCAAACCTAGACAGCATAGTGAAAAGCAGAGACATCACTTTGCCAACAAAGGACCATATAGTCAAAGCTATGGCTTTTCCAGTAGTCACATATGGATGTGAGAGTTGAACCATAAAGAAGGCTGAGCGCCAAATAATTGATGCTTTCGAATTGTGGTGCTAAAGACTCTTGAGAGTTCCTTGGACTGCAAGGAGATCAAACCAGTCAACCCTAAAGGAAATCAATCCTGAATATTCACCAGAAGGACTGGCACTGAAGCTGAAGCTCTAATACTTTGGCCACTTGATGTGAAGAGCCAACTCATCGGAAAAGACCTTGATGCTGGGAAAGATTGACGGTAGGAGGAGAAGGGTGTGACATAGGATGAGATGGTTGGATGGCATCACCGACCCAATGGACATGAGTTGAGCAACTCATGGTGATGGTGAAAGACAGAGAAATCTGGCATGGTGCAGTCCGTGGGATTACAAAAAGTCAGACACGACTTAGTGACTTAACAACAACAGCAACTGGAAAGGTGGAATTACCATCACCAGAGATGGAGAAGACAGCAGACAGCAGAAGTCAGACGGTGGAGCTCAGAAGTTTAGTTTAAAATACATTGAGTTTAATAGATTTCTATCATTTAATAATGATTACAAAATAGTATTATATGCTATCTTATTATTTGACAGATTGTGAACATTGAGATTTTCACTTTGTGCATGTCTAGAAAAGCTCAAAAGTCACAGGAAGAATACAGCTGAAAGGCAGCCTAGGATCTGCAGACAGTGATTCTATACATTAATCTTATCAGTAAGTTGAGAAAGTACACCCTCTTTTTTGGAGGAAATCACTGGATGCTAGACAAACTCCTTACTTGAGGAAACTGACCAGCTTGTTCTGATGAATGAGATTTCTTCATTCCCTCGGTCGCCCTGCCAGCCTCACACAGGATGTCCTGTGCACAGAGCTCCGTGGAGATAATGATGAAGTGTCATGGCTCACAGTCATGGCTCTTTGGGAAAGCCTGCAGAAGCAGCCAGATCCAGAACACAGATCAGAGAAAGAGGGGCTTTACCCCCAAACTGACAGTGTCCATACCAAAATAGTGTATACTTATGCTTGAAGTGGTAGGAGCAAAAAGTCATGGTTGAATGAAACACGGTTTCTTATAGGAAGAGTCTGAAAGCTCAAGCCAAAAAAAAAAAAGAAAAACCCTATCGTGTTGGTAGTTTTTGTGGGGCTACAAGCAGGATGGAGCAAGAAAATATCTAGCTGTCTACCTGTTTAGCATAAGAGGCCAATCTTAACCAGATTGGAAATGAGGTCTGGGCCAATATTGCCAGAGGAATGAACCCATTGAAAATTCTGATGGTTATTCCTAGAGCAAAGGACCCATAGAGTAAAGTTTTTTCCTCTCTGTTCTTTTCTTTGGAACCTTGACTCTAATAAAATAGATACTCGATTCTTGTCAAATTAAGAAGAAACAAATAACTGTTCAACTGTACAAATTAAACAGAATTTCAGAGCTGCAGTAAATAAAACAAGTGAATAAGCGGCTTTAAGAAGAGACCTAACAATCATGTGGCTCAGAGCAAAGAAATGTATTCCTCTCTTAGCTAACAACCCCACGGTCAGTATTTCAGCCAGCAGGCAGCTTGGATCCCTGTGACCATTCAGGAACCCAGGCTGATGGCAGATCTGCCATCTCCCAGGTGTCCAAGGTCACAATGCCTGGAGGAAAGAGGAAAGAGGAAAGAGTAGAAGTTCAAAGCCAGAGAATTCTTCTTAAGCAAGTGAGACAGAAGTTGTTCACTTCATTTCTGCTCATGTTCCAATAAGAGCCAAACTACAGGACCAACCTTTGCCACAAGGGGCGCTGGGGAATGCAGCCTGACTGGGCAGTCACTTGCCAATACAGCTCTATTACTATGGAAGACTGGTTCAGAATTGGGAAAGGAGTATGTCAAGGCTGTATATTGTCACCCTGCTTGTTTAACTTACATGAAGAATACATCATGCAAAATTGTGGCCTGGATGAAGTACAAGATTCATCCAGGAGAAATATCAATATGCAGGGAGAAATATCAAAAAACTCAGATATGCAGATGACACCACCCTTATGGCAGAAAGTGAAGAAGACCTAAAGAGCCTCTTGATGAAAGTGAAAGAGGAGAGTGAGAAAGCTGGCTTAAAACTCAACATTCAAAAAACAAAGATCATGGCATCCAGTCCCATCACTTCATGGCAAATAGATAGGGAAACAGTGAAAACAGTGACAGACTTTCTTTTCTTGGGCTCCAAAATCACTGTAGATGGTGACTGTAGCCATGAAATTAAAAAACACTTGCTCCTCAGAAGAAAAGTTATGACCAACCTAGACAGCTAGACAGCCTATTAAAAAGCAGAGACATTACTTCGCTGACAAAGAAAGCTGAGCACTGAACTGATGCTTTTGAATTGTGATGTTGGAGAAGACTCTTGAGAGTCCCTTGGACTTCAAGGAGATCAAATCAGTCAATCCTAAAGGAAATCAATCCTGAAAATTCATTGGAAGGACTGATGCTGAAGCTGAAACTCTAATACTTTGGCCACCTGATGCAAAGGGCTGACTCATTAGAAAAGACCCTGATGCTGGGAAAGATTAAAGGCAGGAGGAAAAGAGGGCAACAGAGTCTGAGTTGGTGGGATGGCATCACTGACTCAACAGACATGAGTTTGAGTAAGCTTCAGGAGTTGGTGGTGGACAGGGAAGCCTGGCGTGCTGCAGTTCATGGCATCGCAAAGAGTCAGACATGACTGAGCGACTGAACTGGACTGAACTATAGAAGAGAGCATGGAAACTCACTCCAATATTCTTGCCTTAAGAATTCCATGGACAGAGGAGTCTAGTGGGCTATGCTCCCATAGGGTCACAAAGAGTTGAACACAAAGGCAATGGCAACCCACTCCAGTACTCTTGCCTGGAAAATCCCATGGATGGAGGAGCCTGGTAGGCTGCAGTCCATGGGGTTGTGAAGAGTTGGATAGGACTGAACGTCCTCACTTTCACTTTTCACTTTCATGCACTGGAGAAGGAAATGGCACCCCACTCCAGTGTTCTTGCCTGGAGAATCCCAGGGATGGGGGAGCCTGGTGAGCTGCCGTCTATGGGGTCGCACAGAGTCAGACATGACTGAAGCGACTCAGCAGCAGCAGCAGCAGCAGCAGCAGCAGAGCAACTTAGCAAGCACTATGGAAGAAGAAATAAAAGCAGTTTGGAAAGAACTAGATCTTTTCATCCCAACTGCATTCATTACTGTAAGGTGGACTAGGAAATATGCACTGAACTAACAAGGAAGGGAAGATGTCTGTCTGAAGAAAACTTTACTCTGTAAAGCTGGCCTTATGACATGACTACCAATTCAACTCTTCCTAAACCAGTAGAATTACACAGAAGGCAGATATTCCCTGAAATTCTTTAAGGAGAGATTTCAGATTATCAGGAAGTTTAAGAACTTGATCTTAAGTCATCTAAGTCATACACCTACTTAAGACCCTAGTATCCCAGGATACCAGCTTATTTGGACACTTGAGCTATACTGATGTAAATAGCTTGGGTAGCCAAAATAAGGTGGTTAGATGTATCTGCAGAACCTACATATACACACGTGCACATGTGCACAGAATAACCGCACCAACAAAAACACATATAACCACTGACATCTGGCTGAAAAACTTTGTCTTGCTGTACTACTTAAATGCACAAAAGGTCACTCGCCCTTATGCTATGGTCTAGTGAAGGCTTTGGTTTAATCAGAGGTCTGAGATGAACCTACTTAAGGGTAGCAAAACCCTTGTACCCTTCACCAGAGAAAAGATTAATTTATAATAATTGCTCATCTTTATTGAGTGCCTACCATTTTATATCTATCATCTCATCCTAACCCTCAGAAATGTCCCGTAAAATCTTTATGCAGATATGGAAACTGATGTTCAGAGAAGTCAGGTAACTTCCTTAGGATCTCAGAAGTAGCAGATGATTGAGTCAGAATTTGAACAGACTTTCTGACTGTAGAATCTATGCTCTTTCCTCTACACTACGCTGTCTCCCGCTATGCCAGGAAGAATTTGTGTTTGAGTCACACTGAGAGACCAAAATATACCTGAAAAATTGGGATTATCTTGTGGAGCAGAGATTAGTTTATTCTACCTCTAGCAGACCCAGAAAAAGTAGAAGACACTGGAAAGCAGATTTATGTGAAGTAACAAGAAGACTTTCCTGGTGGCCCAGTGGTTAAGAACCCGCCTGCTGATGCAGAAGACATGGGTTCTGTCCCTGGTCTGGGAAGATTCCACGTGCCTTGGAGTGGCTTAGCCTATGCATTGCAACTACTGAAGCCTGTGTGCCTAGAGCCTGTGCTCTGCAACAAGAGAAGCTACCACAGTGAGAAGCCTGTCCTCCACAGCCGGAGAGTAGTCCCTGCCTGCCGCAACTACAGAAAGCCTGCATGCAGCAACGAAGACCCAGTGCAGTCAATAATAAAATAATAATAAAGAGGTTTCAAGCACCTTCCAGCTATCCCAGCTGTCTGACAGGAGTGTCAGCTTCTGCATGTCATGCTGAGTTTCACACTGCTGGATGTATTCATGCAAAAGCTTGGCAAACAGCCTTCTGAGTTTCTTGCAATAGAAACCTAGTTCAGTGGCTCCAAAGACCCCTGCCAATTCTATTGTTTCTCTGCTCTGACTTCAAATGGCTAAGATGGCATTTTATCTTCTTTGAGAATTTTTCCTTAGGGCAATTGCAGTTTTGGTTATACAGACTTCGATAACTGATTATCTGCTTTCTGCACCCACTTTAAGTCCTGTCAATGATTGTAGAATATAAATGAGAAATGGTCGAGCATATAGGTTGAGAGTTCATTCTTAGCATCAGATCTTTGGCCCAGTGATTCCAAAACTTACCAGCTGTGTCATTTAAGTCTGCAAGCTTTAGTCTCTTCAACTGTAAATGGAAGTCATCAAACCTCTTTTACAGTGTTGTGTTATACATGCTAAGTCACTTCAGTCGTGTCTGACTCTTTGCGACCCTATGGACTGTAGCCCACCAGGCTCCTCTATCCATGGGATTCTCCAGGAAAGAATATTGGACTAGGTTGCCATGCCCGCCTCCAATTGTGTTACATACCATATTATTAATATTTATAAAATTCCTAGCATACCATCTGGGACATGATAAGGGCTCAAAACATGATTTTTTTTAATAAAAAATAATAGAATTCAGAGGCCAATGACAAAATCTTAATCATATCTCTACTCTCAGAATGCTTACCTTCTCTTGGTAGACAATTTACATTACTATAAATGTAAGCTGACTACACACACAACATACACCCACCCCCACAAAGGGCTTGATTAGTTGGTTGTTTATAACCCAAAGGTTACTTGGGTGACTTTACTGCCTTCTCCTCATGAAAAGAAGTGTGGCTGTGAGGATGGGAAAGGAGGAGGGCAGCCACCAAAGATCTTTCTCATCATTTAATCATTTATCATGTCTCTTAGGGAAAAGATACACAAAATCACCTGGCCAAGAGTAAATAGAACCTAAGCTCGCATCCATGTATACATGGAATAAGCCACAACCTATGGGCTTCCCAGGTGGCTCAGACAATAAAGAATCTGCCTGAAATGCAGAAGACCTATGTTCAATCCCTGGGTGGGGAAGATCCGCTGGAGAAGGAAATGGCAACCCACTCCAGCCTGGGGAATCCCATGGACAGAGCAGCCTGATGGGCTACAGTCCATGGGCCCACAAAGAGTCAGACATGACTGGGCAACTTTCTTTTCTTTCTTTCTTTTGAAATTCTGGGCAACCTGCTCTAGCTTTTCAGAGACAAACTAATACACTAAGTCAAGCAGAAGTTTTTAATGCTGAGGATGACTACCGGAACAGAGTTTAGGAACATGCTTAAGTTTAGGAACATGCTTTATGTGTAGACATGTTTAAAAGTTGTTCCTATACTATATCTTTGTTTTCTTTTGTTTCGTCAGGCTGTAGAACTATATGTACAATTTGTACAATAAACATATTTGTTCTGTTGGTGTAGATACAATTGAATTACAAGAAACCACAAAAAAAAAAAAAACAGAGTATTTCCTAGGTACCACGTCTGATGCGTGATACGTCTCTAACAATTGGTTTGCTGTCATTTATAAGTCACTGACTTGTGTCTGACTCTTTTGTGACCCCATGGTCTGTAGCTCACCAGGCTCCTCTGTCCATGAGATTTCCGAGGCAAGGATACTGGAGTGGGTTGCCATTTCCTTCTCCACAGGATCTTCCTGACCCAGGGATCAGACCTGCATTTCCTGCACTGGCAGGAGAATTATTTACCACTGAGCCACCAGGGAAACCCTAACAATTGGTAGAGAATAATTTTTAACACCTACGAAGGATTTGCTGTGTGTTAGGAAATGGAAATGTCACTCAGTCGTGTCCAACTTTTTGCGACCCCAAGGACTGTAGCCTGCAAGGCTCCTCCATCCATGGAATTCTTCAGGGAAGAATAGTGGAGTTGGTTACATTTCCTTCTCCAGGGGATCTTCCCAACCCAGGTATTGAACCTGGGTCTCCTGCATTGCAAGCAGATTCTTTACCGTCTGAGCCACCGGGGAAGCCCCAGGAACTATTTCAGTACCTTCCGTGCATTGATTCTTCCACTCTTCAAATCATTTATGAGCAAGGTGCTTTTATAATCCCCATTTTGTAGATGAGGAAGAATGCACAGGGAAGTTAAATAATTTTCCCTGAATCACACAGCTACAGTCAGAGACAGAATCTGAACCCAGAAATCTGGCTCCAGAGCCTACATGCTGATCACTATTTCTGGTTATCTGACTCTGACTGAGTCCCAGGGGAATCTCAGCCAAAGTAGATCAGACTACAAAGGAGCAGCTAGACAGAGGTCCCAGAGGACCACAGCTTCAGCCCTGGCTTTAGTCAGCATGCACTGACCTTGCCTCATAGCACCTCGTGGATGACTGTTGATAAATTGACTCTAGTGTTTATATCTTTCGTCTCTCCAGCTGCAAGTCACGCTTGCTCATCTGTCAGTTACATTACTAACATGTTCATAAATGTCAGCCTCCATTACTGATCAGAGTTCTGGGCCTGCCTCTCTCCTTGGTTATAATGCACCGTAGCAATAGAGGCCCTCGGTCCAAGTCCTATTTCCACAACTGATCACTTGTGTGACTTTGGCCAAGGGACTTACCTCCTAGAACAGTCATACCTGTAGCCTGAAGGCAATACTTACTGATAGGATTACGGAGGTTTAAGGTAGTAAATGTAAAGCATGCTACCAATTCTCTTTCCCCCAATTCCTAACATTTGAACTCTATATAATTCCTAGACTGTATTTGTTTCTATATCTGAACTGTATCTGTGTTTGGCACACACACACACACACACACACACAAAACCCAGCAATTTAATTCTACCTTCAATATTATTTCTTGATATTAAAAGGTTAACATTCTTTGAGAATCATCCATTTTGAGTAAAGACATCCCATGATGCTGGAGTCTCTTCATGATGGATTAAAAGTCTGTTTTTAAAGCTCTGTTAAAATTTCCCTCTCAAATTGAGGGTGGGATGTATGGAGAGAGTAACGTGGAAACATGTATTATCATATGCAAAATAGATAGCCAATGGGAATTTGCTGTATGACTCAGGGAACTCAATCCAGGGCTCTGTAACAACCTAGAGGGGTGGGATGGGGAGGGAGGTGGGCGGGGACATGGGTAAACCTATGGCTGATTCATGTTGATGTTTGGTAAAAACCAACACAATACTGTAAAGCAAGTATCCTTCAATTGAAAATAGATAAATAAAAAATTTGCCTCTCAAACTGATTTTTTTTTTTTAACTGTAGCAGAATACACATAACATGGGCTTCCCAGGTGGCTTAGTGGTAGAGAACCCACCTGCCAATTTAGGAGGCACAGGAGACTCAGGTTTGATCCCTGGGTGGGGACGATGCCCCAGAGGAGGAAATGGCAGCCCATTCCAGTATTCTTGACTGGAAAATCCCCTGGACAGAGGAGTCTAGCAGGCCACAGTCCACGGGGTCACAAAGAGTCAAACACAACTGAGTGACTGAGTACACACACACACACACACACACACACAAAGTCACCATCTTAGTCGGTTCTAAAATTTTATGTATTTTAATTGAGGATGATTGCTTTACAATGTTGGGTTGGTTTCTGCCATACAGCAGCATGAATCAGCCATAGGTATGCATATGTCCCCTCCCTCTTGAACTCCCCTACCACCCCTCTGGGCTGACGCAGAGCCGTGGGCTGAGCCCCCTGCGTCACACAGCGAGTCCCCACTGGCTGCCTGGTTTGCATATGGTGATGTGCGTGTTTCAGCGCTACTCTCTCAGTCCATCCCTTTCCCTCCCCAGCTGCGTCCACAAGTTCTGTCTGCCTTTCTACTCCTGCCTGTCAGTGCCATCTTTCTAGACTCCATATACATGCATCCATACACCATATTTGTTTTTCTCTTTCTGACTTACTTCACTCTGTGTAACAGGCTCTAGGTTCATCCACCTCACTAGAAAAACTGACTCAGATTCCTTCTTTTTCATGGCTGAGTAATATTCATCTTAGCCATTTCTAAGTGTACAGTTCACTAGTGTTAAAATACATTCACAATGCTGCACAAGCCATCTCCAGAACTTTTTACCTTGTAAAATGGAAACTCTGCATGCACAAAAAACTTCTCATTTTCCTCTCTTCCAGTCCCTCCCAGTCACCATTCTACTTTCTATCTCTGTGAACAGGCTGCTCTAAATACATCCCATGAGTAACCATACTGTGTTTGTCCTTTTCTTGACTGGCTTATTCCCCTTAGCATAATGTCCTTAACATGTTCATCCACGTTGTATCAGGGGTCAGAATTTCCTTCTTTTTTAAGAGCAAATAATATTCCATTGTGTGCACTTACCACATTTTGTTTGTTCATTTATTTGTCAATGAATACTTGTATTGCTTCCTCTTTTGACTATTGTGAATACTGTCGCTATGAACATAAGCATAAAGATATTTCTTTGAGGACTGTTTTCAGTTCTTTGGGGTATATAACCAGAAATAGAATTACTGGTCATATGATCATTCTGTTTTTAATTTTTTGAGAAACTGCCATACTGTTTTCCATACCATTAACATTTTACATTCCCAGCAAGAGTTCACAAGGGTTCAGATTTCTCTACATTGTCACTAACATTTGTTTTTATTTTTTGGTTTTGTTGATAGTAGCCGTCCTAATGAGTATGATTAGGATGGGTAATGAATCATCTCAGTGTGGTTTTGATTTTCGTTTTCCTACTGATTAATGACGTTGAGCATCTTTTCATGTGTTTTTGGGCCATTTGTATGTCTTCTTCAAAGAAATGCCTTCTCAAGTCCTTTGTTCATTTTTAAATCAGATTGTTTGGGTTTGTTTTTTTGTTGAGTTGTAGAAGTTCTTTATATATATTTTGATATTTGCTTCTTATCAGATATATGTTTTACAAATACTTTCTCCCACTCTCTCGATTGCCTTTGTGCTCTGTTGATTGTGCCCTTTGATCCAGAGTCATTTTAATTTTAATGAAGTCTAGCTCACTTATTTTTTTATTTTGTTGCCTGTACTTTTGGTATCATCCTCATGTATATAAACTACCATTTTATGCATAGGACTAAGAAGGCAAGGGTCACTATCTCTTTAGGGACTGTCTGGGAATCTAAAACCTTTGCCTCAGACATTCCCAAGGGAGCCTTGTGAGTAAATACACAGAGCAAACCCTGTTGCAGGAACACGACCAAGGCTACTAGGCATAAAATTGGAACCCCTTGTTTGTTTATTCACAGCCTGTGCGTGGAAGCCAGAGGGTCCTGAGATGCCAGGATCAGGCTTGAGAAGTGCCTGCAGTTCAGCCGTGCCTGCTGTCACAAGCGGAACAGGCAGCTCGTGTGGAGGGTCATGTGTCAATGAGTAATCACTAAGAAAAGCAACTCTCTGAAGGGCTGATCAACACTTTAGGGTCAGGACGCATCACATGGACATGCAGATGCCTTGGCGTGTGTGCACGCATTTTAAGTACCTATTCAGACCTGTCAAACATGATCAAGTGTCTTTAATTAAGTGCCTGGGCCAGTCTGTATGCACACATATGCAACTGTTCTTTTCTACCCACTGTAGCTTAATAAACACTTCCTATGAAATTTCATGTTAACTTATTTACCTAAGCAAGTAAATAAAATACACATTGAAAGAATTTTTCCTCTTTTGCCCACTCTTGAGATTCCATAAACATTTCTATATTTCATACACACAAAATTCTCACCAGCTATTTAGACAGCCAAAATAGGATCTAGAGGTGGGTGGACAGTCACTTAACTGTCAAATATCTCTAGTGAATTTTTTTTTCTCTAGTGATTCTGAATGCTCGCCAGAGCATTTGAAACAGTGTTGTGTGTCTAGCACTACTTCTCTTAATTTTTAATCCTGGGTGTATTTCAAGGGGAATTTAATCCATCTGGTTCTGATTCACTTACTCTTAGCTCATCAAAGTGGTACTTTGTAATTGATGTTTGATGTCCAGAATGCCTTGTGGGTTTTCAGGTCATTAGAAAGAATCCCCCCTGCCTGCCTGTCTGCCCCTCCACAGCCCTGGCCGTACTCAAGAAGTTATATTTTATTTACCTGACTTAGTTTTAAATGAGCAGAAATGAGTACTTGACCAAATGTCAGAGCTTTCAGCCCTCCATAGTCACGATTTTGGAGTGTGACAAAGTGAGAGGCCTGGGGTGGCAGGTTCCTGGGGGCTGTGCGTGCGCATTGGGCCCGACTGCTCAGGAGGCCAGACCACACACTCTGCACTGTCCCCTGGCTTGAGGTCTGTGTCCACAATGGATGTCTCCAGGCGCCGGGAGCAGAGTTCTGAAACCTCTTTCATCCAGCACTCGCACACGATGCCGCAGCCACCCCCACGCCCGTAGCACATGCAGACATAAACGGGCCCCCAGACAAGGTTTCTCATCGCGCGTGCGTGCAGTCTCTTTAGGATGACTTCAAAACAAGCTCTTGACTCAGTAAGCCCTGCCGTATCAGGAAAACAACATGCTCATGCCCTTGCAAATCCTACCAATAGGAAACTTAATACCATCTTCTCAAGGATTGGCCTCTCTCAAAATCCTCCAAAGAAGATCCCAGAATGCTCAGCTCTCTCTCATGATGGGGAGAAAATGCAGTCTACTGTGTCCAAAAAACAATGCAGAATTTTAGCACCAGAAGTGGCCTTGAAGATCATGTAATCTTGATCATCTCGTACAGCTGCAAAGGGTAAACTGTGCATTTATTTCTGCATTTGCTCTTTCTTTTAAATATTATTGATGTATGGTCATGGCCTTAGCCGGCTTCTCCATTCAACAGTCATTCAAGAGATCTTTGCTGAGCACCTTGCTTATGTCAGACACCTTGCTAGGCCCTGAGGTTTTCAGAGGGCAAGTAAGCTTATCCCTGCAAGAGGTATGCATCCATTCCCTTCTCTAACACTGCTCTGTCCTTATAAGCCAACTAGTGACGTCAACTGCGAATAAGCAAAGAGTTTCCGAGGTTGCCAGTTTGTCTCAGATAACTTTGGAGAACTCGCTTTCATTCGTAAGGCTCCTATCAATAAATCTTGATGATGTGATAGCCCTCTTGTCTTGATTTGTGAACTATATAGCTCTATTAGTTTTCCTATCCAACCAAGACTCTCTGGATGGCATTTTGGATTTCCCAGGAAATAAATAAAACCTATATTGATCAATGTTTGTGGATTAACTCTATTCAGCTAACAAGTGAGCATCCTGCCAGCCAGCATAGAACCTTATGCTACCGAGAGCAGCAGAGAAACACCACAGAGAGGGAGAGGAGGCTGATGAAACATCTCTTAAAAAGAGGCTGACTAACAACAAAAAAAATTCTTTTTTCTTCCGTTTTTGTTTTAAAAAGGACTATATTTAAGCTTCTGAAAACTAAAGAGTCTGAACAGAAATAGTCTGCTTACTTACAAAAAAAAAAAAAAATTTGCACATGGAGGCAAAGCAGACAAGAGGTAAAGGGCCAAGCGAGCATTGGTCACAAGCCCTTTCTGCTTTCTCTTGGAAACAGTTTCCTTCACTTAAAGTCATTTATCTTTTGCAGCATCGAAACCAAATGTAAGAACATTTGTATAAAGTCTGGCACTGCAAATATCACAGTGCAGCATCACCCCTCAACCTTCTGCATGTTGAATATTTTACTGGTGAATATGGAATTCTTAGAAGGTAGTAATCCAGGCAACTTCGCCTTTGTGATATTTACTTTTATCAGTTTACAGAAATGGAAAGCTTCTTTTTGAACTGACTTTTGCTAGCTTTTCCATTTCCCTTGACAACTGCATTTTACTATCATACCATAAAGGAAAAGTTTTCAGGCAACTGATTCATGTGGCAGTGAGGTCATCTGAAGTTTTAGGACCTTAAATAGGAATCGTGTTGTGAAAAGAATGAGCCTGGCTTGTACCAGGCGAGCTAAGAGCTTATCTTACCAGGACATGGAGTCCCCAGTGGGTGGAGGAGATGGCCCGGCTGCCTTTCTTTCCTTCTCCATTAGAGTTAAGCAGATGTGGTTAGTCACTGTGTAAGGGAGCGGGTGGAAATGTAAGTATTCAAGCTTATGTGTGTTGCCAGGTCTCAGTCAGCCAGGCAGTCATTTCTCTGGAGCCTAAAGTAGGCACTAAATTTCGCCCTCACCCACCAAATGGGCACACTTGCCCCTTAATCTGTCTCCCTGGCACCATCCCGCCTGAACTTGGGGCCAGCCTTTCCCTGGAGCCCCTTCTTGTGAATTACAGCCTGCAGCCTGGGGGCTGAATAGAAAACAGCCTCCAGAAACTCAACTGGAAGGGCTGACCGGAATTCAGCCTAATGCGCAGAATGGCAGGAAAGCTTCTATTATTCTACTTCATTCTATCTGCTGGGAGGCAGCGCGGCGCCTGGAGTCTGACTGAGCTTAACTCATTTCCCTGGATTTCCGAGTCACAGCCACCATGCCTACTAAAGCCAAATATCTCACTCCCGGGGCTCACTCCACTTCCTGATATAGGATGCACTTGCCTGTCTCCTGGTGACCTAAAACACTAATAAAGGAGTCATAATATGACCTAGACAAGACCTGGAAGCCAACCAGAATGCAAATGATTGACGGGAGTGCTTCCAGTTATCTACTGTTTGTTCTCACTCTTTGGCGTGGTTCTTTTTATTATGATTGTGGGAGTAGGAAGCTTAAAAATACATACAGGCATTACTCTCCACACTGGTGAAGGTTAATCCTAAGGTGTGGCAAAAGAAACTCAGTGTTACAGATTGGAAACCCACAGGCACCAGCTACAATTTTTGCTACCCCTGCCTTCCCCTGGCTTTCTGCAAGGATGCCCATGGAACTTTGGAAACAATTCTTAAATGTGACTTTTGTTCAATTCTGGGTACAGGGTTAAAGGAGCAACTCCTTTGGTTGACTTATTTTCCTCACTGACTGTTCTGATGATCTCTGCTTGCTATTTCTCAAATGTTATTAAAGTGATTAGCATTTCTGCAGAAAGGTCATGAATTCACTGTCCTATTCTTTCTTTTTTTTATCTTTTTAATACCAATCTTAATCTTTTCTTCCAAAATAAGATAAATATTTGATATAATGTAGATCCATGGTTAAAATAACCACTTGAGTTATGAATCAGGACTAGGGAGATTTTTTTGGAGTCATCTCTTAGGTTTGCTGGTTAGCATATTTCATTGTCTTTAACCTCAAATTCCTCTTTTTTTTTAGAGGAAGGCTTTTTATATAGCCATTGTTCCTTTCCCTTCTTCTTAATATATTTAGATTCAAAAGCTCATCTTATATCCAGCTAGACAGAGAGGTAGGCTGCCCAAATGTTAGTTGCCTGTCTGTACTTGGCAATTATCCACTGAAGTCAGCTTGCAAGGAGTTCTTGTAAAACCCACCCTGGAAGTTTCAGTCTGCCATCCTCAGAGACCAATGTCCTAAGGTGATCTATCATAGCAATGCCTGAGAATGGTCATCCTTCCTGTGGGAGTAAAATCAAATGGAGTCACATTCCTCCACCCAGGGTACCAGAGTCAGACTAGACTGGCACATTATCCTCAATGACAACAGCCCCAGCAGGCAAAGGTATGCTATGAACTTCATTTTAATGTATTCCCTTTAATACTTGAAGTGATGTTGCTCAGTCGTGCCCGACTCTTTGAGACCCAATGGATAGTAGCCTGCACCAAGCTCCTCCGTCCATGGGATTTTCAAGGCAAGAGTACTGGAATGGGTTGCCATTTAATACTTACATTTCTGTATTAAAGAATCCCTCTACTTTTTAACATCTATTCTATTAGATTTAGATTTAACTAGTACTTCTGAGTTTCTACTATGTGCTGGGCATTGTGTTAAAGTCTTTCTTATGTGATGGTAATGAAGTGAAAGTGAAGTCATTCAGTCGAGTCTGACTCTTTGCGACCCCATGGACTGTAGCCTACCAGGCTCCTCCCTCCGTGGGGTTCTCCAGGCAAGAGTATTGCAGTGGGTTGCCATTTCCTTCTCCAATGATGATAATAATAATGCCTAATATTTATTCTTATTATATTTATTGTCTAGTATATATCTGCCAGGCATTGTTGAAATACTTTATGTGAATTAATTCATTTAATTCTTGCATCAATCCTATGAGAAGTTTCATCTCATTTACCAAGAAAAATTTCATGGATTTACATGGTGATTCTTACTGTATAGATGATAATTCTAGGGTTCAGAGAATTTTGAGCACCTTGTTCAAGGCCAAGGATCAAGAACCAAGATTCATACCTAGAACTTTATCTGTGTATAGCATCTTCCACCCTTCCTGGCTATATTGCATAAGTCATAGAAAACTAATTTGAGTTCTGTTGGATGTTGCTTCATCTAACTAATTCTAAGAGTTGGGTTGTTTCTAACATGTTATACAGATTTTTTTAAAGTAAATTTCTGAACTATTTTTCTACTGGTCTGTTGTCAATTGATACTAACACATAGAGAAGTTAACCTGATACAGTATCTGAGCACAGTATAACTGTAGAAGAGCAGATCCAACTATCAGATACCATGGTATAAACATACTTTAATGCTCATCAACTACAAGGTTGCAAATTCCATGTTCTACACAAATAATTAATGCAAAACTATACTTGGTACATCTGGAACTTACTTTAATTCATTTGCTGTGTTTGGTTACTCACACTTTGGTTGTAAAAGTATTGTAACACATTAGTGATCTTCTATCGAACAGAAATTTTCTATAAAATAATCTGTAGAGAGGCCAAAATGAAGTCATTAAAATTATTTAAATATGCTCAAGTTCAAAGGGCTTTTCCTTTCCTTTATTTTAATATTTTGTTTTTTCCTTTGGCCATGCCCCAAGGCATGTGGGATCTTAGTCCCCCAACCAGGGATTGAACCCATGTCCCTTGCACTGAAAGCTGAAATCTTAACCACTAGACTACCAGGGAAGTCCCTTTCCTTTCCTTTAAATTCATGCCCATTTCCTTAATCCTTTCTTTAAAACGTTAATTTTCCACGCTTTTAATTACTTTTGAAAACCCTCCAAGTCTTCTGTTTCTCTCAAGTTGTGAAGCCCAGAAATGGACACTTACCAAAACTGAGTATGACATGGAGACGATTTAATAAAGAGTCCTACCTTCCCTTCTTACATTCTAAATTCCACATATTATTCTCAAAAAGCACTTTAACACATTGCCTCTTTAGCACAAAAGATAATCTCCAGATTTTATTAATGTCTCTCTCTATCTTTTTTTTTTTTTTTGCATACCCAGATTAAAATTGACAAATGCACGGTCTGGTTTCCTTCTTAAATTAACCACTTTGCCTTTTCCCCTTAATCTCAGACCTAGGTGGGCTTGGTTTTTGCCTGTCCCTCACTTTGGAGGCATCTGAATCCTTTGTGTTCACTCTTTTCCTATGTCTAAGATTTTAAACACAATGCCAGGATCATAACCTGTAGAATAAGCTGTCTCCCCAGGATACCACAGTGACTTGGTAATAATGCCCTTCTCTGGATATGTCGTAGCTCAGTCCAGAAGTGTAGCTGGTGCAAAATTTCATATAAAAATATCATCTGCAAATCACTGGGCCAGTTGTTTGCTAAATCAACAAGCTCCTAACATAAATATGTCATTTGCATGTGGGAAAACTGGGCTGGATAAGTTGATTTCTTCAGTGACATAACCAGCCCTGCCTCAACTCTGCTTTATCTAGAGGGAGGAAAGCAGAGATACATAAACAACACAGGGTTCCCACCGCTCCGGGTGGGAGGTGGGGGTGGAGTCAGACAGCCTGGGGTCCTTGGTTTTAATCAGGGCTTCTCTCCACTGCAGAATCAGGGACAGTTGCCCCTGAATCCCACAGAGTTGTCTTCTTCCAAGCGGCTGATTCAGACACAGAGTCTAGTCTTGTTTATCTTTTCTTTTTTTTTAAAACATGCATCCACAAAAAAGCCCTAAGGTTTCTTGTAAAAATGTCACTGAGATATTTCCTAGTGATTTCTCACTAGCTATTTTTCCCTGAAATAGATATTTTCACCAGCATTTCATCAGATATTAATGGAAATGCTGAGCTAAATTTTCAGCCATCCTGATATGATTTGATAATTAATAAACTGACTTTCACTTCCGGTTTTATAAATCTCTATTTCTGCTCTTGGTTATATGAATTATAGTAAGTAGGGACTATTAAACCATGATAAAGTACAACAATTTTTTTCAATTTTGGCATAAAGATTATTCCAAGGATAGAGTTCTTATGGATTACTGATCATTTATACATAATGAAATAAAAATATCCTTTTAGATTTTCAAAAATATTATTTAAACCAAGATGGGATTTATCATTTTCAGTCTTTATACTTGCTTGATTTTTGTTGCATTTGTTTCAGACTGTGGTTCACGACAGAGCAAAGTTTTTTACAAGTAGGGAGAGGGTTTGATTACATTTGATGTTCTCTAACGCTTATTAATCTTGAGACTAAGAATTGTATATTTTCCCAGAAAAAGATATAAGGTGTTTGATCTAAGAGAAGCTTCAGGGATTATTAATATCAGTATTGCTCAAAAGAGCTCTAGGGGTTCCTTAGACACTCCTGAAGAGCAGGGGGAAAGAAATCAGTTCAGGTTGGGCTGGGTGGAGACAACTAGTGGAGTCTTCAGACACTGAACCAGGGCAGCTCCACTTTTGATTTGGTTTACACACTGGCCTTCTGTGTGAGGTTTCATTTGAAAAGGCTACATGTGCTATAGGAACATTAATAATATTACTAACAGTAAGAAAGTCTTGAAATCCAATGGACAAATGCCTAAATTTTATAAGTGAGGAAACTGAAGTTGAGAGAGAATAAATGGTCTCTTCAAAACAATGCAGCTAGTAAAAAGTTAGCTGGATTAATGATTCTTGAAAATTAAAAGGCGCAGACGTAGAGAACAGACTTGCGGACACAGTGGTGGAAAGAGCGGGTGGGACAAATGGAGAGAGTAGCATGGAAACATGTACGTTACCGCAGGTCAAACAGACAGCCAGTGGGAAGATACTGCCTAACAGGAAGCTCAGCCTGGTGCTCCGTGACAGCCTACAGGGGTGGGATGGGAGCGGCAGGAGGGAAGTTCCAGACGGGGGTGATATATGTACACTTATGGCTGGTTCATGTTGTACAGCAGAAACCTACATAACATTCTAAAGCAACAATTTAAAAGAAATTTTTAAAATTTAAAAGGCTATGTTCGATTTAATCAACACTTATCAAAGCCCTACTAAGTGTAAGGTACTAGGCTAGGCCTCCAAGGAATAAAGAAAATAGCATATAACCCTAGTATAGAATCCTAGCACAAGATTCTTTAGCATCTTGTCCTAAAGTTAGATCATCCCATCTAACTTCTTTGTTTTAGAGTTAGAAGCTTCCTCAAAGCCACACTGTGATTAAATGGCAGAATCAGGACATGAGTCGTACTTTTAAAATCTTCGTTATAATGCACTTCCCACTGTACCATCATGCTGTCAAATTTGGTTCATGAACACTAAATGTATCAGGAAAATCCTCCACTTGAAAAACCCAACTGAACATTCGCATTTTAAAAGTTCTGAAAAGTCCTAGAGTAAAGAACTGTGCTTACCTATGGTTCCAAAACTTATGCCTTAGAATACTACTCATGCCTTATACATCTATGTCCCAAAGAAGACACTTGAGAGATTCTGCACTATAACCTCTCCTCCTCTAGACTTTACTAGATATGATACTGAACTCTAGTAGGACCTTTTTTTAAAAAACCACATTTCCATGGTTTATATATAAATAGGGCTTGAGCAATGTACTCTCAGTGATGTGTTAGACCAGATGGATTATTTACAAATACATATTGTGTTTGAATGTCACAGAAAATATTATATACATATGTCCAAATAAGTGTAAATCAAATGCAATATACAAAATGCTAACAATGTATTGTTTCAGCCTTAATATCAGTTTATATCTGCTCCTATCTACCATGAGAGGCTCAAGGCTATCTGCTTCCTAAGTTTAATGTATGCATTTTAAGTCACCAGAAATATTGAATTAATTTTAGTAAGATAAGAATTGGTGAGTAACTTCTTGCCCAGTATTCAGAGATAAAGTTACTGTCATGCAAAATGAAGACCCATTTGTTTTTTCATATAAAATACATGTATCTTGGTGCGTTTTGCTTTGGTCAGAATGCAAAACATAGAAAAGGAATACCTAGTAAAATTTCTCCAAAAAATACTACTCAAGGTACACCAAACCAAGATAATACTGTAAGCCTTGGGAGAGAACCTGTTCTTACAAGATTTGCAGACCAATTTTTCAAGATCAAAAGTGTTTCTATAAGCACACAAAATCTTGGACCTTTTCCCAGACTAAACCTCCAACACTTCTGAGGTTGGCCCATCACTAATATTTACAATATTTTGACATTTCATAGGATGGACTCCATAGGCCTTTGTGACAGGCAGGCTTCCGACTATGACAGAGTGCTGAAACGGTTTGTGGTGTGTGAAAGGCGGTCAGACAGCACTGGCATTTTGCAACAGGAAGGAAATGATTTGTAGGTACCACCAGCTTGTTGTATCTTGTCGGCTTTGTTAGACGAGAAGCATCACTGGGCACCATCAGTATGGGGAGGGCCATGCTGCTCACCTGACAAGTGCTCCTTGCCAAGCGACTTGAGGCCTGTGTTTAGGTGATGTTCTTTCCTGTAGCATTACATTTTTGTACAGAAAACTTTTAGAAACAGGACCTCCAGTGTGCTAATTCTCTTAACTCCTTTATTTTAATTTGAAAAAAGTTTTTTGTTTTTTTTTGTCTTTTTGGCCGCACCATGCAGCATGCTGAGTTTTCCAACCAGGGATCAATCCCATGACCCTGCAGTGGAAGCCTGGAATCTCAACCACTGGGCCACCAGGGAAGTCCTTTTAACCCTTTCAAATAAGACTGATTATAGCAACTTACACTTCAGTTCAGTTGCTCAGTTGTGTCCGACTCTTTGTGACCCCATGAATCGCAGCACACCAGGCCTCCCTGTCCGCCACCAACTCTCAGAGTTCACTCAGACTCACGTCCATCAAGTCAGTGATGCCATCCAGCCATCTCATCCTCTGCCATCCCCTTCTCCTCCTGCTCCCAATCCCTCCCAGCATCAGAGTCTTTTCCAATGAGTCAACTTAGTAGGGCTTTAATAAGGGTTTTCAACAAATCCATGCATTTACCAAGTTGGAACATGTAAGATAAAATAAATCCTGTACTCTCTGATAACATATACCTCTAAGGACCTACTTATCCACTGTGATTTATTTATTTTTTTCCATTTTGAAAAGTGAAAGTGTCAGTTGCTCAGTCGTGTCTGACTCTGTGACCCCCAAGGACTGTAGCCTATCAGGTTCCTCTATCCATGGGATTTCCAAGGCAAGAACACTGGAGTGGGTTGCCATTTCCTTCTGGAGGGAATCCCCCCAACCCAGGGATTAAATCCCAATCTACTGCAATGCAGGCAGATTCCTTACCACCTGAGCCACCAGGGAGGCCATGTCATTCCTAATAATGCTTCTAAAAAGTTGCATGATTATTGTACCTTCATTGCCAATCGCAGCAGTAGAATAAAGCCATAGGTGCTCTCTTACCCGCTAAATTAGCATTCTCCTCCATAATCCTCATTGTTACTTCGCTGCTTTTAAGAGGTCCATTTCCCTTAGATGACGAAGGTTCACACTTGCAATATTTATGCTCAAGGTTCTCCAATCTCAACAGTTTTCATGTGTGACCAGATAGGAGACACTCTGTTAGAAAAGACAGAAATATATGAGATGTGAGTCCTGCTCTCAGAGAGTTTCAGTCTCATTGTGGAATCAAGAAAAACACAAATACAGGCAGTAGCATTTATCAGTGACGTTTGAAGGTGCTGCTCTAGAAGCAGGGATTCAGATACTTATCTTGACAACAAAGAGGCTGACAATTGCATGTGTTCATCTGTTCTTTAGGGAATGGGGGATATAAATGAGACTATCTCATTCATCGGGCTTCCCTGGTGGCGCAGATGGTGAAGAAGCCGCCTGCAGTGCAGGAGCCCTGGGCTCGATCCCTGGGTTGGGAAGATCCCCTGGAGAAGAAAATGGCAACCCACTCCAGAACTCTTGCGTGGAAAATCCCATGGACAGAGGAACGTGGTGGGCTACAGTTCATGGGGTCGCAAGAGTCAGACACGACTTAGCAACTAAACAATAACAACTATCTCATTTATGATATGATTTAAAGCCAAAAATCAAGACTGTCGTTCTTTCGGAGCCATGGGTGTTTTCTCTTCCATCATCCCCAGGAGTGTCCAAGGCTTTACTCCTTTCTTTTCCTACCCTGGCTCAGCCTAAGTCTTTATGGGAGTTCGATCTTTCACTGTCAGAGCTCCACAGTGGGATTAGAAAGAGGCCAATCTAACAGGAGAGAAGTGAGCACACCCATAGTGATAACCCCAACTTGGGGCTCTCTTCTTCTAACTGGCCACCATGTCTATCCACATACTTGATAATTTAGAGCTTGTGGTCTTGTGACATGGGCTTAGATTAATTTGCAAGGCAGTTCCCAGGCAACCTGGGGACTGCACTCAGCAGTGAAACATTTAAGGTGGCAAGCAGATGGTGCCTGTCCAGGAGTCCAGCCCTATTAGAATATATCCTGTGAGGCAAGCCTGCCAGTTGAAGGGAATAATTATAAGAAGCTCTCTAACTGCCATGGCAATAGAAACTTAACCCAAGTGTTTTTAGGTAACTGCCAGCCCTGGGCCTGGCCCCCTTCCATAGGCCCCACAGCACACGGCCCTGTGTGAAGTGGGTGTTTTACAGCAAGTTACAGCAACGCAGCTGTTTGCACTAGAACTTAACCCAGGTATGCCAGACAGCTGTGCCAAAGCACGTCTTACTGTTTCATTAATTCAAAAGCAACTCACATTAAAAAAAGAAAACAAAACAAAAAAAACTGTGTGACCCTGACTGCTGGCTTCAATTCTTTGTCAAGAACTGGTTATTTAATTCAATTTCATAAAATGTTTCTATGTACCCAATATGTGTTTCAGGCTTCCCTGGTAGCTCAGAGGATAAAGAATCTGACTGCAATGCAGGAGACCAAGGTGCAATTCCTGGGTTAGGAAGCTCTCCTGGAGAAGGGAATGGCAAACCCACTCCAGTATTCTTACCTAGAAAATCCCATGGACAGAGAAGCCTGGCAGGCTACACAGTATGGGGTTGCAAAGAGTTGGACATGACTGAGCAACTAACTACACACACACACACACACACACACGTGTTTGACACCTGGAAATAAAGAAGTACAGGCCCTGACCCCAAGACGAAAACATCATCCCAACTGGTAAGCAATATCCTATCTAGCGGTAATAAACACACACACATTACAACTCAATGATACGTGCAAAAATAGAAATAGACATGAACTAAGCGGTGAAACAGAAGAAAGAATGGTTACTTCAGACTACTCCAGAGAGTCAAAAATGGCTTCCCACAGGTGATGCTATTTGAACTGAAATTTGTAGTATAAATGAAAATTCTCTAGGCAGATGAGAAAGGGAAAAGTTCTAACAAACAGAGGGACTGTAATGAACCAGAGTATGAAAAGCAAAATACAATGGGAGAAAAATGAGTAGATTAGATTTATGGAGGGTAACGCTTGAACAAATGAGCCAGGGTGAGCAAGTTGTGTTGATAAAGCCTGGGGTGTCATGCTTGGAACTGTAACTCATACAGTGCCCATGGGGAGATTTAAAGGGTGTTTCCCAGGGTGTGACATGAGTCTGGCAGCCCCTGCTGGAGGTCCATAGGAGAAGGAGACTCAAGTTGCTGAGAGGCTACTACAACAGTCCAGGCATTCTTCACCATGATGATACTGAAAGTGTTAGTTGCTCAGTCATGCTGACTCTTAATGATCCCATGGACTATAGCCCACCAGGCTCCTCTGTCCATGGGATTCTCCAGGCAAGAATACTGAAGTGAGTAGCCATTCCCTTCTCCAGGGGATCTTCCTGACCCAAGGATCAGTCCCGGGGATCAAACCTGGGTCTCCTGCATTGCAGGTGAATTCTTTACCATCTGAGCCACCAGGAATTTTCCTGGATGGGCTCAAAGAAACCAAGTTTCCCCTTTCCTTCTGCAGCTGGACTTTGGGACTTGTTGTACACAGATTTGTTGGTGTGTAAAAAAGAAACTGTCATGGTTAGAAAGAATGGAAGAATACTAAAATGATAGAATTATAGAACATTCAAATTGAAAACTATCCAAAGAGATCCATTCCAACACCCTCATTTACCTACAGGTGAGTTGGCTAATGGCAAATTCTAGCCTGGCAGCCAGGTCCCTGGCCAGTGAACAGCTGGGTTGTTTTGTGGGGTATTGTTATGGGTTGAATTATGTACCCCAAACAAGACATATTGAAGAAGTCTGAAGCCCCCAGTACCTATGAATGTGACCTTTTTCAGCAATAGCATCTTTGCAGGTATAATCAAGCTGAACTCACTAGTTCAGTTCAGGTCAGTTCAGTCTCTCAGTCGTGTCTGACTCTTTGCAACCCCATGAATCGCAGCACACAGGCCTCCCTGTCCATCACCATCTCCCGGAGTTCACTCAGACTCACGTCCATCAAGTCAGTGATGCCATCCAGCCATCTCATCCTTGGTCGTCCCCTTCTCCTCCTGCCCCCAATACCTCCCAGCATCAGAGTCTTTTCCAATGAGTCAACTCTTCGCATGAGGGGGCCAAAGTACTGGAGCTTCAGCTTTAGCATCATTCCTTCCAAAGAAATCCAAGGGTTGATCTCCTTCAGAATGGACTGGTTGGATCTCTTTGCAGTCCAAGGGACTCGCAAGAATCTTCTCCAACACCACAGTTTGAAAGCATCAATTCTTCGGCGCTCAGCCTTCTTCACAGCCCAACCCTCACATCCATACACGACCACAGGAAAAACCATAGCCTTGACTAGACGGACCTTAGTCGGCAAAGTAATGTCTCTGCTTTTTAATATGCTATCTAGGTTGGTCATAACTTTTCTTCCAAGGAGTAAGCGTCTTTTAATTTCATGGCTGCAATCACCATCTGCAGTGATTTTGGAGCCCCCCAAAATAAAGTCTGACACTGTTTCTACTGTTTCCCCATCTATTTCCCATGAAGTGATGGGACTGGATGCCATGATCTTCGTTTTCTGAATGTTGAGCTTTAAGTCAACTTTTTCACTCTACTCTTTCACCTTCATCAATAGGCTTTTTAGTTCCTCTTCACTTTCTGCCATAAGGGTGGTGTCATCTGCATAACTGAGGTTATTGATATTTCTCTTGGCAATCTTGATTCCAGCTTGTGTTTCTTCCAGTCCAGCGTTTCTCATGATGTACTCTGCATAGAAGTTAAATAAGCAGGGTGACAATATACAGCCTTGACGTACTCCTTTTCCTATTTGGAACCAGTCTGTTGTTCTAGAGTGGGCCCTAATCCAACAGGACCAGTAACCTTTTAAGAAGGAGAATGCCATGAGAAGATGAGACATGGGAGAATGTCACGGGAAGATGGAAACAGACAGGAGCTACTCAGCTGCAAGCCCAGGAAGGCCAAGGATTATGGCCACTACCAGAAGTCAGAAAGAAACAAAATTCCACCCAGAATCTCAGAGGGAGCAGAGCCCTGCCAATACCTTGATTTCAAACTTTAGGCCTTCACATCTAAGAGTAAACTGCTATTTTAAGATACCTATTACAGTAGCTTATAACAGCCTTAGGTACCAAAGGGAAAGGGGAGTGGAATTAATTAGGAGTTTGGGCTTAACATGTACACAACTACTGTGTATAATATAAAATAGACAGCCAACAAGGACCTACTGTATAACAGAGGGAACTCTACTTAATATCTTGTAGTGACCTATAATGGAAAAGAATCTTAAATTTGCATATATATATATATATATATATTTACCTGAATCACTTCATATACTCCTGAAACTAAAACAACAATAAAAATTTTAAAAAACAGCCCTAGGAAAATAGGTATCCCTGAGAAACTAATTCAGATATTGCTAAGATTTGAATGTTGTGCTTGTGTGTGGGGGTAAACTTAAATAACTTCAAAGATAATGTATAATGCAGAACTACCTTAAAAAAAAAAAGATGACTATAAATTTTACACATTGTAAGTCAATTTGGTTTGACAGTAATTCTCATTATCACAGTTTTCACAGAATGAAAAGATTTTAGAAAGTAAAAGCTGAGTATACTTTATAAAGCATCTCCATCCGTTATCTCATGTAATCCTCATCCCAGTTCTGGAAGGTGGTAATCATGGAAAAACCACTGCTTGTTGCAGAGTTACCCTATGATGGAATGAAAATCAAATGCCCTGCTGTTGCCTTCGTTCTGCCCCAGCGGAGACTCACGGCTCACGCCTCACATGACTCACGGCTCTTACGACTCCTACGCCTCTCACGACCCTCACGGCTTAGGCCTGCTGAGAATCACTCTGGATAAACTGAGGTTACAGACGAGGAAGATCTCTGCCCTGCAGTTGCTTACGGATGTATTCAAGAAGAGCGAACTTGAGGTAGTACTGCAAGTGCCAGCAAACAGGTCTACTTCCAGGAGAGAAAAGCTTTACAATGTTATGTTATAACTAGTCTAATTCATTCCAACGGATATTTATATTCAGGGACTTGAGCAGAAAAAAGAGCCCGTGAAATGACATGTTGTTACATCTCCTCCCTAGCGGTCTCTCCCAAGCCTGAAAAAATAAGCTTTCTTTATATAAAAAGGGATATTTATAGCCTTGGACACCAGAACCAGCTCAGCTTCTCTAAGACAAGCAGGGGTCTCCTCTTGCTTCACCCATCATCCTATAATTTACTATCTCTCTTCTTACTGTGGGATGTTTATGGTTGCTAAGAAAAATCATGCCTTAGGCGAGTGACACAATTCAGTTTTTGTTGTTGTTGATTTGGAGTTTTTATTTATTTACTTAATTTTTGAGGCACTAAAAAGCTCATGTAGGTAGTTGCAGGGAGACAAATAGTTGACTAAGGATTAAACAGAAGAGGAGGAATTAGCTTCTTGAAATAGTGTGATGTATGGCCCCAAATGCCATTTATCAGAAATTGGCTAATGGTATTATGTTAATTACAGCTGTGCCATGCATGGAAGGAGGAAGGAAGCCTCTTGATTTGCACAGATCAATCAATAAATGATAGTGGTTCCTTGTACAGATCAATAAATGACAGTAGTTTCTACTAGCAATCTTATGGAACTTAATTAAAGAAGCAAGAGAGTAACATCCAGTCTCAATCAGGAGTCGTCCCTGGCACCGCAGCAGTGAGGCATGACATTTCTAAGAGTTAACAAAGCTTAGGGTCATTCTCTATCTGTTTTATCTCTTATAAGTACTTAAAAGTCAAGGATAGTGGCTCAAAGGAGAACCTCAGCCTTTCATCTTTCTGACTGGGCTGAAGGCAAATTCATGACCAAACCTCCACCCAGGTCATAAATGTACGTCATGTTTGGTCTCAAGACAGACACCAGAAACACAGCAAATAAAGTCTGTCTCTCCATCTGCATTAAAGACCTTCTCCATTAGAGCTGTGACTGAGTGTGTGGAAGAGTTCTCCAGACTAAGGATGTTTGCCCAGTTGATGAAGAGTTTGAGTTGTTGCTTTTTAAGTACTGACTCATGGTCACATAGCCTTCTCCACCTTTCATCCACTCATGCATACCTGCTAAGTCAGTTCAGTCATGTCCAGCTTTTTGTGACCCTATGGATTGTAGCCCACCAGGCCCCTCATCCACTCATACCCTTAAATAAAATTCAGGCCAATTATGTTACAATATAATCCAGAGAATATCCAAATTCTTGACTGGTATGTCATAAATCATCCATTATTTTCAATAAAGAAGTCACAAGTTACATGTTAGAAGGTTTTCTTTTTCCTTTCTTTTCTTTTCTTTTTTTTGAGGGTGTGTGTGTAAAGTCGCTTCAGTGGTGTCCAACTCTTTGCAACCGTATGGACTGTAGCTTGCCAGGCTCCTCTGTCCATGGGATTCTCCAGGCAAGAATACTGGGGTGGGTAGCCTTTCCCTTTTCCAGGGGATATTCCCGACCCAGGTATTGAACCTGCATCTCTTACGACGTCTTGCGCATTGCCAAGCAGGTTCTTTACTACTAACCTTTTTTTTTTTTTTTTTTTTTTTTGGTAAAAGGACTTGGATTTTCCCTATGGCTTCTAAAGTAAAAATTGCTTAATCTTGCAAATGTTCAATATCTTCACATACTTGCAAATGTTTACAAAGATTTTATTCAGAAGTTCCAAAGAAGGTTGAGAAGCGTTTCATTTGGATAATTGAGACTCAACAGCTAAAGTCAACAGATTTAACGCAGACAGATTTTTGTGGCTTTCAGAATTAAAACACCAGGACCCCCACTCACATCTTTACATCTGTCCCCACATTTGCTGAGCGCTTAGCCAACCCCAAGACTGTGAAGGGCCGTCCCGGAATAGGAGCCCCCAGCCAACGCAGGGCACCACACACAGCTTTTGACTTTTTGCCCGTTAGTCAGTTGCTCTGCCCAGATTTCCAGAAGGACAAGCCTGCCCGCTCCCCCACTGCCCCCAGAGCTGCGGATGACCTCCCAGAAGCACAGAGGAGCTCTCGGGGCAGCTGCTGTGAGGTCTGAGACTCCCCCCAGCACTGAAGCGGTTAACTTGGAGGAAGACCCAGAGAAAGAAAAACAGACAGGACTGCCTTGTGCTGGGAGGAGGGCTAGAAAACGAGGCTGTTGCTGTTGTTTTCATTGTGTGCGCTCTAATCAGGGAGAGTAAGAACAATGATGCATGTGATGCTGATTTTGGACCGCGTCCATGCAGCTTTTCCCAGGCTAGACAGCCTTGGGAACCACTGATAGAGTGGCACACCAGGAGCACAGCCTCAATCACCAAGCCCAGGGCAGGGCAGCCTTTTCTGTGGATAAAATATGTGAGGGATGACAAGAATCTTCCCAGCATGGGAAGTGGTGGTAACAAAAAAATACACAACGGGGTGGGGGCAGGGAGGGGGGAAACTGTGAGGGTTTTGCAAATCCCAGCCCAGGCCACGGGGGACGTGTTATTTGAAAGATAGGAGAATTTCTCCTTCTGCCCACCCAACCCATTTTACTTTTTTGTTTGTTTGTTTCCCTCTTTGCATTCAACCGGCCCTCCCTTTTCTTCCCCGCTCCCCTCCCCCCAAGCCCCCTCCACCACACTTTGAAGCAGAGATGAAAGCCCTGTGTTGTGGCTGCAGGCCCCAGTCAAGCAGGGGGACCGCTGAAGTGTGCTTTAGTTTAAGACGCTGTATTTTTCTCCCAAGGAAAAGGGGGGAAGAAATCAGCTTGAAACAATACATCGCGTTTTGCTGGAGAGCATCCTTTATGTATCTAAGGTTCAAACATGGTCCTAATTTTTCAAAGCTTTTGTCTCCAAGGATAAGAAAGAGCTTAAAATGTGGTGTCCTCTCTCAGAGTGAATGCCTATAACTAGGAGGGCTTGGGAGTGCAAGTGTTTAATAAAATAGAACAAGAAAGAGGCAAAAATCAGCCACATGAGCTCTTCAGTATTGACACAACAGCAGGTCACAACTTTCTCACCTTTTTTGGACACAGCTCACTTATTTTCAAATAGCACATCCAAGCTACGAGGTACTAAATGATTCTGAAGCAATGACTTCCATACATTCACTTAGTTATTTGGCTACCAGACTTAGCAAATACTTCTGGACACACAGCTAAACCTGAATTTCAGGTAAAGAATGATAAATCTTCAGTGTAAGTATGTACCAGGCAATATATGGGATAAACATATGCTAAAAATGTACTTGCTATTTATCTGAAATTCAAATTTAACTAAATGCAGTATAATATATCCGGCCACTCTAGAAGTCAGGATAGTTTTTAAATCAACTTGTCTTTTGCAACAATTTATGTGAAAACATTTATAAAGCCTTGTTTTAACATGCATTTATTTGCGATTCGTCAAATTTGAACATAGGAGTAGTCAACATATTGTTTTTGCAACAACACAGACTATCTGTAGTAAGGCCCTTTTGTGCCCCTGCCAACCCATCCCTTAAACATAACACACATACATAGAACTACACACACACCTGACCCTCTAGCATGAATGTCTCACAGGGATTTTAAAAGGATTCTATGTATATATATTTTTTCCATCAAAGAAAGGGCTGCTTAATGTGTTGCCTCGAGCAATAGGTCAATATTTATAATCAACTCCTACCATGGAAAGTGCATATGGCTCCCACTTGGCCATTCTTAAAACTGCGGCTTCTTTGTCAAATAGCAGTAGCTCATGCAATCTAAATGAACCATAATTATTTTTGGTTAAAAAATTTTCCCCAATATATCTACTTAATGCCCTGAAACCTGGTTTTATTATTTTGTGTTTACTTAAAATAAATGTGCTTATAGACACAAAATCAACATGAAGGAGCCATCTGGAAAGCTCAGCTGATTTGATTCTGGATGTCGTGTCTGCAAATCTCTCATGTACACTGTTGTTCGTGTGAACTTGGGTTCACTTGAACTTGGACAAAGTTGAAGACTTGGTATTTTTGCTCCTCACAGCTGCCAATCATGGGGACTGAAGAAGCAGCTAAAAGAAAAACTAAGAATAAAGGAGATTTCTGAGTGATCTTTGAACTCTCAGTGTGCATGAAATTTAGACCATGCTTAGATAAGTGGTGAAGGCTGCATTTAATCCCGTAGTTGGAAGATTGTTGAGTATCATCTGAGGAGTCATGTCTCCTTTGGACTACTGCTCTCCTCCCTACCAATACTACTTTTTTGATTAGGCAAATTATTACTTTGTCATAAAAGTGATTATTAATCAAAATTTCAGTGTAACTTCTCTGATGCTTCCTCTTTCACTGGTACTAGGAAAGGAATTATTAGAAAATTTCCTGAACATCAGTATACTTTCCAGGAAAACTAACAGGATTTCAACTTGAGGATTGACTTAAACTTGGATGTTTTTACACAAAGCTAGATAGATAATATTACATGATCTTAAATCTTACAATTTTCTAAATGTTCTCAAGAAAACTTCCTTAACTGAATTCAAAAATTCACTTTGTTAAAAAAAAAAGGAGGATAGATATATTCACTTCCTCATCCCACTATTCAAATACTATCTATACTTATCCCCATCTCCACCTCAATGCTTATACAAAATAATAGCATGTTTAGCTAATTAATCTATGTATATGTTTAGCTGGTGAAGTAGCACGATGACTGACTAGAGAATTCTGTCTACTTTCAGTTCTGATGCTAATAACTATATAATTTGGGCAAATCTAGTCTTCATTGCTAGTCAAAAGACTGAGAAATAACAAGACACTTAATGTCTTTGAAAAATAATGTAAAACCAGATGTTTAAAAACTCTTTCTGATACTACATCAATTTCCACCATTAGGTCTCTTTCCACTCTAAGTATCCAAAGGCAATACTGCATCAATTAATTTCACTGAATTCAATTTTATCTATGGTAATGGCTTATTTGGGGGAAACCTATGCCCAAGCAGAATTAGGAAGAAGTACATAGAGAGGAGTGAAATTTTCAGCTATTAGGTCTACAAGTCCTCTCCTTTGGGAAATTAGAATTTGTGAATATTGCATTTTGGCCACTGAATTTTCAAATAAGGACAACACATGGATATACATGAGTATCTATTCGCTCAGATGGTGTGCCAATTTGTGGGTATCGCAAATTCAAGGATTCCAGCTATGCCGGGGTACAGACAGACACCCAAGGAAAACATATAATTTCTTAAAGACAGCAAATGACACTTTCATTGCTTTCAGCAGTATCATCAAATAGAAGAGGACTTGGATCACTTATAGGATTGATATGGCGTATGGCAAATGCTGTTCTTTTAGGGGGAAAAAATGCAAAATATGGAGACTGGGAACCAGGAACCAATCAAGGGAATATCTAAAAAATGAAACAAGCATCTAGCTCGCTGATCAGAACCAGGCCCCAAGGATTATTGTGGAGAAGTCATTGAAATCATCAATTGGGTCGAGGGAGAGTAAAAATGACAACCTGGATAAAGGGATAGAGAGAGAAACTGCACAACAAAAGTCTCACAAGGGAACTGTTAGAGCCCAGAAGTCTTTTCTTCAGAACTTCAAGCCTCTGGGGCCAGTTTTCTTCTCTCTGCAGCTCCCTGGCACATGAAATCAGCCAGGTTCCTGCTCATTCTTCCCAGATTCAGACTTCAATGATCCAAGGCAGAGTATTCTCCAAAGAGGGAATTCATTGCTTTCTCTGTTCTTAGAGATCTCTTCTTTTCCTTGACATATCATTCCAAGGGTCTTTTAATAAGGAGATCATTTAAAAGTGAAATCACGTACCAAGTTATCTTGTATGACTTCGCCGCTGCCAGCGCTTGATTGCGATTAAAGCTTTTTACTTACCTGTGTATTTTACTTAAATATATATTCTGGGAAAAGAAAACAAAACAGCGTTTTGCTATAGCTCACACAGTGTCTTTTATGTTTGTTTTATTATTTTTCTCTTTATTTTAAGAATTAATCATGTCCTTCAAAAGATAGATACAAACTGTTATATATAAACAGTCTCTCTCTCCAATACAAAGTTTTCTATACTATTTTTCATACATCCTACTTTAATTGGGCCACATTTTTCAAGTTGGCTTCCTGTTACCAACCGTCTCTCAGTATACAGAAAATGTGCTCAATATTTCACGTAAGATGGCTAGAAAAAGTTCATATGTGATGCCCACTTCCCTTCTGATTTCTGTGTTCACCTTAGAACTCGGTTTCCTCTCTTTTAAAGGGAGCAAAAGGGAATCCCTACCAACTTGCCCAGCACCTCCTTAGCTGGTTAGAGGAGCCTCACATCTCCTCTCCTAATTAGGTACTGAATACTCTGGACTTGGAAGATTGACCCCGATTCAGATGAAAAATGTCCTGTTTTCTCTAAGATGATAAGTCACTTTTCCTTAGGTCCAAATGTGGACACACTAGATGCTTTGCCCCAGCCTCCTTCTTCCATTTACTGGCAAGAACTGGAGATCCTTGAGGCACATGAGCCGCCAGCACTGTCCTCTTCCCGCTCTATGAGACATAGGTGTCATGTCTAACTTGTTTCCTCCTCAAACTATAGTCCCAGAACAAGAATTTGGTCACTCATTTAACAATCATGTAACAAGAAGTATACTAGGGAGCAGACGTTATGTGCCAGGCACATACAAAGGCAAGCAAAACAGATGTGGTTCCAGCCATCAACAAGTCCAGTGAGACAGATGACCATGGGTTGACTGATCACTAAAATGCATGAATAATTTAAAACTGTTGTGAAGTATGGGCCTCCCCAATGGCTCAGCAGGTAAAGAATCCTCCGGCAATATAGGTGAGGCAGAAGACATGGATTCGATCCCTGAGTGGGAAAGATTCCCTGGAGGAGGAAATGGCAACTCACTTCAGTATTCTTGCCTGAAAAATCCCATGGACAGAGGAGACTGGCTGGTTACAGTCCATGGGGTCGCAAAGAGTCAGACATGACTGAGTGAAGAGACACTGCAGAATATCATGACGGTATAAGGATTTCTCAATAAATTTCTCACAAGTGCCCTCATTCAGTATCAAAGCACTGATTTTTTGGGGGGTGGGGTGGGGGGAGGGATGGAGAGCATAACTTGAATGCTTAATGCATATCAATTAGTTCAAAAGAGGCTTCCCCAACGCCATGCCCTTCTTGAATTTGGTAAAGCTTGTATATTCACTGTTTATAAACTTTTATTACAATCCAGTAACACAATGTTAGTTTTCTTCATTTCTACATGCAAGCAGAATTGACAGATTTTGTATGGTACCAATTTCTAACTAGTCTGAACTGGCCGACTCCTGCAAACAATCATATCCATATTATAACAACTTTGTCTTTTCCCAGATTCTGAAATATACTTCACTAAAAGGTTATCTTCTGCTTTAAGAATTTGCCCTCTTTTTGTATCTGGATGAAAGTGTTAGTAATTAGTCGATCAGTCATGTCCGACTCTCTGAGATCCCTGGACTGTATTGTAGTCCATCAGGCTCCTCTGTCCATGGGATTCTCTAGGCAAGACTACCAGAGTGGGCTGCCATTTCCTCCTCCAAGGGATCTTCCCAAGCTAGGAATCAAACCTGGGTCTCCTGTGTCACAGGAAGATTCTTTACCATCTTCCTTTACAAGGAAGTCCTGTATCTGAATGGAATGACTGCAAACGTTCTCAGCGGCTGTTTTCCAAGACTTATACAGAAAATAATATATGCTTATGAAATTTGTAAAATTGCAATAAAAAACTTAATAATAAAAAAAATTTCATTCAATACAGAAGATAAAAGATCCAAAGTAACAAGCTTTGCAATGCCATATATTTTAGTAAACCAACCTCTCCTCTCTTTACCAAGTAGAATAGTTGGCAATAATAGATGTCAAAATATTTGATTCTTCAAGAGATTTGTAAAAGCTTCCAGTGACCTTAAAACCCTTAATCTCCATTTCATGCCTTTAAAACATGTAAGTGATTTCAGTTATACCATTTTCTCAACTGTATCATAAAGTTTTTTCAAAACATATTGATGATGGCAGTGCTTCCACCATTTATTTTTTCCAAATTCTAGCTCAAAACTTTAACAGCTCAAAAAAAAAAAAAAAAGAAAGAAAGAAAGAAAGAAAGAAACCCACTGCTGCTACTGGTAATAACAATAATAAACTCTGCCACTTGCTTTCTGTGTAATCTGGGGCAAGTAAATTATTTTCTGCATCTGTAAAATGAGTGAATTAAGACCCATCAAGATTAAAGATAACATGTGAAAAATGTCTGGGACTTACAAAAACTCCATGAATTGCCATGGGACAGTGATGATTATTGTAAGATTCTGGTGGTTTAATTTGTTCCCCAAACAACAGAAAACAAACACATAATCTCATATGTAAATCATATTATTGAAAATAAGAAATCGTCCACAAAATAATTCCTTTTTATAAACTGGATTGAGCATTCAATCATGTTGTTAGCAAAGTTAACAAGTTCCTACATGAAGCTATGCTGTTCAGGTAGAATGAAACAGCTGGGCTCTGAGAATGAGACCAAAGGGGGAAAAGTTGACCTAAAATTGCAACCAGAAAGATCTCTGGTTGTGAGACATCAGAGTCAGAGGATAAAGCAAAACTGGCAGCTCCTTGGGTGGTTCAGTGAGTGGAAGTTCTGGGTTTGGTTAGCTGACAGCCCACCAGAAGAGTGTAGAAGAGTTAGGAAATCCATCAAGGTGCCAATGACCCACTGGAAATTATCCATTACATTTAAAAGTGAAATCAAACTTAAAAGGACTAGTGTTGTATGCTGCAATGCTGTATGTGGCATCATTTGGTGCAATAGAATTATCTTTTCTCACAACTTACAGGAATTGCTATTACCAACTTGCACATGATGGAGTCAACCAGAGATGAGGGCAGAGTTACCATGACCGGTTTAATATATTATCCTTGTTCATTTTTCACATAGTATTTATCCCAAAGGACATCATGCTCCATAAGATAGTTCAGTTTTGGTTGCCAGTTGGTCTGAACTTCTTAAAGCTATTTTCAGAAACCATGATTCTACTCTTTGGCAATACAACCAACTCATACATTCTACATTTGGCAAACAGGCACTAGTTCCTGTAAAACTGTTTATTACTTAAAATTATCTACAAAGACAGTCCACTGGAAATACTAAACTGGGACTCCAAGCTGACTGCTAATAATTTGGAAGCAAATGCTTCCTTATTTAACCACTTAGGGGAAACTACCAAATTTCCATTCTCTAAAAAAAAAAAAAAAAAAACTTTAAAAGTACTTCTGTTGCAATTTGTATAACATATGCTATGCATACAGAGCTCTTTAAATAGGATTAGGTTAATCCACAGTCTTAACCTTAAAAAGTGTTTGACTCTGTGTAGCATGGTCTCCAAACGAGTGAGAGTGACATGTGGACCAGTCCTCCCCACCGTGAAATACTTAGCAAGAAGCCATCAAGCACTTGAATCTCAACTGAATGCCTAGGATTTACAGTTATACTGTTTTTTGTTCCTAAGAACTCCCTTGTTCAGAGGAATTAACAAGTTGGCAAGAAGATATCAAAATTCAAATAAAGTATATGTATATAGAAAGTATATGTGTGTGTGTGTGTGTGTGTGTGTGTCTCAAAACTCAATGCTAAGAAACCAAACAGCCCTATTTAAAGAATGGGAACGAGATTGGAACAGATACTTCACCAAAAAATCATGAATAGCAAATAAACACATGAAATGATGCTAACCATTATTGGTCATCAGGGAAATGCAACTGAAAACCATAGTAAGATACTACTACACACCCATTAGAAGGGCTAACATTAGGAAAACTAGCAAGAGCCAGGATGGGTGAGAATGTGGAAGAACTGGAACTCTAATGCGTGTGTGCTGGTGAGAATGTAAAATGGTACCACCACTTTGGAAAAGTAGCTCTTTCTTTTTTAAAATGGTTCTTTATTCATAAATGTGATGCAAGTTTACAATGTTTATTGTACATTGCCAAATAAATATGCAGTGAAAATAAACTTTTTAAAAAACCCAAGAACCTAAAAGCAAAGCATGCCAAATGTGCAGCTGTCGATATGCTAGCCATCTTGATAAGTCTATGAGAAGGAGTCTGAGATGCATGTTAAAAGATAGTTACACAGTAGTATGGACTTCTAGGGATCACTATTCACCTCCTAGTCTATGTATATAGTTTGTCTTTGGATATGTAAAAAGGATAATCTGGGTGGCCTTATGTGGCAAATCTTACTAAGGAAGTTGTTTTGAGGTGAGGAATAGGATGTGGCTGGAAGCGGGATTAGGGGCAGGCTGAAAGCTGGAAAGGAAGGTCATTCTTGAGGGGTAAGAAATCAGTTTTGTCTGTTGACCGCTGTGTGTGGGGGTGGATGTTAGTTGCTCAGTCATGTTTGACTCGTTGCAATTCCTGGCCTATAGCTTTCCAGGCTCCTCTGTCCATGGGATTCTTCAGGCAAGAATACTGAAGTGGGTTGCCATGGAATGTGATTCAGTAGGCAGGTCCCAGTGGTGTGTGTCCCCAAAGCTGGTGATAAGGAATGGAAAAAAGTCATTCAATACAAACCAATATTGGGTTTTCAATAGAGGAAAATAAGGTTAATTAAATGAAACTGCTATTATGGACAGTTTTCCATTAAGAAATATTGATCAGAAAAAACTGAGAGCCTTAAGAAAATAGCAAAAATTTAGTAGGTAGGGGGAAGGATTGGTGCACATGGAGAGAGATATTGCCTCTAATTTCTTAAGGAGAACTCAGTTGTGGAGTAGGGCTAGGAGAAACTAAGATTGTTGGGCATCTGTCTGCTGTATGCTGATTTATTGTAATGGGAAAGCTAACAACTAATAAGAAAGTTATAATAGCTGCTGCTTATTGAGACTTCATTAAATCCAAGCTTCAACTTGTTCAAAAATCTTTATACATAATCCAGTTTAATCTTCACAACTAAATGAGGTAATTATTATTGTTTCTATTTTGTAGGCAAGAATATCAAAGACTAGAGACTTAGGGAAATTGCCTATTGACCACATAACATGGAAGAGGAAAAGTTGGGACTTTAACTTGGGTGTTACTTAATCTTTCATTTATCCAAAAGTGAGATCAAGAATATAAAATTCTAATCTCAGTTCAGTTCAGTAGCTCAGTCATGTCCGACCCTTTGCGACCCCATGAATTGCAGCACGCCAGGCCTCCCTGTCCATCACCATCTCCTGGAGTTCACTCAGACTCACGTCCCTCGAGTCCATGATGCCATCCAGCCATCTCATCCTCTGTCATCCCCTTCTCCTCCTGCCCCCAATCCCTCCCAGCATCAGAGTCTTTTCCAATGAATCAACTCTTCACATGAGGTGGCCAAAGTACTGGAGTTTCAGCTTTAGCATCATTCCTTCCAAAGAACACCCAGGGCTGATCTCCTTCAGAATGGACTGGTTGGATCTCCTTGCAGTCCAAGGGACTCTCAAGAGTCTTCTCCAACACCACAGTTCAAAAGCATCAATTCTTCGGCACTCAGCCTTCTTCACAGTCCAACTCTCACATCCATATGTGACCACTGGAAAAATTCTAAAAAATAGTAAATAATATAATTACAGAAACTTCTACTTAGTAATTATTGTCACTAATTGACAGAGAGACCAAGAGTGTATGAGAGGAAGAGAAGAGTAAAGAGCGAAGAATATCTTGTTAACAGTCACCATTCCATGACGCTTGTCCTGCCTTGAAGTTCTCCAGGGTCATTCTAAGACAGCAGGGTAAATCATCATCCATTTTAATCTGCCCTCCAAAAGGACCCGTGAAATATGAAAGCAGTTTGTTTTCTTTCTAAACAAATTACAGTTCTAAAATGAAGTTTGATTTTCCTAGAAATCCTGGAAATTTTGCACAGATGAGATAGAATGACGAACATAAATTTTTAAGTACCCCCCCCCCCCGAAAAAATGTTTACTTTCCAATGCTTCTTGGCACATGTTAGAATCATCTGAGATATCAGGGCCTCACCTCACATCAGTGAACTCAGTCTCTGTGGGGTAGGCCTGGGCATCACCATAGACTTTTACATATATATTAATATATATAATTTAATTTATTTATTTATTGTTGGCTGTGCTGGGTCTTCATTGCTGTGCAGACTTTGCTCTAGCTGCAGCAAGGAGGGGCTACTCTCTAGTTGAAGGGCTTGGGCTTCTCGTTGAGGCGGTTTCTCTTTTCACAGTGCATGGGTTCTTGGGCACTGGGGCTTCAGTAGTTGCAGCATCTGGGCTCAGTGGTTGCAGTTTCCAGGCTCTAGAGTGCAGGCTCAATAGTTGTGGTACACAGGCTTAGTTTCTCCACGGCATGTGGGATCTTCCCAGATCAGGGATTGAACCTGTGTCTTCTGCACTGGCAAGTGGATTCTTTACTTCTGAGCTATCAGGGAAACCCTCGCCATAGTCTTTAACCAGCAACTCCATCAGGTATTTCTAACATTAAGTTTGAGCACAGAGTTTGGAAACTTCTGGGTCATAGCTAATTCATTTAACTAGTAGGCCGCACATCATGTGACATTAAAAGCTATACAGTAGCCTTATATATGGAAACTGGAACTGCATCATATTCTATGCCTCCTTGTCTCATTCAAGAGGAAGCAAACATCTCCAGTTCTTGCAAACAACCTACTCAAAGATCAGAAGAGGCCTTGGATCCCAGTTCAAATTCCCTGTCTTGGGTACAGATCAAAGGGGCCCCAGGATATAGTGAGACAGGGTAGGCTCTGCCAAGAGCAGGCCAAGTGGCAATGTCTCTGCTGTTTGGTTTTTATACTATTGTCTTTTGTAAAACTTCAGTACAGAAACATACATATGTAAATATCTTCATCAACATAATATGTATAATTTTTCAAGTTTTCAGAGATAAACGTCAAAGGACTGAAAGGTCTTTCCACTTACTGTTTACCATGAAAGCAATAAAAATATACATCAGGAAATACCTGATGTCGTCATTCATTGTAGAATGATCTGACGCCTTGCCTTCTCCATCTCTTGCACCCTAAGCACTCATGTTGCATGTATTTCACAGGCAATGTCTGATGCAACTTGATTAGATGACAATCAGAAAACTCTGAATCAAATCCAGGCTCACTCCCTAGAAACTCTGTGACCAGGTCACTGATGATCATGACCTGCAGAATAGGGGAGAGATACTACCTCTGGATACCAAGTCAAAGAGGAGATAACGCATATGAAAGCATTTTATATGGAAGCCCTGTATATAAACTGTTTTGATTATTTGTTTCATTTGCATTACATGAATTTTAGCACCCTGCCTCTAGGCAGGAATGAAGCTAACCTCAGACTAATTGGAACCAACGCTTGACAGCTTCCAATTCTCCTGCTTCCATGTGCTGTGGAGGCCTCAGCCTTGCCTCCTGGGCCCCCAGGCCAGTGGAATAGCTAGTGATCTTATCTTCTACTAGGTACACTGGATTGATTGAACATTGGCAATTATTGGGAAGCATCATGTCCTTGATGACAGGGGGGCTCTATAACAAGGATCACCACCATCACCACCATCACACCTGTACCTTACCCCCCACCTCCAGCAGGTGGCCAGTGACTGATGGGGAGATGCAAAGCCTGGCTCCTTGGCCTCAAGTAGGGCAACTCTGCAGTGAGATTTAAAGGTTCCACAATCAGATCAAGGATCACACCCTTGCCTGGCTCCTTCCCCTTCCTTATCTTGCTTCCCTCCCTCCCTTACAAGGGTTTCCTGAGAAATGCTGATCAATAAATCACATACCTTGTTGACAAAGGTCACGTACAACTGAATCCTTGTCTGAGGACCTGTCTTTAGGCAACCTCACAAAGACAATTATATTAAAGTTACCTACTTTATGTTTTATCTACTGAATATTTTAAAATGGAATTTTAGCCTCATTATTCAGCCATTTGAAGAACACTTCTCCCTGTTATCTAGCACTGATTAGAAAAGAATGTAAATAATTTAGTAATATCTCAAACAACACACATATGACAGGGTGAATCCATACGTATTCAGCATTCCCATGTCAATGTCATCTAAGTAGCCAGAGAGAGGGAGCTAATATTAGACCTCCCAAAGAAGCAGAAGAGATGGCTATTCCTAGAAGTTTGATGAAAGTTCAGTTCAGTTCAGTTCAGTCGCTCAGTTGTGTCCGACTCTGCGACCCCTTGAATCGCAGCACGCCAGGCCTCCCTGTCCATCACCAACTCCCGGAGTTCACTCAGACTCACGTCCATCGAGTCCGTGATGACATCCAGCCATCTCAGCCTTGGTCGTCCCCTTCTCCTCCTGCCCCCAATCCCTCCCAGCATCAGAGTCTTTTCCAATGAGTCAACTCTTCGCATGAGGAGGCCTAAGTACTGGAGCTTCAGTTTTAGCATCATTCCTTCCAAAGAAAGTTAGGGAGCCTAAAAATCTGATGGAAGTTAGGGATCCTCTCCCCTCAATAGGCACAAACCACAAATATATAATATTTTGTATGAATTTTCAGAAATTCATTTCAGAAATGTTGTTAGCTTCTGAAGTAAATTCTAGATCCCAAGTAAAGAATGTGGGGCTATAGCAATATGACCATATCATTTGAAGGATTAAAAATTGCTTATATTTAGTGCTGCTAAGTTAGTGCTAATAATAAGTTTAATTCCTATTTCATCTTCCATATTTAGCATATGGGGAAAAATCTACTAACACTCTACCCAAATGGAGACTCTCAGTCCCTTCTCCCAGGAACTGTGGGCCCACCTTTCCTGAGAAGCTGCCTGCAGACTGTCCTGAAGCTGCCAGCTTGACACCAGGAGGCCCACATCTCTGGTTCACAGCCATGTCAGCCCACCTCAGCCCTGAACGAGGCTGACTCAGAAGCAACAAGGCCCAGATTTAACACTATTTGGAATTAGTACCATCCTTTCCCTCTGCCTGCCCCCATCATGCCTCATTATCACTCCAAACATAACACCCTCCAGAGGTCTCTTCTCTTTCAGCTCTCACCTCCATGCTGTTTTCCACTTCCTCTCCTCTCCTCTGTCTTCTCTCTGATTTTCCAAATCTTTCACTCTTCCCTCTGGATCCTCCATGCCAAGAAAAACAACACTCTATATACCCTCTACCTCTTTACTGAATGTTCATTTCCTTCATTTCTTTGCCTTAATTAAAACTGGGCTTTTCCACTATGGAAGATGGTATGGAGATTTCTTAAAAAGCTAGGAATAATACCACCTAGCACTCCCACTCCTAGGCATTTACCCTGAGGAAACCAAAATTGAAAAACATATATGTACCCCAATGTTCATTGCAGCACTGTTTACAACAGCTAGAACATGGAAGCAACCTAGACGTCCATCAACAGATGAGTGGATAAAGAAGTTGTGGTATATGAACACAATGGAATATTACTCAGTCATAAAAAGGAACACATTTGAGTCAGTTCTAATGAGGTGGATGAACCTAGAACCTATTATACAGAGTGAAGTAAGTCAGAAAGAGAAAGATTAATATCGTATACTAACACATATATATGGAATCTAGAAAGATGGTACCAAGGAGTTTATTTGTGGGGCAGCAATGGAGAAACAGACATAGAGAACAGACTTATGAATGTGGGGAGGAGGGAGAAGAGGGTGAGATGTACGGAAAGAGTAACATGGAAATTTACATTACCTTATGTAAAGTAGATAGCCGATGGGAATTTGCTGTATGTCTCAGGGAACACAAACAGGGGCTCTGGATCAACCTAGAGGGGTGGGATGGGAAGGGAGATGGGAGGGAGGTTCAAGAGGGAGGGGATGTATGTATACCTATGGCTGATTTGTGTTGAAGTTTGACAGAAAACAACAAAATTCTGTAAAGCAATTATCCTTCAATTTAAAAAATAAATTTTTTAAAATAGAAAAAACAAGAACAAACAAACAAACAAAAAACTGGGCTTTTCCTCCAGACACAGCTGGAGCAGATGCTTCTATTCAGTCTTTCATGCTCCACAGACCAGGAAAAATGATCAGTAAGAGAACTGAAATATTTTGTTTGCCTGGAGCAGTGCAACTCTCTTCTGCTGTTATATTTCTCCTCCTAACAGATCCCTAACTATACTGCTCAAAAGTAGGCTGTGTTTTCCTAATTTATTTTGAGAAATTTCATTAGTTCCAAAGAATAGCAAGAAGAGATAAGACAGCCTTCTTCAACTATCAGTGCAAAGAAATAGAGGAAAACAACAGAATGGGAAAGACTAGATCTCTTCAAGAAAATTAGAGATACCAAGGGAACATTTCACTCAAAGATGGGCTCAATAAAGGACAGAAATGGTATGGACATAACAGAAGCAGAAGATATTAAGAAGAGGTGGCAAGAATACACAGAAGAATTATACAAAAAAGATCTTCATGACCCAGATAATCACGATGGTGTGATCACTCATCTAGAGCCAAACATCCTGGAATGTGAAGTCAAGTGGGCCTTAGAAAGTATCACTACGAACAGAGCTAGTGCAGGTGATGGAATTCCAGTGGAGCTATTTAAAATCCTGAAAGACGATGCTGTGAAAGTGCTGCACTCAATATGCCAGCAAATTTGGAAAACTCAGCAGCGGCCACAGGACTGGAAAAAGGTCAACTTTCATTCCAGTCCCAAAGAAAGGCAATGCCAAAGAATCCTCAAACTATCGCAAGGTTGCACTCATCTCACACGCTAGTAAAGTAATGCTCAAAATTCTCCAAGCCAGGCTTCAGCAATATGTGAACACTGAACTTCCAGATGTTCAAGCTGGTTTTAGAAAAGGCAGAGGAACCAGAGATCAAATTGCCAACATCCGCTGGATCATGGAAAAACCAAGAGACTTCCAGAAAAACATCTATTTCTGCTTTCTTGACTATGCCAAAGCCTTTGACTGTGTGGATCACAATCAACTATGGAAAATTCTGAAAGAGATGGGAATACCAGACCACCTAACCTGCTTCTTGAGAAATCTGTATGCAGGTCAGGAAGCAACAGTTAGAACTGGACATGGAATAACAGACTGGTTCCAAATAGGAAAAGGAGTACATCAAGGCTGTATATTGTCACCCTGCTTATTTAACTTCTATGCAGAGTACATCATGAGAAACGCTGGACTGGAAGAAACACAAGCTGGAATCAAGATTGCTGAGAGAAATATCAATCACCTCAGATATGCAGATGACACCACCCTTATGGCAGAAAGTGAAGAGGAACTAAAAAGCCTGTTGATGAAAGTGAAAGAGGAGAGTGAAAAAGTTGGCTTAAAGCTCAACATTCAGAAAAAGAAGCTCATGGCATCTGGTCCCATCACTTCATGGGAAATAGATGGGGAAACAGTAGAAACAGTGTCAGACTTTATTTTTTTGGGCTCCAAAATCACTGCAGATAGTGACTACAGCCATGAAATTAAAAGACGCTTACTTGGAAGAAAAGTTATGAGCAACCTAGACAGCATATTCAAAAGCAGAGATATTACTTTGCTGACTAAGGTCCGTCTAGTCAAGGCTATGGTTTTTCCAGTAGTCATGTATGGATGTGAGAGTTGGACTGTGAAGAAGGCTGAGCACTGAAGAATTGATGTGTTTGAACTGTGGTGTTGGAGAAGACTCTTGAGAGTCCCTTGGACTGCAAGGAGATCCAACCAGTCCATTCTGAAGGAGATCAGCCCTGGGATTTCTTTGGAAGGAATGATGCTGAAGCTGAAACTCTAGTACTTTGGCCACCTCATGTGAAGAGTTGACTCATTGGAAAAGACTGATGCTGGGAGAGATTGGGGGCAGGAGGAGAAGGGGACGACCGAGGATGAGATGGCTGGATGGCATCACTGACTCGATGGACGTGAGTCTGAGTGAACTCCAGGGGTTAGTGATGGACAAGGAAGCCTGGTGTGCTGCGATTCACGGGGTCGCAAAGAGTCAGACATGATTGAGCGACTGAACTGACTAACTGAACTGACCAGCTTATCAGGGGCTTCCTTGGTGGCTCAGACAGTAAAGAATCAGCCTGCAATGCAGGAGACCTCGGTTTGCCCCTGGTTTAGGAAGATTCACTGGAGAAGGGAATGGCAACCAGCTCAGTATTCTTGCCCAGAGAATGCCATGGACAGAGGAGCCTGGAGGACCACAGTCCATAGGGACACGAAGAGTCAGACACGACTAAGTGACTAACACTTCCACTTTCTTTCACCAACTTATCAGGAAGACTTTATTTCAAACATTTCAGTCACTAATATGCAAAATAGAAGCCTGGTGGGCCACAGTCCATGGGGTTGTACAGAGTCAGACATGACTGGGCGACTAACACAACATGCAAGCCAGGTAACTTTAATATAAATGTATTAAAGTCAGGGTTCCCAGAAGCAGATCCTAAACAGGGACTCAGTTATATGTGATTTATTGTGAAGATGGTCTCGGGAAACTCTTGAAAGGGAGGGAGTGAAGTAGGGAAGAGGGTGAACAAGATCCTTGCCTGATTGTAGCCAGACAAGCTCTACACTGGAAAGTTCCTGGCAGATTTCTCCCATCCTGAGGTAGAGGGGGCCAGGCACCATTCAGGGTCCTGAATATACAGAACTAAGCTGAAGAGACAAAATCTCTTCTTCCATGGGACCGCCATTCTCTTGGTGGGGGGAGGTGGGGGCAAGATAAATATATAATGTGTCGGGAGGTAGCCCTTGTTACAAACAAACAGGCAGGCGAAGCTAGAGATGAGATGGTTCAGGAGTTTTGTTTTGGATGGAGCGGTCAGGGAAGACCTCTCTGGGAGATGATACTTGAGTAGAGACTTGAATGAAGTTAGGCACTGAATATACTGGTATCTGGAAAGAAAGTATTTCTGTGGGACAGCAGAGGCAGAGATCCTGATCCAGAAGCACATTTGATGCATTTAAAGAAAGGCAGGGAGACCTGTGTGGCGGGAATGGAGACATAGCTGAAGAGCTGGCAAGGAATCTGCTGGTACTATCACCTACAGGCCAAGGTAAGAGGTTGGGCATTGATTATGAAAGTGGTCTTACAGATCCCGCCTCCCTAGGCACAGTGATTGGCCCATGGCTGGACTCGTGATCCTAAGTGGACCAATCACAGCCTCCCCCACATTACTGGCCACAGTATTAGACATAACAGTAGGCACCCAACTGGGCTGTGCCAGAGTTCTCTCCCCCAGATCTTCACATTAGAGCTAAGAGAAGAGAGAGAGTTCTTCTTCCATAGCAAAGCTGAAAAATATGAGACTAGAAGCCAAAGGTGAAGAGATGCAAAATGAGTGGTAAAGAAGGACAGTGCCATTGGCGGGGACATCCTCGATTCTGATCACCCAGGAGCAACTCCATCTACTCACACCCTCAGTTTGGCCACATGTAATAAATTCTCCTTAACCTGAACTAATTGGACTTGGATTTCTATTACTTGAAAGTTATCATTCTCCTAACTCCTAGCACTCCTTCAAACTTAATCCTTTTCCTCACTGGGGAAAAAACAGCCATCTGCTTATACTTCCCTGCTAGCTCAGACGGTAAAGAGTTTGCCTGCAATGCAGGAGACCTGGGTTAGATCCCAGCATTGGGAAGATCCCCTGGAGAAGGGAATGGCTACTCACTCCAGTATCCTTGCCTGGAGAATTCCATGGACAGACCACGGGATAGCAAAGAGCCGAACACGACTGACAACGGACACTTTCACTTTCTTATGCCATCAGTTTATGGCGTGCACCGTCTCTTCTTGTTCCTGTCATCCAGCGATTTCCCAGTCACTCCTTTTCATTCAAGTATTCCAGAGTATTCCAGCGTCATCCTGAATGTGTCCTCGTAAGGATTCCTGACCCCAGACTCACACTTCCTTGGCTTCCTCGGTTCGCCCTACTTTCATCTCTACCTTAATTTACTTATCTGCATGGCCAGACTCTGAACTATGCTACTCGTGAGAAGTGTTCCATGTAAAAAATCTTAAATACACTCCATCATCTCAAAATCAATCCACATCCTTCCAAACAGAATAAAAATTTGAAACAGAGGACCACCTGCTTTAGAATTAGAACAACTCAGACAGGAGCAGAGACTGGAGATTACTGAGGGCATTGTTTTCTATCTAATTATTTTCTGTGATTTTCCTTAAGACTTGGTAGACTTTTTGTCACTTGTAAGAGAAAGAGTCACTGCTAATGACTAATTCAAGGTCTTTTGCCTGTGCTGGGCCAGTTGCCTATTATTTCCCTGAGCAAATATCACATATATGTTTTATTACATATTGATATGTATTTGCCTATCCTCCTCAAGTTTTCTCACCTTTCAAGCATGCTCATATTTATAGTTGTTGACCAACCACATCATCTACCACTTGAGAAAATTAAGGCAGACACGCTCGTACATACATATACATGCATTTTAAAATTATTCTTCCTTCCTTTTTCTCATCTTCCCTCTGGTCTCAGAGAATGTGCTCTCTCTCCCACATGCCAAAACTCCACCTAGTCTTGACTCAGTTCTCAACCCTGTCCCTATCATTTTTCCCTGAAAAATCCCATCTCAAGCCTCTTCACTTCCTCCTTTCTCAAAGCAAGCTCCTTTTCTTCAGTTTAAAAACGTGCTCCCTTTCCTGGGCCATGTCCTCCTCCATCCCTTTCTGTCTCCACAATTACAAACTTGGTCTACTAACCTTCCCAGGTAAGCTCCCTCACTTCTCACTTGTGACTACCCAGCTATAAGTTGGTATCTGACAAATTTTTATCCAGCCCAAATCTGCCCCAAAAGCTTTAGAATCCTAAGTTCAATACCTGTTTACTTTTCAAAGTTTCAATTGACATGTCTGTGGTTGAGTTCACTCTCTCTCTGCCATCCTAAACCTCCTCTTCTTCCTATTATCACTGCCATCCACCTACTCACACAACCTAGCGAATCATTCTCCAGTCCTGATAATTGACTTTCTAAATGTCCCTTGAATCTCTGTCTGCCTTTCCACCTCACCATCTGGACTACTGCATTTAAATGAGGTATCCACGTGGACCTAGAGACTCTCATACACAGTGAAGTAGGTCAGAAAGAGAAATATATCTCATAATATCACTGATATGTGGAATCTAGAAAAATGGTACCTATGAACTGATTTACAAAGCAGAAATCGGCACAGATGTAGAGGTCAACATAAGGTTACCAAGAGGAGAATTGAGGAGGTGGGATGAACTGGGAGACTGGGATTAACATAAATACACTACCATGTATAAAACAGATAGCTGATAAGAACGTGCTGTATAGCAGGGAACTCGACTCAATGCTCTGTGGTGATTTCAGTGGGAAGGACATCCAAAAGAGAGGGGATATAGGGATATATACCGCATACATGTACTTTTCTGTACAGCAGAAACCAACACAGTATTGTAAACCACCTATACTTCAACAAAAATTAACTTAAAAAAAAAAAAACAGAACAAAACCCATCCACGTATCCGTTCTCCACTACGACAACAAATTCCTGTCCAAAATGCAAACATGACCATGCCAGCCTCTACCAAAAAATTGTCAATGTTTTACAGATCTAACAAACCGAACAAATGTTTCTAGGAATATGGACTTTCATCATTTAGTAGAGACACTGCTGCTGCTGCTGCGTCGCTTCAGTCGTGTCCGACTCTGTGCGACCCCATAGATGGCAGCCCACCAGGCTCCCCCGTTCCTGGGATTCTCCAGGCTAGTCATTCTCAAACCAAATGAATTTTTTTTCTCTTTTTGGGCAGTTTGAATTATCCATGGCACTTTTATTCCTCATTACAATGCCATCAAAAACTGATTATGTTAAGCTTTGGTCCATCAAGTTTCAATTATTTGTCCCTCTCTCTGTAGAGTTTAATGAATGACATAAATTTAGAAATGAAGAAATGGGTTGATACAGTAATGGAGCACCTATGAGTATAAGGTATGGGATATAAATCAACATGACATATTTGGAGTGTAAGCAGCATTTGGTATCCAGTATGCCTGATCTTAGCCAAACACAGTTTCCCTAGAAAACCTTGAAAAGTTTCCATAAGATGGATTGAAAAAGCTTTGCAGACTTCAAAGCACTGTTTAAAATATTTTGATGAGTTACATGTAAATGAACATGCAGATTAAATTTCCATCTAAGGCCACATGCTCTTAAAACATTGAGAAGTGCTTTGCCAAACATGCTCTGGGTCGTTCTGAACTCAAAGCAGTTTGCAATATTCAACAAACCTAAATGTGGCAGGGCTCACCCATCTCTTCATTAGTCTCTTTACTACTTCAAAGCATGGTCACTAACTAGTAAGTGTCAATAAGAAAGGAAAATGTACACAGAGGATTGAACTAAATGGAAACTAAATCCTAAAGGAAATCAACCCTGAATATTCATTGGAAGGGCTAATGTTGAAGCTGAAGCTCCAATATTCTGGCCACCTGATGTGAAGAGCCAATTCATTAGAAAAGACCCTGATGTTGGGAAACATTGAGGACAGGAGGAAAAGGGGGAACAGGATGAGATGGTTGGATGTCATCACGGACTCAGTGGACATTAGATTGAGCAAACTCTGGGAGACAGTGAAGGACAGGGAGGCCTGCTGTCTTGCAGTTCATGGGGTCACAAAGAGTCAGACACGACTGTGTGACTGGACAACAACAACAAAGGAGAGGATGATGATATCTTCAAGCCATGAAAGAGCAACATGGATGGACCCAGAGAGTATCACACTAAGTGCAATACTGTCAGACACAGAAAGGCAGATATCACATAATATCACTTATATGTGGAATCTAAAAAGATGATACACATGAACTTATTTACGGAGCAGAAATAGACCCACAGACTTCGAAACAAATTTATGGTTACCAAAGAAGAAAGATAAATGGGGAAGGGATAAATTAAGAGTCTGGGATTGACATACAAACACTACTATATATAAAATAGATAATCGACAAGGACCTACTGCATGACACAGAAAACACTACTCAGTATTCTATAGTGACTAATACAGGAAAAGAAACTGAAAAAGAAAGGACAAGTGCATACGTATAGCTGAATTATTTTGCTGCACACCTGAAACTAACGCAACGTTGAAAACCAACTACACCTCAATGTAAAATAAACATTAAATTGAAAAAGGTAAAAGAAGGTTATTTTCTTTCTCCAGATTTTATTTGTCCAATTACTGCTTTAATCAACAAACCTATTTTTGAGCATTTACTACGTGCCAAGCACCATAAAGAAATCAAAGAGTTATATGGATTGCCCTTGACTTTCCTGGAGATAGAAAAAAGATTTCATCTGTTAACCCAAAGGACAGTGTCCAGATGCACATAAGCCATGGGAAAAATGGAGTAGAAGGTGTAGAAAATGTTCCCATACATACATTCTCCAGCCTGAAAGTGAAAGCATTAGTCACTTAGTTGTGTCCAAATCTTTGCAGCCCCATGGTGTGTCCATAGAATTCTCCAGGCAAGAATACTGGAGTGGGTTGCCATTCCCTTCTCTGGAGGATCTTCCTGACTAGGGGATCAAACTCAGTTCTCCTTCTTTACCATCTGAGCTACCAGGGAAGCCCATTTTCCAGCCTACAGGGCCAGAAAGGGGCACACTGTGGTTTCTGTTTTCCTGAGATAGTTGAAAGGCTGGGAACCACATCTTGAACCTTGTGCCCTGCTCAGCACCTGCAGGTCCTGCATATCTTGGATCTTAGTATTTCAGCCTCCTGCTGGAGTAGTCAGCTTGTCACTGGAGTTCTGGAAAGTCCAGATTGCTAAACATTTTTGACTGCCCCAAATGGAGAACCACCTAACTCAGAAATCCATTTTGTCAGCATACAGTCTGGTGACAAAACCACAGAATGCCTAATTTGGAGTTTTCTGGCTTAAAAAATGTTACCAGCTCCCCAGTCTTGACCATGCTGCTCAAAATTCCCTGTCATCCAAGTTTTCAGTCCCAAAGTTTTGAGAGTTTGCCTGATTCAAATGTAGCTGCTGGTAAGTAACATTTTTTTTTTTTTTAGTTTTTTATTATTTTTAATTTTAGGTTTAGTTTTTTATTTTTTAAATTTTAAAATCTTTAATTCTTACATGCGTTCCCAAACATGAACCCCCCTCCCACCTCCCTCCCCACAACATCTCTCTGGGTCATCCCCATGCACCAGCCCCAAGCATGCTGTATCCTGCGTCAGACATAGACTGGCGATTCCATTCTTACATGATAGTATACATGTTAGAATGCCATTCTGCCAAATCATCCCACCCTCTCCCTCTCCCTCTGAGTCCAAAAGTCCATTATACACATCTGTGTCTTTTTTCCTGTCTTGCATACAGGGTCGTCATTGCCATCTTTCTAAATTCCATATATATGTGTTAGTATACTGTATTGGTGTTTTTCTTTCTGGCTTACTTCACTCTGTATAATCAGCTCCAGTTTCATCCATCTCATCAGAACTGAATAAAAGCTTCTGCACAACAAAGGAAAATATAAGCAAGGTGAAAAGACAGCCTTCAGAATGGGAGAAAATAATAGCAAATGAAGCAACGGACAAACAACTAATCTCAAAAATATACAAGCAACTCTTGCAGCTCAATTCCAGAAAAATAAACGACCCAATCAAAAAATGGGCCAAAGAACTAAATAGACATTTCTCCAAAGAAGACATATGGATGGCTAACAAACACATGAAAAGATGCTCAACATCACTCATTATTAGAGAAATGCAAATCAAATCCACAATGAGGTACCACTTCACACCAGTCAGAATGGCTGCGATCCAAAAATCTGCAAGCAATAAATGCTGGAGAGGGTGTGGAGAAAAGGGAAGCCTCCTACACTGTTGGTGGGAATGCAAACTAGTACAGCCACTATGGAGAACAGTGTGGAGATTCCTTAAAAAATTGCAAATAGAACTACCGTATGACCCAGCAATCCCAGTGCTGGGCATACACACCGAGGAAACCAGAGTTGAAAGAGACACATGTACCCCAATGTTCATCGCAGCACTGTTTATAATAGCCAGGACATGGAAACAACCTAGATGTCCATCAGCAGATGAATGGATAAGAAAGCTGTGGTACATATACACAATGGAGTATTACTCAGCCGTTAAAAAGAATTCATTTGAATCAATTCTGGTAAGTAACATTTTCAAAAATTTCACAATTATTTCACTTTCTCTTGATGAGAAATAAGATGTGATCATCTTACTGTCCCACAAAAGAGATGAGGATAGTTGAGTGACTATTCTTAAAATATTCAAGAGAAAGGGAAAATATTATAGGGTACAGACCTGTTTGATTATAGGCATTCTAAGAGTTGGGACCTCACATTATTTTTTTTTCATGCTTCCTCATAATGCCTAATTCAAAAAAACACCATCCATTAACTAACAACAACAACAAAAAAAAACCCAACACTAAAATCAAGGCTAAATGAGGGAAGGACAGAGTCTTGGAGGAGATTGAGGGGAAAAGGGTCCCTGAGAAATGACTCTCTGGTGACAAACTACAGCCTTTTCATCTCTTCCTGTTTTGTACTTTGCCAGTCACTTTTGGCAAAGTAAGAAATGAGAACATTCCTCACCTAAGAAATGATACACATTTAACTGCACATCTTTAACATCCCCTGGACAGGTTGAAAACAAACACAAGAGGATGAATGAAAGGAAAGGAACCATGCTGTAGAAGTAAGAGAGGGTTCTGGTGTGGGTCGTTGCTATCAGCTTTTTCTTTAGTAACTGTCACACGGCAATTAAGTTACATTAGATATTGTGGGAATGAATTGCTAAGCTGGCAGTGGCCTCATGTTGGAGGCTCTTCCTTGGATCAAGAGTTGCAAAACTGAACAAGAAAAATGCACCCCAAAATCCTTTCCAGAATGTGGAGGCTTTATTATTTCTATTTCAAGTGGTGCTGTGCCCTGGCCACAAATTCCAAGGTCATGCAGTGAATTCTCAATTTTGACCTGCTTCTGAGCTTCACAGAACAAAGACTCAGCAAATCAGATTTTCCCAGTACATAAATTACATCCAGGGAGTAAATCAGGCACCTCTGGAAGCAGCGATGACTTTTTTAGGCCACCAGGACAACTATAACTGAATTACTGCTTCTGTGAAATAAGTGGACTCTTGTCTTGATCTGAAAGAGCTAATTCAGTTTCTTAAAGGGCCAGATACAGTATTTTTGGAAGACATGGGAAGACTGTGGGTTGAACAGCATGGGTCAGAGTACAAGATGTTGGATTCCACCAGTTTACGATGGATCAAAGCCAGGTAGTCTGGTGGTCAGAGAAAGTGACAAAGACCTGTAGTAGAGGGTGAATGATGTCATTGATGGATATATTCCTGAAAGACTAGTCCTGTCTATCTTCTCATGCCCCCTGCTTATCTGTTAAACACGGTGATCCTAGATTGGACAAGAAGAGGTTAGACAAGCAAGCCTTAGTGGTCCCAGACCTCCAGCCATCATGTAGCAAGGCTACTACCCGTGGAAAAAGCAGCAGGAGGAAACTGCTGATCCATGGGCCCAGTGCTGGGGGCTGTCTCTTCCTACCTGAGCTCCAGCTGGATCACAGAAATGCTGTGCAAATTTGCTGGTTGAATGAAGATTGTTAAATACCATATATGTGCTCAGCTAGATATTAAACAAATCAAGAAAGAATGATTCATGTAAGTATACATTTAATTATTAAAGTTTTTAGAGAAAATTTTTAATTTCACTAATACTTTCAAATTAATGAACATCTTCAAACATCATCATAATAAAAAAGAATATAAGAAGCAATAGAATGCACTAAATGATACAATTAAATTTTTGGATAAGATTTACACATTGCAAGTGCTTAAAGTATTCCAGGAATTATTTTAAGCACTGCAGATTTTAAAAATTGTGTTTGTTCCTCATATGGAAATACCTATTCTCAGAATAAGAAAATTTGAAAGTATCTAGAGAATATTTAACCTGATCCCTTTGTTTTTACCAGCTGGCTTCATATTACACTGTATATTTGTAAACATTTTTACTTGAAAATATGAAAAACAAAAAAAGACACATTTCACCACCCAGAAGCAGCTTGGGGCCTTTTATTTCTTTTTCCTATATTTATCTAGATATCACTACATTGAAAGAGAAAGAGAGAGGAGACACCTTTTTTTTTTTTAATCCTGTTCTACTTTTTGATTTAGAAAATGTATTTTCAATTTATAGCAAATCATTGACATTCAGGATAAGCAAACATAGAGACTCATCATTGTTACTAGAGGTTGCATAGTACTTTATTACTTTATGCACTGTAAACTAATCCATTCTTCCTTTATTTATGGACAATTAAATACTTTTCTTTTTTTTTACTACAACCTGAACTAAAATGAAGAATCTTACATATATCCATCTATACCTATATCTATATCTATACTTATATCTACGGACTCCCCTAGTGGCTCAGACGGTAAAGCATCTGTCTACAATGCGGGAGACCTGGTTTCGATCCCGGGGTCGGGAAGATCCCCTGGAGAAGGAAATGGCAATCCACTCCAGTACTATTGCCTGGAAAATCCCATGTACAGAGGAGCCTGGTAGGCTACAGTCCATGGGGTCACAAAGAGTTGGACACAACTGAGCGACTTCACTTTCTATACCTTTGTGTGTGCTAAGTCTCTTCAGTTGTGTCCAGCTCTTTGCAACCCCACAGACTGTAGCCTGCCAGGCTCCTTTGTCCATGGAATTCTCCAAGGAAGAATACTGGGAGTGGGTTGCATGCCTTTCTCCAGGGGATCTTCCCAACCCAGGTATCAAACCTGTATCTCCCACATTGACAGGTGGGTTCCTTACCACTAGCACTACCCAGGAAGCCCATATAGAAGCCTATATAGCCTATATAGATAAATAGATAGTTGTTCTAGGCTCTGAATGAGATGTTGAAAGGGGAGATGCTAGATCAAAGATCTCCCATTTTGTCCCACACAGGTCCATGGAGGTTAGCTTGTATAAACTGGAAGGTTCAGCACCTCCATCTCCCAGAAATGGAGAAAGAAAACTGAACAGAGGAAACACCAAAGGAAAAGTCAGATATCAAGGACTCCTGTTTCACTCTGAGAGTTAGGAACCTGCTAGGAGTGACATGTGTTGCTTTCAGAGCCTCACTACAAGAGGGATTTTGAACAGAGTGAAGGGACTAATTAGTGTCTCCTAAAGCTCAACATTCAGAAAACAAAGATCATGGCATCTGGTCCCATCACTTTATGGGAAATAGATGGGGAAACAGTAGAAACAGTGGCTGACTTTATTTTGGGGGGCTCCAAAATCACTGCAGATGGTGACTGCAGCCATGAAATTAAAAGACGCTTACTCCTTGGAAGAAAAGTTATGACCAACCTAGACAGCATATTCAAAAGCAGAGACATTACTTTGCCAACAAAGGTCCGTCTAGTCAAGGCTATGGTTTTTCCAGTGGTCATGTATGGATGTGAGACTTGGACTGTGAAGAAAGCTGAGTGCCAAAGAATTGATGCTTTTGAACTGTGGTGTTGGAGAAGACTCTTGAGAGTCCCATGGACTGCAAGGAGATCCAACCAGTCCATTCTGAAGGAGATCAGCCCTGGGATTTCTTTGGAAGGACTGATGCTAAAGCTGAAACTCTAGTACTTCGGCTACCTCATGCAAAAAGTTGACTCATTGGAAAAGACTTTGATGCTGGGAGGGATTGGGGGCAGGAGGAGAAGGGGACGACAGAGGATGAGATGGCTGGATGGCATCACTGACTCGATGGACGTGAGTTTGAGTGAACTCCGGGAGATGGTGATGGACAGGGAGGCCTGGTGTGCTGCGATTCATGGGGTCGCAAAGAGTTGGACACGACTGAGTGACTGAACTGACTGAACTGAATCCCATGGAGGACCAGCCATGGTGGAAGCAGGGAGCCTTGGCCAACTGCTTGACGGTAGCCCCCGAGGATGGTGTGAGGATGGACTACAGTTCAGAGAGGGAACAGGAAGTAAAAGAGAACACGACAAGAACTCAAAGCAGAAGCGGCCCAGCTGTACGGCCGCAGGCAAAGACACACTCTGAGGGGCTTCAAGTCATCAGCTATTCTGTGGTCATTCTCCTTCATCCCCAGACCTTCAACAAAAGCTGCTACACACCAGAGCGTGGTAGTAGCAGTACCTTGGGGAACAAAGAAAGAGAAAGACTGTCCCAAGTTCAAGAGTGTCAAGGACAGTGGAAACTGGGCTTACGTGGGGACATGGAAGCAACGGCAGAGGGGCAGGCTGGTGCCTGGCCTGACTCCGAGCAGAAGAGCCCAAACTTTAATCCAAATGTACTGGGGGCAGGTGGCCTGGCAGGGGCAGGCAGAGTGTAGATTCTTCTGTTTCACTGTAAAAGGGTCCATCCATGCAGCAGACACATGGGCCACAAATAAACAGCTCTGTAATAATCTTAACTCTTTTTCACTTCAGCAGATGTTCCAAAAACACATTCATTTCAGAATCCAACAGTAGTTTCAAGAGGATTTTTAGCCACTCATTCCTTGCCACACAGGTCCTAAACCCTAGTTACCAAATCTCTGGGCTAGATGCAACAATTTGCTTCCAGTCCTTCCAGCTTCTGCCAGGCCCTCACCCATGCAGCCGGCCTCCCGCTGGTCCTGAGGTACGGCTCCCCCGCTGCTGTTGCTGACGGTGAGGTCTGCCAGATGCTCCTAGCAGCAGCACAGATCCATTGGGTAGGGATGGGGAGAGGCAAGGATTTTTTTTTTTTAATTTGGGGCTGCACCTCCATGGCCTGTTGAATCTTCATTCCCTGACCAGGGATTGAACCTGTGTCCCCACACTGGAAGGCAAAATCTTAATGACTGGACCACTGAGGAAAGTACTGGCAAGGACTTATTCTTTTCCCTCCACCAGTTCCCTCTTTCTCTCCCCTCCCTCTCTTCTGTTGGTCTCTTGGCAAAAGAAACCTGGCGAGACCAGATGTCAGCCATAGTTTCAAATTTGCTATACTCCTACAGTTCCCGCTAGAGACATTGTCCCTCTGAGGACTAGGACATCTCCACCCACAGAGCCTAAAGCTGAGATTGCATGATTCATTTTGGAGGATGATACCCCATCCTCAGATGGTATTATCTCTGAGCTGGCTTCTCATCGTGTATTTATTTATTTATTATTTTACTTTACAGTACTGTATTGGTTTTGCCATGCATTGACATGAATCTGCCATGGGTGTACATGAGTTCCCAATCCTGAACCTGTCCCCCTCCCCCGCCACCTCTCTCCCCATATCATCTCTCTGGGTCATCCCAGTGCACCAGCCCCAAGCATCCTGTATCCTGTATCAAACCTAGACTGGTGATACGTTTCTTACATGATAGTATACATGTTTCAATGCCATTCTCCCAAATCATCTTACCCTCTCCCTCTCCCACAGAGTCCAAAAGTCTGTTCTATACATCTGTGTCTCTTTTGCTGTCTCGCATACAGGGTTATCATTACCATCTTTCTAAATTCCATATATATGTGTTAGTATACTGTATTGGTGTTTTTCTTTCTGGCTTACTTCACTCTGTATAATCGGCTCCAGTTTCATCCACCTCATTAGAATGCATTCAAATGTATTCTTTTTAATGGCTGAGTAATACTCCATTGTGTATATGTACCACAGCTTTCTTATCCATTCGTCTGCTGATGGACATCTAGGTTGCTTCCATGTCCTGGCTATTATAAACAGTACTGCGATGAACATTGGGGTACATCTGTCTCTTTCAATTCTGGTTTCCTTGGTGTGTATGCCCAGCAGTGGGATTGCTGGGTCATATGGCAGTTCTATTTCCAGTTTTTTAAGGAATCTCCACACTGTTCTCCATAGTGGCTGTACTAGTTTGCATTCCCACCAACAGTGTTAAGAGGGTTCCCCTCTCTTCACACCCTCTCCAGCATTTATTGCTTGTAGACTTTTGGATTGCAGCCATTCTGACTGGTGTGAAATGGTATATCATTGTGGTCTTGATTTGCATTTCTCTGATAATGAGTGATGTTGAGCATCTTTTCATGTGTTTGTTAGCCATCTGTATGTCTTCTTTGGAGAAATGTCTATTTAGTTCTTTGGCCCATTGTTTTGATTGGGTCTTTTATTTTTCTGGAATTGAGCTGCAAGAGTTGCTTGTATATTTTTGAGATTAGTTGTTTGTCAGTTGCTTCATTTGCTATTATTTTCTCCCATTCTGAAGGCTGTCTTTTCACCTTGCTTAGAGTTTCCTTTGTTGTGCAGAAGCTTTTAATTTTAATTAGACCCCATTTGTTTATTTTTGCTTTTATTTCCAGTATTCTGGGAGGTGGATCATAGAGGATCCTGCTGTGATTTATGTCAGAGAGTGTTTTGCCTATGTTCTCCTCTAGGAGTTTTATAGTTTTTGGTCTTACGTTTAGATCTTTAATCCATTTTTAAAGACCTATACATAGAAAACTATAAAACACTGGTGAAAGAAATCAAAGAGGACACTAACAGATGGAGAAATATACCATGTTCATGGATCAGAAGAATCAATATAGTGGAAATGAGTATACTACCCTAAGCAATCTACAGATTCAATGCAATCCCTATCAAGATACCAGAGGTATTTTTCACAGAGCTAGAACAAATAATTTCACAATTTGTATGGAAATACAAAAAACCTCGAATAGCCAAAGCAATCTTGAGAAAGAATAATGGAACTGGAGAAATCAACCTGCCTGACTTCAGACTCTACTACAAAACCACAGTCATCAAGACAGTATGGTACTAGCACAAAGACAGAAATATAAATCAATGGAACAAAATAGAAAGCCCAGAGATAAATCCACATACCTATGGACATCTTATCTTTGACAAAGGAGCCAAGAATATAAAATGGAGAAAAGACAATCTCTTTAACAAGTGGTACTGGGAAAATTGGTCAACCACTTGTAAAAGAATGAAACTAAAACACTTTCTAACACCATACACAAAAATAAACTCAAAATGGATTAAAGATCATCGTGTATTTAAAAGGCCATGACACCACTCTCAGGTCAGCAACTTCTACGTATGATGGGACCAATGTATCCATGATCGTGAACTCAGTGGTGCATATCCTCTGCTGTAAATTAGGGCCATTGGTGCAAGGCAATGTTAAATCAAACACTCTGTAAGTACTCTGATAGTGGTGCTGGCAGAGTTTCTGTTGGCAGGAAAGGCAAACTTATACCTCAGAATACATGAAGATTCCAGTAAAGAAGAATTGCTGCATTTTCCAGAGTGAAAGAGGTCTGGAGTAATCAACTTGCTACTATTATCGAACCTATATTGGCACATCTTAATAGTTTAGCTTAGGTTTTACTCTTGGTATTGTAAATTATATGGTTTTGTGCAAGATATTTTTCTGCTCTAAAAATCCTCTGTTCTCTGCCTATCCATTCTAACTACCCCTACTCACTAACCCCTGGCACCAGGCAAACAATGATTTTTGTATTGTCACCGTAGTTTTGTCTTTTCCAGAATGTCATATCATTGGGATCATATAGGATATTCTGGTTTTCAGGCTGGTTTCTTTCACTCAGTCATAGCCATTTAAGATGCCTCCATGTCTTTTCATAACTTGATAGCTAAGCTACCCACTCCAGTATTCTGGCCTGGAGAATTCCATGAACATTTCTTTTTAGTGATGAATAATAGTCCATTGACTGGATGTATCATTATTTAGCCAATTAACTACTGCAGGACATCTTGGTTTCTTCCAAGTTTGGCAATTGTGAACAAAGTTTCTATATACATCTGATACAAATTTTTGTGTGGGCATAAGTTTTCAACTTCTTTTGGTAAATACCAAGGAATGTGGTTGCTGGAATGTGTGGTAAGAGATGTTGTCATTTGTTTGATCACCAGAAAGGAAAGGGAGGGTGGATACTGGGGAAGGGGCAAGCACTTTCCTCATTGTTGAGTCTTCTGCAAGATCCTCAAGCAAAGCAGTGGCACCATTTTCTAATAAAGGAATATGCATCATTTCTGTAAGCCTAGCAAATTTCAGGGAATTAGAGATTTCAAAGTTCACAACCGCATTAACCCAGGTATCCTCAGCCCAAGTTTCAGGATTCCACTCCTCTCCTAGTTTGGCCCCAACACTAGCTCCAAAGAATCACCAGGATGGGAGTTCAACCTTCTCTGAAGCTCCAGTACTCTTATGATTAATTCCTGAACTTGGTTCTCCTCTTGTCTGCCCTCCACCTGGAAGAGATTAGGATTTCCCTGAAGGCTGCCAAAGAGTCCCTCTAATTTTTACGTTCTGCCTTGAATTGGTAATTAATCACCCTAAGGTTGTCACTATCCCTCTTCAATGAATCGGTGGTGCTAAGCAATAGTCATCCAATTCCAAAGTCCTTATAGTTACAATTTCTGTCATACTTTTCAATATCTGTCAATAGGTGGAACCAGACAGTATATCTTCTTCCACTAATATCCCAATCCAGTTTACACCAGAGAAAGTTTTCCCAGTTACACCAGGACAACATGGCAGGGACTATATATATTCTACCTGTATGTAGTAATGGGTCCTCATAGCTAATGAGCCAGCAAATAATTTTTCTCTTAGTGTCTATTTCTTATAACCATTCTTGGTACCAAACATCTTCAACTGAGTTCACTGAAAATCTAAAAGATGTCTAAAAACGGAATGTTGCATGCAGAATGTTCTCAGAAGAGACACCTATCAGGAAGTTAAAAAAAAAAAAAAGGTAGGATCAGTCATAGGGAGATGGTGATCTATGAGAAGTGACGAGTAAACTTCACAGATTCCACGGTGAGCTTTAGAGCTTCACGGCCCTTTGGAGTTATTCCAAAATGAAGCAAAGGGGACAGGCCTATGAATTCCTACAGAAGGCAAGCATTGGTTTTAATTCATCCTTTGGGAGGAGATGAAACCTTGGGTGGGACAATTCTCTACTATGGAGAGCAGTTCCCAGAGAGGACAGCAGCTTTGAGCCTGGCTGTTATCCCCAGGAGTGAGGGCGGGGTACATCAGCCTTGAGAACACGACCTCGGAAGAGCCTTACAGTTTTGATTGTTGTTGTTGTTCAGTCGCTCAGTCATGTCCAACTCTTTGTGACCCCATGGACTACAGCACATCATGCTTCCCTGTCCTTCACCATCTCCAGGATCTTGCTCAAACTCATGTCCATTGAATCGGTGATGCCATCCAACCATCTCGTCCTCTGTCATCCCCTTCTTCTCCTGCCTTCAATCTTTCCTAATATCAGAATCTTTTCTAATGAATTCACACTTTGCATCAAGTGACCAAAGTATTGGAGCTTCAGCTTCAGCATCATTCCTTCCAATGAAAATTCAGGATTGATTTCCTTTAGAATTGACTGGTTTGATCTCCTTGCAGTCCAAGACTGTTAAGAGTCTTCTCCAACATCACAGTTCAAAAGTATTAATTCTTCGGCACTCAGCCTTCTTTATGGTCCAACTCTCACATCATGGAAAAACCATAGCTTTGACTAGATGGACCTTTGTTGTCAAAGTAATGTCTCTTTTAATATGCTGTCTAGATTTGTCATAGGAGAAGGCGATGGCACCCCACTCTAGTACTCTTGCCTGGAAAATCCCATGGACAGAGGAGCCTGGTAGGCTGCAGTCCATGGGGTCGCGAAGAGTCGGACACGACTGAGCAACTTCACTTTCCCTTTTCACTTTCATGCATTGGAGAAGGAAATGGCACCCCACTCCAGTGTTCTTGCCTGGAGAATCCCAGGGACGGAGGAGCCTGGTGGGCTGCTGTTTATGGGGTCGCACAGAGTTGGACACAACTGAAGCGAATTAGCAGCAGCAGCAGCAGCGGATTTGTCATAACTTTTCTTCCAAAGTGCAAGCGTCTTTTAATTTAATGGCTACAATCACCATCTGCAGTGATTTTGGAGTCCAGGAAAATAAGCTCTGTTACTGTTTCCATTCTTTCCCCATATACTTGCTGTGAAGTGATGGGACCAGATGCCATGATCTTCATTTTTGAATGTTGAGTTTTAAGCCAGATTTTTCACTCTCCTCTTTCGCTTTCATCAAGAGGCTCTCTAGTTCTTCATTTTCTGCCATAAGGATGGTGTCATTTGCATATCTGAGGTTATTGATATTTCTCCTTACAACCTTGATTCCAGCTTTGCTTCATCCTGTCCAGCACTTCACACGATGTACTCTGCATATAAGTTAAATATGCAGGGTGACAATATACAGCCTTGACATACTCCTTTCCCGATTTGGAACCAGTCAGTTGTTCCATATCCGGTTCTAACTATTGCTTCTTGACCTGCATACAGGTTTCACAGAAGGCAGGTAAGGTGGTCTATATTCCCATCTCTTGAAGAATTTTCCACAGCTTGTTGTGATCCACCCAGTCAAAGGTTTTAGCATAGTCAATGAAGCAGAAGTAGGTGTTCTTGTGGAACTCTCTTCCTTTTTCCATGACCCAGTGGATGCTGGCAATTTGATCTCTGGTTCCTCTGCCTTTTCTAAATCCAATTTGAACATCTGGAAGTTCTTGGTTCACGTGCTATTGAAGCCTAGCTTGGAGAATTTTTAGCATTACTTTGCTTGCATGTGAAATGAGTGCAATTTTGCAGTAGTTTGAACATTCTTTGGCATTGCCTTTCTTTGAGATTGGAATGAAAAGTGACCTTTATCAGTCCTGTGGCCACAGATGAGTTTTCCAGATTTGCTAGTATGTTGTGTGCAGCACTTGAACAGCATCATCTTCTAGAATTTGAAATAGCTCAGCTGGAATTCCACCACCTCCACTATCTTTCTTCATAGTGATTGATGCTGTTCAAGTGATGCTGTTCAAGCATCACTATGAAGAAAGGTAGTGTAGGTGATGAAATTCCAGCTGAGCTATTTCAAATCCTAGAAGAGCTTCCTAAGGCCCACTTGACTTCACACTCCAAGATGTCAAGAATAATAGTTTTGATATTCAGTCGCTAAGTCATGTCCAACTTTTTGTAACTCCATGGACTATAGCATGCCAGGCTTTCCTGTCCTTCACCATCTCCCAGAGTTTGCTCAAACCCATGTCCATTGAGTCAGTGATGCCATCCAATCATTTTATCCTCTGTCGTCCCCTTCTCCTCCTGCCCTCAATCTTTCCCAGCATCAGGGTCTTTTCCAATGAGTCAGCTCTTCGCATCAGGTGGCCAAAGTATTGGAGCTTCAGCTTCAGCATCAGTCCACTATACATATTTTATCTACACTACCACTGTGTACAACTGAGAGTGCACCTTCTTTGTTTTCCCTGCCTCCACAGCAGTCTTTTTTCCATGAATTACAGAAAAGGACTTAAACAGAATTTAATTCCCTGCATGTGATCAAAATGGTGTGAATGACAGAGACAGCAGGATCAATCAGGCAAGCTGGGTAAGTCACTATGAGCGTCAAGCAAGTGGTGGAATCACAGTCTTCATTTGAAGGATCTGAGCTATGTACAGGAAGTCTCTAGAAGAGCTTCAGCATTTGGAGTCCAAAAATCTTATGAAGTTCATTGTCATAACATCAATAGACAGGCTTTAACTCAATTTCTCATTGTTGTTGTTCAGTCACCAAGCCATATCCAACTCTTCTTGACCCCTTGGACTGCAGCATGCCAGGCTTCCCTATCCCTCACCATCTCCCAGAGTTTGTTCAAACTCATGTCCATTGAGTGGATGACGCCATCCAACCATCTCATCCTCTGCAACCTCCTTTTTCTTTTGCCTTCAATTTTCCCAGCAGCAGGGGCTTTTTCAGTGAGTAAGCTCTTCACATCAGGTGGTCAAAGTACTGGAGCTTGAGCTTCAGCATCAGTCCTTCCAATGAGTATTCAGGGTTGATTTTCTTTAAGATTGATTGGTTAGCCCATTTTCTCAGATTCTGGCAAAAATGCTTCTGCTTGCTTTTAAAGGGAAACAGCTAAGGCCAAGCTACCCAAGCAACCCTTCTAGAGCAGATTTTACATCATTAGAGGGGCCTGACTGAGCCCTGTCTAGAACTCTCCACTGCCTATCTTCTGTCAGCCTAATGTTGCTTGTGGCCTTTAGGGCAGCAAGAGAGAGTGCTGTGTATCTAGCAGTCTCTAGTCTCAGAGTCCACCTTGTTTTCTCCTCATTTTCTCAGCATTGGGCAGAATCATGGTCACTCTCAAAGTCGGTGACATAAAGCCACAGTTCCGACTCTAGGAAAATGTGTTGCAAGATTATTTCACAATTGTCTAGTGAGACGCGTTCGGGAGAAGATTCACATACATTGCCACAACTTCTACCAGACACTCCTTCAAAGTGCAGAAAAATGTGAATTTGTCCCAAAGTTTGCCAGAGATCAAGTTCAGCGGCCAGGGTCCACTTCCAAATCATTGTAGTTACTTCACATAGTTGGTACTAACAAACCTGAGAACCACTGATTTTGTTGCAAAGTTAATCTTGTTCTCTGACCACAGGCCACACTTCCAAACACAGGCAGCTTGATCCCAGCTGCAGACAGGGTTCTGGAGAAATAGCCTGGGTGTGTGAGTGGACCACAAGGAAAGATCACAGCCCAGAGGTCACCCTCTTGATAGCAGGCCAACTATCTTAACCTCCACAGGGAAATAAAATCACTGTGAGGGATCTATGAGTGCTGAATAGCTATTTATAAAATTAATGGCAAACTTCTTTAAGGGAGTAATTGTTGTCTGCATTTCACATGTCTGCCCATGGCTTGTCTGTTTCCGTATGGAACCAGAAATTAATGCTGAGCAGAGATTTCCCTCCACTTCTTCCACTGGCAGAAAGCATATCATGTCTCAGCACACCAGGGGATACCCGGTAACCTGCTGGGGAGCGTGAGCTGGAGCCGTTCCTATGACAGCATGTGCCACTTTGCCTTAATAAAAGTTACCAAACTGAAAACAGATGACAGCCACAGATGCTGAGAAACTGAAATGTATAAACAGTCTCCTTTCTTTGCTATAGTTTTTGTTTTTTTTTTTTTAAATTTGGTCAGTTTTTTTTTTTAACCAGTTTTGTGTGTGTGTGTGTGTGTGTGTGTGTGTGTGTGTGTTGCCCATGTGTTAATGAAGACTGTGGGAGGCCCTTGGCCCAGTGCTGTTCACCAGGTTGTAGCCTGAAGAAAAGGCTCCCTGGGACACTGACCAGACTTGATGAAATGACAGGGTGGTCTGCTCTAGAAGAATCCACTTCACACAGAGGGTCTCCTTTGATTATTTCTACTTTTGTCATCAGAAAAAAACATGGGAATCCAGTCTATTTTCCTGAATCTTTCTGCACTATACCAGTTCCCCTCGTTTTACACTCTCTTTCCCTGCTAGGCTACCCTATCAGTCAGCAATATTTATGAAAACTCTTTTGTAGGCCGAACAGTAGCATTCGATTCCATGAAATACAAAGAAATAAGCAAAATAATCCCTGCCTTTGAGGAGCATCTAGACTATTGTAGGAACAACCACGCACGAGTATGAACAACATGGCATTTTGTGAAAGCAACATCATTCCAGAGTGTAAAATGTCATTATAAATGGGAAAGCGATACGGCACAAGTGAAAAAGAGTGAAGTGACATGTAAACAGTCCTCCTAGAAGAGGTAAGCTCTGAAAAAAATCATTGATAACACCACCATGTACTATATTCCAAGCTGCAAATAACTCAAATCACCAAGTTTCTTTGAATCTACCTTCAAGTTTCCTTCGGTCTTTTTTCCAACCCTGGCTTTTTCTTCCTACCACCACCAGGCCATAAAGCACTTTGTTCCAATAACATTTTAACTGGCCTTCCTGTGTTCAGCCTCTCTTCCGTTTCATCTCTTTCATGTGCAAGTATCAGATTTTCTTTGTAAAATATAATGATTTCCATTAAATAACTGGCCTGTTCAAAAATGAATAATTGCTTCTCAGGAAAGAGGAGAGGGACTGTACCTGTAGAATCTGGGTATGATCTATGTATAAATCAGCATGTAATAGCTAAACAGTATGTAACAGATTATTAAACTATTCTTATTAATATTTAGGTAAATGCTCAGTTAACTGTATGTATTCCTTTTCATAGCATTGGTTTCATCATTCACAGAGAATTAAGTCCTGAAATAAAAGAACCTCTTCAAAGCCATAAACCTAAATCATGTAGTCATAAGCAAAAATTTAGAATAATTAGCCTAATATGCAAAGTGTGGAAAGAGAGAACCATATACTGTTGAAATCTAGATGGACCATCCTTTGCCAAGATACTCACCAACTAGATGGCAAACTGATGAGGCAACAAGAAGGAAAGATCTCAGGTTGAAAAGGGCTAATGTTTAATATTATATTCCATAATTTCTCCAGCAAAGCAGGTGACAACCATCTTCCTTTCACCCTGGAAACTTTTACTCACTTGATTTTTTTCATCCTTTCAAGAACTCCCAGTATCAAATGAACTCATCAAATCAAGAAGAATGGATAAAGTAATGAGTTGAAAACTTTTTCTAAAATTATAATACATAGGAAGCTAAAATAATTAAAACAACATGGTTTGGGTTTCTAAATAGACAATCAGATAAAACAGACAATAATGAAATAAACATATAATGTCAAAAACTAGATATTAATTACCTATAAGAAATTAGTATATATGACATTCTTAACCAATGATGAAAAGACAATGCTCAGATGAATAGGTAGCCACCTTTGGGAGGAAGGGGTGGTGGTGGAAATTCCTTGTTGTCTTACTTCACCTCTGATTTCAAAACAAAGTTCAGGGTAAAGATAAGATTTAAATATATTTTTAAAGAAGCAGTGAAAGTCCAAGAAGAAAACATGCCAAAAATATTTTATGAAACAGAAAGGAGGGGTAGCTGTTTGGGGAAAGAGTTTGTTATTTCCTCAAAAACTTAAACATAGATACCACATGACTCAGCAATTCCACTCCTAGGGATACATCCAAGAGAATTAAAAATATATGTTCATACAAAAACATTCATGTATGTGAATATTCATTAAGATGGATATAATCCCAGTGTCCTTCAACTGGTAAATGTATAAACAAAATGTGGTATAGCCAAACAACGGAGTATTAGTCAATCGTAAAAAGTCATGTAGTACCCATACGTGCTACACCGTGGCCATATGAAGAACCATATGCTAAGTGAAAGGAGGCCACACAGAGGCCACAGAGACACAGAGGCCACACACATGTTATATGATTCTATTTATATGAACTATGCAGAGTAGGCCAATGTATAGAGACAGAAGGTAGATCAGAGGTTGTCAGGGGCCAGAGGGAGTGGGGATGAGGAATGACTGCCAGGGCACAGAGGGTTTCTTTTTCGGATGATGAAAACAGTCTCTGGTTATACAGTGATGATATTCATTTTGGAATCATAATAGAAACAGCAAGCGAGATCTCACAAGGTGAGAGCAAATCTCTTTTCCATATCAGCTGAATCTCAAAGAACAACTTTGGAGTCTGAGAAATAAGATAAATATTTTTTTATTTTATAATTTGTTTTAATTAATATCATGATATTAACTTCCTCCTTTAATTATATGACTTATACATATGTTAAGCTATTTAAAGTTATTTTTATTGTAAAATGAGACCAAAGTTAGTTATATAGTCATATATACTATATAGTGGTAGTATCTATGGGTTCCTGTTATTTTGGGGAACTAAAGTAACCCATAGGAAAATATGATTTATATTGAAAAATTCATTTTATAGTCAACTGTTCAGGAAGATGAAAGACATAAGGGAGAAATATCTGTAAATAAAACAAATCTACAGGGCTACTGTGAACTATTGATTTTTTAAAAGTCTATTTAAATCTTGTATAAATCTATATAAAGTTCAAAGAGCTATATTATATTATATTATGTTATATTATGTAGTACTATATTTATAATCCCTCAGCTGAAATCCCTGTGGCTATGTGGATTTCAAACTTCAGAACTGGGGGATTTTACAAAGGTAACACAGCATGTCTACCGTATGTTGCATACCAAGTCAGCCAAGGCTGGTGCCATTCCCTGTAATCAAACCCATTAATATTTGCAGAAAAAAGCACACAAATTCACACTAACTGAAGTAAATAAGACTATAAATAGACTCACATAAGTTCAAGTCAGGTTTTCTTCCAAATTTGTTCAGGTCACCTTAAGTTTTGCCATCATATAAAGTAAAGGACCCTAATTTTCCTGGCCTGTTGCATTTCAGAACTGTGTCTGAGAGATTCTGGATCTGTGTCTGTTCATGCTCAGTCGTATCCGACTCTGCAAGCCATGGACTGTAGTCACCAGGATCTTCTGTCCATGGGATTCTCCAGGCAAGAATACTGGAGCGGGTTGCCATTTCCTTCTCCAGGGGATCTTCCCACCCAGGGATCGAACCCACATCTCTTGCATCTTCTGCACTGGCAGGCAGATTCTTTACTAGCTGGGCTATGGGCGAAGCCCTTATGGACCTAATATATTGCTATTTTAAAATAATTTGTCTTGAAACTCTCTATATAATTAATTTACTAAGCAATTCTACATTTTAGCATTTCTGAGTTTTGAAGGTGTTCTTTTTTTGATGCCTGGGAATTTTGTTTGTTTGTTCAATCTGGGGGTTCTTCAAGAAAAGATTACATTTCACTTTAAACAGTAAATGTGGTTGATGATCAAATCATACTATGTGCAAAGCTAGATGTTTATTTAAAGTAGCATTGCGAAGAAATGATCACTCCGGAAGTGATGTGTTTTGTAAGTAGAGATTTTTACAGATCAGAATTTGTTAAAATGGCCCTATTAGTACCATAAAAATCAGCAAAAGGCGAATCAAAGTTTTTTATCTGTAATACAAAGACATAACTATGAAACTATGAAGTTACAGGCATAATTTATCAACTCTCTCTTTGGTTTGTGGGGTGGAGCAGTCACAAACACACACACACACACACACACACACACACGCCCTCCAGTCTCAAATTCTCAAAATGTCACTACTGTAATTATTGTTCTGCTACCTCTCATGGGAGCTTCTAACTCCTCTGACTTATTTGCATTTTTAAATTCCCTTCCTTTCTCCAGGGTTGTGATAACATGCACCTCGTTTTATTTGTGTTAGTATTATATTAATAGCTTATTCAATCATTGTAGCTATGCCTTATAAATATTTCATACTCTGGCATTTAAAAAGCAATGTTGTTTTCAAATAGAATAACTCAGGACTTGAATGCCAGCATGAGCTAAAAATATGAATCCAAAGAGTTTCTCATCTTTTAGAGTAAAAAGTACTAAAAACTTTAGGATCCTGACCTTCTTTAACTTTAAAAATCTCAGAAATAATTCCTTATATTGTATAAAACTAGTAATTTTTAAAAATTATTCCACTATATAACAAATTTCTAACAAAGTCTTCACTGCTTGAGAGATTGATAATGTCACTACTGAAAGCACAATTTTGAGTTAGAAGGGAATCTGATCAACCCCTCATTGCACAAATAAGAGGACTGAGATTAGTAAAGGTTGTTGCCTGCAATGCAAGAGTTGCAGGAGACACAGGTTCAATTCCTGTGGGAAGGGAAGGGAAGAGATCCCTGGGTTGGGAAGACCCCCTGGAGAAGATCATGGCAACCTACTCCAGTATTCTTGCCTGGAGATCCCTAAGGACAGAGGAGCCTGGCAGGCTACAGTTCATGTGGTCACAAAGGGTCAGACATGACAGAAGTGGCTTAGTATGTATGCACTCATTAGGACTCAAGCTGAGATCTCTAAGACTAGTGCTCTTCATCCCACCAATTTGGTTGCTGTTGCCTTGGTCTGTTTATCTCATATCCCCATTAGAACCACAAGCAACCTGAGCAGAGGAATCAGGCATCATTCTCCCCTTTCAATTTCCTTTATACAATAGATTTTTAATTCATACATGTGGAGCTATCATCAATCTCATAAGTGCTTGAAATTGCCACTCATTTGGCTTTCACTGTGATTTTAACTTAACAACATCCAAGACGCTGCTCTAATTTTTCCAGCCATTTGCATGTATTTTCAAAGAATTCCCAGCTGCAAGTCCTTATGCACAATGATATTAAAGTAAGAGCCCAATGCACAGCGACAAGTCACAATGCTTATGTCAAGGGAAGATTGTTTTACTCTCACAATACATCTGCCCAAAGATGAGAAGATCAGGTAATTAGACCATGCTGGGACACCTTCTTAATCTGAAGCATCAGACATGGGTTGAAATTTACATGAGAAGCTTTGCTGATGGAAAAAGTGGATGGAGGGTAAAAGAGACCCTTGCCTCTGCCCTGCACAAACATCACAATGAACTTCAGTTCAGTTCAGTCGCTCAGTCGTGTCCGACTCTTTGCAACCCCTTGAATCACAGCACACCAGGCCTCCCTGTCCATCACCAACTCCCAGAGTTCACTCAAACTCGCGTCCATCGAGTCAGTGATGCCATCCAGCCATCTCATCCTCTGTCGTCCCCTTCTCCTCCTGCCCCAATCCCTCCCAGCATCAGGGTCTTTTCCAATAAGCCAACTCTTCGCATGAGGTGGCCAAAATATTGGAGTTTCAGCTTCAGCATCAGTCCCTCCAATGAACACCCAGGACTGATCTCCTTTAGGATGGACTGGTTTGATCTCCTTGCAGTCCAAGGGACTCAAGGGTCTTCTCCAACACCACAGTTCAAAAGTATCAATTCTTTGGCACTCAGCTTTCTTCACAGTCCAACTCTCCCATCCATACATGACCACTGGAAAAACTATAGCCTTAACTAGACGGACCTTTGTTAGTAAAGAAATGTCTCTGCTTTTCAATACGCTATCTAGATTGGTCATAACTTTCCTTCCAAGGAGTAAGCGTCTTTTAATTTCATGGCTGCAGTCACCATCTGCAGTGACTTTGGAGCCCAAAAGAATTAGACCATTCTGGGACACCTTCTTAATCTAAAGCATCAGATGTGGGTTGAAATTTACATGAGAAGCTTTGCTGTTGGAAAAAGTGGATGGAGGGTAAAAGAGACCCTTTGCCTCTGCCTGGCACAAACATCACAGTGAACTTAGGTGAGAATATGGCTTGTTGTTTCTAGAGTTGTTACCACGACAGTGTGTTCCATGGGAGAGGGGCCCTAAAATGATTCATGTAAACTTTTTAACTCTATGATCTGTAAAGTGAGGACAATCCTTGTAACTGGTTTAAATGATTATGAGATTACCATGAAGAGCTCACTGGGCCTTGAAACACGAGAAATCTAATATATCTTGCATCCTTTCACCATGTTCCATTCCCAATTTAAGATTACTATTGAATGCCGGAGTGTACTATGTTAGGAGGCATTTTCCCTTGCCTGTGGACAGAAGGGCAAATCTTAAACAGTGGCTATGTGTGAGGGTGAAGGTGGGGAGAGAACACTTTCTGGATTGAAACATCACTGCTAAAAATATCTCACATTTTAAGTAAAAAATTCTATTGTTACTTTTTTGTTGTTTTGATTGTTTTAGTTGCTAAGTTATGTCTGACTCTTTGAGACTCTACAGACTGTAGCCTGCCAGGCTCCTCTGTCCATGAAATTCTCCACACAAGAATACTGGAGCGAGTTGCCATTCCCTCCTCTGGGGGATCTTCCTGACCCAGGGATCCAACCCGTGTCCCCTGTGTTTCCTTCATAGGCAGGTGGATTTACTTTTTAGAACTTTTAATTTTGATTTAATTCTAAATATACAGAAAAACTGTATATTTAATTTTAAATATACAGAATGAGTAGGACAAGGAATCTTCATATACCCTTTACCCAGATTATATGAATTGTTTATATATTTTTTCCCATTCTTTGTCTCTCTCTCTCTCAACCATTTGAGAGGAAACTGGAAACATCATGTTCTTTTACCCTGAAACTCTTCAGTGTGCATTTCTTAAGAGCACTGACATGATTATCACTTATCAAAATCAGGAAATTTAGCATTGATAACATGTGCTAATTGTAATTATTAATGTTTTTTTCTTCTTTTAACTTGAAGTTAGCTGATGTAAAATATTATATAAGCTGCTGCTGCTGCTGCTAAGTAGCTTCAGTCGTGTCCGACTCTGTGTGACCCCATAGACGGCAGCCCACCAGGCTCCCCCGTCCCTGGGATTCTCCAGGTAAGAACACTGGAGTGGGTTGCCATTTCCTTTTCCAATGCATGGAAGTGAAAGGCGAAAGTGAAGTCGCTCAGTCGTGTCCGACTCTTAGCGACCCCGTGGACTGCAGCCTACCAGGCTCCTCCATCCATGGGATTTTCCAGGCAAGAGTACTGGAGTGGGGTGCCATTGCCTTCTCCGATTATATAAGCTACAGATGTTCAATACAGTAATTCGCAATTTTTGGAAGTTATACTCTATTTGAAGTTATTATAAAATATTGGCTATATTCCCCAAGTTGTACACTATATCCCTGTAGCTTACTTTCCTGATGTTCAAGCTGGTTTTAGAAAAGGCAGAGGAACCAGAGATCAAATTGCCAACATCCGCTGGATCATGGAAAAAGCAAGAGAGTTCCAGAAAAACATCTATTTCTGCTTTCTTGACTATGCCAAAGCCTTTGACTGTGTGGACCACAATAAACTGAAAAATTCTGAAAGAGATGGGAATACCAGACCACCTAACCTGCCTCTTGAGAAATCTGTATGCAGGTCAGAAAGCAGCAATTAGAACTGGACATGGAACAACAGACTGGTTCCAAATAGGAAAAGGAGTACGTCAAGGCTGTATATTGTCACCCTGCTTATTTAACTTCTATGCAGAGTACATCATGAGAAACGCTGGACTGGAAGAAACACAAGCTGGAATCAAGATTGCTGGGAGAAATATCAATAACCTCAGATATGCAGATGACACCACCCTTATGGCAGAAAATGAAGAGGAACTAAAAAGCCTGTTGATGAAAGTGAAAGAGGAGAGTGAAAAAGTTAGCTTAAAGCTCAACATTCAGAAAAAGAAGATCATGGCATCCGGTCCCATCACTTCATGGGAAATAGATGGGGAAACAGCGGAAACAGTGTCAGACTTTATTTTGTTGGGCTCCAAAATCACTGTGGATGGTGACTGCAGCCATGAAATTAAAAGACATTTACTCCTTGGAAGAAAAGTTATGACCAACCTAGATAGTATATTCAAAAGCAGAGACATTACTTTGCCAACTAAGGTCCGTCTAGTCAAGGCTATGGGTTTTCCAGTGGTCATGTATGGATGTGAGAGTTGGACTGTGAAGAAGGCTGAGCGCCGAAGAATTGATGCTTTTGAACTGTGATGTTGGAGAAGACTCTTGAGAGTCCCTTAGACTGCAAGGAGATCCAACCAGTCCATTCTGAAGGAGATCAGCCCTGAGATTTCTTTGGAAGGAATGATGCTAAAGCTGAAGCTCTAGTACTTTGGCCACCTCATGCGAAGAGTTGACTCATTGGAAAAGACTTTGATGCTGGGAGGGATTGGGGGCAGGAGGAGAAGGGGACGACCGAGGATGAGATGGCTGGATGGCATCATGGACTCGATGGACGTGAGTCTGAGTGAACTCTGGGAGTTGGTGATGGACAGGGAGGCCTGGCGTGCTGCGATTCATGGGGTCACAAAGAGTCGGATGCGACTTAGCGACTGAACTGAACTGAATAGTTTGTATATCTTAATCCTCTACCCTCATCTTGTCCTTCCCGCTTCCCTCTCCACACTGGTGATCACTAGTTTATTCTCTGAATTTGTTTCTTTTTTGTTGTATTCACTAGTTTATTTTTATCCACATATAAGTGATATCTTACAGTATTTATCTTTCTCTGCCTGACTTATTTCACTTAGCATAATACCTTCCAAACCCATCTGTGTTGTTGCAAATGTCAAAATTTCATTCATTTTTATGACTGAGTAGCAGTCCATCGTGTGTACACACAGATACACACACACATATATACTACACATTCTTTATGCGTTCCTCTGTTGATGGACTCTTAGGCTGCATCCATATCTTGGCTATTGTATTATAAATAATGCTGCTATGAATAGTGGGGTGTATGTATCCTACAGCTAATATCTACTATATGGTGTAGACCTCATACTAATGGCAAGAGTTGTATAATAATATGTGGGTCATATATTGTTAACCATCTAGAGGTCTGTTGTTATAATGACACACTTGACTTCCCTGCTCACATTTTTGAAAGTTGGCAACATTAAATAAAGATCAAAATTATGTAAGAAGTGTAGAAGACATGAAAAGAGTGATTTATGTTAGGGAGAGCTGAGTACCAACTAAGAGAGAAATTTAAATTTAGAAACTAAGCAATTCTGTTTCTCAAATTTCAGCATTCATTAACTCCAGCTTCTCCCACTACTGTGTTTTTGAGTTTTCAATTGTATGGGTGCTCCATTATCAAATATTTTAACTCATCAAAATATTACTTATAATATGCCTAGAATTAGGCATAAACAGTATTTTTATTTATATCCTACTTTATCTCAAAAAGAATTTATGAATGCTATAAAATTGCATAACATATAACAGGGAAAGATAAACATCAGAATTATTGAATTAAAAAATGAGTGTGACAAAGTTAGGAGCCCATTGCAAGTCCCCTTCCCAACCTAGCATTTAGTACACAGCAGGTACTCAATAACTATTGATTGATAATAAAAGAAAACTCTATTAAATGTTTTTCTATGTACCACATCTGGTATCTAATGGCAATAAAAGCCCAATTTCATTTAATCCTCACATTCACCATGGAGGTGAATTCTCTTCTTATCCCCATTATACAGATGCTTACACTGAGCTTCAAAGAAGCTAACTTATCCATCAGTGGTAAAGTTAAGCTACAAGCCCAGCTCTTCTAATTCCTGGAATTTTAACCACTGCAAGCCTCCAAAATTAATTCTCTAGAATCGCTGCTCAGGAAAACTTGGTAGAAAACTAAGAAGGCCACCTCAGCATCACCTCAGCTCTGTCAAATGAATGAAAGAACCAATGAATTTGGTAGGCCACATATTTTCGTCTCCTTGGCCTTGAATAAGTCATGTTCCCTCTGTCTGTTAAATGAAGGTGGGGCAAACGTTTTTCACAGTTTCCTTCAACACGATAATGACTAGTTAGACTATTCCATTTTACAAACAAGGACCTCAAGATCAGAGAGTTAAGGGGAATACAGACTTACATTTACAATAGGAAAATTAATTATTTGATAAAATTCATTAACTCATTAATAGATGATATCTCCAAAGTCTTTGAGTAACATCCCTCAAGTTACTTGGAGCTCTTCTTAATGTTTTGCTTCTTAATGTTTTGCTTCTTAATGACTACTTTCACCCATAAGTGAGAGCCCATTATGAACTACCCTGATTATGATCAGAGTCAAATTTAAAGAACTGAACTGTACTTTGATTATTCAGTATACAAATAGTGTTTAGCTTCAGCCTTGGTAGTTTAGTCACTAAGTCGTGTCCGACTCTTGTGACCCCATGGACTGTAACTCACCAGGCTCCTCTGTCCATGGAATTCTCCAGGCAAGAACACTGGAGTGGGTTGCCACTTCCTTCTGCAGGGGATCTTCCCAACCCAGGGATCAATCCCTGGTCTCCTGCACTGCAGGCAGATTCTTTACTGACTGAGCTAACAGGGAAGCCCAGTTCCAGCCTTACAATCAGTTAAAGTGTAGTTAACCTATTTATCTGGTAAGGATGGGAAGGTGAAAACAGATAAGAAAAAATATGTATTGAGCCCTTATTGTGTGCCAGGCACTTTGTGAAAGTTGTCCTGTTTAATGCCCAGGAAGGTTAGATGAGACAGCAGAACAGGAATCTCAACCTAATATCATTCTTTCAAATCTGTTTTTGGACCATAAAGAAGGCTGTGTCTCCCAAAATAGAAACTTTTGAATTGTGGTGCTGGAGAAGACTCTTGAGTCTCTTGGACAGCAAGGAGATCAAACCAGTCAATCCTAAAGGAAACCAACTCTGAATATTCATTGGAAGGACTGATGCTAAAGCTGAAACGTCAATACTTTGGCCACCTGATGCAAAGAGCTGACTCACTGGAAAAGACCCTGTTGCTGAGAAAGATTGAGGGCAGGAGGAAAAGGTGGTGACAGAGGATGAGATGGTTGGATGGCATCACTGACTCAATGGAGATGAGTTTGAACAAACTCCAGGAGATAATGAAGGACAGGGAAGCCTGCTGTGCTGCAGTCCATGGGATCACAAAGTAGGACATGACTTAGTGACTCAACAACTCTGTTCTTATTTAGAAAACAGAAATATTAGTTTTAACTTCAGAATAAAGTTGTGAGGATTAAACAGGAAAAAAAGAAACGTCTTTGAAAAAGAGCTTTGTAAACCATAAAGTACTATGCCCACATAGAACAAAGTGCACGGTCTCCTAAAGATCATTCTACTTGTAACTTTTAATATGTCCAGACTCAAGATTATCATATTGAAGATATCTAGTTCCTTCTGTGGGCTCCCAAATAGAGTTCTGAAAAAACACATTGGGGGCATCTTTCAATTCCAATCCCTTCTCCCTTCTACATACATCTCCGCCCACAAACAACTGTCCTAAACCAAACCTGTCTTCTCTCTACCTTCCCCAGGACTGCCCAGTGCTATAGAGAAAGAGGAGCCACATGGATTGCTATACGTCTATTGTTATAGTTGAGTGTATAGCAGGAGACATCCAGGAAGTACTTTTCAAGACATCTGACTGCATTAAAATCATCACCCTTCTATTTCCCTATAAACTGAATTTCCTACACAAACTGCAAGCAAGCTGCCATAAAATTTTAGATTCCATCTGGCAAGCCCAGCATTATGCATGGATTTCTCTACCCTAAGTGAAGGGTATTGTCAGATTTGAACCTTCCCCAGAGAAACTGGGACACCAAGCACAATTGGAGACAGGAGCTGTGCATGCCAACCTGTGGTGTTCATTCTAAATGGATGACACATGAACTTCAAAGAGCATTTTACAATGCACAGCATAAAAGAATTCAAGTCAGGGGTGGCTGGAACTGAAAGACAAAACAAACATTTCCATTTGCTAGGTAGGGAGTGAACCAACTGCAGTGAGCCCCCCCTTGTTAAAATCAGGGCCTGGAGTAAAAAGTGTAGTGAACATGCCGAGCTCATTATTGTGCTTCCTAGTAAAGTGGACAAAAAGCATATTTCTGAAATGATGTTTATTACCATATCGTGTATTCTCTTAAGAAGCTGAACAGCTGCTGTCTAACCACTGTCTTAATGGAAAGCAAATTTAAGATTTTGGAAGCTTTTGGTGGTATTGGGTGTTGGGAGGCTGGCAGGGAGAAGGGGCTTCCTTCCTTTCTATCTCCCTTTCTGTTTTTCTCTTTTTATTTCTTTCTATAGTTTTGCAAAGACTTTACTACTAGATGATTGATTGGGTTATGTAACTAAGTCAGTGTAAAAGCCTCAAGTGTGCCAAGAACAAAGAAAAAGTTAGAATTTAGGCAAAGATGAGAAATTTTACTTTGACCAAATAACTAAATCACTGATTGCTCCAATGATCGTCCTTGAGAGGAATGGTGTTATCATTCTAACAGAAAGGAAGGCAAACACTGAACACCGAGTTTGCAGACTCACTTTGTAAACTCACTGAAGCATAGGATCATCACTAAGTCAAACTTTACAGTTTCTTTTCTTACCCAGATCAAAAACATAAAGATGCTTTGGCAGAAGCGTCTGTCAAATTCTCAAGACTATCCAAAAGCAACCTGCTCAGAGATTCAGCAAGCCACACCCAGAATAGACACACACAAAGTCCAATAATGTCACAACACACAACAGAAAAGTGGTCGAGCGCCCAGTGCGGTAGCCAAGCGATGCTGGGCTGCTTTGGAAAAATAGCACAAAATCTCTGAAAGGATAACTGGTACCCACGTGGAGAGTGAAGAGGCCCCTATGTCTTTCTGTGATATGGTACCACAGGGTCAAAGCAGGGAAAAGCAGCAGCTTTGACAAAAATGGTAAAGAACAGAATTTCAGTGGTATCTCAATAAAGCTGGAAACAATTCTCTTTCATTTTAAAGAAATACTAACAGACACAGACACAAATTTTTAATTAAGAAAAACATCTGAGCACAGAATTTCAATCTCCAGTTGCAGGTTGAAGGTGCAGTTTTTAAGCCTTGAATCTATAAACCTGTAAGTAAGATGAAAAAGCAAAGAAACAGAGCAAGGAATACACGAACATAGAATGACCAAAAGAAGGCTCTCAAGGAAAATCAACGCTTTAACCCAGAATAATTCTTCATTATTACTACAGAGGGTTGTGGTGGCTACCATCAAAGTGAGAATGTGTTTGAGACTGATTGGGTGTTATTATATACTTTGGGGGATTAAGCCTCCCCACACCATGGAAAACGCTCAGATTCATCCCATTTCCTGATTTCTGATGATTGGTCCTCATCATCCAACTATAAAGACCTGGATCATCCCAGTTGCATTTTGTAGTTACAAGGGGCTGAGCACATCTGCAGCACAGCAGTGAGGACTGAAGACCTCAAAGGAAAGTCATCCACTTGAGATCCGTGATGTGTGTTTCCAACGTCAAATGCAATTAATTTTTAAACGGGCACTTGGGTTTTAGGAGCATCCACCCAAGGCTTTCACTGGTGACTGCCTGAGTGATGATTTCAGTTCTGCTCATCAAGGGCAGCTGGCCCTTCTATCCACTCACTCTTGGAACAACCTGACACCCGTTGCAGTCTGCTCAGCCCAGATGGATAACGCTATCAGACCTATGCTTGTTCATTATCATCTCCCCAAACGCGATGTCATGGGAGGCAGAGACGAAGCTTGTGAGAAAAATTCTCCATCACCTTACACCATTATTAATTTTAAAGTTTAAAATGTACAGATTTGATGTAGAATAGATATCAGAGCATAAGGTTTAGAGTTCTCTGTTGCTGTTTTGCTGTTAGTCACTAAGTTGTGTCCAACTCTTTGTGACCCCATAGACTGTAGTCCACTAGGCTCCTCTGTACTTGGGATTTCCCAAGCAAGAGCACTAGAGTGGGTTGCCATTTGCCACTCCAGGGGTTAGACTCCTCTGTCTCCTACATAAATGTTCATCTCCTGTAACTGTATGTGGCATTTCATTGGGGTTTTCATGAAGTAGAAGTTTCAATTATAAGTAATGCAGAATTGTCCTTTTTATACAACTAATATTTCATTATCTTGAAATTCAGAAATGGTTTCATTTCTTTCATTTTTCTGCTCCCAACGGGGTATCATTTCAGTCACATGTGAGTGTTTTTAGATCATTGATATACAGTTGTTTTTTTTAAATCACTTTATTTTATATCTTATTATGAAAATTTCAAACATACAGGAAAGTAGAAAAAACGATATATTACATATCATCTCAATTCAACAATTCTGCATTTTTCCCCATATTTGCCTTGTATATACAAATCTGTGTTTGTATGTGTGTAAGACATCAGGACCTATTACACTTGATTTCTTCAGTATGTATTTCCAAAGTAGAAAAGCATTCTCTCCTACATACCACAATACCATTATTATACCAAACCCAATTAACAATAATTCCCTAAATTCATATCATTCTCATTTCACATTTCCTCACTTGTTCCTAGAATATTTTTATCTCTATTGGTTTATTGCCTGTTCTTTTGAAATAAGATCCATTAAATGACAAGGTATTGCATTTGGTTGTTAAATTTCTGAAGTCTTTTCAGATCTAGGCAGGAAGTTCTTTTTTTTTTATCACTTAACTGATATACAGTTAAGTGGTTTTGAGACACTGATCAGTGAAATAGGTAGTAAGAAAAAATATGCTAATCTATCTGATTTTGAAGGTTAGAATTCAGGATTAAGATTCAAAACCATAGGAGCTTCGTGATGATCCCACTGCATTTATCTGGAAGTTGGTGCTGCTATGGGCTTCCCCGGTGGCTCAGATGGTAAAGCATCTGCAATGCAGGAGACACAGGAGATGCAGGTTCAGTCTCTGGAGAGGGGATGGCAACCCACTCCAGTGTTCTTGCCTGGAGAATTCCATGGACAGAGGAGCCTGGCGGGCTACAGTCTGTGGGGTCGCAAAGAGTTGGATACGACTGAGTGACTAACTCACACACGTGCATGCGCACACACACACGCAGTGCTGCTATATGGTGAGTGGGTAGATCGGCTACGTATTTTTAAGAGTGCTCCGTAGAAAAGGCCAAGTACAGGAATCTAAATAAGAATGAATAAATTCTGAAGCAGGTCTGCGCTACAGGGGATCTTGAGAAAGTCTCTGTTTCTCTGAAACAGAGGTGTATAAGGTTCACCCTGCAATCTTATTTATTGGTTCTCAAGCTCCCACCTTCAAACGTATTGGGTAAGACTACACTTTCAGGAGGGGCTTCCAAGACCCTGCTGCCTCAAGCTGAAGGAGGAAATACAGGTGCAGACAGTGAGCAAGTCTATCCAAAACCCCTGGGCTGGAATTAAGCACCTTAGGTTTGTGACTGTCATGCTAAATAACTTTAAAATGGTAAAATAATAATTTCCAAAAGGAAAAGCATGGGATTTAGAGTTTATTTATGAAAAGAAAGAGGAACTAATCTGGATTAAATAGCCCTCTTCAGGTATTATATAGAGAAGAGGGTAATCAGCTGGTATTTCATTCTACTGCTTTTAGAATGAGAATGAATTTAATTCAGCTTAAACATGCTGAGCGCCATGTAAAAGCTTCATGTTAGCCTGTGACTGCTCAAGTTTATGTTAGATATTTACATTGTACAATACAAAAAGGATGTCTGTTATGCGACAGTGAAATTGGTTGTGAGGGGAAAAAAATGATTATGGAGTATGGTGGCTTTAAGGATAAATATCTACCTGTCTATAGAATGAATTTATTTGGAAAGAGGGGAATCTATCATATCACCTGTCATCTAATATATTGTCTTTTTAAATTAAAAAAAATTTGTTTGGACCTCTCTGAATAAATTATAACTATAGCAACCTAAAACTTTAGATTTGCATAACATGTATGGTGGTCTGTGATCACTTCCATCCCTTCATCAAAGAAAGTAAAGCAGATTCTAGGATGAGAGAGCTGTCTTGCTCCAGATAATAGTGAAAGCAGCACTGGACTTGGAGGCAGAAGGCCTGGATTAGCATTCGAGCTCTGCCACTTACCAGCCAGGTGACTGCAGGCAAATTGTGTGTGTGTGTGTGTGTGTGTATAGAGAGAGAGAGAGAGAAGGAGAAGCTATATATAATTATATAACTCTCTAAGTCTCATTTCCTTCACACATAAAAGGCAGATATTGAAAATAATCAGTCAAGCAATTATTCTGAAGGTTTAATAGTTCCTGGAATGTAAGCTTCCAGCACCTAGACTGATGCCTGGCATATATACATTATTGAATAAATGATAAATTAGTATATGTATATATATATATATATATATATCCATAATCACTAGCAAAAAAGAATGGAAACTGACGTAACCTCCTTGGTCCCATTGCCCTTCTGTGAACATGACATTTCTATCTGGGAACTTCTAAGAATGTCTAACAGGCAAACTTCCTACTGTGGTTGTAGTCATGATGATTCTTGTTATCCCCATCACAGCAGCATTTGTTGAGTGTTACTAAGCACCAGGCACTGCACTAAATGTTTCACATGCTTATCTCTTATGATCCTCACAATAGCACTGGAGGCAAGAAGATTATTGCCCCCATTTTATAGCTGGGGAGACCAAAGCTAAAAGAGGCTAAGTAACTTTTGAGAAAGCTCACAGCTAGTTAGTGGTGGAGCTCAGGAGGAGAATGCAGACATCAGAGTCCAGAGCCCAGGCTCATGGGGAAGAGCAAGCGTTTGGAGCAAAGAAGCCTGTGTTTGAGGATCTGTATGGCCCCGTCTGAACGTGAATATATCGACACAACTTCTTGCAGCCTAAATAATCAGAAAAATAAATCCCACATCACAGGGTTATTGTGAGCACCAAGTACCTGACTGTAGTTTACTTTCCTATGAACACTGAAACCAGGACCATGTTCTACTAATATTTAAATCCTAGGTACTTAGACCTTTGAAAAGCTCTATTGCACTTGTTAGATAAACAGAATTTGAGTAATTTAATAGGAAATTCTTCTGTATAACCAGAATTCTGTTGGATAAATTAATATTCACAAGTTGCTTTGTGACTATAAAACACTGCAAATTCCAGTAATCCTCTTTATCAACAACACAACCATAGATTGACCAAGAGCCTCCAGCTTATAGACTCTAAGTGATTCCCAAACTCTCTCAATGAACCAATACTCTGCCACAATACAAAGGTGACTTTGGTCACCACTGGCCATGAAATCATGATCTAGGCCTTATAATAGAAGATGAGTAGCTGGTCACCCTAATTACCAACAGATGATTCCAGAAATGAACCTTTTTTTCAAGGAAGTAGTTGAAAAATCATTAGAAAAACATTCAAAATGTGGTCAACAGCAGGGGCCCAGCGTGAGGCTCAAAGCAAACAGTGGAATCTTTAGAAGCCTACTCTGCGTTCCCAGGGTCAGGGGAGCAGACACACGGCAGACTGCAGCACTGAGCTGCTGCGGGAGCCAGAGGCTCTCCTTCAGCCATCTTGACTTCAGCAGGCAAAAAAGGATTGTAATTTAAAATAAAGAAAAGAGAATGTGATATTGCTCATAATATGAACATTGCGATAATAAGCCATATCAGATATGGCATCTCAGCTACTCAAAATAACCATGGACAAAACATAATTTGTCAAATGTTTCCAATTCTGAGATGAGAAGATGAAACTATGGCTAATGGTAGCCTGGAACGGGGTCCAGAAAAAATACAGGCTACTTACCTTGATGCTGCAGTAAGTATATCCCTGGGCTTTCGCCTCTTGGAGCACACCGCAGATGGTCTGAAGGCTTAGTAAGTTCTAGAAAAGACCCAGCCCCGATCACTCTTCCTATGTGAATGAATATGCCAAACAAGATGGAGGCTGCAAAAATATGGCAAGGAGTTCAAATCTTAGCTCATAAGGTGTGATCTGACATATGGTTTCACTTGTAAATCCATCAGTATCAGTCAATTCTTTCACTTAAAAATATTACGATAGAACTCTGAACACAAACTAGGGTAGATCAAGCAGGGACAAAAAGCTTTATCTGGGTCAAAAATTTCTTTTGATTCAAACCTGAAATGACAACCCTGTATGCAAGACAGGAAAAAAGACACAGATGTGTATAACGGACTTTTGGACTCCGAGGGAGAGGGAGAGGGTGGGATGATTTGGGAGAATGGCATTCTAACATGTATACTATCTTGTAAGAATTGAATCGCCAGTCTATGTCTGACACAGGATGCAGCATGCTTGGGGCTGGTGCATGGGGATGACCCAGAGAGATGTTATGGGGAGGGAGGTGGGAGGGGGGTTCATGTTTGGGAATGCATGTAAGAATTAAAGAATTTAAAATTAAAAAAATAAAAATAAAAATAAAAAAAAATTTTAAAAAAGGGATCATGATCCTAAGACACAAACTATTTTATAAAAAGTTATGTACAAGAATGTTCATAATAGTTTTTTAAAAATAATTTCCCCAAATTGGAAAAAAAAATTTATTGGATTTCTTAGTGCCAATAAAATTGACAACCACAATGGAGGGGGGGGGAGGAAAAAGGAAGAAAAAATTCCAAAAGAATCTATAGAACAAGTCAAAAAATAAGATTAATAAATGTTTTTCTTGAGTCTCTGAAAAAAAAAAAAGAGGACACTGCATCTACTTCTAAATTACTTCTTTCATGGAAATAATTACATTCTGTGTCAGAGAGTGTGTGCCTGTGGTGGTAAAGAGACTATATACATGATAAGTCACCTCAGTCATATCTGACTCTGTGCAACCCTATGGACCGTAGCCTGCCAGGCTCCTCAGTCCATTGGATTCTCCAGGCAAAAATACTGGAGTGGGTTGCTGCGCCCTCCTCCAAGGGATCTTCCCAACCCAGGGATCAAACCCAGGTCTCTTACGTCTCCTGCACTGGCAGGTGTGTTCTTTACAACTGGAGCTACCTGGGAATCAGTAAAGAGAGTATCTGCCTAGGAACTGGGTCACTGAATTTCTGTTACAGCTCTAAATCAGTCTCTTTCAGTTTCTTCATCCAAGATCTCCATCACACCATTCTGAACTGGGCATATATCATGTTCCATGGACTCCCTAACAGGTTAACAGGTTAAGAGGTTACATTTAACCTCTTCATTATTATTCCCATATTCCTTTGACTGTGTGGATCACAACAAACTGTGGAAAATTCTTAAAGAGATGAATACCAGACCACCTTACCTGCCTTCTGAGAAATCTATATGCAAGTCAAGAAGCAACAGTTAAAACCGGACATGGAACAAGAGACTGGTTCCAAATTGGGAAAGGAGTACATCAAGGCTGTATATTGTCACCCTGCTTATTTAACTTATATGCTGAGTACGTCATGCAAATGCCAGGCTGGATGAAGAACAAGCTGGAATCAAGATTGCCAGGAGAAATATCAATAACCTGATACCACCCTTATGGCAGAAAGTGAAAGAGCCTCTTGAAAGTGAAAGAGGAGAGTGAAAAAACTGGCTTAAAACTCAACATTCAAAAAACGAAGACCACAGCATCCAGTCCCATCATTTCTAATAGATAGGGAAACAATTTTCTTGGACTACAAAATCACTGCAGATGGTGACTGCAGCCATGAAATTAAAAGACACTTGCTCCTTGGAAGAAAAGTTATGACCAACCTAGACAGCATATTAAAAAGCAGAGACATTACTTTGCCAACAAAGGTCTGTCTAGTCAAAGCCATGGTTTTCCCAGTAGTCATGTATGGATGTGAGAGTTGGACTGTGAAGAAGGCTGAGCACCAAAGAATTGATGCTTTTGAACTGTGATGTTGGTGAAGACTCTTGAGAGTCCCTTGGACTGCAAGGAGATCCAACTAGTCCATCCTAAAGGAGATCAGTCCTGAATATCATTGGAAGGACTGATGCTGAAGCTGAAGCTCCAATATCTTGGCCATCTGATGCGAAGATCTGACTCGTTGAAAAAGACCCTGATGCTGGGAAAAACTGAAGGCAGGAGGAGAAGGGGATGACAGAGGATGAGATGGTTAGATGGCCTCACTGACTCAGAGAAGATGAGTTTGAGCAATCTCTGGTAGCTGGTGATGGACAGGGAAGCCTGGAGTGCTGCAGTCCATGTGGTCGCAAAAAGTCAGACACAACTGAGCAACTGAACTGAACTGAACCAAGACGAAAAAATAAAGGATTCATAAGAAGCCAGCTGCTAGGTGGAGATAAGAGCATAGGATATGGGGTGAGAAGACAGCCTCACCCTATACATCTCTTTGTTCCCTGGTCTTACTTTTATGTAAAGTGCATCCTGGCACACACCATAAACACCGACTCTGCTTCTTTCTCTCCCTATATGTGCGACTCTCCAGTGCCAAGGCTAGAATTCAAATTCAGACCTGTTGACTTAAAAGTCAATGAATAATCTTTCTTTCTTTCTGCAGAGGATGTGAGCAGGACTTCCCTGGGCAGAAGATGACTCAGAACATGCCAAAAAAGAGACAGCTTGGAGGTGGGGAACCAGCAAGACCAGGTCCTCCCCAGGGCTCACTTCCAATGAATCACAGAGTAACAGGGTGCAAGACCGACTGATAAAGAACATCGCTTTCCATATCCCCTTTCTGGTGATTTTAAAAAAGTATGCCTTGATGCTGAATATAAAGCAAGGCTTTGTAGAGGCTTAGGTTAAGGATATTTCTTACTATAAAATATTAAAAACATAATTTATATAGGTTATTTCACAGAGATTATATCTCCCCAGATAATGAAACATTCCATCTCTGGAAATAGCAAAATAAAAGTAAAATCTGCTAGTAATTGGGGACAAAATATCAGCTACAGTAAACTGTGTGAGTGTGCTCAGTTGTTTCCGACCCTCTGCGACCCCCCGGACTGTGGCCCGCCAGGCTCCTCTGTTTGCAGAATTTTCCCAGGCAAGAATATGGGAGTGGGTTGCCATTTCTTTCTCCATGGAATCTTCCCAACTCGGGGATAGAACCTGCATGTCTTGCATCTCCTGTATTGGCAGGCTCATTCTTTTACCACCTTTATACTACCCTTAACAAGCCACTGTTAACAATATGGTGCATTTACATCCAATATTCTCTGATGCATATATAGTGTAAATTTAGAGAGAGCATATGTATATGTATATACATACATATATGTGAAAATATGAAACTGGGATCATACTGTTTATACGTCTTTGTATTCTGCTCTTTTAAATTAACTTAAATTGTTAATGAAATTTTCCAGACTTCAGTCCTCCATTGTTGGGTATGTTGGCTGTGTCCAATTTTTTTAACCATCATAAACAATGCTACAAGAGCATCCTGGTACATAATTTGGCAAAGCCTTTCAGAAAGATATTCTAGGTAAGCTTAGAGCATGTTAGGAGTGTTTACTGTGTGCCAAACATTGTGCTTTGGTTTGCGAGCATTACCTCAGACCTTGCCAAAATCTTATGAGATAATTTGTGATTAATATTTCCTTTGTACAGATAAGAAAACTGAGTATCTTGCCCAAGTTGAAAAAAAAAAAGACCAGAGCCAAGATTAAATATATCCAGTCTGCCTCCAGAGCCTAGACTTTTCATTAGAATGATGCCATGTGTTCTAACATTCTCCCTGCTTGGAGAGGGAGAGGGTGGGATGATTTGGGAGAATGGCATTGTAAAATGTATACTATCATGTAAGAATGGAATCGCCAGTCTATGTCCGATGCAGGATACAGCATGCTTGGGGCTGGTGCATGGTGATGACCCAGAGAGATATTATGGGGAGGGAGGTGGGAGGGGGGTTCATGTTTGGGAACGCATGTACATCTGTGGTGGATTCATGTCAATGCATGGCAAAATCAATACAGTATTGTAAAGTAAAATAAAGTAAAAATAAAAATAAATAAATAAATAAAATAAAAATAACATTCTCCCTGCTTAAAACGGAATTTCCCACCACATCAGATACATGTACAAAACCTCTTTGATTACACAGTCCACTCCGGACAGCCTGAAAAGACTCAGGAATCTGAATCTTTGGTCTTCTGGGCTCAGGGTGTCATTCACATGTAACCACCTATTCTATGAGGTGGTAGCACCAAACAGCCCCTGAGACCACTCTGGCATAAAGGACATTTACTTCACACACTGCTATATTTAAAACAGATAACCAGCAAGGTCCTACTGTTTACCACATGGAACTCTGCTCAGTGTTTCGTGGCTGCCTAGATGGGGGCGGGGGTTGGGGGAGAATGCATGCATGTATATGTATGGCTGGGTCGCTTTGCTGTCTACCTGAAACTATCACAACATTATTATCGGCTATACCCCACAAAAGGCTTCCCTGGTGGCTCAGATGGTAAAGAATCTGCCTGAAGTGCAGGAGACTTGGGTTCCATCCCTGACTTGGGAAGATCCCCTGGAGGAGGGTATGAAACCTACTCCAGTATTCTTGCCTGGAGAATCCCCAGGGACAGAAGAGCCTGGCGGGCTACAGTCCATGGGGTCACAAAGAGTCAGACATGACTGAGTGACACAGCACATACCCCATAAAAGATAAAAAATTAAAAAATGAAGACATTTACTTCAAGAATCCTGACAGCGCAACCTAACAAAGCTACACTGCAGATGTTTCTACAAGCTCTTCCCCTAAAGCTGACTTTTCATCTTGTTGCTGAAGGACATGTATCTTTCTTTTCTAAACTTACATTCTCGTTTCTACAAAAATAATTTGTCATCATCAAGTGCATAACAAAGCTCATCTGTGAAGATTATGAGGAAACATAAGAGCTTTACAATCATTAACAGTATTTGGGAGAATATTAGAATCACTGGTGTTACAAAAACAAGTTTTTAATAGCACCCCCACTATATTATGAAAATTAGACTTCTACTCCTTGCTCACATATGAAGAAAGATACAAACAAAACGTGGTAGACGGAATCCCCAAAAGCAACCTGGCTTTCTCCAGGATGGAGGATAGAATGTGTAACGGCGACTGAATGACGCAAAAGGGGTTTTAATCCATGGGGGCTTAAAGGTGGGATCCAGCATGCAGCCAGCGAGGGGAGACTTGGTGCAAGGGCAGTGCTGGGAGGCCATGGGACCCAGCTGAAGCAGGGAGAACTTGAGACGGGTGTCAGTGAAGACTTCCTGGTGGTGAGAACTGCTGGATTAGACCATAGCCTCCCCAGGGAAGGGCGAGGAACTCCTTCCCGCAGGACACTAGGAACCAGACAGAGCATGCCAGTGAGGGCCCAGCTGAAGGCGGAAACCCTGCCCTAACGGGGGATCAACTGGAGAACCTGCAAGGTCTTTTCTATCTGGAGTTACTATCATTGCAGTAATATAACCCTTCAGGGACGTAGGAGAGGCAGTAGGGGCGGAGTGTTTAAATGTTTGAGTGAACTGAATTCTGATGGAAGGTGCTGGACCGACATCCTAAGAGACAAAAGCTCCCTGTTGATCCACACAACATTGACAAGAGATATGTCTCCCCACTGGGCTTCACCAAATGTGTCCCCAGTCCTGGCGTTAAAGAAGGAAAGCTGTGTCCTTTTGCCCCTTGACTCCCGGCTTCTCCTCATTGCTTTCCTACACAAAAGGGCTGTCGGTTTTACACACTGGCCCTTATGCTCCCTCCCCTGCTCACCCCACCCCACCCCACCCCATCTCACCCCACCCCAACAACTGCAGTGCTACGTTTTGAAGGGACCACAGAGAAGCTTTTAAAGCATCCATCTGGGAAGTATTAAAATAAGCAAACTGCTTTCAAAGGCTGGTGTGTGGCAGCAAGTCTTGGCCTCTGTTATTCTCTTTCCTACATGGACAGATGTAAGGAATGGATGAGTATTAATAAATGGATCAGAGTGCCATTCCTCCCTACCCTCTGCTTCTATGTCTTGAACAGGAGCTTTCAGAGCAGCATCCTGCTCCCTTTCCATTCTTCTTTATCTTCCATTTCCTTCCACACCTCTCCTTCCAGAGAATACTTTTTGTCCTTTCTTAAATTTGTTTGGAACATGCCAGAATGGGGGGGTGAATCTCAGTCACAGGAATTTGGAGTTTAGATCTTCACCCACCAGACACTCTGCCAGTTAATTCAGATCTCTTGCATCTCTCATGCATTTCTCCTGAGTTGCTGGTTTTCTGTTTTCTTTACTTGAATTTTTGCAGAAGTAACCTCAAAGTGTTGGGCAGGTTCTTCATGAAAACCAAACAGAAACATTCATCTGAGATCCAGGTCTTTGATCTTCTCTACAAACAGATCTTCTCTTCTGTGTAAGTGTGAGGGTTTAGCTTTCTATCTCTCTCTTCTGCTCAAGTAAGACATCCCTGGTATGTCCACATTGTTACCCATCTTCCTCTGATAGAAAGCCTTGCTCTCGCTATGTCCCATTTTATCTGCTTTTCTAGAAGATGTGTGAGCAGGATGAATGCTGCTTGCACACTGTTGGGCTGAGTAGACCTGACCAACCTTGCCTCCCATCCTTGTGGATTCAAATCTCAGAGAGGTGAAACTTTAGGTTAAAACAATAGTGCAGCAGGTGGGACAGAGCCTTACCTGGGTCCTAGCACTGAATTCAGGGATACGAGGCATAAAGAGAAAGGCTCCTTTTGACTGCCCCTCATTTTGTGCAGTGATTGTTAACAAAATTCCCTGCATGTTCTGACAGTGAACATATCCAGTTACTTATTTCCTATAGAAAGCTCCTCTTACACCTCAATGGACTTGGGTGAAAACAAGGCCTGACATGTGGCCCCCGAAGGATTCAGAGGGCGTCCCTGGCTGCTGCTTGCCTTCGGAGGTTGGAACTTGTTTTCCCCCTCTGTGTTTAAATAATCAAACAAACATCTACTCCATGACAGAGAGTTGAATTGGTCAGGAAGTAGTTGTTACCTTTGATTTCCTGCCCCTTCATTGCAGACAAAAGCCGGCTATATAGTTACCTGCATGACGTGTGGTGTGCATTGCAGACCACAATGTAGGTAAGTAATGAATCCTGTGAGAATCTGAGTGACCCAACCCAAGACCCCACTCACAAGTGGGCAGACAACCTGGAGCCTGTAAACATGCTGATTTCAAGTTACTGAAAAGGAATTTGTAAAACATTAAAATCACCTAAAAGTAGAACACAATGACTCTCCAATGAAGAGTGATTATATGCATGGCAAAGAAGAAGAAAGTAATTCGACACATACAACCCCTAAGGGTAAAGCATCATCACATACAAGAAATACACCTCGGTGAATAATCACGTCCTGAATCCACTTACTGCCCAAGAGTCTCCTGCTTCAGGATTTGTGTATCTCCACAGCTTACCCAGCTAGCAAGAGAAAGTTTCCTTGAAAAAGGACCTGACGTAAACTTTGTAATATAGACGAGCTGTGATAACCTCTCCACGACCCCAGGAAGAAATGTATCACTCTGTCTGCAGACACTTGGAACACTGACTCCCTTGTACAGCACTTCCAACATTGCGGCCGAATTGTCAACTTAGCGCTTGGTTAGCGGCCGAATTGTCGACTTAGCGCTTGGTTAGTCCTTCAGTCCCTAAACAGAAGTGGCTTTTGCCAGGAGTGCCTCTCCTGAACTCCAGGATCACATCCTTCCTGGGATATAGCAGCGCTAGCGCAGCCTGTGTGCTGTCTGTCGGTCAATGAAATCTACCCCATGTTGTGGGGTAGATTCTACCCTGGCCCTGCATGTCTAGATCTAGTACCAGCCATGGAATGCCTGGAGTCGTATCCTGGGTCTTCTACACAGGGACCAAGTTCCTGGCCAAAACGATCTGATGCCTTTCATTATAATCAATCATTATCACATGGTATTTATTTTCATTTTAACTCCCTCATAAAGTAGACCTCCCATTCAGCTGGGTCTCCTACATAAAGGAGCTCTTATTATGAGTATACAAAGTAAGTCATAGGCTTATAAAGAGATTGCCTATTGCCCCAGAGTCCCTTTGAATCCATATACTCAACCCACATCAATATAATCCCCTTCCTATATAACTCGGAATGGCAAGACCCATTCTGGACATGAAGGAGTTAGGTTCTCTCAAAGCTTTCTTGATTTGAACTAAGGGAATCCACAGAAGATTATCCACAAGCCTCCCAAGACACCACCTGCCTCATGTCTTAACTGAAATTTCTTCCTAGAGAAAACTATGCATAACCAGAAGCTCATGGTTAAAATACTGGCTACTTGTCCTTTCCTGTTAGTGTTCAACTTAACCATCCTCTCACTCCCACGTGCAGCTTTTCTACACTATTTCACAGAAATAGCTTTTTAAATTGTTTTATTTCACAGAAATAGCTTTCAAACTATTTTCTAGGACATCTGAAACATGCATACACACACATAAACATGCACAGAGCCTTCCTTTAAAGGCCACTGAGTGACTTAAAACAGTCATTTAGTTTTGCTCATAGTTTTATGGGGAGAGCTTGGCTGTGTGGCTCTTCTCTGATCCTGATGGTATCCTCGTGGGATATTAAGCTGATAGTTAAGACTCCTCTTCTTTAATGATTCTTCATTCTAGAATCTAGTAACTCCATGCGCCTTGGACTCTCGCCACATGATCTCACCAGGGTCTCTCCACGTGGCTTGGACTTTTTATGAATGATGATCTTGAGATGTGCTTTTACATAGATGCTTAGAATTATAAGATCATTTTAAAAGACCCCAAAATGAAAGCGTCAAGGCTTCTTTCTGACTGAGTCTCAGAAATCCCTGAATATCCCTTCTTCAACATTCTATTAATTGAGTAAGTCACAAAGGTCAGTCCAGTTTCAAGCGGTTGGGAGAAACAGATTCCACCTCTTGACCAAAGAATGTCATATAGGAAGGAAAGGGATCGATGGTGACCATCTTGGATATAAACTAGTACAGAGAGAATGCCACACTTCCTCCACGAGTATCACATTTTCCCACAGAGGTGTAAAGACCAATGTCATTTGTACCTCACTTTCTTACAAAGTTTTATTTTGAAAGGGTTGCTTTTTTTAATCTCACGGAGGTCCACTTATTCATAGACTTCAGATATAAATCCATGAGAGACTGGACTTAGCTATCTATCTATTGATGACAAACACTATGCTTGACTTCAAAACTCCTCTCTGCTAAGAGTATGTGTAGAGAACCAAGTTGTCTATTGAACTTGTTCTTCCCTCAAGATAAGTTCTCTTCCCAGGTGCTTCTAAGTTCTCCCAAACTTCTGGAAGATCCATTTTGCCAGGTCACCAAACGCGCCTAGACGTTGCAGGCTCCAAATGGTGATGGTAGTCTGGGCTCAAGCTGAGACCCTGCTACACAAGTTAGCCAGCACACATTCTGGCGCATCTGCAGCTGCCCAGCAAGCACTAGTTCCCATTCCTTTCCTTCTCTATGTACTAAGACATAGGTTAAATACTGGATTATGATGCCCACTTGCTTGTGCTCATGCTAAGTCACTTCAGTCGTGTCCAGCCCTTGGTGACTCTATGGACTGTAGCCCTGCCACTCTCCTCTGTCCACAGGATTCTCCAGGCAAGAATACTTGAATGAGTTTCTGTGCCCTCCTCCAGGGGATCTTCCCAACCCAGGGATCGAACCCACATCTCCTGCGTCTCCTGCATTGGCTGGCAGGTTCTTCACTACTAGGGCTACCTGGGAAGCCCATGACTAAGAGACCTGCCCAAGTTACGTATCCGGTAGGTACTACAGTTGCAACTTGAACCCAAGTCTTCCGAAGCTTAGTCTAGAGTTCTTTCAGCTACACCAAGGTTTAGCAAAGTGCATGTATTCCTTGAATTCCAAGGTAGAAAATAAAGAACAGATTCTTCAATGGAAAGGAATATAGTATTAAGAAAAATGGGATGTCAGGGTTGGTGGAGATGGGCATTAAAACAGAAGTAGCAGGACTTTCCTGGTGGGCCTGTGATTAAGAATCTGCCTTGCAATGCGAGGGACATCAGTTCAATCCCTGGTCCAGGAAGATCCCACCTGCCACGGAGCAGCTAAGCCCATGCGCTACAACTACAACTCTGCGCCTATGCTCTAGAGCCCGTGAGCCGCAGCTAGTGAGACTATGCATTGCGACTACTGAAGCTCGCCACCTAGAGCCTGCGGTCCACATCAAGAGAAGCCACCGCAGTGAGAAACCCACACACTGCAAGGAAGAGTAGCCCCCACTCTCCACAACAAGAGAAAAGGCTGCACAAAGCAATGAAGACCCAGCCCGGTCAAAAATTAAAAAAAAAAATAGAAGTAGCATACTATAAAAATCACATCACCTACTCATCAGTTTTGCCTAGCACTAACTTTATTACATTCCCCAGAAATAGTATTCCAGAGGATTTTATTCCTGCAAGTATATACCAAGGGTGCTTTTGATGTTTCCAGTGGAAAATATCAGTGATTCTCGTAGATAATTTTTAGCCTTGTGCAGCCCACTCCAACTCCCTTTTAATCTCTCACATCCTGCTTACAGTGAGTGGAATGCCGAAGGCCATCTAGCCCTGTTCTGCTGATCTCCCGGCAGGACGTCACTGCTGTGTATCAGTTACTAGGTGTGGGTTTCCTTTTGCACCAGCTTGTCTGCCTTCCCAGGGATGAAATGAAGCTTTCCCCGAGGAGAGAACCCAATATCATTGCCTCTGGCCTGGTCAGTGTTGCTGCAAGGCCAGTGGCAGCCTTTGCTTCCAGCAACAACAGGCTGCGTATCCATAACAAAGGTGGCAGGAGGCTGTGATCTGGCCATCTTCAACTCTGTCATTTAGCCAAGATGGTTTCCAAACCTTGCCCAGAGCTGTCAGCCTGGGGTCTTTGGTGGCCCTACCACCTGGTGTATACTAATGGGTATACTCAAGAAGAGTCTAGGTTCACCTCTCCTTGACCCCCCCAACTCCCTCTGACTATGCTGATAAAGGTTACTTCCTTTCCTCAAATGGACAAGGGAATGGCAACCCACTCCAGTATTCTTGCCTGGAGAATCCCACAGACAGAGGAGCCTGGTGGTCCACGGGCCACAAAGAGTTAGACACGATTGAGTGGCTAAGCACACACACCCTTACTCAAACATCCAGAGGATATCTGCAAGACAGTGAGTGACCTTAGGCCACAAATGTATATATCACTTTGAAATGCAAATGCATAAAAGTTGGCCAAAATCACAGCATTTTTATGCTATCCTGAAACAAGAAATAAATAAGTATTTCATATTCTGTGACGACTTTATTTTAAATTAAAAATTATATTATTTAAGTACACTATGCTTTTTAAAATATACATGTTGAAATTCTGGAAAGAAGTATGAGAATTTTCTCCTTGAATTAACTTAACAGCTCCTTCCTAGGGAAATATGCCTGGTAGGGTCTGGTGTAATAATAAAAGTAGCTCCAACTCTGCTGGCAAAGTATTTAGTTTTACTTTCACCAAAACAGGGAGGGGTGAAAGGAGGACACACACACAATGTTCACCTGTGTAAAATAGACGGGATCATCAGTTGCATCCAATCCAGTTTACTCACTTTTTAAAATATACAAGTGATATGGAATCATTATAAAAATTAATGAAAACAATCAAATAAATAAAAATCACAGAAAGTCAAGAACTACATATAAGTGACATCTCACATATACGTGACAACCATGTCACACACACACACACACATATATATACGTATGTATAGACATAACAGCTGTAAATGCCTTGGGATTTATATCCCTCTAGACCTTTCTCAGTGAAGAAGAACTAAAAAGCCTCTTGATGAAAGTGAAAGAGGAGAGTGAAAAAGTTGGCTTAAAGCTCGACATTCAGAAAACGAAGATCATGGCATCTGGTCCCATAACTGCATGGGAAATAGATGGGGAAACAGTGGAAACAATGTCAGACTTTATTTTTGGGGGCTCCAAAATCACTGTGGATGGTGACTGCAGCCATGAAATTAAAAGACGCTTACTCCTTGGAAGAAAAGTTATGACCAACCTAGATAGCATATTCAAAAGCAGAGACATTACTTTGCCAACAAAGGTCCGTCTAGTCAAGGCTACGGTTTTTCCTGTGGTCATGTATGGATGTGAGAGTTGGACTGTGAAAAAAGCTGAGAGCCGAAAAATTGATGCTTTTGAACTGTGGTGTTGGAGAAGACTCTTGAGAATCCCTTGGACTGCAAGGAGGTCCAACCAGTCCATTCTAAAGGAGATTAGTCCTGGGTGTTCTTTGGAAGGACTGATGCTAAAGCTGAAACTCCAGTACTTTGGCCACCTCATGGGAAGAGTTGACTCATTGGAAAAGACTCTGAGGCTGGGAGGGATTGGGGGCAAGAGGAACAGGAGAAGACAGAGGGTGAGATGGCTGGATGGCATTACCAACTCGATGGACATGAGTCTGAATGAACTTCTGGAGTTGGTGATGGACAGGGAGGCCTAGGGTGCTGTGATTCATGGGGTCACAAAGAGTCGGACACGACTGAGCAACTGAACTGAACTGAGACCTTTCTCTGTGTGTGTGTTAGGACTTTTAACAAAATTGAGAACTTTGCAGTTCGTAATTTTCTATTTTTAATTAATAGAGCATGAACATCACTCCATATCAATAAACATACACCTGCATTTCAAAATATCAGACCACATTAAATTGAAAATGTGCCTTTAAGTAAAGGCACTTACTAGTCAAGCCAATCTTTGCTAATAATGCAATTGCCTCATATTCTGTGCCTCCTGACATAGTGTCATAGGAGGTACATACATCATCTATGAAGTATTTTTGCCTGAAATGTCTAACCTGAATTTAATTACAAAGAAACAGATTAATCCAGAATTTGGGGCTTTCTGTAAGAAGGCTGAGCTGGACTGTTCAGAGGGTTTGATATCATGAAAAGACAGGGGAACAGTGTTCTAGACTGAGGGGAACTGAAGACAGACAGCAGTCAAGGCCATGAGTGAAACTTCATCAGAATTGGGGTCAGAAAAAAAGAACAACAAGAAATTTTTTAGGATAATTTAGATGTTTGTGAATAATGTAATTGAATTAATGATGATATTATTAGGTGTGGTAATGGTGTTGTGAAAGAGAATACTCTTATTCTTGGAAGAGGCATGATGAATGAAGTAGTAGGAGATACAACATCATGATATTGGTAGCCTGCTTTCAGTAGGGTTAGCAAAAGTAAAGAATGTACGTACACATACAGAAGTAGATAGGGAGAGGGAAACTGAAGGTATTGCCAGTTGTCAACAGATAATTGTGTACCATTCTTTCAACTGTTCTGCGCACTTGAACGGAGAAGGCAATGGCACCCCACTCCAGTACTCTTGCCTGGACAATCCCATGGATGGAGGAGCCTGCTAGGCTGCAGTCCATGTGCATTTGAAATATTTCAAAGTAATATACATATTCACCTTTATATATAAATATATAATAAACATATCTCTATCCCAATCCCATCATATTTAATGACTAAATGTGATTCTATTATGTAGATTCGCAATAATCTAACAAATTCTTGACTGTCAATACTTCATTTATTTTAATTTTTAACTAAAGAGAAGTTTCAAAGAATCCTTGTAGTAAATTGTTTGCACATATTTTTAACTATTTAGGATAAATTCCTAGAAACAATTGTTCAACCCAGTCCAAGGACATTTTTTAAGTTTTTGGCGCTGCAACCTAAAACACAATTATTTGATTCAGTCCTGAATATTTTCGGTGGCCCTCAATTCCCAGGACCTAATAATTCTCCTTAAAATGGTTAAATTTGTCAAATGATAAGACTTCTAATGCTGATATCCTATTTTCCGGGCTGTTTGGTAAAATCAGAGCTCTCAGTTCTTGACAACACCTAGTAACTTTATGTGCATAACCATGGACATTTCAATCTCTACCAAAAACTGCTTTGTTGTGACCTCAAGTCTCCCTGTAGAACTTAGGAATTGTCAGTCACCTTTCCTGTACTATCCATCTGTTCTTAAAAAATGTCTGTCTTAATTATTGGCCGCAACATATCTTTGGACACTATCCCAACAAAGGTGGCACTGCCCTGACCCTACCAAAGATTAGACCGAGCAGTGTGCCAGAGTCATTGGCACCGTGTGAGACACCTCTGAAGACAGAGTCTGAATCTTGTCACAGCCTCAACCACTGCTTCCAAGGATATGTCTTCCAACACTCACTATGTGATCCATACATCATGCAAACAACACTTACTCGGCAGCCCGAATAGAACCTTAGCCAGTCTCAGCGCTGTTCTAACAGGTTTGGTCTATTGAACAAGCCGTGCTTACCGTTATAATTCATTCAGATGCAGCTAATTCATTCAAGTGTGCACTCTCTCTCTCTCTCACAAACACATGCACACACACATTTTCCCCACACTTGAGCATGTGGGAAGTATTTTCCAAGACCTCACTTTGGCTAAGTGACCAAAAAGGAAAGTTTGAAAAAAATTGACGCAATCCTTTTAAGTAGTGTATTTCTGCCACTAGAAGTGAAATTGTTGACCCAAGAATCCAGGCAAATTCTGTTTTAGCTGGATCCCTTTCAAATAACAATAGTCAAGAAGCCTTCAAATAACTAGAATCAAAGTTGCCATTTATGGAAGCACTGAGATAAACCCATGCATGCTTCAGGCTTCTCACAAGCTGTAGGATCAATATTTTTTTGTTACTGGTTCTAATGTGGTACCCAAGCCCAGGTCACGTCGACTAATAATGGAGTTTATCCAAAGAAAACAGATAACATGTTCTATTGAAACTCTTAGTGCCTTTCCAAAGCAACTATTTTTCCTAAGAACTCATGGTAGATCCAAGTTCCAGTGCCTCTTTGCAGTGGTTTTGGCTGCACGTTTTGCATTGAAAGTACATTGGCCCTGGTCCTTTCATTGACTCATATGGTACAACACATAACTTCCTAGCTGCTAAGGACCCATGGTGGAACGTTCCTTAGGGTTAGGCAATGCATAAGGAGCACACAGGGTATTCATATCCCAGAAAGGGACACATGAGACCTGGATCACCTGCATGAACTATGTAACCTCAGGTAAATCTCATAACTTCTCAAAACCATAGATTCCACATTTATATTCTTGCCACTGTTTACTCAAACCCACAAAGTTACTGTGTGGAGAGGGTGGAAAACTCTGAACTACAATAGTTCAACATTTATTTTGTTTATTATTCATTATGATTATACAGTGGAAGTGAGAAATAGATTTAAGGGACTAGATCTCATAGACAGAGTGCCTAATGAACTATGGCCTGAGGTTCATGACATTGTACAGGAGACAGGGATCAAGACCATACCCAAGAAAAAGAAATGCAAAAAAGCAAAATGGCTGTCTGAGGAGGCCTTACAAATAGCTGTGAAAAGAAGAGAAGCGAAAAGCAAGGGAGAAAAGGAAAGATATAAGCACCTGAAATCAGAGTTCCAAAGAATAGCAAGGAGAGATAAGAAACCCTTCCTCAAAGATCAATGCAATGAAATAGAGGAAAACAATAGAATGGGAAAGACTAGGGATCTCTTCAAGAAAGTTAGAGATACCAAGGGAACATTTCATGCAAAGATGGGCTCAATAAAGGACAGAAATGGTATGGACCTAACAGAAGCAGAAGATATTAAGAAGAAGTGGCAAGAGTACACAGAAGAACTGTACAAAAAATATCTTCATGACCCAGATAATCACAATGGTGTGGTCACTCACCTAGAGCCAGACATCTTGGAACATGAAGTCAAGTGGGCCTTAGAAAGCATCACTACGAACAAGCTAGTGGAGGTGATGGAATTCCAGTTGAGCTATCTCAGATCCTAAAAGATGATGCTGTGAAAGTGCTGCACTCAATATGCCAACAAATTTGGAAAACTCAGCAGTGGCCACAGGACTGGAAAAGGTCAGTTTTCATTCCAATCCCAAAGAAAGGCAATGCCAAAGAATGCTCAAACTACTGCACAATTGCACTCATCTCACACGCTAGCAAAGTAATGCTCAAAATTCTCCAAGCCAGGCTTCAGCAATACATGAACCATGAACTTCCAGATGTTCAAGCTGGTTTTAGAAAAGACAGAGGAACCAGAGATCAAATTACCAACATCCAATGGATCATTGAAAAAGCAAGAGAGTGCCAGAAAACCATCTATTTCTGCTTTATTGACTATGCCAAAGCCTTTGACTGGGTGAGTCATAATAAACTGTAGACAATTCTGAAAGAGATGGGAATACCAGACCACCTGACCTGCCTTTTGAGAAACCTGTATGTAGGTCAGGAAGCAACAGTTAGAACTGGACATGGAACAACAGACCGGTTTCAAATAGGAAAAGGAGTACGTCAAGGCTGTATATTGTCACCCTGCTTATTTAACTTATATGCAGAGTACATCATGAGAAACACTGGGCTGGAGGAAGCACAGGCTGGAATCAAGATTACCAGGAGAAATAACAATAATCTCAGATATGCAGATGACACCACCCTTATGGCAGAAAGTGAAGAAGAACTGAAGGGCCTCTTGATGAAAGTGAAAGAGGAGAGTGAAAAAGTTGGCTTAAAGCTCAACATTCAGGAGACTAAGATCATGGCATCCGGTCCTATCACTTCATGGCAAATGGGGAAAGAGTGGAAACCGTGGCTGAATTTAATTTTGGGGACTCCAAAATCACTGCAGATGGTGACTGCAGCCATGAAATTAAAAGACACTTACTCCTTGGAAGGAAAGTTATGACCAACCTAGATAGCATCTTAAAAAGCAGAGAGATTGCTTTGTCAACAAAGGTCCATCTAATCAAGGTTATGGTTTTTCCAGTGGTCATGTATGGATGTGAAAGTTGGACTATAAGGAAAGCTGAGCACAAAGAACTGATGTTCTTGAACTGTGGTGTTGGAGAAGACTCTTGAGAGTCCCTTGGACTCCAAGGAGATCCTACCAGTCCATCCTAAAGGAGATCAGTCCTGGGTGTTCATTGGAAGGACTGATACTAAAGCTGAAACTCCAACACTTAGGCCACCTGATGAGAAGAGCTGACTCATTTGAAAAGATCCTGATGTTGGGAAAGATTGAGGGCAGGAGGAGAAGGGGATGACAGAGGATGAGATGGTTGGATGGTATCACCGACTCAATGGACATGAGTTTGGGTAAACTCTGGGAGTTGGTGACGGACAGGGAGGCCAGGCGTGCTGTGGTTCATGGGGCTATAAAGAGTTGCACACAACTGAGCGACTGAAATGAACTGAACTGAACTAATGAAGTACCTTAATTTAAGTGAGAGTATTTAGTATAAACATTGAAACGATTTTCTGGTCTATTTTTAAGAAAAGATCAACTGACATAAGACCTAGAAGAAGAGTCTTATGTGAAGTTACTTTTAAACCATAAGTTATAAAGGAAAACTTTATTGGCAAAGAAAGTCGTTTTGAAAATTTTATCAATAAATGATTTTTAATAAAGTATGTGCTATTACCTATATAATACAAAAAAAACCATGCATATCAGGTAACTTCAGAGGCATATTTATTTTACTTCTTTTTTTAATATAAATTTATTTATTTTAATTGTAAGCTAATTACTTTACAATATTGTATTGGTTTTGCTATACATCAACATGAATCTGACACGGGTGCACACGAGTTCCCCATCCTTATCCCCTCCCACCTCCCTCCCCATACCATCCCTCTGGGTCGTCCCAGTGCACCAGCCCCAAGCATCCAGTATCATGCATTGACCCTGGTCTGGCGATTCATTTCACATATGATATTATACATGTTTCAATGCCATTCTCCCAAATCATCCCATGCTCACCCTCTCCCACAGAGTCCAAAAGACTGTTTTATACATCTGTGTCTCTTTTGCTGTCTCGCATACAGTGTTATCATTACCATCTTTCTAAATTCCATATATATGAGTTAGTATACCGTATTGGTGTTTTTCTTTCTGGCTTACTTCACTCTGTATAATAGGCTCCAGTTTCATCCACCTCATTAGAATGCATTCAAATGTATTCTTTTTAACGGCTGAGTAATACTCCATTGTGTATATGTACCACAGCTTTCTTATCCATTCATCTGCTGATGGACATCTAGGTTGCTTCCGTGTCCTGGCTATTATAAACAGTGCTGCGATGAACATTGGGGTACACGTGCCTCTTTCAATTCTGGTTTCCTTGGTGCGTATGCCCAGCAGTGGGATTGCTGGGTCGTAAGGCAGTTCTATTTCCAGTTTTTTAAGGAATCCCCACACTGTTCTCCATAGTGGCTGTATTAGTTTGTATTCCCACCAACAGTGTAGGAGGGTTCCCTTTTCTCCACACCCTCTCCAGCATTTATTGCTTGTAGACTTTTGGATCGCAGCCATTCTGACTGGTGTGACGTGGTACCTCATTGTGGTTTTGATTTGCATTTCTCTAACAATGAATGATGTTGAGCTTCTTTTCGTGTGTTTGTTAGCCATCTGTGTGTCTTAGGTTGGGCCAGTGGGGGACCTTACTCCATCCTCTTCCACCAGAGCTGACGTATCATCTGGCTGTGACCATGGGTCTAGAGTTCAGTGGCAGCAGGACCAGACCCCAGCTATTCCACTTAGAAATTGTATAACTTTCGGCACTTACTTTAATGCTCTGAATCTCTTTACCTGTATAACAGGGATAAAAAATCCTTTCTTTGTGCATCCTGTGACTGATTTTTTTTTTAACCCATTAATTTTTTTTTTTTTTTACTTTCTTTTACTTTACAATACTGTATTGGTTTTGCCATACATTGACATGAATCCACCACAGGTGTATACAAGCTCTCAATCCTGAATCCCCCTGTGACTGATTTTTATTCAGAACTGACATCCAGGCCCCCATTTGGAATAACTCTCAAGTATTACTCCAGCTACAGAACTCCCAGTAGGAGGAGCCGAGGCCTTTATTGCAAAGGCACTGTAATTCAGCTTCTTCTCTGCCTAAGCCTGCTTTCCTCACCTCTCAAAGGCATTGTTGCCAAGAGCACTTCCCAACACATTTACTGTTTATAAATCTCAGAACTTGTATTAGGAGAGCCCAAACTATGACACATCTCTTCCATAAACATGGAGGAAACATCTGTGTCATAGGGATTTGTGATGCTAAGTATACCTTCCAGAATACATCAAAACCAGAATAAACAAGAAAACCTTGGTGATCTGGTTTCTGGCTTCTTCAGTAACTTCTGCTATAGGATCTTAACAGACAACAACTTAACGAGATAAGAGAGCATCTGCTATCAACCGGAAGTCCCCACTCCCAGAAGCAATTTCAGTGTTACTTGTTTCTCTAGATTTGCTTCCCCTTCCCATATCATTTATTCTTGCTTTATCTTCCAAATACACAGACCATGTCTGTGGTGGGATCTTGGTTTAGCCTCAAAATCGACTCACTGTCCATCTTCTACAATTACACCCCTGGTTCTGGCAACACTTGTTCTGGTTTTATTTCTCCCTCAAAGCTCTGTATGCTGCATTTAATCCAATCTCATCACTGTCTGTATCCTCAACCAAAGATCAGAACCTAACACAGAGGATGGGAAGACTTCAAGGCTGATTTCAACTGGCTCAGGGAACAAGGGCCTCAGAACACTGAGAATGCCAAAAAACACCCAAGTGGCACATAAACCCCTCTGTTTAGAAATTGAGCCTTTAGGACTATATTTAGCACAGGGCATTATCTCCTCCCATTTTACTGTTAGTTTTCGTCTGTTCTCTCTGGAATCTGGTTCTATCAGCTATCCAAGAAAATGATGGAACTGTCTCAAAGGTATTGCTGATATCCACCTTCCCCAGTGTTTCCACATTCCTCAAGTTCCAAGTGCTTCAGTCAATTAGGTGACAACAGATGGTGACCATCCAGACACCTTCTGCCCCAGCTGCTGAGCCAGCCATGCTTTTCCAGATGAAAAGTGTAAAGCAGAAGGCGTACCCCCTTGACAGCACTCACTTTGGCAGAAAAAGGTCTTTTCGAAGCCCAGGTGTTGCCAACTGAACTCTCAAATTGTGGAGTCCAATAACAGTCCAGACAAACCACTAGTAGATTCAATGTGTTTTTAAAAGGGTTTAGAACATACAAACTTTTAAATAAACTCCTCTGTGGTACGATCTTCATTTTCGAAGTGCCTTTGTAAACACTGGCTTATTTTCCCTTCTGTTCCGGCCACACCAGAAGGGAGGAGTCCTGTGAACTCACTTCAGGACTGAGTCAGATCCATCCCTGAAACAAATTTTGAACAATGTAGTGGTGGTTATAAATGTCTTATTGTGTATTTTCGTTCACAACTTTAAAAAAGAAATTCCAATGTTTCTAGCCTGTTTTTCTTTTTTTTTAATTTAAATTAGTATCTCTCAACAAAATTTCTAGGAGGTTAAGATTTTTCATTGTCTCCAGTAAGTAGCAAAAAAACAGAAATGAAACACCCAACAGTCTTTAGGTGAATGCAATATTAATTTTTCATGAGATATTAATATTTCATGCAATATTAATATTCCACGAGAAACACTGGGCTGGATGAAGCACAAGATTGCCAGGAGAAATATCAATAACCTCAGATATGCAGATGACACCACCCTTATGGCAGAAAGTGAAGAAGAACTAAAGAGCCTCTTGATGAAAGTGAAAGAGGAGAGTGAAAAAGTTGGCTTAAAGCTCAACATTCAGAAAACTAAGATCATGGCATCTGGTCCCATCACTTCATATCAAATAGATGGGGAAACAGTGGAAATAGTGGCTGACTTTACTCTCTTGGGCTCCAAAATCACTGCAGATGGTGACTGCAGCCATGAAATTAAAAGACATTTACTCCTTGGAGGAAAGTTATGACCAACCTAGATAGCATATTAAAAAGCAGAGACATTACTTTGCCAACAAAGGTCCATCTAGTCAAGGCTATGGTTTTTCCTGTGGTCATGTATGGATGTGAGAGTTGAACTATAAAGAAAGCTGAGCGCCGAAGAATTGGTGCTTTTGAACTGTGATGTTGGAGAAGACTCTTGAGAGTCCCTTGGACTGCAAGGAGATCCAACCAGTTCATCCTAAAGAAAATCAGTCCTGAATATTCATTGGAAGGACTGATGCTGAAGCTGAAACTCCAATATTTTGGCCACCTGATGCAAAGAACTGACTCATATGAAAAGGCCCTGATGCTGAGAAAGATTGAAGGTGGGAAGAGAAGAGTACAACAGAGGATGCAATGGGTAGATGGCATCACCAACTCAAAGGACATGAATTTGAGTTGGTGATGGACGTGGAGGCCTGGTGTGCTACAGTCCATAGGGTCACAAAGAGTCAGATACAACTGAGTGACTGAACTGAATTGAATATTAATTTTTATGATGTGTACAGGTCATGGAAATCTTCAGTCCATTCTGAAGGAGATTAGCCCTGGGATTTCTTTGGAAGGAATGATGCTGAAGCTGAAACTCCAGTATATTGGCCACCTCATGTGTAGAGTTGACTCATTGGAAAAGAATCTGATGCTGCGAGGGATTGGGGGCAGGAGGAGAAGGGGACGATAGAGGATGAGATGGCTGGATGGCATCACTGACTCGATGGACATGAGTTTGAGTGAACTCCGGGAGTTGGTGATGGACAGGGAGGCCTGGCGTGTTGCAATTCATGGGGTCGCAAAGAGTCGGACATGACTGAGCGACTGAGCTGAACTGAACTGAACTGAATAGGTCATGGAAATCTTCAGTTAAAGGAAATATATTCTGCATCTTCATATGGATTATTTTCCTAATTTGCCAGTAATATTAAGTCATTAAGCAAAAATAGTTGCTTGAATGTAGCTTGACTAGGACTAAGGAGGCATTACTACCTGTGTTTAAAATCACCTCATGACTAAGAAGCAAAACTGGCACGAGATTCACTGAGCTGAAAGAGGTTTAGCAAGATGAATTTTTATCAGGGTGACCCCTGATAAAACTGTAAACTATATCTGGCATGTAAACTATATCTGGCTCTCCTAAATGTAGATGGAACTTAACTGAAAAATGAACATTTCTGAATGTCACAAAAACACTTTGCTTCCATTTTGGTCAGAAACAAGTCTAAAACATTTTCCTGCTTCTTTTCGAAATCCTCTGTATGTAGTTTATAAAGTATTAAAAATTAAATAGTGTATAGTCCATACTCTGATAAATGTGAATTGACTGCATTTACAAGATTTACATTTCCTATTCCTGCTAATATCTTTTGATGTTACATCAATATTTTTCAATAATAAAATTGCATTATTGAATGGGATTTTGTGCCCTTAAGAAGAAATGAGAGGGAAAAAAGTTTGGAATTATCCTGCCAACCACTCCTATAATTGCATGTTTATAATTATAGGAAAATATTCTTAGAAACCAACTTGGGTAAATCTTGAGGAGTTCTATAAACCTTTCACAACTTTTTGAAATGGAAACAATAATTAATTTACAGTAAATGTTTGTTTCTTCATGCTTGTGTTTAAAGTATTTCTCTGAGGGTAGAGCTATAGAAAAAAGAAATGGGTTAAGAAAATTTAAAATAGCTCATAGAGGTAATTTTAAAACCTTTTAAAAAGATTACTTGTAGGTAGATTTCAGTGTTGTTTAATTCTTCATTTAGGTTGTAAGTTACAATAGTTGTGCCTAAGAGATGCAATGAGTTATATCACACACACACAAAAAAACAACAACAATAGAACAGGAGTCAGTAATATGGGGGCAAGACCAGGGACCTTACCATGAGCAAGTTATGAAAGCCAGCTGAGTCCTCGGGGTCGTGATTTCCCATCATTACCCAGGTCTCCTCCTGCTCCAACACTCTGCAGTTCCTTATCCACTTGACAGACTTGGCGTGCGTGTGCGCATGCTCAGTACACCCGAGACCCAGAGGACTTAGCTGGCTTTCATAAGGTGTTCATGGCACTTGTCATGTCCCCGTTTCCTGACTCCTGTTCTATTGCCTTTTCTGATATAACTCATTGCATCTCTGAGGCACCAAGAGTTTATTAAATGCCAATTTTCTTTGAAAAGATAATTTGTTACATTGCCCTTGTTTAATATAGGGCCATTACGCTAGTGGTAATGAACCTGCCTGCCAAAGCAGGAGACGTCAGAGACTCAGGTTCAGTCCCTCAGATGGAAAGACTGCCTCCAGTGGGAAATGGCACCCCACTCCAGTATTCTTGCCTGGAGAATCCCATGGACAGAGGGGCCTGACAGGCTACAGTCCATGGGGTCCCAAAGAGTCGGGCACGACTGACCACTCATGCATAATGCCAAATATAACGTTCTATGTAACACTTCACTTTTCACCTCATCTCCTTAGAACCCTATTCAGATAGACAGGTCAAGCATCACCAAGCCCATTTTTGGATGAGTAAACTGAGCCACGCAACAACTAAGTGACTCATGACAGCTAGCAACAGAATTAGTTCAAGAATTCAGGTCTCCAGAGTCCAATAAAATAACCTCTCTGTTTGAGCACTCTTTGCACAAATTAAAGAGTGTACCTGGCCATATTACTGCTCCTTTGTTTCTTTCCCACCAGGATATCATGCATCAGCATTTTAGGGGAGTTGCAGACATATTTGTACAGAATTTGAGATCAGGGCTGTGGCTTGGTCCCAACCTCTCCTCCAACATCCTAGGTGACCTTGGGCTAGTGATCCACCCCTAGAATAAAGATCTACACCCATGAGGATACTCTTGGCATTAGGTTATGTTACTGCCTGGGTATGTTGTGGGAGCAAATGTTCACGGAGTCCTTGAATAAAAGCAATAAACTTTATAAATAGACTTCTACCAAAGTTTCTTTCAATAGAAAAATTGAGCTTTCCAATCATTGCTTTCTCAAAGCCATTTTTGTCTCACATCTCTTGGTTTCCAAGGACACAATAAGGTCATGAAGACTGTTATCATGGTTAGTTCCATGCTACATTCCCCAAAAGGCAGAGCTGGTGCCAGATTCCTGGAGATGTGGGGAGGGGAAGAACAGGAGACTCACAAACGCTTATGGAGGCACTAAAATATTTTATGTGCTTTTCATATGTTGAAAAGTTCAAAACAAATCACAGTTATTCTGTACCAAAAGATTTCAACAGAGAAATTCTCTAAACTCTACATTCAAGCTAAGATTTATTCCCCATAACTTGGCTCATATTTTCAAGCCTATTTTGAGCATATTCTTTTTTGTGCCCCCTTCTTCAGCCCCAAGTGGGGAAACTGATCAAACACATTCTGTACATACCTCTGAGCCCACAGACTCAGCCTCCCAGCTGTAGCATTAACCTCACAAATTCAGAGACCATCTCCCATTTTCAAAAGTACAGCGGCTTTCTTGACTTGAGAAACATCCCCAGACACAACCACTATTCTCAGCTTGCCTGACGTTTGCATCTCTGTCTCATTATCACTGACACCATGTTCCTGTCCAATCAGGCCATTAGATAAAAAACGGATTTCTCTTTAATATTAATAGAAAGAACTTTCCTTCAGTAGTCTTGATCTCTCTCCCCACATCACAATTTCATCTTCATATTCAATCCTGCATTACAACAGTTGCCTTATTTCCCTGTCAAGGTCCTGATAGTGACGAGGTGTCAGGGCATCATCATGTTTTAAGTGGGAAAAAAAAAATTGGCTTTATGTAGTCTGTATGTGAAGTGTTTGGCAGATGAAAATTCAGAAAAGCTGCCAATGGGGCAAATGTTTAATCTTGGAGAAAGCCCTTTGTCAGCCTTCTATGCAGCTGACATAGAGGAAGGGAAACCACAAAAACAACAGGGAAATAATATTAAAGACTGGCTTCCATACACCAAAAGAAAAGGAGACTCAGAGCTGACTTCCACATCCCGTGTTATAATTCATCACAGCAGGATGAAATATGCAGATGAAGTTTCCTCTATGAAACTGGAAAATTTCCGTTTCAAATTTGAGCACAAATTTCAAAATCAGATGAGCACAAATGTAGCAAAATGGCAAAATGGCAAAATGTCTGGCTGTTCTTTGCACTTTCATGGTTATCATCCACTTAAGGTTCTCATAACACTTTGTAATAATGAGTCTCCACATATTATAGCTGAGAAAAGTGAGATCCAGGCCAGTAAAGTCATTCCTTCAAACACACAGAAAAGCAAAGCCACAAATTGAGTTGCCCCTCCTTTTCTCACACCTGCTATAAAAGTAACCCTTGGTAGAATGCTTTTCTCAAAAAGAAACTGTCTTTCAGTCAAGAGCATTTAAAACCATTCAATCAGTCAAACAAATTTACTATAAGATCTTTGTAACAAGGACTCTGAATATATGTTTTAAACCAAATTTTAATTCATTTGTAATAATTTGAAAATTATTGATAGGTCTTTCCAAACTCATCTTCTAGTTTCAATGATTCAATAAATTTTCATGGCATAATCATGTCTAATTATTCTGAGAAAAAGATTTTTTTACTTCTTAATATTGAGACATAAAAATCATAAAACATAGCCCTAAATCCCTAAAACAAGGAAACAACTTAAATATTTCAGAGAAAATGTATATCAACTTAAACAAGGTTTTGTGGGAGTTTCATTTGGTTTGTTCTATGTTTAAATTTTTACTTTGATAAATTGTGAGAGAACTACTCGCATCCACCCTAAGTTCCTCTCTGTTCCTTTTTTAATTAAATGTGTCATCTGAATGTTTTGAACCAACTTACCAAAAGTCAGCACCAAAGAATTGATGCTTTTGAATTGTGGTGTTGGAGAAGACTTTTGAGAGTCCCTTGGACGGCAAGGAGATCCAACCAGCCCATCCCAAAGGAAATCAGTCCTGAATATTCATTGGAAGGACGGATGCTGAAGCTAAAACTCCAATCCTTTGGCCACCTGATGCGAAGAACTGACTCATTTGAAAAGACCTTGATGCTGGGAAAGATTGAAGGTGGGAGGAGAAGGGGACGACAGAGGATGCAATGGGTGGATGGCATCACCAACTCAAAGGACGTAAGTTTGAGTAAACTCTGGGAGTTAGTAATGGACAGGGGGGCCTGGCGTGCTGCCGTCTGTGGGGTCACAGAGGGTCAGACACGACTGAACTGAACTGAACTGAACCAAAAAATCATTCCCATAATAATTGTACTGAGGTCAGAGTTTCCACGATCCAAGCCTAACTTGGAGAGAGATTTCTGCAGAGTGGCTAGATGCAGCAGAGCTGGAAGAGAATTTGGGTGACAGTCAAGCAGGGAGCTGAGAGTGTGGCCAAGAAACTGTGCCAAGCCTAGTCTGAAGAAGCAGAGCAAGATTACAGAAGAGGAGAATGTGAAGCGAGGTCAAAAGTTAAGAGGAAGAGAAAGACATGAAAGTCTAAAAGATCAGTAGGTAGACCCTCTAGATGGAACAGGGAAAGTCAGTGAAGAAGAGAGAATAAGGGTGGAAATGATGAAACGTGCTGAAGTTCCCATTTCAGTAGAGCCAGGAGGCTGAATGTGGCACAAAAGAGCCAGTCACATAGGGCCAAATAGGTCCAAACAAATAATGCTGAAAGAAAGAAAGCCAGGTGAAGGTCAATAAATGTTCACATGAAAGTTTTTTAAAAAACACTGCTGATTCTCAATGCAGAATAAAGATAAAATAAAGACATTTTAAAAAATAGGAAGAAGAACTCCAAAAGAACTCACCACTAGCAGACATGCATCAAAGGAATTCCAAAGGCTGTTCTTCAGACGAAAGGAAAATGGTCCCAGATGGAAAAATAAAGATATAAGAAGGAATAAAGAGCATCCAAAAAATGGTATGTTGGTTAACCTAAATGATTATGAAATAATATAACAATGGTAGAGTTAAGCTCAAAACTCACAAAACATAGGATGCAGGGAACAGGATAAAATTGAGGGCATTCCAAGAAGGTGAGTGAAGGGATATCCCAGGATGATAAGCTATACTAGAAGGAGAGGGCAATTAGCTAACACTGGAACAATGTGATTCAAGATCTTTTCTTCATAAGCTGAGAATGTCTGAGTGATTCCACCCAAATTATTATCTGTACTTGGCTTCTTTTGACTACATGCTGAGTAAGTTACTGCTGTCCACCCCATGCCTTGCAGCCTACATCAGCTGAAGACACTCAGTTCATTCCAGGGAAGTGTTCTGCTTTGATCTGCTCTCAAGCTGCTGCTGCTGCTAAGTGGCTTCAGTCCTGTCCAGCTCTGTGCGACCCCAGAGACAGCAGCCCATCAGGCTCCCTCGTCCCTGGGATTCTCCAGGCAAGAACACTGGATTGGGTTGCCATTTCTTTCTCCAATGCATGAAAAGTGAAAAGTGAAAGTGAAGTCGTTCAGTCGTGTCCGACTTTTCGCAATCCCATGGACTGCAGCCTACCAGGCTTCTCCATCCATGGGATTTTCCAGGCAAGAGTACTGGACTGGGGTGCATTGCCTTTCTGTAAGAGCTAGAGGTAAACTTAGAAACTGAGCAGCAGTGATTAGCTGAGAAGCAAAAAAATATAAATAAAAAGCAACTCCCTTTACTATGATTTTCCTGCTAGACATCTAGAACCCAGCCCCCAACACAGTCCTGGTTGTTGGCCCAACTCCAGTAGGCCAGCCCAGTGTTTTCCAGTAGTCAGGCAAGACCCTTGCCCAAAGACTTCTCTAGGTGAAAGGACTTGTCAACTTTCAGATAAACTGTAGCCAGATTGTGACCATGCAGTCCTGGTCACTCATCTCCTCCCAGAAACCTCTATCTCGCAGTGGCCAGATTAGGGTAGGGATGCATATATCACTGGTAAATCTATAAAGACGCATAGGAGAATGATCAAAACAAGGCAGGATGATGGTTAACTCTGGGAAGCAGGAAAAAAGATATGATTGAGAAGGGGATCACAAAGGCTTTTAAGGTATTGGTTGTATTTTTATTTTTTAATCTAGCTGATGAATAGTCAAGTGTTCATTTTAGGATAAATCTTTACATTGTTCCTGTGAATTCTATAAACAATCAAAACTAAAAGAAGTATGTCACTTAGCTGCTGTATACTTCCATTTTTCTCTCACCAACTCAAACTAACAGCATTTAATATTTCCCTAGATGCACTTCCCCTTTGACTGTCATAGTCTAAACCAGCATCACCTCTTGCCTGGAGTATTAAATAGCTTCCTCATTCGTCTCTCTGTTTCTATGCCTGTCCCTCTACACTGCATTTTTTCCACGAAAGCCAGAGTGACCCTTTTAAACCATAAGCTGGATCTTGTCACAGCTTGTTCAAAACCTCCAAGGCTCTCACCCAACTCCGACAAAGCTGGGAGTTCTTACTATATGTAGCCAAGGCCTAAAATGATCTGGTTCTGTTACCTCTCTGCTTTCACCTGCTGGTTTACCTCTTCTATCTCTAGCTACATGGGGCTCTTTGTTGCTCCTTGAATTTACCCAGCAAACTCCTACCCCAAAGGCTTGCTTTTTCATCTCAAGATAGTCATATAGCTCACTTTTCACTTTATTCCGATTTCAAATCAATGACTTCTAATCAGAAAGTCCTTCCCTAAATAAACATTCTGTTTAAATATTATTCCCCTGACCTGCTTTATTTTTCTTTTTAGAACTTATTAACACCAGACACATATATTTATTTGCTTATTTCTTTACCTGTATTACCTTTTTCCCATAACTAGAATGCAAGTTCCATAAGGCCAGGAACTTTGTCAGTTTTGTGAACTGTTGAACAGTGCCTGGCAACATAGTAGGAGTTCTTGTAATATCTGTTAAACAAATGAAGGATAATCCTTTTTTATACACCTTCAATCTTAGCCAAATTTCCCCCAAAGTCCTAAGTTTACTGGACTTTTATGTTGTATACTCATGTTCTCATAAATGATGACTGGAGTGGGAGTTTGAGGTATGATGCAGGGAACCCAAAGCAGGTGCTCTGTGACGACCTGGAGGCATGAGGTGGGGAGGGAAGGGTCACATGTATGCCTATGACTGATTCATGTTGATGTATGGCAGAGGCCATCACAATATTGTAATTATCCTCCAATTAAAATTAATTAATTAATTTTAAAAAATGATAACTGGAAGAATGATACTATGTCAAATAAGTCACTTGGGGAAAAAAATGATAGTTCACAAAAGCAAGGGAATATAAAGATATTGGTGAACTCTGAAAAACTGAAAACTCAAATATTAGCATGAAAATGAATAAAATAGAAAACTGAAAGATCCGAATTATGTGTTTAAGACTAAAAAAAAACAAAGAGTATAAAATATAATTAAAGAAAATAAAAACAACTATAAGCCATGCATGAAATGTGTGACTGACTTTAGTTTAAGTCCACATCGCCAGGAAAAGAGGCTGTTTGGCTTACAGAATAGAAAAAGACACAACTTCAGCTATGCCAGGCCAATAACTATACTTAAGTGACTATGAAAATAAACAGTGAAAAAATATTTGAGATTTAAATCACTCTAGATTTTAATGTATTTAATTGAAATCATAGACTACTAAAAAAAAAATAAAGTTACTTTTAAGAGAAAGATTCATAGACATCTTGGGAACACAAATACACACAAAAAACACAACATACCAAGATATATAAGACACGATGAAAGCATTGCTCAGAATAAAATTTATAAGAGAAACAAAAAAAGAGAAAATTGAACCCAGGGTGAGAAAAATGAAAGAAATATTAGCATGAAAATGAATACAATAGAGAATTGAAAAATAGAGGAAATCAACAGAACCAAAAGTTATTTGAAAAGATCAACAAGATCAACAAACCTTGAGGTAAAGTGACTGAGAAAAAGACTCAAATTACTGAATCAGGAATAAAAATGAGGGTATTATTTAGTCTTACAGAAAAAAAAAAAAACTATAAGGAAATACCATGAACAATTACATACTAAAGATTAATAACTAGATGAAATGGACAAAGTCCTAAGAAGACACACTCTAACTAAACTGAATCAAGAAGAAATACAAAATGTAAACAGGCCTATAATAAATGAAGAAATCAAATTAATAGCTAAAAGCTTCCCACAAAGAAAAGCCCAGAAACAAATGGCTTCACTGGTGAATTCTACCAAATTTTGAAGAAGAGAATGAACATGAATCCTTCACAAAGTCTTCCAAAAAATACAAGGAAGGGAACACTTTTTAAATTATTCTAAAATTAAACAAAGATATCCCAAGAAAGAAAACTATAAACCAATATCTCGTTCACAAATACACAGACTGGAAAGTCTGACCAGGCCAATCAGACAAGGAAAAGAAATATGATGCCTTGAGATTGAAAAGGAAGAAATAAAATTATGTGTATTTGTAGATTACATGCTCCTGTATACAGGAAATCCTAAGAAATCCACACACAACCAAAATTTATTAAAGCCAATAAATGAGTTCAGCAAGGTTTCAAGGTATAAAATCAATACACAAAAAGCAACTGTATTTCTACACACTTTCAATAAGCAATCTGAAAATAAAATTAAGAAAACAGTTTTATTTATAAAGGTGTCAAAGAATAAGATACTTAAGGAATGATCTTAACCAAAAAAAGGTATAAGAGGTACACATTGAAAAAATATAAAATATCACTGAAAAAAATTAAAGAATACCTAAATAAATAAAAAGATATTGTATATTCATGAATTGGAAGACTTGATACCATTAAGATAGCAATATTTCCCAAATTAATTCAATACTATCCTTATCAAAATCTCAGCTACCTTTTTAAAAATTTTATTTATTTTCATTGGAGGATAATTACTTTACAATATTGTGACATGAATCGGCCATAGGTGTACATGTTGCCCTCCATCTTGAACACCCCCTCCCACCTCCCTTCCCGCTCTGTCCCTCCAGGTTGTCACAGAACACCCCAGCTAGCTTTTTTGCAGAAGCCAACAAGCTGATCCTCAAATCTGTATGGAAATACTCATGATAGCTAAAACATTTTGAAAAAGTGTAACCAAGTTGGAGGACTCATACTTTCCAATTTCAAAGCTACAGTACTTACCACAAAGCTATAGCAATGAAGACTGCATGTTACTGGTATAAGGATAAACAGATCAAAGAAATAGAATAAAGGACCAAGAAATAAATCTAAACAATCATGAATAGTTGATTTTGACAAGACTGCCAATCATTCATGGGGGAGAGGGGGCGGAGGGGGAAAATAAGCTTTTCAACAAATGGTGCTGAAACAGTTGGATGTACACATTGAAAAGAATGGAGTTGGATCCCATTTCATACTGTATGCAAAAATTAACTTCAAATGAATCAAAGATCCAAATGTAAAAGATAAACTATCAAACACCTAGAAGAAAATATGAGACTAAACCTTCATGATCTTGAAGTAACAGTTTCCTAGATGTGACACCAAAAGTATGAGCAACTAAAGAAAAAAATAGGTAAATTGAATTCATCAAAATTAAAATATTTTTTCATCAAAGGACACTATCAAGAAATAAAAAGATAAACCACAAAACGGGAGGAAATATTTACAAACTGTATATCCGTAGAGGATCTAGTTTCCAGAATACATAAAGAACTCTTAAAATAGTTAGACAATAAAAGACAATCTATTTAATAAATGAACAAAGAATTTGAATAGACATTTATTCAAAGAACATATGCAAATGACCAATAAGTTAATGAAAAAATGCTCAATATCTTTAGTCATTATAGAGATACAGATCAAAATCACAAGATACCACTTTATAATCACTCAGTTCAGTTCAGTTACTCAGTCGGGTCCGACTCTTTGCGATCCCATGAATCACAGCACCCCAGGCCTCCCTGTCCATCACCAATTCCCAGAGTTCACTCAAACTCACGTCCATCGAGTCAGTAATGCCATCCAGCCATCTCATCCTCTGTCGTCCCCTTCTCCTCCTGCCCTCAATCCCTCCCAGCATCAGAGTCTTTTCCAATGAGTCAACTCTTCCCATGAGGTGGCTGAAATATTGGAGTTTCAGCTTCAGCATCAGCCACTCCAATGAACACCCAGGACTGATCTCCTTTAGGATGGACTGGTTGGATCTCCTTGCAGTCCACGGGACTCTCAAGGGTCTTCTCCAACACCACAGTTTGAAAGCATCAATTCTTCAGCACTCAGCTTTCTTCACAGTCCAACTCTCACATCCATACATGACTACTGGAAAAACCATAGCCTTGACTAGACGGACCTTAGTCGGCAAAGTAATATCTCTGTTTTTAAATATGCTATCTAGGTTGGTCATAACTTTCCTTCCAAGGAGTAAACATCTTTTAATTTCATGGCTGCAGTCACCATCTGCAGTGATTTTGGAGCCCCCAAAATAAAATTTGACACTGTTTCCACTGTTTCCCCATCTATTTCCTATGAAGTGATGGGACTGGATGCCATGATCTTCATTTTCTGAATGTTGAGCTTTAAGCCAACTTTTTCACTCTCCTCTTTCAATTTCATCAAGAGGCTTTTTAGTTCCTCTTCACTTTCTGCCATAAGGGTGGTGTCATCTGCATATCTCAGGTTATTGATATTTCTCCCGGCAATCTTGATTCCAGCTTGTGCTTCTTCCAGCCCAGCGTTTCTCATGATGTACTCTGCATAGAAGTTAAATAAGCAGAGTGACAATATATAGCCTTGACACACTCCTTTTCCGATTTGGAACCAATCTGTTGTTCCACGTCCAGTTCTAACTGTTGCTTCCTGACCTGCATATAGGTTTCTCAAGAGGCAAGTCATGTGGTCTGGTATTCCTATCTCTTTCAGAATTTTCCACAGTTTATTGTGGTCCACACAGTCAAAGGCTTTGGCATAGTCAAGAAAGCAGAAATAGATGTTTTTCATAATCACTAGATGGTTATAGTAAGACACACAATAACAAGTGTTGCTGAGGATGTGGAAAAATTGGAACATTCATACTTTGCTGCTAGGAGTATAAATGGTACAGCCACTCTAGAAAATAATTCAGCAGTTGCTCAAAAAGTTAAACATAGAGTTACCATCAGTTCAGTTCAGTCGCTCAGTCATGTCCGACTCTTTGCGACCCCATGAATCGCAGCATGCCAGGCCTCCCTGTCCATCACCATCTCCCGGAGTTCACTCAGACTCACGTCCATCGAGTCAGTAATGCCATCCAGCCATCTCATCCTTGGTCGTCCCCTTCTCCTCCTGCCCCCAATCCCTCCCAGCATCAGAGTCTTTTCCAATGAGTCAACTCTTTGCATGAGGTGGCCAAAGTACTGGAGTTTCAGCTTTAGCATCATTCCTTCCAAAGAACCCCCAGGGCTGATCTCCTTCAGAATGGACTGGTTGGATCTCCTTGCAGTCCAAGGGACTCTCAAGAGTCTTCTCCAATACCACAGTTCAAAAGCATCAACTCTTCAGCGCTCTGCCTTCTTCACAATCCAACTCTCATATCCATACATGACCACAGGAAAAACCATAGCGTTGACTAGATGGACCTTAGCCGGCAAAGTAATGTCTCTGCTTTTGAACATACTATCTAGGTTGGTCACAACTTTTCTTCCAAGGAGTAAGTGTCTTTTAATTTCATGGCTGCAGTCACCATCTGCAGTGATTTTAGAGCCCCCCAAAAATAAAGCCTGACACTGTTTCCACTGTTTCCCCATCTATTTCCCATGAAGTGATGGGACTGGATGACCCTGCAATTCCACCCCTAGGCATATATACCCAAGAGAACTGAAAATATATGTTCACACAAAAACCTGTATGTAAACATTCAGAACAGAATTATTTATAATAACCAAAAAGTAGAAACAACACAGATGTCCATCAACTGATGAAAGGTTAAACAAAATGTGCTACAATGGATTATTATTCAATCATAAAAAGGAATGGAGTACTGATATATTTCTACAACATAAATGAAACTTGAAAGAAGTCAGTCACAAAAGGTCACAGATTGTATAATTCCATCGATATGAAATGTCCAGAACAGGCAAATCCAAAGTGACAAAAAGTCAATTAGTGGCTGCTTAGAGGAGGAGAGGAGATCAGAAGTAACTGCTAGAAGGGTAGGGGGTTTCTTTTGAGCATAATGAAAAAAATCCTGGAATTAGCAATGGTGGTTGGATAACCTTCTGAATATATTAAAAGACAATCAATTGTATTGGTTAAATACAATTTAAAAAACGAATTTCATGATACGTGATGTGTGAATCAAACCTGAAGTTTAAAAAAAATCTGAATCTAGAGTGTAGCAAGATGTATCAAGTGAACTGTATATTCTGGAGTATATCAGCTGTATTACATGCACATAATGAGGGTAAGGCAGAAGAAGACAGATAGAAGTTTATCCCTTTAAAAATGAACAAAATTAATAACTTTCCCCCCTCAGGCAGAAAAATTCTTAGGCATCCATGACAAAAAGGTTAGTGACTATTTCCAGAACTGACATAGACTTTTTGAAAAAGGAAATGACTGGTGCTTAGATATGCCACTGGTGGTTTTAAGACTAAAAATGCAAGGTGATTTGATACCTAGATCACACTTTTTTATTAAGCAAGCAAAAGTCAGGGCACAGTTATGTTTAATTTTAAATCTGTACCCCTCCCCAGTCAGGCCCTTTAGCCAAAGAGGTGCTGTGACATTTTCCATTGCCCTAGTTAGCATGGTCTTCAGAGCTGAGAGAAGAAAATCATGTTACCAACAAAAAAAAGAGAGAGAGAGAGAGAAAGTTAAAAAAAGACTTTGTATTTTAAAAGTCTCTACTTTTATTAAAAAAAATTTTTTTAATAGTTTTGTGCTTTTACTACAGAGAAAATAGATACCATTTCAGGATAGCAGTTACCTCCAGAGACGAAGAGAAGGAAAAACAATGAGACCAGAGAAGTAGATGGTGGAGGCCTCTAATTTTAACATTATGTTTTTATAAAGATATAGAGAAAGCTGCAGCATCTCTATTTATTTAATTTTAGTGACTGATATACATGCATCTGTTATTTTAATTTCTGAACTTTTCAGTTCTTGAAATGTTTCAAAATCTAAAAAGTATTTTTAAATGATTTGATATTAAAACATGACATATGTATCACTGTAATATTTTCTCAACCTGAACACATTTTATACTTAATTTTATTTTTAAAAAATTTTCCAGTTGTAATTAATAATAGCTAAGTTCTGCTATCAGCTGGCAGAAAGTCCTTAGAAATACATTCGATCAGTCATGAAATATTTATTCAGGACCCACATGGCACCAGGTGCCAAGTGCTATAAAAGTTGCTCACAAGGCAAAGTTAATAAGACACAATCTCTGTTCTCAAAAAGCTCTTATCCTAGTGGATAATTCAGATAGATGAATGCATCATTTCAATGCAATTTAGAAAGTGCTAGGAGAGATACATGCGTGGGAGGCATGGATTCAGAGAAGGAAGTGGAAAAGCAAAATCCATCATCCACACTCCCAATTCTCCCCAGTGAGTTAAGCACCAGATACATCAACCCTGGGTGGGGAAGAGGGTGTAGGGAGACAACCAGAAAGTGTTTACTCTACCTAACATAATGACCCAGGTGGCGCAAGCTGCAGAGAATCTGCCTGCCAGTGCAGGAGACGCATGAGGCGTGGGTTCAATCCCTCAGTTGGGAAGATTCCTCTGGAGAAGAAAATGGAGACCCACTCAAATATTTCTTGCCCGGAAAATTTTCCAGTGGAGCCTGGAGGGCTATAGTCCATGGGGTCACAAAGAGTCAGACACGATTGAGCACACATACACTACACTACCAACAAAAACACAGCATAATGACACAACCCACTGAAAGTGGGCTACAACTATAATTTTCCCCCCTGTAATTTTATAAAGCTTTAATTTTATATGTTTACTTTAATCAAATGCTATTTAGCCAGCTGTAAAATTTCTGCATACTTATACTAAGGAAACGTTTGCAGCTAACATGTATTTTTCACTACATAGAAAGCATTGTGCATGGATTATTTCATTAAATCATCATAACGTACCTGGGAGACAGGTGCTGTCAGTGTGCCCATTTTACAGATGAAAGACTGAGCCTCAGAGAAACTAGAAAACGTGTCCAAGTTTGCAGTTCCATTTATACAGAGCCCTGAATCATCTGTCCATGCTACATCAATATTACAATCAAAGATCTATGGAACCCACTATTAGCACAGAGAATATTTTCATCATGATGCTTGGAATTCCATCAAAATTTTAAAATTAAAAAAAAAGCCCTTGAAATCTTTCACCTTCTTATATCTTAGAAATAGAGTGCTTATATATTTCATCTTTAGCTCTATAAGTATGCAAAGGGAAACCAACCCAAAAGCATTCATTTTTTGTGATCATTAACTGGATTTGCTTCTGGTCAATTAAAATAGTCTGCCCAGGGGAATTCCCTGGTGGACCATTGGTTAAGACTTGGGCTTTCACTGCTGTGGACTCAGGTTCCATCCCTGGTCAGGGAACTAAGATCACACAAGCCATGCAGTGCAGCCAAACACACACACACATACATACACACACACATACACACACACACATATCAGGGGTGAGTTGTTGTGATTCAGTCATGTGCAACTTTTTGAGACCCCATGAACTGCAGCACTCCGGGTTTTCCTGTCCTTCACTATCTCCCTGTTTGCTCAAACTCATGTCCACTGAGTCAGTGATGCCATCCAACTATCTTATCCTCTGCTACCCACTTCTCCTCTTGCCGTCAATCAGGGGGGAGGGATGGGATGAACTGGGAAGTTGGGATTGACATATATACACTATGATACTATGTATAGAGTACTAATAAGAACCTACTGTATAGCCCAGGGAATCCCTGTAGAGCCCAGGGAATCCCTGTATAGCTCAGGGAATCCCGGTGTTCTCTGGTGACCTAAATATGAAGGAAATCCAAAAAAAAAGAAGGGATATATGTATATGTATAGCTTATTCACTGGAAAAGTCCCTTATGCTGGGAAATGTTGAGGGCAGAAGAAGAGGGCATCAGGGGAAGAGATGGCCGGATGGCATCACTGATATAATAGACATGAACTTGGGCAAACCTTGGGAGATGGGGAGGGACAGGGAGGCCTGGCGTGCTGCAGTCCATGGGGTCACAAAGAGTCAGACACGACTAGGCGACGGAACAACAACAACATAGCTGATTCACCTTGCTGTACTAAGAAACTAACACAACCTTGTAAAGCAACTATCCTTCAGTAAGAATTAACTTTTTTAAAATTGGTCTGCGCAGGCATCTCAGCAGGCTGGTGGTTGATGTTAAAGAGTCCTTACTGAGACCTATAGACTGCTTTCTAAAGAAAACTCACAAGGACATCATTCCTCAGTGGTGTCTGGACTAGGGGGACACAGCGTCATTGACAACCAGCACGGTGCTAGAAACAAACAAAAAGAAAAGGCCTGTATAGTTTAATAGAGATCTTTCTACTGAAGACTCTTATCAGAACCTCTACATTCCCAAGGCTGGGAGGATTTGCAGCAGACTCACCAAACAAGAACACAAGCACACCAAACAGAAGAAAACCACACCGGAAGCCACCCAGGAGGCTGGGGAGATAACCACCTCCGAGTTGGAATGCACATGACAATGGTCCCAACTGCTCTCGAACTTTGGGGGATGCCAGACTCCTGGGACCACAGGGACTGAAGCCTTGGGGCTGACAAGAGACACAGAAGTGTGGACGTTTAGATGAAGCCTGAAAGAAAGGACCAAGCTGCTATAATTTTTTATTATTGTAATGGGTTTTAGTTCAGGTCCGGGCCAAATGGGCTTCTGTGTTTCTTGGTGACCTTCTATGTTTCTTGGCCACCTTTTGGGCTACACACCCACGAGATCCCTTCCTGTCTCGACAAGTGTGGGAACAAATTGGGTTGATTCTCCTCCAGAGAGATCTCGGTGATAAAACAACAGGTGGTGCCTCTCACACAAAGGCACTTCCTTGTATTCCAGTGAACTTTGCTTCTACCCTTTGCTTCCCACCTCTGCATGCCTCCCTCAGACACTCAGTTACATATAACATTGCTTTGTGGGCTCTCGCGACTTCTTCCATTCTCTAATAAAGAATGCTTTGACTGAGGTCGTGGGTCGCAATGACAGTGACTGTCCTCCTCAAAGAGGCCAGGCCAAGGATGAGGGGGCATCCAACTTCCTGACAATTCATTTCATTGGAAACGATGCATGAAGCAGGAATTCTAAGGGGGTGTCCTGAATTTGAAAACTTCCCTCCCTTCCCTTTTTTAAGAACACAGATCAACCAAAGGCTAAATTTTGCTAGAGTTTCAGAAAGCAACACTTCAATGGTGAATTACCTAAGCAAAGTGACATGTTTATTCACAGGAACAACTATGGAACTACAGAAAGGAAATCCAAAACAAACAAACAAACAAAAAAAGGGATATATGTATTCGTATAGCTTACTCATTGGAAAAGTCCCAGATGCTGGGAAAGATTGAGGGCAGAAGGAGAGGAGGGCATCAGAGGCTGAGATGACTGGATGGCATAAAAGCACTCTGTGTGAAAATGCATAGAGCATTGGGAGTTAAGAATGGAACTAAATATTTAGTTTACATTCACTATTTAAAATGCTGAAACCTACCAGGGATAACTAAGATTAGAGTCTAATCATAGTTTGTTTGTCTGATAAGGATGCAATTCAGAAAATGATACTATGTATGTTTAACAATCTCAGAGAAAACAGGGCTCCCAGGTTTGGAGTTTCTTAGAGAGAGAGCTCTTCTATAATGGCTTAGGAGTCCATGTGGTTGTGATATTTCCAGAATGAAGGACTAAGTCAATCCTGATGAAACTTTGAAAGATGCCACCAAGTCTAAATGTTTCAAAGCCAACACTTGAACTGCTAAATCATTCCCTCTGTTTTAAAGGAGTGATTATTTGATTGACAATGGGGGTGGAGAGAAATCCTTCAACAGTAATGCATATGGGCACATCATCTCCCTGATTACATATGAAAGAGGATGGGATGTGGGGGAAACCTCTTGATTCATTCAGACACACAAATCATCCAGAGGAGGGGCGTACCCCGTTTTCTCTTGAACTCTCGTAGGAAATTTCCCATGCCATAATTGTATTTGTTATACTGCAGTGATCAAAGTCCATAAATTCCTCCATCTATCCTCATTCAGAGAAACCATATGGCATTACTAGGAGCGTCACATGCAAGGCTGGTTTGTTGTATACATGATTAAATATCCATGTGGGAATGGAACACTGGGGAGAGCAAAAACATTTAAAAGAGGCTAAAAGCATGAACTCTAAGAGATACGTGGATATATATTCTACTCCTGTAGGATCTAAAGTGTTAGGGGTATACAAAAAACATAACAGCAGTATGATCATGAAGGGGAAGGAGGAGGGATTTCTGCAAACAAGTGGTTTCTCCCAGCAGCTGTGCACATAAGGCGTGTGTGGCTTAGTTGCTCAGTCGTGTCTGACTCTTTGCCACTCCATAGACTATAGTTTGCCAGGCTCTTCTGTCCATGGGATTCTCCATGCAAGAATACTGGAGTGGGTTGCCATTTCCTCCTCCAGGGGATCTTCCTGACCCAGGGATCGAACCTGCGTCTTCAGTGTCTCCGGCATTGGCAGGTGGGTTCTTTACTACTGAGCCACCGCAAAAGCCCCACATGGGTCTTCATCAAAAACTCTAGAAGGCAAATACGGTCATTCAGAAGTCTATGGATTATCATACAGTCCTATGATCTTGTGCTCTGTTTGGTAGCAAGGAAAATGATAACTATTTAGTGAAAAACAAGGAGATAGATTTCTTTTTTTCTATCAGATTAGTGAAGATAAAAAAAGTTTGATAATGCCCAGAATCTGTGTGGATACAAAGAAATAGATACTTTTGGAGTAAGTAATTTTTTGAAAATGTTTTTCAACCATATTCATGAAATTTTAAAATTTGCATAAACAATGGTCCCCACATGGTTAGGCACAAGATATAAGAATATATATACACCTATGAGCAGTCACTGTAGCATTTTTTTATTCTAGCAAAACATGGGGTAAACCTGCATATCTAATAGTAGCGAAATCACTCAGTCATGTCCAACTCTTTGTAACCCCATGGACTATAGCCCACCAGGCTCCTCTGTCCATGGGATCCTCCAGGCAAGATTACTGGAGTGAGCTGCCATTTCCTTCTCCAGGGGATCTTCCCGACCCAGGGATCGAACCCAGGTCTCCCGCATTGTAGGCAGACGCTTTACCGTCTGAGCCACCAGGGAAGTCCTATCTAATAGTAGAGGAATGACTAAATGTATTAGAATAATCCATTCAATAGGAGTATATGCAGCAAGTAAGAAAAAGGTAAATCTACCTAATCCTGTGTCCAAACACTTTTTGAAGTCATAAAATAAGAGTCTTCTTGTGAAAGTGAGGAAGGAAGGAAGGAAGAAGTAAGAGAGGGAAGGTGGGAGGGAGAAAGGAAAGGAAAAATTTAAAGCATAAAGCACATCTGATAAATGTTTGTTTATAACAAACAATAGAAATAATGTAGAAAATTTCTGAAAGTTTTCTTAAATTGTTTTTAGCAAGATGCCCAAGAAGTGGTATTTGAAGAGAAAAAAATTTTTGCTTTACATTTTATATCCTTCTATTCCCTTTTTTTCTTTTAAATAAGTATGTAAACATATAATTTTTAAAAAACTAACATAAAAAATCATCTATAGCCTAAATTTTTCTTTCTCCTATGAAATCTTTCTTGAAGTACAACTTATATACAATAACATTCATTGTTTCTAGATGAAGAATTCAGTGATTTATGACGAATGTACACAGTCATAGAACCACCGTCATAACTGATGTAGAATAACTCCATCACCTCTAAATTTTGCTCTTACCCCTTTGCTACCAATTCCATAACTGGATCCCTTTCTCTCAAGGATTATTGTCCTGAGCTGTCTTTGACTGTTGTCCAAAAACTATTGCTTCATATGTTTTCTCTGGTTTTCTAGTTTTTTAAGATGGACTGTATATCCAGCCCTTTACTCTATAACGACCTATACAAAGATTTATAATTTGTAAATAAGAGGAATACAGATAACATCAAAACTATCTGAGTAAAATTTACTTTATATGAGACCTCAAAATCTTAGATAGCCTTCTGGTTATATTTCTAACAACCAGTTATCATGCATTGTAGTTCCACAGGATCATATTGAATATATATAAAACTCTGAAAGTGAAAGTCACTCGATCATGTCCAACTCCTCACGACCACATGGACAGTCTGTCCATGGAATTCTCCAGGCCAGAATACTGGAGAGGATTGTATTTTCCTTCTCCAGGGGAATCTTCCCAGCCCAGGGATCAAACCCAGGTCTCCCGCATTGCAAGAAGATTCTTTAGCAGCTGAGCCACAAGCGAAGCCCAAGAATACTGGAGCGGGTAGCCTATCTGTTCTCCAGCAGACCTGCCCAACCCAGAAATCGAACCGGGGTCTCCTCTGGGAGAGACTATTACATGCTTTCTCCACTATCTCACTGTCATCCCGGGTGAAGCCAATATCAACAGGCAATTGCTGCAACTCTGTTTTCACAACACTTTAAAGTGTTGTTCATTTTCTGAGTACCTGTCAGATCCATCTTCTGAGCTTCTCTGCTTCTTTCTCCCTCCTGTTCAGATTTAACCAACAGGAGGCCTTGGCAGGATATCCAAGAGTAGAAGAAGGCCATGATCCCATCCTCACACATTCTTTTCTAAACAAGGTTTTGCCAATAGTTGCATTCATCTGGTTATGGCCAGAGTTCTTAGGAACAGTACCTCTCCCATGGCAGTACCACCAGCCAAACGTCGCTTCTCCTTGATTTTTCAGGCCTAGGGATGGAGAAGGCAATGGCACCCCACTCCAGTACTCTTGCCTGGAAAATCCCATGGATTGAGGAGCCTGGAAGGCTGCAGTCAATGGGGTCGCTGAGAGTCGGACACGACTGAACGACTTCACTTTCACTTTTCACTTTCATGCATTGGAGAAGGAAATGGCAACCCACTCCAGTGTTCTTGCCTGGAGTATCCCAGGGACAGGGGAGCCTGGTGGGCTGCCGTCTATGGGGTCACACAGAGTTGGACAGGACTGAAGCGACTTAGCAGCAGCAGCAGCAGCAGCAGGGATGAAAATGGCTTGGTTTTCTGTCTCTTTTTGTGTGTGTGTTAGTTGCTCAGTCGTGTCTGACTCTTTGCAACTCCATGGACAATAGCCCGCCAGTCTCCTCTGTCCATGGAATTCTCCAGGCAAGAATGCTGGAGTGGGTAGCCATCCCCTTCTCCAAGGGATCTTCCTGACCCAGCAACTGAACCTGGTGGCTCAGACGGTAAAGCATCTGCCTACAACGCAGGAGACCTGGGTTCGATCCCTGGGTTGGGAAGATCCCCTGGAGAAGGAAATGACAACCCACTCCAGTGTTCTTGCCTGGAGAATCCCATGGATGGAGGAGCCTGGTAGGCTACAGTCCATGGGGTCGCAAAGAGTCGGATACGACTGAACGACTTCACTTTCACTTTCTGCTCATTGCTAAATACATCACCATCCTTTGTTCTGGTTTTTTGTTTGTTTGTTTCTTTTACCAGCTCACACCTCTCTAAACACTCTTTTTATTAAACTCTCTCTGGTTAATCCTTAGTGGTTTATTCCCTGCTGCAGCTTCCACAACCCCAGGCCATACTATTTATGCTTCACCTTTGCCATCATAGTTTCATTGAGTTAGAAAAGGCTGTGGTCCATGTGATCAGAGTGGTTAGTTTTCTGTGATTGTGGTTTTCAGTCTGTCTGCCCTCTGATGGAGAAGGATAAGAGGCTTATGGAAGCTTCCTGATGAGAGAGACTGACTGAGGGGGAAATTGGGTCTTGTTCTGATGCGCAGGACCATGCTCAGTAAATCTTTAATCCAATTTTCTGTTGAAGGTCGGGGCTTGTGTTCCCTGAAGCCAAACTATGGTGGAGGTAATGAAGATATGGGGACCTTCTTCAAAAGGTCCCATGCCTGCACTGCTATACTCAGTGCCCCCAACCTGCTACAGGCTACCGCCGACCCACGCCTCCACCAGACTCTTGGACACACACAGGCAAGTTTGGCTCAGTCTCTTGTGGGGTCACTGCTCCTTTCTCCTGGGTCCTGGTGCACACAAGGTTCTGTTTGTGCCCTCCAAGAGCCTGTTTCCCCGGTCCTGTGTAAGTTCTGGAGGCTCTATGGTGGGGTTCATGGTGACCTCCTGAGCTTATGCCACACCCAGGCCTGCTGCAACCAGAGCCCCTGCCCCTGTGGCAGTCCACTGCCGACCCGTACCTCCACAGGAGACGCTCAAACACAGTTCTGTCTCAATCTCTGTGGGGTCTCTGGGTCCTGGTGCACACAAGGTTTGTTTGAGCCCTCTGAGCATCTCTGGTAGGAATGGGGTTTGATTGTAAATGTGAATTCTCCCCTCCAACTATCTTGCTGGGGCTTCTCCTCTGCCCTTGGATGTAGGGTATCTCCTCATAGCTACTCCAGCACGATGCAGCTGCTGCTCCAGGCAAAGGCTAATAGAGTTTTGTCAAGAGAACGCACTGGTCATAGCAAACACCCTCTTCCAAGAGAAGACTCTATACATGGACATCATCAGATGGTCAATACTGAAGTCAGATTGATTATATTCTTTGCAGCCAAAGATGGAGAAGCTCAATACAGTCAGTAAAAACAAGACCAGGAGCTGACTGTGGCTCAGATCATGACCTTATTGCCAAATTCAGATTAAAATTGAAGAAAGTAGGGAAAGCCACTAAACCATTCAGGTATGACCTAAATCAAATTCCTTACAATTATACAGTGGAAGTGAGAAATAGATTCAAGGGATTAAATCTGATAGACAGAGTGCCTGAAGAACTATGGATGAAGGTTCATGACATTGTACAGGAGACAGGGATCAAGACCATTCCCGAGAGAAAGAAATGCAAAAAAGCAAAATGGTTGTCTAAGGAAGCCTTACAGATAGCTATGAAAAGAAGAGAAGTGAAAAGCAAGGGAGAAAAGGAAAGATGTATCCATTTGAATGCAGAGTTTCAGTGAATAGCAAGGAGAGATAAGAAAGTTTTCCTCAGTGATCAGTGCAAAGAAATAGAGGAAAACAATAGAATGGGAAAGACTAGAGATCTCTTCAAGAAAATTAGAGATACCAAGGGAACATTTCACGCAAAAATGGGCACAATAAAGGCCAGAAATGGTTTGGATTTAACAGAAGCAGAAGATATTAAGAAGAGGTGGCAAGAACACACAGAAGAACTGTATAAAAAAGATCTTCATGACCCAGATAATCACAATGGTATGGTCACTCACCTAGAGCCAGACATCCTGGAATGGGAAGTCAAGTGGGCCTTAGGAAGCATCACTCCAAACAAAGCTAGTGGAAGTGATGGAATTCCAGTTGAGCTATTTCAAATCCTAAAAGATAATGCTGTGAAAGTGCTGCACTCAATATGCCAACAAATTTGGAAAACTCAGCAGTGGCCACAGGACTGGAAAAGGTGTTTTCATTCCAGTCCTAAAGAAAGATAATGCCAAATAATGTTCAAACTACTGCACAATTGCACTCATATCACATGCTAGCAAAGTAGTGCTCAAAATTCTCCAAGCCAGGCTTCAACAGTACGTGAACCGTGAACTTCCAGATGTTCAAATTTGATTTAGAAAAGGCAGAGGAATGAGAGATCAAATTGCCAATGTCTGCTGGATCATCAAAAAAGCAAGAGAGTTCCAGAAAAACATCTATTTCTGCTTTATTGACTATGCCAAAGCCTTTGACTGTGTGGATCACAACAAATTATGTTAGAGATGGGAATACCAGACCACCTGACCTGCCTCTTGAGAAATCTGTAAGCAGGTCAGGAAGCAACAGTTGGAACTGGTCATGGAACAACAGACTGGTTCCAAATAGGGAAAGGAATACATCAAGGCTATATATTGTCACCCTGCTTATTTAACTTCTATGCAGAGTACATCATGAGAAACGCTGGGCTGGATTAATCACACGCTGGAATCAAGATTGCCAGGAGAAATATCAATAATCTCAGATATGCAGATAACACCACCCTTATGGCAGAAAGCAAAGAACTAACGAGCCCCTTGATGAAAGTGAAAAAGAAGACTGAAAAAGTTGGCTTAAAACTCAACATTGAGAAAGCTAAGATCATGGCATCTGGTCCCATCGCTTCATGGCAAGTAGATGGGGAAACAATGGAAACAGTGAAAGACTTTATTTTTTTGGACTCCAAAATCATTGCAGATGGTGATTGCAGCCATGAAATGAAAAGATGCTTGCTCCTTGGAAGAAAAGTTATGACAAATATAGAGAGGATATTAAAAAACAGAGACATTCCTTTGTTGACAAAGGTCCATCTAGTCAAAGCTATGGTTTTTCTAGTAGTCATCTATGGATGTGAGATTTGGACTATAAAGAAAGCTGAGTGCAGAAAAATTGATGCTTTTGTACTGTGGTGCTGGAGAAGACTCTTGAGAGTCCCTTGGACTCCAAAGACATCAAACCAGTCCATCCTAAAGGAGATCAGTCCTAAATATTTATTGAAAGGACTGATATTGTAGCTGAAACTCCAATACTTTGGCCATCTGATGCGAAGAACTGACTCATTTGAAAAGACCCTGATGCTGGGAAAGATTGAAGGCAGGAGAAGGCGACAACAGAGGATGAGATGGTTGGATGGCATCACCAGCTCAATGAACATGAGTTTGAGTAAACTCCAGGAGTTGGCGGTGGACAGGGAGGCCTGGTGTGCTCCCGTCCATAGGGTCACAAAGAGTCGAACACAACTGAGCGACTGAACTGAACTGACCTGAAATTTGCCATCATAAACTCACTATCTCCATCTTTGCCCACAGCTTCCTGTCCTTCGGTTCTGTTTCCGTGACGCGGTCTGTCTGTTCTTTCTCCATTCCTGCTCTCGATCCCTCTCTTTCCTGCTTTTCCCCATCTTTCAGCCTCTTTCTGGATTTACTGTCTTTCCAATTCAGCCTAGACTCAATAGTCCTTCATTTCACTCACCTTTATGTTCCCCCTTGTATAATAGTTCTCTTCATTTCCAAGAGTGCTGACTCCTCAGCTTAAGGTTCAAGTTTCTTAAATACCATGGGTCTTCCTTCATCTATAAATCAAGAGTTGGACAACATGATCTCCAAGTAGGATAATCTGAGTAGGGCTTCCCTGGTGGTTCAGATGGTAAAGAATGCACCTGCAAATGCAGGAGTCCCAGGTTTGAGCCCTGGGTCGAGAAAGATCCCCTGGAGAAGGGAATGGCTACCCACTCCAAAATTCTTGCCTGGAGAATGCCATGGACAGAGGAGCCTGCGGGCTACAGTCCATGGGGTCACAAAGACATGATTGAGCAAATAACAAATAGGGTAGTCTCTGCCCCCATCCAGGCTGCTTTTGAGGATGAAAACGGGAAGTTATTCATGACTGCATCAGGACACAACTGAGCATGTGACCATCACTATAGCTTCTTCTTGCTCCAAACTATATGATTATGTTACATACATTAAAACCAGAATATAGACCTCCATTTCTTCTGAAGTCATGAGCTTGTCGTTTAGAATACATTCTGTTTAGTGAATACAACAAAACATTTGGAAAAAATAAAGATAAGGAAGAAAAATCAAAGGCCGAGAAGGGTTGTGAAGTGTGAAGACAGCGCAAGAAGAAAAGACCCACAAAAACACGTCTCCTTTCAGATCTCAGGCTTACCAGACAGTTAGCCTCAAGGAAAAGCCCTGCCTTTTTGGATAAGCCAGTGGAAGTGAGCGCACAGAATAACCTACACATTTGGGTAAAAATCGGATGCCTTCTTGCCTACTTGTCTCTTCTCTTCCATTTTCAGCTTTCTGTTTCAAACCACACAGAAGCTGATGCTCTGCCCTGTGGGCTGCCTCTCGTCCCACAGCACAAAGGCTCTTCCGAATGAATAGCCGTGGTCGCCATGGCAGCTGGGGGTCATAAACTCCTGAGCTGTGGGTCTTGGCACAGCTCCATGCATTATCTGCATCCTGGTGCAGATTAGTCTCTTTATCTAATTAGTAGCCTTACAAATAGCCACCTGGCCCAGAGCTTAACCATTAAAGATGCAATGCTGCTGAATAGCTGCAGAGGAGGAATGAGGATAAGAGAAAACTGAAAGCTGATCTTAGCGAGGTCCTTCTCTCCTGGCTACAGACACCTGCAAGCCCTGGCCCACCCACATAGTAGAAGTTCAAACACAGGCAGAGAACAAATCGCTCTGTGTTCTCTTCACTGCTCACCTTGAGCGTCTCTTGATCCACCAGCCTCCCAGAAACCGCCTATAGGACATGCTTGACCATTCCTCCTCAGAGGCCCAGCCGTTCCCTGCCTCAGAGCGTTCTACCTGAGGCACCCAGGCTGGTCACTGTTTCTAGAACTTGACCAATTGCCCTGGCCTGATGTATCCAAACCCTGGTCTGGATACTTCAGAACTATCTCCCAATGCACCTGAAAGACTGTATCCTTTCTCATTTGTTTTAAGTGCTGAAACGTCCTTGTGCTAATGAAACTGACTCCAGACGCATATTATCTAGGTGTTTGTCAGGTTCATCTTTTTCCCACCCAGTAAAAGCAAAATTATTTTTTGTTCCTTACTATATAGAAGTAAATATCCATAAAAGAATAAATATAGAAGCAAGCTTATTTGCTTCTATAGTTACTATTAGAAGCAAATATCTTCCTACATTCATTCTATAAATAATAATAAATCTAAACTGCTATAAAAAAATTGAGACCAATGCATTCTGAACGTGTATAATGCAGTCAATCTAACAGTTGCATCCTGGGCTGAATTTTAGAAATGCTATCAAGTGCTTGGGATGGACAGGCGTAGAGAGCTGACACAGGAGTCCAGCTGCTAGTTTATAGTTGATGCTGTGGTGTCACATTTGAGTATTTCCATCAATTACAAAGGAAAAGAGAATTCTAATCAGTATACCCACCATGAGCTTCTGGAATTAAAACAGACTTAAAGCCCACCCAATAGTCTTTTATTCTGGGGAATATTTATTCCAGATGTGCAGAGCAAGAACATGCCTCACTGTACTTTTATTGTCATGTAATGATTTCAGACTTTCTTGCTTTTTATTATTGTGCTATGTGTTTATGAGAATATATATCCAATAGAAACCTATTAAACTAGGAAATGATTATTATGCGAGCAATGATCAGTCAAATATGAAAACTATAGCAGAAAACTTACAGTAGGAAATCTTTACCAAGTCTTTTTATCTATTCTTTTGTTGATGTAAGCTATCGTTTCTTTTGTTTCACTATCAGATAAGTCATTCCAGTTTGAACTGATATCAAACAACAGGGTTTCTTATACTTCCTGAGACATGCTGTTTCAGAGCCTAGCAGATCTGACTGGTATCTTGACATTCGGGTATAGTCTCCTTTCTTGCAGTTTCCATTGTTGCTATTTATTAATTTATATTTCTAAATAAAATACCTTCAGGGTCTCTGAAAAGAAGTCAGTGTTTTGAATCTGTGCAAGCAAAAATGAAACTAGGCACACACTCACTCCATGCCCACTATGACCACCCCCTAGGCCATTCCAGGAACAACCAATTTAAGTAGCTATGCCCCGAACCAAAGCCAAAAGGCCATTATTTAGGTTTCTTCGAGAAAGGGAGAAACTACACACTTAAAAATAAAGCTATCTTTGTAAAAGCTTTTCACGTCTCCAATCTTCTTAAGTAAGGATTGCCAAACAAACACCACTGTACTCAACACAGATTGAAATATTCTTATGTGCATTTATCTCTTTGGCCGCTTCTAATCATTAGCTTATTAAAGAACAGCATTCAGTACTTACGGAGGTGATGTCTTCCTGGTACATTAATGCCTATTCAAGGTCTGATTTCTCTCCAGACTTTAAACTCCATGGGGGCAGAAACAGTTCATTCCTTAATCACCATTCCATCCCTGTGAAAAGATGTTTATAACAAGAGGAAAGTGTGCCATGATCTCTTTATTATTTAGGAACTATGAAGAAGAGTGAGCTAAAATTCTTTGGCTTTTGAGAATTACAAAGTATCATTCATATTCTTAGTAACTTCTTAATAATATAAACCAATTTATCATCAATTAATGAGCAAAAGCAATGTCTGGGTTTCAAGCAATGGAAAAGATATGTTTGCAGAACCTATGACTTCAAAAATTAAAAAAAAAAAACACAAAAAAACAAAAAACAACCATTGTGTTGAAAGGATTCCCCATTTAAAATCTGTTGAGTTACCCGCTCAATGTTATGTGGCAGCCTGGATGAGAGGGGAGTTTGTGGGGAGAATGGACACAGGCTGAGTCCCTTTGCTGTCCACCTGAAACCATCACAACATTGTTAATTTGTTATATTCCAATTTAAAATACAAAGATTTAAAAAAATAAAATCTGTTGAGTTATTCAAAGAAAGCTGTGTAAGCCTAACCTACATCTTTCAGAAACACCTGAGATAATCTGTAATTTCTCACATACATGGTTTCTGGGATCTAACTTTTGACTTAAACTTCCCAACTTGACAAATTTATAATTATAATTAATGAAAACCAAATCTTTTTTTTTTTTTTCTCCAGACCATCTTGTCCTCCTCTACAAGTCCCACAGAGGAAATAGTAGAGAGGGCAGGAATGCAAAAGAGTCCTGTGGTTTGGAACTGGCCCAAGCCAAACTGAATTTTTCCTAATATACATTAAACTGTCAGTAAAGAGCATCACGACGCAGAACTTGAACCAAGGGAAAACCCCACAGCCTTCTGAAGTCACTAGTTCTGTGAGTTGTTTTAGAGAGGGCACACAACCAGGGATTATTCACGTATTTAAAATGCATCTTTCCAAGTTCCAACAGAACCTCCTCAGGAGAACACTGAAATGAGTTCCATCTACCTAATCCAGGTTAAGTGGGCGTTCCTCTGAGCAGCACATCTTTGAGAGCATTTATCGCTTCTCGGACTTTTGGCTAAAATCAAGTGGTGGCTCAGACGGAAAGCGTCTGACTACAATGTGGGAGACCTGGGTTCCATCCCTGGGTCGGGAAGTTCTCTGGAGAAGGAAATGGCAACCCACTCCCGTACTCTTGCCTAAAAAACCTCATGGACAGAGGAGCCTGGTGTCCATGGGGTCGCAAAGAGTTGGACACGACTGAGCAACTTCACTTTTTTTTTTTTCACTCACTGGGTCTGTGGCTTCCCAGGTGGCGCTAGTGGTAAAGAATCTGCCTGCCAATGAAGGAAGACGCAAGAGATGCAGGTTTGATCCCTAGGTCGGGAAGTTCCTCTAGAGGAGGAAATGGCAGTCCACTCCAGTATTCTTGCCTGGGAAGTCCCACAGACAGGTGAGCCTGGCGGACTACAGTTCATGGGGTCGCAAGCAGCTGGACACGACTGAAGTGACTTACCACACACGCAGGCATGCTGAGTCTGTAGATTCTCATATCTGCTCTGAGACTTGTAGGATAGGATCCCACCTTCACTTTAAAAGAAGGTCTCAGGAAATTGATATCTGAAATCTGGAATTGCAGCAACCCACTCCAGTGTTCTTGCCTGGAGAATCCCAGGGATGGGGGAGCCTGGTAGGTTGCCGTCTATGGGGTCGCACAGAGTTGGACACAACTGAAGCGACTTAGCAGCAGCAGCAGCAGCAGCAGCAGCAGCAGCAGCAGCAGCAGCAGCAGCGGCAGAACCTGAAGGTAAGCAAAGGATCCCAAGTTTTCCTGAAACATCCCCTCTCAGAGACAGCCTAGCTAGTTGTGGAGGTCCCTGGCAGAGGTGTACAGAGACGAGAGAAAGGAGAATGGAGACAAAAACAGCTTCCAGCTCAAGACTGGCCCATCTCCCCTCATTGTGGGGTGATTAATTGGGAAAACAAAGGGCAAGTGAGAACCATCTCCACTCATGTGTTTATTAAACTCTTAAATAGTAATTCTCTGTTGACTATATTGGTATATTTATCTATATCTGATGAATACAAACTTAAAATGGCATCATTGCCACAGGTAATAAGGAACAGACAGAAGCACAGAGTTAACTTTAATCATCAGAATTCTTGTTTTGCTTAAGTAGCTGTGTGAATATGAGCAACTTAACTTCCCTAGGAACCATTTCTCCATCTTCTGAATAAGACAGATGAGGCCAAAAGTTTCTGAGATTACTTCCTGCTTTGCCCTGGCAATAAATTTTTATGAATGTTGCATGTAATCCAAGTAGAAAACATATGCAGTAAGTAATAGTTGGTAACAGTACTAGGGGGAATCATGTGGAAGGTGTGTCAGTGAGATTTGCTGCTCTTTTCCAGTCATCCCAGGGAAATCTATGGAAAAAAAGAATGTTCTAATGCGTAAGAATGTCTGCTGAACTGAAGTGTACAAGCTTCACAGACATGAGTTGTAGCCAAGGGGATAAAACTTAAGGACGGAGTAGAAGTGTTAAGGAATTTTCTTCTAGAAAACAGCAAGGGTAGAGGAAATAGACATTAGTAAACTCATAAGAATCAGAGAGCTAAAGTGCTTTGAAATAGGATGTGAAGGCCCAGACATATTTGAGAAGATTCGTTATAATCAAAATGAAGGAAGGGGAAGGTGACTTGAGTCCATCATGATGGATTTATAGAGAAGGCTTATAATGGTGGCCATGAATCCAATGAGGATGAGGAAGGTGGTAATAATAGCTACCATTTATTGAATACTTAACTAAGTATTAGAGCTTTTTGCCAGGAAACTTATAAAGACCTTGTCTAATTTCTAGAACTCTAAAAGATATTGTGATCTTCAACATGTAGCTAAATAAATGAAGGCTCAGGAAAAGTGACTTCTCCAAGGGTAAACTCAGGTCTGTCCATGCTATTTTCGATACATCATTACTTTTTGCCCATGAATAGGAAAGCCCTTCATCCAGGACTTTGGGCAATTAAGAATTATTAAGAAAAAAGTTAACCATTGATGGATCAATTGAGGGAACTGTTTCTCCTTGAGCAAAGGGACTGTGTCTTCCTCACCCACTTGTTCCCTCCACTTTGCCCAGGGTCTGGCCCAGAGATGCCCTTTCAATGACAGACTTGCTGCCCGGCTGCTGGGACTGGGGTCTCCTTCTAACTGTCAGCTCCATCCAGAATATTTCTTTAAGATGAAATGAAAATGGCATGTCCACTTCCATATACATCGATTTGCAATCTCCACCTCTCTTTGGTCAACTGAAGGAAACGTTAAGTTACTTCAAGATACGTTCCATTGTTTCTTATAAAGACCTTGATCTATAGAAGATTGTCACTTAATGTTTCTCCTTTAAGGACAGCCTTAAAATCTGAAATAGTTTGGTAAAATACAATGAATTTGTTTCTATTCAGAAAATGTTACAGGTTTTACCTTAGTTTGTTTTATCCAAAGTAGTTTTTTAAAAATATATGTATACACAAAGTAGTTGGAATTGGAAGAAGGAAAAAATCACTCTAAGGACTTTGTGTACCTTCATATCTGCTTTGTTCTCCCTGCTGAAGCAGCGGCTGGTGATGCTTTGGCCGTTTTTACTTTCTTTCAGCCTGTGGGATCTTAGTTCTCTGGCCAGGGATCAAACCTGCACTGGAAACACAGAATCTTAACCACTGGACTGCCCGGGAAGTCCTGATGCTTTTGTCATCTTATTCATCCTTAAAATTCTATCCAACTCTCCCTGCCACAACCACACTGTCACCCCCTGCCATACTCCATCCGTTCAATATTCCTTTTCACCAGTGGGCGCTTTTGCTCCTGTCTCTGATACCAGGCTTTGAAAGAAGAAAAAAATTATTTATTTCTTTAACTCTGTATTCTCATTTAAAATCTCTCCCCACTTCCTCTTGTTCTCACCCACTCACCACATCTCCAGCTCACCTCTGACCCCTACACCTCCCCAGCCATTTCATCACTAACTTGGCCTGAGTCAGAGGAATGATTCATGGAATCGTAAAACTCAGGGTGGAAGAGACCTTAAAGGTCAGCTAATTCAACCACCCAAGTAAGTGGAAAAACCAGCTCTTATTTTCATTCTTTCTCTCCCGACTTCCCAAACTCAATTGCAAACATCAGAACAATGTCTCTAGCTGTTATGGAGCTTCTGCTTTGGATATCCTTTTAACAAAGGATTCCCCTCTCCCTGAGAAAGCTTAGGTAGAGGCTTGTCAATGGTACACAATGGATTACAGATGTGGAAACCTACAATCCTCTAAATATAGAGTTGGTTACTCTCTCAAAAAAGTGTTTAAAGGTGAGTATGTTTATTTCACTTACTTCATTTATTCCATGGAACAACTGAATATTGGCCCCAGAAAATATAAATAGATTACTTGATGAAAGGAGATATACAAATGGCCCATAAAAATATTAAAATATGATCAACCTAATTCATAGTAAAATAAATAAATGTCAATTAAAATTATAATGAGATTTTATTTCTCTATCATATGCAAAGATATAAAACAGGCACACTCATATATTGCTAATGGGTATGTACAAAACCTGCACAGACAGGGATTTGCAATATCTAACGAAACTATATGTGTATCTATCTTATGACCCTGCAATACCACTTCTAGGAATTTACCCTGAAAATACATCTCCAAAAATATAAAAATATATTTGTAAAATATTATTCAGATTATTCATTGAAGTAATTTTTATAATGTTTAAATATTGGAAACAGCCTAAATGCCCATTTAGAGGAAAGCAGTTGAATAAACAATGGTGCATCCACGCAATGACGTAGTAGGCAGCTATAAGAAAGAATGAATAAGATCCTTATGGAAACAATATGGAGTGCCCTCCAAGATACACTGTTAAGAGAAAAAAGAAAAGCATGTTTATAGTAAATTATTTTTGTGTAAGAAAGAGAAATTTAGAAAATATACATTCAGTTCAGTTCAGTTGCTCAGTCGTGTCCGACTCATTGCGACCCCATGAACCGCAGCACACCAGGCCTCCCTGTCCATCACCACCTCCCAGAGTTCACCCAAAACCATGTCCATCGAGTCGGTGATGCCATCCAGCCATCTCATCCTCTGTCGTCCCCTTCTCCTCCTGCCCCCAATCCCTCCCAGCACCAGAGTCTTTTCCAATGAGTCAACTCTTCGCATGAGGTGGCCAAAGTACTGGAGCTTCAGCTTTAGCATCAGTCCTTCCAAAGAACACCCAGGACTGATCTCCTTTAAGATGGTTGGATCTCCTTGTAGTCCACAGGACTCTCAAGAGTCTTCTCCAACATCACAGTTAAAAAGCATCAATTCTTCGGCACTCAGCTTTCTTCACAGTCCAACTCTCACATCCATACATGACCACTGGAAAAACCATAGCCTTGACTTGACAGACCTTTGTTGGCAAAGTAATATCTCTGTTTTTTAATATGCTATCTAGCTTGGTCATAACTTTTCTTCCAAGGAGTAAGCGTCTTTTAATTTCATGGCTGCAATCACCATCTGCAGTGATTTTGGAGCCCAAGAAAGTAAAGTCAGCCACTGTTACCACTGTTTCCCCATTCATTTCCCATGAAGTGATGGGACTAGATGCCATGATCTTCGTTTTCTGAATGTTGAGCTTTAAGCCAACTTTTTCACTCTCCTCTTTCACTTTCATCAAGAGGCTTTTTAGTTCCTCTTCACTTTCTGCCAGCCATATGGTGGTGTCATCTGCCTGTCTGAGGTTATTGATATTTCTCCTGGCAATCTTGATTCCAGCTTGTGCTTCTTCCAGCCCAGCGTTTCTCATGATGTACTCTGCATACAAGTTAAACAAGCAGCGTGATAATATACAGCCTTGACATACTCCTTTTCCTATTTGGAACCAGTCTGTTATACCATGTCCAGTTCTATATCTGGCCTATATGGGAAAAGAACCTAAAAAGAGTGGATATATATATATGTATTACAGATTCACTTTGCTGTGTACCTGAAACTAACACAGCGTTATAAATCAACTGTACCTCAATAAACTCTTTAGAAGAAGTAAAGATGCATCTATATATAGGCTCTTCACAGCTAAGTCACTATGTATACTCAGACATATAAGGAAATAAATAGATCAAGTGAAAAAAGAAATGACAGAGAGAGGGCCTATATTATTTTTATTTTCTCCAACAATGCTTATGAACTACAATTTTAAAATAGTAAGCATAAACAGGTAAATATATATGAATTCAGAAAAGAAAAAGAAGGAAATATACATATATCTACTCATCTGTATGTAAACACAGGATAAACTAGAAACCAATGATAGTGGTGAAAATAATAAAAGGAATGGTAGGAAATTACACCACTTTTTATATAATCCTGACTTTTGGAATCATGTGAATGCTTCACACATTCAAGAAAACAAGGATGAAGGAAAAACTAAAGTGGAATACAAACAGAAACAAATGAATCAAACTGGGGGACAGGGGAGAACAGTAACTTCAGAAACTTTTAAGTAGAATAGCTGGACTAATACCTTCAGGCCAAAGACAAACAATGTTAACAATTATTGAAGTCCAATTAGCAGGGGCTTCTTGCTATCATTGAAATATAGGTATGGAACTATTTCCTTTATACATATATATATATATATTTTTTAAATATTTAAACATTTATTTATCTACTTATTTAGCTGCGTTGGGTCTTAGTTGCAGCATGTGGGATCTAGTTCCCTGATCAGGGACCAAACCTTGGCCCCCTGCATTGGGAGCACCTAGTCTTAGGAGCCTGGGGGGCTGCAGTCCACGGGGCCGCTAAGAGTCGGACTCGACTGAGCGACTTCACTTTCACTTTTCACTTTCATGCATTGGAGAAGGAAATGGCAACCCACTCCTGTGTTCTTACCTGGAGAATCCCAGGGATGGGGGAGCCTGGTGGGCTGCCGTCTCTCGGGTCACACAGAGTCGGACACGACGGAAGCAACTTAGCAGCAGCAGCAGTCTTAGCCACTGGACCACCAGGGGAGTCCCTGAAACTGTTTTCTGTATAGTCCAAGATCTTGCAAAAAAGTAAATCTATGGTGGCCAGTGGAAGCCTGATTTCTCACTGATAATGAAAAGTTACATATGTGGAAAGAAGGAAGGTCTAAATGATCCCTGTGGCTTTTTCCAGCTCTGTCTACTGAGAGGGCCAAAAGACAATACCTACTCTCCACTTGCAAAACAAAACTAGTCTGGGGCAGGGCAAGTACAACTTGAAACTGGAAAATCTTTTTGTGGCAGAAAATAAGGAAGTCCTCAAAGAATGGTGGGAGCATACAAGAAGGACAAAGAAGTTAGCTTGAAGAAGTTCCCAGGAGTCAAACTCTGAAAATCTGAGCATCAAATAATGATAACAGTAACTTATTGTAACCCATTGAATAAAATAAAAATCCATGAGTCTATACTGTTATTTACACATACATACATATAAAAAGAAAGATCTTCTCTACAGTAGAAAATCAAGTAATAAATTTAGAAGAAATAGTGGACTTGCAAGGTCGCTATCAGTAACCATCACTGAAGTAATTAAATCAGGCCAGAATCGTTAATGGGTGCTAAACTAGTGCGCATGAATTTAATGAGTAGCAAGAGTATTTATTTGAAAGAATGTGAAAGTGTCAGTCGTTCAGTCAGGTCCAACTCTTTGAGACCCCATGGACTGTAGCTCACCATGCTCTTCTGTCCATGGAATTCTCCAGGCAAGAATAGTGGAGTGGGTAGCCATTCCCTTCTCCAGAGGATCTTCCCGACCCAGGGATCCAACCCAGGTCTCCTGCATTGCAGACAGGTTCTTTACTATCTGAGCCACCAGGGAAGACCCGTAAGAGTGTTTACATAGTCTTAAGTTTCTCCTGTAAGTTTCTTCATTAACTACAATGAAAAAAGTAGCAACTTTTTGGTAAAGAAATCTGGCAGACACCTCTTAACCAAATGATCAGACATTATCATTTATGGGGCATATCCATATCACATACTTCCTGGTATGATACCCTGGAAAGGAAACAGCATCACTACTGTGGAATTGCTGAAAGTGCATGTACCCCAAATCTAATCAAGAGAAAACATCAGCAAACTCAAACTGAGGAACATTCTTAAATGTAACTGGACACACATTTCAAAAATGTCAGTGTCATAAAATAAAAAGCAGTATTGAAGAACTATTCCAGGAAAAAGGAGACTAAACTGCATGTAATGTGAGATTCACCAGGGTTTTCTGTTTGTTTGTTCTGCTGCTACTGCATTTTCGCTAGTTTATTTTCTATAAAGGTAATTACTTGGACAATTTGAAAAATCTGTCAGTATCTTAAATAAGAGTTATGTATCAATGTTAACTTCCTGATTTGGATAATTACACTTAGTTATGTAAAAGAATGTCCCTGGGATTTCCCTGGTGGTCAGGTGGCTAGGACTCTGTGCTCCCAACGCAGGAGGTGCAGGTTCAATCCCTTGTCAGGGAACTAATATCCTATAAGCTGCAATTAAGCCTCAACACAGCCAAATAGATAAATATTTTAAAAAACTATCCTTGATTTTAGGATACACAAGTAATTAGAGGTAAGTGACCTCATGTCTGTAAGTTTCAGTTTTTATCTTTTTGAGATTCTAAGTAAAGGATATAAGAGAATCCTTTGAAATCATCTTGCAACTTTTCTGTAAATTTGAAATTACATGAAAATAAAAATATATAAGAAGGAAACAATTATCTTCTTGAGGTTGACCCCCTCGTTACTTACAGAGCACTTACATGCTCTCTGCTCTACTTCATTTTTGTTGCATTCTATGGGGTCCACCCAGATATCCCAGTAACAAAATTGGGCAGGTGGGTAGCCTTTTGATTTTCCTAACTCTCAGATGTAAAAAGCAGACATAGCCCCATTTTTATTTTAACATGTACCAAATCCATCCTTCATACACAGTAGTAGTTGTTACGGGTACACATGCTTCTCTCATTATGTCATCTACCAAAGGTGGCTGCAAGAATATGATGTGAGACATTTGAGCCAATTCCAGTCCTTTTCTATAAATCCATTCTAAAGCAGGAACCCTTAGACACCTATACAGTCGGTCTAAAGACAACTAAGGGAGACAAAAATAGGAACATTTGTACTTTTTTAGAAGTATGTATACACTTGAAGAAGAGCTTGTCCACACTGTATTTAAGGCACTGTGAAAATGTGAATGACTCATTCATTCATTCAGAAGGCCTTCATGGAAAAACTAGTACTCACCAAGTTTTACGGGTAAGTTCTACAGGTTTTAAAGCTAAAGGAAATGTTCCTCTTCTGGAACAATATTTTCTGGAAAGAACAACATGGTAAGTGCTAAAACTGAATTATATACTAAGTATTATGGAAATAGAAAGGAGAGCATGATTAACCTCACAACAGTTGATATTAAATCACAGAAGCAAGAGTCAAAAAACCCATAAAAGACACCTAAGCTACCTACCTTTTCCATATCAATGTCCTAAATCTTGTCCGTTGTATTCCTGACCCCTGAACATGGAAAGGGATGAGCCATCATGCCCACACCTTGAAACTGATATGGAAAGGGATGAGGTATCACACATACACCTTGAAACTGACTCAGAGGCAGAGGAAGGGAGAAGATGAGGCACTGAAGTAGGGAGCTGACCAAAGTAGACCATCTCCTAGCCTTCTAGCTCCACCCATGCAGAGGGCCTCCATCTCATAGCTTTAAGATACATGCTTGCCACAAAATAATATTTCATTTGATAAAAAGATTTTAAAAATTGATCTAAACATGAATTTTAGCACATGATTTCTCACACCAATATGAATGTGTGTTTGTATGTACACTGCCAGATGGAATGTGTGTGCACGCTTCCAGCTCTCAATATCTGGCATCTAGGTACACAAAAAAATTTGAAGAGGCTGTGCTATTAATAACAATAGTCAGTTTATGTTAAAGGATAAATATTGATGCAATGCTTATAAGAATTAAACACTGATACCACAACTTAAACATCCAGCAAATGGTTAGATAAAATGCTACACTGAGCCATATTTTGAAGGGATATTTCTAAGAAGCTTGACTCATATGTGTTCGTCAAAAAGATTGTTCCAAGTATGTTGTGAAATATACATACAATGTTATTATCATTACAATGCTAATGAAGTATGAGTTTTGATTTACAAATTCAGATATGCAGTAAGTGTCATTTTTAAAAAAATGAACTTACTTTCTGTTTTAGCCTTATGTTTATGTGGTCATAGAAAATTAATTCCTGATATTGCAGTTGTGCTCCAGAAAGGCTTATTTAGGGTCAAAATGCGAGTGAAGAGACATCTTGTCCTTGATTTTGTCCTCTATCAAGTAATGGTATCCTGGGGACTTCCCTATAGCTCAGATGGTAAAGATTCTGCCTACAATGCAGGAGACCTGGGTTCAGTCCCTGGGTCAGGAAGATCTGGAGAGGGAAATGGCAACCCACTGCAGTATTCTTGCCTGGAGAATCCCAGGGACAAAGGAGCCTGGAGGGCTACAGTCCATGGGGTCACAAAGAGTCAGACATGATTGAGCGATAACGCACACACACTGGTATCCAGGGATCCACTCTTACCCTGTCCAGTCACCCATGTTAGGATTGTGCCAGTCACTTCTGCCTCCTCCCCTTCCCGAGTCTGGCTTTCCCAGCTACTTCCATGCCTTTCCCAAGGATCATTCCATTCATACTACACTGTAGGAAATTCTGAGAGAATGTCTAAAGTCCAGTGGGTCTAGACACATTCCACTGGCGTTTCCTGGGGCCTTGACACCAGCCCTGCCTGAGGGCCTACCAGGACAGCAGGCACGGCCTCTCCACCTTCAGATCTGCTAAACCTGCTTGAGTCCTGTCTCTCCACCACCAAGTTCATCTGCCTTGAGAAGTCAGGGCAGAGGACCTTCTTTCCCAGGAACCCCTAAGAAAAGATGCTGCAATACAGTTGTGTGAGATGAACACCACACAAAAGTACTTGCTTGAGTATGAGTAGGGATGAAATCTACAAAGTCAATGGCATGGGGCCAAGTTTGCTGGAAGAAGGAGGGGCTTATGTCTTTATATGAAAGTGTTGTCAGCCACCTAAGCCACTGCCCCTGTGAAGGATCTGCTCAACAAGGTACCTTCTTATAATTCATTCACCAAAATGTGGTCTTTTTCTGATTTTCAGAATGAAGCTGTATAAGCTGCTAGAGATCCTTTCTTCCTCTCTAAGTCGCTCTCTTCTTCCAAGAATTGATGGCTTTTTTATCTAGTCTTGAAAGCTCTAAGGCTTCTTTGGACTTATCACATATTCTCCCAAATCTCTTTTTATTCCGTTTCTTTTTCTATTCTCACAAGGGCTCAAAATGTTGAGATTCAAAAGTTGTTGACTTCCTTTTTAAAATGCATTCAGTTGGGTCATCTTTTCCCAAAAGCAGTGAATACAAAATGTTCTAGTTTATGGAAGAGGTGAAAGGCCAAGACCACCAGGAAATACAGTGGGGAAAAAAAATCCTCAGTAATATCTTAAAATGTCATCTTCCCATTGCATGGATATACACCAGTTCTGGCAGGCTGCACTTGTCTAAACTGTGAGCAGTAATTCTCCTCAGGAGTGAAGTTTGGGTCTGAGAGCTCTTTTTTTTTTTTTTTTTTTTTGCTATATAAATTTCTGGACTTGAATTGTTTTTATAAGAAGTTTGTATGAATTTTGCAGATTTTTTCCAAAGGCCAACTTTTTTAAAACTGGGGGAAAAAAATGTTCCAGTGTGCTTTTAGTAACAGTGTGCAGAATGATAGCCTGTCTGTTCTCCCTTTTCATAAGTTCTTTGTGCCATACCTACTTCTCTATAGTCGAGTTAAACTATTTTTAAGTTCTGGATCATTGCATAAATGGTGACATTAGTGTAAGTTACAGAAATGGCGGTGTTAACTGATAGAAACAATTCAGATTAAAATGTACATAACTGACATAATTTAATATAATATACCTTCCAGGTGGGGCCACAAAGGGTCCCATGACTGGAATTCTGATTTTGCATTTCCTTTTGCAGATGAGAAAGTCCTTTTGCACTTAACAGATAACAAGAGTAATTCCCAAAAGGCGGCCCATAGGTACAGAGTTGGGAGAGTCGGGACAAAGCTCCTGGCTTACTTTGGGCTACTTCTTTTCTTTAGTGAATATAGAGAGACTGGTGAGCAGAAGTGAATTTAAGTGAATAACGTTTAAGCTTCAAGTACCTAATTTGCATGGGCCCTTTCTAAGGCCCCGAGAGGGCGAAAGCATTGAGTTGACATGAGTACATGACTTTGTAAAATGTTCAAAGAAATATGTATATATTTTCTAACAGCAAGAGGTTCAGGCCACTGTCTCTTTCCACTCCAGCTTTCCCTCCTATTAGGCAACACTGGGTGGCCATGTGCCTTTGGAGGATATGATTAAGGGCTGGTTGATTCGGTTAGGGATACATACAGTTTCAGTACATTGTCATATGTAGATGGTTCACAGATACTTCTATGAAAGTCATCACCACCATACAGGTATAGATTCTAAGAATCCTCTTACAACCCATTGTGTCAACTCTCCTGGCCTCCTGACATAGAGATACAGGACCAGAGGTGGATTCCTTCATAGCCCAGGTCTGATAACATGTTGAAATGTATGGAGCCAGAAGCTAATCTGTAGAAATTTTTTCAAATATCAAGTGTCTAATATTTTAACAGAGGATTTGGTTCTCATTAAAATCTAATCAAAAAGAGATGTTTTCTCTTATCAGGAATACATTTTAAGAAGCATTTAAATACACTTATTTTATTTTCCTGGGCTCAAATTCACTGTGGATGGTGACTGCAGCCGTGAACACAAAAGATGCTTGCTCCTTGGAAGAAAAGCTATGACAAACCTAGACACGTAGGAAAAAGCAGAGACATCACTTTGCTGACAAAGGTCCCCATAGTCAAAGCTATGGTTTTTCCAGTAGTCATGAACAGATGTGAAAGTTGGGCCATAAAGAAAGCTGAGCACCAAAGAATTGATGCTTTTGAACTGTGGTGCTGGAAAAGACTCTTCAGAGTTCCTTGGACTGCAAGGAGATCAAACCTGTCAAACCTAAAGGGAAGCAAACCTGAATATTCATTGAAAGGACTGGGGCTAAAGCTGAAGCTCCAATACTTTGGCCACCTGATGTGAAAAGCTGACTCATTGGAAAAGACCCTGATGCTGGGAAAGATCGAGGGCAGGAGAAGGGGGCAATAAAGCATAAGATGGTTGGATGGCATCACTGAGTCAATGGACATAAGTCTGAGCAAACTCTGGGAGGTACTAAAGAACAGGAAAGCTTGGCATTCTGAAGTTCATGCGATCACAGAGAGTAAGACATGACTTAGAGACTGAACAACAACATGCAATTATAAAAGGTCTGTATTTCTCACAGTTTATGATAACAGTGTGAGACAGAACTTAGCAGAATTCTAGATTTAAACAAATCCTTAACTATGTTAAAAATAGAGAGCAGGTTTGTCACAGTTCAACAGTATGACAAAACGTTTTCCCAATTTGATGACAGTCGTAAAAATTTATGACATTAGTAACAATGATGGTGCTAAACTTTTAACTAAGCAATAATTTTTTAAAATATTCAATCAAGACTAAAATATCTTTCTTATCTCCCGACAGAACATAAAATTGATACTTAGTAAAGAAGCAAAGAGCATAGAGTCAAAACAGTATTTTTTTAAAAAGTAGTATACAGGAGTGGCATACAGTTAATTTAAAAATTGCTCTTTCTATAGCGAAGGAAGCAGTTACAACAGTTCCACATCAAGATGATGGCTATGGGAGGTTTCCAGCCCATCCTGACTTAAAACAAGGTCCTTAAAACAAGGACCAATTATCTCCTGCCCCTGGGGTCCCTAGATCAGGCATTGAGAGATTTTTACTCCCTGACAGGCAGGGTCAACATCCCTACTTGGCCTTGAAGCAATTTCAGAAGATGCAACATCACCCCTCTGCTTCCCATAAGAATATGGGAGTAAAACTTCTGAGGGGGGAATGAAACAGGAGGGAAGAGGGCAGGGCAAAACCTCTGAAAGAATGAGATAAACTGAGGACACAATATGAACGCATTAGAACTAAATAAGTCTAAGATGGCGAGGAGGTGATGTCCACTAGACCCTGAACCTCAGTATAACACATCAGAGAGCTACATGACACACCCACAGGCACCATGACAGTGCCAAGGCCTGCCATCAAAGACGAACAAATGGGCAGTGACCCAGTTCCTGGAACTCTCCACTCATTCCCCAAAATAGTTGGAATAATCCTTCCACTCATTAGCGTATGAAATTACTTCACATTTCAAGGCCACTTTTGCCTCCTGAGATGGCCTGTGGACTGTTTCTCTCTACATACATCCACTTATTACTTACAAAAAAAAAGTTGCTATTTGTAGATTTTTTTTTCTTTCTTTTTTGGTATTTGTGGCTTCATAGGCTTTAATAATGGAGAAGGCAATGGCACCCCACTCCAGTACTCTTGCCTGGAAAATCCCATGGGCGGAGAAGCCTGGTAGGCTGCAGTCCATGGAGTCGCAAAGAGTTGGACACGACTAAGCGACTTAATTTTCACTTTTCACTTTGATGCATTGGTGTAGGAAATGGCAACCCACTCCAGTGTTCTTGCCTGGAGAATCCCAGGGACGGCGGAGCCTGGTTGGCTGCCGTCTCTGGGGTCGCACAGAGTCGGACATGACTGAAGTGACTTAGCAGCAGCAGCAGCAGGCTTTAATAAATTTGGAATTTGCATGTGTTTTTAGAGATATTGGGGGCTTTCCTGGTGGCTCAGAGGTTAAAGCATCTGCTTCCAATGGAGGAGACCTGGGTTCAATCCCTGGGTCAGGAAGATCCCCTGGAGAAGGAAATGGCAACCCACTCCAGTATTCTTGCCTGGAGAATCCCATGGACAGAGCAGCCTGGTGGGCTATAGTCCACGGGGTCACAAAGAGTCGGACACGACTGAGTGACTTCACTTTCACTTTAGAGATATTGAGTTGTTTATGCTTTGGAAAGCCATTAAACCCAGCTTCACCCTGACAGGGAACATAATTTTAGATTTACTTTTGATGCTTGTCTCTAGAATTTGTTAATTCCTGCCTTTTCCTGACTTCTCATCCCACTTCCCCCTGCTTCTTCAATCCCTCATTCCTTATTCTTGAAGGTAGCAGGCACAGACGTCTTCCCTAGATACCTAGTCAACATTAATGGTTCTTTTCCGCAGTTTTCACAGCAGCCAACATTTGCCTCTTTCATCATACTTATCAGAATCTGCCCCAGAATAATTCCTATGTCACATACATATTGAGGACCAATTATATACTGGGTTCTATGCTGGAGCTTAGTACCTCCCTTGGCCTAGGTCTTGCCCAGGGCCCTGAATCTTAGAAGGCCCTCCAGCCACAACCCTCCACATGGGCTGGAGTCTGTGGGCCCAGCTGGGCATGTTCACCCACAGCCCGAGTTCACTTTCCTAAATCACATACCTGGGACTCCAGAATTCTTCACTTAAATCTACACTGAATCCGCTTTTGCATGGGCCTCTTACCCATGCAAAAGCATATTCTCTGGTTCTTCTTCCAAAGAGCTGATTTGCCTTTGGTCTGCTCACTCCCAGAGCCAAGAAGAAGCTGTTATTGCAATGGGGGAGAAGGTACAGAGCTTGACTATAAAGGGGGAGCTCCTCTGTTATAATGGGAAAAGACAGGAAGAAGCTAAGAGCTTCATTTCTATCAAACCTCAGACCCTACAAATGTCAGTTATGGGCCTGCTAAGACTGCAGTTGGATGTCTATGTCTCATTTTTATCCAAGAGGTTCCTAGACTTTTCTGCCTCTGTAATCTTTTAGCATCTTTATAATTTTTTTCATGGCAGAACTAGGACAAAAGAAATGTCTAATGGTTCTATTCACTCGAGTAGAAACTTCTTTGGAAAAGATAGTGTTTCATTCATTATGGCTAATTTTATTTTCCAAAAATGACCACAATCCAGTTCCACATGCTTTTTTAGAAACTTAGCACTCCCAGTGAGATACGAAGTCTAATATCCTTCTCCTTGAATTTGAAGGGACTGATGACACTCTTGTAATCAATGAAATGCAGCAGCAATGATACTGCATGACTTTTAAGGCTAATCGTGAAAGGCGATATAGTGTCTACCTTGTTACCTTAAACTCTTGCTCTGCTGTCGTGCAAGCAATCCAACTGCCTTGATGCTTCCATGCTGTAAGGAAGTCCAACCTATCCCACTCAAAGAGACCACACTGACAGGCCCTAAAGCCCCTTGAAGGAAACGAGAGACCTTAACTCCTCCACCTTTCTTGTTCTTCCAACTCCAACCACTATCTGAGTGCACCCATATGAGACACCCAATGCTGAAATGACCCATCCAAGCCCCTTCCTGAATCCCTGCCCGAAGAACCTGTGGTCATAATAAAATGACTTCTGTTATTTTAAGCCATAAGTTTTGGAGTGATTTCTTAAATGACAGTGGTGACTGGAAAACTCTTTTTTTAAAATCACCTTGACAGCATGCTGCTAAGTCGCTTCAGTCGTGTCGGACTCTGTGCGACCCCAAAGGTGGCAGCCCACCAGGCTCCTCCGTCCCTGGGATTCTCCAGGCAAGAAGACAGCATAGTAGTTGAATATTTTGGAAAGTTAATAAATGTTCATCAAATTGCATGGAAAAATGGAAAATCTCAAAGTACTAGTGATTAATCCAAACATCAATAATGATTGATAAGGACAATGTTACACATACATATGCTGAAAATATAGAACTTAGGTTATATGTATTCTGATTTCATAGCAAATATAAGACACTAGGATTTTATTTTTTTAGACTTTTAATAAATCCCTTAAATGAGTTAATTTCCTTGCCTTTTGTTTTCATGTCCTTACAACAAAGGGTAGGAAAATAATTCTAGATACTCATTAGCAAGTTCACTATATCTTGAGGTCACTGTAGGGGTCATGTATACTGAATTATCAATTCCAGTTAATTGAGGAGTTTAATTAGTCAATTCAGATTAAGCAAGGTACTACCATAATTGGTGGGTTCCACAGGCAGCCATCTGTTCCCTTTGTATTAATATTATGTCCTATAGAGTCCATCAAGGAGAAGAATTTGTCAAGTAGAAATCTTCTTAACATGAGCAAAAGGTGAATGCTTAGGAAATGAAAGGGAAGAGCTGGAAAGAAAATAAACTAAAGACAAGACATGAAAGAAAACAAAAGAAAAAGCCTAGGAAGAAAGGAAACAGTCCAATTATTTGCTATGTGAAGAGACTCAAACTGAATTGAACCTTAGACATCTGTTTCTGCCTGATATTTTTTCCCCCACTAGAGTGGAGGGAGGTAATTAACATGCCATGTAGCTGCTTGCCTTGTATGCATTTCTCAGCACAATTCAGACTCATGACTCTGCCCTCTCAAAGAAATAGTTGATTATAGAAACAGAACAAAACCTCTTTGATCCCTCTTGTGATACAACTAGGTCATAAGAAGCAGAATTCCAAATGTATTCTGTTTTGGATGATTCCTCATGAAAAGTCTGACTTGGGGAGGTTTTGAAATGAACAGTGATGGAAACCAAGGCAGAATATAAAGCAAAGGACTTGTTGACATGAAAAAAACACCAACTCTGCAAAGGTTACCTAAATGGGCTTATTGTTGACCTGCCTTTTCTTTTTCTAGCCTCCTTCATCATAGGATTTTTAACCCCTAACAGACAATGCCTAAAAGGTGCAGTGATAAATATCAGGAGCATGTAATGATAGATAAATTGTGCCATGCAAATCCCATAACATCTCGGGTACTTGCCGGGGGAAAAGGACAACATTTAGGAGTTTCTCATAAACTTCAGCCTGTTTTTCTAGTGGTTTTGTTACCTAAAATACACAAAAGTATCTTTGTCTTCTAGTCAGAGGAAAATTATTATGCCTCTCTAAAAGCAAAAAGTTAAACTATTTTGCAGAAAAACTAGTATTTTTTAACATTTCCCTGTAAAATAATATAATTAAGATAAGGCTATATATATCAATTAAGGTGGTTTTTCTCCCTTATGAAGAACAGACAACCTCTAATAGACTAGTTTAAAAACCAAAAGGGACTCACATAACAGTAAAGATCAGAGTTAGGGCTGGCTTCAGGTGTAGCTCTGTCAGGAACATGATTCTTGTTTTTCTACAGTTTTCTTGGTTTTGCCCTTCTCCATAATGTCAAGTTCAGCCTTCCCTCATGACTCCAAAACAAGTCTCCCAGAAAGGTTGTCTCACATGCCCTCACTCACATATCTCAATCAGCTCGAGATTGAGTTTCTGGTGCACCAATAACAGTGACCTGGAGACTGCTGCATATGCCTATATAAGCCTGTAGCAAGCAACAGTCAGGGTATGTTCTGATTGGTCTATACCAATTCAGGTCCAACCCCTGTACTGCAGGCAATTCAATCCCATCCAACTAAGGGCTACTACACAGTGAGGAGGGGTGGCTCTTCCAAGGAAAACCTGAGTACTGCGAGGAAGGAGAGAAAGGGGGTAGATAATTTATGTTCATTCACTACAGGTAGCTCGTATGAACTGTCCACAGCAGCTCTTACATTTTCTGGGCAAATGTTAACTACGGTAAAGTATAAGATTTTCACCAGAAAGAAAAATGACCCTTCTATTCTAAATTATGTTTTTTAAATATGCAGAACCAAGGAGTTTATCAGAAATCAATCAAAGAATCAAATTAGCAAGGATTTCAACTATGGAAAATGATTTATGTCAGTAGCTGTGATTCACTGAGCAAATATTAAGTATTTACATGTACCAGGTACTGTGCTAGGTTCTAGACACCAAGGATATTTTCATAATTTTTCTACACTAATTCCATACTGCAAAAAAAAAAAATTACCTATCAAATAAATTACAAAAGCATTAACTTTCTTTCCCATATCAAAAATTAACCAGACACATCAGTTATAAGAAATCCTAAAAGGTTAAAAAAAAAAAAAGAAAATGATACAATTTTAGATTTAGAGAATGAAGTTATCATTACCAGAAGGGAAGGGTGGGGAGTAGGGATAGATTGGGAGTTTATGACTGACATGTACAAACTGCCATATTTAAAACATAACCAACAAGGACCTAGTGTAAAAATTTGATTAAGTCCTAAAAGGTAAACAATGACCAGCGCTGAAACACTGAAGACAATTGATATTTTCATCAGTCTATTCAGTATCATTGTGATACAACAGATAATATAATTTGTTACCCTAAAAAGCATTATTAAAGTTTAAATAAATAACATATAGGATTTCTCTTAGGCTTTTAGAAATAGTTTCTCCCCACTCCCAAAAAAATATTCATGATGACCATTGTGAATCACTAGTGATACAGGGCCCAAGATTAGGGGCGATAATCAAAATAAAGGAAGCAAAAAGGGTAGATACTAATACATATGCATAAATCATATACATCCTATAGTGGTGGTGGTTTAGTTGCTAAGTGGTGTCTGACTCTTGTGACCCCACCAGCTCCATCCATGGGATTTCCCAGGCAAGAATATTGGAGTGGATTGCCATTTTCTTCCCCAGAGAATCTTCCCGATTCAGGGATCAAACCAGCATCTCGAACTCCCAGCCCCTGCATTGCAAGCAGATTCTTTACCACTGAGCCACCAGGGAAGCCCATAAATCCTATACACTCTTGGTATCAACTTTTAAAGTTCAACCCTCCACTAAATCATTCTCTAGCAGGAAGTTATACTCTGACAAAGGGCTTCCAAACTTCTTATCTACCATTTGCTTCCCTGCAGGAGTCAGAATGAGCCACCTGCACGTCAACCTGGAGTTGTTTCTTCATGCTATAACATGTGACAACTCAACCCCAGACCTCAGGGTGCCACTGAGTACACAGTACACAGAATCAACCCTAAGAATTAATATCTTTAATATATAAGTAACTCATGTGCTGTGCTTAGTCACTTCAGTTGTGTCCGACTCTTTGCAACCCCATGGACTGTTGCCCGCCAGGCTCCTCTGTTCATGGGGATTCTCCAGGGAAGAATACTGGAGTGAGTAGCCTATCCCTTCTCCAGGGGATCTTCCCAACCTAGGGATCCAACCAGGGTTTCCTGCATTGCAGGCAGATTCTTTACCAGCTGAGCTACCAGGGAAAACCTAAGTAACTCATACCACTCACAAATTTCTCTCTCAAAAAGTATAGCCTGAATTTTATATATTATTCAAAATCTTAGCAGAAGGGTACACAGAATCAGCCTAGCATGCAGCTGACTTCGTATTAGCAATGAATGCTCTCTGAGCACTCACATACCACTTTCCAAATTTCTGTCCCACCCCCACACAGCCAACCTCTGTTCAGATGATCATTTTTACTAAACACTTCACCTCCCACAAAGCAATAGTGTATAAGATTTACATAATTAATGTTTGTAAGGGACTGCTAGAGCCTGGTCTGAAAGATGCCTTTGAAGAGGAAAAGATTGTTGATGCTATGATGTCCTGGGTTTTTTATCTTTATCAAGACTGCTTCTATGAGGAAAAGCTACAGAAATGATAGATGGGACCATTTTTATTTAGCACAGTTACAGGTGGCAAAACAGTACTGTAGGACTCGGGCAAGAATATGTCCCTAGGCGACAGCAACTGTATAAACATGTATCCTGTCAATCACTAAGAATGCAGGTCCGATACTTTATAGACCAGGGATAATGTTAATTCCATCCTGCTTACAGTATTCTTTGTACTGGAAAAGCTCAAGGCGCTTTGCAAGCACCATAATTTAGCGAAGCATAAAATGAAAGCTACACATAGGAAAGTTGAGGCATTTTGAAAAATTAAGACATTATCTTTATTCAGCCATTAACCAAGAAGAGTTGAATTTTCAGTGCTACACATGGTTCCTACATACAGACTATTTTTGTTATTTAAGGAAGGAAGGGAGAAGGAAATGGCAACCCACTCCAGTATTCTTGCCTGGAAAATTTCATGGACAGAGGAACCTGGTGAGCTACAGTTCATGGGGTCACAAAGAGTCGGCCATGACTGAGCACATCATCACAGGGAAGGAAGGAAAAGGAAACTGATCTTCACTGAGTGTTTACAATGGACGACATTTTGCTAGGAGGTCTCACACTATTTATCTTGTTTGAGCTTTAAAACAGCTGAGTGAAGTATATTTTATAGTTAAGGAAACTAAGGCTTAAAGGAAACATTAATTTGACTGAGATAACATAGGCTACCAAGTGACAGAACCAAGAACTTAAGCCATTTATATACAATTCCAAAGCCACTGACCTTTCCACTACACATGCAGCAGTGGACTAATAAACATCATCAGTCTAATAGTTTCTTTCTTCTAGAACTTGGTCCTTACCTTTGCAAAGACCAGAAGAAACGTATCTTTTTCAAATGAATTATTCTTGAAATACCCATGAAGCCGTCCCATACCTTGCCAGCCCTCATTTCTCTTTTCTTTCCCTGAACTACGTACCAGAATACACAGTTTAGTATTAGATTGATAACAACATATCTCTGTTTCAAAATAGTACCTGATTTATACCGACTCACTGCCAATCAGACACACAAACTACCTCCAACACATCTACTGTCACTGGAGCCAATAATGGTTCTTACTATAGCAGGAAGTCCAACAGAAAATTGAGTTCATATTTCACACAGAAAACAGCTGACCAAAGAGGGATGCCTTAACATACTGTGGACTGGCAGGCAGACTTAAGAAGCTATCAACTCAAAAATAAGCCACTCTCCTGTAGACTAAAATTTTAAAAGATATTTTGCTGTTATTAGAATTTTTTTTAAAAAAAAAACCAAATCATTTAAATTCACAAATACCCTTTTTCCTAAAATACGCATTCCACCAAGAGGTATCTAATTTTCACAGCTAAGGGATAATTTAGATTCCTTTCCCAATACCTCTATGAGATTAATTGCAAATAAGAAATTGTCCATTTTTATTGGAGAATGAAGATGTAACTAGTTAGCTGTGAAGCATGAGGCAACTTGAGGGAACTTCAAGGATCAAGGTAGAGTGCTGGCTTGGGCCAGTATGAAGGTATTCTGTACTAGTAAACTGGGAAGACAGGCTTAATAGAACAAAAGGTAGATAGAAAGGGACATTAAAGAATGTTAAGACATTAGAGGAGTTTGGGAGAGGAGTTTGACAAAACGATTTCGAAGTTCTTCCAGAAGTATAATACAAGGGACACCACCACTGAATGGATATATGCAAAGTGTTATATTACCTACATTGGAATATTATCTAGCTATAGAAAGAATCAGGCTCTGATATGTGCTCCAACACGGATGAACCTTAAAAATATGCTAAGTAACATAAGCCAGACATAAGAGGACAAATATTTTTATTTCACTTATATGAAACCCCTGGAGAAGGGAATGGTAACCCACTCCAGTATTCTTGGCTGAAGAATTCCATGGATAGAGGAACATGGTGAGCTACAGTTATGGGGTCGCAAAGAGTTGGACACGAATGAGCAACTAACACTTTCACTTCACTTTCATATAAAATATCTAGAATGGCAAATTTATTGAGAAAGAAAGTAGATTGGCAGATGATGCCACTCTTACGGCAGAAAGTGAAGAACTAAAGAGCCTGTTGATGAAAGTGAAAGAGGAGAGTGAAAAAGTTGGCTTAAAGCTCAACATTCAGAAAACTAAGATCATGGCATCTGGTCCCATCACTTCTTGGCAAATACATGGGGAAACAGTGGAAACAGTGGCTGACTTTATTTTCTTGGGCTCCAAAATCACTGCAGATGGTGATTTCAGCCATGAAATTAAAAGACACTTACTCTTTGGAAGGAAAGTTATGACCAACCTAGACAACATATTCAAAAGCAGAGACATTACTTTGCCAACAAAGGTCCATCTAGTCAAGGCTATGGTTTTTCCAGTAGTCATACATGGATGTGAGCGTTGGACTGTGAAGAAAGCTGAGCGCCGACGAATTGATGCTTTTGAACTGTGGTGTTGGAGAAGACTCTTGAGAGTCCCTTGGACTACAAGGAGATCCAACTAGACTATCCTAAAGGAGATCAGTCCTGGGTGTTCATTGAAGGGACTGATGTTGAAGCTGAAACTCCAATACTTTGGCCACCTGATGTGAACAGCAGATTCATTTGAAAAGACCCTGATGCTGGGAAAGATTGAAGGCAGGAGGAGAAGGGGACGACAGAGGATGAGATGGCTGGATGGCATCATCGACTCGATGGACACAAGTTTGGGTGAACTCCGGGAGCTAGTGATGGACAGGGAGGCCTAGAGTGCTGTGATCCACGGGGTTGCAAAGAGTCAGACACAACTAAGCAACTGAACTGAACTGAGAGTCTGGGGAAAGGGGATTACAGGAAGTCATTGCTTAATGGACACAAAATTTCTGTTTGAGGTGATAAAAAGTTTTAGAAAAAGATAGTGGTGGTGATATCACAATACAGTGAATATAGTTAATGTCACGGAATCATACACTTCAAAATTGTTAAAATGGAAGATTTTATGTTATATATGTTGTGACACAAGAAAAAAAATTAAAAATAAACAGAAGAGACAAGTCAAGAAAAAAATTAAAGAACAAAGCAAGAGGAATGAAATTTAGTTCTTGCCTTGCTATTTATTAAAATTCATTGTTTTAAGATCATGATCATTAAAACAGTGAGACTCTGGCACAGAAACAAAGAAATAAATAAATGATATCAAGTAGAAAGTCTATAAGCAGACCTGACTTTTTGGTGTGTAATGAAGGAGGAATTTAAGTCAGTGAGAGGAAAGTAATGTACAAACATCAACTAATGAGTCACTTGAAGGAGGAGCTCCTCCTGTGGGCAGGAATTCTGCCTGTCTTGTACACCAACTGTTGCCCAAGCGAAATCATACCTGGTACATTGTAGGCATGTATCAATAGTTAATGTTTGTTGAATGCATTAAAATCATTTTTATATAATAAAATATACTAAAATAAATTTTTGATTGAATACACTTTTAACTGAAAATTTTAAATGAAATTTTGTTTTATTTTTTTAGTTTTTCTTTAATTCTTACATGTGTTCCCAAACATGAAATTTTAATTTCATAAATTTCATGAAAAAAAAAATCAAATAGTGATAAACTTGAAAAAGTAAAAACCTCTACACATACATATCAAAAGGTACATAAATAAGATTGAGGAGAGACAGAAATGTAAATAACTATTTAGGTACACTTGTAATATATGAGACAAACATTGTACCTTGATTTATAACTAGCACTTTTAACTCAATAATAAAAGAACAACTATCTCAAGAGAAAAATAAAGTGTATCAAGTTATAAAAACTACTAATAGCCAAAAAGACTATGAAAAAATCTTATATCATTAATAACCAAAGAAACTAAAATTAAAATGATAGATACTATTTCACCTATCAGGTTGGCAATTATCATACTATCTAGTGTTGGTGATGATTCAAAGAAATGAATATTCTCACACATTGCTGAAAAGGATATAAATTGATACAACAGTTATGTAAGGTAATTTGTCAGGAAATACCAAAAGTGTTTAAAATGTGAATACCAGTTGGTTACCTGATTCTATTTCTAATGATTTAAGCTAAAAATAATTTAAAACAAATACACATTTTTTACCTGCAAGGCTGTTTATTTCAGCCTTGTTCATAATAGAAAAAAAGGTTGTAAACATTTAAATGTCCAGAGATAATGAATGGCTAAGTGAAGTTATGGTACATCCATAACAAAGAATTCTATACTATCAGGAAAAAAATGTTATAGACTAATGGAATGAGGGAAATTCTCATAATATTTTTAAGTTTAAAAGCAGATTATTAAATATTATGAGGCAAAATGATTCCATGTTTTGTGAAAAGGAAAAAATACCAAAACTGAAAGAATAATTATCTAAATATCAATGGTGATTGTCTCTGACTGTCAGGTTAAATGGCAATTTAAATGTAATTATTACTAATAAAATCTACTAATTTTTCTGCATGAATATATACTGCTACTATAATATAAAAGCAATGAAAGATGTCCTTAATTTTAACAAAGAAATAAAATAACAAAGTTGGTCTCCTGTTCTCAGAACCCATGCTGAGTGAGTGAGTGAAGTCGCTCAGTCGTGTCCGACTCTTTGAGACCCCACGGACAGTAGCCTACCAGGCTCCGAGATTCATGGGATTTTCCAGGCAAGAATACTGGAGTGGGCTACCATTTCCTTCTCCATAGAACCCATGCTAATCTGCTTTAAAACCTGTCTCTTTCTCTGTGTCAAGCATATTACTAAGCACTTGGCACTCTGATTTTATTTGATCCTACTCTTTTATTAGGTATCATTAACCCCATGAATGAGGTCCTGGGTTTAGAAAAAGGAGTGTGTTCAAGGCCATGCAACCAGTGGCAGAGGCTGGAATTCCCCCCTGTTGTCTGATGCCAAGGCTTATGCTCTTAACCACAAACTTTCCTGGGTCTGTTAGGAAGTAGTTAGGCTTTTGGAGAGTAGACTCAAAAAACTACCAGATATCATAGTTTCTATAAACAAAACAAAAACAAAAACGTTTGGCATTCTAAACAACACACTTACAAACTGCCTTTGGGAAACAATTTTTTTGTTTGTTTTATTTCATTTTTTCAATTTTCTTGGAGTATAGTTGCTTAGCAATATTGTGTCAGTTAATAAATTCTTCTTCAAGTGTGCGTCACTTCTACTGATTTGTACAACCTGTGTCTATGTTGTGTAAATTCTTCTCAGAGGTGATGCCCAGTAATAGGGAAGAGCACTGGCCTAGAGGAGGATTTCCTGGGTTAGACCTGGCTTGACCTGCCCCTTAATATCCGTAAAATCTTGGGCAGTTATTTAACATCACTGGGTCTGATTCCTGACCAATAAGATAAAGACAATGAAACACCTAGTTACAGGATAAGTACTAGGGATGTGATATATGACATGGTAAATATAACTAATACTGCTGTATCTTATACATGAAGGTTGTTAAGAGAATAATTTCTAACAACCTCCATTACAAGGAAAAAGATCTTTTCCTATTTCTTTAATTTTGTATCTATATGAGATAATAGAAATTCACTTAACTTACTGTGGCAATAATTCCAAAATATATGTAAGTTGAATCATTATGCTATGTACCTTAAACTTTTACAGTGCTCTATGTCAATTATATCTCAATAAAACTGGAAGAAAAAATATAAATAGATAATCTAAACTCACAAGCATGCAGGCAAACATATATACATAAAATGATAGTCTTACTTCAAGGAGTTTTGATGAGGATTAAATAAACTAATCCACACAGGACTTTGATAGCTAAATATCTGAAATAAAGCAAGCATTTGATAAATGGCAGTTATTCACATCATTAAAGTATTCTCTAGCTAGTAAACTCTCCAAGGGCAAAAATCACATGTCAAATTACTTTTGAATTTCCTAATAAGTACACTAGATGTTTGTTCAGTGGACTGAAGCTGAATGTGAAGTATCATCTGAAGAGAAGTCTCTGCACTTCAAGTTCTATGCTCTGATTCAATTTCAAACAGAATCCTACCTTGCTAACCTTTGTCCACTAATAGGAACTTTGTTTTATTCTCATCTGTAATGCAGTGACTAAAAGAAAATCACAATGTTAAGACTCTCTTGCATTTCTTAAACAAACATTATTGCTGGTTACTGATAACATATCCAATACTTAAATACAAGTTACTTTCATTTCAACAAGGCTTCTCAGGGAAGGATGGAATTTTACTAGTCTAAAAAATTATTAATCAAAACTCGAGTTGTAACATCCTTGAATATTTGTTTCTGACATCCTCTAGAAATGTAACTACAACCTATTTCTCTCCTTCAGCAAGAAAGTAGCAGGAAAGGATTTGGCTCAATCTTTCACTGAAAGTATTCAATATGTATAAATCTAAAATAGCTAGCAACTTTCATGTGATGTGTTGCTTTGAAGTCAATGAAGCTGAAAACTCACTTTAGAAAGTTCTCTTAATCCTTGAGAGTATAACAGTGTGCTATTTTAATTATGACATGACAAATTGTAAAACAAACGTACAAATATTGATGTGCAAGTCCTGGCATAATTCTGTGAATACTCGGCAAAACAGGTAGTGAATATGTTCTTTCATCTAAATCAGGACATTAAATCAGCCCAAAGAACCTGATTAAAAGCAATGAGTTTCCCAAGGACCGAGTTAACAGTCCTATCTGACATTGCTCTTTGGTGGCTAAATGACCTGCACTGAGAAACAAAGAGGAAGAATTCCATTTATGAGGACAAACTACCCTGGAGTTTTTCTTCTATTATAATGTTTTCAATTCAAATTAGTGACAACTAAACCAAGGAACAGACTTGACTGGATCAATCTAATGAATTATAGCTATAAACACGTCACTTCTCTTAAAATCCTCCAGTGCCTCTCAAATGACTTCAGGACACCCATCTGGCATGCAAACTCCACCATGATTTGGCTACAGCCTAATTCATTTCCCCAAACAACTCTCTCCCTTCCACCCACTTTCCTCCGTATTTCTCATGTCAGCAGAGAATCATCCATATTCCCCTAAGAATCTAATCGCTTGCATTCTTCAGTCATGTTGGCGATTCTGATCCCTCTCCATGAGACTGTATTTGTGACTGTAGCTATTCTGCACACCCCTCAAGGCTCTTTTCAGTTTCTCCCTTAATCTCATGATTGCACCAAAGGGTAGATGAGGGCTTAGAAACCTCTGCTTCTCATAATGTTTAACAGCTATACAAAGACCTCTCAATAAATACAATATGTAACTAAGAAGACTGTGATTGTCACATAAATGGAAATTGAACACCAAAGTCCTTGGGCCACTTCCACCCTTCCAATGGGGTTGCTGCCCTTAATCTTATACAAAAAATCTGGCACTGCCATTGATTCCATCTCCCTTTAAAAATGAATCTTCTTCCACTTTGTGCCCATAGCATACGGTTCTCCTTTTATTTTGGCCTTGACTGGATCCCATCTTGGTAACCATTGTTTGTGTTTAGACGCCTATGTTATTTCCCTTGCGCTTTCCTCAGAACAGGACTGAAGGCTTATTCACCAGGTATCACCCACACTGCTTAACAGAGAGCATCACTAGAAGTGGGTGTTCAACATTTAGTGGCCTGGAAATGAGAACAAATTATGAGAACAATTATGAGAGGCACAGTCTGAAAAATCAGGCCATGATTAATGAGTTAGCCTTATTAGTTTCAAGTACACAAATAGTTCTGTCAGCGATCTCTGTCTATAATCTCTTTGGCTTTACTTTCAGATTATTCCCTCCCACACTTCTGTTTATTTAGTCCCCACTGTGATGTTCCTAATGTACTAGTTCTCAAACTACAGTTTTGAATGAAAATAAAGTTTCTTTGTTAAAATTAAAGTATGAATAAGCTTTTCTCAATTCACATAGACACACAAATAAATTTATGGTTAGTATGTTTCCATTTTAAATCTTGCTCTTAACTAGAAGCTGTGCATGCAAATATAGTTATTTATCAATATTTCATGGGTTCATGTAAAGAGAACACGGTTCTTCAGCTGTTCACCTGAACACCAGAAAGAATCACTCTCCCAACCGTTTAACATGACAAAACCCTCTAACATAACTTTGCACCAAGAGGCTCAACTACTAGTCTACTTTTCTAAGGATCTACATTTTTAAAATTACATAATGAAGGGCTTCACTGGTGGCTCAGTAGTAAACAATCTGCCTTCTAATGCAGGAAACACGAGTTTGATCCTTGGCCCAGACTTCCCTGGTGGCTCAGAAGGTAAAGAATCCACCTGCAATGCAGGAGACCTGGGTTCGATCCCTGGGTTGGGAAGATGCCCTGGAGGAGGGCATGGCAACCCACTCCAGTATCCTTGCCTGGAGAATCGCCATGGACAGAGGAGCCTGGTGGACTGCAGTCCCTGGGGTCACAAAGAGTCGGACACGACTGAGCAGCTAAGCACACATGCCGGGAAGACCCCACATGCCAGGAAGACCCCACATGCCACAGAGCAACTAAACCTGTGTGCCACAACTATTGAGACTGTGCTCGAGAGCCTGGGAACCACAGCCACCGAGGCCCTCCCATCCCAGAACCTCTGCTCTGCAACAGGAGAAGCCACTGGAGTGAGAAGCCCGTGCCCTGTGACTGGAGAGCGACTCCTGCTCACAACTAAAGAAAAGCTTGTGCAGCAATGGCGATCCACCCCAGCCAAAAATAGATAAATTATAAATTCCATAAGGAAACACTTGAAATGTAGACAATAAAAAATTCAATATCTAAAATATCAACTGGAATACAACGAATGTCATTTTTTAAAGTGCAGAAAATTCACACAAAAATACACAGTTTGTAAATTTCATGTTACAAATAGTGGTTTAATTACAATATGCAACATTTTCCTGTGATGTGAGCTACTGGTCATTGCTGGATTATTACCATAGACATTTATACATTAACAATGAAATCATGTCAATTTAAAAAAACTTTATTTTGTGCCTTTTGTATCTATATATTTAGAGAGATAATATTTATTGGAGTATAATTGGTCTACAATGTCATTTCTGCTGTATAATGAAATGAATCAGTTATAAGTATACACATATCCCCTCCCTCTTGAACCTCCCTCCTACCCTACCCCTCATCCCACCCCTCTAGATCACTGCAAAGCACCAAGCTGAGCTCCCTGTTCTATACTACAATCTCACCAGCTATCTGTTTTTACAAATAGAAGACCAAGTTTTGGATAGAAAACAGAAAATCAATTTATATTGATTGTTTATACAAAGTATGTAGGAGTATATGTATCTGTCTATTTAAATACAAATGGGTAGATAGAAGAATCTGTGTATAATATAGAGATACTTAGAAGAATCTCTGTATAACATAGAGATACTTCTATCCATCTACATGTAGGTAGATAGATAGATACATATACTCCCCCATACATCCTTTATGTTGGTTTTCTGTTTTCTACCCATAACTTGGTCTACTATTTTCAGACTCTATCTATGTTCCTACTGAGACTGTTATTCTAGAGAAATCCTGATAGCCAGCCTTGACAAGTGTTGCAGTGCTGTGAGTTTAGATTCATGATTCAATAAAGCCCTAGGATTCTCAGATTAAAAGTGCTATGGAAATGTACATTCCGTGCACTTTTCTTACATTTTCTTACCTTTTCTTTCTTCAAGGCAGAGTGCACAGCCCTTCTTCATGCTGCAGTTGAGCAAGGTTGCTCTCTACTAAGCACCATGGCCTCTGCTTCCAAACAGATTGCATTGCCCTGATGAATACTGCAGTTACAGCACTGTTATTTGCTTTATTCATTTCCTGGGAATAGAATGAGCTATTACTTAAAACCAAAATCTACCTCTAAGAAATTTTAGTCATATGTTACCAATATATTATAGCATTATTAAATTATTTTAAAGGCTAAAGTCAGAAACGGAGAAGGCAATGGCACCCCACTCCAGTACTCTTGCCTGGAAAATCCCATGGATGGAGGAGCCTGGTAGGCTGCAGTCCATGGGGTCGCTAGGAGTCAGACACAATTGAGCGACTTCGCTTTCACTTTTCATTTTCATGCACTGGAGAAGGAAATGGCAACCCACTCCAGTGTTCTTGCCTGGAGGATCCCAGGGTCAGGGGAGCCTGGTGGGCTGCCATCTAAGGGGTCACACAGAGTCAGACACGACTGACGTGACCTAGCAAAGTCAGAAAAACAAGAAAAAACTTTGGTGCTGTCCGCTCAACCAATAGATGCCAAAACTTGCTATTTTCTATGTTTCTTGTAAAGTACTACTTCAATAGCCTTACAAAGCATGAAGGTCCAAAAATAGCCTGTATTTTTCCATAATAAATCTAAAACTAGCAACTTCTTATTTCAATCTATGAGGTGTTTTCCCCCATAAATTCTCTATCAATTTAAAAATAAACAGATAAGGGCCTAAATGTGCCCACATCTAATAAAAGTATTCTAATAAAAGTGTGAAGAAAAATATACGTGGTCTGCATTCTAGTGGGAAATGCTTTTAGTCCTAAAATTTTCCATCGGACTTGCTATTTCAGAAATCTGTAGAACCTCTTTCACTTTTATCAAGTAATGCCAACCAACCAGATCCAGGGATCTTTGATTTAATTTTTTCTAAAACTGAAAGAAATTTTCCTATGGAGAATCCACATTTTCGTAACTTTGTGAGACACTGGTCCTATTAATGTCACTTTATTAACCTTGAGAGCATAGAAAATGACTTATTCAGCTAGCAGGAGATAAATTATTATCTTCATTTAGACATCATATGAATGTTCATGTAATAATTAATGTAGATACTTGGGGAAGAATTTTAGATAAAGAAAATAATTGTTCTCAACAAAATTAAATCTTAAAACCTGTGAACAAGGCAATCATGTAGTTGTTTTAGAATTTAGCAGTTGGATAACGTTTTCTTTGACACATAATATGCTTTCTCTTTTCTGATTATAAGAATTAGAAAATTCACTATGTTTCCCTTTCTGACTTGGCTGCCAGGAAGCTCAGGGGTGAACTAATGGCCCATCATAATAAATGCTTTCCTGCTCATATTTAAATATATTCTCTTTTTTTTTCATGATTTTTCACTTCACAGTTGGTTATTTCCATTTTATTATCCTGAGGTATCTAATAGATTATATATATATATATGGAAAGAAGCAAAAAATTCATTCATTTCAATTAGAAATTCATTCCAAACCATTTGTTGTGTATCCATTAGGTGTCAGGCACTGTTCTAGCCTAGAGGATGTGGATGCAGTTAGTTAAAAAATGATGTCCATGAGAGGAGTAAATATTCTTACTGTATTCATAAGAGAGGAAAAATCTGTAAGTCAAACCAACTTCAATAAAATGAAAATTTAAAACTTTCTTACAAGAAAAGCCTGCCAACATCAAGTTAACCCTCACAAAGAGGAAGTTAATATAGTCAGTATAGTTATCTTTTGATTGTTGCTTTCAGGAATATGGAAAACTGATTACTTAATGATACAACCCTCTTTTCACTGGTCCTGGAATAAAACCAGCCTTTATACTTGGACATGTGCTAAGTACTAATAATATCACTCATGAAATAAAAGTTTTTAAATAAATTGCCCCTTAATAACAGATCAACTTAAACATTCTAACTCCCAAGAAAGGGGGTTTGGGGTCTTAAGACTCCTGCCTTAAAGCTTCTGATGTAACAAATAAGCAGTACCTACTGGGTCAAACCAAGGAACACAACGCACTTTGTGTGGCTAACCAGGCAAGTACCATTTTTAACTGGTAAAGCAGTTCCCTTTTAGAGATGACCTCAAGGTTGGTGGGCCTAAATTTGCCCTTGCTTTCAGCTTTGTTTTGCTCTACCGGCTTGCAAATACATACCAGTCGCACACTGACCCTAGGGTGGCCTGCCTGCTGCTGGCCTGATGTTGGAAAAGCGATTGAAATTTACAAGGATCTTGCCCTTGGCCTTCACTCTCAGGGTGCAGCATTCTCACACACTATAAAGTGTTGCCAGCTCACAATAACCTTGTAGTCAGAGAAGCCAGCCCAGCAAGGCTGCCTGGAGATGGGGGTCACCTGCCCCAACAGTTGCGAATACACTAGCACGCACATGTAGGTGACCTGCTTGTCTTCCATTTGCAAGAGAAGGCTGTGTAAATAACTATATTTCCCAAAAGGCAAAATATTAGACTTCTCAATTTGAACTACGTACACTTAGCCTTCTCAGACTAACACAGGGTCTTTAAATGACAGGGTTGCTTTTATTTCACTAAGAAGTTAAACTAAAACATTCTTTAAAGTGTATCATGCCTTAGTGACTTTCTAGTGAACCCAAACACTGAAGCAACAAATAAGGAAGTATAATCACTGATCTTGAAAAATCTGAGGGTTCTAATGAGGAAAAAAGCAGACCAAGAATAAAAAATGATCCCAGATCCCTTCCAAAATACGCTGAAAGAATTTTAGAATGCTGCAGAGCAATCACTTCATTAATTTATGCAACGACTCAAATTTTGTGGGACAAGAAATAACAGGGTCAAGGTGGCCAGGCGTATATAGGTGCAAAAACTGCAACTTTATATTAAATGGTTGAGGGAAGACTTGGGGAGGATGGGTACCACTGAGTCTGATGTTTCCAGATGTCGGCATTGGACATCTCACTCATGTCATTAAGTGAGCTAAATCACAGAAGGAACAAAAGGGACGAGAGGACCAATTTCGAGAAGGCAGCTGAGTCTCCCCTCCTCCGTTTCGTTCAGATTTGTCTTTCGGGCCTTTCTTTCCTAATGGCATTTCTTTGTAGGGAAGCTCCTCACATCTTTCGGTCTAATTATCTCATTGCACAAATCTTTGAAAAGGAAGGAACTGCGGTTTGCTCTGCGCGCAGACATCTTTTCTTTGGCCGGAGTTCTTAACTAAGCCTTCAACCAACTTTCGCTGAAAAGGATGTCGCCGAGGAGCGATGAGGCTTGAAATCCCGTGGTTTTCTCATTCTTTTTTCTTTCTCTCCGAAGACGCCACCCCTACACCTCGGCCCGCTCCCCACCATCTCCTGACTCGCGACAATTCACCACCGTTTTTAAGTGTGTTTTAAGGCATCTTCTCTGTCTCTTCCTCTGACCCGATAAGGTCTTTCAGTGTTAGGGCGCCTAACCAGGGGATAGGCAAATAGGATACTTAAGAGAAATAAAAGACCTAATTGAAAAATCTCGTGCTGCCTAGTTACGATTAAGTATGTTGCAGATAAGTGAGCATATTATTAATTTGCCGAGGTCTTTTGCCTTAAGCATTCATGTTTATTTAACAGACGTATACAGCGCGTACCATATACCAGACACTATTCCAAATGCTTTTAAAACACGACCCTCTTTGGTTTTAAAAGTATTTCTAAGTGACATTAAATCCGCGTGTGCGTTTCGAAAGTCTTTGCCATAGTTTTCTTTATAACGTGGGTACAGTGGTTAAGTCTTCAAAGACAAATACGAAAAAACTTTAACCAGTTGCAACTTTATTGCAAGCCAGTCATTTCCCTCTTTGCAATTTTTCGCAATTATTATAATTAAATGCAGCCGTATAGTGAGAAAGAACTTTTTTTTTTCAATGACGAATTTGCACCCCGGGCGTTTGGAAGCGCCCGCTAATTTGATCGCGTGGCCAAGGTTAATGGCACCTGTAGGCATTCACTTTCAGAAAAATGCGCAGCCTTCGCTGAATGTTGTGAAGGCTGAGATCGCAGGTCGGAGGCGATGTGTCCCCCAGTGGCCTGTGCAGACTGGACTCGGGCGCACCCGCCGGGGAAGAGCGATTGGCCACCCGCGCACACCCGCTCATCCTAGAAGGGCTTGGAGGACCGGGGGTCGAGTGGCGTCGGGGGAGGTCGGAGCCGGAGGGACGCGAGTCCGCTCGGCTCCCCGCAGCGGGCTCGGGCAGCCGAGCGGCAGCGAAGCAAAGGCCGGGAGACCCGCACAGAACAGAAGCCCACACCCGAGCTGGGGGGTCACAGTCCCCCGCGGCCCCGAGCTGACCCGGTCCAGCCCCATCAGGCCCCGCCCGGCCTGCCCCCACCACCTCCGCCCCCCCCCCCCCCCCCCACCTCCCCAAGACTGTGCTTTGCCGGGTGTTAAGTTTCAGAAGTCAGGATGAAACGTTTCGGGTTTCTGTTCACACGGTTATTGCAGGCGCCGCGGTGGGGACCGCACAAAAGAGACGAGGGCTTGTGGGGAAGGGGTTTTGTGGTTTAACGAGGGCTTAACCGGCGGACTGCAGGTCCTTCTTGCTCCCCGCCTGCCCAGCTCCCGCCCGGGCTCGGCCTTCTCAAGTCGCGTCCCTTCCTCTTCTCCTCCCCGCCCCGCGCCGGTCTTGTGTGAGGAGAGAGAATGCAGTGTGAGAGGGACACCCTAAGCAGATCCCCAGAAAAATAAGAATCCTTCCGTGGCGCAGGCTTCTGGCGATTGATTGACGCCCCTTTCTCAGAGGCTTTTCCACACTTAGCACAGAGCTGCCCGGACGCGATGACTGCAGTCTCGGCTTGACCCGGACCGACCCGGCGCCCACCTCCCGGTATCGCGGCCCCTGGGCAGGCAAACCGCCGCCAGCTGCCCTCGCAGACACATCCTCGTAGCCGCCGGTTCCAAAGATACTACTTCAGATCATGGAGAGAAAGAGCAGCTTGAAAACGTGTTTTGAGGGCACATTTAGAATGATATACACCGACGCAGTCCAATGTACAAAAAACTGGACACGAATTTCGTCTTTTAGAAAACAAGTTTCCAAGCCCGATTTTTGTTCTTTTCTCTCACGTAGGGATTCTAATTAGCTCTACCGCTGTGACTACCCAAACCAGAGACTGTGGAGAATTGCAATTATCTGGATCATCCAAGCCCGAAAAACTCGAACTTGAAAAAACTAATAAACTTGTGTCCTAAAATACCCGCACCATTGATTTGTCCTTCCTGTCACCAGAGTAGACACAACTCCGACCCAAGGTCTACTCAGCGGGATCTATTATCTACAGTCTACAGCCCGGGTGGCCAAATGGAAAGAACTGATTCAGAGCAAATCGAAAATCATTTGGTGGCCTCTCAGACCGCCAGCGGTTTAAGTACCTGGTCGGGGAAACTCGCGTCCTTATCTGTTCTCGGCCCAGAGGCCGCCGAAGCAGCCGTGCGAGTTGCCAGGGAGAAAAGCAACTTTGATTTAGGGTTTCCAAAAACCCCAGAGGGCAAATGTGACCGCCAGGGTCAATCAGTCAGCAGTTTTGGTCCAGACAAGGGACAGTCGAGTGGGGTGGTTCGGTTAAGCCACGGCGCCTCCCGACGTCACACACGTTCGCTCACACTCAGCCACGCGCTTGGGGTTATTCTTTAAACACAGGGCTGAAACTTCACGGGCAGACAGCGGGGTGCTGAGGAGCGCCAAAACCCGAGGTCCAGAGCCCGCCCCTCTCCGGCCCGCCCCCGCCGCGCCCGCGCCGGCGCCCGTGCCCACGTCCGCGCGCCTCCCTATCTAGGGTTAGCAACTTCGCGCTCCCGCTCGCCTCGGCGCCTCCCCACCCGCGCTCAGCTCCGGGGCCGCCGAGGCGCGGCCGAGTTCCCACGCCTCAAGCCCGAGCTCCGCGGCCCGCATTGGCCAGTGCGGCCCCGCCCCTCCGCCTCAGCCAATCCCAGGTCACGCTGGCCCCCGGGGAGGCGGTGCCCGGCGGTGCGGGCGGGGGCCTGCGCGCGGGTGGCGGGCGAGGGGGCCCCGCCCGCGCGGGGAGGGAGGCGTGGCCGGCGCCGGCTCTTGCGGCCGGGCTGGGCTGCGGCGTGGGAAAGAGCCGCGAGGAGCTGACCGCGCCGCCGCCGGAGCCGCGCCTGCCGGGGCCCAGGGCGGGCGGGCGGGAGGAGGAAGGCAGGGAGGGCGCTGCGTCCCGCTCGGCGTCCGTGGCTCCGGCCCGGCTGCGCCCCGCGCGGTCCTCTCCGCGATGAAGCGCCCTTGCGAGGAAACGACCTCTGAGAGCGACATGGACGAGACCATCGACGTGGGGAGCGAGAACAATTACTCGGGGTGAGCGCGGGCTCGGCGGGAGCTGTCCGGAGCCCGAGGCATCGGGGAGCTTTGTGTACCAGCGGTTCGTTGGACATCCCAGGGTTCTTCGCCGCCGCCTTCTAACCGAGCAGGGGAAAGTTTTGCCTGGAATACTTTTGAGTGGTGGGCGCTCGCGGAGCGCGTGTTGGGGTGGGGCGAGGCATGTGGGTTTGCACTCGAGGGGTGGGGCGAGAAGACGGGGGACGCGGCTGGAAGTGTGCAGGGGCTGGCGAAGGAGGGTCCCCCGGCTGTCAGCGTTGGGCACGGGGACTGGCACGTCCGGGCGACCCCGGGACGCACCCGCCACCGAAATTGTGTTGGGGAGCACTTTCAAAATGGGCCAGGCGAAGGGGCGGGGGAGACTTAATTTTTAAAGATGCTAAAAGATGAATTGCTTTTTGAAGAAATTAAAGCAGTTTGCGATGGCAAGGCTAAGTAGTTTGAGATTTCCAGGTTGGTCGAGTGTAACTTGGTTGACGGAGGTGTGAGTGACAAGTCTTTCGGGCATCCTCTCTCTTACTGCTTGTTCCTAAGTCTGGAAAAGATCGGGGGTCGTGATCACAGAAGCCAGACCTCCACTCTGCAGTGACAGAGGGAGGTTATGGAGGCGTTTTAATGCCAAGGCGGGTCAAATGATAATTGCTTCTAATTGGCATCCCCAGAAGCTCCTTAATTATTTATCTGCAGCTGTCACTCAAGAGTAAAATTCTTTCTACCTTTGGAAAACTGGTTTTCTTTCAGTATTATTCTAATATGTACAGACCTTAGCCTGGAATCAGCAGAAGCAAAGATATTTACTTGAAATATTGTTTCCAAAGTATCTCATTAAAGTGTGTCATCTTAAAAAAAATGAGATTTGAAAACCAAAAGATGTGTGAAAGGTGAAACCAGTTGAGAAGGGGTGGGAATGAGGGGAACAGTTAATTCAGAAATAAGATCCAGAAGTGAGAAGGTGAGGTAATAAGAACCTGGTGTGCACAACATTTCTAAAATGAAAGAACAAATAACAGGAACCTGGAGAATTTGAGAACATGAAAAAGCAGAGTATCCATGAACTATAAAGAGAAACAGAGACCAACTAGAATGTTTCATAAAAAGTTATGTGACAGTGCAGTGATTTGATTGAACTTTTGATACAAAATATTTTTTTATTAGCAAACTGAAGATGGGTTACAACTCAAGAGTTTTAAGCTTAGATTGAAGGCTGAGAGATACTCACCTAGAGTTTTATTTTCAAAGTAAAGTATTTACCTAATAGTTGATCTAATTTTAATTTTTCTCTTGGTGGCATATTTAATTTGGGGTCATTCTTTTGGAAAATTGACACAGAAAACATTGAATTTGTCTTTTTTTTTCTGTATGACTAATTGGAGTTTTGAAATAGTAAGATAATTTCTGTTTATCTTAAAAGACTGCATCTAGGAACAGCAGTTTGACATACGGTGACTGTATATCTGTTTGATAATACGGCTAAACATGGCCTTTATTTTACAATAGCATTGCTTTGTTTAGTGGGTCTGACCTCAGGGAGGAGGAGGGATGCTATTAGAGATTAGCTGACTTTTAAGAAACATTTATGAGTGGAACTAGGAAGTACTAATATCTAACTTCTCACCCTGACTGCCCATAAGTATTTCATTGGGAGACCAATAAAAGTTTAGAGATGTTTTCTGCCAGTAGATTTGGCATCTGGATTACTCATTAAAAGAAAAAAAATGGCATGATTCTTTCCTGAAAAGATATGAAAGAGCTGAAAGCAAAGTTTGTTAAGAATAAGAAGAATAAAATAACACTGATCTGAGCCATGCTCTCTCTCTGAATTATTTCGTGGGTGCCTTCAAGCACCCAGAAGAAACAATTGTTATGTTCGACCAGCACCTGAGAAACTCTTCTTATCTCGTAGGCAAAGTGCTAGCTCTGTGATTAGGTCGAATTCGCCAACAACAACATCTCAGATTATGGCGAGAAAGAAAAGGAGAGGGGTATGTGATTCTTTATTTTTTTTCTTTTTGTTTCCTGTAATCCTGCCTAGCGTGTAGCAGTTGTATTTTTCCGTTATGAATCATTTTATCATCTGTGTATTCATAAATTTTTCTTGTTGTTTTGCTTTTTTGGGGGATAGATAATAGAGAAAAGGCGTCGAGATCGGATAAATAACAGTTTATCTGAGTTGAGACGACTGGTGCCAACTGCTTTTGAAAAACAAGTAAGCTGCCCCCACCCCTGACCATCCCACCAAAGAGCTCAAAAAATCTAATTCTCTCATCTGGGAATGTGGGTTCTTGTTAAAGCTCATTAAAATAATGGTGTATGTGCCCTGATCTGGCACACAGCAGCTATTTCAATAAAATGCTTTGTTGTGGCAAAACTATTAAAAACATAATCCATCATGAAGTTGAAAAACATTTCCATTCTCTAGCTTATTTTCCCCTTCAGGGTAACGTGTCCATGCTTTCTCCGTTCTTTCTATGAATACCAGTAGTGGTTTAAAACCGAGTTGTATGTAGTAGTCTTCTTAAAAAAAAAACAAAAACAGAAAAGATATCTACGTGAAATTTCATTTTTTGTCTCAAACTATTTTTAACTATTCTTTTAAGTAAGCTTTTTTATTTAAAAAAAAAATAGCCAAAGCCAAGGAAGTAACATCTCTCATTCTATTTCCTAAATAATAGTACTAACAAAATTTATTTACCAAACCACTTGGTTTCATTTTTAATCCCTGGGTTAATAGAATCATGTTTATTTTGAGGCATATTTGTGAAAGTTTGGTAAAAATCAAACTAGCCATAAATTCCCCTTTTCAGAATTCAAGTGTTTGTTTACCAAAAAAAAAGAAAAAGGAAAAAATATTTTGCACACTTGATAAAGTAGGAAGCCAAATGTTTAAATCTTCCTCTGTCATTTTGGAAAAGTTGTGGTTTTCCCTCGGCCTCCATGGTTGACGGTCAGAGTTCTAACAGCATCTTTCAAACAGCATGGCATCATACCCTTGTTGAAGATGTTATACTTTCAATTAACTTCAAATAGGATATAAGACATCCATTGTTTGTTTATTCCACTTTGTTGTTTCATGAACCACAAACATTATAAAGCAAGCCCCACAAAGTCCTTGGAAATCATCCAGAAACTGCAGTTTTGTTATTAGTCACTTTCACTGAAACTCCTGTTCCTCTTCATGGAAAAATTGAACATGAACAGAAGTACAAGGTGTCGTATGTTATTGATTATACATTTTTAAAAGAAATAAGGCACCCACTCTGTATGCTAAAACTGATAAGCTAAATATAATGGGCAAGTTGTAGTTTTGATTAGTAGCAGTTCCCACAACACGCTGAAAATGAAAATACCAGTAATCAGTGACATTTTTTACTTTCAGTACTGAAATGTCTACAGTTATAAGGAACAGTTCAGTGATTTTGGGGGGAGGAGGGAGGGTTGTTAGATTTTTTTTTCCCCCCTTAACTGTCGACTTAAAACAGACCTTAAAAGCAGACCTCAGTAGTTTGGCAGTTAGTTACCATAAACACAGGCTTTCCCATTTGCTGAGCTTGGCGACCAACCCTGGTGAGCTGGCTGTGTCACAATATGATTAGAAGAGTGTGCTTTTGAGCAGTTTAAATAACTCTGGCACTCTCACCATGTACTGGGTGCTGACAATTTTCACAAAACAAGTAAAGCATAGGAACCTGAAATAAACTGCAGTTTCCTTTTCAAGAAAACATACTGATTTAATTATTTTGCTCTTCCAAGAAATTAGAAGCCACCCACAGCCCTCTGAGACAGCTTGAAGTGGCACATTTGTATTCCAGTTGGTTTCCAGAGGTGCCTTAAAATGGGGGAATGGGCATAAAATATATTTCCAAGACAGTTTTATTAAGAGCCGTTTTAAAGCATTCAGATATCCTTAAGCCTTTTTGATGCTTACTAGATGAAGAGGTAGCTTATGCTTCCTTGTTTATGATCTTGGAATTTACAGTGACACCTGCTGGTAGTTATTGGGGAAAAAAAACTCTGAAAGTCTCCCTTTTTGCACTTTTGGTACTACCTACAGTAGTGTAGTATGGATTACCTTAAAGGCATCTTAGAATTCTATTTTTGAAAAATATGCTTTTAACAATAATTTGCTGAGATCCTATCTCCTTTTGCTCCAGAGTTGGATTCAACTGATCCAGACTTTAAGTGTCAGTTGCCCTATAGTGTTAGTTGCTCAGTCGTGTCCAACTCTGTGACCCCATCAACTGTAGCTCGCCAGGCTCCTCTGTCCATGGAATTCTCTAGGGAAAAATACTGGAGTGGGTAGCCATGCCCTCCTCCAGGGAATCTTCCCCACCCAGGAATCGAACCCGGGTCTCCCACATTGCAGGTGAATTCTTTACCGTCTAAGCCACCAGGGAAGACTATTCTATCTCACCTAATAAAGTATATTATTAACTAGGGCAGAAATTGATGCAAAGTTTGAGAATTTTGCAGTTGTAATAGTTTGGGTGGAGTGATCTTAGTGCAATTGTTTTTGTGATAAAATTACTTATCATGCCTTTTATTCTTTAAGAGTTAAAATGGCAAATATCTGTCACTAGGTGTGACATAATTAGTGTCTTCATGTGAAATCTGGAAGGAGTTCAGATTTTTTTTCTGTGAAAAAATTAAACTGAGAATTTCTTAGTGAGAGGGAAAATGAACATTCAGGATAAATTGTTCCAAATTTGTTTCCATAGGATTTATGAGACTTCATTATTTGTTTATTCAGGGATCTGCAAAGTTAGAAAAAGCTGAAATACTTCAAATGACAGTAGATCACTTAAAGATGCTTCAGGCAACTGGGGGTAAAGGTAAGTCGGTGACTTCATTCCTCCTCTCCTTTCTGCCTTTCTCTTTTCATTTTTTTCTCCTTAAGATTGTAAGGAAGTCATAGTTGAACAGTTCTTTAACAAGCTGAGATAGGAGGTCCCAGATTAAAGCCGTGGAAATCAATGCTAATGGCAGGATTGAACTCGTGGGAAAGAACTTCTGGAACAAAAGAAGCACTTGACCCTGGGCTTGTGTTTGCTTTCATAGTACTGTGGGAGTAAGGCTTCATTCACAGCAGCCTGGTCAGAGATTTGTTTGGGACTTTCAGAAGTGCATGCTGGAATTTGTACCAAAGACAAAACAAACACACAAACATCCAAACATAAACAGGAGGTTAGAGGCAATCTTTTTATCTTCTTCTTTCCCTCCCCCACCATCCTCCCCTCCACCCATTAAATCAAGGCTAGGACTCAGTATCATGCAGCTATTCCAAAAGAAGTGAATTTTCATTGTTGTTTTCAGACTCTGATTGGTCTTGGATTTAGACCACACAGAGCATTTCAAGTGCAGGTAGTGAATCTCTGTCCTGGAAATCACTGATGGAACAGTCATTCCTGCAGAGAGCAAACAGGAGCAGGTGCCCTGGCCCAATGCCATGGAGAGATGTATTCTGTACCAGATAGTGATTTAGGGAAGAATAGTCCAGGGGTCTCAGGGACAGACCCTCACTTCATGGTATAAATGGACTTGAGATCCTGAACGCTGATTGATTCAGATTTCATTATCTTACTTCTCACATATCACTCAGACTTGATTTTGCCCATTGTATCTTTTTCACCCTCAAGAAGGCCTTTGGTATTCGTCTTACCCAAGGGTGCTAGTCCATATATTTGATAACCGGCCGAGGAGAGGGTACCACAAAGACGAAGCCCTGCAGCTACACCCTAGAGGCTTCTCTCTGTTCAGCATTAACTTTTAGTGCAGAGCACCAGCATTTTCCCTAGATCAGGGCAGAAGCAGGGCACTGGAGAGAAAGAGCTGTTTACCAATTGGTGCCCAAGTATTTCAGTATTTAACTCCAGCCGAGGACCTGTGGAACATCAGCTCTGAGCGTCTTTCTACCTATGTCAGGTGGAGGGTGACTGTGGTAAAGAGATGCCCTCACGCGCAGTGTGACTTTTTACCCTCTGTTGTCCCTGATCAAGGAACCGTCCTGCATGAATAAACATACTGAATGGGTATGGAATTGTGATTTCTTCTCATTAAAATGTAACCCTCCGCAAAGCATGCAAACATTCTTACATAATAGAGAACTGGATGAAATTGTAGATGCCAGTGATCCAGCCCAGCTTAGCCACTGCCCCCACCTTTAAACTGAGACAGAGGTGTTGACCTACATGTGGAGGCCTGTACTAGCAGCACTGAATTCTCAAGGGTCCCCACAGCCCCCTGAGTCTGTCTCTACACATGCTACCTCAAGATATTAGGAGGCTGATTGAGTTAGAGATGCTGCAGGGGAAAGCTGTTTGATTGCTTTACCTCTCGGCACTGTTAGCTGTAAAGCTAAGAATTATTATCAGCGTTTCAAATAGTTGGCATGAGCTATACTTCTAAAGAGTAATATTGTTCTTATGCCTTAGTATAAAAACGAAGTTCCATCTTGGTTGCTATTCTGGGCTACCTGAACAGTCCTAAAATCCGTCCCAAAATAGTCTGTGAACAGACATTTGCGAGCAAGTTCCATACAAGTCGCCTGACTGCCCGGTCATTAGAGAGGTCACCTCACCAGAGAATGTGTGGGCCTTGGGGGGAGGAGGGGCTGGCAGTGTGGGTGCAAGTTGTTAGACTCACAGCAACTATGGGGCCTCAGAATGTACTGGCGAAGGGCAGAGACTCTGCGGTTAGGTTGCCTGGTTTCAAATCCTGGCTCTGCTATTTTTCCTTTTTTTTTAAGCTCTGTGATCCTGGATAAGTTACTAACCTTCTCTGAAGCCCTGTTTCTTCATCTATAAAATGAGGACAGTGAGAGTGTTCACTTCACCATGTTGTTGTGAGTTTAGTCACTTAAAGCCCATAGAGCAGTGATGGAAGTGGCGTGGACCCCTCTGCTATTATTATTGGCCCAAGATCCAGTCACAGGAAACAGCTGCTCATCGTGGTTTCCCTCTGCATTCAGCAGCAGAATAGGAATTATATAATTTTTATGCCTTAAGATGCAACAGAGAACTCAGCCACGTGCAACAATATATAGCCAGCAAATCACCAATTTCAATTACCTTGTGCCTAGTCATGAAAATTCTTGGAAGCTCTTGGGGTTCAGTTCTTTTGATCTATTCTTTAGTCTGTTTTGCTAAGGCAGTAATTTCTAGAGACGATTTAGAGTAACCTAAATTTCTAGATCCCTCTGGGTTTCTGGACTCTGTCTACTCTGATGATTACCTCCCTTCTCTCACGGAAGTCAGAAGTCTGCAAAGCCTTACAGAGAACCCAAAGGACACTTAATGTGAAATCTTTCTTTGGAGACATCTTCTTCAGGAAGAACTTTACCTCCTAAATGTCAGGGGCTTTATGGCTAACTGTGCTGAAGGCCTGGGATGATAATGATTTTTGTTGCTTGTCTTCCACATTTCATGATATTCTCTTACGTCAGCTTTGTGCTGTTAACTATCTTATGTATATATATTTTCCCCAAATTTATTTTTTGGGACTTCCAGGTTTCTCTTGGAATTCTAGCTCTTGAACTTTGAATACTGTGACAACTATTTTTCCAAAGTCAAACTATAGAATAAGTTAGTTTAAATGTTAATAGATGATAAATGAAACAGGTAATACTTTGATCTACAAAAACCAAAAAGATAATACAGTAAATGCCTTAGATGAAAATAACCTTGTTTGAATGTGATATTTGTCATTTATATATACACACATCCCCAAAGTGAGCAGACTGCACTTTAATTTGAAAATTGTGTTTTAAAAAAACTTGCAAATGAGAAAAAAAAAATCTGAGAGGGATGTGTTTGTACATACTAGAGGTCACTAATTCAAAGTGGTGACATTTCCCCAAATCTCTGATTATTATCAGTACCCTAAATTGGAACTGATACTAGTCAGATGTTATTATTTTCTATTCTAATGTATTATCTTTGGATAAAAAGAGATTCTCATAAATGTGATGGACTTTAGCCATTTTTATGATAATAACCTTATGTGTAGGGGTACAAGCATACACACGGACATAATTAACATACATTTTCTTGAATAAATGCCAGAAAAAAACTTAAACTAAGATAACCACTGAAATAAATTTATATTTGAACTTCAGGAAAGCTAGGAGTTATAGTAACCTCATAGCAGCCAAGGAGCCTCATATTATTACCTGATAGAAAAATCCGATCTTCAAATTAGTAACCACATTTTAAAAAATCATTTTTCTTTAAATTTTTTTCATACAAAGAATGGTGTTTTCATTTTGTCGATTAAAAAAAAAAACCACCACGAGTCACGAAGCATGTGTGACTTTATTAAGCAGTTCTAGCACATTTCTAATAAAGTCCTCAATCTGGTTGTGTGTTTTTCACATCTCTGCTACAAATGCCAAGGGAGTGAGGATGTTTCCGATAAACCCTTTAATCTCTAACTCATGTGACAGAGACAGAGAGACTGGTCCTCTGTAATACCCGTGCAAAAGTTTACTAGAGAATTTCACTGTCCCACCATACAAAAGAGACACCATTTTTTTTTTTCTGGAAGTGTTTGAAACACAGATGTTCTTAATTTTTACCCCCACTGTGATATTTGGTTGCAAGAACAGCTGTAGTGTATAGCACTACCAGAATTGTCACACATGTGAATTGCAAAGTACACTTTCTTAACGTCTGCAAAATCTACGGCCATAAATAGCTGGCAACATCTTCAGAAAGGATCGCTGCTGCTGCTGCTAAGTCACTTCAGTCGTGTCCGATTCTATGGGACCCCATAGACGGCAGCCCACCAGGCTCCCCCGCCCCTGGGATTCTCCAGGCAGGAACACTGGAGTGGGTTGCCATTTCCTTCTCCAGTGCATGAAAGGAATAGTGAGAGTGAAGTCGCTCAGTCGTGTCTGAGCCTCAGCGACCCCATGGACTGCAGCCTTCCAGGCTCCTCCATCCATGGGATTTTCCAGGCAAGGGTGCTGGAGTGGGGTGCCATTGCCTTCTCCTAGTTGTACTTAAATCTCTGAAGGAGAGGGTGGAACGTAGTCAGTGCTTACTTTTCTAATGGTTATGATTCTGTCTCCCTCGCTGTCTCTCCTGGCCCGCACTGTGCTCGAACCCCCTTTTAGGCTACTTTGACGCACACGCCCTTGCCATGGACTTCATGAGCATTGGATTCCGGGAGTGCTTAACGGAAGTGGCGAGGTACCTGAGCTCGGTGGAAGGCCTGGACTCCTCCGACCCGCTGCGCGTGCGCCTGGTCTCGCATCTCAGCTCGTGCGCCTCGCAGCGGGAGGCGGCGGCCATGACCTCCTCCCTGGCCCACCACCATCACGCCCTGCATCCGCACCACTGGGCGGCGGCCTTCCACCACCTCCCGGCAGCCCTGCTCCAACCCAACGGCCTCCACGCCTCGGAGTCCACGCCCTGTCGCCTGTCCACCACGTCGGAAGTGCCTCCTGCCCACGGCTCCGCCCTCCTCACCGCCACGTTCGCCCACGCGGATTCCGCCCTGCGGATGCCCGCCACGGGCAGCGTCGCCCCCTGCGTGCCGCCTCTCTCCACGTCTCTGCTGTCCCTCTCCGCCACCGTCCACGCGGCCGCGGCAGCGGCCACCGCGGCTGCGCACAGCTTCCCTCTGTCCTTCGCTGGGGCGTTCCCCATGCTTCCCCCAAACGCAGCTGCCGCCGTGGCAGCTGCCACAGCCATCAGCCCGCCCTTGTCGGTATCAGCCACGTCCAGCCCTCAGCAGACAGGCAGTGGAACAAACAGTAAACCTTATCGACCCTGGGGCACAGAAGTAGGAGCTTTTTAAGGTTTCACGGAACTCCTCGCGGTAGCAACTGAATGTCCTTCATTTCCGAGTCAGCTTAAAACCTCTGCAACCGTGGAAGTAGCCATAGAGATGTCTGCAGACCCGCAAAGGAACAGTAAAGCTGTTTGAGACACAAACCTCACAAGTGGAAATGTGGTATTATCTTTTTTTCCTCTGTTTTGGTTGAAGGCGATTTGTAACTTGACATCAGCAACTTTTGAAAACTTCACACTTGTTTCCATTTAGAAGTTTCCTGGAAAATATATGGACCATACCATCCAGCCAGTGCATCAGGATGTCTGAATTGGGGAAGAAAAGTGACCTGACTCAATTCTCTTGAAACTAGATGGGAAAAAATATTTGTGTTTCATAAGTGCCTGAGCTAGTAAAGTTTTCTTTTGAACATACAATATTGCACAAGTAAAGAAGAGTGTAGAGGTTGGGTTAAGAAAGGATAAGGGACAGAAGGGCTGCAGATACTTCAATACAAGAGAAGAGCACTCTGTTGAAACCAGCAGGTTTTTATTGGCCAAAAGGATTGCTGAAAATAATTTTCAAGTTGAAAGTCCTAGTTTTATCTTAGTTTGCTTTCTTTGTACAGACTTGCCAAGTGGTGACATTTAGCAATGCATTAGTGTAAGCAATTATTACATCAGTGCTCAGATTAACAAGCAGTTCTGCCCTGCCTGCAAACCCCCAGGCATTTTCTTTCATGGCTCAAAACGTGGTGCTTCTTTATATAAACCATGCATTTATAGAGTGCACCTAGAAGCAGTTGCTTACTATGTGCCCACCAGAGCCTGTCTGACTCATGCCAACTTGAAAACTCTCCAGTTGTAAAAGTTTAATTTATTCTGTATCATTTGGACAATTTTTACATATTTATCTTCTTGATTTCATCCCAATAACGTGTAAAATCTATTGTCACCTTTTGGAGAGAAGTTGCATTTCTGGAAGTGATGAGGCAGGGAGAGAACAATGGTAAAAGAAAAGCCACGATTTTTAAACGTCCTTTGTCAAGCTTGTGATTGCATTTGATCCCAAATCAAGATGAATGTATTCAATGGGATGTACATAAATTATTTTTGTCCATGCCTAGACTAGTGCTACATAATGTGTTTTTGTTTTGTTGTTTTTGTTTTGTTTAACAACAAAATAATCTCTTAATACTTTGAAATTGAGCACATGAGATTTTATGTTTGAAAGACAAAGACACAGCATGTATTATTATGCACTTCATTTCTCTGCTGTGTGGAGAAAGCAATAAACATTATGAGAATGTTAAACATTATGCAAAATTATACTTTTAAATATTTGTTTTAAAAATTACTGTACCTAGTCTTCTATGCATTACTTTGTAACCGTTTTCTATGCAAAAGTCTACATATCACTAATTAAATGAAGTCCTTTTTGACCATTTTAATGTGGATGAGTTGCTTTGCAGAATGAAAGTTTACAGGAATTTCAAGAAAGGCCTTGTTTCACTAACAAATTAAGCCTTGGCTTTTCTTTTTCTAAGTCATTTGGTATAATTCACAGCCTTGAAAATAACAGATATTTGAGTTTGAAAATCAATTAAGTATAGGTGAGTATGACACCATTTGGAGGCAAGAAGTGATTGGTTTCTTCTGCCTTTTATTTTTAGCATAGTTCTCGGAAAAGTGCAAATAGCATAACATCAAATAATAGTATACTGATCGTAGGGTAATAAGTTTGTGTCATACGTGTTGTAACTCAAATATTTATAGAGTATTTTTGAAACATCACTTGCTCTGTACCTACCTCAAGATTCTTTTGATGCTGTAGAAACTATGCAGGGAGCCCTCCTTCAGTGAAGCCTAAAATAGATTATCTCAGAGTTTCTGAAACTATTGGGCCAAACATAGGAGAAGATTTTTTTAAATGTTCTTATTATGCTTATCAATTATGCTTAGAGTTAAAGGAAAAAGTGGGAGTCCTCTTAAATAATTTTAATTTTGAAAAATCAAGCATATAGTTTATTTTTTCTTTCTGTAAGTGGGTGAAAAAAATGAGCCAAAACAGATCACCTTTGTTCCTGTCTGTAAGCTCTGCGGTTATTTTCTGTCAGTTAGCTCTGATGGGATTAGGTAACAGCAAAATGGGTTTAGTGGTATTTGGAGTTTGTTTCTTAGTCATGATTTGTGGATAACAGGCATAGAAATAATTTTGATTTAGGATCTAATAGTTGATTCTGTGCCTGTTGTAATGACAGCATTCAAATAACTTTTTGTAGATTGTAAACGTTTAGTGATCAGGATTTTTTTAAATTTGAATTAAATATTGAAAGTAAATCCCCTCTTCTTTCTTTCTTTCATCTTTTTCTCTTCTTGTTTCAGTTAGATATTGGTTATTATTTTTCAATTGAGTTGATTAAAATATTTGCCAGCCAACTTGTTACATAGTTGCTAAGGGTTTTCAGTATTCCTAAAGATACTGGATCCCTAGCAGGGACCCTTGAAAGAAACAGGTGCCCTGAAAATGAGGAAAGGGGTTTCTAGAAACAAGCTAGGGAGGCTCTTTCTCTCCTTGGGATCTTTTGCAATTACAAATACGACATTTCCTATCATATTCGGAGAAATCTAAGGGACTTTTAAAGTAATGTTAAACATAGAGTCCAAATATTAACTAGACTGTTGGCTTATAATCCACATGTACAAATGTATCCTCAGTCTTAAAGATGCCTTTTAAATTATCTTTCTTATTATATATTTAACTTGTCCCATTTACCAATAATTAACGCAAGGTAAAAGTAATCACAAAGCAAGATGATTTTAGAATTTCGTATCTCTGTAAGTCTAAGACTCCATCAATTACAAAGTACACTATCAGTTTAAGTATTTAAGGAAAAGTACCACCACAACATAATTTTATATATTCCAATTTCCAAAGTGTGAAACTTTTTAAAAAATTGCATCTTGCATTTGAGGTGATACAATAATAAATATATTCAAATGTAATTTTAAGAATCCGTGGCTAGAAATGTACATAGATTAAAACGTGGGGGATTTAGCTTTCTTTAAAAATATCAGCAAGAGTCTTAGTCAAATCAAAGAATCTGGATTGACCTTGTAATGGTTTAATGATCTAAAGATAGATGTATTTTTTAAGCTTTTCATGTTTTATTGCCCAATGGGACTATTCCTAGCTCTGCATTTTACTGAAGAAAGGAGTTTGACCTCCCCTTGTAATTCTTTTAAGATCTAAGCAATAACCGAGGTTGTGAATAATTTAGCAACTACAACAAAGCACTACAGCACATACGACATCATAAACTGTGACTATAGCTTGTGTTCTTTGGAATGAAGGATAAGTCTTTGAACTTGAATCAGATATCTTTAAAAGAAGAAAAGTCCCTTAGCTTCCATAGACAGTCTTGTACAAGAGGCCAGAGGCAGATGGGAAATGGTTTTTCAGGTACCAGGTGGCACCTTCTCCCCCTCTTATAACTTTACAAGAATAGACTGGAATGGGGTTGGTTGGTCAGGGAGTCAGGTCCTCTTTTAAGACTGACAGAATCAACAACACACTGTAAGTCACTAGTCTAAAAACAAATATAAGACGTAATACTATTAATACTGTTCATTTTCTGTGCTAAGCTCCATGTCAAGTGCTTGACGTCTGTTACCTCATTGAAGCCTGGTTAAGTGTCCTATAGAGGAGATAGTCTTATTATCGTTGTGTGTTAGGAATGGAGAAGAGGTTGATTTCCAAGGTCAAACCTAGCAGTTTGAGCTGTGAGTCAGCCCAGGCCTCTCTGATTCTTAAGCCCATACCTTTGACCTCTAGGCAGTAGCTTCTGGCAGAACTTTTGGACTCACTCATTCAGACTAACCAAAAGTTTCAACCTGCCTGAGATCACTTTGAGCTAAAGACAAGAGTAAATTAGCATAAAAATCACTATCATCTCTCCCATTTAGTATATGAAAAGATAAAAAATAATAACTGCACTTTATAATAATGCAACATAAAAGGAAATTATTTTGGCAGTTCCCTGGTTTTAACTTTCAGCTGTCAAGCAGTTGAGAGTTAAAGTTTTAAACTCCTTATCTTAATCAGTGAAATTACCCTCTGTAAAAGCTATCAAAAAATATTCTATGATCTCAGTCAAGGTGGCTGACAAAAGTGAGGCAAAATAGTTACTAGATAGCTGAGAGAACTGAATTTGAGAAAAATTCCTGTCTTCCATTAGACATAAAAGTTAAGGGTTTCTTTTTCTTTTAGGGGAAAATGATGTGTTATTCTGAATGTTTATACATTCCAGGTCCATCATGTCATAAAACAACACTCTTCCGTTTGGCTTATGAAGACCTACTCAGTAATCCGCTCACTTTAACAAGTCTTGTTATCAGGAAGGGCTCTTTAACCTAAAATTTTCCACCTGCTGTTAAGCATGCTTTCTATAACAGTTAACAGTTTATATGTGTATAATTTTTCAAAAATCTTGTATCCAGAGACATTTTTATATGCCTCTAAATTCTCAGTCTTCTGAGAGCTGAGTGTTCTGTATCCTTGACCTCTGTTGTCATTCTATTAGTCTGTGGGAATGAAGAGATTTATGCATATGAAATGAAATATGCATGTAACAGAATGCCTCATAAGCTTTTTTTTTTTTTTAAGGAACCGAAAGAGGCAAGTTAACTCTAAAATTTCTTGCCTTAAGCTTGCATTGCAGTCATTTTGTGTTTTCATTGCAGTGAAAACAAAGTCAAATTTTCTCATGCGGAAGAAAAGCTATTTTGCAAAGAAGAATGGCTATTATTTATAATGTTTTACTTGTGTAAGTGGGATGATAAATTTTATATTTCTCACAAATTCCTAAAACAACTGAGTATTTTGAGTTAATCCCACCTGTTCTGATTATAAGTTGTTGAGCTGAATATTATTTACCATATTATAAAACTAAAACTCTGCCTGCTTTCTAGGTCTTTCATTGCTTTTTTTTTTAGCCTTTTCCTTTAAGTTTAGAGGACCAAAGACTTTTTTTTTTCCCCAGCAAAACAACATGAACAGAGCTTTATGTAGCTGCTTGTATAGACTTTCTCCTGGGCCAGCAAAGTCTGCCGTCTTCCCATATCCTAGCCGGTCTGTCCCAGCACAGCTGCTTTAAATAGGCTTCCCATGAGACATGGCCACAGTCAGGAGGGCAAAGCACAGAGGTACAGAGACCATATGTCACCATCGTCATAACACATTTCTCAGTCACAGTCACCAGCCGCCTTCCAAACAGGAACTAAGCCAGGCACTTTTTTTGTCTCACAGGCAGCCACTGTCAAATTTATTTTGTTATTTTGACATATTTCTGACAGCAGAAAGATAAGCATAGCATAGTGCAAATGGTGGAGTGTGGTAACATCAAAACCCACATACAGCCTGGTGGCATCGGATAAGGGTACTATCATCTCATGAGGATACTGTCAAGCTCATCGGACAAGCATTGTCTCTGGTGACAACATCCTTGATTGCTGCAATAAAGAGGCTTGAGGGGACACTGAGTCCCCTTTCAAGGTACAGAAAACCCCCGAAAAGATGTCCATGAGTCCACAACTGCTGAGGCATTAAAGCAGGCTTAAGGCATACGTGTTACACCAAGAGAGCATACCTAAACACCAAGTACCACCTGACCACGACTATCAGGAGAACAAGTCTCAGCAATAAACCCGTGAATTATCTGGCTCATGCTGACCGGGTCTCACAACACAGTCTACGGGCTTTGATGTGACCGTCAAACCCCAAGTGTGCCCAGCAGCAGGAGCCACAGCCAGAACAACGCAGGAGCAATAACTCAGTGTTTCAGGGCCTTCAGCCAGTTCCCAAGACGCTGACGTCTGGCAGCCAGCTTTCTTGCGTTGGGTATCAGGAGCTTAAGACAGAAGGATAAACAAAATTCAGTACTGTTTATTTTCAAGATAGGACAAGCCAGAGAAGTATAAAAGTTATTCATTTAATGTTCCCTTTAAATGTATGCATGCTGCCTGCTATGTTGCTTCAGTTGTGCCTGACTCTGTGCGATCCTACAGACTGTAGCCCGCCAGGCTCCTCTGTCCATGGGATTCTCCAGGCAAGACTACTGGAGTGGGTTGCCATGCCCTCCTCCAGGGGATCTTCCTGACCCAGGGATTGAACCTGGGTCTCTTACTTCCACCTGCATTGGCAGGTGGCTTCTTTACCGTAGCGCCACCTGGGAAGTTTAAATGGACAGCATAGGGGTTTAATTCTGTAGGCATATACCCTGTTGATACAGGAAAGACATATTAACATATACGCTGAATGACAGTGCCACTCCACAACACGATCCAGTTTACCATATGTTTAACTAGTTAAGTCAGGTAAGCAGTGTTAAGATGTGGTAGCTTATTAAAAATGTTGGTACTTACTCAGATCACTTATACATAACTTGAAATCCATATTTATAATACTAGTCAGTTTCTGTCTATTCTACTCAATATTGGTAAGTCATTTATAAAATCTCACCTCTTCAGTGAGTAGAACACATAGTATAATGACTAAAAGGACAAATTCTGAAGTCAGATCTTGAGATGTATTGACTGTGTGACTTTGGACAAATGAGTGTATCTGGGTCAGCTTTTTCTCATCAGTAAAATGAGATTTAGAAAGCAGCACCTGGGGCTTCCCTGGCAGTCCAGTGGTTAAAACTTGGTAATTCCACTCCAGGGAGTGGGTTCAGTCCCTGGTGGGGAAACTAAGATCCTGTATGCTGTGTGCAATGCCCCCCCCGCCCCCACCCTGCCCCACCAAGAAAGAAACACCTATCTCACAAGGATTTTCTGAGGATTAAATGAAATAATGTTCGAAAGACCTGGCACATGGCATGCTATCAATAAACAGTAGTGTTGCTCATTCAAACTTAGTTTGTTGAAAGTGTCTTAAGATCTAGAATAAGTCTCAGTTGGTCCAATTCACACAAGTTTATTCAAATATGTGCCCAGGTAGGCCAGCAAGACCTATTCTCTTTACATTAAATTAGTGGCGTGTACATATTTCTTTTTGAATGTATTTACAGATGGATAGAATTTCAGACTTAGAAGAACATAATTTAGACCAGTGCTTCATTTACCGGGTGAAAAATACAGACACTCAGCCAAGTTAGAGAATTTTTCCCACAGTCATGGAACCCAGGTTTCCTGATTTCTAACACATGATCATAAACTAAACCTTTTCTTTCATACCTTTTATATTTTAGGTGCCAAAGGTTTTTATTCTGTTGTGGATATGCAAAATCAGCCTATTTATTTGTTAAGAAGTACACCTTACATTTCCTGTCTTCAAAAGCAGTGGTTTCTAGTTTGATTCAAAACACATATGATAGAGTCATGTTTCTTTAAAAGAAAAATCTGAACTCTAACACAGCTGAGATTGAAATTATATTACTGTCTTTTCATGAGGGGACTTCCCTGGCAGTTCAGTGGTTAAGACTCCATGCTCCCAATGCGGGGGGCACAGGTTCCATCCCTGGTTGGGTAACTAAGATCTCACATGCAGCATGGCCTAAAAGTAAATAAATAACATCCTTCACTATAGAAAAACTAATCACGCATAGGTGAACAGAGTAGTGCCACCGTCTAGCACTTAAGGCAGAATCTGTCATACACACTGATGAAGCTATCTCACCAGTAACTGGGCAGGGGCTTTGAGCTGCTTGCACCCTCTTTTCTGTGCCTTCCTGTTGCTCTCAGAATGAAGACAAAATCCTTAACCTCAGGCCAGGAGGCCATGTAAGATATGACGCCAGCCCACTTTTTAAACCTCTCCTTACCTCTCTCTGGAGCAGGGCATGGCAACCCACTCCAGTATTCTTGCCTGGAGAATCTCATGGACAGAGGAGCCTGGCGAGTCACGGTCCATAGGGTCGAAAAGAGTCGGACGTGACTGGCGCGATTTAGCAAACACACACACACCCCGACTCTGCTGCTTCCGACTCACCACCCAGCCATCTGCCTTTTTCCCAGCCCTTTTCTCATTGCTCTCCCCTGCTACAAGGTCTTGTACATATTCCTTCTAAAAGAATGTTCTTTTCTCTCCTTCTTACCTAGGTAACTTATCTTACTTTTCAAACCTTGAGAGATGGATCACTCCTCTAACATCTCCAGTTGGTTCAAAACCGTATTGTGGAATGGCTTGAACCACATACTTCTCCTTCACTGAGTGTATGAGTTGCGATTTAAATTTGTTACTGTATGATTACTCTATCTCCACCACTACACGGAAAGCAAACAGTAGTGACTATGTTCCCAGGTAGCACAGTGGTAAAGAATCCGCCTGCCAATGCAGAAGATGCTAGTTCGATCCCTGGATCAGGAAGATCCCCTGGAGAAGGGAATGGTAACCCACTCCACTATTCTTGCCTGGAAAATCCCATGGAGAGAGGAGTCTGGTGGACTACATTCATGGGGTTGAAAAGAGTCAGACACGACTAAACAACTGAGCACAAACATGTTTTGTTCACCATCAAGTTTCCAGGGCCTCTTTGCCCTGTGTCTGGGGCAGAAGAGAAGCTCAAAAACTATGTGTCACATTGAATGAATGACTGAATACACAAATGCGTGACTGAGTGAATAAATGTCATATGCTAGATGTGCATTCTTGTTGCATTGAGTTTATCTGAATTGTTTTCCCCAAACTTTAATCGGATAGCGCAATATATATGCAGGTAAAATCAAGCATATTTGATGAAGCGAGATGAAAGATGCTAAAAGAAAAAGAACTTTCTATTGTTCCTTATGAATATAATAAACTAGATTTAGACCAGGTCCAACATTCTCAACTGGTTCCAAATAGGGAAAGGAGTACATCGAGGCTGTATATTGTCACCCTGCTTATTTAACTTCTATGCAGAGTACATCATGAGAAACACTGGGCTGGATGAAGTGCAAGCCGGAATCAGGATTGCTGGGAGAAATATCAATAACCTCAGATATGCAGATAACACCACCCTTAAGGCAGAAAGCCAAGAAGAACTAAAGAGCCTCTTGATGAAAGTGAAAGGGAGAGTGGAAAAGTTGGCTTAAAGCTCAACATTCAGAAAACAAAGATTGTGGCATCTGGTCCCATCACTTCGTGCAAATAGATGGGGAAACAGTGGAAGCAGTGGCTGACTTTATATTCTTGGGCTCCAAAATCACTGTGGATGGTGACTGCAGCCATGAAATTAAAAGATGCTTACTCCTTGGAAGGAAAGTTATGACCAACCTAGATAGCATATTAAAAAGCAGAGACATTACTTTTCCAACAAAGGTCCATTTAGTCAAGGCTATGATTTTTCCAATAGTCATATATGGATGTGAGAGTTGGATTGTAAAGAAAGCTGAGCACTGAAGAATTGATGCTTTTGAACTGTGGTATTGGAGAAGACTCTTGAGAGTCCCTTGGACTGCAAGGAGATCCAACCAGTCCTGAGTGTTCATTGGAAGGACTGATGTTGAAGCTGCAACTCCAATACTTTGGCCACCTGATGCAAAGAACTGACTCATTTGAAAAGACCCTGATGTTGGGAAAGATTGAACATGGAAGGAGAAGGGGATGACAGAGGATGAGATGGTTGGATGGCATCACTGACTCAATGGACATGAGTTTGAGTAAACTCTGGGAGTTGGTGACAGAGAGGGATGCCTGGAGTACTGCAGTCCATGGGGTTGCAAAGAGTTGGACACTCCTGAGCGACTGAACTGAAAATTCTCAAAGTAACTATGGGGTGTGTGTGTTTGTGCTAGCTGCTCAGTCGTGTCCGACTTTTGTGTCCGACTCTTTTGCGACCTCATGGACTATAGCTGCCAGGCTCCTCCCACAGTGCAGACAGATTCTTTACCACCTGAGCCAAGTATGGGTTCAGTTCAGTTCAGTCGCTCAGTCGTGTCCAACTCTTTGTGACCCCATGAACCACAGCACGCCAGGCCTCCTTGTACATCACCAACTCCTGGAGTTCACTCAAACTCACGTCCATCTAGTTGGTGATGCCATCCAGCCATCTCATCCTCTGTCGTCCCCTTCTCCTCCTGCCCCCAATCCCTTGCAGCATCAGAGTCTTTTCCAATGAGTCAACTCTTCGCATGAGGTGGCCAAAGTACTGGAGTTTCAGCTTCAACATCAGTCCTTCCAATGGAACACCCAGGACTGATCTCCTTCAGAATGGACTAGTTGGATCTCCTTGCAGTCCAAGGTACTCACAAGAGTCTTCTCCAACACCACAGTTCAAAAGCATCAATTCTTTGATGCTCAGCTTTCTTCACAATCCAACTCTCACATCCATACATGACCACAGGAAAAACCATAGCCTTGACTAGACGGTTACTTGGATTAAATGTCTGAATGAAACACATGAGGCTAGGGCGCCACCTTGTGGTTTATTTTCACATTTATAATTTTCAATCTTCCCAGAACTTTTCTATTAATACTTACTTGACCAAAAAAAAAAAAAAAAAAAAAACCATTAAAACTACAGCAGCAGAGAGGAGTGGAATTTTTGGTCAAATAAATATTGCTTGCATATCATTATCCCAAAGACTTTATTCTAATAGTATCATTCATTCCTTTTTCTTTTAATTAAATATTGAGCTGACAGAAAAAAAAGTGTAACATATGTGTGTTATAAATAATCAAATGAGAATTAATACTTGTGTACTCGCCACCAGATCAGCACTGCCAGTACTTAGAATTCTGACTCCTGTGTGCCCCTCACTGAATCCTCTCTCTTTTCGCCATTAACCAGAAATACCCACTACCTTGTTTTTATGTATCGTTTACCATCCGTGTACCTATCAATGGGGCTTCGCTGGTGGCCAGATGGTAAAGAGTCTGCTGCGGGGCAGGAGACCTGGGTTCGAACCCTGGGTGGGGAAGATCTCCCGGAAAAGGAAATGGCACCGACTCTAGTATTTTTGCCTGGGAAATCCCATGGACAGAGGAGCCTGCTGGGCTACAGTCCATGGAGTGAGGACGAGTCGGCCTCAACTGGACGACTGAGCACACGTGTATATGCATATCACTAAACAATAGTTTTCGTTTAGCATTTAAAACTCCATATGAAATGATACCATTCTGTATTGGACTTGGCTTTGGAATTATACAGTATTTTTCTGCAGTCCATCATGTTGATGAGAGAGGCTGTGACTCATTTGTTTTCACTCTTCTGTAGTATTTCATTGAATGACTTTGCCACAATATATCTAGATGCTGCACTCTTTTTTTGACCTTTTTCTTTTCTACTGGAGTAGAGCGATGAACAATATTGTTGCAGTTTCTGTTGGAGCATAGGCGATTAACAATGTGATAGTTTCAGGTATGTATGCCAAAGGAATTCAGCCATACATACACATGTATCCATTCTCCCCCAAACTCCTCTCTCATCCATGCTGCTGCATAACTAGTTTTTCTGCTCTTGATGGATATCTAACTTGCTTCCAGTTTGGGTCTATTATGATGGTGCCACTGTGAACATTCTAGTATGTATCCTCTGGTGCTCACATGAAGATTTCTCCCAGGGGTTTGAATTGCTAGGTATGAGAACCTCCAACTTTACTAGATAATAAATTATTTTTCACTTATTTTATTGCACAAATTTATACTCCTGCCACCCGTGTATACACGTTTCAGTTCAACGTCTTTAAAAGCACTTAATATTGTTAGGTTTTTCTCCAGTTTTTATACTTTATGGGTATCAACTGAATCTCTTTTGTTTTAATTTGCATTTCTTGATGACACAAGAAGGCCATCCTCTTTTCAAAGGTTTATTGATGACCCATGTTTCTTCTGAAAAGTGCCAGTTCTGATTTTTTGCCTCTGATTTTTCTCTAATTTATCCACTCAAGAATCATTTTAATTGCTACTATGTGCCAAGTACTGCCATTGTTTAGAGGATACAAAGATGACTATGATAATCCAAGTCTATGCTCCAACCAGTAATGCTGAAGAAGCTGAAGTTGAACAGTTCTATGAAGACCTACAAAACCTTTTAGAACTAATACCCAAAAAAGATGTCCTCTTCGTTGTAGGGAACTGGAATGCAAAAGTAGGAAGTCAAGAGATACCTCAAATAACAGGCAAATTTGGCCTTGGAGTACAAAACAAAGCAGGGCAAAGGCTAACAGAATTTTGCTAAGAGAATGCACTGGTCATAGGAAACACCCTCTTCCAACAACACAGGAGCAGACTCTACACATAGACTCTACACGTATACCAGATGGTCAATACCGAAATCGGATTGATTGTATTCTTTGCAGCCAAAGATGGAGAAGCTCTATACAGTCAGCAAAAACAATACCAGGAGCTGACTGTGGCTCAGATCATGAAATCCTTATTGCCAAATTCAGACTTAAGTTGAATAAAATATGGAAAATCACTAGACCAGATATGACCTAAATCAAATCCCTTAATTATTATACAGTGGAAATGACAAATAGATTCAAGGGATTAGATCCGATAGACAGAGTGCCTGAAGAACTATGGATGAAGGATCGTGACATTGTACAAGAGGCAGTGATCAAGACCATCCCCAGGAAAAAGAAATGCAAAAAGGCAAAATGGCTCTCTGAGGAGGCCTTAACAAATACCTGAGAAAAGAAGAGAAGCTAAAGGCAAAGGAGAAAAAGAAAGATATACCCATTTGGATGCAAATTTCCAAAGAATAGCAAGGAGAGATAAAGCTTTCCTCAGTGATCAGTGCAAAGAAATAGAGGAAAACAATAGAATGGGAAAGACTAGAGATCTCTTCAAGAAAATTAGAGATACCAAGGGAACATTTCATGCAAAGATGAGCACAATAAAGGACAGAATAATGGACCTAACAGAAGCAGAAGATATTAAGAAGAGGTGGCAAGAATACCCAGAAGAACTATACAAAAAAGATCTTCACAACCCAGATAACCACGATGGTGTGATCACTCACCCAGAGCTAGACATCCTAGAATGCAAAGTCAAGTGGGCCTTAGAAAGCATCACTACGAACAAAGCTAGTGGAGGTGATGGAATTCCAGTTGAGCTATTTCAAATCCTAAAAGATAATGCTGTGAAAGTGCTGCACTCAATATGCCAGCAAATTTGGAAAATTCAGCAGTGGCCACAGGACTAGAAAAATCAGTTTTCATTCCAGTCCCAAAGACAGGCAATGCCAAAGAATGTTCAAACTACCCCTCAATTGCACTTATCTCACACGCTAGTAAAGTAATGCTCAAAATTCTCCAAGCCAGGCTTCAGCAGTACGTGAACCATGAACTTCCTGATGTTCAAGCTGGATTTAGAAAGGGCAGAGGAGCCAGAGATCAAATTGCCAATAGGGGCTGGGTCATTGAAAAAGGAAGAGAGTTCCAAAAAAACATCTACTTTTGCTTTATTGACTATGCCAAAGTCTTTGACTGTGTGGATCACCATAAACTGTGGAAAATTCTCCAAGAGATGGGAATACCAGACCACCTGACCTGCCTCCTGAGAAATCTATATGCAAGTCAAGAAGGAACAATCAGAACTGGACATGGAACAACAGACTGGTTCCAAATAGGGAAAGGAGTACGTCAAGGCTGAATATTGTCACCCTGCTAATTTAACTTATATGCAGAGTACATCATGAGAAATGCTGGGCTGGAGGAAGCACAAGCTGGAATCAAGATTGTGGGGAGAAATATCATAGTAACCTCAGATATGCAGATGACACCACCCTTATGGCAGAAGGCGAAGAAGAACTGAAGAGCCTCTTGATGAAAGTGAAAGAGGAGAGTGAGAAAGCTGGCTTAAAACTCAACATTCAGAAAACTAAGATCATGGCATCTGGTCCCCATCACTTCATGGCAAATAGATGGGGAAACAATGGAAACAGTGACAGACTTTATTTTGGGGGGCTCCAAAATCACTGCAGATGGCAAGTGAAGCCTTAAAATTAAAAGACACATGCTCCTTGGAAGAAAAGCTATGACCAACCTAGACAGCATATTAAAAAGCAGAGACATTACTTTGTCAACAAAGGTTCATCTAGTCAAAGCTATGGTTTTTCCCGTAGTCATGTATGGATGTGAGAGTTGGACTGTAAAGAAAGCTTGAGTGCCGAAGTTCAAAAAGTTCAAAAAGCTGATGCTTTTGAACTATGGTGTTGCTGAAGACTCTTGAGAGTCCCTTGGACAGCAAGGAGATATAATCAGTCAGTTTTAAAGGAAATCAATCAGTCCTGAATATTCATTGGAAGGACTGATGCTGAAGCTGAAACTCTAGTACTTTGGCCACCAGATGGGAAGAGCCGATTCATCGCAAAAGCCTGATGCTGGTTAAGGTGGAAGGCGGGAGGAAAAGGGGACGACAGAGGATGAGATGGTTGGATGGCATTACCGACTCCATGGACGTGAGTTTAGGCTCTGGGAGTTGTTGATGGACAGGGAAGACTTGTGTGCTGCAGTTCATGGGGTTGCAAAGAGCTGGACATGACTGAGCAACTGAACTGAACTGATGACATAGAGCCTGTCCTCATGAAGCTCCTATCACTTCATTGCCTTCAGGGACCTAACTAATTATCAAGATCAAGAAACAACAATAATTTGAAGCATAATTCTGTGATTATCACTTTATAAGACAGAAGAAGTATGTTTTATGAACTCTGACTTCAAGGAATTTACAAAGTCATAACTTACACAGAACAATAGCAAATTATTGGAAGTACTATATATTATTGTTATATATTATAAAAATTGAGAGAATGTAATGAGCAGAAAAAATAATTGATCAAGTGTGTCCATAGTTGAAACAAATTGCTTTTGTTTTATGTAACTAATGTAAAAACATTTTTTTCTGTAGCCTACTCAATAAAGGAGGAAAATGAAAAAAAAAAAACACCATTTTTATTTAAGTCAATAATAGTGATCTACATGGCAATGTGGCAAAGATTAGTTTTAATTAAATGAAAATTAAACTGAAGAAAAAAGCACTTTCACAAATCAGCATGTTTATTCAAAAACTGCAAGTATCCTGCGTTTTCTATTAAACTTATTTCTTGATAAGATTTCCCCAAGTTTTTAAGAATTTGGGAACTTCCAGTAAGCAGCTGCTAGGGTTGACTCTAACTAAAGTTGTAATATGTAGAGTTCAATTATACATTTGAAAGAGAACCTTAAATATCAAATACTTTCTTTTTTCTTTCTGTGGAACACCCCCCATGAACCACTCTATTTGTAAAGACTGCTCTAAAGAACACTCCATAGTATGACCAGAAAATCAGTTGTCACTAGAGAATCTTAAAGAATACACGACTTAGGCTGGGCAAATCCAGGTTGGAATCCTGGTTCCCTGACATAGTTGTGGACTTTAAGTTACAAACTTTCTAAATTTCCTAAACTACAAACCAAGGATTATTATAAGAATTGATTCTAATATTGTAGATAAAGTGCTTAGTTCAGCGTTCAAAACCATAACTAACACAAAATAGTAGCAAATTATTAAACGCACTGTTGTGTTAAATATGTCATAGAAATTCATAGGAATAATTTAGAAATCATCTGAAAGAACACAGGAGCGAGAGCCATTATTCAGGATGACTCAGTTGAATTCTTTTTCTACTTTCTGCTCTCAGTGGAAATATAAAGGTGTGATTCATAAAAAGCCGTATTATAAGAGGTTAGGTTTTAAGTGAAGACCTAGCAACCTACTTCTTGGCTCAACTGATTGGTTCATTCATTCATTTACCACCAACCATATGTCAGGCACTGTACTAGATGCTGTTGAAAGTCCCTCCTCCCTGCCGCCCCCACACCCTTGGTTACTTTCAGACGTCCTTATAATTTTAGAACTTGTCAGCCCAAGCCAAAGTCCATCTTTGGGTAAATGATGATTATTTAAATAAAGCAAATTGACAGAAATACATCTTTTGGTATACAGCAAATAACCCTTGCTGTATTAACTAATTTCTATTCCTTTGCCCTTAAGAAACCTCTTCATACGTGGAGTATTTCTGCAGACAGTCCTTCAGCTTTTCCCCACTCTTCAAAAAGCAAGAAATGAAGTAAACTGTCTCTACAAAGCAGCAACGTTGTGCTATGTGTAGGTTGTGTGCTTTTTATTTTTCAGTTGGTGGAAAATTGCTTTACAATGTTGTGTTGATTTCTGGCATATGACAGTGTGAATCAGTCATAATTATAAATATATCCCCTTCCTCTTGAGCCTCCCTTCCTTCCTTACATCCCACCCTCAAGTTCATCACAGAGCGCCAAGCAAGCTCCTTGTATTAATACAGCAACTTTCCACTGTTTTATACCTGGTAGCAATGGCACCTCCAGTACTCTTGCATGGAAAATCCCATGGATGGAGGACACAACTGAGCGACTTCACTTTCACTTTTCACTTCCATGCGTTGGAGAAGGAAATGGCAACCCACTCCAGTGTTCTTGCCTGGAGAATCCCAGGGATGGGGGAGCCTGGTGAGCTGCCGTCTCTGGAGTCGCACAGAGTCGGACATGACTGAAGCGACTTAGCAGCAGCAGCAGCAGCAGTATATATGTGTCAATGCTGCTTTCTCAGTTCTCGCCACCCTCACCTTCCCATCCTGTGTCCACAAGTCTTCTCTACTAGGTTCATCAGTATCATTTTTCAAGATCCATATATATGTGTTAATATCCGATACTTGTTCTGCTCTTTCTAACGTACTTTACTCTGTATATGAGGCTTCAGGTTCATCCACCTCACTGCAGCTGACTCAAAATTTTTTCCTTTTTATGGCTGAGTAATATTCCATTGTATATAAGTACTACATCTTCTTTATCCATTCATCTGTCAGTGAATGGATCTAGGCTGCTTCCATATCTTGGCTGTTGTAAATATGTGATATTTTTGTGTCTAAGTCACAATATCATTTAGAAAAACTGACACAAATGACAATAAAATAGATAAAATGCAATTAAAATGATTCTAACCATAATCAAAGAAAATAAAATTCCATTAAAAAATAAACCAAGCAAGAGAAATGTGCTGTTGCTATCAATGACTACCCTACAATCTCCAGGGTCTTTCTTCTTTGACTTTCTTCACCCTAATTTATCCTGACTCTGCTCCTTCAGACTTTCCTCTTTTATTCTCCCCTAGCTAGTTCTGCAAACCTCAGCTCTTCTTTTCTGCTGCATTCAATCTCTTGATGTGCATCTCCATTCATGAGGATTTCATTCTCACTTCAAAGCCGAGTCTCCTCTGAATCTATCATTAGTCAAAAAAATGTCAACCTACCTTCAGGACAGCTTCACTTGAAGACCTCTCTTTAGTCCTAGCCTAAAGGCAACTTGAGCGCCGAAGAATTGATGCTTTTGAACTGTGGTGTTGGAGAAGACTCTTGAGAGTCCCTTGGACTGCAAGGAGATCCAACCAGTCCATTCTGAAGGAGATCAACCCTGGGATTTCTTTGGAAGGAATGATGCTAAAGCTGAAACGTCAGTACTTTGGCCACCTCATGCGAAGAGTTGACTCATTGGAAGAGACTTTGATCCTGGGAGGGATTGGGGGCAGGAGAAGAAGGGGACGACCGAGGATGAGATGGCTGGATGGCATCACCGACTCGATGGACGTGAGTCTGAGTGAACTCCGGGAGTTGGTGACGGACAGGGAGGCCTGGCGTGCTGCGATTCATGGGGTCTCAAGGAGTCGAACACGACTGAGCGACTGAACTGAACTGAACGGCAACTTGACTTCTTGCTGTGCCTCGATCCAAATCAGCACCCTTTCCAAGTTAATAAGTGAAAGTGAAGTTGCTCAGTCGTGCTGACTCTTTGCGACCCCCTGAACTGCAGCCTACCAGGCTTCTCCGTCCATGGGATTCTCCAGGGATCGAACCCGGGTCTCCCGCATTGGCGGCAGACGCTTTAACCTCTGAGCCACTAGGGAAGCCTCCAAGTTAATAGGCCATAATCAAAACCTTAGTCACTTTCTCCTTGATTCCTACTGAACTTTGTTAGAGTCTTATTGCCCTTTCTTGTCTGTGCCTAGAACAGTGACTGACGCGGAGTGAAAATTCCATAAGTGCTTGCTAAACCAATGAATGAATGGATGGCAATAACTCTGTGAAGCATGCATGGGAGCTAATAGCAACTCCATTGTGCAGGTAAAGATCCAGAGGCTCAGAGAAGCCGAGTCACTCTCCCAAGGTAGAGTGAGTGAGTGAAAATATATTGCAGGAGAAAGGGAAGAAGTACAATAACTATGAAGGAAACAGCAAAGGAGCAGTAAGCGAGTTTATAAGTCGCCCGGTCGTGTCCAACTCTGCAACCCCATAGGCTGTAGCCCACCAGGCTCCTCTGTCCGTGGAATTTTCCAGACAAGAATACTGGAGTGGGTTGCCATTTCCTTCTCCAGGGGATCTTCCCAACCCAGGGCTTGAACCTGGGTCTCCTGCATTGCAGGGATGCTTTACCATCTGAGCCACCAGGGAATAATCAAGATAACTCAGCTGCTATTGACAGACGAGATTAATTCAGTCTCTGGCTCCTGAACAGGAGCGCTTTCTGTGCTTTCCTAAGATCTCTCTGTCTTCTCGGTATTCGCTCTTCTGTGACATCTAGTCGTTGACAGGTGTGCTGTCTCTTTCTAACACTAGCTCAGACCTTCAGCACGTGCTGCATGCGTGTGCCAGTCGCTTCTGTTGGGTCGGACTTTTTGCGACCCTATGGGCTGTAGCCCACCAGGTTCCTCCGTCCATGGGATTCTCCAGGCAAGAATAATGGAGCGGATTGCCCCACCCTTCTCCAAAGGATCTTCCCAACCCAGGGATCGAACTTGTGTCTCTTAGTTTCCTGCATTGCCAGGCAGGTTCTTTACCACTAGTGTCACCTGGAAAGCCCATTTAAAGCTATGGCCTCCTAGACAGACTTACTTCCTGTGGTCTGGCTTCCGCTGGTCTATGCAGCACCCAGAAGCCATGTCTCACCACCCAGCTTTGCTTAATTTCCTTGATAATTCTCCTTGATGTTTCCAACCTTTCTGCAATATCCTATTCTCTTCATTGCTGCTTCCTTCTTAAATTTTTCTGATCTGCTTATAAACTCTCTTACTGCTCCTCTGCTGTTCCTTCATAGTTATTCTACTTCTTCCCATTCTCCTATAATATATTTTCACTTGGTTCTTTCCTTGGCCTTCTGTCCTTTTTATAGACTGTCTTTTTGAAAAGAGAGCCCACATCTTCTCAAACTTCTAAGCTAATAGCTCCCAAATCCCTTACCTTCCTAAGTGCCATCCTGTTTTTCCAACCACTGTTTAGCTGTGCTGCCTCTGTTGGGATCAAACTGGACTGACTTCTCTCCTGAGTCTGTTTGCCGGCCTCAACTTCCTAATCACATGGCAGGCCTCTCCAACTTTATTAACCACACAGAACACAACTTCCAGAGCCATTGCTGCTGCTTCCCTATTATTCGTCAGCTTTTCTGTCCTATCAAGTTACCTAGGCTTGGTGCATTCCCTTTGTGACTCTGTAGCTTGTCTTCAGGTCCTCCATAATGTGGCTCCACTAACCTGCCTGACCTGGACCTGCACTGTTCCCTGGCAGAGGTGCCCTGCTATGGCCAGCCTGGTGCAGCCACCCTTGGTGTAGATGCCAGGCTTGGGACCTCCTAAGGTTAAATGCGCCCTTTCTCAGGCTTTCCAGATCCTCTAGGTTATTTGGTTAACCAGTTTCCAGTTCTGTTTTCGTTCTCATAGCCACTTCCTTCTCCCTTTCCTCACCATGTGCTTCAATTATTTGAAGTACCTTTGCTGTTGTTTAGTCACTAAGTCCTGTCCCACTCTTTTGCGACCCCATGGACTATAGCTTGCCAGGCTCCTCTATCCACGAGATTTCCCAGGCAAGAATACTGGAGTGGGTTGCCATTTCCCTGTCCAGGCAATCTTCCCTACCCAGGGATGGAACCTGTGTCTTCTGCATTGAAAGCTGGGTTCTCTACCAGTGAGCCACACCACATAGTAAACTATTGAGAAATGGCGCTTGTTGTTGTTGTTGTTGTTGTTAATGGCAACAATAATAACAAATATATTTGTGTCTTAAATCCTACATGAAACACTCCTTAAACCCTTCTGCTTTTTCCAACCCCTGGGCCACACATTTTCCTCTTCCAAACCAGTCTCAGCACAGATTAAAGGTAAGTAAGACAAAGCCATGAAACTCCAGTACTTTGGCCACCTCATGCGAAAAGTTAACTCATTGGAAAAGACTGATGCTGGAAGGGATTGGGGGCAGGAGGAGAAGGGGACGACAGAGGGTGAGATGGCTGGATGGCATCACCGACTCGATGGACAGTTGAGTCTGAGTGAACTCTGGGAGTTGGTGATGGACAGGGAGGCCTGGCGGGCTGCGATTCATGGGATCGCAGAGTCGGACACGACTGAGCGACTGAACTGAACTGAACTGAACTGAACTGAAGGCAAAGCCATAGGAGCTGTAATCAAGCTCTATTTCTATGCTACTGTGAAATTTCAGGCTTAACATGATATGGTTAAAAAAACAAACACAGTAGCTTAAAAAATAGCAAAGGTTAGAATGATTTTGAAATTTCTAGATTAAAAAAATGTAATGTCTATATATTAATAGCACCATTTTAATCTTCTTTTCGATGCCAACATTTCCATATTTTCTTTTGAGGAACCCCGAGTCTTTCTTTGCCTATATGATAAATGTATAGGGAACTGACACACTGGATGCAAGAAATTTGTCATATTTGTGTGAATGTCTTTGAGAAAAGTTAAAATATAACCCACTCCAGTACTCTTGATTGGAAAATCCCATGGACGGAGGAGCCTGGTAGGCAGCAGTCCACGGGGTCGCACAGAGTTGGACACGACTGAAGCGACTTAGCAGCAGCAGCAGAATGGTAAGAGAAAAATATAAAACAATTATTTGGTAATTAACCAACAACACACCTCAAAAAAGATCTTAGATTCATAAAGGAGAACAGGATAAGAACAGTTCAGCTATATGCAATCTACAAAACACGTAATCCAAATATATGAAACGTGACTCTTAGTATGATGTATAATAGATAGAATCCCTCCTAAAATAATTTTCCTCCTCCTCTTAGTCAAAGGAAACTCCAAATGAACAAGGCTCAATAAATTAATGTTTGTATACACATCCAAATTGTCTTCCAAAGCTGGAAAATGCAATTTTATAAGTGGCTTAAGTTGTGTTTAGAGTATTTTAGAATCAGAGATCACTTTGTTGTTTGATTGCAATTATCTGTTAAAAGGTATGGTGTATTTTAAGTCTCAGGTTTAATAATATTAAAAAAGAAATGGATTGAATTTTTATAATGGAAAAAATATCGGTAACAGCTATAGTGGGAGAGAAATCAGTAACTCGAAACAGCAATAATGGGGGGGGAAAAAAACAGTAACTCAACTGCAAGTAAGAAAACACTTACTTCCCTGACCGGGAATCGAACCCGGGCCGCGGCGGTGAGAGCGCCGAATCCTAACCACTAGACCACCAGGGAACTTAACTTAGTCTTCTCTCCGGCAGTATTTGGTTCTTTAAAAGTCTCTACGTAAACTGGACCAATGGCGGGAAAGATTGTTGACTTTAAACCCTGCCTACTTCTTTCCGGTTTCGGATTTCAGACTGAAACTCCGGCAAATTCTCGGCGCTCTCCGGCTAGCTCCGCGACGGCTCCCAAGGCTGGAGACTCCAAATCGAATCCTCTTCTGACTGCCACGGTGCAAAAGACGTCCTGGGATTGTATCCGAATTACGTGATGTGTAAATATCTATACCTGGAAAATGTTAAAAGTACTGTCCAGAACCTTGTATTTGCTTTATTATTTTCTCAGTCATTTAGCTGCTCCTTCTAAATCTAATCTCTTTCGGTATGTGTCTTTCTGTCCTTCCTTCTCACGCAGTTGTTAAAATCCCACTTCGCTTTATACGAAATCGAACGTTTGATTGCCGCGGGCGGAGAGCGTTTCCCGGTATAGAGCTCGGTGCAACCCTGCACACGACCTTGGCATAGAGCACATGCGGGGTAAACGTGGACAGTGAAGGGCTTCGTGGCCTTTTAGGACGCGACTGTTTTATTTACTGGGGAGTCAGATTGACGAAGCTAGGACGGCTGCGCATGTCTTGCTTAGTGAGAAACCCGGGCCTGTGCGCTCGGGTCCAAGTGAACCGTTTTGCTCTGCGCTTCCAATGCCTCCTATTTTTCAAACTGCTATTATCTGGGCAGTCGCTTCACTTCTTATGTCGAGAAAAGGCCAGGGAATGATGCAATTACCGAAGGAATCAAGAAACCTTCCGGCCCAGCCTCAGTTCAGAATCCCTCATGAAACAGGAGCAGAAGGCTCATGAAGGAGCGTGTAACTCAGCTTTGAAAGTGCCGACCGTTCAGTTGGACTGATGTAACCCTAGAGACCCCGCTCCGCTGCAAGATGGAAGGAGGCTTAAGTAAAACAGATATAAATTTGCAATGAACTTGCTCGCAACATCCGGCGCCGCTGTGAATTACAGCCTTCGTCCATCACAGTAGACTTTAGGATGTGTTCTTGTTTTCAACAATTCAGAAATGGAGTTTACATTCTTGATAAAATTTGTCAAAAATTATTTACTAATACTCATACAGGAAGATTAAAATGACTTAATGAATAAAGACGGAAACATCACCAGAAGAAATTTCTAAACGTAATTGCTATATTTTAGATGGGACCCACACTCCTTTCCTGTATCAAGGAATTTTTCGGAAATCGGGCGCTGTAGGTGGAGCTCTTGGTCTCAATTGGGGATGTTCAGAGCTTACATGATAAGCATCTGGTTTTGGATAAAAAGATAAAGCAGATATTACTTTTAGAATAATTTTAAGTTGTAATAGTTTGGTCACAATCTTGTACAAAGCGTTAGAAAGAGTACAACAAGAAACATCATCCCTCTTTCATCTTGTAATTACTCTTCACGTTTTCTGTCCAGAGCTGACCATTGTTAACAGTTTCTTCTGTATTCTCCTGGAAATCGTCTGTGCTATTTTAAATTGTTTTTATTTTCTATTTCCTAGAAATATCTATTTCTTTTTCCTCAAACTTTTTATCTTGAAACATTCCAAACCTACAGAAAACTGCAAGTATAGATCAATGAACACACATATACCCTTCATCCATCTTGTGCTAATTTAGTGGTGCCAGCATCCACTGTGTGACTTGTGCACTGAAATGTGACTAGTAAGAGTTGAGGTGTTCTATAGTTGAATGAATACTGGATTTTTAAGCCTTTGTATGGAAAAGAATGTAAGCACTCATTAACAGTTGAGTACATTTTAAATGCTAATTGAGTATATGAGATAAAATATTATTAAAACTTAAATTAATATTAATTTCTTTTTTGTTTTTAATGTAGCTGATTTAATATTTAAAATTATATCTATAGCTTGCATTATATTCTAATTTATAGTACTAATCTAGAGTCAACAGTGGTCAATATTTTGCCCGAGAAGGCAATGGCAATCCACTCCGGTACTCTTGCCTGGAAAATCCCATGGACGGAGGAGCCTGGTGGGCTGCAGTCCATAGTGTCGCTAAGAGTGGGGCATGACTGAGTGACTTCACTTTCCCTTTTCCCTTTCATGCATTGGAGAAGGAAATGGCAGCCCACTCCAGTGTTCTTGCCTGGAGAATCCCAGAGGGGAGAGCCTAGTGGGCCGCTGTCTATGGGGTCGCACAGAGTCGGACACGCCTGAAGTGACTTAGCAGCAGCAGCAATATTTTCCCATGTTTACTTTCTTTTGATCTTTTTTCTGAACCATTTGAGGGTAGTTGCAGACACCATGATACTTTCTGTTGAAATACTATACCTAAGAACAAGCAGTACAATTATCACACTTGGGGAAATTGAATTTTATACAGTAGTATTTATTATACAGTTCATAGTGAAATTTTCCAATTGTCTGACACCTTTTATATTTTTTTGTTTTTATCCAGGGTCCACTCAAGGATTATACATTGTATTTGCCTTGTTTCTGTAGTCTTCTTCCTTTAATCTGAAATAATCACCCCCCCTTTTTTTTTACAGCACTGAATAGTGGAGGACAATTGCTTCAGAAAGTCCTTCAGTTTAGACAAGCATTTCTTTTGTCAGGCAACTGCCTTAAGTGATGTGTTATTCTCAGTTCAGTTCAGTTGAGTTCAGTCGCTCAGTTGTGTCCAACTCTTTGCGACCCCATGAATCGCAGCACGCCAGGCCTCCCTGTCCATCACCAACTCCCGGAGTTCACTCAGACTCAACTGTCCATCGAGTCGATGATGCCATCCAGCCATCTCACCCTCTGTCGTCCCCTTCTCCTGCCCCCAATCCCTCCCAGCATCAGAGTCTTTTCCAGTGAGTCAACACTTCGCATGAGGTGCCCAAAGTACTGGAGCTTCAGCTTTAGCATCATTCCTTCCAAAGAAATCCCAGGGTTGATCTCCTTCAGAATGGACTGGTTGGATCTCCTTGCAGTCCAAGGGACTCTCAAGAGTCTTCTCCAACACCACAGTTCAAACGCATCAATTCTTCGGCACTCAGCCTTCTTCACAGTCCAACTCTCACATCCATACATGACCACAGGAAAAACCATAGCCTTGACTAGACGGACCTTAGTCGGCAAAGTAATGTCTCTGCTTTTCAATATGCTATCGAGGTTGGTCATAACTTTCCTTCCAAGGAGTAAGCGTCTTTTAATTTCATGGCTGCAATCACCATCTGCAGTGATTTTGGAGCCCCTAAAAATAAAGTCTGACACTGTTTCCACTGTTCCCCCGTCTATTTCCCATGGAGTGATGGGACCGGATGCCATGATCTTCGTTTTCTAAATGTTGAGCTTTAAGCCAACTTTTTCACTCTCCTCTTTTACTTTCATCAAGAGGCTTTTTAGTTCCTCTTCACTTGAAAATGGAGGAAAAGGTCCATGAGCCCATGAGGAATGCAAGGGGCCTCTAGAAGCTGAAGAAGGCAAGGTGAAGGTTCTCCCTCAGAGCTTCCAGAAAGAAAACAGCTTTGCCAGCAAACACCTGGATTTTAGCCTAGTGAGACCCATGTCAGAATTCCAGACTCCAGAACTGTAAGATAATAAATTTGTGGTGGTGTAAGTCAGGAAGTTTGTGGTGATTTTTTCACAGTACCAGTAGGAAATAAACACAGTAAGTTGGATCATTTGGTGAAGGTATGTGCTATATTTCTCCATTGTAAAGTTACCCTTTTCACTTGTAATTAACAAATATTAAAAAAAAAGAAAGCAATCATCACCCATGGGAGTAATACTCTGAAAGTGTATGAATTTTCTCTTCCCCTGCAAAATCTCAGCCAGTGGCTTTAGCATCCACTGATGATCCTTGCATGAATCAGTTACTACTGTGGTGACTGCAAAACAGTGTTACTTTATCAATCTCACGTAAAGAACTTCGCTTTCTCTCCTCTGTTATTTTTAAAATAACAATTTGGACTCACATTCTTTTTTTATTTTTGTGTTTTTAGTCAATGTGTTATAATCTACTGCTGTTGTTATTCACTTAATAATTAAATTGTCCCAAATATGGCCACAATGAGTCCCTTTAAGCTTTCTCCTGTATTCTTTCAACATGTTCCTATAAATTTCTTAGCATTTATTTGCTTTCTGACATAAGGTAGTCCAGGCACACCCAATACTTTGTAAATGATTTGGAATCTTAACCTCTTTAATGCTTATATTTTTTAAAATTTCCTTGTTTAAATTGTTACATAAGAATGGGCATCCTCCACATACTTTTCTGTAACCTTTTTATTAATTTCTTTTGAAAGGTGTTCATTCTTTACATAGTTTTTTGATTATTTTATTAACTGTATTGTATTCCATTGTATAGATATTTTATCAAAGCAGTTTTATATCATTGACCATTTATTTTCAATTTATTGTTGTTAAAGTACTACAGCAAATAACCTTGGCCTGACATAATTTGGCATTTATTTTTTATTGATTAATTGACCCACAAATGACTTACCTTATAGAGTGCCACTTTCTAGCTGGAAAATGTTATATATTGGAAAAAAATCATGGTATCCAGCTCGAATTCAGTTCTAGTTATAATTTATGGATAACTCAGTTTTTCAGTTTGATGTCAGTGATTCAGCTGTTCTTTTTCTGTTCATTAATTTGTTGATTTGCTGAACAAATATTTACTGACGGTCTAATGTGGAAAATTCTGAAAGAGATGGGAATACCACACCACCTGACCTGCCTCTTGAGAAATCTGTATGCAGGTCAAGAAGCAACAGTTAGAACTGGACATGGAACAGACCAGTTCCAAATCGGGAAAGGAGTACGTCAAGGGTGTATGTTGCCACCCTTATTTAACTTCTATGCAGAGTACATCATGAGAAACGCTGGGCTGGATGAAGCACAAACTGGAATCAAGATTGCCGGGAGAAATATCAACAACCTCAGAAATACAGATGACACCACCCTTATGGCAGAAAGCAAAGAAGAACTAAAGAGCCTCCTGACGAAAGTCAAAGAGGAGAGTGAAAAAGTTGGCTTAAAGCTCAACATTCAGAAAACGAAGATCATGGCTTCTGGTCCCATCACTTCATGGGAAATAGATAGGGAAACAGTGGAAACAGTGTCAGACTTTATTTTGGGGGGCTCCAAAATCACTGCAGATGGTGATTGCTGCCATGAAATTAAAAGACGCTTACTCCTTGGAAGGAAAGTTATGACCAACCTAGACAGCATGTTGAAAAGCAGAAATACTACTTTGCCAACAAAGGTCTGTCTAGTCAAGGCTATGGTTTTTTCAGTGGTCATGTATGGATGTGAGAGTTGGACTGTGAAGAAGGCTGAGCACCGAAGAATTGATGCTTTTGAACTGTGGTGTTGGAGAAGGCTCTTGAGAGTTCCTGGACTACAAGGAGATCCAACCAGTCCATCCTAAAGGAGATCAGTCCAGGGTGTTCATTGGAAGGACTGATGCTAAAGCTGGAAACTCCAATACTTTGGCCACCTCATACAAAGAGTTGACTCATTGGAAAAGACCCTGATGCCGGGAGGGATTGGGGGCAGGAGGAGAAGGGGACAACAGGATGAGATGGCTGGATGGCATCATGGACTCAATGGACGTGAGATTGAGTGAACTCCGGGAGTTGGTGATGGACAGGGAGGCCTGGTGTGCTGTGATTCATGGGGTCGCAAAGAGTCAGACATGACGGAGCAACTGAACTGAACTGAATATATGTTAGTCATTATGTTAGGCACAGGATGTCTGATCTTGACGTTTAGTCGGTCAGGGTTCAAGTAAACAAGCAATTACAGTTAGTAGAGTAGTGGATAGTATCGATAAAAGAAACATTTGACTGTACTTCAATTTAATAAGTTCATTTAATAGATCATCAATGCACCATTTATCACACATATTTTGCTGATAGGAATGTAAAATGGTACAACCACTTTGGAAAATAGCTTGGCAGTTTCTTATAAAACTAAGTATGTACATTATATGAGGACCCAGTCAGTTGTACCCTTAGGCACTTATACCAGAAAAGTGAAACCTTATGCTCACATAAAATCTGCACACAAGTGTTTATAGCAGCTTTATTCATAATAACCTAAAACTGGAAACAACTGAAACATCCTTCAGTGGATGAATGGTTGAACTGTGGTACACCCACACAGTGAAATATTTATTAAAATAAAAAAACAAACTATTGATACCTGTAACAACTTGGATAGATCTCAAGGTAATTATGGGGAATGGGAAAAAAAGACAATACAAAAGGTTATATATTATAGATTCCATTTATATAGAATTTTTTTGAAGGTATATAGATGGGAACAGATGAGTGATTTACAGGAATTAGATGTGGTGGGGAGGAAGATGGAGGTGATGGTAAAGGGCAGGTGTGGTACCTTTGTGGGAATGATAGACTGGTCCTATGGACTGGTGGTGGTAGAAAGATCTGTACCGATGATAAAATTGTATAGAAATCACACAGACACACAAACACACAGAGGCAATGAGCTCTAAAGATTAAGCCAGCGCCATTTTCTGGTTTTCATATAGTACTGTAGTTACACAAGATGTTATTTTTAGGGGATAAATAGGGGAAAACCCGGGGCTTCCCTGTACATTTTTTGCAACTTTTTATGAATCTCTAATTATTTCCCTTGAAAAACTCCCTTTTCAGCTTGAAAAAAGTGAAAGTGTTAGTTGCTTAGTTGTGGCTGACTCTTTGTGACCCCATGGACTATAGCCTGCCAGGCTCCTCTCTGTCCATGGAATTCTCCAGGCAAGCATACTGGGGTGGGTGGCCATTCCATTCTCCAGGGTATCTTCCCAACCCAGGGATGGAACCCAGGTCTCCTGCATTGCAGGAAGATTCTTTAGCATCTGAGCTACCAGGGAAGTCCCCTTTTTAGCATACCGCACTGTAAATTTCTTTGATTCAAATAAGTCCAAACAACAATCACCACTTAACATCACTTTGAGTTTACTGATTCATTTCAGAATTTTAAATTATATCTTAACTAATTATCTCAGCACTATGTTATTTAGATTTTTTTTTTAGAAATTACTGAAAAATATAATGAATTCTTATATTTGGGCTTATTCTAAATAATCAGCCATAAGTTCTGCTCGCTAACAGGCACCCAGCCAGCAATTCATTCCTATATATGTCAGTATTTCTTTCTCAATGCGCTCTGGTGGCTCTTCCTCTTTTAAAATGACAAGAAAATGTCCCCCTCCTCTTTATAACAGGCTGAGAGAAGCCCGACCCACAAAAGCAGCTGTTTGCATTCTCCTCAAAACTCAAGATAGTTATCTGTAATATTCCGGACCAATGACCCCAGTTGTGAAAAAGAGCCACTGCCTCCAACACTGTTAAACAGTGAACACTAATCTACATCTTCAGGTGCAAGTTAACTTTCCAACAGACCTCCCAGAGGTAGTATTTCCTTCCTATGGAACTCCTGTGTCTCAACCAGCCTAAGGCAGAGTGTGAAAGCAGGTATGTTTTTCTCTTTGTGCTAGAAAAAGCAGGATTGGTTTAACCACTAGAGAATGAACTGTCTTAGTGCTGGTAGATTAAATTTACTACCCAGTAAAAAAATCTCTTCAACCCCTTTCCAGAGAATACTCCCAAAGAAGTTTCAGGTCTTTCCGTGGTTGTGAGCTCATTCCTTACCAGGGGGGTTTTCATTTTGACAAAGTGCTGCAGCAGTATTTGCCTCTGTTTCTGGAATTCCCGTTTCATGAGAGGTTACTAGTATTGTGGTTAGAAGCAGACGCACTGGTCATACTTCATTACAAAACTATTCTTGGATAGCTATGTAAGAAAAATACAGAACACATTTGCAGTAATGGTTGCTATTTGGTGATGTTCCCTTAGCTGTGGAATTCCTACTCATGCCTCTGGAAAGTCCCTTGGGAGAACACCTGATGCCTGAATTCTGGGATAGAGGTCCCACTGTCCCATTCTTACCCTGAGGGGCAAGAAAGAGGCGGGCAAGTGACTCTCTTTTCTTCCTTTAAGGGCTGAAAAAATCTCTGCTTCTATCTGCCTCAAAGTCTCATCATACAGGGTTCTTTACCCCAGGAAAAGCGACAGGACAGTTCTACCTAAATTGTTCTAGAATGGCCACTACTCTGCAATAGAGATGGAAAAGCCTGTTCTCATATTTAATAGAGGCCCTCAAAGACATAAAATCAGTGTTGCCTTATAATTTCTCATCAACTCAGTGTTTATCAAGCACTTTATATTACCCAAGTACAGTGAGGAGTCCTAAGGGTATAATTAAAAACAACAACAACAAAAACTTTGTTATAATAATGTATATTGCTGTAAAAATACCTTTCTTGGAAGTCATGTTCTAGAATTTAGTCTAACTATCATTCATGGATTATCTCATGTAATTCCTACTGGTTTTGCTGTTGTTTAGTTGCTAAATTGTGTCCGACTCTGGACTGTGAGGAGATCCAACCAGTCAATCTTAAAGGAAATCAGTCCTGAATATTCATTGGAAGGACTGATGCTGAAGCTGAAACTCCAATACTTTGGCCACCTGATTCACTGACTCATTGGGAAAGACCCTGATGCTGGGAAGGATTGAAGGCAGGAGGAGAAGGGGTGACAGAGGATGGTTGGATGGCATCACTGATGCAATGGACATGAGTTTGAGTACACTCCAGGAGCTGGTGATGGACAGGGAAGCCTGGTGTGCTGCTGTCCATGGGGTCGCAAAGAGTCAGACCGGACTGAGTGATTGAACTGAACTTGTGACTCAGTGGACTGTAGCCTGTCAGGTTCTTTTGTCCATGGGATTGCCAGGCAAGAATACTGGAGTGGGTTGCCATTTCCTTCTGCAGGGTGTTTTTCCGACCCAGGGATTGAACCTACTTCTCCTACATTGACAGGTCTCTTCTTTACCACTGAGCCACCTGGGAAGCCCTCAATCCCTGTGTGTGCTGTGCTGTGCTTAGAAGCTCAGTCATTTCCAACTCTTTGTGACTCCATGGACTGTAGTCTGCTAGGCTCCTCTGTCCATAGGGATTCTCCAGGCCAGAATCCTGGAGTGGGTTGCCATGCCCTCCTCCAGCGGATCTTCCCAACCCAGGGATCAAACCCAAGTCTCCACATTGCAGGTGGATTCTTTACCATCTGAGCCACCAGAGAAGCCCTGTATCAATCCTGATATTTGTTACTATTATCATCTGCCTTTTCCAGATAACAGCAACAGAGGTTAAATTATTTACCCAAGGTCAGCATGTGATGGAGCTGAAGTCTGAAGCCAGAGCCTAAACTCTTAGAGATTACCCCGTTAAGAAGTACACATTCTACTGAGGTTTGATTTGTACTGTACACTGCTCCCAAATAGGATTTCCCAAATAGGATTTCCCAAATAAGTTTACATACTATATCTTTTATCTCAATTAAAATTTCACTTTCTACTTAGAGCAGTGCTGTCTAAAAGGATTTCTTGAAATAACGGAAATTTCTATTCTCTGCTCTCCAATGAGTCGTCTCTAGCCACGCGTAGCTCTTTAGCACTTGAAATGTGGCTAGTGGAATGGAAAACTACATTTTAAATTTGGTTTAAATTTAAATGGGCACATGTGGTTAGTGGGCACTGTATGAGACAGCACAGATCTAGAGCAGAAGGAGATGATTTATTTCTTTGGACTTCTCTGTAAAGACAAGGCTTAGGCAAATCAGTAAACGTTGAGTAAATGAAAAACCAATAGTAAAGGGGGAATTTTCTCCCTCTTTAAACTGAAGGGCAGAAGTCTTTATTCTACCGAAACTTTCACTGTAATAAAATGTTATAATAAGCATGTGATAGAGCCTGTAGTTCTAGAGCAGTTCATGAAGATAGTAAAGAGGATCCTTAAATTAGAAGCAATGTTTTTGAAAGGCGGAGAAACATTTTATGATTGATGGTTAGCACTTTTAAAATATGTTTGTCTAATAAAAAAAGATCACTGTTTTTTTTCTTGACAAAATCTGGGGTCCATAGAGAGAAAAACAAAAGGGGACTCTTGGTGGAAGGATGGAAGCAGTCCAGAATTGCAACTCTAGGGACATTTCCTGCACAAACTACTATCTAAAGCAGACCTCTTTACAAATGTTAAGAGTAAGCAACTGCCAAACCTCACTGGGTGACTTCATTCTTTCACTTATTCATCACATATATACATATGTTGGTCAAGTCGTTCTGAATATGGGGCAAAATAGGTACTTTTGAAAACAAAATGGGGCTCTCAATCAAATCAGAGTCTCTGGATGTGACCGAGGCTTGGGGCTTGTGTTTCCTGACCCATACACAACGCAGGTCCTACCCTGCTGGATGTCTATTTAGAAGAATTCATCTCGAAAATTTTATCACGATTTTACCACAGCTTGTACTGCTGTGGAACGTGTCTTTGCCAGTTTTTACATTAATCTTAGATTTCAAAAACATCAAAGAAGTGTGAGAGCCTCTCAGTTTCTCTGGAGGTCCCAAACCAAGTTCTTCTGATTCAATGAAATCAGCTCTTTAAATTGCAGGAGGCTTATTTTCCCTTGGAAATCATTTACAAATAACATAATGCCTAAAGAAAAAAAAAAGAGGAAAATTTCCAATTCCTCACATTCAAAGCAAAAAGATATAAACCCAAGGTCCAGTTTTATACATGCTCAGTACAGAATTGGGTAATTATTCCATATTTTGCAAGACGCAACCAGTTGCAACTGAAATTCCAAAGCCATCTCTGTGAAATGCTTCGCTTGTCTTTCACGAGAGGCTGTTACAGCATAAGCAGCAACAACAAGCCAGAGGAGGCTGCTATCTCTTGGGCCTGTGTGTCTGGCCTCTGACACACCAGTGTTATCGCACCAGCTGCAGGCTCCACCATTAAGTCTTTTCCTTACGTAAGGGTCAATTTCACGGCCAAATCCACCTAGTCATCTTGCAGTGCTGGTCATGGGACCTTAGAAGGAACAGCTCCCCAATGGGGATGGGAAGCTCACAGGCACTGGCCCGCAGCTGATGCCAAGCTTCCCAACCCAGGCTCCCTCCGGTCTTTGCCAAGAGTCTGCCTGGAGGGCTCAATTGCTCGGTCCCCACTGCTGCAATGACAGCAACTTGTCAGCACCCCGGATGTTGTGCGGAGGATGGGAGCGGGAGCGGGGTGAGGACATGGGGGCCCCTCTGCGAAACACAACGCCGGAAAGGACAGAAGGATGAATTTATTGTGACCAGCGGTCCCCGAGCTACAAGGAACCTCAGGGCTTTAATGCTCGGGGAGACACGAACTCGAGCTCTGCTCTCGAAGCCGTATTCACACTGAGAGTGGTGGCCAGCAGTAGGGGATTACTCGCCCGGGGCGAGGTAAGAAGACCTTAGGCTCCGCCGCCGGCCGGCCGGCCGCGGGAAGCGCCACGAGCTCACTCCCGGGAGGCGTCACAAAGGGCCGCGGCCTGCGGAGGCCGCGCGCGCAGCTCTCTGGGGCGGAGCCGCCGGGCAGGGGCTGGGGCTGCGCCCGGGCCGCCGAGGCTGCCAGCCGTCGCGGGTGCCCCCAGCCTCCCAGCCCGGAGATCGCCGGGGCGGGGAGGATGCAGCAGCTGCAGCCCGAGCGGCCGAGCCAAACCTCCGAGCTCCCCGGCCCCCGCCGCGGCGCAGGGGCGCCGAGCGTGGTGCGGCCCGGGCGGAGCTAGAGGCGGGCGTCTGCACCGCGTCGTCCCACCCGCAGCTCCCCGCCTCCGGCCGGGCCCGGCAGCCTGTCGCGGCCGAGGTCCTGACTCGCGGGCGCACCCGCAGGGTTGGCTAGGCGCCGCGCGGCGGGGAGAGGCCCGAGCAGTCCACTAGCGCGGGACGCCGGTCCCGCGGGGCGCGCGCCGGGGCGCTCCTCCCTCCCGCCCAGCTCCGCGTCACAGCGCGGTCCTCCCCCGGCCCCTCCTCCCACCCACCCCGGAGGATGCGCTCCCCCGCGCCCAGCGGCAGAGGCCACCGCTCCCAGAAATGCGAGCTCCCGACGCCCTTCTCCGGGACCCGAGGAGCCTGCGCCCCCGCCCTGCAGTAGGTAGGTGGCGAGGCGGGCGCCGGCCCTGGCCGCCACCCGCGGCTGATGCTGCCGCTGCGGAGGGCCGGGGGGCCGGGGCCGGGACCCGCGAAACTTGCCTCGCGCCGGAGCTCGGTGCGGCGCTCGGAGGTGTTCTAATGGCGCTGGGCGCAGCACCCCCCCGTTAACCTGACAGCCTCCTCTTGAGCTCGGCAGGCCGAGCTGTGGCGAAGGAGAGCGTGACCCTTCCCCGTCCAGCCCCTGGGCCCGGAGGGGCCCGCGCTGCTTGCAGGGGCGGGGAGGATGGATTGGGGGATGGAGAGAGGGAGCACGGCCGAATTTTCAGGAACTCAGGTGGATAAATGTCACCGTATTTTTTTGGCCTGATGAACAGATGCCTTCTTTCTGTTTTCTCCCAATGTGCAGCCACGCAAAGAGTTATTCTAGCGGCAGGTAGAAGTCACTCAGGATTTTGATGCATTTCGGAGCTAGCTGATTGATACGTGAAAGTGACGTCTCAGATTCTTGTACTCAGTCATTTAGGGCCAGTTGGAGAAGGCCCCTTTAGAAATCAGATATTCAGGAGCTAGATAAGGCTGGGGAATTCTCGTGCTGCTTACCTGGGAGCGAGCCTTCAGCTTTCCTGAAGAGATGTGTTTGGAAGCATGGCAAGTTTGATACAGGTGTAGGGAGTTTAGAATCTGCTGGAAAGATGCTCGGAGTCGGCCAGCAGAGGCAGCCTTGGGCGCAGCCTAGCTTCCAGCTAGATGTTAATAAGGTTTGTACTTTTGAGAAACTGGCTATAAATTGTTTCTTCTCTCCCATGTACGATGTAAAGTTCGTACATCAGAACGAACGATAACCTCTTGGCAAGATTATCTCTTCACAGGCTATCATGTTTAAATTTCGTATTAAGCAGTAAAGTTAAGAGAGGGAAACTGGATCATTGTACGCTCCGATTTTATTAACGTATTAAGGTTGAGAGCTACAGGAGGATAGAGACTTCCTCTTGTTCAGTCTCCTAATCCCCTGGTCTGATACATAATAGGTTCTCGTGGGTTGTTTGTTGAATGAGCTGTGTTTCAGGCTTCATCGAAAGACAGTTTAGGTTTAAAACATATTGTTTACTCTATGGTGCTTGAAGCTTAACTGTATTTTTAAAATTACTTCTTGGCATAAATAGTCAAAATCAGTTATGTCAACATTTAAGTTGAATTTTGACATTTTTAAGACCATATGTTTTCCTTCTTTAATGTGTTGTTAAATAAGGTAATTCTCCCCAAATGCTAATATAATTTCATTTTTAAGCTGGCACATTTTTTCTAATGGGTAATCAAACCTATTTTAATTAAACTCTAAAACACACTTAAAAAGTGGCAACTTGTGTAAAGGAAATTTCAGGTTACTCCAGGAATAACAGCGATTTGGTTAATAAGTGACATATTAACTTATTTTAGGGTTGAGTTGTTGTGGTTGACCTAATTATAATGTATTTATTACAGGTAAAGGTGAAAATAAAACATTTAGAAGAGTCTGTAATTCCTAAATGATTCAAAATACGTGATATAGATACACGTTTTCAACAGTATGGGTTTCCCTCAGTATATAAACATAGCAGTTTTCAAGCTCGAGAACCAAAGTGGTTGTGAAATCAAGGGTTTGGAAGATTTGTTTCCTTTCTCCTTTTAAATTTTATATTATCTTGAAATCATCAAGGATAACTGCATTACATTTGATTTGCTTTATTTTTGCACTATGGTATTTCCAGTTTTGTTTTTATTTTTCCATTATGTAAGTTTTATGAGTCAGAATTAACCTTTTTTCACTTTGTTTAACAAAATTGTCTGCGAATGATCCAGTCACTTATTATCTTTCCTTTTTCTTCCTTTCCTTTTTTATCATTTTATACTCTTCACCATCCTTATTACCTATTACCCCAAAGACTTATTTCCACAAAAATATGGTAAGCCCTAGTTTATTACTATTGCTCCTCCAGCCTACATGGGCTCTTGCTGGATGGTGAGGAAATAACACTTTTATGTAAAAGGTGGCGAGACTGGGCGAATCAACAGTAGGAGGGAGCTTATGAAAAATACGTTATGATTTATTTGAACAGAGCAAAAATTCTGTCGTGACATAAAGATAGCTACATTTTATGCATGTTAAATTTGTGGTCAAGGATATTGAGCAGTTAATTTACACCATTCTACTTTGCTCATTCTAAACTTCTTAAAAGAACCCTCCCCTGCAGTTACATTAAACTCTCTTTGTTGCAGATAGCTTGATTGTGCTGGCACTCTTGGCCTTGGAATCAGTTCCTAATGTCAGAATGAAAGAGGCATTTTTCCCTCTGAGACCTGCATCCCAGAGCACAGTGCCTCTGCAGTTGAATGACTCACTACCTGGGTCCTGACCACTGAGCCCCCTAGCACTTTGCCTCCACATACACCACTGGAATTCAATCCTAAGACCTGGATTTATTCTATCTTATTTTTCTATATCTTTCCTAAGTTTTATTAACCAAAACCCCTGTCCCCTTCTTTGCTAAATGTCGCTTGTGTGTGTGAGACCTAAGTAGCTTCAGTTGTGTCCAACTCTTTGCGACCCCATGGACTGTAGCCATCCAGGCTCCTCTGTCCATGGGATTCTCCAGGCAAGAACACTGCAGTGGGTTGCTATGCCCTCCTTCAGATCTTCACAACCCAGAGATGGAACCCACATCCCCTTTGCCACCTGCATTGGCAAATGGGTTCTTTACCAGTAGCGACTGCTGGGAAGCCCGCTAAATGTCCTTACTGTCTTTTTTTTTTTTTTAATCCCAATCCATAATTTTGTTATTGTTTACATCCAGTAACATCCACTCAATTCACCTGTGTTAGAACGAGCATTGTTATGGTTGCAGAAAAAATAGAGAAAAGAAAATTTATATAACCTTGAGTTTCAAATGTGGGTGACTAGTGGATGAAGAATAATTGTGGTATGCTAATTTCTCTTTAATGGTGGTATGGAATGCCGGGGACTATGACTTGTCTGCTCATAAATTTATCAGAAGCTTATATGAGAGAAATGTTTATATAGAGAGTTGGCTGAACAAAGGCTGTGATGTCCGCCCATTCCCCTCCAGTTCTAGGTGTTAGGCCAGGTGTGTACCCAGATCTTCAGAAACTGTGTACTTTGCTTACTTTGTTGTGAATTCTTTGCACCCCTCCCCCCAAATGGTGCTCACAAGGAAGCGTTCTATTAATAAAGACAGTCACAAGAAACCTACTGTTGTTACTTAAGAGATGTGGTTATTAAGATCGTAGTTCATTTTACAGCTCCTATTTGAAGACTTATGCAAGAAATTCCATTTAACTCTAAATGCCAAAGAAAAGCTTTACCTCCCCTGAATAATTATTGAGTGTCCTTTTTTTCTTTTCATCACGCAGAACTAGAATTAGATAATCGATTAAGTTTCCCTTTCTGCTTTGCAACTAGGAAACGCAGAGTCAAATTTGCAGCTTAATTTTAATAACCCTATAAAAACCTATGAGTGAATATTGATGATCTAACTCTCCCTTTGGTCTTGAGTTTCTGTTCTACCTTTTTTTCTTATTCTGATTTTTTTACCTAATAGAGTTTCCCATTTTATTGTATTTATTATTTTAAGCTGACTCACAACATCTTGTAGAACAAGTCAAAATATAAAACATAAAAGCAATGAATGGAAACGTTTGCAGAATTGATCTTTGGACACAGTATGTTTTGATTAAGAAGTTTAACAGGTACCATTAACTATGCTTTGAACAAGTATTGCAAGTTTGGTATATTTGAGCTTTATGGCCAAATAGGAAACAGTGTTCTTATTTAGTTTTGCAAAGCTAAGATCCACTTATTTTTTAACTATTAAATTTATGTCTGCTATTGGCTAATTTAAAATTGGTCAAACCATTCACTTTATGTCAGTTATTTCTGGAGTACCTGCTTTATATGCTGTTATCAGGCTGAATAGGAGATTCATTCTATTTAATAAAAAAAAAATGAATATAGGCTAAAGGGTTAGCCTATATTAGCTTAACACTCACCACACTGGGCCTCACATCTGATCTCTTTCACATTAGTAATTTATTTGATTCATCTTTGTTTTTAGTAAATCATAGAGATTCTTCTTTGAGCTCTTATCTTAAAATTGAGAAGATTGAGCTCCCTGAGTTAATTAATCAGACTTTCTTTATTCTGGTATTTTGACAACTATATATTATGTTGGTTGAATGTAACCAGGGAACTAGTTGTTTATTTATATCTCTATGGTGTCCACTTCAGTTTCATGCATTTATCACCCCGGTCAACAGAGAGACTGGCCCTTCTTAAGGGACTATCATGGGTACAGTCCAGGAGCCTTTGAGGTAAAAATGATCTGAGTTCAGAAGTGCACCTGGAAACACTGAGAGGGGGTTTGGAGAGAAAAAATTAAAATTTTAAATAGAGGCATCTTATTACGATAAGCTCCATGTCTTTTTAAAAACCGTTTTATTTTTACAGTAGGCATTACCTTCGTGTGATTCAAAAGGTACAAATGCGTAAACAGTGGGAAGGATGCCCTCTCATCCTCTTTCGTGGTTACCCGCCTCACTTGTCCACTGGCAACCAGTGTTATCAGTTAATTGAGAATCCTCCCAGAGACGCTCTGTGCATAGATTGATACAAGCAAACGTGAATATCCAGCCTGCTTGTTTCGTCTCCTAATCATTTCTCTGATTCCCTTCTCTCCGTTCCCACTGCTCTTGTTTGGCTCCTGGGATGCTTTGGACTGTTGCCTGCACTTCGCTTTCGCCTACATTTCAGCCAGTCTTCCTTTTACACATCCCTTTTCATTCTACTAAAGGATCCCAGTCTGCACAGAAAGGAGTCCAGCATGACTCAGCCTGGTCTTGTGGCCCCTGAGGAATTCATCTCTTGTCCCCTGCCCCTCCCTGTCATGCATTTGGTGCACAGTTTTTCTTAGCTCATCTCCCCATCCCCAATCAGGGATACTTAAAATATATATATATATGATGAAAGCTCGTGGTCTCATCAGACACTGAACACGGTGCTTTGCCTCTGTGTCCTTGTTTACAGACCCCAAGTTCAGAATCTCTATTTTGGTAACACGGAACTGTTTGTCACTTCCTGCACATGCATTGCATATGATTTTTCCTCTTCAGGCCATTTCCTCTGCGTGGAACACTTGTCCTACTATTTTCATTAGCAGGCCACACTCAGTTCTGGTGTCATCTCTACGGACCATTCTTGCTTCAGATTCCAGAAACTCATGGAGCCGTCTGTACGTAGTGTAGCAAGTAGGTGTCCATACTGGAAACAGGCATTTCTCATCAATAGCACAGCTGCCTTTCTAGTAGAAAAATAATTGTGATTTTGGATAACATGCTCTGATGGGTCCAAAAAAAAAAAAAAAAAACCACAACTGAAGGTTGAAGCTTTATTTAACAAGTCATCTCTCATCTACTATTCATTGCCCAATGCTCAGTAAAATACATGTCCATATGATTTATTTTCTTTAGCATGCCTACCTTACTTGACTAATTCTCTTCTCAAACTTTGTGTTAACACTCATTTAAAAAATACCTCCATATTTATTATGTCCCTGAGAGAGAGAGAGAGAGAGAGAGAGAGAGTGTGTGTGTGTGTGTGTGTGTGTGTGTGTGTGTGTGTGTATTGCCTCTGACTCTGTAGCTGGTAAAGGAGTGAAACTCTCCAAGTATGGGGTTACCCTTAAACAATCGAAAGTATTAACCATCAGTCCTGATAGATGACATGAACCGTCTGGAGACAGTAGCTCATCCTAAGAAGTGACTCCTAAGTATGCAAATGTGGTATTTTTCTTTCCAAGCTAGGTAATCAGAGGGTGTTCTAGGTGCTCAATTTTATTGCAGAGTACCTGGCATGAGGTAAATTGTTAACTGATTAACAGAGGGTTTAGCAGGTAAGAATTTAATAGCTTTGGTTCCCCACTGTTCTGGTAGAATCCTCTGACTAGTGGATGATTCTGATCACCAACCGTGCTAGCCATGTAGAAAATAGGAAAAATTTGTGAGGCTGCTCCGTAGGTGTGGGATCCCTTTAGAGCTTTCATTTTCCTCTGTAATTCTGACCTCACTAAACAAACATCCCTGGGTAGCTCAGATGGTAAAGAATCTGCCTGCAGTGCAGGGGACCCAAGTTCAATCCCTAGGTCGGGAATGATCCCTTGGAGAAGAGAATGGCATCCCTCTCCAGTATTCTTGCCTGGAGAATTCCATGGACAGAGAAGCCTGGCGTGCTACAGTCCATGGGGTTGCAAAGAATCAGACACGACTGAGCAACCTACACACACTTATAAGCAAACATCAGGTTTACTGATTTGTGTTCCCAGACATGTTGATATGAGAAATTGAGTGTCTCGAGTACCATTAATGACTGTGCCAGCCTTCAGATCAGTACAGCCCCTGCTATGTGGTATAAAGCACAGTTTTAGGCTGTTAGTGTGTTGGGAGAGCCTGCTCAGTCCTTATAGCCCCAGGTGTTTACAGCTGAGCCTTCAGCCTTGGGTCCTGGTGATTCCCCTGAGGGACTTGCCTATCTATAAGCTCCCACTGAAACAGCTAGTTAGCAACCCTCTGGTATCTTTTAAAATAGTTTCAATTGAACACACTTTACTAAGCATTCTAGGAAGGAATCATTTGAGTCCATTGGGGCTGCTATAACAAAATTCCATAGACTGGGTGGCTTATAAGCAGCAGAAATTTATTACTCAGTTCTGGAGGCTGTAAGTTGGAGATCAGGGTGCCAGCACAATCAGGTTCTAGTGAGAGCCCTCTTGGAGTTGTAGACTCAGGGGCTTCTTGTTTGTGACCTCACATGGTGGAAGGGGCTGGTCATCTCTCTGGGCTTCCTTTGTGAGGGTGCTAATCCCATGAGAGAGGAGCCCTCATGACCTAACCACCTCCTCAGTGCCCTCCCTCATACCATCACCTAGAGCATTAGGTTTGCAGTGTATGAATTTGCGGGTGGGGATGGGGGACATAAACCATCTACATAGTGGGAATAGAAAACTCACAAAACAGGAACTACAAATGGCCAAAACGTGAAAAAATATTCACCTTCATTGCATCAAAGAAATGCAGATTATAATTAGATTGTAGAAGTCCGTAACAATGAGGCTGGGTCATTTTCCTTTTCACAGGTGGTAAGAGGTTATATGGGGGTATTATGCCTTTGATGGAGAGCAGTTCAGCTCATAGACTCCCTTGGCCCCTGTGATTCTATTCTATTGCTGTTTACTCACTAAGTCCTGTCTGACTCTGCGACCCTATGGACCATAGCCCGCCAGGCTCCTCTGTTCATGGGATTTTCCAGGCAAGAATACTGGAATGGATTGCCATGATTCTATTCTGAGTACATCTTTAAAAAAATCAGAGATGAAGCTTAGTTTCAGTGATAAGCACATTGTCTCTGGGAGGCAGGTGGTATGGTAGATGGGTTAAGAGTGAGGATGCCGGAGCCAGTTACCTGGCTTAAAGTTCTTTTTCATCATGTATCAGGTAGGTGAACTTAGGCAAGTTAATTTCTCTTTGATTTTCTCATCTGTGAAATGTAGATAATAATAGTATCCACCTCTCACATGGTACTGAGAATTATCTAATAAGTTAATATATATAAAGTACTTGAAATTCTGTCACAGAATAAGCAACTATATATTAGTTATTAGCAAGGTTGATATTGTAAAAATTGGGGTTTTTTTAAGAGATAGTATACCAAACTATATATACAAAAAGACCCTAATTTGCTTCATAAATGCAGCTGCATAGCAGAAAAGACAGGGAAGTGACAAAACATTGAGACTTTTGTCCCCAGTAATGGTATATAGCAATTTCCATTTACACATTGTATTTGTGAAATATTTCACATTTATTTATCATAAATATTACAATGATAATTGTTAGAACTAATTGAAATTAATATATCATAGGCCTTATATTCTTGAGTTTTCTTTATAAAATGCATATTCATTTTGACATATTTTACTTTCTCTTCCTCTTTTCAAAGCTGCTAATATTTCACTTCCTCCACGTGTTCACCCACACGCCATCTGCTTGATATTTTCTTGCATTTAGCTTGCTTGCTTGTTTTATGTATAGATCAGCCTCAAGGCTAGTTCTTCAAGAATAAGTAGACCCAGTGAAATGATTTATGAGATATTCATGGTGGTGGCTTTCTTATGGAAACTTAAGCCAGAGAATTCTGCTTAGGCAATGATGACATTGTATCCTGGCATTATATCATCTCCACATTTTGGGCACCCAGCCTTATCTCCCTAGCCCCACCTGCATACACTCAGCAAGTTAGTAGGATCAGAAGGCTTCTCAGTAACCCTGACAACCATGTGGTAATTCCTGCCTTCAGGCTTTTGACTGCCGCCTCTATCTGAATTTCCTCATACATTCCCTTCTTGAAAGCCAGTATTCTGTACCAGGTTGATACTTAATTCCATCAACGCTTTCTAGGACATCTACTCTACCCCTAATTTCATTTTCTTTCGGTGCTTAATGATTTGTACTACAAATTAAATACAGATTTTCTTTATAGCTTATAGCTCACCCCAGTGACTCATCAGTAAAGAACCTGCTTGCAATGCAGGAGACCTAGGTTTGATTCCTGAGTTGGGAAGATCCCCTGGAGAAGGGAATTGCTTCCCACTCCAGTATTCTTGCCTGGAGAATTCCATGGACAGAGGAGCCTGGTGGGCTACAATCCATGGGGTCACAAAGAGCCGGACACAACTGAGCGAGTAATACTTCCACATTTATCAGCTTACTGTAGAACTAAGCTATAAAGCAAAGTGAAAGTGCTAGAGGAACTTGGTGGGCTACTTTCTATGGGATCACAAAGAGTTGAACACGGCTGAACAACTAACACTTTCACTTTGCTTTATAGCTTAGCTCTACAGTAAGCTGAAAAATGTGGATGTATTAATCACTCAGTCGTGTCCAACTCCTTGCTACCCCATGGACTGTAGCCCGCCAGGCTCCTCTGTCCATGGAATTCTCCGGGCAAGAATACTGGAGTGGGTGGCCATTCCCTTCCCCAGGGGATCTTCCCGACCCAGGGACTGAACCTGGTCACCTGCACTGCAGACGGATTCTTTACTGTCTGAACCACAAGGAAAGCCCTAAGGGCTACAAGGGAACCCCTAAGCTGATAAGGGGTTGTGTTTTATAATTCTCTGTGCCCTTCAGGTATCTAGCAAAATGTTGTCCACATGCCCACGGATGGAACACAAGAAAACTGGCTTTTGTTGTGTTGATAACATTCTTAGGCGATGACTTATGAGTTTTCTGTTCCATCTTCATTGTGCCCATCTTTCTAGTTCTTGCTTATGTGTGTACAATACCACGCACTCCGTGCCTTTTGAGAGCTTACGGTCTGACTGAAAGGAATGTAGGCAAGAGGTGCCATTCATTAGAAAATGGTACAGGGTAGCATAAGTGTGTGTAAGAAACCTCGCAGCATGAGTTTGTTAGGCTAAAATCGCTGAAGTATACATGGTGATGCTACACTCTCCGAAGAGTTCAAAGTTCCTTTTTTGTTAAGAATTTTCCTTGATAATTAGGTGAGTTCTTAGTCCACTACTCAATAAAGTGTGCTTGAATTACCTCCTGGGTACAAATGTTAACTGTGTGAGCTTTCTGCTCTAATATTCAAAATAATATTTACCAATGCTCTCAATTGCATGTGCAGATTTCCTTTAAAGTATAAGAGAAAGTGGCAGAATAGACATGATGGGGAAGTCATATTTTTGATGAAGTATCCTTTTGGAACAGTTATAGTATGTAAGATTTAAGACAAGTGAATTGGTTTCCTAGGACTGCTCTGACAAGTACCAAAAACTGGGTAGCCTAAAACAACAGGAATTCATTGTTTCATGATTCTGGAAGGTCGAAATCTAAAATCAGGGTGTTGTCAGGGCTGTGATCTCTCTGAAACCCGTAAAGGGATCTTTTCCTGCTTCTTCTGGCGTCTGGTGATTCGCTGGCTGCCTGTGGCATGCCTTGGCTTATCGCTGCCCAACTCTAATCTCTGCTTTGTTTTCATGTGGTGTTTTCCCTGTGTGTCTTGATCGTCATATGGCTATCTTCTTATACAGACGCCAGTCATTAGAGGCCCACAGTACTCCAATAAGATCTCAACTGAATGTGTCTGCCATGACCTCTTTCCAAATAAGGTCATATCCTGGAATACAGTGGATACAACTTCACTGTATTTGGGGGGATTGTGGGGTGTTCAGTGATGCAGTTCAACCCCTAATGATAAATAATATCAAATTCCATGGACAGAGGAGCCTGGGGGGCTATAGTCGCTGGGGTCACAAAGAGCTGGACATGACTAACTAACACTCACTTTTGGACTTCCCTGGTAGCTCAGATGGTAAAGAATCTGCCTGCAGTGTGGGAGACCCTAGTTCGATCCCTGAGTTGGGAAGATCCCCTGGAGAAGAGAATGACTACCCATTCCAGTGTTCTTGCCTGGAGAATCCCATGGACAGAGGAGCCTGGCGGGCTACAGTCCATGGGGTTGCAAAGAGTTGGACCTGACTGAGCGAATAACACACACAGATGAATGTACCAAGATGTACATAAGTCTCGCTTGGTGTTAAGTGGTGTCTTCTTATAGTTAAACTTGCATAGGCATCCACATTGGTTTTGGGATAAATGAGAACTGGAAGGAAGGGATGCCTTCTTGGCTGTTTTTGTTAACTGACTGCTTTTGTCTCACCTTTGGCATTCCTGATCTTGGTAGAATTATGCCTGTGGATAGTAATATGTACTGTGTGCCTTTGATCTTCTTGGTAAAAATACACAAAGTAATTTGTGGATCAGGATATTTCCTAAAGGTGTGTTGATTTTGTTTTTGTTGTTGTGATACTATCCTGCATGTGAAAGTGAAAGTGTTAGTCACTCAGTCGTGTCCTACTCTTTGTGACCCCATGGACTGTAGCCCATCAGGCTCCACTGTCTATGGGATTCTCCAGGCAAGAATACTGGAATGGGTAGCCATTCCCTTCTCCAGGGGATCCTCCTGACCCAGAGACTGAACCCAGGGCTCCTGCATTGCAGGCAGATTGTTTACCATCTGAGCCATCAAGGAAGCTGGATACTACTGCCTAACACCATCCAAAGCTTAGTGTCTTAGAACCAACCACAAATGTTTATTTCACATTCATGAATCTGCAGGTTGGCAGCCGTTGACTGAGTCCAGAAAGGCTGGGCTGGGCTCCAAAGCTGAGGCAGGAGTTCAGGTTTGTTCCATAGGTCTTCATCCTGGGACCTGTGTGGAAGCAGGAAAAGCCACTACCCAGGACGTACTTTTCTGAGAGAGTGCAGAAACTCGCAGGCCTCTTCGAGCCTTATGTTGAATGGGTCAGTCTGTTGATTAAGACAAGCCACATGGCCAGCTGGCTTAGAGCAGCATGCTCTGTATGCTCGTGCAGAGCACCACTCAGGGGCATAGTGGAAGGCATGCGTGCGTAGTTCTGTAACAAGGAAGGAGTACATACTTGAGGACAGCAATCCAGTCTGGCCAAATGGCCGAAGAGCCCTTTCTCTTTGGAATTCTTCAAGAATTTTTATTTCAAACAACTGAATAAACCTTTAAAGGAAAGCATACTTAAACTATAGACTTGATTTCTTAACCAGATCTCTTGGAAAATTAGTATTGACTACTATATGCATAAATTTTTTCTTGAAGAAGAGGTCACAGTACCTCCCAATGGTGGTCTGATGACTTTGGGTTGGGCAGATTTCCTGCCCTGAAGACACTTTTCATCCTGCCTTCCTCCTGAAGGGATGTTTGTGTTTTTACCACATTTTGTACTGTGCTAACCAAAGCAGTACGGGCTTCTCTCCATCTTTGTCCCATATATCTGAGAGTAGGGTGGAATTTCGGTCTTCTTGAGCATGCTCTGATAGAACACTGTTTCATTAAGGATATAGCTCTTTCTGGATTACAAATATGACTGTCCATTGTGTAGCAATGTGGAACTACCACCATGAGTGGTTATTTCGGTCATGTCTCACTTTACACACCTCCCTAGGAACACTGGCCCATGTGACCTGGCCTTTTTCTTTTGGTTGCTACTTCTCTGTGTGAAGTTTTATTTGGCACGGCTTTTTAATCGTACCCCTTTTTTTCTGATTATTTTATTCATGTCAGTTTTATTTCCTGTTAAAAATTAAAGTTTTCTTAGTGTATTGAGTCCTCTTTATATGCATAGGTTTCAGATATATAGTCCAGTGGTAGGCATAAAACAGGTTCTTTATAAATGCTTACTCATTGAAGAGATGGCTTGTCAGTATGTGACAAGGTACAATTTTGGAGTAAGTGTAAATTGTTTATTGCTACTTGTACATTTATGTTGTATGCTTACTTGTGTGGAAATATACTGAAAGCATATTAAAAAGAGTGATAAATCAATTATTTTTTATTTGGCATTTTCACATGTTTGAGTGCATGCCAGTGTATTTTGAAGATGGTGTTCAATTGCCAATACTGTCCACATGAAAACAAAGAGGCATGTGGCTTTTCCTTAGTGGAATGGTAATTTACCTGGTAAAGTGAGCATTATGTCTCTCGATTGTCTCCAAAGACACTCAGATTTAATTCTTGAAAACTAGTGCTTATAGCCTATATGTTCTTTGTAAAGGCATTCCATTTATTACGTCTTCCATCTGTCAAATTTTATTGGTTTTGTTTGCGTCAGTTAATCCTGATTCAGATTCATCTAACAGATAGCTCCCACCTGATAATAGTAATAGTAATAATAATTAGAAGAAGAAATAGAAGTAGTAACCACTGCCCATGCTTATTCCTGTTCTAAAATTCAAGGAGTTGGGGCATGATGCAAAACCAGGACCCCTGCAGTAGTGATGGCATTTGCTGTGAGCAAAGGTAGCTGATGCAGTGAATGATACTGGTGCCTACTCTTTGGGAGGCCTACTCTTCGGGGAGTAGGCTTGAGTTCTATACTAGTAGATAGAGACTCCAGAAGACTCTGGAATTTTTCTTTTCTTTTCTTTTTTTTTAAATTCCTTTTGGGCCAGGGCTAGAATGATAACTGCAAAAAAAACCCAAAAAAACCAAAAAAAAACCCCAGCAAATAGGCCAGAGATCCTAGGATTTTAGTAGTGGGTCTAATAATATTAAAATGAATACCAGAAGGAATTGAAGACAAATTTTTCTTCCTGTGTCATTTTTAAAAATAATATTTATTTATTTGGCTGTGTCAGGCCTTAGTTGGACACACGGGGTCCTTTGTTGCAGTGCATGGACTCTCTAATCGTGGCCCCCAGGCTGAGTTGACTCTCTAGTTGGGGCACGCAGGCTGAGTTGCTCTGCAGCGTGTGGGATCCCAGTTCTCTGACCAGGGATGGAACCCGCATCCTCTGCATTGCAAGGCAGATTCTTGACCATCAGGAGTGTCCCTCACCTAAGAGTTTCTTGCTGCCCTTTGGAGCCTACCACCTTTGGACTCACCTTAGAGATGATCTGAAGTGGTCTTCCAGTGCTGGAGCAATAATAGAGGGTGTCCCTAGAAATCACCTCGTGATGTTGCAGGCATCAGATTTTTTTTTTCCCCAACTTTCGTGGGTTTTGGACACTCATATGCCTGGAGTAGACACCCAATAAATAGTGACTGATGGTGAGAAAGAGGAAGTTTCCTGGTTGAGACGTGAAATCAGCAGAGCAGGGTCTGTTCTGTTTTCATTGTCTCCAATAACTTTTTACATGACTTTCTGTATATTTTGCCCATTTAATTTGTGTTTGTGTACAGATAGAAAACTGTTTAAGACTAAATAGTTACATCTTTTTAAGTATTAATGAGAAAATGCATGCAATATATTAAAGACCTCTGGTAGAAGTTTTATACAATCATAACTTTTAGTTCGAAAAAGAATCATCAGTCTTAGTCCCTAGGGGAAGAAAAAAGGGACTTTTGCAATTTAAAATCCATAAGGAAATTTTTTAAAAAAAAATCAAAATTCTGATGCTGTGTGTTTACTAATTTTAGTGGAGAAATAATTGGATTGGCAGACAATTACTTTTCATAACAACAGAAACAAAAAATATGCCAACTGCTGAGGGATATATTTCTGGCGTAGTCAGTTATATCTTTACTTCAGTCCTTAATATTTAAGAGGTATTTCACTTGATTTAATGAAGTAAGGGAACGTGCATTCCAGTTAGCTTTTTAAAAGCAGTAAATGTTTATTAAATGGGTGAACATGTTTGGTGCAGTGCATTTATTAATGAATAGCAATGACTAACTTGAATGTGGTTCAGAATCAATGTCCTAAAGGACGAATGACAAGAACGCTGGTGTTCACCCTCTTCTTCTTTTTAATGGTGGGTAGAACCAACTGCCAGGAAGAACCAGGCAACTGATGTGAAAATTCTGTGTAGTGTTACTGCCTCGCATTAGAGATCCATTATGAATGGTTCTGAGTTTAGTGTCAGACAAAACTGATCCTTCTGGCTCCAACTCTTATGGCTGTTTGACCTTGAATAACTATTTTAACCTTTCTGAACTTCAGATTCTTTATCTAAAAAGGATTGAGAAAATGAACTCGCATAGAGTCATAAAGATTAAACTGTGTGTATGATAGCACTGAACAAAAAAATCCGGTGCATATGGTTAATGTTTGGTAAATGTTTTGACTGTTGCTGCTTCTCCTAGGCTGCCTGGCTTGAGTTAATTCATGATCTAACATGTCTGTTTAGGGGCAAATTTGAATCTAACTCTGCAGGCGCTGATGAAGATAGGTGTAATTTTCATGAACACAGGAACATTTGGGCTTGTTGAAATCTCAGTGGAGGGAATTTTCTGTTCCATGAGATGCTAGACTCAATAAACATCTCTTAGACATGTTTCATTTCTAGACCAACCCTTTCACAGATAAGGAAACTGGAAGCTAGAGAAATCGAGTAGCTTGCTCAAGGCTCTATACCTTGGAAGTGCTGGAGTCTGGATTCCAATGGGGTCTGTCCAGCTTCAAAGGTGCCTGCCTACTAAGTCGCTTTAGTCGTGTCTGACTCTTTGCTGACCTTATGGACAGTAACCTGTCACACTCCTCTTTCATGAGATTTTCTAAGCAAGAACACTAGAGTGGGTTGCCATGCCCTCCTCCAGGGGATCTTCCTGACCTAGAGATCCAACCTGCATCTCTTAGGTCCCCTGCATCAACAGAGGGTTCTTTACCACTCACGCCACCTGGGAAGCCCCTTTAAAGGCGCTGTGCTGCCTTAACATGAGTCGGAGGGCTTAGTCAGGTAAAGCACAGAGAATCTTGAAAACAGAACTACTCAGGTGTGTGAAGTTTGTAAAATTTCAGCTTTGAAGGAATTTTTGACATGAAAAATTTTGGATAAAGTAATTAGAAATATTAGTCTATCCATGTGTAGGCTTCTGCCATACATCAGCATGAATCAGCCATAGATATACATATGCCCCTCCCTCTATTAAATTATTTCTGATCTCATTTCACCTATAGCTAAACTTGTGGTGGTGTAAGCATCTGAGCATTTGTTGTGTCTTCTAATGAACTTCTGCTTGAGAATTTACCTTATGATTATAAATTATTCACTTATGACTTACCTGTTATAAGTTACTTGTCTTTTGGCATTATATTGATTTTTGAAACCTGGGAATTTAGATATTGAACTACCTGTGATCAGTTGCTTTCCTTTAAGGCATTATGTCACCTTCATAAAATTGTGTTAAATGGGTTATATTGTTTATCAGCTTCGTCTCAGCATTATAAAAAGGGCATGTTATAAAATACTTATATACAATTGACCATTGGAAACTGTGAGGGTAGGGGAGCTGACCCTCCGGGTAGTTAAAAAAATAAGTGTGTAACTCGCAGTGGGCCCTTTGTACATGCAGTTCTTTCGTATTTTCAGATCATGTGATACTGTAGTATATTTACTGAAAAAAATCTGAATGTAGGTGGACTCATGAAGTTTAAACCCTATCGTTCAAAGGTCAGCTGTATTTATTAGGTGAGGGGTGTTGATGTTTGGTAGAATTGAAATCTACCAGTCCACAGCCACCCCCCAAAGTGATCCAGCTTGTGCTGTCTGCTCTGGGGATTAGGAAGCTGCTGTCTCTGGAGACAGCTCTTTGCATCAAGCCCTTATGTTGAGCCAAGACACCTCTCTCTCAATACCCAGTGCCTGGTTCTAGGTTGGTACAAGCCTAAATCCTCTACTAGATAAGACCCTTGAGATATTTGAAAATGACTGTCCTTTCCTCTGGGGCTTCCCAGGTGGCTCAGTGGTAAAGAACCCACCTGCCAATGCAGGAGAGGCAGGAGACTCTGGTTCAGTCTCTGGGTTGGGAAGATCCTCGGAAGAGGAAATGGCAACCTGCTCCGGTATTCTTGCCTGGAAAATTCCTTTCCTGACAACTCCTCTTTCACATCCTTTCCTCTCTACTCTTTCCATGCTAAACCTCACCAGCTCCTTTGACTAATATTCCTAAAATTTGGTGGCTCATATGGTCAAGAATCTGCCTGCAGTGTGGGAGGCCTGGGTTTGATCCCTGGGTTGGGAAAATCCCCTGGAGAAGGGCATGGCAAACCACTCCAGTATTCTTGCCTAGAGAATCCCCATGGACAGAGGAGCCTGGTGGGCTACAGTCCATGAGGTCACAAAGAGTCGGACATAACTGAGCGACTAAGCCCACAGCACAGCTTAAAGTTTAGTTTTAGGTTATTTAATCATTCTATTTGTTCCAATTTCTTTCTATTTCTCCTGTATGAGGAGATCCAGAGCTACACGCAATAGTCATGATATACTGTAACCCTCAGAAAGGGTAGGACAGATCATCATAGCCTTTTTTATTCTGGGTTGACTGCATTAGTTTTTTATTTTTTGGCCTAGGTGGGTGGGGGGAGGTGTTGTGAAGCAGCGGAATCACACCACTGGGTATGTAAATCTTACTGTCACCCCAAACATGATACGCTGCTGCTGCTGCTGCTGCTAAGTCACTTCAGTCGTGTCCGACTCTGTGCTGCCCCATAGATGGCAGCCCACTAGGCTCTGCCGTCCCTGGGATTCTCCAGGCAAGAACACTGGAGTGGGTTGATATATGCCTGTCCTATTCATTTGTGCTAATGCTAGGTTCTACCTCTCCCAGATGCAGAGCCCTCAGTTGATCTACAGACAGCTGACATCTGTCTGAATTGAAATGCTGTTATCCAAGATGTTATTTATCTATTCAAAAGTCTATTAAGCACATATTTTCATTCAAGTCATTGGTAAATGTATTAATGAGGACAAGGCTTAAGAAAGAACACTGCATTAAGCTGTTAACACCCTCCCTTTAGGTTGAAGTTGGAAGTCTGCTCCCAGCTCCAGATAGAGGCCGGTCAGTTGGTGAGCACGTACCGCTTGCTGTAGTGACTCAGTGCTTTCTGTAATCAGTCCAATCCTGGGGGCATTCATTCACGTCTAGGCCACATTCTCAATCTTATTCATAAGCAGATCAAGAGAAACTTACCAAGTGCCTTATAAGTACAATTACACCACATTTGCCTCATTTCCTTGTTGCACCAGCATAGTAACTGTGTACAAGAGGGAGATTAGGTCAGCACAGTTTGGCTGAGTCCCATTCTTGAACTTCCTTCTCTCTACCAGCCCTACATGCCCACCGTACCAGGCCACCAGGCCTCCTTGAGTACCACGCATTCCCTGCCAATGGCTTGCACATCCTTATTCTGCCTAATGAGAGCAGTCGCTTCTGCATTCCGCATCAAACTCTTTGTTCCTCCCTCACAGTCTGGCTCTGGCATCATCTGTGGAATTTCCCAGACTCCCCTTCCCTTCCTGGCAGAGTAGTTGCTTCCCCTCTGTGCTGTGTGGTTCCTTGTACCACCAATATCAGACTGCTTGCCACTCGCCTTACCACCTGATGGATGTCAGTTACCTGTTTCACCTGAGCTGGCTGGCCTGTGAATGCTGTCCTCTTTGTATCTCCAGGGGAGTACTTGGTCCCTGGGAGATGCTTCAGAAAGAGATCTGCTTGTTTGTTGTTGTTCTGCTGAGTGGTTGATTTTCTGTGAACATCGTGGATTTCAGGGTTCACTGCCTCCTCTTCTAAGTCCTTCCCAAGCTGCCTTTAATTATCATGTCTAATGTTTTGCTGGGGATTTGTATGATGTTCTCCAGTGTGTAATTTGCATACTCCCTTTTCTAACTTTTGTTGAAAATTAAAATCTATTTGCAACTTGTTAAGCTTTTGGCCTTTTCCACATATTCAGCAATTCCTCACCTTGCTAGTGATGCTTTAGAAATCTTATTTGCACATTCTTTTCCTAGAGGGAACTTAAAAAGTGACTGTCAAGCCCAGAGGTGGATCTTTCTTTAGCGTATCCAGGAGATTTGATGAAATCTCTTTACTCATTTTGGGTAAGACAGCACTGATAACCACACTTGTTTAATTCTTTTCAGGTCTAATTTCAGTTCCCTTGGCAAAAAACAATGGAATAGGAGTTGATGAGGTCTCCATTTTGCCATCCATTGGCTCTGTCCCGTTCAAGTGGTAGCCTTGATCATCACCTTGATTCAAGTATCACTTTGTAGTTCTTTGTTGCTATTAAGTTCTGTTTTGTTTCTATGATACACATTTGTTTATCTGGGAACGTCATCTCCTAGATGTTTCCCTAAAATGTTTGCAGCATGCTTTTGTTCTATTTCTATGTCTTTCTTCCCAGATTTCTTGTTAGAGTATTCAAGTTTCTGACCTTTGTTTAACACCTATATTTCTGAATACCCTGTCTGTGTTTAGATGACAGTAGAGCTTTGAGAAAGACTGAATTCCTGTCATATTTCAGCATAAGTGTAAATATTTCCTAGGAGGAAATGTTTGCATAGAAAGGTACATTTTAGCCTGTTCCTTATGTGGCCAAGGCTTACAGCATGTTGTCATTATTTCATTTGTATACTAGGAAACATGTTGTTGGGAAAACAGCTGATGGACATTATGTGTGCTCTGGTGTTTTCCTAGTTTCCACTGGTCATACCTGAATGAGCAAGGAGCTGCACTGTGTTCTATGGGAAGCCAAAAAGCCACCCTGGGCTGTGTGGGTCCACACTGGTTTGATGGAGTTAGTGAGGGTGTCTGATAGCTCTGTCCTTAAATCCCTTCTGAGTGGCATCACGGGACGCATCAAACATTTGTTGGTGATACAGAAAATACTTTGTTTTTAACACAGCTCTTATGGGGTAAGGGTTTTGTATACGCCATTAAAAAAATAATGAACTAAATTTAAATTGACTATACTGATTTAAGATCACAAAAAGAAATATTTAGGTAGAAGATACATCTTGTACTCCCTCATAGCATTCTTCTTGGTCTGTAATGCACCCTGAATGCAAGAGACTCTTGTAATTCAGTGTTTGGATGAGTCCAGGGTTTATTGATGCGAGGAGAAAGTCAACATTAAATGGAAGAAGGGCTTTTAAGAAGCCCATTATAGCCACTTATAATGGAGAATGTAGTTCGCATTAAAGATTGATTTACGGAGCTCTGGTTCTTCAGTGAAGCATGAAGGCTGCCAGGTGGTGCTCTGTGCAAATCATTTTTATAGCATCCTTTGCTGATCTCTTCCTGGTTAATCTGTTGGTGTGTCCAGACCTGAAAGGGCTGCATCCATCTGGTTTAAGAAATATATCAGTTCCAAGAAATTTAAAAGAAACCAAAGATTTGGATATTTTTTTAATCTGTTGAATAAAAAATGGAAAAAGAACTCTACTAGTTCTAAACAGACACAGCAGCACCAGATGTCAGTTCTTGGATCATTTAATCTTTTTTTTTTTCCTTGTGTTTATTTTTGTCAATATTTTTCCACTAGAACCAAATATTAGTTTCTGGCTCAGCTTGCAATATAAAAATTTTCCAATTAGGTGGTTATGACTTCATTTTTATTCATGAGGGGAAATCTAATAAATAGAGATCATCACATATGATGGCATGCAGAAGCGAAACTTTAAAATAAACCACCTGGCCCAGGGCAGGGCAGAGAGCCAGGGTTCTAATTCTTTCTGGAGTGTCCCCATTTCCAAATAATAATTACATATATTTATTTGGCAACTATATATATATTTGCCAAACCAAGCAGGGATTGAACCCGTGCCCCGTGCAGTGGAGGCGCAGAATCTTAACCACTGGACCACTAGGGAAGTCCCCAAATAACTGTTACTTTGGGAGGAATCCTTGGATTGATATCTGTCTACCATGTCATTAATCTTATCCCCAGGACTGGATTAATTCCTTGCTTAGCTTTTATGTGGTTTTTCTGCCTAGTTCTGTGTTCTGCATTTAGGGAAGTGTAAGCAGAGTATGGAACATGATGGTTTTCAACTTGAGGGAACCTCGGTTGTTTGGGGCTGAGGAGGCTAAGTGAAGCGGCATTGTCACGGGGTGTACGATCGAGTGCCTCACAGTAAGTGATAAGTGACGTGTGAAGTACACTTACAAGGCAGAGAGAGAAGGGCACACAAGTGGTCAGGGAAGCACGACTGAATCTTGTGTTGGATCCGGTCAGAGGAGGAAGTGTAGCAAGACTAACTCAAGGTTGGAGAACAGTAAGGATGAAGCCACAGAGCTGGCAAGGAGCCCCGCGGGTTCAGGCCACAGGGAAATGGAGGTGATGAGAGTTGGACACTTGGCTCCTATCTTTTTCCTCCTTCTTTTGTGCCCCCAGTTTTCTAACGAGTACTGTCCTAGCTCGTGAAGGGTGGCTTCCGCCCCACCACGCCACTTGGCCGTTGCTCACTCTCTTCAGTCGTGTCTGACTCTGCGACCCCATGGACTGCAGCGCTCCAGGCCTTCCTGTCCACCACCGTCTCCTGGAGTTTGCTCAAACTCATGCCCATCGAGTCGGTGGTGCCATCCAACCATCTCATCCTCTGTTGCCCTCTTTTCCTCCTGCCATCAATCTCTCCCAGCATCAGGGTCCTTTCCACTAAGGCCGTCCTTCTGGAGGTCTCACTGACCCGCTGCCCCTCCGCTGTGTCGGGTACATTGGTCTTAACCTGAAGGAGCCTACGCCGAGGCATTAGATGCTGCTGATTCCAGACCACTTTCCCTGACTTATCTCCAAAGCTTTCTGGCCTCACAGGTTATCAAGAGGCAGGAAAGGTACACCAATCTGCATCTAAATCTCTGCTGCACCAAGGCTGGGAGGGTTGAACTAGGGAAATTAGCATCTCTCAGCCTCAGTTTAATGGAAGTAAGGATGCATAACTCGTAATGTGGTCTTGGGATGAAAAGAGAGAGCATGTGGAAAATGTTGAAGTGATGACTTATGAAAAGGAAAGGTGGTTTTCTTTCCCTGCCCAGGCCACTGTGCCCTTTCGTGTCCAGACTTCACGCTCGGCCATTCCCTCTTCCTGAAATCCTTTCTCTTTTCCCTCTTTACCTGTTGAAATCCTCTCCCTCCTAAAAGGGGTACTTTGTTACCCCAGAGTTGAACTTTGTGTCGTCTGGATTCTTGGTGTTATTTTGGACAGCTCTAAGTTACTAGCTGTCCATTTTAGTTATGGGCACACATTTATTTCCTACTGGTTGGCAAATCCCTTGAGGGCAGCCCTGCGTCAGGGATTCAGAGATAAACTAGTCAGAGTGGAGCCCGTGTCCTTCATTAGTTGTCGTATGTGCAGGGTTTATCATCGTATTGTTTTTTCTTTTCCTTAAGTACAACCATATGCTGTTAATTTCTCAATCTTTTTCTCTAGCCCTCTCTGCACTCTTGTGCTTTATGAAATCTAACATCTGGTGAGTGTCTCCAGCTAACAGTCCCATGGGAACTCAAAGGCAGCATGCCCAAAACTGATCTTTCATCTGTTTCTGCTCCCACATCCCGCCAAGTGCCTGCTCTTTTCCTGTAGATCGTATCTTATCTGTGGTATCACAGTCTATCCAGCCCCCGAGGCAGAAACTTGGAAGGAATTCATCATTCCTTCCTGTCCCATGTTGTCTTCATGGAGTGCATCACCAAATTTGGACTCATTTGCCTCCTTAATATGTCTTGAACTCATGCCTCCTCTTTCTGTGTAAATACTATTGGCCTAAGTGTGAGCCCTTTCTCAACTAGTTAGACTGTGATATCTTCTTTAAAAAAATCATGTATTATTATCATCTTTAAAATTTATTTATGGCTGTGCTGGGTCTTCTTTGCTGTGTGTGGGCTTTCTCTAGTTGCAGCGAGCAGGGGCTGCTCTTCATGGCTGTGTGCGGGCTTCTTTCTGCGGTGGCTACTCTTGTTGCAAAGCATAGGTTCTAGGGTGCTCGGGCTTCAGTAGTCGTGATGCACGGGCTTAGTTGCCCTATAGCAAGTGGAATCTTCCCAGACCAGGAATCAAACCTGTGTCCCCTGCATTGGCAGGCAGGTTCTTAACCACTGGACCCCTAGGGAGGTCCACCGTGATATCTTTGAGCAGAGTCTGTTCACCCTCTTGTCAGCCCTCTGAAGCCCATTCTCTGTAACCTGTGGGTGTTACACGCCCTCCCTCCCTGCAGCAATGTCTGTCAGGAGGGCGGCTGTAGGGTCAGCCTGAGCCCTTGTTGACAAGGTGCTGGCAGAGGTGCCGGGAAGGGGAGGCAGCGCATAGTGGGCAGTGAGGATAAAGTTCCAGCTCTTCGCGTGACATGAAAGGTCTTCATGACCCTAATCCTGTCCATGTCTTCATCCTCAGCTCCCACCCCTCTCCTGCTTCACATTTGGTCCTGGAGCAGCAGAGAGAGACTGTGTCTCCACGTTGCTTTTGTTCAGCCAGACCTGCTTGCCGTGCCCTTTAACTAGGAACCCATGCTCATCCTTCAGATCTTGGTGTGTGTGGACCTGCCATAGGGTGGGCCTGTGGAAGACTCAGAGTTCTTTCTCTAGGCTCTGTGCTTTCCCCACAGCTGTGTGTATCCCACAGAGCTGAAATCCTAAGTGTCTCCCTTGCAAGACAGTGAACACCGTTAGGGCAAGTCTCATGTCTTATGGGGCTTCCCTGGAGGCTCAGAATCTGCCTGCAGTGCTGGAGACCTGGGTTCGGTTCCTGGGTCAAGAAGACTCCCCTGGAGAAGGAAATGGCAACCCACTCCAGTATTCTTATCTGAAGAATCCCAAGGATGGAGGAACCTGGTGGGTTACAGTCCACGGAGTCGCAAAGAACTGGACACAACTGAGCGAGTTTCACTCATTCATTTCACTCATTTATCACAGTACCTTCCCTGTAATAGGGATTGTGAAGTAAATTCTTTATGGAGTTGATATAAATTAGTAAATAATTTTGATTGATGAAATTTTTTTTTTTTTTTTTTTTTTACTTTGAGACTCATTCAGGGTGAAAAGGCAAGATTTTAGGAAAGGCGAATGCTGTGCAGAAAATTTAGATTAGTGCACCAGGCAGTAAGTAGACTTTGGGAATGTTTGAGCAGGGGCATGGCATGATGAGCGTGGTATTTAAGGAAGACTGATCTGGAGACAACCTCTTATTAAAGATTTGAACCAGGTTGCTCCTGGGAAGCAGAGGTGAGAGCTGCATGGGTGAGACAGTGAGGTAGAGGCAAGCGTATAAATCCTTTCTGAGGGATAGCTTCCCGAGGCTCTGTGCTTTCATTTGCACATTCACTCTAGTGAGATGTATTGATACTTGCTGGCATGTTTCCAAAATAGAACACTGATGTTATTTTTATTTTTAAAGGAAGAACATTCTTGTAAAACACCCAAGTGATCCATTTTTTTTTCATCATTGTAGATGAGACATATTCATCATTAATGGCTTGAAAATAGTGATTATGAATTCAAAGATTTTTTAAAAATTAGCTTCTGCATAGCCAGCCTAAAATCTTCCTAAGTCAGCAGTTTTTGCTTTAGCACACTTTGAAATAATTGGTAATTATGAGGAAAATACTTCAACTTATTTTTCCAGCTACTTTTCATTTTGTTAGTTTTAACACCTCCATTCTAATTATAGTTTTCTGCCCCCCACTTCCTGCAGGAGCACTTGTATTTCATATATGACTCATGTGACTATACTTACTGGTTAAAGATTAGCTTCCATTTGTTGGGGCCATGTAGCTCTATTTTGCTTCTTTCTTCATATTGGCCATTAATGAACTTCTTAATTTATAGTCACTCTGTTTTTTTTTTTTTAACCAGGGTTATGACTCATTGATTAAAAAGGAATTTTCCAACTATTTTGCACTTTTGATCGAATATTATGGATACCAAGGAAGAGAAGAAGGAACGGAAACAAAGTTATTTTGCTCGGTAAGCATTTGTTTGGCAAATTTATACCAGTATTGAAAAATGTTTGAGGGGACTTTGTCCTTAAGTATTAAGGACATTTGGCTTTTTTTTTTTTTTTTTTTTTTGTGACTGTTTCTAAAGAGAGCACATAACTAGGAGCAATTAGATGGACTTTGTTTCATCTTTTTCTTATTTTTACTGGAGAAATAACATTTGGTTCTTCTCTTTCTATCTTTGACAGTTCTCTCAGGCCAGTGCTGCTCAGAGAGTCTAGCCGTCTGTATGCATCACACTGCAGACTGCTCAGAATCCTGTGTTTAGCAAGCTACATTGAATTTTAAATCCTAAGTGCTTAGTTCCTACTGTTCTTTAGCTTCATTAGTTGATCTATAACTAAAAACCTATGACATATTTAAGTTTATTACCTTGTGGGGTGTCTATTACTAGAACATTCATAAACCATTTTGATGGTTGGACTGTTTTCAAGCTCAGAGTAAGAACATGGGTTTAAAATGATGATTATAATCTCCTAAACTGAAATATTTCTTAAGAAGCAATTCAGCCTCACCACATCCCAACCCCTAGCATGCTTGTTGAAGATGCATTTCCTGTTTTCCAAACGTCTTGGAAACTGAAAACCAAACTTTTGGTTGATATTTTTATGTCTGGGTAGATTGTTAGTGGGAAAATGAAGGGAATGAGCATTTAAGGAACTACTCTGTGCCAAGTACTTACTTTGTTTACTGTTTTATGTAGCTTCGCAATAGACTTATGAAATAGGTTTTACCCCCATTTATTAATGAGGTAACTCAGAAAATAAGTATTTTGTCCATTTGATGTAGTGTTAGAGTCAGTCTTCAAATATAGGTTTATATCCAAGGGACATGTTTCAATTAGTAATACTAAACCATGAATAAGAATTTTTGGAAAGCAAGAATTAAACTACCAATTTTAGTGAATTGTTTTCCGCTGTTAGGACCCCAGAGAGTAGCAAGGTTGTTTAGGGAAGGAAGAAATCAGGTATCTAATGGGTGAACCATAGAAAGACAGGACACTTAGAATAAACACAACAATATAGTGATTTTTTAAAATGTTTGAGATAATTTTAGATTCACATGTAGCTCTAAAAAATAATAGAATGATGTCTTACACCCTTCATTCAGTTTCCCACCTTACATGACTATTGTATGATAAGTGTCACAACTAGGAAATTGACGGAAGAAGGCAAAGGCAACCCACTCCAATACTCTTGCCTGGAAAATCCCATGGAGGGAGGAGCCTGGTGGGCTGCAGTCCATGGGGTCGCTAAGAGTCAGACACTGACATGACTGAAGCGACTTAGCAGCAGCAGGAAATTGACATTGATACAATCTTCTAACCCTTATTCAGGTTTCACAAAGGTTTACAAGCATTCATTTGTGTATGAGTGCGTGTGCATGTTTTAGTCCTGTTCAGTTTTATTATGTGTAGATTTGTGCGGCCACCATCACAATCAAGAGACAGAACAGTTCCATCAAAAAGATTTCGTGTGCTACCCTTTGGAAGCCATATTCACCTTCTTCCTTCTGCCCATTACTCCTGACAACCACTGCTGTTCTCCATCTCTATAATTTGCCATTTCGAAAATATTACATGAATGGAATTGTACAGTAGCTAACCTTCTGAGATTGTTTTCTTTTCACGCAGTTCAATCCCCTTGATATCTTAGTCCATCTGTACTGCGTAACAAAACACCACAGACTGAACGGCTTATAAACAACAAAAATTGTTTCTCACAGTTCGGGAGGCTGGAAGTCCAAGATCAGGGAGCCATCATGTCTGTCTTCTCACTGTGATTTCCATGTGATAAAAGAGGCAAGGAGCTTTCTCCGGCTTCTTGTATAAGGGCACCAGTTCATGAGAGTTCTGCCCTCTTGACCTGGTCACATCCAGAAGGCCTCTATCTCCTAATAAATACCATCACATTGGGCACTAGGATTCAACATATGAATTTTGGGGATACACAAACATTCAGATGATAGCACTTGAGATCTGCCCAAGATGTTGCTTGTACTATATAATAATTGTATTATGTAAAAATTATGTAATAATGTTTCCTTTTTATTGCTGAGTAGTGTTCCATGATGTATGACAATTTTTTAACCATTCACCCATTGAAGGGCATTTGGGTTGTTTCAAGTTTGGAACTATTACAAATAAAGCTAGGATCATTTGTGTAAAAAAAAATTCTTTTTGTGAGTATCAGTTTTAATTTATTTGAAATGAATGCTCAGTGGAGTAGCTGAGTCAAATGATAAGTACATTTAATTTTATAAGAAACTACCGCACTCCTTTTTCAGAGTGGCTATACCATTTTCCATTCCTTCCTATCTGCAGTGTGTAAGTGATCCAGTTTCTTGGCGTCCTCATCAGCATTTGGTATTCTCACTCTTTTTTCATTTGAACCATTCTGAGAGGTATGTAGTGATAGCTCATTGAGATTTTAATTTGCATTTCTTTAATGACTAATGAGATACAATGTCTTTTCATGTGTGTTTTAGCCGTCTGTCCATCTTCTTCAGCGCAATGTCTTTTCCTATCTTTTGTCTATATTCTAACTGGATTGTTTTCTTATTGTTCAGTGCTGCGAGTTCTTTATACTTTCCAGATACTAGTCCTTTGGTAAATAGTTTGCCAGTATTTTCTTTCAGTGTGTGGCTTTTCCTTTCAGCTTCTTAACAGAGTCTTTTGCAAAGCAAAAGTTGTCAATTTTAACTTTAATGATTCAATTTACTAGGTTTTCCTTTTATGGATTGTGTTTTTGGCATTAAGTCTAACAACTCTTTGCTCAGCCCTGGGTCCTGAAGATTTTCTTTCATTTTTTCCCCAAACATTTTATAGTATTATGTTTCATACTTAAGTTGGCTATCCATCTTGAGTTAATTTTTATGTAAGATGTGACTTTAGGTCAAGATTCTTTTTTTCCTTTTGCCTAGGGATGCTGTAAATAGTGATTCCACAAGCTGTAGCGCCTTCTCAGGCTGCATCCAAACTGATATCAATAGTAAAGGTGACTGTGGTTCATGAACTACCTGCTCAGGGTTAACAGTGTTGTGTTCCTAAGATGCAGGGGCAGGGGAGCCCCTTAAATTGAGAATTTCTGGAAGAACAGCCTAGTATTTTTCAGCTCAGAAATGCAAAAGTTAATTGTCACGCTTGCCTTGACCTCTTGTGAAGAGTATTCTAACAGTGGAAAAGAAAAACATTTAAAAATGGGGTGTGATCCTAGAGGCATAGAAATAACAGAACAAGGCCAACAGTCAGCGGTACTATTAAATAGTAAATCACTGTGATGGGTTATTAGGAAATAAAAGAGGGAACAGTTTAAACTGTTTCAACCTTCATTTTAGCTATTATGATGCTTTTGTAGCCCCAAATGGTCAAGCTTTAAAGGCAAACAGCAAATAAACAAGCAGAAACCTGAAAACTTTATTATCAGAAAAGAGGAAGCCAGAATCAGAAATCTTTTCAGCTGCCTCTGACAAACCGTAGAATTCCGTAAAGTGGAATTACCAACAGGATCTGCTCAAAAGCAAGTTTCTGACCACCGAGGGCAGTTTGCTCCAGCGTATGTATTTACAGGTGCTCCAAGCAAGATCTCTAGGGAAGGTCAGAAAGTCAGGCCAAGGGTATAGCTACAGTGATGTGGCCATACCACGTTACACAAATGTCTACTAGTGAAAGTGAAGTTGCTCAGTCATGTCCAACTCTTTGCGACCCCATGGACTGTAGCCTATCAGGTTCCTCCACCCATGGGATTTTCCAGGCAAGAGTACTGGAGTGGGTTGCCATTGCCTTCTCCACTGCGAGTGTGCTGCTACTGCTGCTGCTAAGTTGCTTCAGTCGCGTCTGACTCTGTGCGACCCCATAGACGGCAGCCCACCAGGCTCCCCCTTCCCTGGGATTCTCCAGGCAAGAACACTGGAGTAGGTTGCCATCTCCTTCTCCAATGCATGAAAGTGAAAAGTGAAAGTGAAGTCGCTCAGTCGCGACCCCGTGGACTGCAGCCCACCAGGCCTCCGTCCATGGGATTTTCCAGGCAAGAGCACTGGAGTGGGGTGCCAGTGCAGAGAAGAGCAAAAGCAAGATCTGCCCTGATTTCTGCCTGCTACCACAATATGTATCAGAAATCCTAAAACTTGCTTTTGAACTGTCGTCCCCTATCCCTTTACCCTTCTGAGTAGTTAAATAGCCTCTGTTTTTTGTACACTATTTTACCTTGTGGTTTCATAAACATTGTTTGATTGTATTTAGTCAATAATCCTTTACCCACCCCCTTTGTTTATGGTTCTCTTTCTTTCTGAAATTAACATCAAAGCAAAGTTAAATGTAAAAGACCCCATTTTAATAGTTTAGCGTTGAAACTAGTTACTTGAGGATCACCCAATCCTTCCTTTCCTTTATCTTGAAATATGCTGCATAGCTCTAAATGGAAGCATGAATCAGCATCACTACTCGATAAATCTGTTCTGGATGAGCCCTAAGGAGCTTTCATGATCTCCTGGCTCTGGCGCACTTGGTTTCTCAGCATCTTCAGTATTTCGTTCTAATTTTTTATTCCTGATCACATGATTCATGAAACATTTCCCCACACTTTTGCAAATAATTTGTATATACACAAGTCATATATTATATATGTGGATATTAATTCTGTGATGCTCCATAAGTCTTGAAATCAAATGAAAAACTGCATTCTTAAAGGAAATTATACTTTCTGTACTATCTCCAGGGTGATCATTATTCCTTGTGGTCTCTGCTCCCTCTTTCTTCCTCTCATGGTTAGAAGGCAGGTATTTTGTTTTTTTTTTTTCTTCCCAATCATGCCACAGGGGCTCCCTTCTTTCACACTTGTTTTCACATTATCTGGCCCTTGCAGAATTTAGTGACCTTTCAGTGATTTCTGTGTAGGCTCCTTTTGAGCTCTTTGTGTATGTGGTTCATCCCCAAATATGATTTGACTGCTGTGGAAATTTAGACTGAAAGGGTTTGAATAGCTTCGGTGAGATTACATAACAGGCAGGTGAGGCAGCGTTTGAGCCTGGTTTTGTCCTAACAGGGCTACCCAGGGCTGTGTGGCAGCTTGGTGGCAGAATGGCACCTATAGAACACAAGTGCCTGACCTGCTGCCACTCACATTATGGGCTGCATGGATTTCTGAGGGCAGTCCTGGCAGCTTAACATTAATTTATGCCACTGTAAATTAATACGCAGAAATGTATCATGGATTCTAAAGATCTGCGTTATAAGTGACCTTTTCTAAAAACAACTTGTTTATAACTTGAAGACGTCCCATAATCCATGTCTTATTTACTTTGTGCTGTGTGCTCAGTCACTCAGTCAAGCCCAACTCTGGTGACCCCATGAACTGTAGCCCACTAGGCTCCTCTGTCCATGGGATTAAGCCAGGGAAGAATACTGGAGTGGGTTGCCATGCCCTCCTCTAGGGGATCTTCCAAACCCAGGGATCGAACCCGTGTCTCTTGTGTCTCCTGCACTGGCAGGTGGGATCTACTTTATCCATCCATATAATACAGTTAATGTCAGAGTATTAACCAAGCAAGGCAATATGAAACATACAGTCTGTATACCCAACCTGTGAAAGTCAGGTGTGTGCGTTACAGTGATCCAGTTTATACCCCAGAATTGCACCTTGTCTAAAAAAAGTAGTTGCCCATAATAGGAATGAATGTAGAGCTACACTTGGACAGACGATCTCAGCTTGCCTTCTTGGTCAAGTTCAGAGTCTAAGATTCAGTGGAAAGCGTCACCTGGGTGGGTCTGGCTGGTTGCTCTGCAGCACTGCTGAGGACCCAGGGAGTGCTCCCTGCTCCAGCCCCACGGAAGCACTCTTTGAACCTTAGGAAAGAGCCCTCTCTTTGTGGTACAGCTGGGCTAAGAATGCGTATACCACGTGGGTGGAGTGGTGTGATGTGAACTCTTGCCCTTCCTTTAATTAACAGTGTCTAGGTTGTTTTTTTCCTGCTGGCCAAGGGCCATTAGAGAGGAACCTTAGTATGTCTCAGATTTGAGGGAAAACCTTATTATTACCAGGTGCTGGATTCAGATATTATCATATTCCTGGCTTTACTTGAGCTAGTGTATGAAAAGCGAACAGACCCATTTTAAGTGCTTGGTATGTGTTAACTCTAAACCTTCTGAATATTTGGTTAATATCTTTTCAGTTTTACTGTGCCTACTGATTCTAATAAAAGTTAATAATCACAGCATTGTGGTGCTTTATAAAGTGCTTTCAGGTGCGTTCCCCCACTTCAGTCTTACCATGATTGTGTGAGTAGATTTAAATGCAGATGGTGAAGCAATAGTTTGAAGGTTAAGTAACTTGCCTTCAGTCACTGAGCCCTTAAATGGATGGTCTGGACCCTGTATCCCACTCTGCTTCATCTGTATCTCTGATTGGATTTCTTCTTTCTGTGTGGTTTCAGTTTAAATTGCATTAAGTGTTCATTTTTACATTGTCTGAGAGGGGATTAGAACATATTTGTAGCATCATACTGTGATAGGTAGGAAAAGTTGTATATAGATTTGGAAGTAGGATATCCTCTTTGACTTCACTGGAAACTGTATCTGATTTCAGCTTCTAAGAACCATCCTAGAGGGCTGCTGGGGACACATGCCTGTAGTGATCCATAGCCCTACACAAGAACACTCCCGTGTGTGATGTTCTTAGCTCCTATTTGTGTTTATGTGTTTGCAGTCTTTCTCCCCCTAGATGGGCCATCTGGAGGGAAGTGACTCAGCAGTCGTCCATTCTTCCTTCCTTATGCCTTCTTAAAATATTGGTTGACATATGTTGTTCAGTTTTGTCCAACTCTGCAACCCCATGGACTGCAGCACGCCAGACTTCCCTGTCCTTTACCATCTCCCGGAGCTTGCTCAAACTCATATCCATTGAGTCAGTGACGTGTTAAATATTTTTTGACCAATCAACAGACTGAGAATATTCATTTAAAATAGCTTCTTTAATGTAGGATATAAATGTTTTGTGAGTCTTAATTTTTTATCACCTTACGTTTTTCAGTATTCAGAATTTTACTAACCTTAAAAAATTAAGAATCCTTTCAAATCATTTCCTGTGAAAAAGCTGCATATGCCTTATTTGAAAATATTCCTAATTACCAGTTAAATTCTTGTGTGAGCTGTAATGTTGTTTAAGGCTCATGTTTCCTACTTTCTTGGTTTGAATTCAGAGCAAGTGGCTCTTAAGGGAATATTTACATATTGCTTGTCATTCATTACTGGGAAAAACAGCCATGGTCGAGTTTGATCTGCTAATGCTTTCAGGAAATCATTAACTTTTTTTTTTTTTTTAAGATTTAAAAAAAGGCATATAAACATTTAGCCAGTAGCAGACTCGTGCTTTTTGCTTCATTTTTAAAGAACAGGCAAAATGACTTGATTTAATTGAAGAATACTGCTTTTCAAGCTGTACGTTACCAACCTATTGGGCATTGTGAAATCAGTTTAGTGGATAGGAACCAGCATTGTTTTAATGGGATAGAATAGAAAAAAGATCAGTCAGGACTGAGCTAGACTGAATAGAAAATAATCAGTGTGTGTTGTATGTAGTCAGAATAAATATTATTTCATGAAAATCTTGTTTTAAATATTTATAAGGATGTTTATGTTGAATCTCAATTTAAACATTTTTTTTTTATTGTGTACCATATTGAACAATGACTCATTGATTTAGAAAATTCTTCAGCGGTTGGTATACTGGCAGTGAAGTTATTTTTCCTCCCCCCAAAACAAATTTCTTTGATTTAACACACATTAAGCAGTTGTTCAAAGACAGCTGTACATAAAATGCTTGTGATGATATAAATGTGCTTTCCCACAGTGCAGTGTAATGGGTCTAACCAATTTGGGCTTCCCTGGTGGCTCAGCTGGTAGAGAATCTGCCTGCAATGCGGGAGACCTAGGTTCAATCCCTGGGTTGGGAGGATCCCCTGGAGAGGGGAATGACTACCGACTCCAGTATTCTGGCCTGGAGAACTCCAGAGACTATTGCATGAGGTCGTGGAGAGTTGGACAGGACTGAGCGACTTTCACTGTCACTTTCAAAGAGAGCTGTACATAAAATGCTTGTGATGATATAAATGTGCTTTCCCACAGTGCAGTGTAATGGGCCTAACCAATTTTAAGGATAAGTGACAAGCTTGTCCCTGTTTAACCTGAAATTCCCTTGCTGATCTGGACTGTCCCAGATTCTGGAGTGAGACCCAAGGAAACTGTAGTTTAGCAAAACTACCTGATGAAACTAAGCTTATGCAGCTTTGGCTTTGGGGCCTCCTGTGGGTTATTTCTTCTCTGTAAGACTACTAGCTGTGGGGTTGTATAGTTTTCTTTTCTCTTAAATGAGAATAATAATAGTAGTTACCTATTTTTTAAGATTGTTGAGAGGATTGACTGAAGTAAAATACATGAAGTCTTTGGACTAAGCTCTATTGAAAAATAAGCACTAACAAATTTTAATATAAATTTATACTGCCTAAGTAAGGAATACATGAACAAATGAAAGATTGAGAAAGAGCAAGAATAAATATAATACATAGGCATGAATTTTGTGTACATTTCAGGGAGTTTCCCCCTGAAACTTGTCCAGGCTCTAGTCATGGTTCTCAGTGAAAGACCCAAGACAGGACTCAAAGATACAGAAAGACCAAAGTGCATGAAAAGTAAATGATTTAAGCCGCCCCCCTCCTTGCCTGTTGTTGCTGACGGTCAAGGAAGACTTCAGTGGAACTGACTCCTGAGTTTGAACTTAAACTTGTCACTACTGACTCCAGAGACTTTCGTCACATGCATTTGAAACCTTTCCTTGCTGTTGGCCTGGGAACTGGTGAAGGACAGGGAAGCCTGGTGTGCTGCAGTCCATGGGGTCGCAAAGAGTCGGACATGACTGAGTGACTGAACAACAACAAATTGCTGTTGGTACAACAGCTCTTCCGCAAGAGGAAATTGAGTCCTGAACTAGAAAATGCTCTGTGCTCACAGCTCAGGAAGTTCACCACTTACGCTTATAATCCAGCTGTCGTTGATTTTGGTGGAAGTCTTCCTTCCTTTCCCCCTCAAATTCCTATCTGCAAATTTCTACAGGCTTCACCCCCTCTAGCTCCTAAGTCAGATGCTGATTGCATACCCTCCTACACACCCTCCCAGGTTAGTCTCTCCGAGGCCCACTTCAGGTATGTTACTTCCCAATCCCAGTCTTCTCTTGAATTTGAGGTTCTGAACAAAATGGCTCATTCCTATCTTTTTGTCTGAATCTCTTATTTTTATTTTCTGTACATTTCTTACTCTTTGCCTCCTCAAGCCTCTGCTTTCAATGTGCAAAGAACTACTCTTTACGATCCACTTTTTATTTACAGTGATGTCAAACCCGTCACTCGGGCAACCCCATCTTTAATTATCTCCTTGCGGCCTTTCCTGTTTCATCTAATCCTTCACCACTACCCACACACATAACTAGATGTACCCTCCCTTGCCACTTGACCCAAGGCATTGCTAGGCTTCCTAATTCCTTCTCCTGGGGCCCTGAATACCATTCGTCTTTGGATACACTCTCATCTTCTCTGCCTTATTTGCTTGTGTTATTGTCAGTTCTTTTTCTTTTCTTTTTTTTTTTTTTTTTACTTCCCTGGTGGCTCAGATGGTAAAGCGTCTGTCTACAATGTGGGAGACCCGGGTTCGATCCCTGGGTTGGGAAGATTCCCTGGAGAAGGAAATGGCAGTCCACTCCAGTACTATTGCCTGGAAAATCCCATGGTCAGAGGAGCTCGGTAGGCTACAGTCCATGGGGTTGCAAAGAGTCAGACACGATTGAGCGACTTCACTCACTCACTCAGTAGCACTCTCATCTTCTCTGCCTTATTTGCTTGGGTTATTTATTGTCAGTTCTTTTTCATTTTTATATTCCTCACAGGGTGTAGGTTCATGTCCTACTCCTAACAGTCATTCACTGTGAATGATGACCAACAGGTACTACAGAACAGAGACTGATTTGTGTACTCATCTAGTCTCATAATTGCTCTGTTAGTATCCTGATTACAGGCAAAGATGCTAAACGGTATCACAGATGTTATGTAATTGACCCAGGGTCACGTAATGATGAGATAGTGGATCTGGGACGCACCGCTGGTATGGCTGACCTCACAGACGATGTTCTTAATTGTTATGTTGTATTCTTCATTAAACTATGTTGAATTGAATTTTATAGAGCCTTATCAGTTACCCATATAAAGATAAGTAGGACTCACTGATCTAGGTGATACAGTAATTAATTAAAACTGATATTTTCTGCTTTCCACTGTAAAGGAATTACTAGGAACTTTGGAACAAGCTAGGAAATCTCTGTGCTTTCAAGGAAACTTTGCAAGTCCCTACATACCAATGAAAAAGTTAGCAAGCGTCTTAACTTCCTCTATATTTGGGGCGTATATCAAGGATTCCCCTATGATTTCTTCTCTTGATTCAGAGTTGGCGGCCCTTACAGGTGAAAGTCTTGGTTACTTTTGTTGTAGAGACAGTGACCTGGTGCTTGTGCCACTTTTAAAATTAATTACTTTATTTCTGTTTTGGCTGTGCTGGGTCTTTGTTGCTGGGTGGGCTTTCTCTAGTTGTAGTGAGCAGAGGCTTCTTTCCAGTTGCAGTCGCTTCCCTTGTTGCAGACCTTGGGCTCTAGGCCACATGGGCTTCAGCACATGAGCTTAACAGTCAGGGCCCCTGGGCTCCAGAGCACAGGCTCAGTAGTTGTGGTTCATGGGCCTAGTTGCTTTGCAGCATGTGGGATCTTCCCGGACCAGGGATCAAACCCTTGTCTCCTCCATTAGGTTAGCAGTCAGGTTCTTTACCACTGAGCCAGCAGGGAAGCCCCTGTTCATGCATTTTTACTTCCCTCTTCCTTCATGTACCATTTTAAATAAAGTTTGTATAAGCAAAATGGTTAATGTCCCTTTTTTTTTTTTCTGTACCCATTTTTGTGTTATACCAGCAAACATGCACTGGGCCTACCTACTTGTTTTAGCTTTTTGCTTCTCACATGTAGATGAAAACAGTATTGAAAAGGATAATGGGCCAGATTTAAAGAGACTGAGCAAGACGTAGGGGGGCCTATGGTTTGCAGATGTGACTCAGCACCAAATAAAGCAGACAGATGAGTCAACACCACAGAGCCTGAATCAGAGTGTTCCAGGGATGAGAAAGGAAGATGCTAGTTGAAATGGGGAACCTCCTGGATCTCTTGCCCAAGCAAGACATGGTCTAGCTTCTGCTGAGGGAGAAGGTGGTGGCAAGCACGAAGGAGGGCTTTTCTTAATGGTTCTGTTACTAGAACCATGCAGTTGATTTCACTTGAACCATGTAAAGGTGACTTTGAGGTGGGTATATCATGTACTGAAATGAGAAATGTAGCTTTCTAGTTTTGGGACAAGGTTTCTTTAGGTATGAACTGAGAGTGTGATGTGCATATAGAGGAACCAGAAAACAAGGCTATGGATTGCATCAAAATTTAAAAGTAGTATTTACCAATGTACTTATGGAATACTGGACAAACTAGCCAAAATATGAACCTGGGAACATAGGAAACAGTAATTAGAGGCCAGTTATTCATGCTTAAAATATTCTTTTCTATACTTAGGGAAAAAAACAACCATGAACCCTAATTCTATTTCTAAATCGCTCTATGGCATTTAAATACAGTTTATACACACATGTCCAAGAGCACATCTGTTGTATAAAGAGGACTAGTTTCAAAATGGATTGATCCTGCTTTTGAATAGGTGGCATGATTTGAATATAATTCCTGTTGTGGATGCTTTAAGTTGTTAATCTTTCCATTAATTATTCCCGTGCATGTGAGAATGTTACTGTGGATTATGACAACCTTGGTTTGTGTTCTTTACCATTTGAAGATGTTTTGGTTTAGAAGTTGTGTAATGTATAATTTAAAGCAGGTGAATTTTGATATTTCAGGTTAATTTTGTTAGCACAGCAGAAAGCTGAACAGTAATTTGGTTATTTCATTTTCAGAAGGTAATTGAAGCAGATGCTGGTGAGGTCATTGGGGAATGAGCCATCTCCATTTCAATGACTCCATCATTTTTTTTTAAGTGGGAGGTATTTCCTTTTACTTTGCTAAATCAACTGCTTTTACTAGATAGCGAGAGAAATTTAATTTCTTTTAACCATAACTCTGAGCTTCTATAATCAGGATTTCAAGATATTTTTCTTTCATAACAGTAGATGTGGTTTAAATGGAAAAGTGTGCAATATGTACACATTAGGTATATGAAAACATAATTTTTCTGAGAATATATGGATTTTTAAAATTAAGAGAGTTACAAACACACATATTTACCTTTAAGTGCAATTTGCCCTGTCTTAACAGGGCATTGAAAATTTAAAATTTTTTTTTTAATTTTTTTTTTTAATTTTAAAATCTTTAATTCTTACATGCGTTCCCAAACATGACCCCCCCTCCCACCTCCCTCCCCACAACAACTCTCTGGGTAAAGCTGGTTGAGTTATAAACCTAATCTTTACCTTCTTCCTGTTTATTTTTAACACATAGGAAAATCTTTCTCTACTCTGAATTTGGTTTCCATATTATCTGACTAGTTCTTTCGCCTAATCAAAAGTAGACTTTATTTGTTGTTGCTCTTGTTCGGTCACTCAGTCATGTTCAACTCTTTGCAACCCCATGGACTGCAGCACACCAGGCTTTCCTGTCCTTCGCTGTCTCCCAGAGTTTGCTCAAGCTCATGTCCATTGAGTCAGTGATGCCATCCAACCATCTCCTCCTCTGTTGCTCCCTTTTCTTCCTGCCCTCAATCTTTCCCAGCATCAGGGTCTCTTCCAGTGAGTCAGCTCTTTGCATCAGGTGGCCTAAGTATTGGAGCTTCAACTTTAGCATCAGTCCTTCCAATGAATATTCAGGGTTGATTTTGTGTAGGATTGACTGGTTTGATCTCCTTACTGCCAAGGGATTCTCAAGAGTCTTCTCCAGCATCACAGTTCAAAAGCATCAGTTTGTCGGTGCTTAGCCTTCCTTACAATCCAACTCTTAACATTCATACATGACTACTGGAAAAACCATAGCTTTGACTAAACAGATCTTTGTTGGCAACGTAATGGCTTTGGTTTTTAATACACTGTCTAGATTTGTCATAGTTTTTCTTCTAAGGAGCAAATGTCTTTTAAATTCGTGGCCATCCACAGAGATTTTGGAGTCCAAAAAATAAAATTTGTCCCTGTTTCCATTTTTCCCCATCTATTTGTCTTGAAGTGATGGGAACAGATGCCATGATCTTAGTTTTTTGAATGTTAAGTTTAAGCCAGGTTTTTCACTCTCCTCTTTCACCCTCATCAAGAGGCTCTTTAGTTCCTCTTCACTTTCTGCCATAAGGGTGGTGTCATCTGCATATCTGAGGTTATTGATATTTCTCCCTGCAATCTGAATTCCAGCTTGTGCTTCATCCAGCCTGACATTTCTCATGATGTGCTCTGCATATAAATTAGATAATCAGGGTAATAGTATACAGCCTTGATATACTCCTTTCCCAATTTTGAACCAATTCATTGTTCCATGCCCAGTTCTAACTGTTGCTTCTTATCCTGCATATAGGCTTCTCAAGAGGCAGGTAAGGTGGTCTGATATTCTCATATCTTTAAGAATTTTCCATTGTTTGTTGTGATCCACACAGTCAAAGGCTTTAGCATAGTCCATGAAGCAGAAGTAGATTATTTTTGGAATCCCCTTGCTTTTTTCTGTGATCCCTCGGATGTTGACAATTTAATCTCTGATTCCTCTGCTTTTTCTAAACCCAGCTTGTACATCTGGAAGTTCTTGGTTCACGTACTGCTGAGGCCTAACTTGAAGGATTTTGAACATAATCTTGCTAACATGTGAAATGAGTGCAATGAGTTCAACAGTAGTTTAACTATTATTAGTTTGACTATTATTTGGCATTGCCTTTCTTTGAGATTGGAATTAAAACTGACCTTTTCCAATCCTGTGGCCACTGCTGAGTTTTCCAAATTTGCTGGCATATTGAACGCAGCACTTTAACAGCATCATCTTTTAGGATTTGAAATAGGTCAGCTGGATTTCCGTCACGTCCACTAGCTTTGTTGTTAGAAATGTGTATTCTTGCCACTGCTTCTTAATCTCTTCTGCTTCTGTCAGATTCAGGGCATCAGTTCTGGTAGACAAGTACCTGAAGAATTGTGGATGGAAGTTCATAACATGGTACACAAGGTGGTGACCAAAATTATCCCCAAGAAATGGAAATGCAAGAAGGCAAAGTGGTTGTCTGAGACGGACTTACAAATAGGTAAAGAAAAGAAGAGAAGCAAAAGGCAAAAAGAAAGGGAAAGATATACCCAACTGAAGGCAGAGTTCCAGAGAATAGGAAGGAGAGATAAGAAAGGCTTCTTAAGTGAACAATGCAAAGCAATAGAGGAAAACAATAGAATGAGAAAGTAGAGATCTCTTCAAGAAAATTGGAGATACCAAGAGAACATCGCCTGCAAAGACGGGCGCAACTTGGATAATAGCTGGTAAATTTATTTTTCCTGCATTCAGAAATCTAATGAGTGTCTCCATGGCTTTCTGTTTTTTAAAAATAACTTTATTCATGTATTTAGTTAGTTAATCTCATTCTTCCTTGGTACACAGCTTTTCTCTAGTTTCCACGCACAGGCTGTTAATTGCAGTGGCTTCTCTTGCTGCGGAGCCTGGGGCTCTAGCCAAGCAGGCTTCCATAGTTGGGGTATGGTGGACTCAGTAGTTATGGCTCCCGGGGCCTAGAGCACAGGCTCAACAGTTTTGGCCCAGAGGCTTAGTTCCTCCAGGCATGTGGGATCCTCCTGGACCAGGTACAGAATCCTTATCTCCTGCATCGCCAGGCAGATTCTTTACCATGGAACCACCAGGGAAGCCCCTCCATGACTTTCTTTCAGTGCACAGTTTCATAACAACTGAATTTTAAAGGCACATCATATAAGAATCTTCAGTCCCTCTCTGAATAGGTTTGACATGTAGAAGCACCAGGTTATCCAGTAACTTGGTAATGTTCTGGAGACTTGAAAGAAGTGATTGAGAGTTATCTTGATATCTCATTTTCTTCCTCCGTTCCTCCTCTTAACACAGGCACCATAACGAACTTCAGAAACATAAAATCTTTTAGTTGAAATACAGAGGTCATCTGGGCTACCACACCATGGCTGGAAACTCCACTTCATCCAACAAATTGGCCTTTTCCAGCCTGGATTTGAGCTTTCCCAGTCAGAGGCATGTTCCAGGGACTCCTAAGGATGTTTCTTGTTTAAAAAGCTCTTGTTAGTCAACAGTTGCTTTAAAATTTTTAGTTGAAATGTATTTCCTCTCAGATCGTAGGGGGAATGCTTTCAGTTTTTCACCACTGAGATGAGTATTTGCTGTGGGTTTGTCACGTGTGTGCGTGTGCTCAGTTGTGTACGACTCTTCACGACCCCATGGATCACAGCCCGTGGGATTTCCTAGGCAAGAATACTGGAGTGGCTTGCCATTTTCCTCCTCCAGGGCATCTTTCCGCCCCAGGAATCAAACCCATGTCTCCAGCACTGGTAGGTGGATTCTACCACTGAGCCACCTGGGAAGGCCAGGTCCGACTGAGTGCTCACTCAGTTGCTCAGGCGTGTCCTCTCTTTGCGACCCCGTGGACTGTAGCCCACCAGGCTCCTCCGTCCATGGGATTTCCCAGGCAAGAGTACCGGAGGGGCTTACCATTTCCTTCTCCAGGGGGTCTTCCTGACCTGGGTTGTCATATATGGCCTTTGTTATGTTGAGGTAGGTTCCTTCTATGCCTACTTTCTGGAGACTTTTCATCATAAATGGGTGTTGAATTTTGTTGAAATCTTCCTCTGCACCTGTTAGGGTGGTCATATGGTTCTTGCCTTTCAGTTTGTGAATATGGTATATCACACTTATTGATTTGTAGATATTGAAGAATCCTTGCTTCCCCGGGATAAAGCCCACTTGATCATGGTGTATGATCCTTTTAATGTGTTGTTGGATTCTGTTTGCTAGAATTTTTTGAGGATTTTTGCATCTGTTCATCAGTGACATTGGCCTGTAATTTTCTTTTTTTGGTGGCATCTTTGTCTGGTTTTGATGTCAGGGTGATGGTGGCCTCATAGAATGAGTTTTCCATAGAATGGGTTTTCTTTTTTCTGCAATTTTCTGGAAGAGTTTGAGCAGGATAGGTGGTAACTCTTCTCTGAACTTTTGGTAGAATTCACCTGTGAGGTCATCTAGCCCTGGGCTTTTGTTTGTTGAAATATTTTTTTAATCACAGCTTCAATTTCTGTGCCTATGATTAGTCTGTTCATAACTTCTATCTTTTCCTGTTCCATTTTGGAAGGATATAGTTTTCTAAGAATTTGTCCATTTCTTCGAGGTTGTCCATTTTATGGCATATAGTTGCTCATAGGAGTTTCTTATGATCCTTTGTATTTCTGCATTGTCTGTTGTAACTTCTTTTTCATTTCTCATTTTATTGATTTGAGTCCTCCTTCTCTCTCTTTTTTTTTGATGAGCATGGCTAAGGGCTTGTCAATTTTGTTTATCTTCTCAAAGAACCGGCTTTTATTTTATTGACCTTTAGCTATTGTCTCCATTTTTTTTTTCATTTATTTCTGCTCTGATTTTTATAATTTCTTTCCTCCTGCTACCTTTAACTTATTTTACTTTTTGCCGGTTACTTAGGATCCACGCAAAATAAATCAAATCCCTCTTTCATATATTATTGTATGTATTTGAAGATAACATCGTATTCTCTCTGAACCTTCTCTTTTTCAGGCTGACTATCCTGTTTCTAAGTATCCTCACTTAAAATAGTTTTCAGATTCTTCACTATCTTGGTATGGTTTTCATTAATGTATTTGGAGAAATATTACTTGTTTTACTTTTGTTAATACAGTGGTATAATTCATTAATTTATTGACAGTCATTCACACTAAGGGAAAAGAGTGTTTTCCTTCATCCATTATTCCAATTTTACTGAAAGTTTGAAGCCTGATTTTTAACATCAAACATATTTGCTGTCCATTCTGCTGCTGCTGCTGCTGCTGCTGCTGCTGCTGCTGCTGCTGCTGCTGCTGCGTCGCTTCAGTCGAGTCTGACTCTGTGCGACCCCATAGACGGCAGCCCACCAGGCTCCCCTGTCCCTGGGATTCTCCAGGCAAGAACACTGGAGTGGGTTGCCATTTCTAGCTTGGGCCAAATTATACAGGCTGAACAACAGGCTTGCTATGTCCTTATCCACATAGGGATAAAAATGCTGAATTGGAGAGCTGAATGCATTATGGCATATTTGTACTATTAGTAGTTAAATAATTATCTTTAAGTTTTTCAACTTGCTGTGACTCAATTTTCTCTCAGTTCACTTAACCAAAATCTCTAGCTCAGCTCTTTCCATCCTACTTTCATTAATGAGAAGCTAGCCACAGACATTTTCAAGAGCCTAAGTGAAAACTTGTTATATTGCCTCCTGTGACATGAGCATCAATATGCCGAATCTAGCAGCCTATTAAAGAGAGAATTATTTTAGTTCATATTCATTCATTTTAGCATACCCATGGTGTCTCCCAGTAGCCAATAATTCATCTTTAAGTAATCCCAAATGATTTGTCTAACATCTGTCAGTTTACTTTTCTGGGAGTGGGTATCAAGCTGCTTTTACTGTGTCATTTCTAGAATCTGTTTTGTTCCTTTTTTAAATCAGGATCTTTTTTTTCCCCTAATCTTTCTCCATGATTCTTCAGTGATTACTAGTAGTAGTTTTACTACTCAAGGAGTTACTGCTTATAGGGCTAGAGACTTCATCCTGGGTTTCGTTTTTTCGTTAGCCATGGGTGCGCTATGCTTTTTAGTTTTACACTTAGTCTGTTTGATAGAGCTGCAGATTAGGATTGAACGAGATCTACTTTCTCTCTCTTATAACTTCATTCAGGGTGCCATAGGCAGTGGGCTTATTACTTCTTGTCTCTTCACCCTCTCAACATCCCTGAAATTTTCCTGTTACTTTCTCCTGTGCATTGTTTACAAACTTCTGTTAACTCTGATCTTCGGCTGTCCATCGTTGGTCTCATGGGTTTCTGTCGTTTGCTTTTTGCTTTTGTTTGAGTTTCATTATGTGCCTTTCTGCATCCTTTATTTATGTCCATTGAAAACATGGGTTCATCAGGAAGCATTTGTTTCTGGAGATGCTTTTTGCTTTGCTTCTTCAACAGGCTCATCCGTGGTATAGTTGGCAGAATTTGTTTTGAAAGAGCATATACCTCTTGAGCCATTTCCCTTTTAGACTCTGGCCTTGAAGTCACACTCATCTGTCCTTTCCCGCAGCAGACATTTGTAGGAATGCACAATCCAGTGTAATAACAGGATACTTGTAAAGTAGTAACAATGGAATAATACTGGAAGTAATGTGACTGTCAAGTGCTCTGAGTGTGAGGCAGAAGAAGTGACTGCTCAAAAGAGCCAGGGTATCATCATCAAAGAGGTGACATGGGGCTGTCTTCAGACACCAGAAGGTGAGAGTGAGGGTGGAAACCCTTGCAGATGCGTGGTCACATGAATGTGCCTGGGAATGCGTGTGCCTGGGACACTGGGAGAGATCTCCTTACATCAGTGGCATCAGTATCTAACTGTATACTTCAATATCTTCCTTTTGAGTTACAGTCACAATCTTTAGCTGAAAGGTAAAGAGAAAACATTGCTGAAGATCCAAATTCACAAGATTCCTCCCCAGAACTTCCAAGTCACTTGAGAATTGTTTCAGGATTTTTCCCATTGTAGATGAGTCCCTTGACCATGTGTCTGGACAAGTTCCTCCTGACTGATGGTTTTAATAAGTGTTAGGAGGATCTCTGCCACTTTGTCCTAACTAACCCAGCCTGGTCAGTTTTTGGTTGCTTCCAAGTGCTTTACTCTTTTGTCTTTTAACTATTATAGCAATCAGTAAAGCAAGCACTGAATTAATTTATTACTTGCTAGATAAGAAATTGTTCACTAATTCATTGGTAATGCTAATGAAGGATTGAAGTTTGCCTTCTGAAGAGGAAGAATAAGCCCACAAACTATTGGTTTTAACAAGTCTCCTTTGTCATTGGTCAGTTAAGAGGCTTCATTTATGGTCTGTGAGGGTCTAGTGTACCAAACCTGCTCACAAGTTGAGTTTTTAATTTTTTCAATATTTAAAATTTTATTGGCGCATAGTTGGTTTACAGTGTGGTGCTAGTTTCTGCTGTACAGCCACGTGACTCAACTGTACATATATATATTCTTTTTCATAAGTTTTTTCCCTTTGTGGTTTGTTACACGATATTGAATATCGCTGTCTGTGCTATACAGTAGGACCTTGTTGCTTATCCATTCTGTATATACTAGCTTGCATCTGCTAATTCCAAACTCCCAATCCTTCCTCCTACCCCATACCCTCTGGGCAACCACAAGTCTGCTCTCTGTATCCGTGAATCTGTTTCTGTTTCTTGGATATGTTCATCTGTGTTGCATTTTAGATTCCACGTGTAAGTGGTACTATCGTATGGTATTTGTTAATCTCTTTCTGACTAGAAGTTGAGTTTTTAAAATCAGCTGTGGCTGATGGACTGCTCAAAATTCACAACCGGTTATAGTGAAACAATGCACTAAGTTTATCTGCTGGGAAAGTGCTGTTCCGAGTGGGGAGTTCTTTGGCAGGACTCCTGAAGGACAGCTAGGCTCTCAGCAGCTTCTGTTGTTTTCCCATAGTCAGGCCGGACTGGCTCTCGCACCAGTGTGACGTCATCACCCTGTGTCTCCCACGTGGTACAGCCTCTGAGCCTGCTCCCCCAAGCCCCGCCCCACTGCATGTTCTGCCCACCAAAATTCTCTTACTAGTTTTGCTTCTGTGTGGAGCCACTGAATAACTTTCTTTCTCACATCTCATATAAATTATTTTCTAACTTCTAGAAATTAATGAAGCAAATTAATTTTTTTAAGATAAAATTTTGCTCCCATCTTTGTTACTATAGAGTGAATTGGTTGGTCCTAGAAATTCAGTGACTTGTTAATAATTTGAGGTCGTAAATTTAAGTGAGTCTCATAGTTTAACCTCATTGTGGAGAAAGTGATAAATTAAGCAAAATGCAGAAACCAAGGAAAGACAAGTGTGATCACACGCAGACACATAACAAATTTTGTTGTGTAGGCAGACAGCTAAAACGTTTAAAAGGAATAAGGGGGCAGGTCTTTTGTGTGAGGCTGGAGGCAGGAGCTGCTCAGGGGGGGCTTCAGTACCCTCCCCCATGCCGCTGCCATCAGCACGCCCCCTTGCCACCTGAATAAACCTGCAGTCCTGAAGGAAGGAGTCTGCCTGCTTAGCAGGTGCAACTTTAAGGCAACTCCGCTTTTGTGCAACTTTTCACAAAAGTGAAAAGTGGAAGTGTTAGTCACTCCATTGTGTCTGACTCCTCCTGACCCCATGGGCTGTAGCCCACCAGGCTCCTCTGTCCATGAGATTCTCCAGGTAAGAATACTGGAGTGGGTTGCCATTCCCTTCTCCAGGGGATCTTCCCAACCCAGGGATTGAACCTGGTCTCCTGCATTGCAGGCAGATTCTTTACCATCTGAGCTATCAGAGAAGTCCAAGACAATTCCCCAAGTCTTCCTCAACTCTTCCAAAATTCAGTTCTGCTCTTCAGTCCTTCTTGCAGAGAAATTATAGTTATTGCTAGCTTCAGTAAGGCCTCTTTCCCTCTCTTTCTTCCCTCCTTTTTGGTGATTCCACAAAGTTGCTTCCTCTGAGAAATAATAATGGCCCTTAAAAAAAAAAACACAAAACCTGGAAGTTAAGCTGTGATGTTTTCATTGTTCTTCAAAAATCATAATCCATACAAATATATTTGGTAAGCAGATTATCGAGAAACCATAGAGAGTCTTTAAAAATAAGACATACTTTGATACGTAGTAAGACAGTGTTAAAAGGAACATGTGGGTGGTTTCTTTTTGTTTTTTAATAAGCAAAAACTATTTCGCTTTAACTGGGGAAAGCAAGCACTCAGAAAACACATAGCTCTGTGTCTGAAGTCACTAGATGCAACTAAAGTGACTTAAAAATACAAATAATACTTATTAAATCTGTGTGGACATAGGACAGTCCTCTGCAACTATAAGAAAATTCTAAGAAACTTCAAAATATACATAACGAAGATTTTTTGGTTTTCTGAGTAATCAATCTCCATGTGATTTTTAAAAATTTTTATTCACTTATTTATTCAGACTGTACCAGGTCTTCATTGCTGTGCGTGGGCTTTTCTCTTGTTGTGGTGAGCAGGGGCTACTTGTGGTTTGCAGGCTTCTCGTTGAGGTGGCTTCTCTTGTTGTGGAGCACGGGCTGTAGGCACGTGGGCTTCAGTAGTGTGGCATGCGGGCTTAGTTGCTTTGCAACATGTGGAGTCTTTTTGGACCAGGGATTGAACCCATGTCCCCTGCATTGGCAGGGAGATTCTTAACCACTGGACCACCAGGGAAGGCCCTCAATATGATTTAAATTTGTTATTTACCTTGTTTTTAAAATTTTTTATAGGCATTTAGGGCCAAAAAACACCTCAGAAACTACTTAAGCTAATTTCTTGGTAGAGATGAGTTCCTGAGTCTTGAGAGGCTGTTATTTAAACAGGGTCAGTTAGTGACTAGTTAGGAATTTCCATTCATTCATTCCACAAATGTATATTTTGATTCTGTTGTGTATCCTGTCTACTGTGCAAAGAAAGCACTGAATCTACAGTGGTCGTTAAGACAGACATTGTCCCTCATCTCACATTCTGTTGGGGGAATCAGCTATTAAACAACTAATTGCAGTAATCATTACTCAATTATGCTGTTGCATTCAGAAAATGAAGATCATGGCATCCAGTCCCATCACTTCATGGGAAATAGATGGGGAAACAGTGGAATCAGTGTCAGACTTTATTTTGGGGGGCTCCAAAATCACTGCAGATGGTGATTGCAGCCATGAAATTAAAAGACACTTACTCCTTGGAAGAAAAGTTATGTCCAACCTAGATAGTATATTCAAAAGCAGAGACATTACTTTGCCAACTAAGGTCCGTCTAGTCAAGGCTATGGTTTTTCCTGTGGTCATGTATGGATGTGACAGTTGGACTGTGAAGAAGGCTGAGCACCGAAGAATTGATGCTTTTGAACTGTGGTGTTGGAGAAGACTCTTGAGAGTCCCTTGGACTTCAAGGAGATCCAACCAGTCCATTCTGAAGGAGATCAACCCTGGGATTTCTTTGGAAGGAATGATGCTAAAGCTGAAACTCCAGTACTTTGGCCACCTCATGCGAAGAGTTGACTCATTGGAAGAGACTCTGATGCTGGGAGGGATTGGGGGCAGGAGGAGAAGGGGACGACCAAGCATGAGATGGCTGGATGGCATCACGGACTCGATGGACGTGAGCCTGAGTGAACTCTGGGAGATGGTGATGGACAGGGAGGCCTGGCGTGCTGCGATTCATGGGGTCGCAAAGAATCGGACACGACTGGGCGACTGAACTGAACTGAACTGAAGTGCTGCAAAGTAAAAGTAGATGGCAACACAGAGTCTGTGGTAGGGAGAGCTAACCAAATCTGAGCATTAGGGAAGGGTTTCTTGAGGAAGTGACGTTTGGTCTCTTGAGGGGTGATAGAGATGAGGTAGTGAAAGAGCGATGGGATTCATTCCTGATGGAGGGAGAGCTTGTATAAAGACGGAAGGTACAATGAGTAGGAAATAGCAATAGTGGAATGTGGAGATTGAAATGGAGCAGGATCCAGGGGCCAGTTTTCCATGTAAACAACTTAGTGAATAGTGGAACCTCCAGTAAGATAGGAAACACCTCCAGGAAACCAGCGTCTGGGGAAACAAACCGTCAGGTTCAGTTTTGCTCATTTTGAGTTTGCTGTACTATGAGAAGAGTGCATAGAATTACAGAGTAGGTGATCGGATCCACAGAGAAGAAGCTCGGAGCAGAATTCTGAGCTGGAGGTAGAAAGCTGAGAGTTAGCATTTGGGGGGTAAAAATGGAAGCCATGGGCAGTGGGTCTTCTGAGAAGAGTGTGAGGAGGCAAGTCCCTCAGCTGATTTATTCTTGATCTTCTCCATCACAGTTACTAAGCAAGACCACCCATTCATTTAAGCCAAAAATCTGGGAGTCCATTTTAACCTTCTTTCTGTGCTCAGCTGGTAAAGAATCTGTCTGCAATGCAGGAGGCCTGGGTTCAACCCCTGGGTTGGGAAGATCCCCTGGAGAAGGGAATGGCTACCCACTCCAGTATTCTTGCCTGAAGAATCCCCATGAACAGAGGAGCCTAATGGGCTACAGTCCATGGGGTCGCAAACAGTCAGACACGACTGATCAACTAACACTTTCACTGTCTTCCAGCAAAGCTGGTGAACTTCACCTCTAGAACATAATCTGAATCTGTCCACTTCATCTCCTAATTTCCACTACCTGTCTTCTGAATTGCTGCTGTAGCCTTTGACTAGCCTCCTCACTTCTGCTCTTGCCCTTGACAACCCCTTCTTTACATAGGAGCCAGAAAAAACCTGTTAAAACACACATCAGGTCATCTCATTCTCTGTGTTAAATCCTCTGGTAGCTTTTCATAGCCCTTGACATAAACTAAAACTCTAAAGTCCTTACTCTGGTACCAAGCCTGCATGTCTCAGCTTCTGACCTCTCTGATCTCATTTATCAGTGTTCATCTGTTACCGGTGACCTTCCTCCTGAATACACACACACAGGGGGATAGAGATGAAGAGGCCCCTCTACACCAGGAGGGGAGGTGTCAAGACGGCCAGAAAACATCTGGTTAGTAGTGTTGGTTACAGCTGAAGGGACAAACGAGACCAGAATTAGAAATTACCTACTGAGGCCTCAGAAACCCTGGCCCCTGCTGGTTGCATCATCAGTGCTGAGCCCTGTGCGGGGCATTTCCTGAAGCCAGCTGCTCTGTGACTCCGCTGTCCCTCGGAGAAGTGTGTAATCCTGTGCCACTAAGAAGCTTGGTGTCCTAACTGGTCAAGGTCACTGCACACTGAAGCATTATTCTTGGTGGCACAAAAAATAGGGAATAGAGGAACAAAGAAATAAGTGAGAAAAACCTCTGTTTTTACCAGTTGTGGAGACTCACCCTTTTTTCATGATTCGAAACAACAGTGATACCAATAAGAAATTCAAATGGTATAAAATAGTGTAGCACATATAATTTTTGAAGTCCTCTGACCTTCTTTTTTCCCCCTCTCCTCTGCAATTTATTCCCCAAAGGTAACTTGGAGAACAGAATTATACCTATCTTTTCAGAACTATCCATGCATATATAATCATGTTTTCTCTTACTTACTACTATGTATAGACATCTTTCCATGATGCTTCCTTTTCTTTTTTTTTTTGCTGCTACAGTGGTGCATTGAATTGCATTGTATACATATCTCTGTGTTTTTGTGCAACTATTTCTGTAGAAGCAACTCCTAGCAGTGATCAAAGCCTACATACAGTTAAAATTTTTATAATGACTCCAAATTGCCCTCCAGAAAGTTGTCTGAGTTTGCACTCCCACAAGCAGTATTTTTCATAGGATATTACCATTCTTCTGTGAAACGCATGTTTTTTAAAAGTGGTTACTTGGAAATGTCTTGGTCTATTACGTTTCTCCCTCTTCCTTCCTTTCCTTTTCCTGTCTTTTTGTTTTTCTTTCTTCTTTCTCTCCTTCCTTTCTCTTTCCCCTGCCTCCTTTTCCATCCATCCAGTCATCAGCATGTGCTAAGAGGCTCTTCCACAGCGGACAGTGTGCTGTGACAGCGCTAAATGGCCTAGTGTCTCCTTGCGGAGATGAAAACGGATTCCATGCCTGCCTGCCCAGGCCCCAGAGGAGATTCTGCAGGCACTCAGCTGTGTTTGAGAGCAATGAGCATAATAGAAACCCATGCATATCTTGTGTGAAGAGAAATGGAAGGGACTGGAGGTATTTAGCTGGAAGAAGAAAAAAAAACTTGGTGTGAGATTGGGTGTCCTCTCTGTCTCATATTTTGAAAGGCCTGCACACAAGGAGCAGGAATCTCAGTTCTCTGTGGTACAAGGAGAAGTCAAACCAAGGCAGGGGAGCTTCAGAGGCAGGTTCTGGTGCTCAGTTTCATGAAGAACTTTATAAATGCCTTTGATTTACTTACAAGCCCTTCTCGTTCAGTTAGTGTTCCTTCTCACGCAAGCGGGAAAAAAAGTCTCCAAGAGTAGTCAGGACACAAAGAACGGAGGACTTCTGGGTTCAGCCACCACCTCTCTCAACTGTTCCCTCTTCACTCTCAGACCCCACAGGGAGCTGCCAGGGCGGCTGTAGACCCTCATTATGTGGTGATAAGCAGACTGCCTCTGCGCTAGCCTCACGTCTTCCTGGGTGGGAAAGAGCTTATCTCGTGGTTCAACTTAAGAGTTGCCCTGACTAAACTGTGAAAACTCCCTTCTGGAACAAAATCAAAGATAAAACCCAAACAACTCTAGTTTGGGAAAGGCAGCTGGGAAGGGGCGCACAGTGGTCAGTGGTCTGCTGTCCTTGGCCCGTCTTGCTGGACAGGAAGAGCAGGTTCTGCTGCTCTGGGAGCGGGTCAGTTCCCTGCACAGCCTGAGGGCAGCCCCAGTTCTGCCCAGAGCCGCTTGTCCACTGTTTGGACAACAGGTGGGAAGAGTCTTCTGGGAATCGGAGTTCCCTAGCATCCGTCTTCTGATGGCAGAGATTCCGGGACCAAGCACTTCCTTTGGGAGTTGAGCGATTACAAGTCCACTTTGTTTGACAAATCAAAGATTTTTTTTTTCCTGGCAATACAATTCCATTAAAACATTTAGCAGGCTTTCATTATGTTTTCATTGGCCAAGTACCAAGGCTGAAAACCAGAACCATAGACTTGGCGGAGCCATGGTCTTTGGATGAAGATAGAATTTGGCTTGGGAGTTTTGGGTTTCTCAGAGGCTTCCCTTGTGGCTCAGCTGATAAAGAATCCACCTGCAGTGCGGGAGACCTGGGTTCAATCCCTGGGTTGGGAAGATGCCCTGGAGAAGGGAAAGGTTACCTACTCCAGTATTCTGGCCTGGAGAATTCCATGGATCGTATAGTCCATGGGGTCACAAAAAGTCGGACATGACTGAATGATTTTCACTTCACAGCTGTGAGCTGGTCCTCAGCCCATTTCCTTACTGTTGAGGACGGCAGAGGATGAGATGGTTAGATGGCATTGCTGACTCAATGGACATGAATCTGAGCAAACTCCAGGAGATAGTGGAGGACAAGGAGGCCTGATGTGCTGCAGTCCATGGGGTCGCAAAGAGTTGGATGCGACTGAGCAACAGCAGCAACACCTGAGTCTCTGCTTCAGGGCAGTGAAAGTCAGTGGCCTGAGTTGGAGAGGCACTGTTGATTTCCTTCTTAGGGGCCCTGAACTGTATTTCTGCTGCGTCTGTACAATGGGGCCATCATCATGTGTGTCTAGCAGAGGGAATAAGTTGGAGGTATTTGGGAAGGACTTCTCACAAATACTCATCTGAGAACAGCCGAGCCCCCTACTTTCCTTGTAGCAACTTTAGATTGGGGCAGATACTTTGGCTTTCCCGCCTTTGCAAGACACCAGCTCACCCTACTCTTAGTGGCTTTCCAGGTGGCACTAGTGGTAAAAAACCCACCTGCCAGTGCAGGAGACTAAGAGACACGAGTTCGATCCCTGAGTCAGAAATATCCCTTGGAGAAGGGCATAACAACCCACTCCAATATTCTTGCCTGGAGAATCCCATGGACAGAGAACCTTGACAGGCTATGTTCCATAGGGTCGCAAAGAGTCAGACAAAACTGAAGTGACTTAGCACACATATACTCTTAGTGACTGAAATCACAAACAAAGATTTTCTCTTAATGGAATGTTATTTTTATCTAGCTCTAATTTTAGCAGATCAGTTACAGCCTAAACTTGTTTCTTTTTGTAAGGCTAAATAAGTGGACAGTTCAGTCCAGAATCCTGAAAATTCTCTCAGGTCCCTTAATGATGCAGTCCTTATAGACACACGATCTAGTTTTAGGATACAGCGAACATCTGTTTTATTGTCACATGACACGGATGGCCAACTTCCCAGCTGCTGTCCAACATCAACTCAGCCAGTGCACGTTTTGGGTTCATTCGTGTGTATTCACATAATAGTCTGAGCTCTCTTTTGGGGGTGGTGATGTCGAGTAAACAGAAAACCAGCTTAGGGGAAAAAAAGTAAGGCTTCCTTGGTGGCTCAGATGGTAAAGAATCTGCCTGCAATGCAGGAGACCCGGGTTCCATCCCTGGGTTGGGAAGATCCCCTGGAGAAGGGAATGGCAACTCCATTACTCTTGCCTGGAGAATCCCATGGACACAGGAGACTGGTGGGCTACAGCCCATGGGTTCTCAAAGAGTTGGACACGACGGAGCGACTAACACGTCCACTTTCATTTTTATAAGTTAAAAAGTCCTGGGATAGATTTTAGATTTGACTTAAGGAGTACCTTGATTTGAGACCCAAATAATGTCATCCTGACTCAGTTTCTTTGTAGATAAGCTCTTCCATTGTTTTGACTTCCTTCCCAGGTTTTATGCTTGGTAAACCCTGAGAGTACAGGATCTCCTCTGTGTTAACAGTAGGCAGGGTGAGTGTGTTACCGGTGAGTCCTGAGATTCACTCGGATTGGAGCAGCTTAGGTCGTGTGCTCTTTCTGGGCTGTTGTGTAGACGGCGCCTCAGTAGTCTGATTGGCCTGGGTGGGATTCAGTTGACCTTTTACCAACATAAGAGTTATGGGCGCCAACCTTCCATGTAGTCAGAAACCCTGCATAACTTAGAGTTGGCTCTCCACATTTGCAGTTCCTCTGTATTAACAGTTCTGCATCTGTGGGTTCACCCCTTCTCCCATCATGTAGGGCATAGTACTGTCTGTTGAAGACACCCCCATATAAGTGGACCCATACAGTCCAAATTTAAATTCTTCAATTGTATTGAACTGTATTTTTTGTCCTTGGAGCTGGGGTGGAACCTTCCCCAGATACAGTATTAAATGTAGGGGGAGGGTATATTTATTGAAAATTGGTCCTTGATGGCAAAACAAGGAGGAAAAGATTATAGGGGAGGTCAACAAAAGTCTACTATAAATATCTATAGTGTGTCAAATACTGAACTAGGTGCTGGAGTTGAAGTTTTAAATCAAAGAATAATACATGTTGAATCTTGGTGAATTTCTAATCACTGGAGTGTATTGAAGGAGTCTGTAAATATAATAATTAATCCCATCATTGGATAATTCAATGAGCTTTCCTACCTGAAGTGTTATGATTTGTGCTTCTTGGAAAACAAAATAGAAAAGATAATTTTTTTATTGGCTTAGATAATTATTTTATCATTTTAAATGATTACTCTTACTATTTTAGAATTTTTAATATTGTGACAGCTTTCCGTAGAATTCTGAAACTCAGTTTAGTGCTTTCTTTAGTATCACAAGTCCCCTAAAACAATATCTGAATATAGAGGAATAATATATATTGATGAAAACACCTTACTTTTTGTGTGTAAAATAGTTTCACTAAGGATATAACAATTGATAAATACTGAATTTTAGTTTTTGCCCATGTTCTTGTAAAATTGTAATCTGTAGTACATGGGTTAAATATTGGGCCTTGCTTTTTGCTGATTGGGGCTTCTTTGCTCTAATCCATGTAAATAGCAGTGAAACTTTGACTTTCATTTGAACTGTAGCTAGTATACCCCCTGCTGAGAGTCTCAATGAGAGTTAAAAAACATATTTGTCTTCCTTCATCTTATGAAATATTGTTATCATGATATTTTGATTTTGTTCAGAAGCCTTCTTTCAATCTCAGCCAAAATAAAGTCCAGTTGACTTTTCTTATGGCTTTATACAGGAACGTGCAAATCCACAGGAAATTTGATTGATTATTATTCCAATATTGTAAACATGTAAAAGAGTTCTATGATATGTAAGAAAATTAAGAATTTCTCAGATCAGAATATTTAAAACTACATAAAAAAAGGCAAATATATATGTGAGATTACTTTGCCTTTTATCAACTACTATTAAAAAATCAAAAAGAAAGTGTAATAAAATCAAAGTGAAAGTTTCTTGGTAAAGATTGTCCTTGGAGAGAGGATGGTTTGATTACTCAGTTAGTGGCATATAATGAATTTTGTTTCTCCTCCCTGTACCAAGTGACATATTAGGTATGAGGAAGAGTTAATGTTGATAAAGTCCACTTGTCTTTCTCTGGGGAAATAGGCAAAGTGTTCAAGTGGTGAGGGAGTTGTTAGGTCTCAGTGTAGTTGTCCCCCACTAAGCGCCTTACAGTCTTTTAAATTAGTATCTTGATGTTGAGTGGAGTTTAATTTCTGTCGTATGAATATCAAGCAACTTCACTTGTGGTATTAGTCCCTTAGTGTACGTGACATGATGGGACTCAAGGATTTTAACAATTTGTGGGTTTGAGATAGGTAACTTATAATCAACCTGCTTTATTATTGCAGCCCTTAATTCTTATCTATTCATTCATTCATTCACACCCCACCTTGTTCCACAGAAATTTCAGATACCTTATAAAAAGTACATTTATGAATCTCATCTATATGGGCAGACTTGTTTTGGCCCAGTCCCAGCATTAAGTCACATTCAAAGAAATAAGTATGACAGTGAAAATATTTAAAAATAATTCAAGTATTTACTTCACCTTTCAGAAAACATCCAAGAGGGGAGTAAATGCATTATATATAATGCTGCTGCTAAGTTGCTTCAGTCGTGTCTGACTCTGTGCGACCCCATAGACGGCAGCCCACGAGGCTCCTCTGTCCCTGGGATTCTCCAGGCAAGAATACTGGAGTGGGATGCCATTTCCTTCTCCAATATTAGAACTTTAAAAAATCCTTTCCCCATCTCTCTGAACAAAGCTGTCAGTTATCCTCCCAAACTTTCTCTGACTTCTTGAAACACAGTGTTCAGTCATCCAGTGATGCCCTACTCTTTGTAACCCCACGGACTTCAGCATGCCAGGCCTCCTTGTCTTTATCTCCCGGAGTTTGCCCAAGTTCATGTCCATTGCATAGATGATACCATCTAGCCATCTCATCCTCTGATACCCTCTTCTCCTTCTGCCCTCAATCTTTCTTGGCATCAGGGTCTTTTCCAATGAGTCAGTTCTTTGCATCAGGTGGCCAAAGGATTGGAGCTTCAGCTTCAGCATCTGTCCTTCCAAAGAGTATTCAAGGTTGATTTCCTTTAAGATGGACTGGTTTGATCTCCTTGCTGCCCAAGGGACTCTCAGGAGTCTTTTCCAGCACCACAGTTCAGAGGCATCAGTTCTCTGATGCTCAGCCTTCTTTACAATCTAACTCTCAAAACTGTACATAATCAGTGGGAAGACCATAGCCTTGAGTATACGAACCTTTGTTGGCAGAGTGATGTCTCTGCTTTTGAACACTGTCTAGGTTTGTCATAGCTTTCCTGACAAGAAATAATCATCTTCTGAATTCATGGCTGCAGTCACCACGGGCCTCTGCAAATCCAGGCAGTCCTCTCTTTCCCCTTCTTTGTTAGGTGTCTTTTCTTCTGTTTCTTCTCTCACTGTATGTTCTTCTCCATTTCTCTCCTTCTTCTAATTTATTTCCCACACTTCTGTCAATAAACCCAGAGCCAAAGAAAGGGGGAAAAACTGAGACTCAAACCCAGAGTTCCCTTTAGGAGGTACCACAGGCAGTGAGGTTGCAATTATCCACATATTAGTATATGTTTTTCTTTGTCGCCCTTATTAAAAAATTGTAAAATACTAATTAGAAACTGAAAGTTGTAGTTGACTGAGAACTACAGTTGACCTTTGAGCAAACATGCATTTTAATTGCTCTGTCCATTTATATGCAGATTTTTAAAAAATAAAGGTACCATCAGCTCTCTGAACCTGCACATTCTACACCCCTGGATTCACTCAGCTGTGGATCTAAGAATTAATACAGGATCCAAGGTTGGTTGAATCCACGGATGCACAACTAGCCAATATGGAGGGCCAAATGTGGGATTTGCACATCCATGAATTTTGGTATCTGGTTGCAGATCCTAAACCAGTCCCCCAAGGATACTGATAGAGGAGTACTTGATGTTTGGTGGTATAAAGGGACTCCTTTCCATGTTGTTGTTCAATCGCTAAGTCTTGTCCGACTCTTTGTGACCTCATGGACTGTAGCATGCCTGGCCTCCCTGTCCCTCACTTATCTCCTGGAGTTTGCCAAGTTCATGTCCATTGACTCTGTGAGGCCATCCAACCATCTCATCCTCCCTTCCATACATCAGTGGAGCATATACCAGTTCCCCAGGTACAAAGCCCTTATTTCTAAAATTATATACGATTTACAACCTAGATAAAAGGAACACTGATAAACAAAACAAGTAGGGGTAGTGTCTTTAACGTCCATAATAGCAGTTTATTGAAGTGACTGTGAGTGAAAATAGAGGATTTGATGCCAGAACATGACGCAAAGACATTCTGTAGTAGGCCAACACAACGTAGTCGGCTTCCTGATGATCTGAATTGACCTAAGAATAAAACCTTGTGCTCTCCATAGCAAAACATGCAAACAGTGCCTTTAGGGACCAGAGTGGTGGTGTAAGTGAGTGGGTGCCGAGTGGTAGCTGCCATCCTTCAGCCTGGGGTCACTGTACAGACGGACGGGACTGGTGGCCACACAGCTCGGCCGCTGTCACAACGGGTAGCTGCTCGTTCTCCCTGCCACCCTGTTTTGTCATTTGGGGTTCTGGTCCAGTGCCACTGTGTCTTCTAATGCTTCAAGGTGAACCTGAAACCCAATTTACTTTTTGACCTCAGCTTGTGGGATCTTAGTTCCCCAGCCAGAAATTGAACCCACATCTTCTGCATTGGAGGCCCAGAGTGTTAAAACTGCTGGTCTGCCAGGGAAGTCCCCTGGATTCTGGATTTTAGTGTGAAATATCCCCATTTTAAATGCTCAGTCATTAAGTCATTTGGGCTTTCCTGGTCTCTCAGTTGGTAAAGAATCTGTCTGCAATGCAGGAGACCTAGGTTTGATCCCTGAGTAGGGAAGATCCCCCAGAGAAGGAAATGGCAATCCACTCCAGGATTCTTGCCTGGAAAATTCCATGTACAGAGGAGCCTGAAGAACTACAGTCCATGGAGTCTCAGAGTCGGACATGACTTAACAAGTAAACCACCACCTGGGCTAAGCAGAACTTGCCAGCATGCCTTCAGTCATCCAGCTCTCATCATAGGAAAGTGTAGCCTGCCTGTTTTTCATGCAGATCTTTATCAGTCTCAGCACCATTGTCTCTGCTGTGCTCAAAATGGGCTCTCTGGCAAAGTCTAGAATCTGATATTCTCAGATTCTCCAATATCAGCTGGGTGTCCAGCCATTCAGTCCAGTTCTGGTCCTAGCACGTCTCTGAGTCAGTGTCAGACTCCACAAGCTGAAGGGCTCAGTTTCTCATGACTGCCCTCACTCCAGATGCTGCTTGTGAAGTTCCACATCCTTAGTCAACCCATATATAAAACCAACTTGGCTACGCGTTTGGTTCCCATGATCCTCTGCTCAAGTCTGAATTCACCAAAATGACTCACAGGACTCAGGGAGACATTTTACATATATTTGCCAGTTTATTATAAAGGATGCCACTTAGAAACAGCCCAGTGGAAGAGAAGTGTCAGGCAGAGTATGCAGGTGGGGGTAAATAGAGCATCCATATGCTCTCTGGGTTCTGTTCTCTCCCAGAACATTGATGTGCTCACCAACCCAGAACTCTCTGAACTCCGTCATCTAAGGGCTTTTTATGGAGATTTCACTGGGTAGGCTGCCCTGGTGGCTCAGATTGTAAAAATCTGCCTGCACTGTGGCAGACCGGGTTCAATCCCTGAGTTGGGAAGATCCCCGGGAGAAGGAAATGGCAACCCACTCATGTATTCTTGCCTGGAGAAATCCACGGACAGAGGAGCTGGTGGGCTACAGTCCATGGGGTCACAAAGAGTCAGACACAACTGAGGGGCGAACATACACGCGCAGGCATGATTAATGAATTATTGGCCATTGGTGATTGAACTTTCATCTCCTGCCCCTCCCCTCTTTCTCTCTTTTCTCAAGGTCTGGGGGTGGGGCTGAAAGTTCCAAGCTTATAGTCACGTTGTGATGTTTCTGGTGACCAGACCCTATCTTGAAAGTATCTGGCTAGCTCCCCTCCCTATGCCTCCTCCACACACATACCAGGAGTCACCTCATTGGCATATAAAGATACTCCCATCACTCAGGAGACTGGCAGATGTTCTGGGAATTCTGAGCCACATAGGAAAAGAGATCAAACATTATGTTTTTATTAAACTGCAGGTGTTCTTTTTGGTAAGTTAAGAGCAGGCTAGTATACAGTAAGACCCCTGCACGTGAGCCTTCAGGTTGCAAACTCTCGAAGATGTGAACGGAGTCTAGCGTAAGTGAAACTGCAGCTCGCCCTCCGTGTCTTACTGTTGACGAGCCTTCAGCTCTGCCGCCTCCCGCTGCCTCCCCCTCCTCCTCCTCTTCCCTGTTCGCTGGGTGCCAGCCCCTGAATGCCAGCTGTTGTACTGTGCTACTGTGCTTTTCAAGGTACTGTACTATAAGATTAAAAAAGTTTTCTTAGTTTTTTTGTGTTTGTTTTTTGGTGTTATTTGTGTGAAAAGTATTATAAGCCTGTTATAGTACAGTACTATATAGCTGATCGTGTTTGTTCAGTACCTAGGCTAACTAACATGGTTGGACTTACAAATGCGCTCTCGGAACATAACTCATTCATGTGTAGGGGACTTATTATACTTGGGAGATGACCACTGGTGAGGTTTTTCTTTTTTTATCTTTTGAATACCCAGACGGAGACTGCCATGTGGTTGGAAGATCATCATCCTAGAGGTGGGCCCTCAGATAAATAAAAGGAAGGCCAGGATTTGTCTTCAAAAATCTGTGTTTGGTTTACCCTGACACTCAAACGAATTACCCCAGAGTTCTACACTAATTTTAGAAAGGAAATATTTCAAAGTAGATATTACTAGTCTCCTACTCCCGAAATCCTAGTTTTGAGCAATGTCACTTCCCAAGGACACAGACAGCATATATTCATTGGAAAAAATACACCTACATACTGGACGGTAAGACAACTAAATTGTGGGTATCTGTGAAACTGATTTTTTTAAATGTATGCCTGATATAAGGTTATTCTTTCTGAGAGAATCCAAATCCATAATGGTAGGAGGAGTTGTGATGCCATGTCTAATTTACGCCATGGAAATAACACTATCAGAAAAGGATATGCGTGTGTCTAAAGTTGTTTAAAAGCAGTTAAAGGTTATTAGAATATATTTTCAAAGTTGGAAGGAAGAGAGAAGTTGAGTTAGAGCATATTATAATTTCGTGCCACTCATAATTGTTTTTTGTCAGCAGACCATTTCTGCTGATCATAAATGTTGTGTTTCACTCACTAGGCCTTTAGGAGAACATTACTGTCTATACTGAACTTGACTTTTTTCAGGATTGTAGTTTTTCAGCCTTATTTTTCCTCCATTTTTCTCTAGAGACTTAGATCTGAGAATAAGATCCCTGGCATCTTTATATTTCTGCTTGAAAATGTTCAAAGTAGCTATGCTTTAGTTTCTTGTTTTGCTTAAATGGCTTTAATAAATCAAAATTTTCTATTTCTTCAGAAGACCTGTATCTCTGAAATATTTTGTTGTTATGCTGAAATATGTGCATCTTTGAAATATATTATCCCAGTGCTTTTTTCTGCAAATGTCACTGGAAAGTCTGAGCATATGATTCATTTTGACTGAAATATATTTTAAAAAAAAATTAACCGACTTAAAAATAAAAGATTTCTGGGTATGCTACAGGGCTCTCATAAAAGAAAAAAATATTTGGAGGATTATGTGGCTTTGGTCATAAACAGTGACTGATTTCCGTGACAATTAAAGAAATCAGATATGAAAATGAGATGAACTCTTTAGAAATCCCTCCTGTTAAAATTTTTCCTTACAATACCTACACCTCCAAGAAGCTATTTTGGAGTCATTGAACATAAAATGAGAGCTTATGTCTGTAGTATTTTCATTGCTCCTGTAGATTTCAGGATAGTTCTGAGTAAAATTTTGAGGTGTTTTCTTGAGAAATACATGCTGTCAGTCACTGCCAGGAGTGAACTTTAACACAGACAATGCAGTGCGTGGACGCAGCAATGATTTAGATATGGGAAACTAAGACACTGCGATATGCTGCTCATTTTACAATTATTTATGACACAAAAGCGAATTTATCCAGTGTGGCAGACTAAATAATGACCCCCCAAAGACTGTTGTTGTTCAGTTGCTGGGTCATGTCCAACTCTTTGCAACCCCATGGACTGGAGCACACCAGGCCTCCATGTCCTTCACTATCTCCTGGAATTTGCTCACACTCATATCCATCAAGTCAGTGATGCCATCCTCCCATGGCTTCCTCTGTAACCCTCTTCTCCTCCTGCCTTCAGTCTTTCCCAGCCTCAGGGTATTTTCCAATGAGTCGGCTCTTTGCGTCAGGTGGCCAAAGTATTGGCGCTTCAGCATCAGTCCTTCCGATTAATATTCAGGGTTGATTTCCTTTGGGGCTTCCCTGGTGCTCAGACTGGTTTGACCTTCTTGCTGTTCAAAGATGTGTGTTAGTTGCTCAGTCATGTCCAGTTCTTTGCAATTCCATTGACTGTAGCCTTTCAGGCTCCTTTGTCCATAGGATTTTCCAGGCCTTAATACCAGAGTGGGTTTCCTTCTCCAGGGGATCTTCCCAACCCAGGGATCAAACCCGTGTCTCCTGTGTTTCCTGCATTGCAGGCAGATTCTTTACCACTGAGCCACTGGGGAAGCCTGTTCATAGATACCCAGGTTCTAATCCATGGACCTGGGAATGTTAACCTTCTCAGGCTTAAAGACCTCGAAGATAAGATTAAGACTCTGGAGATGGGAAGATTATCCTGGATAATCTGGGTGGGCTTCTGAATGCAGTCTCAGTGTTCCCACGAGGAGGAGGAGAGTTGACTGCAGAGGGATATTTGACTGCAGAGAAGAATGTGGTGTGACGGTGAAACCATATACTGCTCTGTTGGCTTTGAAGATGGAAGAAAGCAGCTCTCGCCGCTGGAAAAGGCAAGGGAAGAGAGTCTGCAGGGAGTGTGTGACTGATTGTGGACTTCTGACCTCTGGAACTGTAAGAGAATATGTTTGTGTTGTTCTAAGCTACCAAGTTTGTAGTCATTTGTGACAGCAGCCATAGAAAGCTAATACAGCTAATTAGTTGATGGTATTAAGTTAAATAAACTGTCAATACATACCAAAAGGGAGTCTGCAAGCTACTAAGCACTTAGTCATTTCTTAGCATTTGTATTTGCAGATTTTGGTTAACTTCTGCATTGCTATATTTATCAGCTTATTCTTAATTGACAAGCAGTAAAACTTCCTAATATTTAAATGTTATATTTATAGGATTTGGCTGATCACTCTTAGCAGAATGCAGTTCACTTATCTCCCAGAGCAAGTTCCCGTTTCTGCTTCCCTTCAGTTTATAGCTGAGGTGTATATTACTATTGGCAGTGCTGTTGATTTCCATAGAACTTTCTCAGGCTGTGACTCAGCATCCTGATTTGTCGAAGAGGGAACCAGACTCCCACATGGGCAATCTATAGATGCAACAAAAGCCTGTCTTGTTTTATAAATACAAGGCACACATTCTACACAGTAGGCATCCATTTTGTGGCAGTACCATTGTCTTCCTGGTACTGGGGGGAGGCATGGGAGGTTCTCTGAAACATCCAGTGTGAACCCACCCCAAGGCTCCTCGGAAAGTGTGGCAGTTTTTTTACATCCACTTCTGGCACCTGCACTTTGATCACCAGAGTCCCCTCAGATCTGCTGATTCCACGCTGTTATAGAACAAGGAGATCCTAGAAAAGGGAAAATTTTGTGATGTGACCCTTACAGGCATTCTGTTTAGCAGTTTTTATTGGAATGCACTGGTTTCCTGAGGCCAAGGGAAATTCTGTTGTGGTGTTCACCTGTGTGGGCATATTGCTGGTTATTAAACCCAAAGCCAAAGGATTTCTTTTTCTAACTGTAGGTTCTTTGGAGCTAGAGTATTTCCATTTGAGCTTGATGAATTCTCTTGGGGGAGAGGGAGATTTCAAGATCAAAATTAAACTAAATGGATAAATGAATGCACATTTCAAAGGTGGCACCTCAATCAGGTACAGCTGTAGATTCCCCCCCTCCCCCGCACCCCCCCCTCCAGGGATTACTGGAACTTTTTGGTTTTATTTGATCATAATTTCAAGACAGGATTTTCATTAGGTATTTGTTTTGTTTTTCAGTGATTCCCACACACCCCCCTCCCCCTACACACACACTTTAAGTTTGATTTTATTTGGCATTTATCCCAGTTGGCAATTTGCAGTGGAAACAGGAAGCTGACCTTCCATTTGTGAAATCACAAAGTGAAATGGAATACCAGAAATGATGTTCTCCTAGAAATAATAAATAGTTTTCTAGCTTTGTGCTGTTGTCTAAATTCATAGCACAGTATTAACTAAAATTAATATTTATGTATAGTGAGAAGAATAATGTCTCGACTTAGGTACCTTCTTGGTTGTATTATATTACTTTGTATGTCACCTCATTTTCTGGGATTCTTAGAAATACCCCAGTAGAGACAACAGCAGTGGCATAACCAAGTACAGGGTTGGCCAAAAAAGTTAATTCAGGTTTTTCCAAATTTGGTCAATTTGGGTTTTGCATCTGGGAAAAACCCAGATGAACTTTTTGGCCAATCGAATAGTAACATCTGGTTATTGAGCTCTTACTGGGAACCAGACACAGGTTGTATTTAATAATACAAGTAAGCTTTCCTTGAACTATTTAGTTTAACCATCAAAAAAACCCCCTATCTGAGGCCATTATTTCCTTTGCACGAACAAGGAACCTGAGGTTGAGATGTAGTATCTTGCCTAAAAATCCCATGGACAGAGGAGCCTGGCAGACTGCAGCTCACAGGTTGCAAAGAGTTGGACATGACTGAGGGGCTAAATAACAATCACAGCTGAGGGTGTTGTTGTCATTATCCTAATAAAGGATAATGCATATTCAAACGCAGATGTTTCTAACCCACAGACAGAGCTTATTCCATGGCAACAGCCCATTCCTTGAGTCTGGAGATGGCAAGAGTCACGTTTAGGCAGCCAGGGAAAATCAGCCAAGACTCTGCAGGTCAGAACAGTACAAGAACAAAGATTCAGTGGAACAGCCAAGAACAAGAACTAAGAGAAGGTTCCCTGAGGGCCACAGAGCAGCTCTGCCCGGGTAAAGAAGGGGATTGGGACTGCAGTGCAGCAGTTCACTGTGACAGCTGGACTCAGGGGAAGGAATGAACCTCTGAATAAGATGTAGTGAAATTTTGTCAGAGTTGCAGATGTTTCATTTTTTTTAAATTAAAAAATTGGCTCATAATTACAAAGTAATATATCCTTCCTGTACAAAAAAAAAAAAAAACAACCCAGCACCAAATTATGTAAGTGTGAAGGGACATGAATTTGAGCAAACTCCGGGAGGTAGTGAAGGACAGGGAAGCCTGGCGTGCTGCCGTCCATGAGGTCGCAAAGAGTCGGACACAACTGAGTGACTGAACATCAAAAGTCAGAATCGTCCCTCTTCTTTCCTTCCTCACTGACCCCACCATTTTCCCATAGCTATATCTCTAAATCTCACGTATATATATAACTAAATGGAATAGTTGTTGGTCTTGGCGGGTTTTCTTCTATTTTTTTGGTTTTATTTCACAAAAATAAGGTCATACTATCACTTTGCCAACAAAGGTCCGTCTAGTCAAGGCTATGGTTTTTCCAGTAGCCATGTATGGATGTGAGAGTTGGACTATAAAGAAAGCTGAGCCCCAAAGAATTGATGCTTTTGAACTGTGGTGTTGGAGAAGACTCTTGAGAGTCCCTTGGACTGCAAGGAGATCTAACCAGTCCATCCTAAAGATCATCAGTCCTGGGTGTTATTGGAAGGACTGACTCTGAAGCTGAAACTCCAATACTTTGACCACCTGATGCGAAGAACTGACTCATTGGAAAAGACCCTGATACTGGGAAAGATTGAAGGTAGTAGAAGGGGACGACAGAGGATGAGATGGTTGGATGGCATCACCGACTCAATGGACATGAGTTTGCGTGAACTCCAGGAGTTCATGATGGACAGACAGGGAGGCCTGGTGTACTGCAGTCCATGGGGTCGCAAACAGTCAGGCACGACTGTGTGACTGAACTGAACTGAGCTGAACTGATCATACTGTTCTATGACTTTTTAAAGGAAATAATGACACATCTACATCTTTTATGTTAGTACTCTTATTTCCCTATGGAAGCAATTTTGAGGAGAAATACTTGTATTAAAGAAGACTGTATCGGGGGATGGGCAAAATGGGTGAAGGTCATCAAAAAGGTACAAACTTCCAGTTATAAAGTGAGTTCTGTGGATATAATGTATAGCCTGGTAACTATAGTTAATAGTACTCTGTTGTATATCTGCAAGTTACTAAGAGAGTAGATCTTAAAGTTCTCATCACACTAAAAAATTTGTAGCTATGCACATTGATAGATGTTAACTAGACATTATAGTTGTCATTTTGCTATATATATATCTACTGAGTCATTATGCTATTCACCTGAAACTTATATAACATGTCAATTATATCCCAGTTAAAAACATACACAGGGTTATTCCTTGTGGTTTGGGAGGTCACAACTTGGACCTGTCCTGCTTGAATACTTCCAGTGACAGGGAGTTCCCCTCTTTATGACGCAGCTGGTTCCATTATTAGATTGCTCTGTTAGACAGTTACCTTGACCTAATGTTTCTTTCTCTGTGACTTTCTATAGCTCATTAATATGTTCTCTGGAGTTCCACAGACCGAATCTTATCCCCTCTTCACCTGTAACTAGATGAAATGAGACACCAAAGGGTTTGCTTAAGAAAATTTAAAAAGCAAAAGAAGTAAAAAAAGTAAAAGAAAAAAAATTAGATTGCTTCTGTGGCTGGTCAATTTTCTCATTTTCTACTTTTCTTCATGGAGCTATCAGCTCCAAACTGTAGAACAGAGCCTCTTTGCCTTTTAAAATTTTTTCGTTTTATTTTTGTTATTAAACATCCTTTATATACAAAGGTGTTCTTTCTTGACCTCTGGATTTTTCCAGGGCTGAAGGCACAGTTGTGGAAGGAAGATGTCATCGGATATAAGGGAGCACAAGGAAGTGCAAACTCTTAAGAAGGTTTAGTTTGGATTTAAGAGAAGAATTTTTTTCAACTTCAAAAATAGTGTTAGCACATTTCCTAAATCTCAGCCAACTGTTAGAGCCAAACAGACCTTGAAAATCATGTCAACCTCTTGCTTTTGTTTACCTTAGAAGTCCTAGAGCGTTTATCTTATTTCCAAAGAGGGTCATGACTGATTATGAGACAGCCAAGCCCAGAACCTAACTCTTTCCTTCCCGTGAGCATGTTTTCTCCATTGTAGCCTATTAGATTGCCAAACCATTCTTCCCCAAGTAGTTCCTAGAATTTCCAAAGTCCAGTGGATTTTAAAGTCGCAGGATATATACATTAGCCATAGAATACTTTCAGGAGAGATCTTGGAGTTTCCATGGCCTTTGTGAATTCCTGTTCCACAACTTAACGAAGCCCTATGACCTTGCAGAATGGCCCTAATTTTTCTCAGCTGTCCTTATCTTATCTGTAACATGGAGATAAGACTGCCTACCTCACTGGACTTTTATGAGGATAGGAAAATATTTGGCAAGTTTGTAGCATAGTGCCTGATTCATTAGTCAACTCAATAGTAGTTGCTGTTAGGAAAAAAGTTCTTTCAAACTTTTCATGATAATCTTTTTTAAAAAGTAAACTCAGTTTTTAAAATCTGATAATATATATGAGTTAAATTATTATAGGAAGGAGACTTCAAAGACTAAATATTAAATTTTTTTTGACTATTGTACATGGTTTGAAATATAAAAAAGAGAAATTTTTTTTTTTTTTTTTACTCTTTCCCCACAACTTTTACCTTTCTTTTGCTAGAAGGTCACCAAATTTTTTGTTGTACCCTTAGACAACAGAGGATGAGATGGTTGGATGGCATCACCGACTCAATGGACGTGGGTTTGGGTGAAGTCTGGGAGTTGGTGATGGACAAGGGAGGCCTGGCATGCTGCAGTCCATGGTGTCACAAAGAGTCGGACACGACTGAGGAACTGAACTGAACTGTAGATCTTGTATTCTATGTATATACTCAATAAGCTTTAAATATGAAAACATTTCTATCTTCACTCTTTGTCTCTTGCTAATAGGGTTTTTTTTTTTTTTTTTTTTTTTTTTGCCGTACCCATGGCTTGTAGGATCTTAGTTCCTTGACCAGGGATTAAACCTGCAGTGAAAGGGCAGGGTCCTAACCACTGGATCGCCAGGGAATTCCTATGCTGAGGTTTTAAAATATGGCTCTTATAACTGAAGAACTGAATTTAGATTTTTTAATTTAAAATTTTACTATATTTTTTCTATGACACTTTTTATAGAAACACGTGGACCTCAAATTGTGGAATTAAGTAAGAGTCATAGAGAACCACTAATTTAAAATTAATGAAAGAAGTCTATTTAATATATTTTTAATTATATATGGCTAATATATTTTCTTTTTAACTATCTAGGTAAAGAGAAGGGGCTTTCCTGGTAGCTCACAGTAAAGAATCTTCCTGCAATATGGGCAGTCTAGGTTCGATTCCTGGGTCGAGACTATCCCCTGTAGAAGGGAGTGGCAACCGACTCCAGTATTCTTGCCGGGAGAATTCCATGGACAGAGGACAACTGGACACGATTGAAGCAACTTAGGATAACATAATATCAAATAAACATTTTTGTATTAGATTTAATAAAAAAAAGTTTTCAAATATCAGTGCTGTATGTACAATAGCCCTCAACTTTTGGAAATAGTAATTTGGTGATAAAAGCCTCTTTCATGGTTTTTCACATTTATTTCTCATATTCCTCTAAGTTGGGCTATATTACAGAGGAAGAAACTGAAGAATTGAACAAGTTAGTAATTTACCAACAGATCAAGAGATGAGAGCTTATTTTTGAGAACACATTACCAATCAAAGCTGTGAAATGGCATATTTGTAGGAGAGAAACTCTCAAATCAGAACATAACCTCATTTTTGACGAGCTAATGTTTAATGCATAGACCCTGGAAATATGGCATTTAATAAAACCTGGACAAAACCCTGCCCTCTATTGCAAATGAAAGCCTCCTCTCTCCATTTGGTGCCTTTTTGTGTTGCATTCCACTGGAAGTCAGCAAACAACAGAGGAGACCTCTCGCAGAGACAAAGAAAGGAGCTTGCTGTAGGTCCTTGACTTTGATGGCTGCCAGACTGGTTCCAAATAGGAAAAGGAGTCCGTCAAGGCTCTATACTGTCACCCTGCTTATTTAACTTCTATGCAGAGGACATCATGAGAAACGCTGGGCTGGAGGAAGCACGAGCTGGAATCAAGATTGCTGGGAGAAATATCGACAACCTCAGATATGCAGATGGAAACAGTGTCAGACTTTATTTTTGGGGGCTCCAAAATCACTGCAGATGGTGACTGCAGCCATGAAATTAAAATAAAGTCTGACACTGTTTCCACTGTTTCCCCATCTATTTGCCATGAAGTGAAGGGACCAGATGCCATGATCTTCGTTTTCTGAATGTTGAGCTTTAAGCCAACTTTTTCACTCTCCTCTTTCACTTTCATCAAGAGGTTTTTTAGTTCCTCTTCACTTTCTGCCATAAGGGTGGTGTCATCTGCATATCTGAGGTGATTGATATTTCTCCTGACAATCTTGATTCCAGCTTGTGCTTCTTCTAGTCCAGCGTTTCTCATGATGTACTCTGCATAGAAGTTAAATAAGCAGGGTGACAATATACAGCCTTGACATACTCCTTTTTCTATTTGGAACGAGTCTGTTGTTCCATGTCCAGTTCTAACTGTTGCTTCCTGACCTGCATATAGGTTTCTCAAGAGGCAAGTCAGATGGTCTGGTATTCCCATCTCTTTCAGAATTTTCCACAGTTTATTGTGATCCACACAGTCAAAGGCTTTGGCATAGTCAATAAAGCAAAAGTAGATGTTTTTTTGGAACTCTCTTCCTTTTTAAATGATCCAGCAGCTATTGGCAATTTGATCTCTGGCTCCTCTGCCTTTTCTAAATCCAGCTTGAACATCTGGAAGTTCATGGTTCACGTATTGCTGAAGCCTGGCTTGGAGAATTTTGAGCATTACTTTACTAGCGGGTGAGATGAGTGCAATTGTGTGGTAGTTTAAGCATTCTTTGGCATTACCTTTCTTTGGGATTGGAATGAAAACTGACCTTTTCCAGTCCTGTGGCCACTGCTGAGTTTTCCAAATTTGCTGGCATATTGAGTGTAGCACTTTCCCAGCATCATCTTTCAGGATTTGAAAGAGCTCAACTGGAATTCCATCACCTCCACTAGCTTTGTTTGTAGTGATGCTTTCTTTTTTTTTTCCTTTTTTTATGGTTAAAGTATCTTTCTTTTTTTTTTATTTTTACTTTTACTTTATTTTACTTTACAATACTGTATTGGTTTTGCCATACATTGACATGAATCCACCACGGGTGTACATGCGTTCCCAAACATGAACCCCCCTCCCACCTCCCTCCCCATAACATCTCTGTTGGGTCATCACCATGCACCAGCCCCAAGCATGCTGTATCCTGCGTTGGACATAGACTGGCGATTCGGTTCTTACATGATAGTATACATGTTTCAATGCCATTCTCCCAAATCATCCCACCCTCTCCCTCTCCCTCTGAGTCCAAAAGTCCGCTATACACATCTGTGTCTTTTTTGCTGTCTTGCATACAGGGTCATCATTGCCATCTTTCTAAATTCCATATATATGTGTTAGTATACTGTATTGGTGTTTTTCTTTCTGGGTTACTTTACTCTGTATAATCGGCTCCAGTTTCATCCATCTCATCAGAACTGATTCAAATGTATTCTTTTTAATGGCTAAGTAATACTCCATTGTGTATATGTACCACAGCTTTCTTATCCATTCATCTGCTGATGGACATCTAGGTTGTTTCCATGTCCTGGCTATTATAAACAGTGCTGCGATGAACATTGGGGTACATGTGTCTCTTTCAATTCTGGTTTCTTTGGTGTGTATGCCCAGCAGTGGGATTTCTGGGTCATAAGGCAGTTCTATTTGCAATTTTTTGAGGAATCTCCACACTGTTCTCCATAGTGGCTGTACTAGTTTCCATTCCCACCAACAGTGTAGGAGGGTTCCCTTTTCTCCACACCCTCTCCAGCATTTATTGCTTGCAGATTTTTGGATCGCAGCCATTCTGACTGGTGTGAAGTGGTACCTCATTGTGGTTTTGATTTGCATTTCTCTAATAATGAGTGATGTTGAGCATCTTTTCATGTGTTTGTTAGCCATCCGTATGTCTTCTTTGGAGAAATGTCTATTTAGTTCTTTGGCCCATTTTTTGATTGGGTCGTTTATTTTTCTGGAATTGAGCTGCATAAGTTGCTTGTATATTTTTGAGATTAGTTGTTTGTCAGTTGCTTCATTTGCTATTATTTTCTCCCATTCAGAAGGCTGTCTTTTCACCTTGCTTATAGTTTCCTTTGTTGTGCAGAAGCTTTTAATTTTAATTAGATCCTTCCCATTTGTTTATTTTTTCTTTTATTTCCAGAATTCTGGGAGGTGGATCATAGAGGATCCTGCTGTGATTTATGTCGGAGAGTGTTTTGCCTATGTTCTCCTCTAGGAGTTTTATAGTTTCTGGTCTTACATTTAGATCTTTAATCCATTTTGAGTTTATTTTTGTGTGCGGTGTTAGAAAGTGATTTGGTTTCATTCTTTTACAAGTGGTTGACCAGTTTTCCCAGCACCACTTGTTAAAGAGATTGTCTTTACTCCGTAGTGATGCTTTCTAAGGCCCACTTAACTTCACATTCCAAGATGTCTGGCTCTAGATGAGTGATCACATCATCGTGATTATCTGGACTGTGAAGATCTTTTTTGTATAGTTCTTCTGTGTGTTCTTGCCACCTCTTCTTAATATCTTTTGCTTCTGTTAGGTCCATACCATTCCTGTCCTTTATTGAGCCCATCTTTGCATGAAATGTTCCCTTGGTATCTCTAATTTTCTTGAAGAGATCTAGTCTTTCCCTTTCTGTTGTTTTCCTCTATTTCTTTACATTGATCTCTGAGGAAGGCTTTCTTATGTCTCCTTGCTATTCTTCGGAACTCTGCATTCAGATGCTTATATCTTTCCTTTTCTGCTTTGTTTTTTGCGTTTTTTCTTTTCACAGCTATTTGTAAGGCCTCCTCAGAGAGCCATTTTGCTTTTTTACTTTTCTTTTCCATGGGGATGGTCTTGATCCCTGTCTCCTGTACAATGTCATGAACCTCCATCCATAGTTCATCAGGCACTCTGTCTATTTGATCTAATCCCTTAAATCTAATCCCTTAAATCTATTTCTCACTTCCACTGTATAGTCATAAGGGATTTGATTTAGGTCATACCTGAATGGTCTAGTGGTTTTCCCTATTTTCTTCAGTTTACGTCTGAATTAGGCAATAAGGAGCTCATGATCTGAGCCACAGTCAGCTACTGGTCTTGTTTTTGCTGACTGTGTAGAGCTTCTCCATCTTTGGCTGCAAAGAATATAATCAATCTGATTTCGGTGTTGACCATCTGGTGATGTCCATGTGTAGAGTCTTATCTTGTGTTGTTGGAAGAGGGTGTTTGCTGTGACCAGTGCGTTCTCTTGGCAAAACTCTATTAGCCTTTGCCCTGCTTCATTCCGTATTCCAAGGCCAAATTTGTCTGTTACTCCAGGTGTTTCTTGACTTCCTACTTTTGCATTCCAGTCCCCTATAATGAAAAGGACATCTTTTTTGGGGGTGTTAGTTCTAAAAGGTCTTGTAGGTCTTCATAGAACCGTTCAACTTCAGCTTCTTCAGCATTACTGGTTGGGGCATAGACTTGAATTTCTATGATATTGAATGGTTTGCCTTGGAAATGAACAGAGATTATTCTGTTGTTTTTGAGATTGCATCCAAGTACTGCATTTCGGATTCTTTTGTTGACCATGATGGCTACTCCATTTCTTCTGAGGGATTCCTGCCCGCAGTAGTAGGTATAATGGTCATCTGAGTTAAATTCACCCATTCCAGTCCATTTTAGTTTGCTGATTCCTAGAATGCTGACGTTCACTCTTGCCACCTCTTTTTTGACCACTTCCAATTTGCCTTGATTCATGGACCTGACATTCCAGGTTCCTAGGCAATATTGCTCTTTACAGCATTGGACCTTGCTTCTATCACCAGTCACATCCACAGCTGGGTATTGTTTTTGCTTTGGCTCCATCCCTTCATTCTTTCTGGAGTTATTTCTCCCCTGTTCTCCAGTAGCATGTTGGGCACCTACCGACCTGGGGAGTTCCTCTTTCAGTATCCTATCACTTTGCGTTTTCATACTGTTCATGGGGTTCTCAAGGCAAGAATACTGAAGTGGTTTGCCATTCCGTTCTCCAGTGGAGAAGGGAATGGATTTAGTTATATATACTAATAAATAATTTTTCAGATTCTTTTCCACTTTAGATTATTATAAGATATTGAATATAGTTCCCTGTGCTATACAGTAGGCCCTTGTTTATCTGTTTTCTATAGAGTCCTTTAATACTCCTTTATGGAAAGGTACATATAAGAAGCTCAGAATCCTGATGGTAAGCCACAGTCCCTCATTCCTCTGCCCTTGGGGAAAGTCTGACTTTGTGTAATTGCCCCTACTTTCCTTTTCTCCCCCAAGCAATGATTGCTTCTCAGTGTTAGCGTTTCATCTTAGAGTTCTCCCTTTTTACTTTGCTGCATTTTAAAAATTTACTAGTATGAACATGTATTATTTTCATAATAAAACAGAGAATAAATTATATTGTAAAAACACAGTTCAGTCAGAGAGATAATGCAAGCCGAAAATCATTCCGTGGGAGTGGAGACCAAGAGGAGGAGGTCAACTTGAGAAGGAGAGATTCAGGAAACAGAATTGACAGGGCTGGGTCACAGCAGTGACAGGAGATTTAGGAAGGAACACTCGTTTTATGTCTTGTGGCCTTTATTTTTTTAAGACAAATAGAGCATTTACAAGAGGTTTTTTGATTTTTAGGTTTTTTTTTTTTTTTTTTTTTTTTTTTTACCACATTCACAGCCATTATATGTTAAACATATTTCATTATTTTCAATCACCTATCTGTTTAAGGTAATTTGCCAGGTAATTTTTTTAGTCCACCATGTAAATGTTTACATTTGAGGTCATTAAAAAAGCTTTGGTGAAATAAAGGGAGTCTATTTTCTTGTAGAACTTTTTGTTTCCAGTTTACCTTAATTTAGTGATAACAGAACACTTCTGTGGGAATGTCTTGCAGTGATATTGATTTGAAAAACAAAAGGAAAGGCCTCAAAGATAAAAAGTCCTAAAAAGGAATGTTTGAAGAGCATTAACTATACCACATTTATCAGATTGGCAATTATGCCCCCTTCAGTTCAGTGCAGTTCAGTGGCTCAGTCGTGTCCGATTCTTTGTGACCCCATGAACTGCAGCTCACCAGGCCTCCCTGTCTGTCACCAACTCCCAGAGGAGAGTCACAGACTCTCTATGTCACAAACTCATGTCCATTGTCTCGGTGATGCCATCCAACCATCTCATCCCCTGTCATCCCCTTCTCCAGCCTTCAGTCTTTCCAAGCATAAGGGTTTTTTCCAATGAGTCAGTTCTTCGTATCAGGTGGCCAAAGTATTGGAGATTCAGCTTCAGTGTCAGTCCTTCCAATGAACACCCAGGACTGATCTCCTTTAGAATGGACTGGTTAGATCTCCTTGCAGACCAAGGGACTCTCAAGAGTCTTCTCCAACACCACAGTTCAAAAGCATCAATTCTTCAGCGCTCAGCTTTCTTTATAGTCCAACTCTCACATCCATACATGGCTACTAGAAAAACCATAGCCTTGACTAGATGGACCTTTGTTGGCAAAGGAACGCCCCTGCTATGTAATGTGCTGTCTAGGTTGGTCATAACTTTTCTTCCAAGGAGCAAGCATCTTTTAATTTCATGGCTGCAGTCACCATCTGCAGTGATTTTGGAGCCCTAAAAACTAAACTCTGACACTGTTTGCCCATTTATTTGCCATGAAGTGATGGGAGCAGATGCCATGATCTTTGTTTTCTGAATGTTGAGCTTTAAGCCAACTTTTTCACTCTTCTCTTTCACTTTCATCAAGAGGTTCTTTAGTTCCTCTTCACTTTCTGCCATAAGTGTGGGGTCATCTGCATATCTGAGGTTATTGATATTTCTCCCAGCAGTCTTGATTCCAGCTTGTGCTTCATCCAGCCCATCGTTTCTCGTGATGTACTCTGCATAGATGTTAAATAAGCAGGGTGACAGTATACAGCCTTGATGTATTCCTTTCCTGATTTGGAACCAGTCTTTTGTTCCATGTCCAGTTCTAACTGTTGTTTCCTGACCTACATACAGGTTTCTCAAGAGGCAAGTCAGGTGGTCTGGTATTCCTATCTCTTTCAGAATTTTCCAGAGTTTGTTGCAGTCCACACAGTCAAAGGCTTTGGCATAGTCAATAAAGCAGAAGTAGATGTTTTTCTGGAACTGTCTTGCTTTTTCAATGATCCAGCGAATGTGAGCAATTCAATCTCTGGTTCCTCTTCCTTTTCTAAATCCAGCTTGAATCTCTGGAATTTCCTGGTTTGTGTACTGTTGAAGCCTGGCTTGGAGAATTTTGAACACTACTTTACTAGCGTTTGAGATGAGTGCAATTGTGTGGTAGTTTGAGCATTCTTTGGCATTGCCTTTCTTTGGAATTGGAGTGAAAACTGACCGTTTCCAGTCCTGTGGCCACTGCTGAGTTTTCCAAATTTGCTGGCATATTGAGTGCAGCACTTTCACAGCATCATCTTTTAGGGTTTGAAAGAGCTCAACTGGAATTCCATCACCTCCACTAGCTTTGTTTGTAGTGATGCTTTCTAAGGCACTCTTGATTTCTTATTCCAGGATGTCTGGCTCTAGGTGAGTGATCACAGGATCGTGATTATCTGGATTGTGAAGATCTTTTTTGTACAGTTCTTCTGTGTGTTCTTGCCACCTCTTCTTAATATCTTCTGCTTCTGTTAGGTCCATAGCATTTCTGTCCTTTATTGTGCCCATCTTTGCATGAAAAGTTCCCTTGGTATCTCTAATTTTCTTGAAGAGATCTCTAGTCTTTTCCATTCTGTTGTTTTCCTCTATTTCTTTGCATTGATCTCTGAGGAAGGCTTTCTTATCTCTCCTTGCTATTGTTTGGAACTCTACATTCAAATGGGAATATCTTTCCTTTTCTCCTGTGCCTTTTGCTTCTCTTCTTTTCATAGCTATTTTTAAGGCCTTCTCAGACGATTTTGCCCTTCTTATTACCCCTTAGGTAAATGTTAAAAATGTGTTTCCATGCTTTGAAGAAGGATTTTACAGTGGGCTTCCAGAACTCACAGTATGATTTCCAGTTACAAAGTCAAAATGTTCCAGTCATATTTATAACCTCCAGAGAAGCAAATTCCTGTAGTTTTCTAGTCAAAACAAAAGATGTAACTGATTGTAAAATCACGGAAGTGTTAAATTGTACTCTGTCTTTTGTTATGCAAGTTTGGTATTGCTATTATGTAGCTTTTTTTTTTTTTTTTGAAATATCAGTATGTTTATCTCTATGGCTTGACAATAAAGGTCTGTGTGGAAAAGGGGGAAAGTGAATGAAACAATGTATCCCATTTTGTTATTTCCACCTGTGAAAAACAGTCTCTAATGAGATGTCCCCAAACAGTGCCTCTGTTCATCAAAACATGTGCCCTGGATCTGAGTGAGTTTAATTATAATGGGAACAGTGAAATGAGGACATTTAGATCAACTTACAGTGGCAAAATTCAGAAGATTAAGAAGCAGCAACTATCTCAGGCTGCAAAGAACTAATTTTGGAAATCTCTTTTCTCTCCTCCCCGGAAGGAATCATTTTAGGAAGTGGGCAGTAACATTCATCTGAGGCATGTTTTTGCTAAGCCAATACATCAGAACAAGATTAGCATGTCCTTCTGGATACGGAGATCAGCTATCTGTATAGACCTCCCTAAACAAAGAACTGATCTCTGTGTGATACCTAGGTTGTGCATGCGTGCTGAGTCATGTCCAGCTCTTTGTGACCCCTTGGACTGTAACCCACCAGGCTCCTGTGTCCATGGCATTCTCCAGGCAAGAATACTGGAGTGAACTACCATTTCCTTCTCCAGGGGATCTTCCCAATCCAGCGATTGAACCTTCATCTCTTGCATTGGCAGGTCGATTCTGTTACCACTGAACCACCAGGGAAGCCACCACTGCATATTAATTTCAGCCTCATACAGAAATCTTGATTAAGAAATTGTTTTATTAGGAGCATTATCTGACTCACCTTTGCAAAGAGCTACATACTGTTTTACCTGAAAAAAAGCAGTTTAAAATGTGAGGGTACAAAATAAAAATGTGTTTATTGGGTATAATTCCTTTTTTATGAGTTTCCGATTTTGTTTAGATTGTATTCTTGTTTGTTTTGTTTGTTTTTTAACAAGTAAACCTAAAGAGAGAGCTAAACTCAGAGATGGGGAGTATATCCATCTATGATTTTTTTTTCTAGCTGTGCTTTCTCTTATGCCATATACTTATTTATTAGCCAGTGAAACTATAAGAACTTGCCTGCTCAGTATTGAATGAATGACAGCCTAGTTGAAATATTTGTTGGAACATGAGACTGTTATCTCAAAAGCTAAGTGTGTTGTATATGATGCCATCCTTAGTTCTCATGTCATCCTATGATTGTATTGGGGTATATACTACTGTGTGTGTGTGTTCTATTGTTGACATGTTATTTCAATTGATCCTGATAAAATATTGCATTAGATAGCCAAGCCTCAGTGACTTTAACTTTTAAATTGATTTGGCCAACATTACAGAGCAAAGCAACATAAAATCAAACTTTGTCCCTTTCTGATCCTAGTTATCTCCTTTTCTTCCCAAAACATTTCCTCATCCATTGCCCAACATCAAATTTTATAGATGTGCAAGGGAGTAAAGGAAGTAGACATGTGTGTAAAAAAGCTGACTGTGCCTAGACAGAAGAGGGGGAAAGGATCCCAATTTAAAAAATGTTTATATATGACCAGCCTGTCTCATACAGTGGAGGCCAAGGCCATTACTCTTTACATTCTGGGAGGTAAAAACATTCTTAAGAAGGACTAGCGAGTACAGAATGACATGTCAGTTAATCAGAATGATACATCAACTGGGAAATATTTTGAGTTACTGGATTTCAGTGGATTATGGTAAACCTTTTACACATCTTTGAGGAGTGAAAAGTTGAAAATGTCAAATAAGTTAATGTTATCAGTCAGCTTTTATATTAGTAATTATACTAAGTTGATATTGTCATTATGGCATTGTCTATCCCAAGAAGTTCAGCTCTTTCTTATTACTATCATAGGTATAAAGGAAAAGAATTACTCAAACCTGAACCAGCTCACACCTTGACAAACCTTTATATTCAGTGTGTGAGTCAATTATAAAGGATTTTTTCATAAATATGCTTGCTCATCAGGCTAAAGGTACCCTTGAGACCAGAAACAGTTAAAAAGTAACACACTAAACATGGCATGATAGTAAAGTAGCTGTACATTGTGATAAAAAACATACCCAATGTCTTATAGCCTGCAGAAGAATCTAGTATTTCCTCAGGTCTAAAGCATCTCCCAGTGATGTTTTTGAGATATAAATATTGAGGACATAAAACAGAGGAAAGGCCACAGATCTCCATAAAAGAATTTTTAAGTGATTAAAAAACAAAAAACAAGAGGAAAGTATAATTAACAATAATATGTAAAAATAAACAAAAATGGAAAAAACTCAATAATATAAAATGTTTTCAATATCAGTTAATTAGTTTCTCAAAGCCCAATAGCATGAAATTAATATAATTTCTCTTAGCAAATTATTTTTCTAATGTTTTTCTTATTTTTTCCTTCTCACCCTTAGATTGAAAAAGAAAAAGCAAGCCAAACAGAATGCAGAGACAGCCTCAGCTATGGCTGCAAGGACTCATTCTGGAAAAGAAGATGCTAGTAAAGTCATTTTAGAGCAAGACAAGTGCAACATTGCTGTGGAAGAGGAGTACATTACTGATGAGAAAAAGAAGAGAAAAAGTAATCAGTTAAAGGAGATCAGGCGCACAGAACTAAAGAGATATTATAGTATTGGTGAGTATTGGTGGCAACTCGGCAGTATTTTCATTTTAAAACTGTAGTAATTTTTAAAAGATGATAATTTGTTACTGGTAATAGTATATCGTATTAGTGTAGTGTTAGTTGTTCAGTCGTGTCTGACTCTTTGCGACCCCATGGACTGTAGCCCTCCAGGCTCCTCTGTCCGTGGCATTCTCCAAGCAAGAATACTGGGGTGGGTTGCTGTTCCCTTCTCCAGGGTGTCTTCTCAACCCAGGGATCGAACCTGAGTCTCCTGCATTGCAGGCAGGTTCTTTACCATCTGATCTACCAGGGAAGCCCATATAATATTATAATGTGCTCTGTAATAATCATGAGAGCGAGAGGTGGAACTTGAGGACTTTAATATTTGTTACTCTTGCACGCGTGCTCAGTCATGTCTGACTCTTCGTAACCCATGGACTGCAGCCCACCGAGCTCCTCTGTCCATGGGATTTCCCAGGCAAACATACTGGTGTGAGTTGCCGTTTCCTTCACTAAGGGATCTTCCCAACTCAGGGATCTCACCTACATCTTCTGAGGCTCCTGCATTGAGCCAGGTGGGAAGCCTGATACAGTAGTAACAGTTTATTGAGCAGCTTCTATGTGCTGCCAGGCCTTGTTTTATTGGTAAAATCTTATATAAAGAGAAGTACAGTTAAATAAGATTGATGTGTCTTATTTCATCTTATCTTCTAGCATCTAGCACAGTGTCTAGAACAGTGTCTGCTCATAAATATTTATTAAATAATGGTCACTTACCCTGTATGAGAAGTATTTTTCTTAATGTTTATAGACATATCCATAGAAGTCTTGGTAGAAATGCCTGCACAGTTTGGTATCAGCTAGGCAATAGGAAATGGAGGAGATGTGGCCTGGCATCCTTAAATTAAAAAGAAAACAAAAGACCACGACGATGATGACTTGGAAGTTGTAGTTAAGAGGCCTCTTAAGATGAATCCACAGGGTCATACAGTGTCTGAGGATGATCGTTGCATCTGTAGTTGTGACTTGTCTAGCGTGATGGAGGTCATGCTCCTGTTTTGCTTTACCATGCTTCTCATGCCTACTGATCCTGTCACAGGCAGGCCTGAAGTATGTTCAGAGGTCTCCTGCATTGCAGGCAGAGTCTTTACCGTCTGAGCCGTCAGGGAAACCCCCTAAAGAAAGGGAACCAGGAGATGAAACTTGGTGTGATGCAGATTACGGTGTACGAAGACTGCGAGGCTCAGAAGACTAAGGAGGTCTCTAAGGATGAACTGCAGTCCAGTATATGGAACCTGGGCTGGTAGCAGGCACTTGGTGCACAGGGCCCCAGACTTGGTCCCAGTTAATGCCAGTTACCGGGGGACAGATCTGGTCTGTGTGTTTAATATAACTTTCTGCTAGTTCTCATCAAAGATATAGGTGGGCTGCCATGGGAAGGTTATAAGCGAGGTTTTGCTAACATTGCTTCGACAGAGGCAGAGGCCTTCTGCTACAGAAAACCTGCCTGCTTTTAATCTGAAGCCATCCAGCATTTTATGAAAAGCTATAACTGTAAATGTTTTGAAAAAGATTTCTGTGTGATTAATAAACTCCCTCTTAAAATTTGAGTATTATCTCAAAAAGAGAAACAGGGGTAAGCAAAATGGCTTCTCACATCTTTTACAGTGTACACACTGGACATTTGAAAATGTGTGGTTTTTACAGTCACACAGTTTAAAACACTGTCTTCTCATCCTACTTTAAATGCTGGTGCTTACAAAGTATTTTAAAATCGAGACATTTTGCTCCGTAGAGTTTCCCTGAAGGAAGCTGACAGAGTCCTTTTCCATTGAGATTTCTCTTTGCATGACACTACTCACTTCAGCTGATGCATTAGCCTAGCTTTTTAGCGTGCTGCACTCTGTTGTGTGCGTAGCAGTTTGAAGCAATACCGTTCACTCTGTTGTTGTTGTTCAGTTGTTAAGTTGTGTCCAACTCTTTGTTACCCCACGAACTGCAGCACACCAGGCTTCCCTGTCCATCACCAACTCCCGGAGTTTGCTCAAACTCATGTCCATTGAGTCGGTGATGCCATCCAACCATCGCATCCTCTATTGCCCCCTTCTCCTCCTGCCCTCAGTCTTTCCCAGCTTCAGGGTCTTTTCCAGTGAGTTGGCTCTTCGCATCAGGTGGCCAAAGTATTGCAGCTTCAGCTTCAGCATCAGTCCTTCTATTGGATATTCAGGGTTGATTTCCTTTAGAATTCACTGGTTTGATCTTGCAGTCAAAGGGCCTCTCAAGAATCTTCTCCAACACCACAGATCAAAAGCATCAATTCTTTGGTGCTCAGCCGTTTTTATATAAGTCCAACTCTCACATCCATACATGACCACTCGAAAAACCATAGCTTTGACTAGATGGACCTTTGTCGGCAAACTGATGTCCCTGCTTTTTAATACTGTCTAGATTTGTCATAGCTTTTCTTCCAAGGACCAAGCGTCTTTAAATTTCAGGGCTGCAGTCACTGCAGTGATTTTTGGAGCCCAAGAAAATAAAGTCTGTCACTGTTTCCTTATTTATTTGCCATGAAGTGATGGGACCAGATGCCACAGTCTTAGTTTTTTGAGTGTTGAGTCTTAAGCCAGCTTTTTCACTTTGACCTTCATTAAGAGACTCTTTAGTATCGTTCACTCTACTCTTTACTTAATTTTTTAAACATTTATTTATTTTTTAATTGAAGGATAATGGCTTTACAGAATTTTATTGTTTTCTGTCAAACATAAATGTGAATCAGCTATAGGTCTACAAACTTAATTCTTATTAGACTTCACCAGTCACCACAGTCATCATTCCTTCCAGGAACCCCACTCTTTCCCTGGACAGGTTAGACTTCCCTTCTGTATTCTCATCATGGATTTATTTACCTTCTTTCCTGTTTGTAGACTGGTGTGGATTAGACCCTGTATTATTAGCTTTGTTAGTATCTACTTTACAAGTGCTCTTTAAATGTGCATTGAGAGGATGAACTATACACAAATGAATGAATACTGTGATTGTTTGGACTTTCATGAAAATTCTGGAAGGATATAGGCAACAAAAAAATAGTTGACTCAGAATTATCCTGTGATTTTATTTGGCGACAAGAACTAAAGAGATGCCATTATAACTTTTCATCTTCTTTCGAGAATGGCACTAATAACTGGTTTGGAGGTTTCAGGCACTTCCTTAGGAGAACCCAGTGCTTACAGAGCACTGCTAGGTTGGCCTCTGAGTCCCAGGGTTCCTTGTCTTTTCCAAGTCTTACTCTACCTGCTGGACGCCTGTGTTGGCAGGTTTGCTTGACCTCACGGGGTGGACCTGGCATATTCCCTGGATTTCCACCCAGAAATGTTGTCTTGTACCACTAGGTGGAGCTTAGACTCAAGTCAAAGGTAATTCCGGTTTAAGTCCCTTTGATGGCACCAGTCTGGGGAGGAGAGATGCTAACCCGGGAGGACCCTGTAAGCCACATTTGTTGTTGTTGTTTAGTCCATGACACCCCACTCCAGTGCTCTTGCCTGGAAGATCCCAGGGACGGAGGAGCCTGGTGGGCTGCAGTCCATCGGGTCGCTATGAGTCAGACACGACTGAGTGACTTCCCTTTCACTTTTCACTTTCATGCCTTGGAGAAGGAAATGGCAACCCACTCCAGTGTTCTTGCCTGGAGAATCCCAGGAACGGGGGAGCCTGGTGGGCTGCCGTCTCTGGGGTCGCACAGAGTCGGACACGACTGAAGCGACTTAGCAGCAGCAGCAGCAGTCCACCTCTCTGCGACCCCATGGACTGTGACCCACTAAGCTCCTCTGTCCGGGATTTCCCAGGCAAAGAATTCTGGAGGGGGTTGCCATTTCCTTCTCCAGGGGATCTTCCCAACCCGGAGATCGAATCTGCATCTCCTGCAGAGGCAGGCAGATTCTTTACCGCTGAGCCGCCACGGAAGCCCTAGCCACATTAAGGATTTGGATTTTATCCTGTATCTGTGGAAGCTGTTGAGGAAACTCTGTAACTCTCTGTTTTAAGAGGATAAATCAAAGGACAGCGGGTGGAAGTGAGCCTGAAGGCAGGTTGGAGACCGGGGCAGAGGAGAAACAGAACCCTAGGGAGAGAATTTGCTCCTAGAAACAGCATTGTTTGGTACAGTACATGAGGGAGAAAAGACAGAGTCAAGAATTGGCAAACTTGAGAACTCAAGAAGGAAAATAGTGAATATGTGTTTGGAGATATTTTAGAGGTACCAAGTAGATTTGTCTAGAGGGGCCTGAATTTCAGGTGAAAGGCCTGGAAATTGCTACTTCAAGGTGCAAGGTGAATGCAAATAAAAGAAGCAATCCAGGGAAAACAAAGTCAAAACAAAAAGTTAATGGATGACAAATGATAATGAGTTTATAGAAAAACAGACTAGAAGGATCTGTAAAGGTAGGATCTGATTTTTGTTTTCTCCGAGTACAGAAATTACAAAAGAGTTTTGTTTTCTTCATTTTTTTCACATCACATAGTTTAAAGTTATTTTTAATACCAGTCAGAAAATTATAGTGAACTGAATAATATAACAGAGCAAACCCAAGGGCTTTAGAAAAACAACATTAAACAAATGTAAAGTTCTATCATCCATATAAAATAATTGCTTCCTGTTGGTGTCTGTTTCCACATCTGTAATATTACCTACTTGATTTAAGGAAGCATATTTTGACAAAATAATATTTTTAGCTCTTTAGATTTATCTGTGCCTCGTGTAAGCCTTGGATAGCAATTCCTTACTCCTAGCACTTAGAAGAACACAAGAGCTAAGATGCTGATAAAAGATGTTATGGAAAGACCGAATCACGAGAATTGCCTGTAACAAGATGATAACCACCTCCAAAACTGCTTTGTTTTTGAGGAGGGGAAATAGGAGTAATTTCCTTGAGGCAGATGGCATCAGATAAATGGAGACCTACTACCTACTGTAGCACCAGGCACATGGCAAGCATCCCAGCAAAAGCTTCTGACATAAGTGAGCTCAATTCTTCTGTGCCTGCCCTGGTATTTACTGATACATAGAGCTCCTTATTCAGTTATTCTGTTTATTTATATAAACCCTTAAGGAATTGTTTGATCACAGTATATTTTTACAGTTTTATATTTTAATAATATGTTAATATATTTTTCAAAATTTGCTGTTACAGCTAAATTTGACACAAGTAGTAGTAATATTTACATATGTTTCAAAAGATGTTTGGTCCATATCACAGTATCAAAATATATTGAGTGGCATGAATTAAATATATCTCAAAGTTCTCTTATATTAAAGGAATACATTATTCCTTCACAGTAGAAGAGTATACATCTTTGCTTCTATGGAAATGAAGATAGGAATGGGAATTTTATAAATGTGGATACTGTCTCAGTGGGAAGTTCTTCAAACTGAAACATAGATATACAGATGTAAGACCTGAAAGAGAAAAGTTTTATAAATATGGGAGGCAAGGCTAAATTGGAATAAAATAAATCACTATGTTTTTGTAGTGTGTTTATGTAAAAGATTAGTAAGAATCCTGAATGGTAAAGTAGATATTTTAAGAGAATTAGGAGGTGATTTTGACAAATAGAAAGCACTTAGGTTTGAGTATGGTTAGTTTTGTGGTTACAGCAATAAAGATTTATTTAGAGAAAACCTCTGCAGTATAAAGAATGAATTTAGCTTTTCAACAATAAATCTGTAAAGTGTATAGCATTTCAAACTGTAACTTTCTCTGCTGAGTTCAAAAGAAACTTAACAAGAGTAAAAGAAATGAAATTCTCCACTTTTCCTTTGTTAAACATTTTTGGGGTTTGCCACACAATAAAAGTAAGCAACTACTGAGTTATTTCTCACGATGGCAACCCTAAGACTTTTCCTCATACAGATTATTTTTCTTTGGGGTATTTTTTAACCATACATGTGAAGATTTCCCATCTGTCATTTATCATTGCTTCACTTTGCAAGTTCAGAAAGCCAAAGCTGTGCTGTTTTGATTAGTTAATTCCTATACATAAAAGTAGGTCAAACCACAGACATACAGTAGCATTACTCTTCTGTTCAAAATCAATGTTCATTCTCCTACTCTAGAGTTCAAATTAAAGGGTTAAAATGGACTTTGATGTGGAAGGATATCAAGACCCTAATTCATAATTTTTTAAAATCAAGCAGGATACTTGAGGGACTAGGGTATAACATAAATTGAAATGATTAAGGTGGAAATCATTGGGTTTGTGCTTCTTGGGGCCATCAAGGAAATCAGACTAATGTTTAAAGTGAAGTCTTCTCATGAAAGCCTAGGTGGTGAACAGGTCCAATCTGACGAATGCCCCGGAAGAGTGCTTTCATGAGCGGAAACTTACAGTTTAGTTCAGTCCAGTCGCTCAGTGGTGTCCAACTCTTTGCTACCCCATGAACCACACCAACTCCTGGAGTTTACCCAAACTCATGTCCATCGAGTCAGTGATGCCATCCAGCCATCTCATCTTCTGTCGTCCCCTTCTCCTCCTGCCCCCAATCCCACCCATCATCAGAGTCTTTTCCAATGAGTCAGCTCTTTGCATCAGGTGGCCAAAGTATTGGAGTTTCAGCTTCACCATCAGTCCTTCCCGTGAACACCCTGGACTGATCTCCTTTAGGATGGACTGGTTGGATCTCCTTGCAGTCCAAGGGACTCTCAAGAGTCTTCTCCAACACCACAGTTCAAAAGCATCAATTCTTCAGTGCTCAGCTTTCTTCACAGTCCAACTCTCACATCCATACATGACCACTGGAAAAACCATAGCATAACCAATGACTAGATGGACCTTTGTTAGCAAAGTAATGTCTCTGCTTTTTAATATGCTGTCTAGGTTGGTCATAACTTTCCTTCCAAGGAGTAAGTGTCTCTTAATTTCATGGCTGCAGTCACCATCTGCAGTGATTTTAGAGCCCCCCAAAATAAAGTCAGCCATTATTTCCACTGTTTCCCCATCTATTTACCACGAAGTGATGGGACCGGATGCCATGATCTTAGTTTTCTGAATGTTGAGCTTTAAGCCAACTTTTTCACTCTCCTCTTTCACTTTCATCAAGAGGCTCTTTAATTCTTCTTCACTTTCTGCCATAAGGGTGAAAGTGACCTGCATATCTGAGATTATTGATATGTCTCCCGTCAGTCTTGATTCCAGCTTGTGCTTCCTCCAGCCCAGCGTTTTTCATGATGTACTCTGCATAGAAGTTAAATAAGCAGGGTGACAATATACAGCCTTGACATACTCCTTTTCCTATTTGGAACCAGTCTGTTGTTCCATGTCCAGTTCTAACTGTTGTTTCCTGACCTGCATACAGATTTCTCAAGAGGCAGGTCAGGTGGTCTGGTATTCCTATCTCTTTCAGAATTTTCCACAGTTTATTGTGATCCACACAGTCAAAGGTTTTGGCATAGTCAGTAAAGCAGAAGTAGATGTTTTTCTAGAACTCTCTTGCTTTTTCAATGCTCCAGCAGATGTTGGCAATTTGCTCTCTGGTTCTTCTTCCTTTTCTAAAAGCAACTTGAACATCTGAAAGTTCATGGTTCATGTACTGTTGAAGCCTGGCTTGGAGCATTTTGAGCACTACTTTAGTAGTGTGTGAGATGAGTGCAATTGTGCGGTAGTTTGAGCATTCTTTGGCATTGCCTTTCTTTGGGATTGGAATGAAAACTGACCTTTTCCAGTGCTGTGGCCACTGCTGAGTTTTCCAAATTTGCTGGCATATTGAGTGTAGCACTTTCCCAGCATCATCTTTCAGGATTTGAAATAGCTCAACTGGAAGTCTATCTCCTCCACTAGCTTTGTTCGTAATGATACTTCGTAAGACTCAGTTGACTTCACATTCCAAGATGTCTGGCTCTAGGTGAGTGATCACATGATCGTGATTATCTGCGTTGTGAAGATCTTTTTTGTACAGTTCTTCTGTGTATTCTTGCCACCTCTTCTTAATATCTTCTGCTTCTGTTAGGTCCGTAGCATTTCTGTCCTTTATTGGGCCCATCTTTGCATGAAGTATTCCCTTGGTATCTCTAATTTTCTTGAAGAGATCTCTAGTCTTTTCCATTCTGTTGTTTTCCTCTATTTCTTTGCAGGACAGCTTGTTATATTTAAGCAGAAATACTGGGAAAACTGCACTTAAACTGTGGCAAATATTTGCAGGTTATGGATTAATGGTAAAAAATAAATAGGCGAAAAAATAAAAACCTTAACAAAATGTTCCCTGCAAAGGAGCAAAGAGGAAAGGCACAGACTTCTCCACAGCAGCGAACAGCAGAGGAATTAAACTTCTTCAGAATTGTGAAGTGAAAGCTGTTTTCCAGGTTCAAAGATAACAGGACATCCTCAGACATACTAAGGTCTCAGGAAACAGACCTTTTGTGTCATACCTTTCTTAAAGTTACTGTGCAGGAGTGATGCACTTTTCCGAGACGCATGTCGAAATGTAGTCCTCAAGAAGGAAAAAGTCATTGTATGAAAGAATTGTTGGTGGTCAGTACTGTAACTAATTAAACATAGAATTAAAAAACACATAATGATGATTGTAAACATGGCTTTAAGTATGACAGTAAAAAGGCAGCACCATTCTTTTTTCCAGCTTTACTGAGATATAATTGACATTAAATTGTGCAGGTTAATGTATATAATATGCTGATATATGGATATATTGCAGAATGGTTACTGCCCTGGCACTAGCTAATGCCTTCCTTTGGTCACATAATTACCATCTCTTTTGCGTGGTGGGAATATCTAAGATCCACTCTCTCAGCAACTTTTAAGTATAACATACAGTATTATTAACTGTGATCGCCAAGCTGTTCACTAGATCCTTAGAACCTATCTGTCTTATCATATCCCTGGAAGTTTGTACCCTGATCAGCGTCTCCCTGTTTTCCCCCGCCCTACCAGTTCCTGGTAATCTGGCTGAGTTTTGCTCAAGGGAAACTCCTTCCTTTTCCTCTCACAACTCCAGCCCTCCCACTAACACAGTGTATTGTAATCCGTTCTAGTCCCTGAGCAGAGCAGCTGTGTCTGACGGAAGCTGCCGTGCTCTGAGTTCAAGCTGAGAGTCCAGTCCTTTCACGATCATGGCGCTCTGCAGCATGCAAATCTTGTTTCCTGCTCAGTCCTTGTGTGACATCCGCTTTGTATTATGAGAAATCTCACTGTTGGTCAAACGCTCCAATGTGGTTTGGGCTGAGAGAAGGACAGCAGTTCAGACTCAACAGGGTTAGTGGTTTTTGAGTTGGAGTGATTTTGAAAAATCAAGTTAGAACTGAACTGGGGAGTTTGCCAAGGAAAAACACTGACGGGAGGAAAGTGACTGAGTCTTTTTTGGAAGGCAGTCTGGTCACTTTTATCAGTCTTACTTTTGCACACTCTTTGACCCAACAGTTCTTTTTGCAGAAGCTTACCCTAAGGAAATGATCGTGCGCGTCGATAGATTTGACCACAGAGACTGTCACGGCATTGTTTAAAATAGTGGGAAAATTAAGATAACATCAATAACTTAACATGGAATGCTATGTGTCATTTTTTAATGATGAAGAAAAACAGTTGGCGACGTGGGAGATTTTCACAAAATACTGTTACAGTGGAAAGGCAGGTTGGCAATAGAAATCGACTGTGATTCCATTTTTGTTTAAAAGAAGGAAAGCTGCTGAAAGTACATTTACCAGAAATCAGATGTTTCTCTCTGAACCAGGGTAAAATGCTGCTGCTAAGTCGCTTCAGTTGTATCTGACTCTGTGCAACCCCATAGATGGCAGCCCACCAGGCTCCCCCGTCCCTGGGATTCTCCAGGCAAGAACACTGGGGTGGGTTGCCACTTCCCTTCTCCAATGCATGAAAGTGAAAAGTGAAAGTGAAGTCGCTCAGTCTTGTCTGACTCTTAGCGACCCCATGGACTGCAGCCCACCAGGCTCCTCCGTCCATGGGATTTTCCAGGCAAGAGTACTGGAGTGGGGTGCCATTGCCTTCTCCAGGGTAAAATGGGTGATTGGTATTTTCTTCTTTTGTTCCACTGTATTTTCAAATGAACACAGATAGTTTTGATTCATATAGAATTGTTTTTCACATTTCCTAAAATTTCTCCTAAGGCTGGAATTTACTCGGTTAAGGCCTTGACCTATTTATACAAAAGAAAAAAAAGACATTTTGAGAAATTTTTTTCAGAGGGTGGGAAAGAAGGTGGGAAGGTGAGGAGAAGCAGCATGAGACATAAGGGAGAGCAGAAAGCATGTTTTGGGAGAGTGACTGCTGTGGGCTAGATGCTCTATTTCATTATTTAATGTGCTAATCATCACGATCTACTGCAGGCAGTAGAGGCCTGTTTTGTAAGTGAGAAAATCTAGAAGCTGAAAAAGTTTCAGACGGTCCCCCTGCGGCTCTGCATGAAGCTGGGTTCAAGCCCAGCTCTGTGGTACTGAAGCCCGAGTGAAGCCTCCCTCATCTTTCTTGCTTTCCCCTCAATCTACTGTGAGAGAAGAATAAGGCAAGAGTTAAATAACATTTTCATGTCTTCTCCCCTGCCCCAAGAACATTGTTACATCTTAGTGGGGAATAAAAAGGTGACTATGCATGGAATTTCCTTTTCCCCTGAGCTGTAATGAATATGATGACAAGGTTGAAAGTTCTCACTTAATTACCTCACCTAGTCACATATGTAGTTACATTCAGAACACTCACTGATTTTACAACTAAATCAGATGCTGAGAGAAATAACTGGTTCCTCGGAGTCAGGATGAGACTAGTTTATTTCTTCCACAGCCTCGTGTTGGTGGTATAGTGGTGAATCTTCGTTCATTCTGCAGACAGGTGAGGGCGTGATCAGAGCGGAGGGTAGTACTGGGCTCTGAAGTAGAATGTTCTGTGAGAGACAGCTCCTCCTCTGCCCTTCTTCCAGCCTAGGTTTTACTTCAGCGTGACTCATTTCAGTCAAGGACTGTAGTGCTTGTGATGTGCTTGAAGGAAGGTAAATAACACCTACTGAAGACATTCCCTTTGTGTCAACAGAGGATGAAACATGGTGTTCACACTGAGTACAGAGTTCTTCCTCACGTTCCCACCCTCTCCAGGCTCTTTATGGAGCATGGCTATCTAAAACTTTATTAATGGTTTATGATCAGGTATTCCAGAAGTTACCCTTAGAATGCTAAACAACAATATTGAATATTTTAATTGCACTCTTGACTGAGGCAGGCTAGTGATAACGGAAAGTGTGTATCACCAATAGAGAAAATGTGACATCTTTAAGCAGAGACAAGTCCTGTGTTTTCTTCAAGAATATTTATGACTTGACATTTTACTATTAAATCTTTGATCCATCATCTGTTTTGACCTCAGAGTGATATGGTTTTATCTCCAAACATTAGCTAGTGCTCACCATTATCATTTAATAATAGTCCTTAAGGTTTCCTGAGCCCTTTCTTTGCACTTTGTGGAGTGCTTTACCTGATTGAATTGCCTTATCTAATCCTTACAGTAACTCTCTGGGAGAGTCCAATTGGCATTCCCATTTTACACCCTGAGAAGCCACCTTAAGTCACTTGTCCAAGGTCACGCAGTGAGTCAGGGACAGACAAGGATTCATTCTATGTGCCTGATGCCAGAGCTTCCACTATAACATGAAGGTAGAAATTTATGTGAAAACTAAGCCTTTTCTTACTGGTTTTAAAGGTACCTTTATTTTACATGAAATTCTTTCAATACCAGGCTTCCCTGGTAGCTCAGATGGTAAAGAATGTGCCCGTAGTACAGGAGACCCAGGTTCAATCCCCGGGTTGGGAAGATCCTCTGGAGAAGGAAATGGCACCCCACTCCAGTATTCTTGCCTGGGAAATCCCATGGACCAAGGAGCCTGGTGGGCTGAGGTCCATGGGGTCTCAAAGAGTTGGACACGACTAAGCGACTTAACACGCACCCTTTCAATACAGCTCTGGTTTTTGGTTGTTTCACCACAGTGTTTTAATTGCTATGACTTTATAATCGTGTGTTTTAACAAGATACAGTATTGTTGTTGTTTAGTCTCTCCGTTGTGTCAGACTCTTCTTGACCCCATGAACTGCAGCACACCAGGCTTCCCTGTCCTTCACTATCTCCTGCAGTTTCCTCAAACTCATGTCCACTGAGTCGATGATGCCATCCAACCATCTCATCCTCTGTCATTCCCTTCTCCTCCTGCCCTCAATTCCCAGCATCAGGGTCTTTTCCAATGAGTCAGCTCTTCACATCAGGTGGCCAAAGTATTGGAGCTTCAGCATCAGTCTTTCCAATTGAATATTCAGGGTTGATTTCCTTTTGGATGATATAGTATACCTACCCTCATTTCTCTTTCAAAAATAATTTTGGATAATCTTCTGTATTATGCTTCTAGTCTTATACATTTATGCCTAGTTATCAATTTGACTTATTTCCTTTCCCAGAAATTTTGTTTTAAATTTTTACCTAAATTGCATATAATTTAAAAGTTAATTTGAAGAGAAAGATATTTATAAGAATGATGTTTCCTATTAGGAACATTATGTGTACTGCCCTTTATTCAAGCTTCTGTTTATATACTGCAGAGAACCTTTAAAACTTTCTTTCTACGTCTCTTGTCATTGTCTGGCTATATTTATTCCTACATATTTTCTAGTGTGATATCATTATGTCTGGGACTTTTCCAAAAAGTTTCTATTACAAGTGTAAAACACTGTTACATCTAGTCACCTTACTGAACAATTTTACAATTCCTGAATTTTTAAAAAATTTTATTTATTTAGGCCATGCCGGGTCTTAGTTGCTGCTGCTGCTGCTAAGTCTCTTCAGTCGTGTCCAACTCTGTGCGACCCCATAGACGGCAGCCCACCAGTCTCCCTCGTCCCTGGGATTCTCCAGGCAAGAACGCTGGAGTGGGTTGCCATTTGCTTCTCCAATGCATGAAAGTGAAAAGTGAAAATGAAGTCGCTCAGTTGTGTCCGACTCCTAGCGACCCCATGGACTGCAGCCCACCAGGCCCCTCTGTCCCTGGGGTTTTCCAGGCAAGAGTACTGGAGTGGGGTGCCATTGCCTCCTCTGTCTTAGCTGCTACTCGGGCTTTTCTCTAGTTACAGCGAGTGGAAGCTACTCTCTAGTTGCGATGAGTGGGCTTCTCATTGCAGTGACTTCTCGTTGCAGGGTGAGGGCTCAGTAGTTGCGGTTCCCAGGCTCCAGAGAGCAGTAGTTGTGGCGCACGGGCCTAGTTGCTCCGCAGCCTGTGGGATCTTCCTGGATCAGGGATCGAGCCCACGTCCTCTGTATTGGCAGGTGGATTCTTTACCACTGAGCCACCAGGGGATGTTTTTATGATGTTGGCTCTATAGGTAGATAACTTATCTGCTAATAATCAAATTTTCATCTCTTTCTCTTCAGTATTTAAACTTTTTTATGTGTTGCTTTTGAATGGAGATTCCAGAAAAAAAAAAAAAAGTTGAGTATAAACTGATAGTAGGAGTTTCTGTAGGTATTTTGGTTAGTGTTTTACTTTTTATATTTGCTTTCGATTTCTGCTACAAGAATGCTTCTCAGTTTACTCAGGTATGACTCAGGAGGGTTTAGATATTGGTACTTAATTTCTAGAGACCATAGGGGAACCAGCGGGTGCCTGGTGTTCATTCTGCACAGGTGTTGCCTTTCAGGGTTATGAAAGGGGACCTTCAGTAAAGGGCAGGGATTCCCTCTTCTCGGATTTCCAGGCTGTCTCCTTATATTTGAAGTGTTTCTGTTTTCATCTCCACTACAAAGTTTATTCTATGACCGTCGATACTTGCGGTTTAGCCTTGCATCACATTATGTTAGCCTTTTTGTTGTAATTTAGTGGGCTGGAAGATACTCTGCCCAGAAGCATTAAAAGCTATGCTAGAAGTGCTCTCAGGCACTTATCTTCTCAGAACAACAGGAAAAAGAAGAATGGATAGAGTTTGTACAGTGCCAATGGGTGTCTCTCCCACTGCAGGCCCTGGAACCCTCTGTAAGGCTGGGGTGGGGGCCTCACTCGTGTGTTAGTTCAGGCTGCATCTAGGTAATTAACAAGCCATGCAGTCCTGAATGATGTCGTGAAGTCCTTCGGTTTCCATTCTTATGGGGAAATTGCTTCTGGTGTATATAACCTTTAGGGTTTTACTGCTTTTTCAGAAGCTTATTTCTAATGAATGTCACAGAGGAAACATTCTTCATCATGTTAAGGAAAGTCACTGCTATTCTAAATTTTCTAACAGTTGGATTTTTTTAAATGTTATATTTTTTTAAATATATGATAATGGCTATTTAATTTCATCAGATGCTTTTTTTGGTCATATACCAAAGTGATCAGATAAGGCTTTTCTCCTTTAAACAATTTATAATCATCTATCGCATTAATGCTATATCATTCTAATATTTCTGTATTTAAACTTTAACATTATTAATGTTACTGTTGTTCAGTCACCAAGTCGTGTTTGACTCTTCAAGACCCCATGGACTGCAGCACACCAGGCTTCCCTGTCTTGCACTATCTGCCAGAGTTTGCCTGAGTTCATGCTCATCGAGTCAGTGATGCCATCCAACCATCTCATCCTCTGTTGTCGTCTTCTCCTTCTGTCTTCAATTTTTCCCAGCATCAGGGTCTTTTCCAGTGAGTCAACTCTTTGCATCATGTGGCCAAAGTATGGGAGCCTCAGCTTCAGTATCAGTTCTTCCAATGAGTATTAAGGTTGATTTCCTTTAAGATTGACTGATTTAGTCTCCTTGCTGTTCAAGGTAGCATTTGTTAAACACTCTGTGCCAGGCTCTGAGATAAACTGTGTCCATTATCTTATTTAATCTTTTGAGCAACATTGTGAGACGTCCATTTTACAGATTAGGAAATGGAGGTACAAAGATTTTAAGTGACTTGTTCAGTATTGCACAGCTGTGAGGGTTGATTGGTGAAGCCAGCTCGTTTTGACTCCAAAACCAAACTGTCATCAGAAAAAATGTGGGGTAACATAAGGGAAATGGTACATGACCTGACTGATTAATATCAAATTGTGCCATCTATTTCCAGTCTGGGGCTGTGTCTGTCTTTGGAAACAGCTTTTCCTGTTTATGTATCAGGATGCCCTTTTCTTAAAAAGCTCTAGAGAGACACTGGAGAAGGAAATGGCAACCCACTCCAGTATTGTTGGTGTGGAGAATCTCATGGGCAGAGGAGCCTGGCAGGTTGCAAGAGTCAGATACAACTGAGCGACTCCACTACCATGAGACAGGCGTAGACAATTACCGCTGCGTTGATGCCTCTCTTTTGGATGTCATGGAAGCCATCCTTCCTCTTTGGACAAGTGTGTCGAGAGTCCTGCCGTCAGCCTCATGCCCCCCATTCAGATGGTCTTGTGATAAGCATGCAAGGAAGGAAGAGAACTGATCAAGAGGGGTATGGGAAGAAGGGACACACACAGTAAGTGGAAGGCCAGAGCAAAGTTGATCCTGATAAAATTTGTAAACTTGGTAATTTTCAACACTCTATTTGTGCTTGTTCAGATAGTAAGAGGAAAGCTACATACTGTCTTTTCTGTCCTTCTATCTATGTGTGAAATGGCAACCCACTCCAGTACTCTTGCCTGGAAAATTCCATGGACAGAGGAGCCTGGTAGGCTACAGTCCATGGGGTCACAAGGAGTCAGACACGACTAAGCGACTTCACTTCACTTCTATCTATATGGAGCTTATGGAACCAAGAGCCAGGGAATCCACCAGTGTCTCTTGTTTCTGCTTTCAAGGACAGTAATGGATAATGTCCACTTCCCTGACTCCACTTTCTCCAGTGGTCTGTGCCTGGAGCCACATGCCCAGGTTTCAAGGTCATGGATAGTATCTCATTTTTGCTGGATTTTTTTCAGAACCAAAACACATAACCAGAGCTGCATTCCTTAAGCCCCTCTACACTTTCTCCCTCCCCCGACCCCAGCACACTCATATAACCTGGGTTACTACTTGAATCATCAAAGATCCCCTTTTGGGATCTGAACTTCTTTTGTCTTTTCCCGTAAGCCTGTTCTCCATCTCTGGTAGGCAGAATAATGTCCCCTACCCCTTCACGGAAGGTGTCCGTGTCCTAATTCCTGAAACCTGTTAGGTTACATGCAGAGGTGAATTCGAGTTGTGGATGGAATTAAGGTTGCTAATCAGCTGACCTGAAGGAGGAGAGCATCCTGGATTATCTAGGTGTGCCCAGTGTGGACACCAGAGTGCTAAAGAGTGAGAGGAGGGTGGCAGAGAAACTGGAGAAACGGCAGTGTGAGAGGACTCGGCTGGATGTTGCTGGCTCTGCCCACTGAGGGAGGGACCTTGAGGCCGGAAGGCGGGCTTGTTCCGAGATGAACAGACCAGGAAGCCAGTCTTCCCCTCATACCTCCAGAAGAGAGCTGCCTGCTGACACCCTGAATTTTACCCAGTGAGACCCCATGTCACACTTGAAATGTGTAGAGCTATAAGATCATAAGTTGGTGTCTGTTAAAGTTCGGAACCACTCGATTTGGTGATGTCTTACAGCAGCAGCAGCTACATCGTGCCGTTCTCCTGGCGCAGGTGGCCGTGACGGAGGGGCCTACTTATTCCTCCGTGGTCTGCCACCTTGGGGTTGAGACCCAGCCCTCGGGGAAACCCTTGCTGCTTCTTCCTGTTGCTTCTTTCAGTATTTATATCTTTGAAACCTCATCTTTGCCGCAATAACTCTTCCAAATTTCACAGCGCCTTAAGCCCCCAGTCCTGTCTTCAAACGCCTTACATTTCAGCAGATGACCTTATCCCTACTTGACTGAAAGGGTCAGCACATCTGTCCTGAGATCCCTTCCTTTTTCACGGCAGGACCTCTGTGACCTCCCAGTTACTTGTTTCCAAGTTTCGATCTCCCATCCTAGGGGTAACACTTGACAATGTCAGTACACCCTCCTTTAGCTTGGTTTCTGTGCGTTTGTGACATAACGCTTATTTTCCTTTCTTCTGAACCTTTCCCACCCCCTCGATCAGCCACATTTCTTTTTACCTCCCTACCCGCCCTTGCAAATCTCAGACTTCTGTAGGTGCTGTTCTCAAGCCTCAGGTGTTCTCTTAAAATATATCTCCTTGGCCATGATAAGTTTCCAGCCTTCTTGCCTTTCCAGGCCCTGGACTTTCTCCTGAACATCAACTTCTGTTAGCCCCAACGCACGGAGAGAGAAAGGAGTCTTTCAACAAACGTTGTCTAGGATGGCCTCAGATGCCGGAGCCAGTAGCCGTGTGTTCCAGACACCCCTGGCCCTCTTGTGGGCAGGGAAGGGATGAGGAGGCAGGACCTGTGGGCAGGGCACCAGGTCAACGCTGATTCCCCCCATTGCCCATTTCAACCCTTCTAGTATTTATGAGGAAACAAGACAGTTTAGGCAAAAGGGCCTGTGCTTCATTCCTCCAGGGTTTTGTTAATACACTTATTGGACTGGGAAAAGCTGTCTCTGAAAACTTTTCAGAGCCCTGTTTGTGGGGCAAACAGGAGGTACAGTTGCTTTCCTGTGAATGGCTTCTGAGGACCACTTGGCCAGTGTTCTCCTCTGGCAGTAGATACTTCTAAATCATTTGCTTTTGTAAGCAGGGGGAGGATTTGAATTTGGGCAGGTGTAACAGATCCGAGGCAGAAGGAGAAGGGAGCAGCAGAGGATGAGATGCTTGGATGGCATCACCGACTCAATGGACATGGATCTGAGCAAACTCTGGGAGATGGTGAAGGATAGGGTAGCCTGGCGTGCTGCAGGCCATGGGGTTGCAAAAAGTCAGACATGACTTAGCAACTGAACGACAGAAAGGTCTAAGGAGGCCTGAAGCTCGAAATAGAGATGTCAGGTATCACTGGGAGATAACGGCATCCTTGCAGATGGCCCTGAGTCCTCACCTGAACTGCTGGCAGCAGAGCCCCTCCTGAAACCCGGCAGAGAAGTTCTCTCCCCAGGCATTCCGGAGCTCTGCCCCGCTCTCCCCAGCGCTTCGCAGACCATGTGCTGCAGAGCTTGTGGAAGTAATGTATCCAAGACTTCACTCACTGAGAGGAGCAGCTGGCCGTCTTGAAAACTTACTGCCAAAAAATATTTAAGAAGCAGTATGACCGTGTGGATCACAACAAACTGTGGAAAATTCTGAAAGAGATGGGAGTACCAGACCACCTGACCTGCCTCTTGAGAAACCTATATGCAGGTCAGGAAGCAACAGTTAGAACTGGACATGGAACAACAGACTGCTTCCAAATAGGAAAAGGAGTACATCAAGGCTGTATATTGTCACCCTGCTTATTTAACTTATATGCAGAGTACATCATGAGAAACGCTGGGCTGGATGAACCACAAGCTGGAATCAAGATTGCTGGGAGAAATATTAATAACCTCAGATATGCAGATGACACCACGCTTATGGCAAAAAGCGAAGAAGAACTGAAGAGCCTCTTGATGAAAGTGAAAGAGGAGAGTGAAAAAGTTGGCTTAAAACTCAACATTCAGAAAACAAAGATCATGGCATCCAGTCCCATCACTTCATGGAAAATAGATAGGGAAACAGTGGAAACAGTGGCTGACTTTATTTTTTTGGGTTCCAAAATCATTGCAGATGGTGACTGCAGCCATGAAATTAAAAGACGTTTGCTCCTTAGAAGAAAAGTTATGACCAACCTAGACAGCATATTAAAAAGCAGAGCCATTATTTTGCCAACAAAGGTCTGTGTAGTCAAAGCTACAGTTTTTCCAGTGGTCATGTATGGATGTGAGAGTTGGACTATAAAGAAAGCTGAGTGCTGAAGAATTGATGCTTTTGAACCATGGTGCTGGAGAGGACTCTTTAGAGTCCCCTGGACTGCAAAGAGATACAACTAGTCTGTCCTAAAGGAGATCAGTCCTGAATATTCATTGGAAGGGCTGATGCTAAAGCTGAAACTCCAATACTTAGGCCACCTGATGCGAAGAACTGACTCATTTGAAAAGACCCTGATGCTGGGAAAGATTGAAGGTGGGAGAAAGGGACGACAGAGGATGAGATGGTTGGATGGCATCACCGACTCAATGGACATGAGTTTGAGTAAACTCCTGGAGTTGGTGATGGGTAGGGAGGCCTGGCGTACTGCAGTCCATGAGATCACAAAGAATCGGACACGAATGAGGGACTGAACTGAACTGATGAATCCTTACCTTGGGCTATAATCATATGAAGACATATTGGGTCCTTAGAATGTGTCAGTTACTTCTCAGCTTTCTGTATTCAGTCAACTGTAAAACCTAATGTTTGGTTTGTGGCTTTGGTTCCAATGATGTTCCTGGTGTGATGTTCTATCGGTGAAAACATTGCCCATATTCAGACTCATCAGGCCTGTTGATTTGTATTGGTAAATTTCATGCAAGCATGTGTAATGGGTATCACACTAGGGCACACGACATTCAAAGAGGGATACATCATGGTCCTCGCCTCAAATATTTCAAAATCCTAGACTCTGGAGGAAAGGTTGTTATTTTTTTTCCTTCTAAATATATTATTACCATGTTTGCAGTTTTTCTGGCCTATCCACCTGTGCAGAAGAAAAGTAATTTTTGTACTAAATCAGTTGTACATAGTCAAGTTTATCCTGAAAAGCTCAGCCAGCACCTGGTTTTCTTTGGCAGCTGAATAATATGAAAACTCTCATGATTTGCTGGCATACAACAGGACCCCCATTGGGACCAGAAATGACTATGTACAGCCTGTGGAAGGGCATGAGCTGAAGCTGCCACAGATGGAAAGAAGCAGCAAATTAGGCTCTAGAAATAGGAAGCACCTACAGAGAGATATGAAGAGACTGTGCTGAAAGCAGGAGGACCTGAAGGGATAGCTGTTTCTGGTAGCAAAGAAAAGGGCAGGAATGTGGGGCAGAGAGTGGAGCTAAGATATTAAAAGGAATGAACACCATGCAGATGATGATAGTTTTAAAATACTCTCCTTGATTTTTCACTAGACTGCATGGAACCTCCAGATTCTCCTCCTACAGAATCTGGAGATCTGAAGACCACAGTCAGTAGAGTCTCATCTTCCTGAAATAATTTAGATGTGATCGATCACCTAAAGGAAGAGAAATCATTTTTTTAAAATATATATTATCTAGAAGATTTGGGGGCTTCCTTGGTGGCTCAGACAGTAAAGAATATATCTGCAGTGCTAGGAGTCGGACACGACTGAGCGACTTCACTTTCACTTTTCACTTTCATGCACTGGAGAAGGAAATGGCAACCCACTCCAGTTTTCTTGACTGGAGAATCCCAGGGACGGGGGAGCCTGGTGGGCTGCCATCTCTGGGGTGGCATAGAATTGGACACGACTGAAGCGACTTAACAGCAGCAGCAGCGGGAGACCTACATTTGATCGCTGGGTTGGGAAGATCCCCTGGAGGAGGGCATGGCAACCCACTGCAGTATTCTTGCCTGGAGAATTCCATGGGCAGAGGAGCCTGGCGGCCTACAGTCCATGAGGTCACAAAGAGTCGGACACAACTGAGTGAATAAGCTTATAGTAGATGTTCAGAGTGTCTCTGGTTCTAGAAAGGACTAGAAAAAGACTCTAATAGCAATCTATTTTTTTTTATCTTGGTTCTTAAATAATATAAAGGAATTTCTTAAAAGGCAGAGAAATCCCGTGTACGTTAACTATCTTCACATTCCCGTGTTCCCTTCCATCCTCATCCAGCTCATCCGTGTTTGTTAGGTAGCTGAAATGATACTGTTGGTTTGCGTGTGGGTGTTGGGGGCTATAGGGTCTCAGATGGAGAGGTCCTCATCTCCCCCTGCTGTTTCTCTCCCCCTCCACTCCATTCTATTGTGTTCAGTCTGTGTGGGCTTTTGTTGGGGTGTAGCCTTAAAAAATGTGTCTAGCTATCAGAAGGCTCTTTGAAGAGATCAGAGCTGTAATTCGTGGATTCCCTCAGTCATCCCAGCAGCAGTCAGAAATAGAAATGGAATTTCTTGGAAAGATCTGTAAGTGAGCCTTTTGTCTAATGACCCTCCAAGTTCTTGAATGTTATACCAGCAGGAACATTGCCACCTTGGACTGAGGGGAACGGAAAGAAGATAAAATGAAATGAGGCTGATCGACCCCTCAAATGCTGTAAACAGAGAACTGAAAGAAGGTGAAATAAGACCGAGCAACTGCCCAGATTCTATAGGCAAGGGACAGGCTGATAACCTGTTCAGCCACAGGGACTGCCCTGAGGCCCAGTGGCTAAGACTCCACGCTCCCAATGCTGGGGACCTGGGTCAGGGACCTAGATCCCACATGTCACAAGCAAGACCAGGTGCAGCCAAATAAGTAAATAAAAGTATATTTTAAAAAAATGTGTGTAGTTTTCCGTGCAGCTGTTTTTAGGATACATAATGGTACTACTCTGCACATACCATTCTGTTTCTCTCTAAACATGTTTTGGTGTATGCTTCTGGTGTGTTATGCTCTGGGATTCTAGGCAGTAATTAGATATATTTTGCTTACCCTCCTGCTCCTCACTGCCACAGATAACTCTGTTCTGTGCGCCCTCCAGCAGGTCACTCACTTTCTGATATCTCCTGGGAGAGGATATGTATCTGTGGGTCAGTTTGCTGAGTCGTACTGGTGGCTCAGTGGCAATGAATCCACCTGCCAGCGCTGGAGATGTGGATTTGAATCTGGGTCAGAAAGATCCCCTGGAGAAGGAAATGGCAACCCACTCCAGTATTCTCGCCTGGACAATCCCATGGACAGAGGAACCTGGCGGGCTCCAGTCCGTGGGGTAACGAAGAGTCAGACATGACTTAACAACTGAACAGCAGCAGCAGGCTGTATATAATTAATTTGCTGGAATGGCTGTACCAGTTTACATTCCTTGTAGCAGCTTGCATCTTTGCCAACCCTAGAATTATCCAGCTTTCTGATTTTTACCATGCCAATAGCTGTAAAATGATAGCTCGTCTTAATTTGCATTTTTCTGATCTCATACAAGTTAGAGCAGCTTTTCATAGTTAGTTCAATCTTGTACATTTTGTCACTTAAACATATATCCATTGATATATGTCTCTCTGGTTTTCAGTGTCCAGGTTGGTTATATTAAGAGGTATTTCGTCATAGCAACTAAGTTGAATCATTCGTAGCTGCCAAACTACTAGGTTGACTGGTTTTGACCTTTAAAAGCAGCTCGATCTGTGTTCCAGATTAATGTGTCGTTGAACACAGAGGTCTTTCCAGGTTTTCACTGTTATAAATGATACTGCAGTAACCATTTGCTGTGCATAGCATTTTCCTTGTGTTGAATTTTTCCTTAGGATAACTAAGGGAAAAATTACTGAGTTATGGACGTTTTTTATGGCTGTTGTTACATATTGGAGAATCACTTTCTAAAAGGGCTGTACTGATTTACATTGTATATCACTTATATCACCATGCTAGTTAACTTCATCATTATACATTATCACGTAAACAAACACTTGGATAACTATAAGACACAACCTCATTGTTATTTGTACTATTTAATTGCAGTTAGCGTTAATCATTTATTCAAGTATACATTGATGACCAGTATGTTTTTATGTGTTTGGTCTATTTGTGCCTTCAGCCCATTTTTCTTTTCGTTTTTTTTTTATTTTTTTCAAAGTCATTTTGAGAATGGGTTTTTAATATATTGTAAATAACCCTATCCTCAGTTCCTAAAAATGAAATCATTCACTTATATCATTTTATTCCTCAGATGACAATCCAAACAAAACACATGATAAAAAAGAGAAGAAGATGGTGGTTCAGAAGCCCCATGGTACTATGGAATACACTGTAAGTATAAACAGGTAGTACAAACACTTGTTAATACTGTTAGATTTACATAATGTTTCTCCCTGGACACATCCTGCCCCTTAGCTGCCTTCCCCTTATGTAGCCATTAAATAGCAAAGCTTCTTAAGACCTCAGTCATTTCTCCTTTCTGTAACTTTTCCCTGAATAAACCTATTACTTGAATTACCTTTGATATGCCAATGATGAGTAATTTTAGGTCTCCTTCTTAGACATGCTTTCTGACTTCCCAAACCATACATTCAGTTGTCTACTCAACACAGTCACTTAGACCTTCAGGCTTGGCCTGTTTTCAAGGAGCAGTGACTCCATCATCCATACATTTCTACAGACCAGAACCTCAGCCCAAACATCATCTTCCTATCCCTCTCCATGTTCATTCTTCCTTTCTGTGACCATGCTGCCAGTCTAGGGCAGATCCCTTCATTTTACTGTCTCATAGAATTGTGTTCTTTTCTATCAGTTTAACAGTGTTGATCCACTAGCGTAATAATTATCTTTCAATGTCTATCTTGTGCCTTAATCATATGCCCATGGAGAGAGACCAGATCCCATTTTGGTTGCCATTCTAACTCTGGTGCTTGCAGGGTATTAGACCTCCATGTGGTTGGATCAGCAGATGGATGATGCAGTGTGTGTATCTGTGACTGCACCTCCCCATTATATACTCATCTCTCCCATCACACCATGAGTTTCTGGAGGGCAGCAGCTGTGCATGCTTCTCCCAGGCCTGGCACGAAGTGGGCACTCAGTTATAGATCTGTTTTCATTACTTTGAACTGGCATTGCTGAGGAGTGATTTCTGATTTCTAGAAAGAAATTAAGTACTGTTGCCCCTGCCCCCGTGTTTTGCTCATGGTATTTATTTTCTGCTCATTATTTGTGTGCAACGCCGGGCTCTCTATATAAGGCAAGCAGCAAGGCCTGCCCCTCCCCGGCATTTCTTCTAGAACGGTGAATCTTCTCCAGGCTTCTGTATCATCACATTTGAAAGGTTGCTGAACCATGGAAAGATGCCAGGATTCTTGGCCTCCAGAGAAGAAGAATTCAATCCAGGGCCAGAGACAAGGTTTAATAAAACTTTAAGTTTTACTAAAGTATAAAGGAGCTAGAGAAAGCTTCTGACATAGACATCAGAAGGAGGCAGAAAGAATGCCCCCCTGCTAGTCTTTAGCTGGATGTTATATAGCTGCTGCTGCTGCTAAGTCACTTCAGTTGTGTCCGACTCTGTGCGACCCCATAGATGGCAGCCCATAGCTACTAGCAGTCTGCTAATTAAAGGAAGGAAATGTCTCAAAACTCAGAGAATGGCACCAGGCCCCTCACCCACAAAATGCATTTTGAGATAATCTTGGCACCAGGTGAGTCATCCTGGGCCATAAAACGATTGACATGAATCTTGAAGAAAGGCAGATTCCCATACAAATATAGAATTTCATCAACCTAGATTAAGAGAACAGTGTATGAGTATAACATACTGGGTTGTCAGGTCAGTTCTGAGCCTTTAGGTGAACTGACTTGCAGACAGTCTGGGGTAAATGCATTGTACATTAACATAGCTTAAGACAAACATTTCTATAAGAAAAATGCATGGGTTAGCTCAAGGTTTGAGAAAAGTTAAGTTCAGGTGGAACTAGTTGTCATTATGGCAGATCTCTCCACCTGATTGATTTACGTTATGGAGATTAGTTGGCCAGTTACTTTGTGTACTTCTCATTATTAAAAGGTGATCCATAACTTTGTGTGTAGAGAACCATGACCAGAGCCACTTACACAATTGCTTGCATTGTTCCAGTGCTGTGGATGTTCAAGCGTTCTGTTTAGTTTCAAACATTTAATGATATCAGTATCCCTCCCAGGTTCTGTAAGTTGGCTCTGTATATATGCTTTATCCTTGTGTAATACCTGCAAATCGTTAAAATTTTCCTCCTTCCTGGAAGCCCCTATCCTCAAGTTTTTGTGTAAAAATGTGAAGCCGGTTCATTGATCACTTGTCATATGTATCTCCATTTGGATGAAGAAGCTGAGGAACAGAGAAGTTAAGCAAGTGACTCAAGGTCACACAGCTGGCAAGTGGCAGATTTGGAATTCAGGTCCAACAGTCTGACTCAGTCTGTCTGTATTATCAATCTGTGTCTTCTACTGACTCTAAACCTTGAGAAACCAGGGGTTTGAATATATTATGTAAATATGTACTACTTGAAAAAAAAAATTTAAAACTTTTTTGTTGACCTTTAGTACTGATGATTTTGCACAGGGTAAGGTAAAGGCATCTGTTACGTTTTCAGTAACTTTAAAAAAAAATGTATGTATTTCTATCTTGTTCTAGAAATGTTTGAGGTAGTGTTAGTTTAGTCTGTAACTATGAACTTGGTTATAGTTCTGGGACAGGTATAGAACTGGGGCAAGTCCATCTAGTCGGTGGGCTTTTGGTACCTGAGGGCAGTGAGTGGTAAGGGGTAAGTCTCATTTCACCTGCTTACAAACTCCTTCAGCCACCTCAAATCTCCGCCTGTCAGTCAAGGCTCGCCTGGCGGAGCCCATTGTGCTTACAGAGTTAACCCCCAGTGCTGACCCAGGGCGGTAGTTGGGAGCATCTCAGTGATAGTTGCCAGAGGGGCCGCCTGCTAACAAGTTCCATCCGGTGACCCTGGACAGGGAGTCTGTCCTCAGATACTGACCTGACCAGAGCGGGCAGACTTCTTTTTGGGTGGAGCTTTTCCGTTGAGCTTTCACGCCTTTTCTTTTAAATAGTTTTATTTATTCATGCCTGTGCTGGGTCTTCGTTGTCACGGGGGCTTTCTCTAGTTGCGGCAGGCGGAGGGCTATTCTCCAGTTGGCGGGGCCGGGGGCATCTCCCCACAGCGGCTCCTCTTGTGAAATACAGGCTCTGGGGCGCCTGGCTTTCAGTAATTGCAGCGCGCGGGTTCCGTAGTTGCGACTCCCAAACTCTAGGTCACTGGCTCCACTGTGGCACGAGGGCTGAGTTGCTCCACAGAATGAGGGGTCTTCCCAGATCAGGGATCAAACCTGTGTCTCCTACATTGGCAGGTGGGTTCTTTACCATTGAGCCACCAGGGAAGTCCAGTTTCACATCTTCTTACAGCCCTTTTTATTCCCGCTGCTGCAGCTGCTAAGTCACTTCAGTCGTGTCCGACTCTGTGCGACCCCATAGACGGCGGCCCATCAGGCTCCCCCGTCCCTGGGATTCTCCAGGCAAGAACGCTGGAGTGGGTTGCCAGTTCCTTCTCCAATGCATGAAAGTGAAAAGTGAAAGTGAAGTCACTTCAGTCGTGTCCGACTCTTGGCGACCCCATGGACTGCAGCCCACCAGGCTCCTCCGTCCATGGGATTTTCCAGGCGAGAGTACTGGAGTGGGGTGCCATTGCCTTATTATTCCTATCCCCCTCTATTGGAGGACAGAGACATGAACAGCTGAGACATATCACAACTTTTATAGATTTAAAGAATAGCACTAATTTGGTTGACTGTGGGAAACTGTCATGTTAATGTCAGTGAACAATTTTTGGTAGCTAATCTGTGTCCTTTTAGATTTCCATGCCTTTCACTGTATTCATTCATCAAATATTCAAATACCTTCTATGTGTCAGGCACTGTGGGGAAATGGTCTTTAACAGGCCACAATCCAGGAGCCTAAAGTACGGTAAAGAGACAGGCAAACAGACAGAAAATGCAAAGAGAGAAACTAGTTCCATTTCTCCTATGAATAGTATTATGTGTAATATTTCTTTGCTTCTTAGCTTTATATTATACCTCATAGACTCTCTCCTCTACACACCTAAGTTGTGCCAGAGTAAGTTTAGAAATCTATTAGTGGACAGTGAAATTTGCAAATAAGGGAGCCCAGAAATGAATAATATTTAAGACTTTTTTGTTAAGAATTGAGACTGTATTTGCTTTTTTCATAATACATTTGGATGTATGTGTTACTTTTTTATGGACTCGTATCAAACAGATTAATCTGACTATCGGGAGAAAGATTTTGTCTGTCTTTTGCTTTGTGTATTGAATCTTGTTTCTTTGATTATTCTAGGCTGGAAGCCAGGACACCCTAAACTCCATAGCACTGAAATTTAACATCACTCCCAATAAATTAGTGGAACTGAATAAGCTTTTCACGCATACTATTGTTCCAGGCCAGGTAATGATTTTCTTACTGAATTTTCCTTTAGAAACATTTTCCTTTTAGAAATGTATTTTCACTGCCATTTTTAATGACTTGTTCTTAGTGTCTCAGGACTGTCATTGTTGTTATTGTGTCTTGGTTCAGTCTCTTAGATCCAAGACTTCTGAAAGCATCCTGATGCCTAGGAACTGTTCAGAGATAAATGCTTTGCAAATGATTATCACAGTTGATTTAACTATCCTTTGTGTTAATAGATGTTTCCATCAAGAAAAGTTAAATTAATGTAACTTTTTTCCCTGTAGAATTATACAGATATTCTTCAAATGTTTAATTTAGAGTTGCAAGTTTCAGTTTAGTCCACTTATGGGGTATATTATGGCCATTGTTTTATTTTAAATTAGGCAAAATTTTGGTCATTTTGTTCTTCATGTGATTCCATGACAGAAGTGATCAATCTGGCCCAAGGTGGAGACATTCAGCAGGATCATTAAGAAAGGGCCACAGACACATGAAAAGAGACGCTCATCATTGCTAATTGGTAAAGAAATGCAAATAAAACTACAATGATGTATTACTTCACACTGGTCAGAATGGTAGCCATCAAAAAGTTTACAAATAAATAAATTCTAGTGACATTGAGTTCTTTCACAGTAGATGCTGCTACTTCTAAGAATAACTTCACTCAGGCAATGGTAGTATTCTTTGCATTTATTTCAAGGGCAGCAAGTGAAGCCACCAGGCTATAAATTGGCCAGTTTGTACTATCATGCTTTAGGTATTTATGTCCTTGTCATAAATGAGAGAAATTAGTATATTGCCGGTACCAGGTTAGTCGAGGGAAAATATGAATTAAAATTTTTCAAAAATTAATACATTTTTATCTCTGTGAAATTAATAGATTTTAGTCATTTTTATTGGGTTTCGTATAGTCTGGGATATTGCTAAATAATCTGTTAACTGACCCATAGCAGAGAACCTAGGCATATCTTTACTGATTCAAGCTGTAGCCACTGGAACTTACTAAGATAATTTAGGGTGATTCTTTATTCTTTTACTAAGTCCATGAACAGAATAGTTTATTGGTACTGGATTAAGGTCCAGTACTAATAGGAGATATAGGAACTGTCTTAATATGCCCTGTTGTTGTTATTCAGTTGCTCAATCATGTCCAACTCTGTGACCCCATGGACTGTAGCACGCTAGGCTCCTCTGTCCTCCACTATCTCCTGGAGTTTGCTCAAATTCATGTCCATTGAGTTGGTGATTCTAACCATCTCATCTAACCATTTTAATATGCCTCTTTAAGGATAATAATACAAAAATAGGTGCCCCAAACCTTCATTTCCTTTGATCCTTTAATAGCTATTAAACTTGGGCAAGTCACTTCCTTTTTGACCTTGGTTTCATCTCTGAAATGAGGGGTTGGGCTACATTTACTCAGATGGTCCTTCTTGCCTTTACTATGCTGTGTAGCCCTCGTATAACTAAACAGTTATGTGCTGTTAGTTGTCCCGAGATCTGGCTGTGCTCATGATTTTTTCTGGCAAAGATGAGGAATTAAGAATGATCCAGACTCACTTCCACGTTGAAGGAAGATGTGTAGTAACTGGGCTTCTCCACGTTAACACTCACTTCTATTTACACAGTACAATGGGCTATTTAAGCATAGGAATTATCTCTTTGATTTGGCATTTAGAATGTCAGGCAATAGAATCTCAACCTATGTTGCCTAACACTTGTCAAGAGTTCAGGTGCAAAAAGAAAATATTAATGGAGAATTGACATCTGTTTGGAAGAAATCTGTTTCGGTCCTAGCCCAGAAACATACAATAAATAAGAGCTGTGTACTAAGACCATGTAATTTTAGCCTTCTGCAAATTAATTACTTTCACGAAACTCTAACCTTTTGACATTTGCCACTGACCCATTTTGACGTTGTTACAAAGAACAGTCCTTCAAAACTGGTTATTTCATTTACTGTCATGTGTCATTAGGACAAAGAGTTCACTGTGAGACACTGTTTTTTTTCAAATGAGGCTTTGTGGGAGACTACTTGTACTAGTAAGAAACTAGTTTGTTTTTATTTTATGGACAGTGAATTTTGTTGATTCATGATGTCTATATCTTTCCATTGGTTATTTGGAAACTTGGACCAAATCTAATGGCCCACTTCTTAATGAACGTTTGGTAATTTGGGAGCTCATATTTTCAGTATTATCAGTCCTCATCTTATTTCTCCTTGACGATGATTTTTCCACCTTATCTTAAGGTGTGTTTTGTTCTGGGTTCACTTTTTTTCTGGACTGAAGAGAGATTTAAAAGAATTAAAGTTAAAATTTGTCTATGACAAACCTAGACCGTGTGTTGAAAAGCAGAGACATTACTCTGCCAACAAAAATTCATATAGTCAAAACTATGGTCTTCCCTGTGGTCACATATGGTTGTAAAGAGCTGGACCATAAAGAAGGCAGAAGCCAAAGAATTGATGCCTTTAAGTTGTGATGCTGATGAAGACTCCTGAGAGTCCTTTGGGCAGCAAAGAGATCAAACCAGTCAACCTTAAGGGAAATCAACTCTGAATACTTGTTGGAAGGACTGATGCTGAAGCTCCAGTCTGATGTGAACAGCCAACTCATTGGAAAAGTCCCTGATGCTGAAAAAGATTGAGTGCAGAAGGAGAAGAGGGCGTCAGAGGTGAGATGGCTGGATGGCATCACTGATGCAGTGGACATGAACTTGGGCAAGCTTCAGAAGATCGTGAGGGGACAGGGAGTTCTGGCGTGCTGCAGTCCATGGGGTTGCAAAGAGTTGGACACGACTGGGCTACTGAACAACAATGTTAAAATAGAGATATGCAAAAGAATGATTTGAATGAGCCCAGACTCTTGCATCTTCCCATACAAGAAAAGTGCTAAATTCCTTAACTTGGGACATCTGGTTTTCTTTAGCAATAATCTATTGATGTTCAAACTACCTGCCCTTTGTTGTAAAACTCCTGTATAACCTGGCTCCTCCCCTTGCCTCCTCAGAGCAGTTCTCTCAGGGTTACTTGAGATGCTGTCTCCTGCGCTTAAGTCCTAAAAATTCCCACTGAATAAAACATAACTCTGAAAAATAAATAAGTAAATAAAATAGAGATACAACTAGAAGATGGGGCAAAGTGTTCAGTAACAATATTGAACAGTTGTTACATGATTAGCTGTGAATTATGATGGCTCAGATGGTAAAGAATCTGCCTGCAATGCGGGAGACCCCGGTTCAATCCCTGGGTTAGGAAAATCCCCTGGAGAAGGGAATGGCAACCCACTCCAGTATTCTTGCCTGGAGAATCCCATGGACAGACCATGGGGTTGCAAATAGCTGGACATGACTGAGTGACTAACACTTTCACTTTCACATATTTTATAACATTAGAGGTCATTTTAAAATAGTATTTGATATAATACCAGAATGTAGCCTGTATTGTTAAAAGAGTGTTGAGTAACAGAATCGTAATAGCATTTCGGGAACCAGAATATCTTGCAGAAGAAAGCAGTTTAATGCAGTATGGGCTCATTCGCTCAGTTGTGTCTGATTCTTTGTGGCTCCATCGACTGTGGCCTGCCAGGCTCCTCTGTCCATGGAATTCTCCAGGCAGGAATACTGGAGTGGGATGCCATTTCCTCCTCCAGGGGATCTTCCTGACCCAAGGATCGAACCTGCGTCTTTTGTGTCTCCTGCACTGACAGGTGGATCCTTTACCACGAGCACCACCAAGTTAGGGGATTTTTAGATATCCCAAACAGTGATGGAAGAGCAGGTGCTGAGATTATTGATGCTGCCGTGTACAGCTTTTTCATATAAGGACCTTAATGCATTAGCACTCAGGGCCTGCTTGGAGTCAGGAAGCCTGGATGCGTCCTGTTTCTTCGTGACGCGGGTGCTGCGTTTAGAAGTACGCCATGCTACTCTCGCCTCTATCCCCTTGTACTATCGTACCCGGCCCTGGAAGGCTCTTCCCTCCCTGTCCAAATCCTGCTGCCCACGGCTTCACTTGGACCCGCCTGCTTCACCCAGCCTGTGCAGAGTATTCCCCCGCCTTTCTCTCTCCTGTGGGCGCCTGCAGTATATTCAGCACCCTTTGCACTGCGCGCATTCCTCTCTCTGAATACTAGTGCATAGATTAGTCTGGGAGACCCCGAGTAAGTCAGAAGTTCAGCGCAAGCCAATGAGGTCTTCGTCCCACACCCAGCGTGATACTGTGTGGAGCAAAACTGCCCTGAATGCTGCCCTGGTTCTTGGGACTCACCTAGCCTTTCTTTCCCATTCTCAGGTTCTTTTTGTGCCCGATGCCAGCTTTCCCTCGAGTACCTTAAGGTTCTCATCATCCAGCCCTGGTGCTACTGTCTCTCCTTCATCATCAGATGCAGAATACGACAAACTGCCTGTATGTATTTCACTCTTGCACTGCAGCGCATATTTATCGGCACTTGTTTTTTGAGTAATTATAGAAAATAACTCATGTTATTTTTCTCAAGAGTTCATCTGAAACTCTCCTCCCTCACTGAAGAGGTGGGGTTAAAATAATTTGTCATCAGTTGAGAGAAAAAACTGGTTCACATTTAAGGTCTCAAAGGCAGAAATGCATGTCTTGTTTATGTAGAAGTTAAACTCTCAGTGAGGCCAGTAGTTTATTTGTACCACTTTTACTCCTTTTTCTACAGAATTTGAATGAGTTCAATATGAATTATTTCATTTAAGGTATTTTCTAAAGACGTGATGGGGCATTTTTATAGGTTCATACATATATGCCTTAAAAATCTTAGTTTGACTTGGGTGATTATTTTTGAAGGATGGAAGACATTTGCCTTTTATAAATATTCACGTTTAATAAAAACAGGTTACTTATAGGAAACTTAGATAACTAAATTCATACAAATAATATTTTTTTAAGTGTTTCTATTTGTGGAAATTTTTGCTTTCTAAAGGATGCTGACTTAGCAAGAAAGGCCTTAAAACCCATCGAGAGAGTCTTATCATCCACTTCGGAAGAGGATGAGCCAGGAGTGGTAAAATTTTTGAAAATGAATTGCCGGTACTTCACTGATGGAAAGGTATATGACTATGCAGTTTGATTTTTTTTTTTTCCCCTTAGAATCTGTGGAAAACGAAACCAGTTCCAAATTACCAAAGGCAGACTACTTAAAAATATCTTACCCGAAGTTTCAGCTGCAAGATTTCAAAACTGCATTTGTTTTTTTCCTCTTGGATGCCTGGCATTTTACTTATTAAGGGAATAGTAGCCATTGATGGATATGAGTCGGAGTAAACTCCGGGAGTTGGTGATGGACAGGGAGGCCTGGCATGCTGCGATTCATGGGGTTGCAAAGAGTCGGACACGACTGAGCGACTGCACTGAACTGAACTGAACTGAACCATTGAGTGAACATGTGATTCTTTGTGATCTTGGGTTTATCACTTATATTTCAGTTCTTAGCCCATAAAGTTTTAGGGACAGTATAGAATGTGTTTTAACAGCAAACGCGAGAGTCAGAGTCGCTGAACTTAAATTACAGCTCTTTGCCACTAGCTTGAGACCATGGGCAAAATATTTACATTTCCTAAGCTTCCATTTTCCTCATATGAAGTAAGAATAATAATACAATTTAATTAATAGGGTGTGCTAACTAAAAGAGAATTCATGATAACCAACAGGGACATATTGTGTAGCACATGAAACTCTAGAGCTCAGTGTTATGTGGCAGCCTGGATGGGAGGTTTGGGGGAGAATGAATACCTGCATGGGTATGGCTGAGTCCCTTTGCTGTTCACCTGAAACTATCACAGCATTGTTTGTTGATTGGTTATACCCCAGTGCAAAATAAAACATTTTTAGAAATAATTAAAAACAAAAAAATATGATTCATTTAAGGAGCTTAGCACTTAACTTGGAAAATGCTAAGTTATCAACCTGTTTGCCACTAGAGATGCTGGTATGAAAATGTCTGTTATATAATTTTTTTAGTTTTTTGCTTGTTGGTGTTTTGTATAAAAAACAAACCTGACTTTTAGTGAGCCTCTGAAGAAGGGGTAATGTTGATATAAAGCAAATTCCTGTGCTCATAGGAATGCTAGGTTCTAATGGTAGGAAAAACTTTTGCAACCAAGAATAAGTAATGTCTGAAAGGCAAAACTTTTTGCTAAGGTGATCACTAAACTCATTAAGAGTATCAAAATAAATAATGTACCTAAAGGGAGTTGTTTGTATCCTACTGTGCCTGGTAGACAGTATCCCCATGGTCAACATGGTCCACCATGTAAACCGACAAAGTTTCAGACAAGTTCCTACCATGGTACTGTTTTTTTGCTTTCTTTTTTTTTTCTTTTAGGCCACACCACATGGCTTGTGGGATCTTAATTCCCCAAGCACGAGTTGAACCCACGCCCTCAGCAGTGAAAGTACTAGGTCCTAACCACTGGAACGCCAGGGAATTCCCAACTGTTCTTTGCTTTCAGTTTCCATAGTTTGAATATATTCACTTCTGTTTGTAAAAATTTCATATTCCTGTTTGCTGAATGGGGGCTTTCTGAGCATCTTAGATCAAAATGCTAGGGGTGTTGTTTGACACCGAGACTGAGACAGCTCCCTCCAGAGCACAGTACCATGCACTTGCTGGGCATGTGAATACCTGCTGAGTGAATTGTAAAGTCCAAAGTTCTCAATCAGGAAACCACCTGGGACAGCCCTTCTCATTTTACCAACAGGGAACTGGGGATCTGAGACATACATGTGAAACCCAAGGTCCCTGTACTATTGAGCAGCCATGCTCAAACCAGGCTCAGCTGATGGCCACAGCGAGGCGTGTCTGTTTCTCTGACTCAGCACTCCGCACCCAGTGACACAATTGCTTCAGCCTGTTTTTCCAGTAGAAGGGCTGCAATTGTCCTGTAAGATACCAGGGTTCGCGAAGTCGGTGGGATGGCAACATGAGTTCACTAAAGCTACTATGCTGGCTGCATCTCGCCTGTAGCGACTCTGTTCTGTCTTTTTCCTCAGGGTGTAGTCGGAGGCGTCATGATTGTCACTCCTAACAACATCATGTTTGACCCTCACAAGTCCGATCCCTTGGTCATTGAAAATGGGTGTGAGGAATACGGCCTCATCTGCCCCATGGAAGAGGTCGTTTCCATCGCCCTCTACAATGATATCTCCCACATGAAGATCAAAGATGCCTTGCCATCGTAAGACACCTTTCTTTGTTTACCAGCCAAGGGAGTATTGGGAGAATTAAATGCAGTTAGAAACTGAGGGCATTGGTGGGAGTGAGAGACTGCGTAGAGGTGAGTTTGAAGGTAGAATATTTGTGTACTAAATTTTTAAAAAATAGAAAAAGGAAATGATAAAGTCAATAATAAGGAAGAGTAGAACATTCACAGATGAGAAAATTAAAAAAAAAAACCCAGCATGTAAAAATGCTGTTTCTTTGGCTTATTTTCCTGAATGCATGTTCTTAATTTATGAAAGAATAAGTGAAGTTTCTCTGAAAGAATTTGTCTGATTATGAAGAGTGAATCAGGATTTTCTATTCGGTTTAATTGTAAGCAGAGTTTTATTCGTCTTCAGCTTGCGTCTTTCCTTAATCCTTTGTGGAGAGAGATTTGAGTGGACAGTGCAGAGGCAGTGCCTTGTAGCCAGACTGCCTTAAGTGGTGTGAAAGAGAGTAATAGTAGTTTATTTTGTCTCTGAAGTGTAGGTGGATATTGCTTTAGTTCTGATTACTTTTGTCTTCTAAAACTGAGTTTTTTGATTGGAAAAAAAGAAGGTCCCCATGAAGGAACAGCTTAAGAAAACTCAGAGAATCAATTCACTTGTAGAGCTAATCTGATTCTTTGTCATTTTGTCAGTGTGCCTAATTCTGTATACTGTGTATGTGCTAGCAGTATAAACACCTTTAGAAGCTCTCAGTGATAGGAAGCAAGAGACAGAGCAGTGGGTCCAACAGCAGAAAGGGAAACCAGCCCCTTGGACTCATAAAAAGCATGAAAGGAAACTAGGGAACTAACCTAGGGGTTTATGCCAGCTGGCTCCGCTGGACTTGTGCGGTCCTTAGCATCGGATCCGCTAGACCCTACAGGGACCGTAGAAGCATGGCCACTGGGGTCTCTCTGAGTCCTGGGGGAAGTGTCCAAGTGGGAGGTTTTAGGAGGCAGTACAGCACCCCAGGCAGTTTGGCATGACAGTGCCTGGGTTTTCTGCCACCCTGTGGCTCCACGACCTTCCTGAGTAACTCAATCTTGAGCCTCAGTCTTTTCATCTGTAAAATGGAATTAATAGTATTTTTTAGCCTGCAGAGCTGTTACAAGAACTAAAAGGGTTGATATACCAAAACTCTTAGACAATAGCCTGGTGCCTAGTATGTATAGGCTGTTTATTTGAACCTTCTGTGCATATCTGAAACTCTTCATTATTCTGTGGAAATCTTCTGTTCGTACAGATTGAGGGTTCTGATACATCCTAGTGTATGCCTCTTGTGTGGCTGGGATTTGTTGACGAGTGGGTCACAGCCACTGTCTCGCCATCTGCTGGGTACAACAGGCAGACAAGAGTGGTCCCTGAACAGCACTGTAGACATAGACGTGAACACAGCGTTCCATGAGAACCGTGTGAGGGAGTGTCCAGCCATCTCGGAATCTTTAGATGAGGAAGATCAAAGGGAGTGAAAGAGTTAGTTTTGAAAAGAAAGAATGAACATGGTGATGAGGGGAAAGAAGACAAGAACAGGTAAAGAAACAGTTAAGTTTGGAAGTGGATGGCCAGGCAGTTAGGGGCATTTCCTGCCCGGGGATGGCTTCTGATGGAGCGATTCTATTGCATATCATCAGAGTAGGATGTTAAGTGTTCTTTTAGTAATAGGAAGATACACCCTTACAGAAAGATTTCTCTCAATGTGAGATTGTGTTTCATGGTCCAAGGCTAATGCTGTAGCTGCGGGGAGAGGGAGGAGTTGGGAATTGGCTCCTAGTGTGCTGAAATTATTTCAGAGTTGTGCAGTGATTGTTCCTGTGGATGCAGGGATCTAAAGACATTTTTAGTCTAATGAAGAGTATGTGCACCAATGAGCAAAATAGAATGAGGTGGTAGAATCAGTGTCAAATGAATTTGGTACTGACCTCAGAATTCCATCAACTGTTGAAAAGTTTAAAGTAGTTTAAATTTCATTATTTAAAGCTGTATGTTAAAACAAGAAGTGCAGATTATCTGGTTGCCACATGAAAATAGTTGTTATTTATTTTTATTATTACAATTTTTTTTATTGGAAGATAATAAAAGTGTGTGTGTGTAAAACCTCTTGATCTTCACCTTCAGGCCTTATATACTTTGTGCAAGACATTTCGTAGCTCCAGCTGCCATGGAGACTAGGAAGGGAACAACTGAAGGGATTAGTGGTCGTCATTAGGTCCCTGGTTGAGTCTAGAAAACATTAATTAACAGCAGAGCCAGTTGACACCACTGTGTATGTTGCCACAGTAGAGCTTGGCAGCTGTGATATTAAAAAAAAAAAGCAAAACAAACAAAACAGATGGCTAAATTAATCCTGGCTTGGATTAGGTAGAACAAGAAGGGAGGGGTGGATGAGACGGTAATACAGAAGGCTGATTAGAGTGCAGTCATATGCTTTCTTTGTGGAGGTCAAGCCAGCCAGGGAAGTAAGAGATGAGGAAGGGACTTAGGTGTTCTCTGGAAGACGATTTTGCTTATCAACTTGCTCATTAAGTATGTGAAAAGCTGGGCTTCTTTGTTACAGGACTGACTTTGGTCTTTAATATGCCAGATTAAATTTGGGGCCTGAAAATGGAAATTATGCTACATTATACTTGAGTCTAGGATTGAAGCATCTGTAACATCTCTTGAGATGCTCATGGTGAGCAGAACACTTTTGTGTCTGCAGACTTCTTCCAAACAGAGATACCGTCATAATTGTCTTTTAGCATATATGGTGTGTAGGGGCTCAGTAAATGATTGTTGAATTGAAGTGAATTACGAATTAGAGGCCTCTTAAAGCATTTATCAGAGCCTAACAGTTACATAGGCTTTTATTTTATATTGGAAAAACCCTGGATGCTCTATGCAGATGATTTATTCAGTAACTTTGGGGAGACTGTCTTGTATCTTGAACTTCCTAGGACTTTGCTGAGTATTGTCATAATTATTTCAAAGCCAGAATAGTAAAGTATTACCTGAATATGATTTAGCCTTTTTAGAAAATTTATTTCTGAAATCCAAACATGTTATTTTAGAAAAGGGTTTTATATCTGTGTTTTAATCCATATCAACAGTAAGGTAAGTAAACTATGGAGAACTTTGGAGAACATGTTTAATCAATATTTTTTGTGTAATTTAAATCTGAGTAATAAAGCATCTGTCACTAAGGAAAAATAATTGGCCAAGTGCCAGGAAACTGTTTCAGCTGATAAAACAGCTGCTTATTGCCATAAAGGAAAATGATAATGTAATAAAATGAAAGAGATAAGAAATGTAAATCAATCGTTGTAAGCAAGAGCTCATTTGACTTATTTTCATAAATTTTTAAACTGTAAAATGGAGCTGGTGCTATATACCTGCAGTAATAGGGGAAATAATCCTCTTGTATCTCCTTTAGGAATAGAAGGATGTCTCTTTTTGAAAGCGTTGGATCTTAAACCATGAAACCAAAATTATGGTTCCATGTCCGTTACTTTACAAAGCAGTTAAATGAGTAGCTACTTGGTCAATGAGCCATTCAGAAGTAATGTAGTTGGTTTATGTACTTTTTATGAAAAAAGGAAAAGCCTTGAATATCTAAGGAATTTTAGACATAGTACTAAAACATTCAGTCTCCTTTGTCTTTCATGAAAATCAGAAACTTTATTTCATCATTAAAAATCTGGTGGGTGACATCTCCATGTTCATAAATGACCTCAAATACCATTCATTTGCTTCTAATAGGATATGCAAGCAACTCTCCTGGTTCTTTATTTTGCCACTTTTTACAGTTGATTTTCTTTTTCTTTTTGAAGTCAATCTCTTGATTTTATTTCCTTGCTTTAAAGTCCTTTAAATATAAATTTAAGTTGTGGTATATTTATGTTTTGTTTCTTTTGTTGGATTTTTAGTTTTTTTTGCCTTTCATCCTTTTGCTTTTGGTTTTGTTTTTAACATTCCATGTGCACTCACCATTTTTCCCCTGCAGTGACCTACCTCAGGATCTTTGTCCTCTGTACAGGCCTGGAGAATGGGAAGACCTGGCTTCAGAAAAGGATATCAACCCATTCAGTAAGTTCAAATCTCTCAACAAAGAAAAACGGCAACAGAACGGAGAGAGGACAGTCACTTCAGATTCCACATCAGTAGGACCTTCAGAGAAGTCAACAGAATACATAGAAACGAAGCCCTCAGACAGCTCTGTATCAGTCAAGGTAAAGAAACTGGAATCCTCTGCAGAGGCAACCCAACAATCTACCCCAGTAGCTAACGTCAGCAAGGAACCTTCTGACACTCAGGCTGCGTTTGAATCTATAGCCAAAGAAAATTCTCTTTTAGGGGAAGATGATGACTTCGTTGACTTGGAAGAACTTTCTTCTCAAACTAAAGGTGTAACGGACAAAAGAGACACCACAAAGGAGTGCCTTTCTCTTGACCCAGAGGAACGAAGGAAGACTAAAGCGCAACTAATCAGTTCTACTACAGAAATTCAGTCTGCCCTGAACTTTTCGGGAACAGAGTGTGATGCTGAACTGAAGGGAGCCCTAGACTTAGAAACCTGTGAGAAACAAGATATAATGCCCGAGGTGGACAAGCAGTCTGGGTCCCCAGAAAGCCAGGTGGAAAACACACTGAACATACATGAAGATCTAGATAAAGTCAAACTCATTGAATATTACCTTACTAAGAACAAAGAAGGGTCACAGTTACCTGATAACATGCAGAAGGCAGAATTAAGCGATGGCAAAAGTACTGAGCCAGTGGGCATAGACATCACCCTTAGTAGTTCTCTTCCCCAGACAGGTGATCCCCCGATTGAGGGCAAGGAAGAGCCAGATAAACCCTGGGCAAGAGAGAGAGCAGCCCTTCCGTTGCAGCTGAGCTCCTCTGCAGAAGAAGGTATGAATAAAGAGTATCCAGACTCCTCTTTGGAATCTACCCTGGACAACAGCTGCCAAGGTGCACAAATGGATAATAAATCTGAAATTCAGTTATGGCTATTAAAGAGAATTCAGGTACCCATTGAAGGTAAGCCATTTTTCATTTCTTTCTATTCTGTTCTATAGGCATATCTTGTTTTATTGCGCCTCACAGAAACTGCATTTTTTTTTTTTATAAATTGAAGATCTGTGGCAACCCCGCATCAAACAAGACCATTGGCGCCCTGTTTCCAACAGTATTTGTCTACTTTATGTCTCTGTTTCACATTTTGGTAATTCTTGCAATATTTCAGACTTTTTCATTCTTATATTTGTGGGGATCTGTGATCAGTGATCTTAGATATTACCCTTGAAGGTTCAGATGGTGGTTAACAGTTTTTTAGCAATAAAGGATTCTCTAATTACATTGTACTCTTTTTTTTAGATATAATGCTATTGCACACTTAATAGACTACAATATAATATAAACAACTTTTATAGGCACTGGGAAACCAAAAAAAAAAAATTGTGTTACTCACTTGATTGTGATATTTGCTCTATCTTGATAGTCTGGGACGAAACCCACAATATCTCCAAGATATGCCTGTATAGTTGCCTTTCTAAAATTTGCACATGCAATAGCAAAAGAAGTACAGTTATTTGAGAACAGTGTTTCCTCAATAGAGCATATCTTTATTGAGACACGGAAGGGTTTGAACTGCACAGGTCCACTTGTATACAGATTTTTTTTTTCCAATAAATTTGAAATACAATATTGCACCATCAATAGTTGGTTGAATCTATGGAGGAGGGATGTGGAGAGACAGCTCTAAAGTTATACATGTATTTTTAACTGCAGAAGTGTCAGCATCTCTAAACCCTCTGTTATTCAAGGGTCAATAGTAATTGGGAAGAATCAGCAATATATGGTATCTATTTTGAACATTGAACTATGACACAGAATTCTATAATGAAAGTAGTGTGTTTTTTGTTTTTTTTTTAATCTTTCAAGGAACTTTTCCTTTTTCACTTTGGTTTTTGAAGGTATTTCAGTTTTAAATCGAATGGCATTGTGGTATGATGTGGTCCTCAGTACCAATCATTAATATGTATTCTTGTGGGTTGTCACAAATCTCTGCTCTTTGCTGTGGTGTTGGTTTTTATCCTTATTCCTAGTTTGTAGCATTTCATGTGATGCAGACCAAAGTGAAACATCCAGAACTTTCACCTTTTGTGCTTGAGAAGGTCTGATTTAGTTAGTCCTAATCTAACATGATCATGTTATATGCTATTTATGCCATATGTTTTGACTTTCCACCACTAAGAGGGGACTGGAAATTCTTTGTAAGTTGAAATATTTCAGTATCACCAATATTATTAATAATGGAGTTTTTTTTTTTTCATGTGTGATTCAGATATACTTCCTTCAAAAGAAGAGAAAAGCAAAACTCCACCCATGTTTCTGTGCATTAAAGTGGGAAAACCAATGAGGAAATCCTTTGCCACTCACACGACAGCTGTGGTCCAGCAGTATGGCAAACGAAGAAAGCAGCCGGAGTACTGGTTTGCTGTTCCTCGGGAGAGGTGAGTGTGGGCTGGAATAGGAAATCTGTTGGTCAAGTAGACTCTAATTGCATCTCAGTTTTTAATTTAGTCTTGAAATTCTTGGTTTTCTTCTTGAATAAGAGATTTCTCTTCATAGTACATCTTAGAATTTCTAAAAGGGTGTTATTTCAGTAGCTTTTGGCTAAAGGGTGGTTTCAATATAGCAAATTTGAAGTCATCCTCAGTCTTGCGTGCAGAACCACTTTCAAAACTTTCTACTCAGTTGAGTTTTAAATGAAGGAAGATTGAGGTATTTTCAGGTGCCAGTAAGTGGAAGTACATTCTGTTGGGAATAAAGGAATATGATGGAGCAGAGCTAAACCCCAAGTGCTGCAGAAAGGCGTGATTTTAATTTTAAAGTGCCTGTTTTGGGGGGGGGGGGGCGGGCACCAAAGATTGCTTTCCCCTTATGGAGAAAGTGTCTGTGAGTCAGCAGCATGAGAAATGTGACTAAAACCATCTGGGTGCGCTTTGGGGGCTACATAGACCGCTAAAGAGATTTGTATTTTTAAATTGCTACGAAGTTTTATTGGTGATATGACAGTCTAGGAGAGCAGGGACAGAGGCGTGGCATTCTTCAGCAGTGTGTCACTGAGCAGTACATCTTTATAATAGAAATATTTAGGAAACGTTATTTTTTAGAAAAGAAATTTTCTTTTGTATGTGATAGAATAAAAATTTCTTCTCAGAAGCCTTGAAGCTAGTCTTCAAAATTGTTAAACACACGCATTTTTCCTTTTCCTAACTAGTCATCAAGGCATGCTTTTTGGTTAACATACCTGCCAAGAATAAATACTCAGTGAGCTTCCTTAAGCATGAATGCTTATTTATTTAACTGAACTTTTTCCCCAGATATTTCAGTATTGAAGAGGTAATTTCATTTTTACTTTATTTTTTTGGCCATGCCACTCAGCTTGTGGAAACTTAGTTCGCGACCAGGGATTGAACCCAGACCATGGCTGTGAAAGAGCCAAGTCTTAACCACTGGACGGCCAGGGAATTTCCAAGCATGATTTCTTAATAAAGCAAAATGAAATTCCAAACACAAGCACAACTTCTGGCTGATCAGTGCCCAGAATGGTAATTCTCATGAAGAGTTGCCTGATCTTAATAAATCATAGTTTAATGTGAAGCTAATTAATAGAATTTTAATTAAGGAATTTGCTAATATTTTTTCTGTTTGGAATACAAACTCGTGTTAACATAGATGTTAAGCATAATTTGTTTAGTGTTTACAAGTTGTACTCCTCTCCCTGTGCTTAGAACCCCAACACTGACTCCTTCAAAGTTTACAGATATTGAGGAGGTACAAAGAAAATGTGTGTCTTTTACATTTCTTCTTCTTGAAATATTTACAAATAATTTCTGAAGCCCTGTGAAAATCGGAGTTCTAGAATCATATGTCATAGATGTATACTATCTTAGAGGTTTAGCCAATTCCTGATTTTATTGGTGGAGATAACAAAGTACTGACTCTTTCAGCTATATTTAAGTTACGTCGATTCCTGGTCTGTTGGGAGACCTATCTATATCATTTTCTCTCTGGAAAAATGTATTGTTTATAATAAAATGAATTTAGGTTTTTTCAGTTGTATTATCTTTGAGATGTATGTGTACCAACGAATCTTATAGAGTGATTTATTTGCACTCACACATGTAGTTTTTTTACTGTCATTCTTTAAGCCAGAATAAGTCTGTAATGCTGAAATAACACTTCTCTTTGACCTCGCACACAAGTAGTTATTGTAAGCTTTTTTAAAGTAGGTCACTTGTTGAATTCTATTACATTGTATTTTATAGTGTCCCTGGTTTTTTTTTTTTTTTTGTCTTTGGCTAGCAAATAACCTGACATACTTGTCTTTCTTAAACTAATCATTAATTGACCAAATATTTTTCTGGGAAATACTATATATCTCACTATGTTAATGTTTTTTGTGCAGATGTTGGGAAATTTTTTTCCATTCTTTACGTATTTCCGTCTCTACCTACCCTAAGGGAAGCCACATTTTAGTTTAAGATTGGGAAATGGGATAGAATGGGGAGCCCCAAAATAAACCCACACTTTTATGGTCAGTTAATCTACAACAAAGGAGGCGAGAATATAGGGCAAAGACAGTCTCTTCAATAAATGGTGATGGGAAAACTGAATCACTTTCTTGCACCACATAGAAAAGTAAAATAGGTTAAAGGTGTAAATGCAAGACTTGAAACTCCTTCAAGAAAACATAGGCAGTAAGCTCTTTGACATCAGTTTCAGCAATATTTTTTTGGATACGTCTTCTTAGGTGAGAGCAACAGGAGCAAAAATAGACAAATAGGACTGCATCAAGCTTAAAGGGTGTCTGTACAGTGAAGGAAGCCATAGAAAAATGAAACAGCAGCCTACTGAAAGGGAGAAGATATTTGCAGATTACATGCCTGATAAGGAGTTAATGTCCAAAATACATAAAGAACTCAAATATGTAAAGAACTCATACAACTTAGTATCAAAAAATTCAATTAAAAAGCAGGTGGAGGCTCTGAGTAGACCTCTTTCCAAAGAAGACATACAGATGGCCAACAGGCGTGTGAAAAGATGCTCAAATCACTAATCATCAGGGAAATGCAAATCAAAATCTTGATACCTCACACCTGTCAGAATGGTTGTCATCAAAAAGACAACACGAGTTGGCGAGGATGTAGAAGAAGGGAAACCTCGTGCACTGTTGGTGGGAGTGCACACTGGGGCATCTACTATGGTAAACAGTGTGGAGGTTCTGCAAAACATTTACAAAGGGACTGCCATCAGTCTAGCAATTTCACCTCTGCCATCAGTCTAGCAATTTGAAGAAAACAAAAGTCAAAAAGAAATATGCACTCCCATGTTGTTGTGTTGCTCTTCAGTCGCTCAGTCACATCCAGCTCTTTGTGACTTCATGGACTGCAGCACACCAGGCTTCCCTGTCCATCACCAGCTCCCAGAGCTTGCTCAAACTCATGTCCATTGAGTTGGTAATGCCATCCAACCATCTCACCTTCTGTCGCCCCCTGCTCTTCCTGCCTTCTATCTTTCCCAGCATCATGGTTTTTTCCCATGAGTAGGCTCTTCATATCAGATGGCCAAAGCATTGGAGCTTCAGCTTCAGCATCAGTCCTTCCAGTGAATATTCAGGGTTGATTTCCTATAGGATGGACTGGTTGGATCTCCTTGCAGTCCAAGGGACTCTCCAACGCCATAGTTCAGAAGCATCAATTCTTCAGCGCTCAGCCTTCTTTATGGTCCAGTTCTTACATCCATACATGACTACTGGAAAAACCATAGCTTTGACTAGACAGACTTTTGTTGCCAAGGTAATGTCTCTGCTTTTTAATGTGCTATCTAGATTTGTCATAGCTTTTCTTCCAAGGAGCAAGCGTCTTTTAATTTCATGGCTGAAGTCACCATTTGCAGTGATTTTGGAGCCCAAGAAAATAAAGTCTGTCACTGTTTCCTGAATGGGGAGAGAGTGGCCATTCCTGGTTCTCATGGACCCAGCAGATGGAGAGTAGTCTGGAGCACTGACTGGCATGCTAGGACCACCCAACCCATTCCAGTGCTGCTCTCATCTGGGCAAAGGTGCCAATGCTGGGAATAGGGAGAGCATACACTTAGAGGAACTGAGCCAGCTCATACCTGCTCCGGCACCTTGTGACCGACACTGCACCCAATGAGACAGCATCAGCCACTAGGCACAGGGGAAACTCCAGCTCACACCTGGTTCTGGCTGTGTCTCCTCCATCACCGGCTCCACCTCCCACCAAAGTGAGAGCTGCCTGAACACCTGGGGAAAAACATGACCTGTGCTAACTTCATATCCTACTCTCCCACCAGAGCCACAGGCAGACTGTATCAGAATGCTCCTACACAAGGGCAGCCCTTCAAGACCTGGATAGGTAACCATTTAACCCTAATTTCATAGAAAGTGAAAGTGAAGTCGCTTTGCGACCCCATCGACCATAGCCTACCAGGTTTCTCCGTCTGTGGGATTTTCCAGGAAAGAGTACTGGAGTGGGTTGCCATTGCCTTCTCCAGGAGATCTTTCTGACCCAGGGATTGAACCCGGGTTTCCCGCATTGTAGGCAGATGCTTTACCATCTGAGCCACCAGGGAAGCTGAGAGACAATTGTTTCAAACAAAAGAACAAGAAAAGTCTCTGAAAAAACAACTTAATGAAACAAAGATAAAATAATTTACCAGATAAAGAGTTTAAAACATTAATAATAAGAATGCTCATTGAACTAGGGAAGAGAATAGATGAACAGAATGAGAATTTTAATAAGGAACTTGAAAACAAGAGCCAGTCAGAACTGAAGATAGTAACTGAAATAGAAAACACACTAGAAGGAATTAACAGCACACAGAGTGATATAGAACATGTGAGCAATCTGGAAAATTAAATTAATGAAAATCACCCAATCAGAACAGCAAAAAGAAAAAAATGAACAATTTAAGGGACCTCTGGGAAAACATCAGGCATACTAACATCCTCTTTATATGGGTCCCAGAAGGAGAAGACAGAGGAAAGGATTAAAAATGTATTTGATAAAATTATGGCTGAAAACTTTCCAGACCTGAAGGAGAGAAACATATATCCAGGTATAGGAAGCAGAAGAGTCTCAAAGGAGTCTCAAATCAACCCAAGGAGATCCACCCCAACACACCATAATTAAAATGGCAAAACTTAGAGAATTCTACAGGCAACAAGAGGAAAAGTCATGTACAAGGGAATCCTCATAAGGCTATCAAATGAATTCTCTGCAGAAAACTTTGCAAGCCAGAAGAGAGTATCAGGTTAAATTTGAAGTGCTATAAGAGAAAAACCTAGGCAACCAAGAGTGTTCTACCTGACAAGACTGTCATTCAGAATAGGAGAGAGAAAGAGCTTCTTAGAGAAGCAAAAACTAAAAGAGTTCATAAACACTATACCAACTCTTTAAAAGCAATGTTGAAGGGTCTTCTCTAAGTGGAAAAGAGTAGGCTGCAAACCCATGTTTGGGAACGCATGTAAGAATTAAAGATTTTAAAATTTGAAAAATAAATAAATAAATAAATTTTTAAAAAAATAAAATTTCATTTCCTGCATGTAAAAAAAAAAAAAAAGAATTTATCGGAAAGGAAAAAGCCCACTAGTAAAGGCAAGTATATAGTAAAGGCTGTGGATCAACCACTTACATAAGCCAATATGAAGATTAAAAGAGAAAAAAAATGGAAAAATCTTAACTGTAACTATAGCTAACAGTTAAGGGAAAAGCAAGAGAATATGTAAGATGTCAAATATGGCATCAAAACACAAAATGCCAGGGAGGTGGTGGTAAAGATGCAGATCTTTTAGTATGCGTTGAAACTTAATGACTATCTAGAGGCTTAATATAGATTGTATTCCAAACATTTGGATACTCTTCTATATAAAAAATACATTTGTCTTTTTTCCTCTACTGAGATTATTTCCTTTCTTAGAAAGAACCAATAATTCCCATTTAAATTAAAAATGTTATCTTTTTTTCAATTATTTATGGCCTCTTAACCTCTGAAATATTTCATATTTAATTTTTTATTTCATATCTAATAATAATTGATTTCATATTATTTAGCTTTTAAAATCAGTAAGATGGAAACAGCAGGAATTATGTAGAACTGGCCAAATCATGTATAAATGTTTAATTCATCAATCCAGGATGAAGTAACTGGTAAGTGTGATTTGTGTAATAAGTAGGCTAATAAGAGAGGGAAAGGGAAAAAGGGAGAGCTCATGAGTATTCTTCAGTCAGTTCAGTCACTCAGTCACGTCCGACTCTTTGTGACCCTGTGGACCGCAGCACGCCAGGCTTCCCTGTCCATCACCAACTCCCGGAGTTTACTCAAACTCACGTGCGTTGAGTTGGTGATGCAATTCAACCATCTCATCCTCTGTCATCCCCTTCTCCTCCCGCCTTCAATCTTTCCTAGCATCAGAGTCTTTTCAGATGAGTCAGTTCTTCACATCAGGTGGCCAAGGTACTGGACATCAGTCCACTACCAACATATTGGACATTGGTAGTGGCATCAGTCCACTATACTTATTTTATCTACACTACCACTATGTACAATTGAGTGTGCGACCTTCTTTGTTTTCCCTGCCTCCATGACAGGAGATGCAGGAGACTCGGGTTCGATCCCTGAGTCGGGAAGATTGCCTGAAGGAGGGCGTGACAACCCACTCCAGTATTATTGCTGGGAAAATTCCATGGACAGGGGAGCCTGGTGGGCTATGGTTCATGGGATCACAAAGAATTGGACATGACTGAAGCGACCGAGCACATGTGCATGCTTTATATAGTATTTAGAAGAATATTAAAAAGCAAAAGGAAAATAAAAAGCTCATAATTTTGTTACACAAAGCTGACTACAGTTCATCTTTGTTTTTGTAGCCTTTCAGCCTTTTTTCTATGTGTGCATTAATGTAGTAAGTCTATATATACACAAATACACAATATACATGTATACACTATTTTGTAAACTGCTTTTACTTCTCTGCCATTAAACATCCTATCTGCATTTAGTAAGCATGCATTACTTTTGTTAATGAGATATAAAATTGAAAAAATTGATTTTTCTATTAAACTCACTTTACAGTGGGAAGATAATCCAAGTCCTAAGGACCCTCATGAAGACTAAGAAAAATGCTCCTTATTTCTCATTTTCCTTAGAGAAAACAGTGAATTAAAGGAATCACAGACTGACCTAGTTTTACACCATGAAATCTTGAACCATAGTTAGTGCTGCATTTTCTGATCAAAAGTCATCTTTTGCTTGCTTTTAAGGGTATCAGAGCTAAACTGAAATCTTTAGTAATGGTCAGTGCCCAAAAGACCATCGTTCTCAATAGTCTTTACTATACTTTTTAGAACAATCTAGGCTCTAGTTAGTCAAACCAGGTATATTTCAGAATACAAACCTGGTGATTTTTATGTCATATTGTAGTCTTATAATAATGTTTTAAGATAAGCATATCACTAATAAAGAAAAAATTCAAAAACAGCTCCAAAATAATTCCTAAAGGAATTATCTTTCTCTCTTTGTATTAACACAAGTTCTAACTTTGGGGAACCTACTGAAAAAAAGTAAGCTATAGGATAATAAGGTTGCTTATGTAAATATTCTCACTTTATTTTTTTTAATACTTCCAAACATTTTGAAGTGGTCTTGCTTCCTCTCATTCTATTCCTGGTCATTTTACTTTTTGTTTCACCCACTTAAAGTTCTAGCAATTCATCATTTTCCAGAAGCACCTTGGTAGAGGCAGCCACCCTTCAGTAACTTCACTAACCAGCTTTGGCAAGCGCCTTAAGTTAATCAGTGACTCTACAGTGGAGCCTAAGCATGTGAAAAAAGAACGCCCCTTTTAGAGTGAGCGCTCTACTCCGGTGGCTGTGTTTTGTGGTGGAAGAGTGAGAGCCAGCACTTTGGAGAGTAGTTTGTTGCCTGTTTCCACTGCAGGATAATTAATCCCGGCCAATGGGTGCCGCACATAGTGTTTGGGAGTAAGTATGCAGAAACAGTAATTACTGCAACTACATGTTTGCAGGGGCCAGATGGAGGGATGTGGGGAGAGATGCTTAGGGGCCCGTGTTAATTATCTGCTCTGGGAATCAGCTGCTGAGTAACTTGGTCCCTCCGACCCAATGCTGCTATGTGGGAATGTGAGCGTGGTGTTGCTAAATTTTCTCATCTCTTTCAGAAGAAATTGAATTATGGATGATGTGTGGCAAATCCCCCCAATTTTGCAGTATTAGCCACTGTTTATGGGGAATATAAAGTAGTGAGCAGTGCAAAAAGTACTTCCCTACTGCTGAGTCCAAGTAACAGGCTGCCGACTGAAGGCCTCCAGCATTGATATTAATATAAACCTTCAGTTTTTACTTATTTGTGAGTGATCTGTATTGTAACTATTTTGTTTTGATGAATGATTCTCAAAAGGACTTTCCTATTATTTCTGGTGAACAAAGAAGCTTGTTTAGTTGGTGCTTTGTAAATGAAGTTTTCTTTTATAGATACACAAAGACCCTTTAAGAATGGACATTACATCAGGGCATTACTAACCATGGATTTCATTTGAAGTTGTAGAATGTTGAATCCAGAAGGGACCTTACCAGCAAGTAAAATGACCCCTTTCATATAACGGCTGAGAGGGTAACAGGCAGAAAGGCCAGGGGTCTCCAAATGGAGGAAATAGGCTGCAAGAGTCTCTTAAAATTCTGTGTTGCCATGACAACACCTGGTTCCACCTGAACTCAACTTTTCTCAAACTTTGAGCTAACCAATGCGTTTTTCTTATGGAAATGTTTTTCTTAAACTGTGTTAGTGAAACTATGTATTTGCTTTGGAATTTGCCTTTCTTCAAAATGGTTCCACCTAAGACTAACTTTTTTTTCCTCTTCTCAAACTTTGGGCTGATAATAGCTCAACAGACCAGTATTCATATCAATTGTTTTATGACTGGGGGATGACACACTTCATGCCATCAGATCTCAAAAAGGCATATTGTGGGAGAGGGGCCTAGTAAAACTCTTCAGCCTTGAGGTGTCCCTCTTATCTGATTAATAGCTTTCTGGCAGACATAAAACATCCGGCTAAAGACTAGCAGAGGGGCACTCTCCGTCCACCTTCTGATGTCTGTGTCAGAAGCTTTCTCTGTCTTTTTCATACTTTAATTCAACTGCTACACAAAAGCTCTTGAGTGATCAAGCCTGGTTCCTGGTCCTGAAGAGAAATCTTCTTTGGAGATCAAGAATCTGACACCGTTCACCCTAAGCTATCAGGACCTTAGGTCAGGCCATTGAGGATGGGTTTAAAATTAAGTGATAGTTTTCTAGTAATAGCTTCTGTGGTCGAGAGTGCTTTGCCTTAAAAACAAATGAAAGCATTCTGTTTTGTAATGACCAGTCTACTGTAGAGCTCACACAGCTGTTCTATTAATAAATAGCAAAAAAAAATGTTGTGATTGTATTTAAGTCAGGAAAAGTTAAACATTTCTTTAATGATTTAAATAAAATGCTCGTATAAGAAGAGAGCAAGATATTAAACACAAACAGGAAAAGAGTGCTTTGCCTTATTGGGTTTCTGAGTGGAAAAGTCTGGGAATGGTTTAGGCTGAAGTGCATGCTGCTGCTGCTGAGTCGCTTCAGTCGTGTCCGACTCTGTGTAGCCCCATAGATGGCAGCCCACCAGGCTCCCCCGTCCCTGGGATTCTATAGGCAAGAACACTGGAGTGGGTTGCCATTTCCTTCTCCAATGCATGAAAGTAAAAAGTGGAAGTGAAGTAGCTCAGTCGTGTCTGACTCTTAACGACCCCATGGACTGCAGCCTACACTCCACCCATGGGATTTTCCAGGCAAGAGCACTGGAGTGGGATGCCATTGCCTTCTCCGAGGCTGAAGTGCATAGAATATCTTTAATTTACCATTCATACAGCTGAACAGTGGGACTGCATATGTACTCCTTACTGTCTGGGTCACATTCTTTCTTCTTCCCTTTCTTGTAGTATTATTTCCTATTCTCTGTACCATAATGTACTCTAAAGTATATCTTTAATGTAGTAACCATTAAATTGTTTAATGGTTCCTGCTTAGTTTTTAAATTAAGTGCGTGGTTTGCGGGTTATATCTTGCTGTGTGTTGCCCCAGTTTCTTTTCCTACCAGTCAAGTGACCTGTGATAAGACGAGAATGCCTAACTGCTTCTGGGTCGTTTTGGTCAGGTTTGTTGGTCTATGTGGTAGCACGATTTTAGAGAATCACATATAGGGGACTTTCTGAAAGATCTGTTTCAGAGTAGAATGAACTTATGCATTTAACACTCCATATACTGGAATAAGGAGCTAGGTTTTCTTACCTTCATTTTAAGAGCTCAGAGAGGGATTTCCCTGGTGGTCCAGTGGCTAAAACTCCTCACTCCCAATGCAGGGGGCCCAGGTTCGATCCCTAGTCGTGGAACTAGATCCTGTGTGCTGCCACTAGGACCCAGTACAGCCAAATAAATATATAGATTAATAATAATAAAATAAAAGCACAGAGAGATTAAGGAACTTTCCCAAAGCCTCCAGCTGATAACAAGTGGAACTAACTTGGGAGGTCAGGTCTTTAACTTAGAAATGGTGCTTTTGTCCTTTACCTCACAATTATGTTTAAAAAAAAAAAGCAACAGTAAATAAAATCCCACCATAACTAGTAGTCTTGTTTGATAGCATAAATGATAATCATACCTAAAACCTTTACACCTAAACTGTGAACAGCTGGAATAATGTTTTGTTCCAAGCATCACCTCTGATTTGTCCTCACGTTTTATATCCCTCAACACTACAGCTTGGTCAGTGGTGGGCTTTCATGAAATAGTAAAACCAGAACAGCAAGACTGACATAAAGGAAACAGTGCAACATGTGGGTTGAGACCATGAACTGACCTGAGGTTAATGCCAGGTCCGCCCCTAGCATACTGTGTGGCTGTGGGCAAGTTAGTTAACCTGTGTAAGCATCTGTTTCTTCCAGCACTAACTAGGAGCGCTAATTATAGTGGCTGCCCCCTGAAGTTATCATGAGAAATAACTGCGCTTGTCTGTCCTCTAAATGATAGTCAGTTGCTGCTCTGCGGCTTCCTTTCCTATAGTTGGCAGTACTTTTTGCCTCTAAAGGTAAGCCTGCTGCCTTCTAAGAACCTTTATCATTTCCCTTCTTTGAATTTCTTTCTCAGAGATGACAACTCTATCTGCTAAATGCAGATTTGTAACTTGAATATGGTGTCTTCTTCGGGGTGAATCTCTAAAGGAGCCTTGAGGCTTATGACAAAATCTCCGTTCAGTTCAGTCACTCAGTCGTGTCCGACTCTTTGCGACCCCATGGACCGCAGCATGCCAGGCCTCCCTGTCCATCACCAACTCCTAGAGCCTACTCAAACTCATGTCCATTGAGTTAGTGATGCCATTCAACCATCTCATCCTCTGTCGTCCCCTTTTCCCACCTTTAATCCTTTGCAGCATCAGGATCTTTTCAAATGAGTCAGTTCTTCATATCAGCTGGCTAAAGTATTAGAGTTTCAGCCTCAGCATCAGTCCTTCCAATGAATATTCAGGACTGATTTCCTTTAGGATGGACTGACTGGTCCTAGCTGTCCAAGGGACTCTAAAGAATCTTCTCCAGCACCACAGTTCAAAAGCATCAATTCTATGACACTCAGCTTTCTTCACAGTCCAACTCTCACATCCATACTTGGCTACTGGAAAAACCATAGCCTTGACTAGATGGACCTTTGTTGGCAAAGTAATATCTCTGCTTTTTTGCCTAAGTTGGTCATAACTTTTCTCCCAAGGAGTAAGCATCTTCATTTCATGGCTGCAGTCACCATCTGCATCCAGAATCACTGCAGATGATGAAATATGATTAAGCCCAAAGTTGGAGTTAGACGGGAAACCTGAACAAATCTTGAGTGCCGGGTTTTGGTATCACCAGTGGCTGGATGGGTGGGAACTATTCTTGTGCCTGGAGGAGTGTGAATGGCAAGCTCCTCGCTATGTCCACCACTTCGCCTGGACCCTGGCCTTGATCGCCTCCTGGCTGGATTGCCATTGCCGCCTTCTCCACAAAGTCTTTGTTTCCAGTTAGTTGTATCTCTTCCTGACCTTCCCTCGTTGGCTCCACAGCAGTCTGTCTAAACTGCAGATCTGGCTGGGCCACTTCCCTGCCGGAGCCCTGGATATTGCCTAGTGGTGCTTCTCAAACTTCGGTCATTCCCTTCCTTTCCAAATACCCCCATATCTGCAAACCATCTGTACTACTGTTTCCTTAAGAGTTGTCTTCAAAGGATTTAGATCAACTCTTTTTTTTTTTTTTTTAACTTAGGCTTTTCCTGAGCAGTAATATCTGTGAAATTTAGGAGCTAATAATATGCTAATTGTGTTGACTCCCAATACACTTTAAATAAATACATAACTATGGAAATAGGGTCCTCTGGGCGTCCTCTGAAGTCACTGGAGCTGCCCCTGGTACACTTTGGAGAATGGTAGCCTTGGAATAAGGTCAGAGCATATAATCTTGTGCCCAGGATTTGCTGTGATCCAGTGACCCAGCTCCTCTGGCTTTTTCTTCCCCCCCACCCCTGCCAGTCCATTAACAAAAGATAAAACTCTATCTTTTTTCCCCACCTGTCAGGAATTCTTCTCCTCCCTGATGAGTTCTTGTCCTGCGTGGACATCCCAGTCCTGATGCCCACTGGCTTCTGCCATTGGAATTGTGTTAGGCACTTTTGTTGGCTTCTCTCAACCTGATCGCTTGAGGGCAGGGGCTGGATCACCCTGGGCAGGCACCGTGTCTCAGTAGCTTGTCCCGATTACAGAATCTGCGTCAAGAAGTCACCAGGGATGTGATTGCATTGTCCCTCCTTCCCTCTGCCATGTCCAGTTTGACCTCCTTCCAGCACCACCCTGCCCTTACGATGCCAGGTCATTTTGCACATGACCCTGCAGTGGAATACTGCTTGCCTTCCTCCTGTAACTGACTGTTCCTTCAGAACTCAGCTGGACCTGGACCCCTCGGAGGCCTTCCCTGACCCCAGCATGAAATGATTCTCCACCAGGCTTACCTTTGTTATCACTCTTCTTAAAATAATAATAACAAGAAAGAAAGAGGCTCAACAGATGGAGCGTGGAGGCCAGAGTGGGATGTTGGAGGAGAGAGATACAAGAGCGTGTGGCTGCAGCAAAGAGCCCGTTAGGGAGACTGACACACAACAAAGCTCTCAGGAGCCCTAAGGAGTTTGAAATTATCCGAAAACCTCCAGGGAGAGAGCGGAAGGGTTTTGCACAGCTGGGTCAAGTGCTCAGATGTGTATTTTATCACCTTGCTTCTACTTCTCTGCCTCTTCTTCTTGGCTTTGTTCCAGGACTTCTCCTCCTGCTTTTTCCTTACATACCAGGTTTTTCCAGGGCCCAGTACCTGTCCTGTGAGTTCCCTGCTCACAGATGTTACCACCCTTACTGCTTCATGACCGCATGGTAGCCAGCAGGGTGGTAATTACTGGTAATGCAGTAATTGTGTTGGCTTGGCCCGAGGCCGTAGATGGTGTTCTGAGGTAACTGAGGCTGAAGCTCGGTGACTCATGGAGACCACAGGGTGAGTCAGTGTGCTTCAAAAATAAAATAAAAGCCATGAATGAGATACCGTTGAGTTTCTTCACGGTAGGTCAAGTTTGAGGAAGTCAGCTTCACTAAAGTAGTGAGGGAGGGAACAGGATGCAAAACCCTGCCTCCATCCACACAGTTTCTGAGGCAGGTTTCTTCTGTGCTGTGCTAAGTCACTGTAGCCGTGTCTGACTCCTTGCCACCCTGTGGACCGCAGCCTACCAGGCTCCTCTGTCCATGGGATTCTCCAGGCAAGAATACTGGAGTGGGTTGCCATGCTCTCCTCCAGGGGATCTTTCTGACCCGGGAATCGAACTCTCGTCTCTTATGTCTCCTTCATCGGCAGGCAGGTTCTTTACCACTAGCGCCACCTGGGACAAAGGGCATATACTAGAAGGTTAATAGAGTCAGGAACAAAAAGGAGTTGCGAAAAAAATGTTTAACCCAAATGTTAACAATATAACCTGAAGGGAAGATGAGGTATGGGAAGGAAGCCTTAGGGAGAAACAAAATCTCGAGGCTTATGTTTTTTGTTTGTTTGGGGTTTTTTGACCACAAAGCAATGCATGTGGGATCCGAGTTCCCTGACTAGGGATCGAACTCATACCCTTTGCATTGGGAGCTCGGAGCCTTAACCACTGGACCACCAGGGAGGTCCCAGAGGCTTATATATGTATTTTTAAGAGTGGGGAAGTGCAAGTAAATTTGTGGATTAAGATGAAGGAGGTAAAGTGGTGGAGAAGTGAGATGGGAATAATGTAGGGAGACCACTCAAGGGTGGGACTGTTTGAATTTCTGAGAGGAGGGTTAAAACAGGAGAGCAGTTACTTCTTCTGAAGAGAATGCTTACTAAGGGGGAGCACCCTATTAGAGAGTCCTCTGTTCTGAGAGGCAGGGTGGGTAGAAGAGAGACTGAATGTGGGCTGAGGGCTGAGTCTGGAATAGCTGCTGAGTGGAGGAGCCGTGGAGGAGGGGCACTAGAGGTGAGTAGAGAGCCCCAGGAGGGCGGGTTTCTTCTGGCACACGTTGGGCGCCCTTGACTTGTAGTGGACCTATTAAGCTCCAATAAGCAAATGCAGCAACATCCATCGTCTCACTAGAGGAGTTAGAAAGGTGCTTGTTTCTGTGAATAGGGGTTTGGAAGGGCAGGTGCAACAGGAGGGAGAAAGCTGTGTGCCTTTAGGAGGCCCTGGTGGGGGTGAGGTGCAGAGACTGGCCTGGAAGTGTGTGAATTCCCGAGGGGCTGATACTGGGGAAAGGCGAGGGGTGAGGGTCAAGGTGAGAGCGGAACTGACGGGGTTGTGGTCGTGAGGAGGGCGAGGTGGGGGCAGAGGGACAAGGAGGGGGTTTTCAGAACTTCAGGCCTGTTTCCAGAGGGCAGGATTCGGTTCTGGGAACTAACCACCAGGAAAATCCAGTTAAGCTAGCCAAAAAGAACTGTTCCAGGAATTAGGTTAGAGAAACTTAAATAAACTCAGGGCCTCTCTAATCTAGAAGGAGAAAAAAAAAATGAAGTCACATCCTCTTCTTTTTGGTCTCCAAGGACCAAGGAATGAAGCAATCAAACCAGCTCCAGATGAGCTTTAATTTTCTCTCATAGGACGGGCCTTTCTAACTGTTCACCCCTGCTTTCCCCTCAGAGGCATAGTGTGAAAACCCCTCCTTGTAAGACAATGCGGAGGTTTTACGTGTGGGAGGCTATGGTTGAGGGATGCTGGGGTGCGCCAGGGTCCTGGGCATCTGAGAAAAGAGACATGGGCATTCCCCAGCAGGTTGCCCTGTTGCACAACCTACTTTGGAGGTTTCCTGTATCCCCGGAGGCTTCTCGAGGCTGGGGAGACTGTTGGCTGCAGGCAGAGAGCCTGCCACCTGAGAGAGGCAGGAGGCTGTCCAGGGCTGTTGCACACCCGTCGCAGCCAGTGGAGAGCCGTTCCCAGCGGTGTGGCTGAGCAGAGTAGGCTGCCCTGATGTTCCCCAGGCCTGGAGCTGAGTGCTGTGTGCAGTGCGTGGAAGTGTGGAGAAGGAGGTATGGGGGAGGGTGCCCCCATGTGACCTAAGGGCCACTCAGGGCATCTCACACCTACTTAAGCTTCGTTCATAAAACCCCAAACCAAGGAAGTAGCCAACTCATTCTGTGAGACCCTTAACAGTTGCAAAAGTGCACCATCCCCCTTGGGGCTCAGCATTCATAAAAGAGGAGGCAGTCTGCTTAGACTGGCTGGAGCATTTCCGGTGATGGGGTATTCGGGCACATCATTCAGTCTTCGCAGCCTCAGTTTTCTGATCTTTAAACTGGGCCTAATAACACTTGACTCTTAGAGCTGTTGTGTAATGTGAGGTCCTCAAGGCAGGGAATCCAATCTTTTCTTTTTAGGTAGCTGATATATTTCATCAGCATTGCTTAAAACATAAGGTCGCTTCTGTGTTTAACAGTAAAATTTTTCTGACACTGACCTTCTTTTATGGTATTTTGAGAATGCATGTCTCCGTTCTAGACACTTCCTTTTGTGGTAAGTTCAGCAAGCCCAGGGATTGTCCAGTTTAAAGGGATGACCCTGGCTGCTCTTGACCTGGCTACAAAATAGGCTACTCTGTCAACCAATGATCCCAGAGGCTTGATTCACCTCGCAGGAAATCCAACCATCCCTAGAGAAGAGATTGGAATAAACCTCTCTTACTTGGTCACTGCAGATTCTTGCCCCAGGTTGATGTAGTTCTTCTAGAGAGAAAAGTGCATGGTGGCAAGAATACCTTGTGCCCACACTCACCTTTCCCTCCCCAGCCCTTCACTTGTTATAGCTCCTAGGGGTCTCATAGTAAAGGAGAGGTAAGCCTGGCGTGCTGCAGTTCATGGGGTTTCGCTCAGTGCTGACTGAGTAAACAACGACAAAGGGAACTCACGCATATATGTATGACATGTGTAGCCATTTCTTCCATCGTATGCCCACTGTGGCAAGTGGTTGACCTAAGTTTTTCCATCGGCAACACAACATGCCCAAATTAATCTGCTCCTAAAATAACCATGGCATTCATATGGATCCCAGGTCATCAGTCTAGATCAGACTGTTCCCCCCACCACCTTGAAGAGTTTCTCTTCCAGAAGGAAGGGGTATTTCTTCCAGAAAAGGATATTATCCTTTTCTGAGAGCTTACCTCTATTAGGACCAGCTTAATTCAACAGAGATGCTCTGATAATGTTGAACTTTGAAAAAGAAGGTATTAGACTTGAGATTTCCTCCTTCTTAGGAAATCCTTTGGCCCACATACAGATCTTCCATCCCACCCACCTGCCCAGTGGGTTATAGGAACAAGCTGTGGTCATCAAACAGGAACTGTTCAACTCTACCCTCCTCTAAAATAATACGTCCTACTCACCTTGAATCTGCATAATAAAAAGAATTGCTCAAATGGTTTCCCAAGCAATTTGTTGTCTTGGTCACCAAAAAGGGAAGTGACTGGCAGTTGCTGAGATAGGAACTCACCTTAAAATCTTCACGGACCTGCAGGTGTCACAATTTATATTTTCTTATAAGAAAATTATAATTTATAAAATTATACATTTTCTTGTAAGAGAAATAAAATTTTATTAAATTTTCTTATAATAGAAATAAAATCTTCAGTTTGAATCTCTGCCTCATCCCTCATTCGCTTGCAGTCTTACACAGGGACATATGCCAGCTTGAGACCCTAGCATTTCTTAGGAGGCTTCTTCAGTGTTTATATTTGTACAATGCCTTCTCCTTTGAGAGTAACGTGTTAGAGAAGAAATAAATGAGCACTCCTTCATGGATAGTTGGTTCAAAAAGTGATGAAGAAAATGTGTCTTGTGTCATAACCAGGACGTTACAGGGGAACCAATGCAGAAATCAGTGTAGGGTGCATATGGGGAAGGCTTTGCAATGTGATTCAAAGAACCTCAGGAGATCTGGTCCTGGCTGTGATGCTGATAGTAGACTTCAACGCCTTCATTCTCTTATATCAAGAAGAGTCAGCTGGATTAAATGATACCTTATATCTCCAACCCTAATATTCCAGAAGGTAGCTCCTCCAGGGCTGGGTCACTGGCGCATAGTGGGTGCATAGGGAGTATTGTTTAAGGAAGCAATGCCCTGCAGCCAGGGACCACCAGGAACACCCCTGAAGTTGAATGAGCTTGCTTGATTTATTGTATTGAAGTAGAATGCATGGGACTTAGGGCCATCTTAGGGCCCTTTCTAGTTAGAGAGTGCTAGAAAAGGGTCACAGGATGTATGTTAGGTGATTCGAGGGAGAACTTTAAGTCGAACTGGATTAGACGCAGAAATCCCATGTTGAGGGAGGGAAAACGAGAGAGGCTAATGCCCTAATTGGTGAAGTAGCACAGTCATTTATAGTAGCCAGATTAGAGGGATGTTTGGTCATTTTTGTGGGTGCACACTGTGTTCAGATATAAGACCCCAGCAGACTCATCTCTGTCATGATTCATCGTGGTCATAGAGTATCTTTGCCTGATGTTCATATTCTGTGTGGACTTCCCTGCTGGCTCAGACGGTAAATTGTCTGCCTACAATGCGAGAGACCTGGGTTTGATCCCTGGGTTGGGAAGATTCCCTGGAGAAGGAAATAGCAACCCACTCCAGTACTCTTGCCTTGAAAATCCCATGGACGGAGGAGGAGCTTGGTGCAGGCTTCTGTCCATGGGGTCGCAAAGAGTCGGGCACGACTGAGCGACTTCACTTTCACTTTCATGTTCTGTGGAATTGTTTATGTTCAACAGGAGATTACCAGAGCCGAGCTGGGAGTGCTAGGCCAGCTCCTCTACCAGTGGGACCTGGCCGATAGGAGCAGACCGGCTCCCATGTATCAGGAACTGCTTTCTTCTTTCTCACAGATGAGCTAACCCACATATATTTAGGAAGCCATTTTATCTGAGGTGGGTAAGCATGTAATAAATGTGTCCTTTTATAAAAGTTAGAGTGAAGCATATTTGCTTCTCAACTTTTTTCTAAAATACACTTAAGATGGACTAAATTTTAAGTGTTAGAAAACTCAAAAAGAGTTAGAATTGTATACTTACCAACCTTTCTGGAGTCATATGATTTATTTTACTGTTAAGTTAACTTTTAATAGGAAGTGTCATATTACATGATAAAAATAGTTTAGAGATTCAAAGCAGCAAACATATTGCTGGTGGGAGGGCAAAAAATGGTGCCATAAGTGAATTGCTCCTTCGATAACGCAGTCTCACTTCTGAGAATACATCCTATAGCTCCGTCTGTAAGACTTGCAAAAATGACGTTCCAAGTTACTCATAACACAGTTTATGACAGCACTGTCTTGAAAACAAGCCAGGTGACCAGGCTAGAGAGCATGGTTACGTAAACCAGGGTAAATCCACACAGGAAAGTACTGTGTAGTTATAAAGGAAAGAACGAGGAAGCCATCTCTCTACTGCTGTGCAAAGATATCTAGGCTCTACTGCTAAGCAAAAAAAGCTAGAGAATAGTACTATTTTTCATAGAAACAAAAGAGGAAAAGAATTTATATTCATGTTTATTTCTAGCTATAAAAATAGATATAAATATCAAACCCAGTCAGTCCTAAAGGAAATTAACCCTGAATAGTCATTGGAAGGATTGATGCTGAAGCTCCAATACTTTGGCCACCTGATGTGAAGAACTGACTCATTGGAAAAGATCCTGATGCTGGGAAAGATTGAAGGCAGGAAAAGAAGAGGGTGACAGAGGATGAGATGGTTAGATGGCATCACCAGCTCGATGGACATGAGTTTGAGCAAATTCTAGGAGATAGTGAAGGACAGGAAGGTCTGGTGTGCTGCAGTCCACGGGGTCACAAAGAGCCGGACACGACTTGGCGTCTGAACAACAATGAACAACATACAAACAGCACCGCAGGAACACACAAGGAGATAAGAAAGTGGTCACCTACAGTGGGAGAGGTGGACCCAGAATGTGATGCACAGGGATATGACTAAGGTGGAAAGTTCTCATTATTTGCTTTTTTTAAATGTAATTTTAATTTTAAAATTATAAAAATGTACTATCAAGTCCAAAAAATTAAGGAAAGATATATATATAATGTATTTTTCTTCTACCTCATTCCATTCCCCAGAGATAACCATTCCCCTCAGTTTCTTACATAGCTTTTCAGAGTTGTCCACTGTCTTAGTCAAGGATCTCAAGAGAAACAGAACTGAGAAGATGTGTGTGTGTGTGTAGGTATATATATGTCTGTATGCAGACACACACATATACAGAGAAAGATTCCCTTTAAAGAATTGGCTTACATGGCTATGGGGGCTGCCAAGTTCAAAATGTGCAAGGTAGGCTAGCAGGCTAGAGGAATAGGGAGGGGTTGATATTGTAGTCACAAACCTGAAGGACATCTAGAGACAATTCCTTCTCACTCTGGGGACTTTAGTCTTTTCCTCTTAAGGCCTTTGACTGATTGGATGAGGCCTACCCACGTTATGGAGAATAATCTGCTTTATTGAAAGGGTGCTTACTTGTTAATCACATCTTTAAAAAGAAATACCTTCACAGCAACATCTAGACTCATGTTTGACCAAAGACTGGCCATGGCCTAGCCAAGTTGACATATAAAATTAACTATCACAGCCATGCACAGTTATAACATAGATCTATATTTCTTTTTTTTTTTTTTTAGAAAAAAATAGAAATGGTTAGCATATCATAGCACACTGATACACACCTTGTGTTGGGTGCCAACTTCCCTTGTTTTGAAGGAGTAGAAGTCTCAAAGGAACTATACCTTTAAAATATATGAAAATAAGAATTTTATATTATGAAAGAAAAGACATAATTATTATAAAAGGGAAAAAACAGCTTAGAAAAACATTTGGTAGTGGCTAATGTTTACATTCTATAAAGGCTCCCATATATTGAAAAGAAAAACAATGACTCCACAATCACAGAGCCAATTCATAGAAGGCAGCCAGGAAGCAAACATTTGAAAAATGTTCAACCTACTACCGCTCAAAGAAATACAGAATCAGTGGGGTAAAACTTAAAATATATATGAAATTCATTTAGAAAAAAAAAAAAGATAAGATTGTTACCTTAGATGCAAACTGTAATGCTCTTGTCAGAGTAAATTAGTCAGGCTTTCAAGAGCAGTTTGTTAAGATGGATCACGAGCTGTAAAACCATGCCCTTTGGCCTAATAATCCCTCTTCTGGGAACTAATCTTGAGGAGATAATTCAAAAGATGACAAAAGGCATGGATCATGAGGATATTCATTGCAATGTTATTTGTACAACCAAAGAAAAAGAATTGGAAACAAGCTAAACATCCCAAGGACATAGGGATTTGGGTAATTATGGTTTATTACTTCTGTGAAATGCAGCCATTACAAGTCAGTACAAAGATTAGCAACAATGGCAAATATGCACTATTTAATGTTACATATAACAATTATGTCTTAGCCCCGGTAACGATGGAAAGAAGACCTTGTACCTATGATCAAGAACAGGTTAGGACCATAGAAACCTAAAGGCAGTTGGATCCACTGGAATGTTAGAATTATGGTGACATTTCTGTTGTGTGTTTTAATCCTGTTTATATTTCTCAGTTTGTTGTCGTTGTTTAGTTGCTCAGTTGTGTCTGACTCTTTTGTGTGGGACTGAGGTCACTAGGCTCCTCTATCCGTGAGAATCTCCAGGCAAGAATATTGGAATGGGTTGCAGTTTTCTTCTCCAGGGGATCTTCCTGACCCAGGGATCAAACCTGAGTCTCTCTCAGTGGCCAGGGCATTCTTACCACTGAGCCATCAGGGAACCCTTCAGTTTGTTGCTATAACAGAATATGACAGACTGGGTGGCTTTTAAAGAAGAGGTCTATTTGCGACAGTTCCAGAGTCTCGGAAGTCCACGATCAAAGTGCTGGCAGATTGAATGTCTGGTGAGGGCTTGCTCTGGTTCCATAGATGGCTGTCTTTGCACTGCGTTCTCACGTGGCACAGGGGGCTGGCCAGCACTGTGGGGTGTTTTAATCCCAGTCATGAGGGCTCTGCCTCATAACCTAAGCACCTCTGAAAGGTCCTACATCCAAATACCATCACTTTGGGGATTAGATATCAACATACGAATTTTAGGGGGACACAAATATTCAGTCTACAGCAAGAGTGTTACAATATTTTTACAGTTAGAACTTTTATAAACTTAGGAATGAGTTAGCACTGTGCCAAACAGGAGACTCAAATTGAAATTATCATTTTGTAATTATTAAAGACTTTAAGAATCATTTGATCCTATCTGTTTTTTACACCTCCACTGTGATGGTTGCAGGTCAGAGAACTTTTGACTCTTTCACATGGGTGAAGGGTGGGAGGTATTTTAGGTGCTAAGACTGAGAGCTCCCAGTCTTTTCTTGGGAACTAGCCACCTGTCTGTTGGTTAAGTCTGGAGAGATGCTTCAGATGTTAAATATGTATAAGAGAACAGAGATATTGAAGGCAAGACTGCATTCCTAGTATTGGTTAAATTAAGTCTGTTTCTAATGTTAAAATGATAGCTAGTATTATCCCTGCCATTTTCTAGTTATTAAAGATATTTTATTAAAATTAAGGTATAATAATGTTTCAGTCTACATAAAGACCCACTGGAATATTGCTTTGTTCCCATCTAAAGTTTCAGGTTAATTTTTCCCCTGTGAATACAGATATTCAATAAATGAGGATCCAATGAAGAAAAACAATTTTGGTGTAAATATTTCATTGTGTTTTCTACCTTTAAGTTCCATCTCTTGATCTTTTCCTCAGATTGAAGGACATTTGCTCAGTGTCTGTGGACTTTTGCTTGCATTTATTGACTTATTTTCCAAATTTGGAATGCACAAGTAGAGACTGTCTTCAACATGGGAGATTTCCCAAGTAGCAACATGGACTTGCTAAGCAGGAAAAGGAGAGTCGTACGTGCCCAAGTTCCTACTCGTGCCTGCCAGGAAAGTAGATTTGGTGTTAACCCCTATGGCAAACGTGTTTTTCAGGGTGGATCACTTGTACACGTTCTTTGTCCAATGGTCTCCTGACGTCTATGGGAAAGACGCCAAAGAGCAAGGCTTTGTGGTGGTGGAGAAAGAAGAGCTGACTATGATCGACAACTTCTTCAGTGAGCCAACCACCAAGAGCTGGGAGGTGAGGCTCAAGAGGGTTAGACTGTCGTCCTTAAAGTACAAGGCACAAACAAAATATTCTCGTGTCCAAAATCCAAGCACTTTTTGGCTGGCAAGAAGTTAAGATTTCTTGTGCGCCTTGGAAATCCTATGAGGGAAAGCCTTCTTCCTCTGTTTGAAACTAGTTTTGTGTATTAGGAAGACACTATCACCACATCTACCAGCCAGTTATTTCACTTCTCTTTTTTGAAACTGCTGCAGGGTCCCCATTATGTACATGATGAAAGTCAAGCTTCTTAATTTGGCCTGAAAAACCATTCTTTTTTTTTTTTTTTTGAGCACTTAGCAAGCCCTTCTCATGTTAGGAGCACAATGGATGGGCTAAGTAGAATTTACGATCAAGGAGTATGGATACATCATTACAATAGTGAAGTGAAGTGAAAGTTGCTTAGTCGTGTCCGACTCTTTGCGACCCCATGGACTGTGTAGTCCATGGAATTCTCCAGGCCAGAATACTGGAGGGGGTAGCCTTTCCCTTCTCCAGGGGATCTTCCCGACCCAGGGATTGAACCCAGGTCTCCCACATTGCAGGCGGATTCTTTACCAGCTGAGCCACAAGGGAAGCCTAAGAATACTGGGTTCGGTAGCCTATCCCTTCTCCAGCAGATCTTCCCGACCCAGGAATCAAACCAGGGTCTCCCGCATTGCAGGGGGATTCTTTACCAACTGAGCTATGAGGGAAGCCCTGATAGCTCAGTTGGTAAAGAATCATTACAATATAGTGAGGTAATTGCCGTTATAGGCGAGGTGCCACAGGCTATGGAAGCGTGTACCCAGACACCGGAATGGAGCTAGGGGATCCAAGGAAGTGACCCAGGAGGAGTAATCTGAGCTGAGATCAGAAGTGGGGGGACAGGCAGCTGGGGTGGAAGTGGGACACAGAACATGTTCTGGCCAGAGAGAAAAGTCTGCTGTGCAGAGGAATGACCCAAGGGAGAAGCAAAGAGTGTGCGGCTTTTGATGGACTAATAAAGAGTTCAGTGTGGCTGGTTCATAGAGTGCAAAGCTGAGGGAGTGGCAAGAAATGAAGCTGGAGATAATGAAATGGCAGGTCACAGAGGACCTATGAACTGCTTGAAGAGTTTGGCTATTTTCCTAAGGGCAGTAGAAAGGCACTGAGCTGTTTTGAGCGTGGAGAACTAAACAGAGACACGCATTTTGGAGAGCCTGCTCTTGCCGGCAGGTGTGCGGTTGATTGGAATTGGACAACACTTGAAGACACTCTAGGAAGCTCTTGCAGTAGTCACTGTTGAGAGCGCGCAGTGCCTGAAAGAATGACAGTGATGACTGAGGAAACAGCGCTTTTGAAAGATAGGAGGAGAAAGAGGATTTTGTGAGTAGTTAATTACATGTGGAAAGTAAGAAAGATGTCAAGATTGATCTCTTTAGATTTTTAGGTTTTTAGAATGGAAACTGGAAGGATCGAGGTACCAGCCCTTCATTGTGATAAGGAGCATAGCAAGAAGATTAGGTTTAGTAAAAAAAATGCTCTGTGTTCTGATCCCAGGGATTAGTCAACAGGAAAGAACTAAGGTTTGTCTTTTAGATCTAAAACCAAGGAGGTAGTAGTCAGTGACTTCAGCAAAAAAGCAGATTCATTAAAGTGGCAGCTTCAAAATGTATCTTCTAACATTCAGTGAATGTATCCAGGGTGAGTGAATGGAGCTAGTGGATGTGGGCCAACCACTCAAATTTGCTTTTGGAGAATAAAAATGAGATGGAAAGCTGGGAGCGAATGTGAGGGGGGGAGGTTTTCCTTCTCGTGAGAGAGGCTTTAACCTTTCAGAAGAGATCAGCAGGAATGGTAGAGTAGAGGGTTCAGAAGATAAAATAAGAGAGGGCATAAGCCAGGGACTGGATCCCTGAGAATTGGCAGGGAATGTAGGGGTGGGGATAGGATTGGTCTTAGGTGTTCAGGCAGCAGAAAGGAATAGGGCGTGTGAGAACAGAATGCAGATTCAGTGGCAGTATTATGTAAGTCGTGGTATTGCTCATTTGATGATTTCTTGGTAACAGCAGAAGGGGGCATCTCCTAGAAGTGAAGAAGGGAGGACTTGGAGGAATACAGAGAAGGTCTGAGTAGGAGCTATAGAAACCAGGAGTAATGCCAGCTGACGAACTGCAGGAGGATGGCTGCCTGCTACTGAAGGCCCCGGTGGGGTCTGGCATCAGCCTGCGGTGGGGGGTGGCGGGCGATGAGGTTTCTCCAGCAACACTCCCAACCTGGATGCAGGTTCATCAAGCGACTGTCAGATCTTCCAAGACTGGTGCTCTGTGAGACAGGGGCGGTGCAGGGTGGAGAGGCTGGCCCCTTGGCTCTGACTCCTCTGACACGCCGGGTCCTTCCGTGTGTGTGTTTGCCTCACCATCCCTTTCTCATTTACTCACTCCCAGCCCCGCGGTGCATGCACACACACAGCAAGCTCCTGTCACCCTTCACCGCCCCAGCTCGGCGGTCACCGCTGCGAGGCTTTCAGTCGAGTACTCCTCCTCTGCTCCCTCAGCCCACGGTTCCCAGCACTGCGGTCTGTGGCCCCGCACTTGGCTTGTTTGCATGTTTGCCTTCGCATTGCTCCTTCTTGTTTGAAACCATTGATTAAAAATAGGGTTTCCCAGGTGGCACTAGTGGTAAAGAACCCGCCTGCCAGTGCAGGAGATGCGAGAAACTCAAGTTCGATTCCTTGGCAGGGAAGATGCCCTGGAGGAGGGCACGGCAACCCACTCTAGTATTCTTGCCTTGAGAATCCCAGGGATAGAGGAGTCTGACGGGCTATAGTTCATGCGGTCACAAAGCGTCAGACACGACTGAAGCAATTTTAGCACAGCACAAGCCTGTTAGACTCTCCTTCTCTTTGGCTTTTCTTATCATCTCTGTTTTGTTTTGTTTTATTTCTATCCCTGGCCAGTCTTTCTGAGTACATTTTTAAAAATATATTTATTTATATTTAGCTGCATCAGGTCTTAGCTGTGGCACGCGAGCTCAGTAGTTGTGGCTCGTGGGCTTAGTTGCCCTGGGATAAGCGGGATCCTAGCTCCCCAACCAGGGATCAAACCCACGTCCCCTGCATTGGAAGGCAGATTCTTAACCACAAGGCCACCAGGGAAGTCCCCCAAATATACTTTGCTTGTTCGTTTTCTCATGGTGTTCCCCAAGGGTTTATCTCTGACTCTTTTTCTCTTCTCATCTATTACATCTTCCTTGGATGAGCTCATCAGCTTTTGAGATTTATGCTGCGGATCCCACATGTCTGCTTCACACGCTTCTTTCTTTCCAAGCTGCCAAGCACATAGAGGCCCCACAGGGACCCCTGGGTCTCCACGAGGCAGAGATGGCGTGACACTGGCATTCTGGCTAAGGCATCAGGGAACATCAATTCCTGTCCTCCTCACCTAACCATGAGGCCCAAGAGGCCCCCATGAGATATGTGCCGAGAAGAAGCAGAGCTAGGAAAGGTATATTTTCTTGTAGAGGCTATGTGTGGTCTCTTGCCCCAGTATGGAGGCCTGGAGAGAGGGTTTCAATTGTTTTGGGAATTCAATCCTTTCCTGACTAGGTCTGGATATCTTGAACTGAAGCAGCCCTCGTTTAGGCCTATTCTGCCTCTTTCCACTAATCCCAACCTTGAATCTCAGCTCCTGACAAGTCCAGTGGGAGCAGTGGCCGTGCCCTCCAGCACACAGAGGAAAAGGCGCTGAGGAGGCATGCGGAGAGAGAGAAGTCTGCTTCCCGGGCTAGAGTCGAGTGGGCTTGAGTGAGCCTCTCAGGCTGAGCCACTGAGCAGGATAAAAGAGAGCGCTCATCCCTCTAGAAGGTGTGTCTCTAGACCTGTGGTGGAAGAGGAAGAAAAGGAGGGATGGAGAAGGAGGAAGAAATGGGGTGGCCTCTTCCAAGACCCTAGTGCTCTTGTTAACACTTGGGGCACATGGAAAGAAGAGATACCTGGAGACAGAGGTGACTGGACTGTTCTCCCGGTTTCTTGCCACATGGACAAGAAAGTCCAAAAGTACAATGAAGTGAAGAATTGAGCTGTCCTGGCTCCTTCCCATGCAGGAGCAGACTCGGCTTACTAGCATTACCTTAAAGCCGGGCCCCTGGCGTCCCATTCCTTCTCCTCTGTGGGTGGGAAGAGGAAGCTTCACTCCCCTAACGGGTGTCTGATCCTCAGCATGTCCAAAGTCCTGTCATCTTTCCCCCAAACATGCTTGTCCTCATGCCTTCTCATCTTAATTAGTGGTGCCCCAAGTCAGAAGCCTAAATATCATCCCAGATTCTTCTCTTTCATCCTCAGTCATCTCCAGTTAGAGTCTGTTGATTCTGATCTCATGTGGGGTGGGGCCCACCGCCCTAGTAAGCTGTCTGCACCCTTTCAAGGGCACCTCCAGCCAACCCAACCATTAGTCCACCCTCCATACCAAGCTCTTCAAATAAGCATTATTCCCTAGTTTTATAAAATACCTGCTTATTATATTAAATTTGAAAGCTATAGAAAAGTACAATGCTGCACATTTTAAAAATAATATCTAACCACACAACACTTTTGTACATTTTTTAAACTCTTTCTATCATAGAGTGTTTTCTAGGGGGTAAGGGTAGGGAGAGTGAGTCTTTTTATTTTTGCAAAATGAGATCATTTTTATGTATAGTTTGGTATCTGGCTTTTCTTACCTGACATCTTGTGAGAATTGTATCATATTTAAAGATTTTGAAGCCTTGTTTTAATGGTTACATATTTTAAACCTCAATCAAAATTTAACAATTCCGCCACTTGTAGAAATCGTATTCATTCAAGTTTTTCACAAGGATGAGATGATGTGTAACTCTGACTCTTTTCCTAATTTCCTGAAAGTGAAATTACTTAGCATAAGGGCATTACTTTTTTAAGTCTCCTAATTTTGTATATAATGACAGTTTGCCAGAAATGTGAGGCATACCCTTCTCACTGTGCTTCTGCTAACAGAAAGCTTTATTAACTGTTCTTCCTTTCTCAAAACTTCTGCTAATTTGAAAAGCGAACAAATGATATATTGTAATTGCTTGTGTCACGCCTTGCAAAGCAGCTTGCACTGGGGTCATAGAGAAAGCACTCAGCAAATGTTAGCTGTCACGAAGCGCCAGGCACTGAAGGGTATGCCAGCTCACTGGCGCAGAGTCCAAGCGCTTCTGCCCTAGATTGTGTCCAGACTCTTGCACTGAGAATAAGTTCTGGCCAACCTGAGACTGGTCACCAAATATCCTCCACAGCCTCATGACCCCTGGGATGATCTGTGTAGCGGCACTCAATCCCCCAGCGGTACCAAAAGGCCATTTTTGACCTGGAAAACTCACAGAAAGATCCTTGAAAATTGATCCAATAGTGATCTGCATTTCTCTCCAACCCCTAGAAATCTGCTCTGGGCAGTAGAGGAAGACTCATCATGCTTATTTGTCATTAAGATTAATATTTTGAAAGGTTAAAAGGTAAATATTACTTGGCCGACTCTTTTGAAAAACTGAATCTAAAGTAACGTTTTTCTCAGCTTCATATAAACCAGATGTTCTTCCTTCCTCTGACGTCTCTCATACTCAACAGACAGGGTCTTGAAGTGAAACGCTGTTGTTCTAAATGTAATGAACCTACCTCCGGTAAAGCCTCCTTTTCATCTTTCCTTTGAGATTCAAACTGATGTCAGCGAGCACACTCAAAGTTTTAAAATGGAGATTTCCCTTCAGAGAAGATGCAGGAAAAAAAAATCTGAGAAGGCAGGGCTAGAAAAAGCTAGCTCAGGCAGCCGGAGGACAGTTGGGAAGAAAAGTACAAGATGAAGAAGGGGGAAAAAAAAACGCGCAACAATGAGGTTTTGTTGTGCTGTTAGGAAACCACCAGCGTTTCAAAGGTGAAAGTGTCATTTTACAGCCTCACAGCTATGCCTAACAGGAAGTGTGTGTTTGCTCGAAATCCTAATTTGGGTGTGTTCCTGGAGAAATATTGAACGCTCTCCTAAGGGAAACAGAAACTCAATCATGCAGGAAACTAGATACTACATAAGCAGTTGTAGCTCCTCGTGGCTCTAACAGTGCTGTGGAGGCAGACAGGCAAAAAACCTGTTCCCTTCAGAGAGCAAGCAGGCAGTTCCCACCCCTTCACAATGCGAGTCCGAAGACTGCCTCCAGACATTCAGATTTTCTATTGTGCCAGACCGGACCAAGAGCCTTTTGTGAAGGTATGTTGGAGTCCTGATAGCTTATCAGGTGCCCGTGGACCCTCTGCGCTCTGCCACTCAGATGTTTTGAAACGCTTTCTATTTAGAAAGGATCAGGCTGCTCTCTCCGCCAGAGCAGGTCTTTTATTCACTTTGGAGAGAGACACCGGTGTGGTTTGCCCCTTCCCTTTGGAGTCAAAATTCCACACTTTATTTTTTCATTCTGCAGCCCCATTTTGTACTTGTGTTAAATGCAGAGGTCCCCCCCCCCCAAACATGTGCTTTACTTAACACATTTAAAATGCTGAATTTGTGATTCTTTGACAGTGTGTTCTTTAAGTAAATACCCCTTAGAAAACGGTAAAAATTTAAGGGCCAATTTCCTTACCTGTAAATCAGGCTCAGGTGACAGCATTCTGGAAACTAAGTAGTCACTATCGGGCAACTTTTCACTAAGGTAACGTAAGTGCTTTTTCTCTATAATGCAAAAATCATTCCATTGTACTCAGGTATTTTAGTATATTAGTTACTTTCTCTCTATACCCTTCAATTTCAAAATAATTTGGTGACTTATCCAGATTTTCAGAGAAGCAGAAGGCGAAAAGATTCGAACCTGGTACTTGACAAGTGTATTTACGATGAAATCAATGGTGTGTACCAACATCGTGCTTCTGTTTTCAGCTTTGAAGGAAATACTACTTTGATGGCTTCTGAACTGTCCATAAAGAATCATAACAGAATTACAATCTAGACTAAAGCTTGATGCCTCTTTGTTTTGTTATTTTCCATAGATGTTATCATTCGGTGTTGCTGTGATTGCTTGTTGGTTGCTATGTGCCTGGCCTTGAGAGGAAACGTTAGGAGTCTTGATTAAAAAGCTATTCTTAATCTTCCCAATTTCCCTATTTATAGAAGACTTACTCATAGTATGATCTCTAATTACTCCCTTAATAATTCAAATTTAGATGCAGGCTAATGGAGAATCATTCAGGGCATTTCAAAGGTATGAATCACTTGTGAAATTATACATAACTCTTACCTGATGGCCGAGAGTAACAAGACTGGAAAACTTGTGACTTAATTTGTACATATTAAGTGTTGCAGCCACTCTGTGTTAAATTCTGCATTTTCTCTGAAATCGAGATTATAATTAGCCGTTCCCCCCAAGAGTCTTGGCTCAGTTTATGTCCCGCTGCTAAACCTACTGGTTACAGGCAGTCGTGTACCTGAGGTCCTTTTTGTTAATAGCAGGTGAAGGAAAAGCCAGAATATCATTTTTCTTGGTTTACCTGGCTTCTCTGTTTCAGATCATCACGGTCGAGGAGGCAAAACGCAGGAAGAGCACGTGCAGCTACTACGAAGATGAGGACGAGGCCGCCCTGCCGACCCTGCAGCCCCACAGCGCGCTTCTGGAGAACATGCACATCGAGCAGGTGTGTGCTCCCTGGGGATGAGGGTGGGGGCCTTCCAAACCTCGAGACCATTTGCTCTTCTCACTTGGGGTGGAGAGTGAGTCCAGATTCAAAGGAAAACCCCAGCAGCCTGACCAAGGCCCCCTGTTTCAGAAAGACAGTGTCCCTGCCACCCTCTTGGGAGAAGGAGGACTTGGCCAACATCCATTTCCTGAGACCTGAGCAAAAAACCATTTCTTGTCTTCAGAATAACGTGTAAAGTGTCCTATTATAGTCCTAACATATTTTAAAAGGGTTCCGATGGTTTTAATTGATCAGGCTCAGTAAACGTCACATAGCAAGTACACTTAACTTGCTTTATGAAAACCATCTATTACTACTAGGAAAAACTTTCCTTTCTCTTAGTTTTGTTTTGTTTTGTTTAGTTTCTATTTCCTGAGCATCTCTTAATTATGTTTTCATGAAATACTATGTGCTTGAGTTTGAACTTTAGGAAGGGAACCTCTTGTACTTCCCCCATCAATCAGCTTAGAAACTGAAATTCAGAGACCTTAAAGAATCACCAAGTTCAAGCCCCTCAATTTATAAAAGCATCTGTGATGGCCCGTAAAGCTAAGTGACTTGACCAAGCAGTTACGGAGTTCATGCTGATTCTAGAACTACGCCAAGCATTTTGAGGACCTCAACATCTTTCATAGCCTCCGTTGTTTGTATTTTTTAAAAGATATGCATTATTGATATTTATGACAGCTACTGTGCTAAGTCACTTCAGTTGTGTGCGATCCTATGGACTGTAACCCTCCAGGCTTCTCTGTCCATGGGATTCTCTAGGCAAGAATACTGGAGTGGGTTGCCATGCCCTCCTCCAGGGGATCTTCCTGACCCAGGGATCAAACCTGCATCCCTTACGTCTTCTGCATTGCCAAGTGGGTTCTTTACCACTAGCACCACCTGGGAAGCCCTATGACAGCCAAAATCAAGTTAAATATTAAAGTTAGGGACAAATACAAGTGCAAGGAGGACAAACTCCGTCTGATTACTGGCATAAAATACCCATGCTTTCTTGTGCTCAGTTTGGTGAGACTCTTCAGTTGTCAGCAACAGCTCTGAGCCTTGGCATGTTTAGAAAGATCAGCTGGTAAAATACTCAGTGAAAGAAAGGCTGAAGTGTACAGAAGACAGCGTGACTCTAACTCATACCTCTTAATCAAGCTCGGTGCTCTATCTGCAAATGTATAGTGGCACAGTAACCCTTCAGCACCATCCCTGAGAGGGAGGACATGCTCTGGGGAGCATTCCTGCCAAGGTAAACAATGTCAAGCAATGATGGTTTTGCCTTCCCAGTTTATAGTGGCAAGTACTTGCTAGAGTAAAGGGGAACAATGTGGAAAGTCATGTGATTTTTGAGTTTGAGCCACAGGCATCTGTTTGGTGCTACAAGTTCATGCGTGATGATTTTCAGGCAGCCTGTATATTTACATCTCCATCCTTGGATTCACAGCTGGCCCGACGCCTTCCAGCAAGGGTGCAGGGCTATCCATGGAGACTCGCGTACAGCACGCTAGAGCATGGGACCAGCTTGAAAACTCTCTACCGGAAGTCAGCAGCACTAGACAGTCCTGTCCTATTGGTCATCAAAGATATGGATAATCAGGTGAGGCTTGTTCCTCTTATAGAGAAACATTTTTTCAATGAAGTTTCTCAAACCTGCATGACAGGAGAGAGACAGATACAATGAACTCCCATCAGCAGACTGCACAGTTAGCAGGATTTTGCCACAGACACTTGGTTCTTTTCTTTCCTGAAGAATTGAAGTAAATCCCCAATTATTATGTTGTTTTACCCCTAGTTACTTCAGAATGCATCTCTAAAAACGAAAATGGAGCATGTCTCCAAGTACAGTCACATCATTTTCCCCTGTTCTCATCATAGAGTAGGAAGCTACAGGGATATCCTGCAAGCTGAAACTGGAGAAGTTGGAAGAATTCAAGTCGAGATTTGGAGATAGTTTCAGAAAGAAGTTTCAGTGCCATCCCAGAATTCTTTTCAGGTGGCTGAGGTAGTGCCCACCAACCTTGTCCACATAGCTCCTGAGATGGAGAGCCAGTTAGGCACGGGATGTGTTGTACCTTATGGGCCCAGTTGTTACAAAACAGGAGAAAATGCTCTGGGCCATTGCTCATTACACTTTCATCTCTCTCATTTTCATCTCTGTTTCATCCCTCTTGGTCTTGGAGGCCCTGATGAAATCTATTAATAGATATTACTCCCATCTACCCTACACTAATAATTCTCGGCTCAGTCAGCTGGGAGTTTGGGTGGAATCTGTCCGGGTTTCCTTTCTACACCATCCAGGCCAACTTCTGCATTACAAAAGGAAGAAATCTTTCAAGTCTGCTTTTTCATCTTTCAGGAGCATTTCAATTTGGCCTGTATTATAGCAAGAAGAAATTTCTTTGCTCTTCTAAGATGTAGATATCATTATTCTCTATTTCTGGCATTTGGAAGCAGGGTTTACTTGACAACCATTTATTTATGCATCCATTCAGAAAATGCATGAGTGTCTGTTAGGTGTGGGGCACTATTAAACATTGAGGAGCTTGCTGAGAAGCCATATAATTAGGATCAGTTTAGGGGAAATAGATATTTGCTGTCATAATTTGTCTTGGGAAAAATGAGTGGTTGCGGTACTAAAGGCACCGTCTGTCTCGACTGTGATCTTTCCTGTGAGTAGGTTACAGTATAATTATAGATTAAGAGTTGTGGGGAATGGTTCAGCTATTATCACTGTTACTACTGTTATTTACAGATTGAGAACACTTTATTTAATCATAGTCCAAGCTGAATAGTAGAGAGAGGCAAGGTAAAAAAAATTTAATAATAACAACAAAGATTTTAAATGGAATTTACTTGGAGATTTAGTGAAATGTTTGCAAAGTTAGGTGCTACGTTTTAGATGAGATAGAGCTAGATGGTGTTAGACTATACACAAACCTGCACTGTACGTATAGATTAGTTCTCCTGTTAGGTTACGAATAGATAGCAAACTTGTTGGGAAATCTGTTGGCCTCACAGAGCAGGTTTTGATGGTGCATGATTTTACTCAGCTTCCTATCAGAAGGTATGTAATGGATGTCTGCCTAGTCCTGAAGATTACACTATTTGTCTCTGAGGTGTTATCTTACTGAAAGCATTTGTGTTGTTTGAAGGCAGCTGGACACTAACTCTGCTTTCCCCATCCCATCTACCCCCAAGGCAAGGAAGGATGCAGCTCCACTGTTTGGGAACATGATAACACAACATCTGTACATTTATCTGGAAATGAACCACATACAATTCTAATATAAAAGCATTACATATGCAGACTGGCAGGCATGAGGAGTTCTACAGAACCAATCCCCAGTGAAACAGCCATTACTGATGGGAATTATAAAAGCAATAATCACTTAGTCTCTGGATATTGTCCTAAGGGCATATGGCAAGTGAAAATTCATTTAAAGAATATCTGATAAATCTCGGTAATAACAGTGGGATTCTGTGGCACTTGTTCCCGGCCCCCCTGCCCCCCGACCCCAGTCCCTGTTCAGACACAGGCTTCGTTCTGGGCTTGCATGGACAGGAAGATGAGGATCCATCACCCCCAGCTCCCAGGCAGGTCCTCAGCATTTCTTATCCCCTACCCACCATTCAGCTTCAGAGGCTGAATTGCAGCTAAGGGCGGCCTGGAGGTAGGCGGCGCTCTTCCCCTTAGGGGACGGTTGGTCTACCTTCAGCACAGCAGGCTGAGAATACAGGGGTCTCCACTGCCCTTGCTTCAGCACAGAGCAGAAGTTACAGGTAGGAGAGGGGAGCCAAGACTAGTTGCTACTGCCCCTGCCCAGCACTGTGCTCATAAAGCAGGACTGTACCTTTGAGAAAAGCGAACCACTATCCACCTCTCCCAGTTCCAAAGCCGAGTCTATAGCTCCCAGCTCCAGGTGAATGGGCAGACCATAAAACATACAGCTCAGAAGCTCTCCCCAAAAGACCTGACATCATTTAGAAGAACGTGGGGGAAGTTCAAGCTAAAGGGAAGTCTGCTGCTGCTGCTGCTGCTAAGTCTCTTCAGTCGACCCCATAGACGGCAGCCCACCAGGCTCCCTGTCCCTGGGATTCTCCAGGCAAGAACACTGGAGTGGGTTGCCATTTCCTTCTCCAACGCATGAAAGTGAAAAGTGAAAGTGAAGTCGCTCAGTCGTGTCCGACTCTTAGTGACCCCATGGACTGCAGCCCACCAGGCTCCTCTAGAAAACAATAAAAATGTGGTAGTAAACAATTAAGAGGAGGTTAGTGGCTCCCTGAAGGCAGCAGACTAAGCTATAGACCTTCCAGAGAGAACCAGGGCGAGAGACAGCTGAGGAGAGCCTTCCTGGAGTCAGGATAAATTACAGACTGGCCAAGGAAAACTACTGTGGCAAAGGGGCCTAAATGTAATTGAGAGAGAATTACCATGGAGTAGTTTATGCCACAAGGCAATATGGAAAATAATAGAGCAGTCATCAGGTAACAGAGCCTGATTTATACTAACTTAATTCCAGTGAGGTATAGAAATGTTACTCCTATATTCTATCTTTCCACTTTTTGTAGTAATTTTATGGCATAACATTGATATATATTACAAAGTCAACAAATAAACTGTTATTTATATAGCTGTGCAATTTTTATCTACTAAGAAAGCTGAGAGAAGAAAGAGAGCAATTACGCATTTATAGGTTTTGTCATATTAACCTTCCTTTTACCACTTCTGGCTATCTTCCTTCCCCTCCGTGGATTCCTTTGTTCTATTATTGTCAAATATATTAAATTTTTAGATGCTATCGACCCAACAATACAATTATGTACATATTATATAACTTCTTTCTAAATAAATTAATATAAAAAATAAAATGAATGTTTTCTTACATAACCATAATGCTGTATATCCAAAAAATTAACAGTCATTTCTTAGTATCATCCTATCTCCAGTGCTTAAACAAATTTCTGTGGTTGCTAAGAAGATTTGTTACTGTTTTTTCTTTGTTCTTAGTAGCTCTAAGGAGAGATTTTGGTATGAGGAACATGGGTTAGAAAGAGTTTTGAGACTTCTACTCTGCCTAATTTTTAGTATTTCAAGGAGCTAGGAACTGAAGCAGAGATTCCATGATGATAATAATCAGATTTAAATTATTTTGAAGAATTATAAGACATTTTCCAGATAGACTCCATTTGAAGCTTTGTTTCTCAAGTGGAATTTGGAGAAGATATATCAGAATCACCTAGGGACATTTCCAGAATATGTATGCTCATTTTTACCAGTCTTCACCCCTGCAGGTACTGGTTGGGACCTGAGGAGGATAAGAGGCTGAAGCAGTGGGATGGTCATTCTGAAAACACTGCTTCTTCCAACCCCCAAAAGAAAAAATAGACAAAATCATTGATTCAGATACATCTAAAGCACCTTGAAAGCCCATAGTATTATGGAATTGTTGCTTTTTTCTTAAAAGTCCTTTTGAACTAAGTATTGGATCAGTCACGTCAAGGATACAGTTCTATTAAGCATATTGAAAATTCATTTCTACGAATCAAGGGGGAGGGAAATTTATTTTCTCTGGGGAAATATCTGACCATGATTCTACTTATAAAACACATCAGAGACAGGCCCTCACTGTGTCAACCACTCATTTCTGTGAGCAAGGTGTATGCTGTAGTTGTTTAATATTCCAGTGTGCTGCCTGTATTCACTGGAAGACTTTGTCTCTACAGTGGACTTTGGAAGTCTTTTTAAATTGAAGCAATTGCTGACCTTTGACCTATAAGTTCTCTGAGCCCCTTGGGTACTGATAAGAACCAGGAACATTCTATTTGTTGGTTGGTGGTCTTTTTTACTTAGAAACTCTGACTTAGTAATGCTGTTCATAATTATCTTGCTGAAAGAGATATAATGAGACCTCAGAAAAGGATTATGCTAAAATATTTCAGAAGGGCTTTCTTCGAGAGGTTTGTATTTGAAAGCTGCTAACATTTCTGTTTTCTTTTGACAGATCTTTGGAGCATATGCGACTCATCCTTTCAAGTTCAGTGATCACTATTATGGCACAGGCGAAACTTTTCTCTACACATTTAGCCCCCATTTCAAGGTACCTGGATGGAAGGAATACTGACAGCCTAGTGTCGTGGTGTCAGGAGGGTGGGTGGAGCTGGAGGTTGGGGGCTGTGGTCGGAGTGGTAGATGTCCCATCCCATAACCTCACTTGGCCTCACTCTAGCCTGCTCAGCACTTCATGACCACAGCATAGAAACCACTTGGTTCCCTTCCTGGGCCTTGGGAACTTTTGCATGAACTTCTGAGATCCAGGGTGGAATTGCAGGTCAGAGCCAACATGTGTGCGAGCGATCTTTCCTGCCTCATAACCACTTCGGAGAGCTCATCCTGGTGTAGGAAAGGTCTAGAAGTCAGAAGCTTCCTCAGCCTATGGGTGGTCCCCTCTCTCTTTACTAATTCTCCAGATTGAAATGTCTGATCTCTCTTTGTCTTCTGTTTCTACCTAAGGTCTTCAAGTGGAGTGGAGAAAACTCATACTTTATCAATGGAGACATAAGTTCTTTGGAACTTGGTGGTGGAGGGTAAGGTTTTTGTTGTTGTTATTAATTTACTACTTGACCAGAGTGGGTCTGTTTCAATCCAGGTAACTGAAACTGTGGTGTCAGCTGCTCGTAGTTAGTCCATGTGTAGTTAGCCGATTATTTAGGACAGTGTGGTCTAACACACGACACTAAGAATTGAAGATAAAATGACTTATTTATGTGTCCAAATGAGGGACCACCTGAAAGACAGGTCATTTAAATGAAATAGAGGAAATGTTTTATAAGCAGTTTCGGGTTTTGACTATAGCATTACAGAAAGAAGTTGGGACAAGGGAGGACATTTCTGTGTGTGTACATTTCTGCGTGTACATAAAGTTGAGATGTTTTCACCATTTTGCTTTTTTAACCTTTTTTAGGGGACGATTTGGCTTATGGTTAGACGCCGACTTATACCATGGACGAAGCAACTCCTGCAGCACTTTTAATAATGATATTCTTTCCAAAAAGGAAGACTTCATAGTTCAAGACCTCGAGGTATGGACATTCGAGTGAAATTTAGACTGCCTTAAAATAGAACATTTAAAAAGACTGGGTTCAGTCAGCCCTGCTAAAGCTAGCTGGAAGACGAAGCCCCAGCCCAGACTGCCTCATCCCATCATAGTGCTTTCTTTCTGCCATCATCTCAGAGCGCAACTACATTGCAGAGAGATTCTGAAGGGTACATGTGGAAGGCAGACGATGAAGAAAGAATTTGAAGTTCAGATCGTTGAAAGACTTTATACTCTCACTTTCTTCAAACCCATAGAGTGAGGAGTCAGAATATTTATAGATGTGAGTTGAATGCAATTTTTATTTTTGGTAACTGTGAAAAAGAAAATACTGTAGAAGTATATACATTCCTTGTATATTTATCAACATAATTTTCATTACCAAAATGTACAGCATACTCTTGTTTGCCATTGAAAAGTTTAGTCTCATTTAGAAAAATTGAAAGTGCATAGCACTTAAAGGGAATATATGATTTTTTAAAACTGTTTTATTTATTATTTCTAGTATATTGTTTGAAATGTGTTGGCAATTTTTTTCTTTTAATGTGTCAAATCTTGAAGTAAAGAAATGTATACATTTTGTGCTGTCTTGGCAACAAATCCATTTGATTTATACAGTTTTATATTAAATTTTTTTTGCCCTGATTGTTTAGGGTGATCTGTATATGTATGTGCTGCTTAATGTCCATATATATACACACACATATATATACACACACATATATACACACACACATATATACACACACACACATATATACACACACACAATTCTGAATTTTTAAAAACTCATTATCAATGTTTATTGATTTGACTGTTGTAGGCCATCTTTCCATTTTTGTCATTGAAAAGATACATTTTTAGTTATTTACTCTGAACATAATTGTGTAAAGAAGAATAAGCCATTTCTCACAGTCATAAATTGATATTTACAGTAATGTATACTTTTATGATCCTGGATTTAGAACCCTGCCTTTGAAAAGAAATGTTTTGCTTCTTATAAACTCTCATGTGTTAGTAACAGAAATTGTATTTTTATTAGATTTTTTTTGCATAATTTTCCCCAAGTTTTTACATTAACAGGCCTCTGTTTTAAATGAGACTGAATGTTTTAATTTCTGTATATTTTATATCAAATGAAAAGTGTCCATTATCCCAATTGTCTTGGTTTCTACACTCTTTTATTTGAAAAAAATTCAATGCCAAGAAATGCATTTATACCACAATCAGAAAAAAAAGTAAAAAGCAGTTTTTAAATATCAACTCACTTTCATATCATTAAACACTCTTTTATGAAAGTTAATAATAAAACCTTATTAAAATTTTAACAAATATTATTGATTGTCAAACTTTTACAAAAGCCAAAGACTGCTAATGGAAAAAAAAGTCAAGTAATAGCCAAAGCTGAGAAAGTTGTCTGTCATAAATTACATTCCCAGTGATCTTTGAAAGGAAAAATTAATAGAAAGTAGTAGTTTATAGACCTGCATTTAAAAAATGTAAACAGTGCTTAGAATGTTGGCTTTAAGCTGGCGGAATACTCCCTCTAGCTTATTCTCTTACTTTAGACTATTTATAAAAGAGAACAAATTACCATGTGGCCTCCTGTCAGATCAACAATTATTTCACTCCACTCACATTCCATACAAGTTTCTTTGAATGCTATAAAATCTTAAACCTGTAGCCTGGGTGTACTTTCACCCAAGTTCTGTTATAAACTCTTTATTAACAACTTATTGGCAGTTGAACCTTATTAATCTGCTTGTTACATAATGTGCCTGTGTGAGATTCCAGGAATGTCTCAGTATGGTCACGTTTACCATTTATGCCATTTGCAACCATATGCTATTAACAAAATGGTCATTTTGCATATAGTTCACTCTTACCTAGTTTAGTCCATGATATTATACTTGTGAGAGCATATTCAGATGCTGTGTTCTCTATTTAAAACAGTATTGTCCAATCAGACATGTGTGGCCCTTCATTTATGGATACTGAGTGTATGTAATGCAGTGCTAGCCCAATATTTTCAATAAAGGAATTCATGCATTCAATGTGATTTTCTTTCCTGAGGATTCATTCAGCAAGTATTTATTGCATGCTGGAGCTTTTACTTGCGTGAGACGATGGTGAAATAACCAAGACTAAATAAGTAAGGTCCAGTGCTCATGTTTTTATTGCTACCTTGGAAATTCCCTCTTTGTTCCCCGTACCCACACTCCTATTCAGTTCCCGAAAACTGCTCCTTGTTACAGTTACTAGAGACAACTCCTGGCTCTGTTGCTAGTTTCTCTGTTCTTAATCCTAGTTGTTCTTTGAATAGTGACTTTCTTTTTAGTATCTCTCTTGACCTACTTCCTAACTTCCACGAGAGACACCTTACCCTCCGATCAATTTTCTTTAACATCCTGTCTCCTAGCCCCTGAAGATGAAGACCTCAGACAGTGTTCTTTCCTTCCCAGTTCCTCAGTTCATGAGGCAACCTCAAAAGACGTAGATGGGAGAGGGCAGCCAAATGTCTCACCACTGTCGAAAGTGACTTAGATACACCCTCATGTGACAAGCCACCAGGGAAATCCTGAACTCTTGTGAGAGGTATTATCAGCCTTCATTTGATTTCCCTTTCCTTAAATCCTTTTAAAGTTTTAGAGGCATATGAAACAGGACTAATAAAAGAAATACTTTCCTTTTGAGGAAGGCATTAAGAATCTCTTAAACCAGAAAAGAAAGCTGAGGTTCACTTTCTTAAGATGCCTAACCTATTTTATATAATCAGATAAAGAAAGGTAAGGAGGTCAGAAACCAAAGGAAGTTCCAGAAACTAAACAGCCATGCTCGCCCTTTGTGCAACTGTCAAAAGTACCTGTGCGCCCTGCCTCCTGCCCAGTCAGGTCACACACTCCTCATTCAGGGTAAGCCCCAACCTTTCCACATCCTCCTACCTACTCGCCTATGACCCATGTCCACAGTGATCTGCCAACAGAAGGCTATCTTTACGGAAAAAATTGGGCTTTACAGTCCACCCCAAATCTAAAATCATACTGCCTCCACCCTTCTATCAATCCTTCAGGTAACTAGTGGTTCAGAATAAAAACTAGATAGAATCTCCCTGGTGTGGCCAAGCAAGCATCCAAATGGTGATTTTTGGTAGACTATCTTTTGAGACCTATTTATTTTCTAGATCAGTGCTGTTCAACAGAACATTCTACTCCAATCGAACTGTTCCCTGAATTTGCATTGTCCTTTTTGGTAGCCACTACCATACTACTGTTGAACACTTGAAATGTGACTTGGATGACTGAGGAGTTGAATTTTTTAAATTTAATTTTTATTAATTTCATTTAATTAATCTTAAAGAATTTAAATTTAGCCACATATGGTTAGTGGCTGCCATGTTGAACAGCACAGCTCGGGATCAAGATTTGGCAAAACCAAATCATATGTTATCAGCAATGAACTCAGCCTGTTACTCCATCACCAGAAGGGAACCTTTAGTTCTAAGTACTTTGATTTGTCCCTGCCATTATGGATCTTCACAAAACTAGGTACCACCTGAAGTAATAGTATGTCTCATTGTTTAGGTGGTCTGCTAATAAAATAACCAGAAGGTTCACTTCCCTGAGAGTCTTTTCACACTGAAAACCTAGATCTGTTTAGGATAAATGATGCTCATCTTTGAGGAAAAAAATAATTTTAAAAAACCTTTTCCAGTGCCCAGACCTTGTCTTAAATAAATTTCCTCCTTGGCCATCTGTATGTGTTTTGTTCCTATCCTGGATATTCTGGTGCCCATGGCAGTCCTATAGGATGACATAGCTCTTACCAGGCACCCATCCACAATGCACAATGAACCACAGGAAGGAAAAAACGTTTATTGCTTACATAGAGTTGTGCATCCAATTTCAGAATCCTCAAGGAACAGTGAACCACCCAAAATGCCTCTAACAGTTCTGCTCAATGACTGGTCTTCCTTATTGAGCTTGCCGGCTGGGATGCCCAATGGCTGCACGCACACCCAGAGAACCTGCTGCCTGTGGAGAAAGCTTTCAACATCAACCTGTTAGAATGAAGGGCAATCAAAAAGCATAAGAAAAGGGATGATTAGATCAACTTAGTGTCCTATTTACCCATCAACAAGAACCCATCATTTCATCAACCAATCCACTTTTAGGGTTACAAAAAGTAGCCTTGATAGAGTTTAACACAAGTCTGAGATTATACTGAAGAAAATGATAAACAAGAAACACCTACAAGGAACATTCACATTCAACAAACTTGGATGATAAGGCAGCCCTTTTCATGTCTCTCCAGCTAAAAAAGTCGTCCTTACCTTGACATACGTTGAAAACATTGGAATTCAGCCGATCAATTCAGCCTTTAATCTCCACAGCAGTCCTTCTTGGTTCAACAGTCTCTACCGGCTAATGGATCAGCCACATTTTACCTAACAGCTGACTGAGATCAACCCTTTCATCTTTGAAGATGCCAATTAACAGTAAGAATATTTCTACAAAGATACGCTGTGTTGAGGTATTGTGTTGACCTTGAGAGCTGCTAAAAGGTCCTGTTATTACTCCATGCCCAGCAGGGCTTAGTCTTGTTCTCCTACAGCGTTTCTCTCTTAGATCCTGCTGCTGCTGCTGCTGCTGCTAAGTCGCTTCAGTCGTGTCCGACTCTGTGTGACCCCATAGAGGGCAGCCCACCAGGCTCTGCCTTCCCTGGGATTCTCCAGGCAAGAACACTGGAGTGGGTTGCCATTTCCTTCTCCAATGCAGGAAAGTGAAAAGTGAAAGTTAAGTCGCTTCAGTCGTGTCCGACTCTGTGCGACCCTAGAGGGCAGCCCACCAGGCTCCGCCGTCCCTGGGATTCTCCAGGCAAGAACACTGGAGTGGGTTGCCATTTCCTTCTCCAATGTAGGAAGTGAAAAGTGAAAGTTAAGTCACTCAGTTGTGTCCGACTCTTCACAACCCCATGGACTGCAGCCTACCAGGCTCCTCTGTTCGTGGGATTTCCACGAGTACTTTAAGATCCCACAAAGGGTCAGAAATGTGGGTAGGTTGGACCTGGGGTGTCCCAAGGAGAGCTGGGGGCTATGCATGACATAAGTTCCTTTCAGCAGATCATACAACCAGATTACCTGGCAAGAACTCAAAGCTTCTAAAGACTTCCAAAGGCAACAAAAGCGTGGATTAAGGCATGGCTTCTCTAGACCCAGTTTGGGTTTGAATCTTAGTTCTAGAGCTTACTAGCACTGTGACCCTGGTTAAGTATTTTAACCTCTATGTGCTTCCTGATCCCCACTATGGGGATAATAACCACCACCTCATGATTGTATCATGATGAGAGCACTTAAAATAGTGTCTGACATAAAGCAAGCACAGCTAAGGGTTCGATAAGTAAATGTAGAAATGCTTCCCTCGAATGGAGGAATCAACTAATAACGTGAGAGCTGCACAGGAAAGTTCCTCTTCTAAGGCAGCAACGTACTTAGTAATGAAACCTACTTTCAGATACTGCAATGGTTCCCATTTGCTATTTAGAATTTTTAACCTGAGGTTTTGTTTCTCCCTTTAATTATAAAAGTAAAACATATTCGTGGTAACGTTTTCAAACAGGACAGAGAGAATTCAGTAAAAGGCAAACATTTCCTTCCTATATCCCTAGAAGTAACCACCACAGAAATTCCTTGTGTTTCCTTCCGGAGCATGTCTATGCATATATCTTTGTTTGTATCTTCTTTTTTTAAACAGAACCATACTATGCACACTGTTCTTTGCCTTTTTAATTTAACAATATACTATGAACAGCATTTTTTAATCAGTACATGTAGACTTACCTCATTATACATTGCATGGGTCTGTCATTGTTTTAACAGCTATTCACTAATGAACTTTTTTTTGGTTCTTACAAATAATTCTTAGTGAACATCCATACATATAGAACTTTGTGCAATATGAATTTGTATATCTGTAAGATCATTTTTGCTTCTCAGGTGGGTCAGTGGTAAAGGATTCACCTGCCAATGCAGGAGACATGGTTTCAATCCCTGAGTCTGGAAGATCCCCTGGAGAAGAAAATGGCAACCCATTCCAGTATTCTTGCCTGGAAAACCCCATGGACAGAGGAACCTGGTGGGCTACAGTCCTTGGGGTCACATATATTGCCCAGATTTATGTCTTTTTTCCTAAATAAGCTAAGTCTTTTATCCATTTTTCTACTGAGTTACTCACCACCTTATGTATTTGTAAGATTTCTTTAGTATATTCACAATGCTAGCCCTTTGTCATATACATAAATGACAAAACATAGCAAATATTTTTTGCTCAGTTTATACTTTTGAAATACATGCATTTTTAATACATAAGTTAATTATAATTTATTTATAATCATATTCATCATTCATTTCTGACATAATTCTGGACCACAGTTTTTTAGATTAAGTCAAATTTATTCAGTATGATTTGCACTCACTTAAACATCTCCCCAAAGAATGTACTGACCCATCCTTAGTTTAAAATGCATCCTCTTGCTTATTCTATGATTAATTATACCTCCTTCCATATTTCAGAACATTTATAAATAACCTCCTCCAAGATCAGTTTCACTTTGCACTGGCCTGTAATCATCCTGTTAAAACATGTCAACATTTTCAGGAACCGTCTTGGGACAAGATCTGAATATCCATCTAAAGTACCATCTTCCAGCTAGAGCCAAGCAAGACGATGGACAACTTCTGTCTAAATCTCCAAACTCTGTCACAGTGCCTTATGGAGAAACAAATGATTTATTAACAATAATAATATGAAAAGGAGAATGAAGAGGACAGGTAACATTTATTTATCATGAATCTCAACCTCCTTTTATATTCATTTATCATATTTGATTCTCAAATTGAATATAGTATAATCATAGTATATATATAAAATATAGTGTGTGTGTGTGTATATATAGTATATATAGTATTATCTGTTTTAGAGATGAGTAAACTGATTCTTCAGGAGGTTACATAACTTGCCAGAAATCACAGAGTTCATCAGAGTTAAAGCCAGGATACATTTAGTTATAACTGACCCCAGAGCTAAGCTCTTAACCACAAGAGTATGCTGACCGTTGTCCAGTCTCTACATCTCTACCACAAGGTTACCCACACTCTGCTTAATGTTACCCACACTCAACCATCTCAGGCGCCAAGATAACAGGATTTCACTCTGGAAAGAAAGCTCCTTCATGGCTGGGAGGTTGTCTGTAGCTAACAAGGTCTTATGCATCCCTATAGTCCCAGGGCTTGTCCGAGTGCCATGCTTGGCAGTGTGCATGGCCCCTAGGAGGCATTCGATAAATGCCTGTCAAGGCTGACTGAACAAAGCGCATAACTAAAGTAAATGAACAACAGAGAATTTGAATTTGCCCAATGCTGTACAGCTAAGTAGTAGAACTTGAGATTAAAATACAGGTTTTGGATTCCTGGCTCTCCTCCCCTTCCTGCTATATAGTGCTTAGTCACAGGTTTACAAGTGTCATTCTTAAGATTGTGATGCAAGAAGAAATGACCTTCCTCTAGCTGCTCAAGTTCTATCCTTTGGGTCTTAGGAGTGTCATGTAAAGTCTAGGGTGGAGGGCAGGGTGGTGTGTGAATGCTTTCTGGGAATAAAATTCCTTCATTTTCAGACCTCTTAGTTACTGTCATTCTGAAAAGTATAGACTAAAGGGAAGTTCAAGGCTTCAGGGCTTTAGGGTGTGGACAGTGAGTCACACTCTGCTTCCAAGTGAGGAATCTAGAAAATAGTTCAGAAGACCATTTAAGTAAAAATTCAACTATCCAGTGAGTTTGCACTTTGGTGATAGGGTTAGGGGAAGAGTGCAAAGGCATATGATAAACTGGGTTCTTCACTCCTAACTCTAGGGGTTGATTTTGGAAGAAAGATTAGTCAGGGGAAAAAAAAAATCAAGGACATGTTACGTGGAGCATTTCTCATAAAATAATAACCTAAGAAAGTCAGACATGACTGAGCGACTTCACTTTCAATTTTCCCTTTCATGCAGTGGAGAAGGAAATGGCGACCCACTCCAGTGTTCTTGCCTGGAGAATCCCAGGGACGGGGGAGCCTGGTGGGCTGCCGTCTCTGGGGTCGCACAGAGTCGGACACAACTGAGGCGACTTAGCAGCAGCAGCAGCAGGAAAGTACATGGTATGGTAAGCACGAAGTAAATGTTAGCTAGATCCTGGAAACTTCCCTTTGTCAGCAAGCTATTTAAACTCTCTGTGCCATCAGTTCCTCACTTGTCAAATGAGAGCAATGTTGGAAGAATCAAGTGGATCGATAAATGTAAAATGTCATTATACTATTTACTTGTTCGAGATGTGGTTTTTTCTTTTCATCATTGTTTCTAAGATTCTGCCATGTTGTTATTGCTTTTGTATTTCATTTCTGTGTGTGTTTAATATTCTTTGGTGTGAATGTACCACTGTATCACTATTTAATCCATTCTATCAGTGGACAGAGTTGCTGGCAGTTTTGTCTGATTCTGAAAATTGTCCTGAGGCCCACAGGAAAGAGGTTCATGGGGGTGGAATGGCTAGTCTATGGAGTAAGTATTTGGCTTTACAAGATAATCTCTCAATGTTTCACAAAGTGACTGTACAATTTATATGCCTATTACAATATTCTGTCCAACACCTGACACTGTTAAATTTCTTAGTTTTTGCCAATTTCAGGAATGTGCAATGTTATTTCATTGTAGTTCCAACTTGCATTTTCCTGACTATTAATGAGGATATGCATCTGTTAACATATTCCTTAGCCATTTATGTTTTCTCCTTTGTGAGATGTCTATTCATGTCAATGCCTGTTTCTTCTAGTCTGTCTTCTGGGAAGTAGTCACCTGAAATCCTTGCTGTTATTGCCCTAAGAATAAAAGAAATTAGCCAGTCTGTTAATCCCATCTACCTTTGATGAGGAGGACAGTTAACATGATGATATCAGAGGTCCTTGGGCTTCCCAGGTGATAAAGGATCTGCCTGTCAATGCAGGAGACATGGTTTGATCCCTGGGTCAGGAATATGCCCTGGAGGAGGAAATGGCAACCCACTCCAGTATTCTTGCCTGGGAAATCCTATGAACAGAGGAGCCTGGTGGGCTATAGTTCATGGGGATGCAAAGAGTCAGACATGACTGAGCACAAATACATATCTCAGAGATCCTCAGGCTCTACAAGGGTATTTTCTCAAGTGTCTCCTTTCAGTGGGCAATATCTAGGGAGAGGGGTGGAAAAGGGGGATGTTTATCGATTTGTGTTTTGCTTTGCAGATTTGGGCATATATTGGGACTTATTAATTTGATTATGTGATTCTTTTAAGAAGCAGCATCAAGCAGTTTATTTGTAATAACAGTAAAGATTTTCGAGCACTTATGTGTAAGGCATAACACTATTCTAAGCACTTCACATACATTATCTCAATTAATCTTCAAAATAACTTGTGAATGGTCCTAAGTACTCTATTGTTATTTCCCAACTGAGGAACTGAAAGCCCTGAAAAAATTAATGATTTGTCTAAGATAGAATTACTACTAAATGGTAGAAATTGAGGAAGTCTGACTCCCTAGCTTGTGCCTTTAACCACTGAGATAACCACAGGCGATACCAAGTTAGTTGGCAGTACAGCAAAAATAGAGGGAGGGCATGGTAGGTGCCCAGAAGCAATTCTGGGATATGATGGGCTTTGGGAGTTTATGCTGGGAAAGGAGAGAAGTGAAGGTGGGAATCCAACAGAAAGTGTTGAAGAAAGATCAAGAACAGAAATCCCTAAGAAGTCAGGAGAGAGTGAAAGTTGCTGGGACGGGTGCTTTCAGAGTTGTGAAGAGTCATTAAAGTTTAGGTTTTTCAGAGCATCTGGAAGATGTCAGGTTGGGATTTTGCCACGGGAATGAGTTGTGTTAAAGAGGAGTGGAAGCACACGCAGTCCCTTTGTGTGCCTGAGCAGCTTTGAGTCACGGGTGCTGGGTTTGTCTGAGATAACGTGGGAGTTTGGCAGCGTGTGTGGGCCAGGTGCTGAAGCTCTGTGTTTATCTAAGGGAGTGACCAAGAAGCTGGAGCATGATGTGACTGCGCTTCGTGCTACAACATGACACTCAGAAGAGTGCAGAGGGTGGGGAGGTGCACACAGGTAGGAATGGGATCACCTGGACTGGCAGTTAGAAGCTAGAGAATGCCAACATTGCTTCCAGATTGCTTCAGCATGTTGGAAGGGGGGCAGAAAAAGCAGTCTTTGTTTGTCAGGGCTCAAGGGGAGTGATGTCCTTAGGGGAATGCCAGGTTTCAGTCAAGGCAAAAAGGTGAAGGTATGGTTCTGTGAGGAAGTTGTTGATATAGATTGGGGTGCTTACAAAGAAATTATGGCTATTAGAGTGGAAAAAGATTCAAAGAGGCCAGAGGTGGAAAAAAGGAGAAAAGGAAGCATAAGACAGTTTGGGTATGAGTAAAGACAAAAAAAATTTAATAAGAAAAAGAATGAATGGCAAAGATGAGATTAATTGGCCTTGAGATTATGAAAAAATACAGGTGTGATTTGGCAAGAAAACTGACGTTAACTTCAAGATGATGGGAGTGTGCCGATTTACGTGGTAGCTGTTTTCTGTTGATTTGAGGAAGAAAAGAAGTACCTCTGGTCCTGGTTCTACTAAAAGGTCTGAAAGATGGGTCCCTCTATTATCTACCACCTAAGTGATCCTGAGTAGGCTGATTCATCTTCCTCTGTCCCATTTTCTCCATTTCCACAATAGAAGTAATAATATTGTCTTCTCTGATTTGTCAAGAGTATCAAATTAATTTGCATATGTGAAATAAGTGAAAAAGTGAGAGTGTTAGTTGCTCAGCTCTGTCCAACTCTTTGAGACCCCAATGGACTGTAGCCCACCACACTCCTCTGTCCATGGAATTCTCCAGGCAAGAATACTGAAGTCGGTAGCCATTCCCTTCTCCAGCGGATCTTCCCAACCCAGGGACTGAACCCAAGTCTCCCGTGTTGCAGGCGTGAAAGTGCCTTAGAAAGCTGCAAAATGCCAGAAAAGGTAAGGGAGTGCTACTTCAGTGTTAGTCACATCAGACTTTGCTTATTCTGCACTCTCTATCAGAAATGCAAAGTCTAACTGTAATGTGGTTTCTGATAAAAGTAGAAGTTACTTTCAGTGCTTTGAAGACATGGCTTTCAGGAAAGGATTATGGCAAAAAGCAGAAGTGTCTGCATTATATTCTGTAGACAAGTAAACAAAATATCAGTGAAGGAATGGGAAAGTTGCTATAAGGAGATGGGATTTTTTTTTCTTTTATCATCCTATCCATTACAATCAATTTACCAAGTTTCCACTTCAGAACAACAGATCAGGACTTCCCTTAAAGTCCTTCAGCAGAGCTCAAACAGTCACAAGTTAGGATCCTGGGCCATGTGCCAATATTTGCTCAAAGAGAGGTCTAAATAAGGCAGTTTAATAATCAGAAACCGGAAAGTTCTCTCCTTTCCCACACACAAGCACTTCTTCCTCCCCTCTTTTGCCTATTAGACATTTCACTCACTCCAACAGTTGGAGGCCAGCATCATGCAATACTTAGTACCAAGTAGTGGCCACTTTAGTCTTAAGTATTTCCTTTTATGGGCATACCAGGAGGCTCAGTGGTAAAGAATCCGCCTGCCAATGCAGGAGATACGGGTTCAATCCCTGGGTCAGGAAGATCCCATGGAGAAGGAAATGGCAACTCACTCCAGTATTCTTGCCTGGAAAATCCCATGGACAGAGAAGCCTGACGGGCTACAGTCCATGGGGTAGCAAAGAGTCAGACATGACTTTGCACCTACACATACACTTACTTTTACACTGGCTTTCTTAGGGAGGGGGAAGTGTGCCCATGCTTATATTTTATCTCCAGAATTATCTAAAATTTTTGAGACTGGTGAAGTAGTAAAAAGTTGTTCCTATTTACTCAATATAAGCCATAGAAGGTTTTTGTATTTATATTCAGGAAATTTCTATTTAGGATGTGGAAAAGGGGTGTCTACTGTTGAGATGATATTTTATGAGATGAAGACAAACTCACCAACACACTTTCTGTATCCTCACTGTAGAATGGACTCAGCATTGCGCTGTATCAGAGATATGGCTGTAGTAGCTCCATTGTCTGTCTCTGCCGGAAACACCAAAAAATCTGCCTGAAAAATGCCTTGTGATTTTTGACACCATGGCTGAACAACTTAAAAAGTGTATGGAATGAGATTATTTATGAAACAGAGAATGATGAAATGAAGTTTATCAGGAATCCTGAATTTTAAGTCTGTCAAAATGTTTTCCTTATGACAAAAATACTATATTTTCATTGTTGAAGATGTAAAATATATAGCTAAACCATCGAGTCATAATTTATCCATCCAGAGATCACAGTGCAAATATATTTGGTATATATTCTTTCAGGCAGACTGCTTGGATTTGGGTCTCAGCTCTGTCACTGACTAATGTGATGGCATTAGGCTGCAGGAGATCACCAAGGGAGTGAGTACAGTTAAGGGAAGACTTACATGTTAAATATGTACAGCTTTTTATATGTGAGAGGGAGGGAATGAGAGAGAGAAGGAGGGAGGTAGAGAGAGAAAAGAACCTAGGACCAAAGCCCATTGGTGATGAGAGAGGTGTGGGAAGAAGAGGAAGACGCCAAGGAGACTTGAGAAGAAACAACCAACCCAGAAGGAGGAAAGCTGAGGAAGTGCCGTGTCCTGGAAACAAGAGAAGAAGTTCATTAAGAGGAAGATGATAATCAACTTTGGCTGAAAAGATGACCACTGACCCATTAGGTTTGGTGACATGGAGGTCATTGGTCCTCTCGGCAGAATAGTTTGGATGGGATGATGGCCGTGAAAGCCTGAGGGGAGACAGTGTGAGAGGAGGGGCGGGGAAGGATTGGGAAGGGCAAGGTCAACTCTTGAGGGGGCGTTTGGCTGCAAAGGAGAGCAGAGAAAGGGATCAGCAAGTGACAGGGAAGGCATGGACAAATGACGGCTTGTTCTATTGTGATATGATGGTGAAAGTGAAAGTGGAGTCGCTCAGTCATGTCCGACTCTTTGTGACCCCATGGACTGTAGTCTACCACACTCCTCCGTCCATGGATTTTCCAGGCAAGGGTACTGGAGTGGGTTGCCATTTCCTTCTCCAATGATGTTCAAAGTTGGCTCTTAATAAATGCTTGCTACTGATAACAGTAATGTGACTTACTCCATATTGTATATTATTTTTGATATCAGTTATTTTATTTTATTTTTTTAAAAAATTTTTTATTTTTTTTATTTTTTAAATTTTAATATCTTTAATTCTTACATGCGTTCCCAAACATGAACCCCCCTCCCACCTCCCTCCCCATAACATCTCTCTGGGTCATCCCCATGCACCAGCCCCAAGCATGCTGCATCCTGCGTCAGACATAGACTGGCGATTCGATTCTTACATGATAGTATACATGTTAGAATGCCATTCTCCCAAATCATCCCACCCTCTCCCTCTCCCTCTGAGTCCAAAAGTCCGTTATACACATCTGTGTCTCTTTCCCTGTCTTGTATACAGGGTCGTCATTGCCATCAGTTATTTTTTAAATTAAATTCTAGTTAATTTTACAATGCATTAGTTTCAGGTATACAGCAAAGTATACAGAGAGAGAGAGAGAAAAACTTAGCCCATGTCTTCACAGATGACAAGTTGCACAGCTGTCCAATTCCAGAGCCTGCTCTGAAGCAGAGCTGCTACTGCCCCAAATGGTGTCCTTTCGAAATTAGAAAAGAGCACTCCATTTTGCAAATAAAATGTAAAGTTTGCTTACTGTCACACAACTCAAATTGCTGTTTCCCAGGGCAGCTATCCAGAACACCAGCTGGTATCCGCTCTGCCGGGACACACACAGTGCCTATATTTGTGCCTGCTCCCACACCAGGACACATACTCTAGAAAATTTTCAAAGACTTTGTTCTGCTCCTCCCACTTCTATGGCAGGGAACTATATCAAGTCCAAGGTTTGGAAACAGAAAGCAACTTTTTGAAAATACCAGGTAAGTGAGCGAAGCGATTGTAGGTATCACTAGGGATATAACCAGGACAGCTGCCACTCCGCCTATGTTCACACCAGCTCTATTCACAACAGCCAAGGCATGGAAATAACCTAAACGTTCATCTATAAATGAATGGATAAAGAAGACATGGTACATACATACAGTGGAATACTACTCAGCCGTGAAAAGAGTGAAACAATGCCATTTGCAGCAATGTGGATGCAACTAAGATCATCATACTCGGTGAAGTAGTTCAGAAAGAGAAAGACAAACACCATATATCACAAAGAAGTTACCCACAAAGCAGAAACAGACTGACAGATGCAGAGAACACACCAGTGGCTGCCAAGCCAGGGCGCTCCGGATCGGCAGTTCAGGATTAGCAGGGGCAGACTATTACATATTGAATGGATAAACAACTAGGCTCCACTGTAGAGCACAGGAAGCTCTATACAATATTCTGTGAAAAAGCATAATGGGAAAGAATATGGAAAGGAATGTGTGTATGTGTGTATATATGTGTATATATATGTGTATATATAAATGACTGAATCACTGTGCAGTACAACAGAAATTAACACAACATTGTACATCAACTGTACTTCAATAATGTAAATGTAAAAAAACCAAAAATGTTTCATTTCAGGAAGATTCATAGAAAGGGCTTTCTGACCAATACAGGTTTCTGATAACTTTCGTATCATTCTACTGAACTGAGTAAACTTGATGGCTCTAGAAAGCTGTTAATTACATAGGACTGAGTAAACTGATGGGTGTGGTTATAATTCTTTTGTTTTGTCTGAGATATTATTAGCTTATTATTCTGTGTTCACCATATACAAGAAAACCCTTCCCTTAAAGCTAATTATGATTTACAGCAGTTTGGTAAATTACAATGCTAAGTAGAATTGAAGCATTTATATTTTCTCTCTACCTGATCCTTCCAGAAACTGGAAACTCTGAGTTTCCCAGGAACTTTATCCGGTAAATAAGGAAGCCCACCTCCAAACAAATGCAAGAATTTCAAGGTCATTTGGGGGAAAAACCACAGAAAGGGAGGAATTTCTTCAAATCTGTTAGGCAAAATCTGTGATAAACCCTTGGCATGGCTTTCCTGGGTCCTGGGAGGTCTTTTAAAAGTTTAGTCTGAGACCTCCTTATGAAAAGTCCAGCATAGCCAATTTAAAAGAACCTATATGATCAATTACACTTACATAAGTAATTTGTATTTACTGCCTAAAACTCACCTCCCAGATAGCCCCTTCCTGTAGTTTTGAGTTATTAAAAAGACGTTCTAAGCTTTTTTTTTTTTTTTTGAAGCTCATTGCTGCAATCTACGCTTAAATAAAGATCAAATGCTCCATGACCTGTGACCAGGCTCTATTAAAAAATTGAGACTTATTCTGTTAACTGTATGGTTGCCCCAATACTTAGCAAAGAGGAATGTTAACTGCTAGAAATTCTCTTTAAAATCATAAAGATTTAATTCTGGCTTTCTAGAAACAGTGTAGTTCCCAAGCCAGGTAGCAGTAATCCACTGAAGGATGGATCTTTTGAGAGCCACGGGAACAGCAAAAGCTGATCAAACTGCAAAACAGGCAGCTTGACCACAAGAACCTGATCAAATTATGGTCCTAGTGACTGGCCCTCTTGAACTTCCTAGATTTTCTCAGTATTCCCCACAGGAAGAAGAAAATGCTGAGAAATGGGGCTATGAGAAAGGAAGCACAGGCTGGCCTGAAGCCTCACAAGGCTCTAATCCCTAAGGTTCAACAATGGAAACTCGCTAAGAGCTTGCCTGATGCCAGCCACTGTGACAGGGATGCACTATGGGGCTTGACGCAAAAGGCTCTTCCAGGAAAGGGGCTCCAAAGAACAGTAAAACAAGTAACCCTTGCCTACGATTTGTGTGCCTGTAATAACTCACAAACCCATCCAATCCACGCTTTGCTACTCAGGCTGGTTCAACATCAAGGGACACACACAGGGAAGACTGGCTGGCAGTAAGATTTCACCCAAATGCCCCCGTGGTGAGGCTATATCTTCTTGTGTATTGTTATTTTCACAGGATGGGTTGAAGCCTTCCGTACTCTACCTGAAAAGGCTACTGAAGTCTAAGTCCTTTTTAAAAGAAATAATTCCTTGGTTTGAACTTCCCCTCCAGGGCAATAGCAGGCCCCCTTTTATAGCCAAAATCACACAGGGGCTCACATGGGGTCTAGGGACTGATTACAAGCTACATACTTCTTGGCCTCCATACTTGAAGACCTCCAGTCTTCAGGGAAGGTGGAGAAAATGAACCATCCTTTAGAGAAAACCTTAGCAAAGCTCTGCCAAGAGGCTCATGACACTTGCTTCGTCCTGCAGTCCTCGGGGTCCATGTAGTCCCCAGGAGTGGTCTGAGGCTTAGCTCAGAAATGACCAGTGGGAGGCCTTGTCTTAGTACTAGATGTGGAGAAAACCCCTCAAGTCATGAGAGAAGAGCAACACATCTGTGAGCCAGGGGAAAGCCTGTGATGCCTGTTGCAAGCACAGGCATGATCCACAGGTAAGTAAATCGGTGTGTGAGCTGGACTCCCATTTGCAATTGTGCTACTGTGCTGCTGCTTGCATCCTACTGGTTTGCACGGCCACCCTCGCCAGAGAATTAACTCCCTTGTCCATGCTGGTTTAAGGGAAAATTCTCCACCCCCAAGATGCTCTGTTATTGACCCTGTGTGCCCTACTAGTCCATGTAATCAGGAAAAAATAGTGAGAACACTCACTCATCAACATTTCCAAAATCATGTCCAAAAGAGAACATTTAAAATAATGCTGGATATACCATCAACACTCACCACCCCAGCTGGATACTGGCCCTCCCCTTGCATTTCCCCTGATCCTTCCGGTTCCAATATTGATTAACAAAATAAATTGGGGACAGTTGCCACCCCTTCCCTCTCTGCTAGTCACGCTTGCACTTTCCAGGGGGCTATTACAATGCTTTAACCTGAATCCCCTATACAACGACCCAAAGCACGGGGCACGCTATGTTAAACTGCACAAATAGTACTTGTTTCATATGCCTACCCCCCAACCCCCGGCAACTGGAGACAGAATTACACCAGATATTCTGCCTCTTATGTAGGGAGAAACTGTACTTACAACCTCCCGTGTCCTGTTTCAAACTATGGCTCCGTCTTCCTAAACAACATGGAAGGGGAGTGTGAACGGTTGAAAGAAATATCTCATCCACCTGTCAATCCAATTCAACCTGCCTGTGGGACATCGAGCAAATAATGAGCTGGACTACAGTTGTCAACTCTGACAAAACCAACCAGATCACACTGAAGCATTTCACGAAGACCTTTATAACGTGATATAATCTAAATTACCAACATAAAGATTTGTGGTCTCCTAGTTGCATATGTACTAGCAACAGCTATGTCCTTCAGGGACTATCAGGTCTGAACAATTGTAAGACACTCAGAAGGGTTTGCCCCCTTGAAGGGTTTGTTTTCCTCTGAAGACACCCAAAACATCGTGTTATGGAGTTATGCCAGGCCATGCCCTTTTCCCAAGGCCTTCATACTATGGTCTGTAAATGCACTGATGATGTCCACTTCGTGTGAGAGTGTCCTGTATGGTCTATAGGGATAAGAGGGATATTATCTATAATAGGACCAGGCTGGCTCACTCCCGAATCTGGAGAGCAAAAGGAATGATCTTAGCACAGGGCAGGGCTAGTCATAGGACAGACAGCTCTACACGGAGGCTTAACTTATCATGAAGTAACACTGAGAAATTTCACCCGGACAGTGTGGTTGTGTGATGGAACTGATAGAACAAGCCTTAATGGGACCTAAGACCTCTCTTGTCTCTTTGGCTAATATAGTTCTTCATAATCGCCTGGCTCTTTGTTACTTTCTGGCAGAACAAGGCAGAGTTTGTTTGGTAACTAATACTTCCTGCTGTGCCTGGATCAGTGCAACAGGACAGGTGGATGTTAATATTAAAGAAATACTCACCCATGCAGAACGGCGTCACAATTGTGGCAAGAGCAACACAATCTCACTGTCTGGTCAACACTGACAGGAGCCCTACTCCCAAAGTTAACTTGGTTTCTTCCATTTCTAGGCCCGTTAGTGGCTACTATTGCTCTTTTCGGCTCTTGTCTGGTTAATCTTTTGGTTAACTTTGTATCTTCTAGGCTCCAGCAATTTCAAGTTAGGCTCATTATGACTCAAGGGTTTCAATCCATTCCAGCAGAGGGTGGCCCAGGTCCCTACATGTCCTTGAAACAGTCAGCAAGGGACTTCTAAACCTCTAATGTAAGCTAGGATCTGAGACCCCTTGTCCAGCAGGAAGATGCTTCAGAAGAGGAAAACTTCAGCCCCTTAACCCTTAAAAAATAAGGGGTGCAAAAGCTCACAGCGGGGGAATGAGAGAGACTGAGGACTTGGGACCCTTTGCTACAGTGTTTGCATGTGGACAAATGTCTCCTTGAGCAACAGAATATAAAGAAACTAAAGGACTAAAAATAACTGCTTGCAAGTTTTGAGCAAGCTCTAGGGAGTTGGTGATTGACCCAGAAGCCTGGCATGCTGCAGTCCATGGGGTCACAAAGAGTTGGACAGGACTGAGGGACTGAACTGAACTGAAGTACAGCCTGAACAAGTTATAAGCAACAAGGTACAAAAAGACCAAAAACCCAACTGCTACTTCTGCGATGTCCTGAGCAGAAAGAGGGTGTTAGTATTACTCATGATCCCTGCACACAGCACCCTCAAGAGGGTGGGGGTGGTTGGGCCGACCTACTAAGCCACGTCCCCCCCGACCCCCGCCCGCCGATAGACCCCCAGATCTGGCCCGGCCCTCATCCCATTTAAGGGACCAACTCATGCGCCCCTCCCAACCCAGGGAGCCAGCAAGGGAATGTGTTACTCATTTTTCGCTCTTTCCCGAAGCACAACTCCCAAGAAAGCCCTGCCTGAATTTCTTGTCAATTTCTTGAAGTTTCTAGGTCAATTCCTCGTCAATTTCTATGAAGTTCCGGAATATGTCAGACTATAAACTACAGGATTCCGCATTTATCTGTGTATGAAGAATGAGATAAAGCCCACTATTTTGATCTAGCTGGTGCTGTCAATAATAACAACAAAAGGTAAAAACAGGTGTGAAGTTCTGTTTTGATATTTTGAGCCTTATCACCTAAAATTATCATGGTATTAAATGGATACCCAAAGTATCGAATATAGTCTGTGTAGAAAACAAAGCTCTAGAAATGTTCATTCTCGTAAAACCTACGAATTAAAAAAAAAATTTTTTTTTTAAATTTTAAGACATCGCTATACACTCGAGGTACTTTATGTTACTGGGCTCAGGGAGAAGACCTTCAATAAGTTCCATTCGGCCCCCGGGTAGAGCGCGAACGTGAGGTCATCGCGGCGTGGGGCGCGAGCCGGCGTTGTGGCGGAAGTCCTGCGTCGTTACCACCGAGACGCACGGGGATGGGCGGCTGCCGCCGGCGGCGGCGGCTCTTCCGTGCCGCGTCCTTGCGCGCCCCCGAGTGGCAGTCAGCGTGAAGGCCAGCCTCTGGCTTCTGCGGCTTCGCGGCGAGTCGCCTTGCGGCTCCGGTGGCCCTGGATCCTCGCTGTGCCCAGTCCCTGCCCGGCCCAGCGCCAGACAAGGGGCGACGCCTCGAGGTAAAATCTAGGAGGTGCAGGAGGCGAACTCTGCAGGAGGCGAACTCTGCCAAGAGGCCCTGTTCTCCCGGAGAAGCCTCTCAGCGGCGCAGACGAGCGGGTGCGATGATGGAGGAGGAGGAATGCGGTTTAGGGAAGTCGTGTGCCCGCTCTGAGCCAGTGGCGGCTGCCCAACCAGCGGGATCCCCAGGGGAGACCCCCGCGGTCACCGCAGAGTCCCCGGAGCTCGCGAACTACAGTAGCAAGTGCGTGTTCTGCCGGATCGCGGCGCACCAGGATCCCGGCACCGAACTCCTGCACTGTGAGGTGGGCTGCGACGCGCGACCCGGCGCGGGTGGGATCCGGAACGCCCTCGGGGGGCTCCGCTTAGGGCGCCTCAGCTTAGGGGGGCCTCGCCGGCGTGGATCGAGTGGGGACGGTCCTGCGTAAATGGAGCTGGAGGAGGCTGGGTGTCCTAGTGATAGAGACAGGCTTGTTTCTCTAGGCGCCGGGAGTGTCGCCAGCCTCGTTTACTGTTCTAAGGGGAGAAAATGTAGAGATAAAACCTCTCTCCGCAGCTGCCAAGGTGGTCGGTGGACAATAGTGACCTCTGATTTTATTAAAGGAACCTCCCCCTGCCCCACCTCCCCCCACTTTTCTAGACACTGCCTTTACATTCTGCAAATACTGATTCTGAAAACAAACTAGTAGAAAATAGATAATGGTGACTGTGACAAGCCCATTTGTTAGATCCGCTGAAAATAGGCTGGCAGAAGTGGTCCGTGGTCACACTATTAGTTAATGCATTCTGATTTCCACAGTTCCTTAGAAGTGTTATTGTCAGTTGGGGAAATTTTCAAAGCATTTAGACTTTGCTCAGATATTTTAAAACAGGTATCGGGTAGGTACTTTCGTCTACCTGCTTGACTCGCCTTTAAAGAAACAGTCTTTTGAAAGAATCAGCTCCAAAGATTCTGGGCTTTGTTTTTGTTTTGTAATAATCATTCATTGGTTAAAAGTAAATTGAATTCCTTCTAAGCACTGTTGGAGATTCAGTGCTGAGCAAGGTAAATAAAGGCCAGCAGTCCCTGTCTACATTTTATAACATAAAGGGTGGAGTCAGTACCGACAGAAGAGGCAGCTGATAGTGCTCCGTGCTATGGTGAGATGGTTTTACCACCTGCAGTATTTTGCAAGGCCCGTGGGAGGGGCACCTGACCAGATTTGAAGGGTTAGGGAAGACCTTCCAGAGGAAGTGAGACATGAAAAAATAAGCATGGTCAGGTGAGGAGGAGGAGAGAACAATGTCTTGGGTAAAGAGAACCTTCCGCGGTTTGGTCTCTGCCACAGGCGAATAGAAATTCAATCTAACTGGAGCATAGAGTTTGAAGGGGTGAGTGGTAAAAACTGAGGGTGGAGAGGTAGGCGAGGGCCAAGTTATTAAGGCTGTTGTACTTCATGTTAAGCAGTTTGGGCTTTATTTGAAGAGTGAGGGGAAGGAAGCGCCACAGTTTATTGCTACTGTTCATGCTGAGTTGGAAGAAAAGGGTTGAGGTCCATGAAAACGTTTGATCTTTGAAAGATCATCTGGTACCCTGGGGAAGGGTGATTTGGAGAGGGCCAGGCTGGAGGCATAGAGACTGGTTATGAAGCTGTTGAGGTAGTCTAGCCTGATTTAAAATGTAGTAATGGGGATGAAGAAAAGCAGATCAATTTAGGAATAATTAGGAGTCTGACAATGGAGAGGTCTGCATCGCTAGCCCAGATGATAGGAACTGCCAGCTTATAGGTGGAAATTGAAAAGAGGGAAATTAATAAGATCACCTAGGACATATTTTTAGGGTAGTGAAGAGATCCCTGCACAGAACTCTAAAGAACACTAACATCGTAAGAGAAAGGCAGAGGATGAAGACCTGAAAAGGGGACAGAGAAACTAGGAAAGCGAAGAGAGAGGAATATGTTGAGAAGATAGGAACTGGCAGCAATAGCTACCTTCCCTCATCCTCATATCTGGGTTGGATAACTCTCCAGTATGCATGCAGAGAGACCAACTTAGATTAGAACTAGTTTTGTCCCCGGGGTGATGACCGCTGACCTTCAGGAGAACAACTGCTGTGCAGTGATGAGGCAGCGGGCAGATCGTTGATAAAAACCTCGAGATTCAACCTAAAACATTGAAGACAGCAAAGACAGACGACTTCTGAAGGAAGTTTGGCAGTCTTGGGGAGAAAGGAGAGATAGTGGTAACTACAGGAGGTGGTGGAGTTAAGAGAAAGTTTTATAAAACAGGGAAGTCTTTGGTGTGCTTAAATCCCGATGGGTAGGTGTCAATGGAGAGATGTTTAAATTGGCCCCAAGAGGTAGAGCTTTGTCCCTGGTAGAGAGGAATTTAGTCCCCTGTCCATTACTCAGTATTTACATGAGTGCCTTCTGTGTGCCAGACACTGCTGGAGGCATTGGGATACAGCAACAAATAAAATGAGCAAAACTCCCCGTCCTCATGGCACTTACATTCCACTCACAGGAAATAGACAATAAGCAACATAATAAATAAAACCCATAGTTTCTTAGATGGGGAACAACAAAAGAGAAAAGGGATGCAGTTTTAAAGTTTTAGTAAGGAAATGCTTCGCCAAGAAGGTGGCATTTGAGGCCTTCCCTAGTAGTCCAGTGGTTAAGAATCCACCTGCTAATGCAGGGGACACGGGTTTGATCCCTGGTCAGGGAACTAAGATCTCACGTGCCCTGGAACAGCTGGGCCCGTGCACCACAACTACTGAGCTGGAGCCCATGCCTGTGTGCCTCAACAAAAGCGTCCATATAACACAACAGAGATCCTGTGTGCTACAGCTAAGATCTGATGCAGCCAAATAAATTTTAAAAAATTAAGAAAAGAAGGTGGCATTTGAATAAAGCTCTGAAGAAGGAGAAGGAGCAAAGTATATGGTTTATTCTTTATAAAGTACAGCTATGTCATATAGACTATGACAGATACACAGTGTATTTGTGATATTAAAGTATCATGTGGTGTCACTGGAGATCAGCTTGTCAGTCACCTAAAGCTTAGATGAGCAGTATGGATACTGACCACTTTATGGCAAATAGATGGGGAAACAGTGACAGACCTTATTTTTTTGGGCTCCAAAATCACTGCAGATGGTGACTGCAGCCATGAAATTAAAAGACACTTGCTCTTTGGAAGAAAAGCTATGACCAACCTAGACAACATATTAAAAAGCAGAGACATTACTTTGCCAACAAAGGTCCATCTAGTCAAAGCTATGGTTTTTCCAGTAGTCATATGGATGTGAGAGTTGGACTATAAAGAAAGCTGAGTGCCAAAGAATTGATGCTTTTGAACTGTGGTGTTGGAGAAAACTCTTGAGAGTCCCTTGGACTGCAAGGAGATCCAACCAGTCCATCCTAAAGGAAGTCAGTCCTGAATATTCATTGGAAGGTCTGAGGCTGAAGCTGAAACTCCAATACTTTGGCCATCTGATGTGAGGAACTGACTCATTTGAAAAGACCCTGATGCTGGGAAAGATTGAAAGCACGAGGAGAAGGGGACCACAGAGGATGAGATGGTTGGATGGCATCACCAACTCAATGGACATGAGTTTGGGTAAACTCCAGGAGTTGGTAATGGACAGGGAGGCCTGGCGTGCTGCAGTCCATGGGGTCACAAAGAGTCAGACACGACTGAGTGACTGAACTGAACTGATGGATACTGATAAGGGAGTTCATGATACATGTACAATTGCCTTTCATCATTATTCTTGTTGAAATCAAGATTATTGGTATGCATATGAGGCCCTTGTCCCAGTTGAATTTTAGTTCTTGGAATGGAGAACTAATGAGCAACAGTGCATTCTGTCATTGTTTCTGAGGGAAACTATGATTATTGATACTGATTTTAGTTTTTACTTAATTTTTAAGTATGAGAAATTGAATAAGCTTATTTAGGGAATATAGATTTTTCTCTTGGAAAAGCTTGAAACTCAAATGTTAATAGGTTGAAAGATTCACTGTTTTGTTTCTATTTTGTTTTTCCTTACATTGCTGTATAGAGTGTATAAAACAGAAAACTGATGCCATACATATCTTAGCACAATATACTGGAGTTTGTTTTCAATATTTTGAGTCTTTTTTTAATGCTGTAAAGTGGCAAATTAAAAAAAAAATTTGTAGAAAAAGCTTTAAAATGTAATCCCATGTAGATGCTAGATGATGCTATAGTTGAAGAAAATGTGACTTTAGAAAAAAACTAAATTTAAAATATTTATCAAACCTGCTTTGATTCTGTAGTCAAACCTTTAAAAGTACATATTAGGAGGAGACAAACCTTAGGGTAGAGATGGAGAAATATATAATGAGATTAAAAAAAAATTTGGGATTATAGTAATGAATTTAATAGCTTCATTCATAATTGTTTCCTTGAAATTGGCTTTATATAAGTCTTTTTCTTCTCTGGGATAAATGAGTGTCTCATGAAAGAAGCTAAAGCTTGTCTTTATGGATATAATGCATAATCACAAAATTGCCCAATGGAGATTAGCTGTAACATAAGTACCATTTCCATATCAGACTGAGATTTATGATGTTTAACACATGCCTCAACTGCATTAGGAAATTCTTTTTAAAAATTCACTAACAAATGACACTTTTTTTTTCCTTTAGAATGAAGACCTAGTTTGCTTCAAAGATATCAAGCCAGCAGCACCTCATCATTATCTTGTGGTGCCAAAGAAGCATTTTGAAAACTGCAGATATCTAAAGAAAGATCACATAGAACTCAGTAAGTGGATGGTGGCATTCTTCACAGTCATATCATCTTGAACTGGCATCAGTGATGGCAGTGACAGTTGAAATAGATTAGACAGGTATTGTGATAAAGGAGCATGTGGCTTTTTAAACGTTCATTATGAAAAATTTCCAATATATACAAAATTAAAGAAAATATTTAGTATAACCTTTACGTACTTATCATCAAACCTCAACATTTATTAACTCGTGGCCAGGCTCAGTAGTTGTGGCACACGGGCCTAACTGCTCTGTGGCATGTGGATCGAACCTATTTCTCCTGCACTGGCAGGCAGACACTTTACCACTGAGCCATCAGGGAAGCCCCTTAAGTATTTACTTTGTTTTTTTTTAAGAGGAAGAAATGTGTTTATGCTTGCTTTTCTTTTTCTAATATTTCTTCTCGAAAGCTTTTATAACTGTTGCAAATCAAATGTTACTAATTTTGAAGCAGCATAGTAGATGTTTTGGATTTCATTTTATAAAACTGTTTTTACTGATTTTGTGTATATTTGAATATCTTCATAATAAACCTTTAAAAGTCCTTGCAATTAATTTTTTATAGTCTTTAAAGTTGGGAAAATAATAACCATATAGAAGAGCTTAGTAACAGTGTCAAGCCCTGTGACTATAATTAACATTAATAGAACTTCACCTAACTATAGAATACATATTTTTTTGTGAGCACATGTTAACCAAGATATATTCTGGACAATAAATAAAGTCTCAGTACATTTTCAAATGATCAAAACCTTATATGTTGTCTGATGACAATGGAATTACATTGTCATTACATTACACTTTTAAGTAACTTCTAAATAGTTCAATATTTTGAATTGATTGGTAATAGAAACATATATCAAAGGATTATAGAATGTAGCTAAAGTGTATAGAGTAAAATTTATAGCTTTAAGTGCTTATGTTAGAAAGGGAGGTATAAAACCAATGATCTGTTTTCAGTTTAGGACACTAGAAAGAGGTGAGCAAAATCAGATCAAAGTAAGCATAAAGAAGGAAATAATAGAGCAGATATCAATGAAACAGGAACGAGACAATTGGTTTTGCTTAATGTAGTTTGGATCTGATTTTAAGTGAATGCATAACATGATGGTCATGTCTTCTCAATGATCTATTTTTATCATTATAAAATGTTCCTTTTTAATCTCTGGAAGTACTTCTTGTGTCTATTTTGTATGATATTAATTTAGATACTCCCAACTTTCTTATTAGGAGAAGGCAGGGGCACCCCACTCCAGTACTCTTGCCTGGAAAATCCCATGGACAGAGGAGCCTAGTAGGCTGCAGTCCGTGGGGTCACTGAGAGTTGGACACGACTCAGTGACTTCACTTTCATGCATTGAAGAAGGAAATGGCAACCCACTCCGGTGTTCTTGCCTGGAGAATCCCAGGGACGGCAGAGCCTGGTGGGCTGCCGTCTGTGGGGTCGCACAGAGTCGGACACGACTGAAGCGATTTAGCAGCAGCAGTAGCAGCAACTTTATTACTTACTGTTAGCCTTGGGCATCTTTTTCTATCCTTGTGTTGTTGTTGTTTAGTCGTTAAGTTGTATCCAACTCTTTGAGACCCCGTGGACTGTAGCCTGTCAGGCTTCTCTGTCCGTGGGATTTCCCTAGCAAGAACACTGGAGTGGGCTGCCATTTTCTTTTCCACTGGAGCTTTCCTACCGAGGGATGGAAGCTGTGTCCCCTGCATTGGCAGGCAGATTCTTTACCACTGAGCCGCCAGGGAAGCCCCTTCTATCCTTTACTTACAATAAATTGAATATGTATATTTAAAGACGTGAAGATAGCAATGTAATTGCATCTGGCATTTTAAAAAAACAACATAATGTGGAAATTGCTGTCTTTTAATTGGAGCATTTAGTTCAGAAACATTTAATATAACTATTGACATAGTTGGATTTAGGTCTGCCATCTTGCCATTTGTTTTCTATTTGTCCCACTTGCTTTTTGTTGCCCTGTTTCTTCTTTCCTGCCTTTCTGTGGTTGATCAAACATACTTTTTTTTTTCAAACATACTTTTAATATTCCACTTTATCTCCTGTCATTTTAGCCAATTTTCTTTGTATTTTTTTAAAGTAGTTGCTATAGTGAAATTAAAACACACATCCTGCAATTAAAACAGCCTACTTAGAGTTAGCATTGTATCAATTCAAAATATGAGAAACTTTGCAACACTTTGTAGTGTTATTGTCATTTATATTTCATCTATATACTTTATGATGCCATGTTACTGTTAAAATGATTAAATAGTCATATGTCCTTTAAAGAAATTAAAAGAAAAAACAGTCTTTTATTTATTCAAATGTTTGGCATCTTGGGGGTATTTTTTTTCTCAAATTATACTTTCGAGAATGGTTTTAATGTTGAAAGCAAAAGCAAGTTGAATAATCACACAGGTCTCCATACTGAACCAGAAACTAGGCAACGTTCTTCTGAATATTTTCAGTTTAATTTGTCATCCAATTAAGATCTCTGGACTAGATTTATGGTGCTAAAAGTCCTTCTCTATCTTATTACATGGACTACCATCTCTCTCTATCTTATTACATGCTTCTACCTTCTCTCTCTTCTTATTTTAAAATTTTTTCATTGAAGTATAGTTGATTTTCAATACTGTGTTAGTTTCAGGTATACAGCATAGCGATTCAGTTATACGTGTATGTATATATATTCTTTTTCAAATTCTTCTTCCTTACAGGTTATAACAAAATACTGAGTGTAGTTCCCTGTGTTATACAACAGTAGGTCCCTGTTGGTTATCTGTTTTACATATAGTAATGTATGTATGTTAATCTCAGCCTCCTAATTTAACCTTACCCCACCCCCTCGAATCTTGGGAGTCTTGTGAAAGAAAACAAGATAAAGTCTGGCTTAGGCTTTTTTTTTTTGACTGAATGGTACTGACCTTGTCATGGAAGCCTTCCCACTCAAGCCTGACTTAAGAGAAGCAAACTGATAGCAATGATTTTAAACCTCTTATAAAACTATCCTCTGCAGATTCTCTCACTTCTTCCCTTTCTAAATGCTTGATTACACCAATTCAGAAACAAAAGGGATCTGAAGTTTGGCATTGTGCTTGAAGATACCAGGTTGCCAGAAATGTTTTAATGGGGAAGCATATCCCATCTGAAGCCCGTGAAACACAGACTAAGATGCTAAGGCAGATGAGAGTTTAGAAGAAAAACAAACATTTAGTCACAGCGGGGCTAGTATAAAGCGGTGTCATATCCCTAATTTGAGTTCAAAAGCAAGTTCAAAGTTCTCTTGTCTTCTTAACTCAGACAAGTTTTGTGTAGATACTTGGTTTCCTTATGATTAGAATTAGACCACAGTAGGATCAGATGTCCTGTGGTATCACTTGATAATATCCCTCAAGAGCTGTTTAGAGTCAGCTCTTGTGTGGTAGTTTGTGATAGGTTGCACCTTCGTTTGAGGTGTTGATCAGCAAACGTCATAGTAACTTAGAGCTGTTGAAGAAGTCTTTAAATGTGTATCCATTTGATATGACTTTTTACTAGGATCTAAAAGTTTGGGTGAATAACTAGGGAATGAACTTAACATCTCCTAGACCATAATGTAGTTTCTTTCCTGTTTTACAGTTGAGAACATGGTGACTGTTGGAAAAGCCATTCTAGAGAGGAATAATTTCACTGATTTTGCAAATACAAGGTTCGTATATTTCCATATAGAAACCAATACATACAGTTGGTTTTCCTCAAATGTTATTTCCTCGGGAAAATGAAAGTAGAGATGCAGAGTTCATGGTCTAAATGCAGTTTTCCTGAAAGTGAACATATTGTTCACTAGTAAATTTAATGAACAGAACTTCTTTTCACATCTCAGCATCTTCTAATAATTGCCACTTGCAGTTTGGACAGACAGGTATATTCAAGCAGTGGGCAGGGAAAATTAGTTAGTCTTTTGTTGAGTATGTGCATTCCTATAAAACTGTGTATAAATTGAATTTCCTTAGGGAAAAAAATCTAACTTTTAGTATTCAAGAAACTTAAAAGTGATGACAAAGTTTGTTTAGTGATAGTAAGGAAATGACCACTTTATTTAGGAGAAAGCATGCCATCTACTGGTCATGTCTTAGAACTAAGGACTCCCGACTTCTACTCAGTGTCCAGTGACTCGGCATTTTTTAGGAAAATTAAACAGAATATGATAAGAACTGAAAGTGAAAGTGAAGTCACTCAGTCGTGTCCGACTCTTTACCACCCCATGGACTGTAGCCTACCAGGCTCCTCCATCCATGGGATTTTCCAGGCAATAGTCCTGGAGTGGATTGCCATTTCCTTCTCCACGGGATTTTCCCAACCCAGGGATCGAACCTGGATCTCCCGCATTGTAGACAGACGCTTTACCGTCTGAGCCACCAGGGATAAGAATGGAAGTAAGACATAATGCCAGCTCAGAATTCATAAGAGTTATACAGTGCCGTAATATTCTGTGAAAGCTTTTCTTGATGAAGACTTTATCTTATGTGAACTTCAACATGAGAAATAACTGTGTGAATACTCTGAAGTTCATGTAGAAAAACAGTGGAAGAGTTGTTTGAGTGGTAATCTGTCTACCTTCAGTTCAGTTCAGTCGCTCAGTCGTGTCCGACTCTTTGCGGCCCCATGAATCGCAGCACGCCAGGCCTCCCTGTCCATCACCAACTCCCGGAGTTCACTCAGACTCACGTCCATCAAGTCAGTGATGCCATCCAGCCATCTCATCCTCTGTCATCCCCTTCTCCTCCTGCCCCCAATCCCTCCCAGCATCAGAGTCTCTTCCAGTGAGTCAACTCTTCGCATGAGGTGGCCAAAGTACTGGAGTTTCAGCTTTAGCATCATTCCTTCCAAGGAAATCCCAGGGCTGATCTCCTTTAGAATGGACTGGTTGGATCTCCTTGCAGTCCAAGGGACTCTCAAGAGTCTTCTCCAACACCACAGTTCAAAAGCATCAATTCTTCAGCACTCAGCTTTCTTCACAGTCCAACTCTCACATCCATACATGACCACTGGAAAAACCATAGCCTTGACTAGACGGACCTTAGTCGGCAAAGTAATGTCTCTGCTTTTGAATATACTATCCAGGTTGGTCATAACTTTCCTTCCAAGGAGTAAGCGTCTTTTAATTTCATGGCTGCAATCACCATCTGCAGTGATTTCGGAACCCCTAAAAATGCAGTCTGACACTGATTCCACTGTTTCCCCATCTATTTGCCATGAAGTGATGGGACCGAATGCCATGATCTTCATTTTCTGAATGTTGAGCTTTAAGCCAACTTTTTCACTCTCCTCTTTCACTTTCATCAAGAGGCTTTTTAGTTCCTCTTCACTTTCTGCCATAAGGGTGGTGTCATCTGCATATCTGAGGTTATTGATACTTCTCCCGGCAATCTTGATTCCAGCTTGTGTTTCTTCCAGTCCAGCGTTTCTCATGATGTACTCTGCATAGAAGTTAAATAACCTGTTTTGGGTATCTTTAATATTTATGTGTTTTAACCTGAAAATGTAGTTGTAAACTAATCTGTCAGCTACCTCGTACTTTTCTGTTTCAGAATGGGTTTCCACATGTCACCATTCTGTTCCATTGCCCACTTGCACCTTCATGTTCTGGCACCAGCTGATCAGCTGAGCTTCATGTCAAGATTGGTTTATAGAGTGAATTCCTATTGGTTTATCACAGTGAGTATTATTGTTACGCTAGCAGCATACAAAAATATTTGTCCTTTTGGTTGTAGTTTTTCTTTTCTTGGCAACAGCAGACATTTACACTTCTTATAGATTTGGTCATCTGTTTTAATGTACTATTTGCACATATCCAAAATAATCTTTTTAATTTGGGGGACTTTCCAGGTCATCAGATCTGTAGGAAGAGACACCGTGGTGAAGGCTCTGAATTGTAAGCAGAGGATATGATATAGAAGTTTGTAGCATTAATAGTTCTGAATTCTGGCTCCATTAGTTATTCAAGTGACCATGTGCAAGTTACTTAAACTTTTTAAGGCCCAAGCTTTTTGTCTACTGACTTACGGTTAATAGTGCCTGCCTCCAGGGTTCAGAAGAGGATTGATGATTTAATTAACATGGTGCAGTGGTAAGGAGTCCACCTGCCAATGCAGGAGGTGCAGGAGCCAAAGGTTTGATCCCTGGATCAGGAAGATCCCATGGAGAAGGAAATGGCAACCCGCTCCAGTATTCTTGCCTGGAAAATTCAGTTGACAGAGGAGCTAGGTAGGCTGTAGTCCATGGGGTTGCAAAGAGTTGGACACAACTGAGTGACTAAGCACACACACACACAAACACACACATGTGCACAAAGTGCTTAAAACTGTACCTTGCAGATAGTAAGGGCTCAGTAACTGCAGCCTCTATCATCATTAGCCTCTTTGTAGAAACAGAGGCAAGTAGCATCAGCTGCTAAACCTGAAGTTGGAGCTGTGAGTCTAAAAAACTGCAGAATTCTGCTTTGATAGAGCAACAGTAGAATAGAATTCTACTGATTATAAGCTTGTAACCTAACAGTCAAGCTTTGTTATTAAATGACTCTGTCTTTCCAGGGCCACTTGACTAGTAATTTACCAGTTTCTTATATGTCCATGATGATAAGGTGACCTGTAGCAGCTAAATCTGAAAAACCATCAAATTACAAATTAAGTAATTACCATTAGTTAATATATATATATTATTATAGCCATATTACAGAAGAAATGAAAATACATTTGATTTTTAGAAACTTCGTATTTCAGGCTTATTATCTCTTTCTTCAACTTGTCCAGATTATTTTATTTAATTAAAAATATATTTAAGATGTATGTGTGTGCATGCTAAGTTGCTTCAGTCATGTCCAACTCTGTGTGACCCCATGGGCTGTAACCTGCCAGGCTCCTCTGTCCATGGAATTTTCCAGGCAGGAATACTGGCGTGGATAGCCATACCTTCCTCTAAGGGATCTTCCTAACCTAGGAATCGAATCCCCGTCTGTTTCACCTCCTGCACTGGCAGATGAGTTCCTTACCACTGGAGCCACCTGGGAAGCCAAGACGTATGTGTACTTCAGATTAAAAAATTGGACATTTTGTGGGAAGCTGGTGTGGTCTCTTTAAAAGATTGGTATGATAAAAAAGAGGCATTCTTAAAAAAATCTGTATTTCTAATTTTCTATATTATGTCTTATAATAAGAAAATTTAAATATATTTTTATAATTTCTAAACTGTATTCCTTACAAGATCTTTTAGTTGGGAAAAAAATGAATGAACAAAGTTATATCTGTTAATGGTTCATCCTGGGAATCTGAACTCTTCTTAAATATAGATATTAAGTATATATTATGAGACTCTGAAAAAATCAAAATAAAGATGTTAACATTTATTCTGAAATCTTATATAGTATTCCAGATATATAAGATGATTGAGTAAAGTATCTGAAATAATTTAACTAGAAGACCTTAGTTTTTATTCTTTTTTAAACAGATTTTTTTTTTTAAGAATTTTAGGTTCACAGCAAAATTGAATTGAAAGTTCAGAGAGTTCCCATATATCCTGTGTCCCCACGTACTCACAATCTCTCCCACTATCAACATTGTACACCATAGTGACAAATTTGTTATAATCCATGAAACTACATTGATATCATTATCTCTCAAAGTCCATAGTTTTTATTAGGGTTCATTCTTTGTGTAGTATATACTGTGGCTTTGGACAAATGTATCATAACATATATCCAACACTGTAGTACCATGCAGAGTAGTTAAAGTGCCCTAAAAATCCTCTGTGCCCTGATCGTTCGTTTCTCCCTGCCCCTTAACCTCTGGTAACCACTGATTTTTTTTTTTAAGTCTCCAGTTTTGCCTTTTCCAGAATATCATATAGTTAGAACCATATTGTATATAGCCTTTTCACTTCTTTCACTTAGTAAAATGCTTTTCAAGTTCCTCCATATAGAGTTTACTTCTTGATTTTTAAAAAAACAGTTCTTAGTGAGCTTTGGCTGTGCTGGGTCTTGGTTGCTGCACGGGCTTTTCTCTAGTTGTGGTGAGGGGGAGCCGCTCTCTGCTCATTGCGGTGGCCTGTCTGTGGAGCACAGGCTCTAGGGTGCACGGGCTTCCACAGTCCTGGCACATGGGCTCGGGACACCGGCTTCCGCAGTCGTGGCACGTGGGCTCGGGACACCGGCTTCCGCAGTCGTGGCACGTGGGCTCGGGACACAGGCTCCAGCAGTCGTGGCACGTGGGCTCGGGAGACGGGCTTCCGCAGTCCTGGCACGTGGGCTCCGGACACGGGCTTCCGCAGTCGTGGCACGTGGGCTCGGGACACGGGCTTCCGCAGTCGTGGCACGTGGGCTCGGGACACGGGCTTCCGCAGTCGTGGCACGTGGGCTCGGGACACGGGCTTCCGCAGTCCTGGCACGTGGGCTTGGGACACAGGCTCCGGCAGTCGTGGCACGTGGGCTCGGGACACGGGCTTCCGCAGTCGTGGCACGTGGGCTCGGGACACAGGCTCCGGCAGTCGTGGCACGTGGGCTCGGGAGTTGCAGCTCCTGGGCTCTGGAGAGCAGGCCAGTGGTTGTGGTTCACAGGCTCAGTGGCCCCACAGCCGGCGGGACCCTCCCTGGCCAGGGGTTGAACTCTTGTCCCCTGCATGTGCAGGTGGATTCTTTTACTGCTGAGCCACTAGGGAAGCCCCCTTAGTTTACTTTATAAAACTTTAGTGTGATGTATTTCTTTTTCTTTTTGAAACTTTCTGACAAATAGGCAATGTGGATAAAAATCTGCCTATTTATATACAAAATATTAAATAAACACCTTTACCATAGTTTAAAACCAACTGAGAGTTTTTGTAAGATTTTTAGGAAAAGAATATGTAGTATCCAACTCTTCTGTTGTGGCTTATTATAATAGAAGTGCCAGTAAAATTATTTCATATAGGCTATGATAATTAGAATAAAGATATGGTATTTTTTTAATTACAGGCTGATTATTTGATTGAAAGACTAAGAACATGAAAATGTCAACAGTGGAAGATTTCCTAATCTTGGCTCAACATAGACTAATATTTTCGTCTCTTTGAAGTCTAATTACAGTTGTAAGGTTCACTGGGTTTTATGAGAAGCTATTACTGGGTAGCCTTAAATTGTTTCTTCATGTTTGTTTCCTGAAATGTGTGATGTAGTCATATAAATTCTTTGTCATTGACTTTGTCTTAATGGTTCCTTGTCTAAAGTATAAGATACTCTAGATAAAGTCCTATTAAAACAAATTCTGTTAATCAAGAAGGGCTCTGTATTTTTTTAAGAAATTCAAATATTTTTATTTCTCAGTAAGTAGTCAGTTATAATACTCTTGCCTGGAAAATCCCGTGGGTGGAGGAGCCTGGTAGGCTGCAGTCCTTGGAGTCACTAGGAGTCAGACACGACTGAGTGACTTCACTTTCACTTTTCACTTTCATGCATTGGAGAAGGAAATGGCAACCCACTCCAGTGTTCTTGCCTGGAGGATCCCAGGGATGGGGGAGCCTGGTGGGCTGGCGTCTATGGGGTTGCACAGAGTCGGACACGACTGAAGCGACTTAGCAGTCAGTTATAATAGTGATTTATTTATGAAGAATAAACTGGTATAAAAGTACTTTGTTGGAAACTTTGTTATATGAAGGAGAGAAATAAATTACTTATTGATTGTTCTGTAATTTTACATGTAAAATTTCAAAATAAAGAGCACCATACTACACAGTGATCTCTGACCTTGATGGAAAGAATTGTATGCGTGTCACTTTTTACTCAGACTTCAGGTGCTGGTTTTCACTTCCTGAAACCTAGCATCTTTGTAATAAATTGATACTGAAAGCTATATAGTATATATAAAATAACTTCTCTCTAACAGTGAATTTGCTACAGCAAATCAATTTGGTTATCCAAGAGAATTCATTGTAATGGAATTTTACCTGTAAGAATATAAATGGGGAAGAAACATGAAGTGGTTTTATTAATATATTAAAAACTGGAGGAAGCTGCTGCTTGATAATTTGTCTACTATACCAAAGGAAAATTAGAATTACAAAGTGATTAGACCTGTCTTTTATCATGAACAAGCCCTGACTTGAAAGTACAGATGGATAGGTGCGGATGAGAAAACTTACTTTAATAATACATTAAATACATTAATATTATTGATAAATCATTTCATGAGACATATTTCTTCAGGAATTGTCTTTTGGTGCTAACTACACTAATAGTAGTGAATGTGAATGAGAAATAAGCGCTGAAAGCTGATCTTACATTGTGCCAGTGTGTAATTGTACCATGTACGCAAATATAAATGAACATAAGGATTAAAGTATTGATCTTAGAAATAATCCAAGAAGACTAGTTTTTTTTTTTCCTTCCTTTTTGGGGTGCATTATATTAAACATAGTTTTCAGTAATGAAATACTTATTACAATTACAGTGTTTTTCAATATTGTCTAGTTCATTTATTCATTCAACAAACATTTGCTGAGCATTTAACTTGTACCAGGCACTGCCAGGATCAGGAAATGTAGAAGTGAGAAAGGACCATCTGCTTGTAATTGCCAATACAAGGATCAGACAAAACCAGTGGGTAAAAGTTGGTATGTTAAGTATCAGAATGTCCGTAGCAGAGTCTGTGGACAGGGCCACACTGGAGACCGGTGGCAGTGGAACTAAGTGTTCGTGACTCAGTGTTTGGCAGGTGGACCGTGGACGTTAAGGCGGAGAGACCAACGTGCACTTTCCTTGGGTTTTGCCTCCATTACTATTTACTTTACAATTGAATATCTGGATTCCATTGTATTCTCTAGAGGTGGAGAGAGGGCTTATGGGCTCTCAAAATCATATTTACGAGTTTTTCAGCACTACTGTATTAAGTAGCTTGCTGAGCACCGATGCAGATTCACAGTTACACGTTCCTATAAATCAGTTCCGGAGAAGGCAACGGCAGCCCACTCCAGTACTCTTGCCTGGAAAATCCTATGGACAGAGGAGCCTGGTAGGCTGCAGTCCATGGGGTCGCTAAGAGTCGGACATGACTGAGCGACTTCACTTTCACTTTTCACTTTCATGCATTGGAGAAGGAAATGGCAACCCACTCCAGTGTTCTTGCCTGGAGACTCCCAGGGACAGGGGATCCTGGTGGGCTGCTCTCTATGGGGTCACACAGAGTCGGACACGACTGAAGTGACTTAGCAATAAATCAGTTCAGCTGTGACCAGCTTCTTCAGGAAAGGAGTTTTCAACATGTGGAACGTGTTGTGCTTTGTGACCTTGTAGTGACATAATGGACAGTATTATAATAATAACGTAAAGGTATTTAAGGAATTCTCAGAATTCTCAGATGCCCCATGGGCTTCACAAAAAATGTTGATTAGCCATTTGATTTAATTTATATGGGATTATACCCTCTCATAGTAAGCTTTTTTCCTTTGCTGGAAAACCCTTGGAGCCTTAAATTTTTAGTGGCACTTATCCTGTCAAGATTAATAATCGAATTATAACAACTGAAATTCATTCAGATTTTGCAGTAGTTTAATTATTAGGTTTATTTAAGTACATGGTTTAATTATTAGGTTTATTTAAGTATATAGTTTAATTATTAGGTTTATTTAAGTATATAGTTTAATTATTAGTTTCTTTATTTAATTATTAATATTTGGTAACTCTAGCTGCTACAGTTATAACATTAGCTCAGTACAAATGCTAATTCATAACCTGTCTTAAAAATGTTTATAGTAGTATCAAGAGCATTATTAATGCATGTTGTGATACTATTTTTGGTAACCGGAATTTTAAAATTATTAACAATGAACTGTTTCAAACTGTTTACTTAGCTAAATTTCTGCTAAATAAATATGGAAAAAATATTGTGTGAAATTTTGTCTCTCTGGGCTTAAAAAAAATTTTTGTTTTTAAAAGATTTTGCTTTTTTAGAGTAGTTTTAGGTTCATGGTGGAATTGGGAGAAAGGTACGTAGACTTCTTATACTTCCTGTCCCTACAATATGCAAGGCCTCTCCCATTATCAAGGTTCCCCACCAGAGTGGTGCATTTGTTATTAATACAACTGATTAACTTACACTGACACATCAAAATCACCCCAGAGTTCGTAGTTTATCTTAAAGTTTACCCTTGGTGTGGTACATTCTGTGGGTTTGGACAAATACATAATGAATGACATGTAGGGGCTTCCCAGGTGCCCAGTGGGTAAAGAATCCACCTGCAATACAAGAGATCTGTTTAATCCCTGGGGCAGGAAGATCCCCTGGTGGGCACAGCGACCCAGACCAGTCTTCTCGCCTGGAGGATCTCATGGACAGAGGAGTCTGGTGGGCTACAGTCCATTGGGGTTGCAGAGTTAGACACAACTGACTCGACCGAGCACACGGGCGCTCCCTAATGACATGCATGACATGTATGACATGTATCCTGTTATGGTATCACACGAACTGTTTAGAAGGAAGCTGAAACAAAAATCAGTTCATTCCTGTAAGTGCCCAAAGTCTCTGCCTTTCCAGACACTCATCCTCTCTTGCCTTGAATGTTACTAGAATCTGTTAACTGGGCTTTCTGTTCCCATTATTGGTTCCGTTCTAACACAGCCTCCATCAGAGTCCATTCTAAATTACTGACCTGATTATGCAATTTTCTTTCTTATGAAAACGCCCATTTACCATCAAGATTATTCAGCAACCTTTTCAGCTTTATCTCCTGTACTCATAGTCCACATACCAGACGTTTTTTACTATTTCAACTAAACTGAGCACACCTTTGAAAATGTTCACTTTTAAAGGCCAGGTTAAAATGTTACCTCCTTGCTGCTGCTGCTGCTGCTAAGTCGCTTCAGTCGTGTCCGACTCTGTGCGACCCCAGAGACGGCAGCCCACCAGGCTCCCCCGTCCCTGGGATTCTCCAGGCAAGAACACTGGAGTGGGTTACCATTTCCTTCTCCAATGCATGAAAGTGAAAAGTGAAGTCGCTCAGTCATGTCCGACTCCTAGCGACCCCATGGACTTCAGCCTTCCAGACTCCTCCGTCCATGGGATTTTCCAGGCAAGAGTACTGGAGTGGGGTGCCATTGCCTTCTCCATACCTCCTTAGGGAAGTCATGTCTATACTGCCCATCCCCAACCACAGCATTATTAAATGTACCATCAGCTGTGGTCCATGACATTTTATTTTCCTAGCATAGACCTTACACAGTCTAGCCAGGAAATATAGTGTAATTCTTGCCATTGGATTAAAAACTCTTAGTTGGATGATTTTTTTTAATCCTTGTATTCCCACTGCCTTAACCCGGTGACTGATGCATAATACCACTCAGGAAATATTGTATTTTACTTTCCGCGTCTCTTAAAATGTTACCGTAACAAACCAAAATCTGGTTAAGCACCATGATAGTGATTTCAAGCAGCTTTCAATCCAAAAATCAAGAGTACAACCTAGATGTCAGGACCTTCCTGGCATTACAGTGGTGTCCATGACCAAGATAACTCAGGTGTGAAACCTCTGAGATTCCAAAGAATCCACCCACACCAAACATTTCCTGCAGCTAACAACCACACCTTTGCAGGGCAAGGGGAAAGTGTTATCTAGCTCCTGCCATCTTGACTCACTTTTCCTCTATTTCTTCTCTCCTTGCCTTGGGGACACATTTATCTCACTTTCACTCTGGAATTTAAAAACTTGCTCTGAAGCCTCAGTTCTAATCACCATTCCTGGGCCACAAGAACTCACCTACCTTAGGAGGTTATACTGGAAAATCACCATGGACAGGGGAGCCTGGCGGGCTACAGTCTATAGGGTCACAAAGAGCTGGACACAACTGAAGTGACCTAGCACAGGAGGCTATACTAGGTATTTTCTCAGCTAAGATTTATCTTTGATTCTCATTCTGGCTAGTAAGAGAGGAATATTTTCTTGTTATACCTTCTGAGAAAATATTTGCAGTATGTTGCAAACTTATCACATAAATTCTCTTCCCAAAGTTGGGTGCAAAGAAGGCAAAACATGCTATTATCTGTGGTACCTGGGACTCAAAGCCCATCCATCTTCCGTGCCACTGTCTTCTCAGCAGTGATTCTCAAACCTCATTGTGCATTTGAACCACCTCGTGGGCTTACTGAAAACAGACTACTGGGGCCTACACTGGAGTGTCTGATGTAGGGTGGGACAGGATTTTGCATTCTGAGTGGTTCCCAGGTGATATGCTGGTGGCTGCACAGTAAATAAAAACTGAGGAGTTTTTTAAAAATAACTGTGTTCAGGCCACATACCAGACAAGAGTCTCTGGAGATAGATTCCAGGCCTTGTAGTTTAAAAAAGTCTTCAGGTAATTCCAGTGTGCAGTTAAAATGGGAAAACCTGTGTCCTACGGGATTGAATAAAACTTCTCTGGGCCCTGTTACAATAGATGTTCAAGAAAATCTTTCTCTGGGACCTGACGCTAACTACACTATATATGATTATTTTCCACTCATGGTAAGCAACTAGGGTCAAGAGATGGTCATTACTGGAAATTGTGCTTAAATAAGAATCTGTGGTTCCCCGCCCCCCCCCCCCCCCCCCCCCCCCCCCGCCTAGGAAAGCTGCACACCTACTTAATATCTGCAAACAAATGGTGGCCCTGGTGGTAAAGAACCTGCCTTCCAATGCAGAAGATGTAAGAGACAAGAGTTTGATCCCTGAGTTGGGAAGATCCTCTGGAGCAGGGCATGGCAACCCACTCCAGTATTCTTGCCTGGAGAATCCCACGACAAAGGAGCCTGGTGGGCTACAGTCCACAGGGTTGCAAAGAGTCAGACACAACTGAAGCAATTTAGCATGTACACTTGTCAAAAGCCTTTATTTAGATATCATATTTTGCTTCTTATATTTTAGGAAGGAAAGAAGGAAGCAAGAGAAGGAAAATGAGGAAAAAAAAGAAAGATGAAAGATCTGGCTCAGATAAAGCACATGCACCATGAACTTATGCCTAGTACGCAAGTTCTGCCCAAGAGAAGTAATAAATGGCATTTGTTCAAAGATGTGCAGAGCCACCTAAGCTACAAAGCTGAAGCCTGGAGCAGTGCAGATGATACCCAGGTCTTGCATGGCCTTATATTTGAAGTAGAGTAAAAGACTGAAACCATTTTTTGGTACCTTGCAATCGATCTCATTGCAAACAAAAGAAATTAAGGACAGGCCCAAAGAGGAAAGGCATCCCTAATTTTGGCAGCAGGCCCTAGGTTAGGCTCCTTTTGGAAAAATTGTTTCGACTTCATGCAGTTGCTCAGTTGGGGAGAGTTGGTTTTGAGCCTAACTCAATCATGTTGCCATCTTACATCTGCCTTGAAGTATATGGCCCTTGACTATTTGAAAGTGGCAGGACGACCAAGAAAGAAAGCTGAATCTCCAGCCTATTTCCCTTCACACTTTTTTCTATGCACAGATTGGGCTTCACAGGAAGCAAATTAGTTGGTCCAGTTTGCAACTGGGACTTCAGATTTGTTCTGGGGAGTCTTTCGACCGGAAGATGGGATCTACTTTTATCCTCATCTAGAGATCTTGCTTGTTGGAAATTTAACCTCCAGGAGCTGAGTTTGAACTCAGAGTCCCACTTTGTTCAGTTTCCTGAAAGTAACCCTTTTTTTTTTTCTCTTTTCTTCCTGAATTATCTTCATTAAGACTGACGATGCCGAGTATTCTTTTGAAATACTGTGAAACAGAACTCCCTCAGGAATGCTTCACTACAGTGAAGTTTTCAGTTCTTACATGACTTGTTACAACAAATTTGTACTCTTTGAACTGCTCAGAATCCCCTTGCTTTTAATTTGTTGCAAAATTCTAGTCTTAATACATACTTTTCTCCCTCTCATTGATTCACAATCCCTGTGGTTCTTTGTGACACCTAAACACTTCAAGTGTTAGATGTTCAGTTAGATGTATGGTCGCACTTCTGCTGCTGGGCCTGTTAACTCTCATTTCCTACCTTCACTATGTCCTACTAGTCTCAACACTGTAGTGACCTATTCTAACCTGAACTTAAAGTTCTCCTCTCCTGACTTCCCAGGAATATACCTCTGGGTTTTTAATATGAGCAGCGTATCTCAGAGGCTCCCATCTCACAATAGGAGCCAGGTCTCTAAGAGATCTGTCTGGATAGATGAAACAAAAATGGAGTTTTGGATCAGCTCCCAGAAGGCAGAATTTGAACCTCTTAACTCCTTCTAGTACTCTTTTTTTTTTTTAAGTTGGAGATGCAAACTATGATATATAGAATGGGTGAACAGCAAGGTCCTACTGACTAGCACAGGAAACTATATTCAATATCTGATAATAAACCATGGAAAAGGATGTGAAAAAAATATATATGTATAACTGAACCACTTTGCTGTGCACAACTAACACAATACTGAAAACGAATTATACTTCAACAAAATGATTTTTTTTTTAAATTGCAAGTCTAGATGCTAGTTTGAACACCAAATTCCCAAATCTGTACCTTCCTGCTCCTCCTTAACTACTCTAGAAAGCCTCCAAATGTTGAACAGTTCTAGCTGTGATTCCTCCAAAGGCAGTTTAATTGATCTCAGAGTAGTTTCTCACTAACCTTAATGGCCTATGCAGGGTTAAGTTCTATCTCCCCAGACCATGTAGCCAACGCTTTGAGATTCATGATGCAGATGCTCTTCTGCTCATTTCTGGAGTGAAGAATTAGGAGAGATTTAGTTATGAACCTTAGCTTAAAGGATCTCAATGTGAAAAATCTGTGAAACTTGAATTCATCTGGGTTCTTCTAGGGCCAGTATTTTCACTTGGTATTTCTGCACAGCACCGAATCAACCCAGCCATGAAAATCAGCATTTCTTTAAAACTTAAAAAGCTGTTCCATCAAAATCTCGTGTATAGTATTTAATCATTCTGAGAAACTTGGGGGATAGGGGTTTATCAAGCACTGCACATCCTTGCCCTAACATTTCATCGGTTCTGTGCCTACCTTGGCCTCTTTTCTCAAAGGAGTCAACAACTCCCTTTTCACATCTAGTAGTTTTAACCCTCTCTGAAGCCTTGGCCAAGAGACATTCAGAGGCTTACTTACTTCAAGTGGGGTTATCAAGACATTTTACCTAAAAAAAGTAGATGGTGTGTTAAGAGGAATTTTCTTACAGTTTTTTTTTTTTATGAGAAGAAAAATATCCTCCTTAAAATTTTTTTTTTTTTTTTTGCCCTACACGTACTAAGTCGCTTCAGTCATGTCCAACTCTTTGCAACGCTATGGACTGTAGCCCGCCAGGCTTCTCTGTCCATGGGATTCTTCAGACAATACTGAAGTGGGTTGCTATGCCTTCTCCCCAACCCAGAGATCGAACCCACTTCTCCTACGTCTCCTGTATTGGCAGGTGGGTTCTTTACCACTAGCACCACCTGGGAAGCCCCTTTGCCCCATACAATTTATTAAACTCTTCATGTTTATTATCTCAATCAGAACAATCCCTTAAGGGAGGCAGTATTATTCCATTTCTGATAAAACTGAGCATAAAAGAGGCAAAGAAATTTGCTTAAGTGCATATAGATGGTAAATAGTGGAACTGAAGTTTGAACCTAAGACTGACAACAGCCTGTGCTCTTAGTCACTTCCACTAAGCATCAACTATGATCTTGGCGCTTGATGGTGGGGATATGCAGAATAACAACCCTTTTGTACTTTGCACAATATTATGTACAATGTACAACAGGTCTCAAAAGCTCAAAAGACTCAGTACCCTCAAAAGCAACAACATATACATAGACTATGTAAATTATTAGAACTTGTAAACTATCTGCTATCAAATCTGTGCCATTGTGAATAGTTAGAAGCAACTTACATCATTGCTTTAATATACAATTGGCTGTGGACTTGTCATGTGAGCCTAACACCACAACTCAAGTACAGTTGATCCTTTAACAAGATGGCGTGGGTAGGGTCTTGGGGAAGGATTAGGGGTATCCAGCCCCTGCGAAGTTGAAAATCTGTGTAAAAATTTATAGTTGGCCCTTCGACCTCTAATCTTGTAGTACTTTAGTAGTACTCAGTGGGAAAACAACCACCACCACATGTAACTGGACCCCAAGCAGTACAAATCCATCTTGTTCAAGGATCAACTTGAACTTTGAGGAGGTCTTCCCTGGTGGCTCAGACGGTAAAGCATCTGCCTACAACGTGGGAGACCAGGGTTCAATCCCTGGGTCAGGAAGATCTCCTGGAGAAGACAATGGCAACCCACTCCAGTATTCTTGCCTGGAGAATGCCATAGACGGAGAAGCCTGGTAGGCTACAGTTCATGGGGTCACAAAGAGTCGGACACGACTGAGTGATTTCACTTTCACTTTGTTTTCTGTGAGGTACAGAATGGATTGTTAAGAGATGACCTCCGTCCTCAAGAGCTGACTCTGATTGGCTTACAAGGCAAGTATCTTTGAAAGTTACCGAAAATATAAAAAGCATACTAAATCTTGAGTGAGTGGGCCAGCTAAGTCATTCCCCACGCCTAAAGTGGTTGGAGAAGTCTGCACTGAAGTAGGTGAAATTTCAGTTCAGTTAAAACTCGGATTTGAAGAGTTGTCGGGAAAGTTAAAAGTACATTTCAGGTGGAGGATCACTGGGAACTACACTGTCTGATCGCAACCTGCTCTGGAACACAACGCAGCATTCCACACAAGCTCCTAGCACAAGGTGGCCTCAACCAGCGCGCACCTAGTACGGGAGGAAGCCTTCCCAGCAGCCGCAGGGTTCAAATTCTAACAGCTGGGAAACTCCGGACAGTGCTCGGCTTGCCGTACTTCCGCTTCCGGCTCAGACTCCGCCCCAGCGGAAGTGGTGTGTGGGGGAAGAAAACGGTGAGACACTCTGGACCGCGCAAGCGTGTTGTGGGTTGCTGCGATGGCGCCGCCGGGTATCTTGAACAGGTATCTTCTGCTCATGGCACAGGAGCACCTGGAGTTCCGCCTTCCGGTGAGCCCGCAGTGCCGTTCACTGCTGGCGGGAGAGGACGGCGCGGTGGGGATTGATGTGCGGGTGGAGGCGACTCGCGCAGTCTGAGCCCGATGGAATTGCGGGTCTGTGCTTGTCGGGGAAATGACTTGTCCCCTCCAATCCTTCGGCCCCTGAGACAGGTCTGAGCTCCGAGGAGGATGTGAGAGAGAAGTCCGAAACAGCTTCTCATCCTCGCTAAGCATATTTATTCATTCTTCTGTCCTTGTGCCTGTTACCCGGAGTTAGGTAGGTGAAATGGCAACCTACTCCAGTATTCTCGCCTAGAGAATCCCGTGGACAGAGGAGCCTGGTGGGCTGCTGTCCATAGAGTCGCACAGAGTCGGACACGACTGAAGCGACTTAGCATGCATGCATGCATTGGAGAAGGAAATGGCAACCCACTCCAATATTCTTGCCTGGAGAATCCCAGGGACAGAGGAGTCTGGTGGGCTGCCGTCCATGGGGTCGCAAAGAGTCGGACACGACTGAAGCGACTTAGCAGCAGCAGCAGCAGCAGCAGGTAGGTGAGTATGACCGGTCCTCTTCCTACTGGAGCTCTTCGTCTATGGGAAAATAGAGACAGCGGACAGAAATGCTTTGGGAAGTATCTTAAGTATCGAATATGCGGCTCAAATTTCATGGGGTTTGGAGTAGTGGTGGTGAATGTGGGTGCTAGGGTTGAATGATGAAAAGTTGGGAAATTTTTTACTTATTCATTCAAGAAAGATTTTCAGAATACATGTAATAGAATGTACTGGACGCTGGGGTTATAACGACGGCAGAGTTTCTGTCTTCACGGAGTTTACCGTTTAGGCTAAAGGGTGACCAGATGCGTAAACAGAGCATTATGAAATAACTTTGGTAAGTGCAGTGATAGACACGCAGTGAAATACCAGCTGGAAAGTGAAAGTGAAGTCGCTCAGTCGTATCCAACTCTTTGCGACCCCGTGGACTATAGCCCACCAGGCTCCTCCGTCCATGGGATTCTCCAGGCAAGAATACTGGAGTGGGGTGCCATTTCCTTCTCCAGGGAATCTTCCTGACCCAGGGATTGAACCCAGGTCTCCCTCATTGCAGGCAGACACTTTAACCTCTGAGCCACCAGGGAAGCATATGGAAGGGAAATCTGAGGGGTGGGGGATGCTGGCCATTGAGATGGCTTTCAGGAAGGTATAACACCTGAACTGTAACTTAAAAGATTAGTAGAAGTTAGCTAGGCCAGGGAAAGACACAAGTAAATTAGAATTACAAGCTATTCATTATTACTAGATTACCAAATACGTAGCAAAGCATGACAGGAGAGCGGGAGAGAGGGATTGTTGTAGTGTCTTAAGTCGTTTCCGACTCTTTAGCGACCCCATGGACTCTAGCCCACCAGGCTCCTCTGTCCATGGGATTTCCCAGGCAAGAATACTGGAGTGCATAGCCATTTCCTTCTCCATGGGATCTTCCCAACCCAGGGATTGAACCTGTGTCTCCTGCATTGGCAGGCAAATTCTTTACCACTGAGCCACCAGTGAAGCCTGGAAGAGAAGGGTCAGTTCAGTTCAGTCACTCAGTAGTGTCCAACTCTTTGCGACCCCATGGATTGCAGCATACCAGGCTTGCCTCTCCATCACAAATTCCTGGAGCTTGCTCAAAGTCATGTCCATTGCATCAGTGATGCCGTCCAACAGTCTCATCCTCTGGCATCCCCTTCTCCTGCCTTCAGTCTTTACCAGCATCAGGGTCTTTTCCAATGAGTCAGTTCTTCATATCAGGTGGCCAAAATATTGGAGAGAAGGGTAGGGTTCATAAAATGCAAAGCCTTAAATACTCTGGAACTTAGAAGGGGATTTTATTGAAGAATTTTAAGTAAGGAAGTGACAAAATCAGACTAAAAAAAAAAATCACTTTGGAAGCAGTACAGAGGATGGATTTCAGGGTAATCAGGAGCTAGGAGTTGAGTCTGTTGGAATAGTCCACAGACTATTTCTTCAGGTAAGAAAGCCTGAATTAGGGCAAGGAATAAGATGACCGTATATATTGGGACAATATTTAGGTGATAAAATCATCAGGGCTTGATGATGAGGGTTGACGGTTAGATGATTGGTTGACGGTGGGGGGAAGAGGGATCAATCAAAGATGAGTCCTGGGATGGATATCAAGGTGTTTCCGTTTAAAATAGCACAGGCAGAAGTAAGTTTTAAACTTTGGTTATGCTGAATTTGAGATGCTTGTGTAACACCAAACAGACATGACAAGGCAGTGAATATGAGTATGCATGGATCTTAATAGAGCTGCATGGGCTGGTAACTAGCATTTAGAAGTCTTGTAGAAGAGAGAACGAAATTATTCAGAGAAAGCATAGCCTCAAAAAGAGCAGTAGGCCAAATACAGCATTGGAAGCATTGATATTAAGGGGAAGTGGGAAAAGAAGGTCCTGAGGAAGACAGGCAAGCGTCAGAATAGGAAGAGAGTTGTTCTTGTTGTTCGGTCGCCAAGTTGTGTCCTACTCTTTGCGACCCCATTAACTGCAGCACTCTAGGCTTCTCGGTCCTTCACTCTTTCCTGGAATTTGCTCAGACTCATATCCATTAAGCCAGTGCTGCCCTCCAGCCGTCTCATCCTCTGTCACCTCCTTCTCTTCTTGCCTTCAATTTTTGCAGTGTCAGGGTCTTTTCCAGTGAGTCGACTCTTCATATCAGGTGGCCAAAGTATTGGAGCTTCGGCATCAGTCCTTCCAGTGTATTCAGGGTTGATTTCTTTTAGGATTGACTGGTTTGCTCTTCTTGCAGTCCAGGGGACTCTCGAGTCTTCTCCAGCACCACAGTTCGAAAGCATTAATTCTTCAGCGCTTAGCCTTTGTGGTCCAACTCTCACATCCATAAATGACTACTGGAAAAACCATAGCTTTGACTGTATGGACCTTTGTCGGCGAATTAATGTCTCTGTTTTTTAATATGAGACCAAAGAAATCAAGAGGATAAAGCTTTAGGGTTTTTCTAGAGTGGTTGTGTAGTTTTAGGGGAGAAATAGATTACTTGGTTTAGTGATCACCAGAAAATGAGAAAGCAGACTTAGACTGCTCTTAACACAAGAATGGAAAGTAAGAGATTGGTTAACAGTTTGAGGGAGACCTAGAGTTGAGGGAGAATCCTTTTCCCTGTTGGAGAAATTGGTGTGTTTGAAGGCTGGAGGGAAGGGGAAAGTGGGTATAAGGACACAACTGGAGGTGTTGGCCTTTCCATAGGAGGGAGCTTGGGCAGAGGAGACTTAGGGCAGGTGTGGGTAGTTGCCTGAAGGGCTATTTTCTAGGTAATGAATGAGTCAAGGTACTTTCTTGAAAGATAGAGGACCAAGCAGTTGAATGGAGAAATTGAGAAAACTTTGAAATAATCATTGAGAGCAAAGAGGGAGCTGATAAGCTAAACAATTGAGTAGAGAGGAACTCGGGTGATAGAGTGATGTGGAAAACTCAGCTGGGGTGAAGAGCACATATTTGTAATTGTGCCAGGATTCTGTGATTCTCTTCAGTTGTGTTCAGTCCGCTGGCCTTACGAGTTTCCAAGAAGACTGCTGCGTTGATTCAGGACCAATGTGTTGCTGAGCAGGTGCACTGGTAAGATGAGGTGCAAGGGCATAGAGTCTCATGGAGGAAGTAATATTCTAATTAGATCTTAATTGATAAGGAAGATACTCTGGGGATGAAGAGGACTCAAGAGCCCACTTCACTGAGAAAGCAAGTGTAGAGGCCCAGAGGGGTGATGGTTTATGGTGGTTTGGGTGTGGGTTGTATGGGGAAGGAGGATGAAGTAGCGGACAGTGAGGCTAGAGAGGTGGCTAGAATCCAGATTCTGCAGTGTTTTGAAACTATTGGAAGTAATTTGGATTTTATTTTAGATTATGGAGAACCACTGGCTTTTTTTTTTTTTTTTAATTTCCTTTTTAAGCCAAGAAGTAACAAACATTTTTCCTTTTTAAATCATGAAGTGACCAGCAGTCATTTGTGTTTTAAAAAGATAACTCTGGAGTACCAGAGAAGGGATACCACTTAGAATCCTCTAGGATTCTAATGCACCAGGGTGGAAACTAGCGAGAAGCCAAGGAGGGTGAGCGCCTATAGTCAGGTAATGCGGGGAGAATGGAGTGGTTAGGCTGCAGTCTTAGAAATAGCATCCCTAGTAGTTGCTGATTTTTTACCTATTTATTCTTTCTTAAGTTCTTCTTAGTATCTTTCCTTTGTGCCAGTTCCATCTCCCCAAAGCTCGGTGGTCTTTTCTGTGTCCATTGTCCTGAGGCTGAAACTCTGGTCTGGCGTTTAAAGCCTGCCACTGCACGATTGTCTTCTGTGCCCTCCCACGGCCTCTGGCCACCGACAGCGCAGCCAGACATCCTTCCCTGTCATTCCCACTTGTTTGCGTCTTTCCTGCACCACTCTTCAGACTATTGATTTTATATAGTCAGTGTTCATTTAGATTTGCCAACATACTCGTTTATTTTAGATTTCATGATTTTTTTTTACTTGATTCTTTTTCAGATGTGCAATTTCTTTTTTTTTAATCCTCTGCCCAAGTTCTTAATTTTGTCTTTTATCCTCTTCAATATAGAAAGCACTGTTATGTTAAAATATGTAATTGATAAAAGGGGTCCTGTGGGTCAGTTTCTTTCATGTATTGTTTCTCTTGCTTCTTTTTCATATGTGTGCTGGGTGTTTTTAAAATACATGCCAGATATATTTGAAAATTTATTTAAAAAAAGAAGTGAATGCTGGGATGATGATGCAAATGCTCTTGAAGATAGGAGCATTAACACTCCAGGATCGCTTGAACTCATTTTCAGGCCTTGAGTTCTGTCTCTGCTCTGATTTGCACGAGCTTGATAATATGCATAGCTCTGGGGGATTCCAGTCTGAACGGAGAGGTTTTATCAAAGTTTCTTTCGTTCCCATTGTTGGCCCTGTGCTCTTTTTTGTTCTTCTGGCTCCGTTAAGCTGTCCACCTTCACCGCTACTCTTGGATTTGATATATTTCCCAGGGAAAGAGTGACTATTCCTTGAGATTTCTGTCCTGTCCTGGATCTTGATTTGGTAATTCTTGTAATCTCTCATGCCTTCAAGTAGAGGTCATTCATTTTTTTTTTTTTAATTCTTCTCAACAGGAGGCTTAATCTGAGTTAACCTGAATTAGATTTAAATTGAATTGCCATCACTGAAAGTTCTCTTTCTGTATAGATTCTCCTTGTGTTTCAGGGCTTGAAGTGAGTTTCCATTGACAGTTTTCTTCTAAAACTGAAGCAATCTTTTCTTCCTTTGTATTCTAGTGTATTATTATGGTGTTTTTCCTTTTTTTTTTTTTTTTTTTTTTTGCTTCTTTAAGGGCATTCACTGTTCTACACCTCACATTTCAGTTACTAGGTTAAATGTTAGTTCTACTAGACCCTAGCTCCCTCAGGGTCTTTACACAGCTCAATGTATCTTTATACAGCTCAGTGCCTTGCCTATATTAGTCATTTAATAAATATTGAATTGAGTGAAATAGGATCTCTTTGGGGAAGGCAATCAAAAGGACGCTTTTGGACCCATCTACTATGTTAGAGGGCTTCCCAGATGGCACCGTGGTAAAGAACCTGCCTGCCAATGCAGGAGGCACAAGAGATGTGAGTTTGATCCCTGGATGGCAAAGATCCCCTGGAGAAGGCAGTGGCAACCCAGTCAAGTATTCTTGCCTGAACAATTCTATGGACAGAGGAGCCTGGCGGGCTACAGTCCATGGGGTGGCAGAGAGTTGGATTTGACTGTGCGATGCGTGCGCGTGCACACACACACATTGTTAGAACTGCTAGACAGGAAAGCTGTAATGAGTAGCTGCCTATGTGATTTAAAGTAAAAGATTAAGAGTGCAAATATGGTTCTGGTTTTGCCTCTGTGCCGTTAATCAGGCCAGTTTTAGTTGGCAGCTGCCTTACTGTACTAAAAGTAAAGTTCAGACACCTGGATTTTACTGCTGGTTCTGAAGCAAACTAAATGGATGAGAAAGTGAGTGGCTAAAAGAACTGCAAAGCTCGTGTGAATTAATGCATCAGGTATGCCCCAGACCATGCCATATTTTTGTATCCAATGTCTAAATTCTTTGTTCCTGATGTAAAAAGATTCTCAACTGAAAAGTAAATTTGCCATGTGATGAATAAAAATTTTGTTTTGCTTTTTCCAAGTAGGTTGATGTGGTAGTTTTAATACATGTTTTGCTTTTCAGTTCAAAACATGGATTATCACATTTACTCTGACTTTTAAGTCATCTCTTAGATTTTGGGTAATGGTGCTAATCCTATGCCATAAAATTTCGAATAATCCTCAACTTTTTTTTTTTTAAACGCTTAGAACCTTTGTGCTTTAACCTGTTGCTCATTTCTAACTGTATTCCAAGAGTAGCAAACTTTCATATTTTGAAAGTATGTTATGAATGTATGAATTCATATTCATAATGTGCTTTAATAAGGAGTGAACAATAATCATTCTTGGCCAAGAAACTTAATCTATAACTTCATTTTTCTTTTAAGTAGTATAATTGTCAGTCTTGCTTGCTTTCTTGACTCACTGAGTTTTAAGGACAGTGTTGTGGTGATCACTGTCTTGATTCCTTCAGTTACAGCCTAGGTTCTTTGCTCTTTTCACTACAGATCTCCTTAACCTTTTGAGATAGCTGATTCCTTTTTCATTGATGAGGGAACTGGGAGTCGAGGGAGTTAAGATTCTTGTATAAAATCACATAGCTGCTTATTTGGAAGAACTGGAAACCAAATTGTGGCCCGCCTCCAAGGTTGAATGATGCCTCCTGTTTAAATTTGTGTCACCTGTGTTGCAAAATAACTATTGGACCTGATAGTCTGTGCTAGTTCTTACTCTGTCCATATGATTCAAGTGAATGCAGCACCTTCTAGTACCTGGGATTAAAAAAAAAAGATTTGTTGCACAGACAAAAGGAGAAAAGATAAGGCACTAGTTGGGCAAACCTCCCATTCTTCTTGGTCTTGAGGTGGAGGGCTTTCCTAGCTGGGTATACTTTCTCCCAGGGTGACCAGGGCTCATGGTGGGCTTGATGTTAATTCTTCCTTCCCCTGCCTTAGAGGAAAGGGGATTGTAGGCACCCTCTCATTAGCTTTCATCCTGTGTAAGACCTACCCAGCGGAGTGAGAGTCTAACTGCTTTATGTTATTTGAGGAAGATAAAATTTGTTAGCAGTATGAATTAGAAAGTTTGTATCCTCATCTTGTGTTTACCAATACTAAGTATTTGCTTCATAGGCCATATGCACTATCTGAACAGATTTCAACTTTGCATACTTGATGTTTTTAAAGTAGCTGTTGTATTCTCCTTCTAGTTCTGAAATTTTATCCAGAAAGGATAAAAAGTACCATCAGTTCAGTTCAGTTGCTCAGTCGTGTCCGACTCTTTGTGACCCCATGAATCGCAGCACGCCAGGCCTCCCTGTCCATCACAAACTCCCGGAGTTCACTCAGACTCACGTCCATCGAGTCCGTGATGCCATCCAGCCATCTCATCCTCTGTCATCCCCTTTTCCTCCTGCCCCCAATCGCTCCCAGCATCAGAGTCTTTTCCAATGAGTCAACTCTTTGCATGAGGTGGCCAAAGTACTGGATTTCAGCTTTGGCGTCATTCCTTCCAAAGAACACCCAGGACTGATCTCCTTTAGAATGGACTGGTTGGATCTCCTTGCAGTCCAAGGGACTCTCAAGGGTCTTCTCCAACACCACAGTTCAAAAGCATCAATTCTTCAGCGCTCAGCTTTCTTCACAGTCCAACTCTCGCATGCATACATGACCACTGGAAAAACCATAGCCTTGATTAGACGGACCTTTGTTGGCAAAGTAATGTCTCTGCTTTTGAATATGCTATCTAGGTTGGTCACAGTTTATTGCGATCCACACAGTCAAAGGCTTTGGCATAGTCAATAAAGCAGAAATAGATGTTTTTCTGGAACTCTCTTGCTTTTTCAATGATCCAGTGGATGTTGGCAATTTTATCTCTGGTTCCTCTGCCTTTTCTAAAACCAGCTTGAACATCTGGAAGTTCATGATTCACGTATTGCTGAAGCCTGGCTTGTACTTATTCAATTAATCTATAGTTATGGTCCCTAATAATCACCTTTCTTTTTTTGTAATTCAACATATGTTTATTCATCTAATTAACTGGACAAGACAGCAAACTTAGTCTGTAAAGTATTCTCTTCTGACATTTGGTAAAATTCTATCATTGGTCTTTGTTAATCATAAATTAATACATAACTAATGATTTTATTTTCTAGAGAAAGAATAGTTCCAAATACAGCTTGTAAATATACATTAAAAATAATTTTCTATCCAAGTAATCAAAAAATTAAAACAAGTGCTATGTTTCATATATTTAATGAGTTAAAAACAGTACAACATCCAGTTGAACAGCAGTGAAGGCAAATTGATACTCTCACCTTATAATGTACAACAATTCTTCAAGAAAGTATTTTGCCCATATGTACTTTTAAGAAGCCATACAACTTTCCACATCTCTGGGTGTAATATCATTGTTTATTGCATCTCTATCTTTTTTTTTTTTAATTTTATCTTTTTACTTTACAATACTGTATTGGTTCTGCCATACATTGCCGTGAATCCACCACAGGTGTACATGAGTTCCCAACCCTGAACCCCCCTCCCATCACCCTCCCCATATCATCTCTCTGGGTCTTCCCAGTGCACCAGCCCCAAGCATCCTGTATCCTGTATCGAACCTAGACTAGCGATTCGTTTCTTACATGATAGTGTACATGTTTCAGTGCCATTCTCCCACATCATCCCACCCTCTCCCTCTCCCACAGAGTCCGAAAGTCTGTTCTTTACATCTGTGTCTCTTTTGCTGCTTTACATATAGGGTTATCATTTCCATCTTTCTAAATTCCATATATATGTGTTAATATACTGTATTGGTGTTTTTCTTTCTGGCTTACTTTACTCTGTATAATCGGCTCCAGTTTTATCCACCTCATTAGAACTGATTCAAATGTATTCTTTTTAATGGCTGAGTAATACTCCATTGTGTCGTACCAGAGCTTTCTTATCCATTTGTCTGCTGATGGACATCTAGGTTATTGCATCTCTATCTTAAAGAAACAATCTAAAATTTGGAAAAAGCCGGATATTTATGAAAATGAGTATTTAGCCTTGTTTTAAACTGATAAAATTTTGAAAACACCTAAGTGTTCAACATAAAGTATATTGTTTCCTACTGAAAAATTTGTAATCCTAATGCCAAGGAGAAAAATGTTTATGCAATTAATATTTAAAGGGAAGAAGTAACAGTCCTAAACCTCATTACAAACATCTTATTTTCTTTCTGAACATCCTCAAATCATCTAATGGTTTTATTTTTATTGATCCATTGTCAGATATCATTTTTGCAATCTGCTTTTTCCTTTTCAGAAATCAGGGCATTTTCTCAAAATCTTTTGACAACTTTTTTTTTTTCTAAAATTTCTCAAAAATTGCTTCCCATGGTTGTGACTATAAAATATTTTCAGAACCCAGAGTTATAATTTGTCTGGTATTGACATTTAAGCCCTTTAGGTAGATAATCAACCCCCCTCTCTCTTTTTTTAAAAATTGTGTTAATAACTGTGTTTTATTATACTTCTAAGTTCCATGTGTTAAAATGTATTCTCTAATATTTTCAATATAGGAGATAAAGTCTTTGCTTTCACTTTTTGGAGGTCAGTTCACCAGTAGTCAGGAAACTTATGGAAAGGTAAGTTGAATTTATATTTTTTATTAGACCTATATATATAGTATCCTTAGAAATCTTAAATTTATATTTTTATAGTTACTTGTGTCTGTTTTTAAGGGCAGTTGAATAAAAAGGATATTTTGGGAAAATTTTTGTTTTGGAAAGTTAGATTTATCTCCAACTTTCACTTTGTTAGTTTTTAAATTTTACTTCTGTAGTCTACCATAATTTTTGTCTGTCCCTTTATTGAAAAGAGGACTCTCTTCTGTTGATGAGGTATAATTAGAATTTAACTGGCTTCCAGACTTACTTTGGTACTCATTTTGTAATTTGAAATTAATTATGTATGTGTGAAATTTTGAATTTATGAGCCATATATTTGGGTTTGACAGTTTATCAGTGTATTCGGGGAGTTTAAAAAATAGAAAAAAGAAATCATTCACAATTCTTCTTTGATATGACTTATAATTTGGCAATACTGCCTTCTGGTCTTTTGATATATGTTTTCCCCCCTTCGTTGTAATACTAGCAGTGAACTTCTATATCTCTTTTTCATTTGATTGCATTAATATAGTCAGTCACATACCTCTGCATAGCATTCATTACTAAAGGGCTGTATATTTTTCCATCAATTAACTCAACCATAATTTATCTAATGATTTCACTTCATTCAGCTTGCTTTAAAATTTTTCCTAATAAAAATAATACTAAGGTTACCGTCTTTTCCCTGTTTGGGTTACTTTAAATTTTTTTGTAGGATAGTATAAAAATTAGAATCAAGACTGGGTCTGGCAGGGAGGACTTCTCATAAAAAGTGAGAGAACTTAAATTGAAAGTCCTCTGGTGTTGGACTTTTACACCTGAAGTGAGGTGAAGTGAAGTCGCTCAGTTGTGTCCGACTCTTTGCGACCCCATGGACTGTAGCCTACCGGGGTCCTCCCATGGGATTTTCCAGGCAAGAGTACTGGAGTGGGTTGCCATTTCCTTCTCCAGAGGATCTTCTCCACCTAGAGATCAAATCTGGGTCTCCTGCATTGTAGGCAGACGCTTTACCTTCTGAGCCACCAGGGAAGTGAACTTCAATTATTGATGGAGGAGGAAAAGAGAGAGTGTGTGGATATAATTGGGTGAGGGTGATGAACTGAGGTTGGGGTCCTGCTACATATTGCTGCATTCTGGCAAGTGGTTATCTGGATGGAGCACAAAGATGCCTATAATCTTGGGTATTAAAAGCCCCTGATATACTTGGAACTTTTTTCCTTGGATAAAATAATAAATGATAATTGAATAATATACTCTAATTTTTCATCATAGTTATTGCAGCGACCCCACCCTCTTAGGTGGCCAAAGCTAGCTAGAAAAAAAAAGAGAGATGATTCAGACATATATTACTTAGTAATTCAAAACAAAATAGCTGTATTATAAGAAAATATTAGCAACAATAAAAAAAATTCTGAGATTATACTTAAGGGTAAAATGTGCATTAATTCTTGGTCATAATACATATGAGCAAACATGAAATTAACCTTAAGTTTAAATAACCTTAAATTTGCAGTAAAAAATGTTTTCATTTATGCAATCATTTTTAAAAGTATTCTGATTTTTACTGTATTGTCCTGACAGGTTACCTATTAATTAATTTTTTTCCACTATTGGAGCAGTTTTTATTTTGGTTAGTGTCAGATTAGATATTCTCACGTAAAAGTAGCAAATAAGAATTTCTTCTTACTGACTTCTTAAATAAGGTCATAAAACCACTTAGAAGTAAGTTGCATATTATTATTTCTTTCAGTCTCCTTTTTGGATTCTTAGCATTCCCTCTGAGGATATTGCCAGAAACTTAATGAAACGGACAGTGTGTGCCAAGTAAGAAAAACTTACTATGTTCTCCTGCATGAGTGTAAGCTGGACTTCTCATAACCACTCCGTTCTTTTTGCTATGTTGGCAGAAAGCAGAAGGGGTTGATGGTTGTGACGAGCCCAGTTTAGCTTGTAGATGCGTGTGTTTGCCACTGGATGGTGGTAAGAGAACAGAGGAGAGGTACCTACTGAACCTGGATGAGAGACTCTCAGATGATGAAATGCAGAAACACGTGCTTTAGAATAATTTTTTTAAACTTCTATATTAAGCAAGCATATGGTTTAAGATGTAAATGCTATGTTATTACATAGGGAAAATGCCACATTTAATTATAGCCAAAGTATTGAAAGCTTAAAAGTGTTTTTCTTATAGATGGTTTTTAATTAGATGAACAGATTGGTGAAGTATAAGATGACAAAAAATGAAACCTACCATAAAATATGTTTTACTGTTTGATTTGTTAGTGTAGTTCTGATTATAATATCTTCATGTGAATTAATATAATGATGTCATTCTTGTTTATCCTGCCTGAGTGTTTTCTGGCTTTCACCATTAGTATCTGTTCTTTCTTCCTTCTTGTTTCATTGTTGGAAAAATCTGTCTTTGCATTTGGAAATTAAACTGCATTTTCAACTAGCATTTTAAAATTGAAAAACTTATGCTATCCTTGCTTTATTTTTTTTTTAACACTCCCCTCCAACCCCCCGAACATTTTGACAGATTTCTGAGAACTTCCTTCTTTTTGCTTGGAAATTATATTTAATAATGCAATGCAAATAAGAATTTATCTAGTTTTGTTAGTATGGTTAGCAATATTTATTGCTTTATTATTGAGTAGATTACAGCCCCCATATAATTGAGGGCAGGAGGAGAAGGGGGCAATAGAGGATGAGGTGGTTGGATGGCATCACCAAGTCAATGGACACGAGTTTGAGCAAACTCCAGGACGTGGACAGGAAAGCCTGGCGTGCTGCAGTCCATGGGGTCCCAAAGAGTAGGACACGACTTGGTGACTTAACAACAGCAATTGAAAATTAGCTGCATTGCTAAGTCTAATCTCATAAATTGAAGCTTGTTAATGAGTTTCACTTAGTCAATAAAAATGACCAGAAAATGGAAACAGAACTAAAAAACGAGTCATTTGAATAATTATCACTGTATGTTAGCATATTAAAATTTATGGCTCTGAGAGATGTTTGAATTCCAAAGATAAATCTTATAGGCTTAAAATAGCTTATTGGGAACCAGATTTATATGCTTCCTTCATAGCTCATATCTTTGATGAATGCATTGAGTAATGGTACAGTAAATAGTTGTGTAATGCTTGTGTAACATTATGAATTAATATCCCTGGTCGCTTTTTCAGTTCAGTTCAGTTGCTCAGTTGTGTCTGACTGTGACCCCATGGACTGTAGCACGCCAGGCCTCCCTGTCCATCACCAACTCTCAGAGGTTGCTCAGACTCACGTGCACTGAGTCAGTGATGCCATCCAACCATCTCATCCTCCGTCGTCCCCTTCTCCTCCTGCCTTCAGTCTTTCCCAGCATCAGGGTCCTTTCTAGAGAGTCAGTTCTTCGCATCAGGTGGCCAAAATATTGGAGCTTCAGCATCAGTCCTTCAGGACTGATGAATATTCAGGACTGATTTCTTTTAGGATGGACTGGTTGAATCTCCTTGCAGTCCAAGGGACTCTCAAGTCTTTTCCAACACTACAGTTCAAAAGCATCAATTCTTTGGTGCTTAGCTTTTTTTATAGTCCAACTCTCACACTTGACTACTGGAAAAACCGTAGCTTTGACTATATGGACCTTTGTTGGCAAAGTAATGTCTTTGCTTTTCAGTATGCTGTCTAGGCTGGTCATAGCTTTTCTTCCAAGGAGTAAGCGTCTTTTAATTTCGTGGCTGCAGTCACCATCTACAGTGATAATGAAGCCCAAGAAAAGATAGTGTCTCACTGTTTCCATTGTTTCACCATCTAGTTCCCATGAAGTGATGGGACTGGATACCATGATCTTAGTTTTTTGAGTTTTAAGCCAGCTTTTTCACTCTCCTCTTTCACTTCATTAAGAGGCTTTTTAGTTCCTCTTCACTTTCTGCCATAGGGGTGGTGTCATCAGCATATCTGAGGTTATTGATATTTTTCCCAGCAATCTTGATTCCAGCTTCGGCTTCATCCAGCCTGGCATTTCTCATGATGTACTCTGCATATAAGCTAAATAAGCAGGGTGACAGTATAGAACCTTGACGTACTCCTTTCCCAGTTTTGAACCAGTCTTCTTTCATGTCTGGTGCTAACTGTTCCTTCTTTACCTGTATACAGATTTCTCAGGAGGCAGGTAAGGTGGTCCGGTACTCCTGTCTCTTGAAGAATTTTCTACAGTTGTGATCCACACAGTCAAAGGCTTTAGCATAGTCAGTGAAGCAGAAGTAGATGTTTTTCTGGTGTTCTCTTGCTTTTTTGTTGCTCCAACAGATGTTGGCAGTTTGATCTTTAGTTCCTCTGCCTTTTCTAAATCCAGCTTGAACATCTGGAAGTTCTCAGTTCACATACTGTTGAAGCCTAGCTTGGAGAATTTTGAGCATTACTTTGCTAGCATGTGAGATGAGTACAGTTGTGCGGTACTTTGAACATTCTTTGGCATTGCCTTTCTTTGAATTGGAATGAAAACTGACCTTTTTCAGTCCTTTGGTCAGTGCTGAGTTTTCCAAATTTGCTGGCATATTGAGTGCAGCGCTTTCACAGCATCATCTTTTAGGATTTGAAATAGCTTAGCTGGAATTCTGTCACCTCCACTAGCTTTGTTCATCATAGTGATGCTCCCTAAGGCCCACTTGACTTCACTTTTTAGTCTGTGTATATTTTGCATAGCTGAGGTTATACCTTAAGTGATAACTAAGTAAAAGTCGTATCACTGTGGAGGCCTTCTTTCTATAATTAACAGGTAAAGGGGTATTCATTTTTAGAGGATAAAATTCCCAATCCTAATTGTAGCATTAATTATTCTTGAATAACAGACATTAGAAGTGTGTATTCAAAACTAACTTAGATTCAGATTTTTTTGTGGTAGAATAGGGATTGAAAGTTGATTTTGTTTGACTTATTTTTAACCTGCACTGTTTTCTTAGCATATTACAGAATGAAAAATATAACAAATGCCTAGGTACCTACCATGTTAAATCTCAGCATTTCGGGGTAATTTGCCACAATTAAAAAAAAACAACCACCCATTACAGAAATGATTGGTGCTCCCTGTGTACATGTCCCAGTTCTAACCCTCCTTCCTTGAAAGGACAGTTTCTTAAAGCATTGTTTGTCAGAAAGGTTTCATTATTATTGCTATAATCAGTGAAATATTTTCGATCATACTCATATTAATAAGTTGACACCCATGCTTACTTATCTAGCACCCATGGGAAATGTAGCAATCCATATAAGTTTTCTGATCTCTGAAACAGGAATCAGAATAGTGCAGTCATATATATGGAAACAGTTTACTGTGAAAATCTAAATCATAAAATGTGTTACTCCAGTGTGCCAGTTATAATGGAAGCTTATGATGTTATATATTGAATATTTTTATTTTTCCATTTACGTATAAATTTACTGTGTTATATAAATTCTTTCTGAAAGAGCACATGGAGTATTATTTTTACTGAATCTGGGTTGTCACTCCAGCATAAGTTCCTTCATTATTACTGTATAATAGTTCATTAGGGATAATTATGCATTGAGGCATTGTCTGTGCCTTTCCTGAATGGCCTGGAGTTCTTGTCTTTTTGCATAGAGAAGTGACGTATGGATTCTGGAGTCAGATGGATTGGGGTTTGAATCCTACCTTACAAATTGCTGTATGACTTGAGAGAGTCATTTAATCTTCTTGTGCCTCAGTTTCCTCACTGGTTAAATAGATGATGATCCTGGCAGCTACCTCAGGATTCCAGTGAGGAATACCTGAGTTAATATTAAATGGCCTTAAAACAGTCCCTGGTACTTTGAGTTATATTAAGCGTTAGCTCTTACTTAGCTAAGTAAGAGCAGTATAATTGTAGTGGCCCTGTTTCTATAAATTCAGTACAAGGGAAAGGAGGAATTCATTTTCAAAAGAGAATATTTGCAGTCCTGAGAGCAGCATTTTTTCTAATCATGAAGTAGTTGATTTTAGAGGTACAAAACTGTAATATATAGATCAAGTTTCATTACAACTGATCCTAAAAGTGGTTTCATTGATTGCAATAAAATTTTGCTTAATCTTTTTTATTCCTTAAAATAGATATAAGCTTGAGGTTTTTTTCATAGTAAGAATTTCATATTTAAAAGTAACAATTACTAAGTGTTATCAAATATGGCTAGATATTAATGGTAACATTTTTATCCAGTCATTTTTCCTTTTATGTAGAAGACATTGGGAAAGATTGAATTTCCTGCACTTTATAACTGTTTCATTAAAAGAAGTGATTTTTATGGCATCATTTGTGTTATAGTTTAAAAAAAAATGAAATGATAGTGGTGAAGACTTCAAAAAAGATCTTCACTGATAAATAATTCTTCTGTGTAAAGTTCAACATGTGTTTGTAATTTAGACTGAAGCTATATTTGTTTTCTAGATACGTATTTCTCATTTAATAGCTTAGAAACACAGGCATAATTGTTTCGGTGGAGCGAGCATAAAGAACCAATGAAAGAATTGTTATATATTACTGTATGAACTAACCCTTCTTTTACTGAGGTCAGTGCCAATCATTTATTCCCTAGGTCTATATTTGAACTGTGGGGTCATGGGAAGTGTCCAGAGGAGCTGTACAGTTCTCTTAAAAACTACCCTGTAGAGAAGATGGTACGTAGCAAATGTGGTTTTATATAAGCAGATCTGTAGATACTGTACTGTCTACATGTGTACTGTGTACAAAACTTAAAGGATTTATCTGCTTTTATTTTAGGTTCCATTTCTGCATTCAGATTCTACATATAAAATAAAGATTCACACATTTAATAAAACATTGACACAAGAAGAAAAAGTCAAACGGATAGATGTAAGTGAATTTAGCAAAAACCAAAACCTGTGGTCGCAAAGAGCTGGACACGAGTGAGCACGCATGCAGAAGCAAAGCTGAAAGGACCTATGAGATTAATGTAAAATAGTCGCCGTTGATAGATGAGAACCCCCAGTGTCTACTAAGTGCTTTTGTACCACATTGTATGCTAAGCACTTTTCATGTTTTGTCTTATTTAATGCTGATAACCAGACTTACAAGATAGAAATTATTATATAAGCACTATTTTTCCTTTTAGATATCTATATTATTTAGAGTTATTTTTATTTTTTAGGCACTTGAATTTCTGCCATTTGAAGGGAAAGTAAATTTAAAGAAGCCACAACATATATTCTCTATTTTGGAGGATTATGGTTTGGACCCAAACCACATCCCTGAAAATCCACATAATATTTATTTTGGTAGATGGGTAAGCAAGTGATCTTTTTACCTATTTTAGTTTTCTTTAAAACCTAAATGTTAGTCCTTTGAATTGGACTCCATGTAAAACTTGAAAGGAGCTGAAGAGTCAGAACTACTGTGTGAAATAAAATCAGTGGAAAATATGTGGTTGTGTGTGTGTGTATGTGTTTTTTTTCCCGAGATTCTGATGAAATGCGAGAGGATTATTATAAGGTGTTATAAGGTGTGGGGCCTAGGTAGGAGGTTGTGTACCTGGAAACCTTAACCCAAAACTTGTTGGAAAGCATGAACTGCTTTTTAAATAAAAGCAGAGACAAGGCAGAGTGCTCTGACAGCAGGAACCTCATTGGTGGAGCTCTGTGATTGAGGTTTCCATTCTTAAATGAAATCACTGCAAAGCAGTTCTGCCCACTTCCCTGAGGCACTGAATGGGCAAGTGGAATCTGTGGCTTATGCTACAAGATACTGCTGTTTAGGAGAATAAAAGAGGTGGCTAGAGCTCCCTACCAGCTCCTGGAATAATTGCATTCAAATTCAATTCATATTTGCTTTGCAAAGCAGAAGTAAATGGGAACACACTAAGAAATAAAAAGTGTATGTCCGTAACTGCCTCAGTCACATTTTTATATAAAGCAGTGATTAAGTGGAAAGAAGTTATTGTCATCAAGATACTGTGGGTTTAATGTGAGTAGTTATTTTAGATCCATTTTATAGATTTATACTTATTGAAAAATATGTCTGATCTAGATTGCAGATGGGCAGAGAGAGCTTATTGAGTCATACAGTGTCAAAAAGAGACACTTTATTGGAAATACAAGCATGGATGCTGGTTTATCATTCATCATGGCCAACCATGGAAAAGTGAAAAAAAATGATATTGTATTTGATCCATTTGTTGGAACAGGTATTTTTATTTAATTGTTTTAAACTAATGTAGAAATGTTACTTGTTTATATTAGTCAAGGTCATAGTAGTATTTTAGCTAAAAGATTAAATAGAATAATTTTTTATTGATCACTAAATAAGAGACAACCACATATTTGTATAGTAGTCAGTATTTGACATCTTTGCTACTTCCAAAGATAATGCTGAAAGAATTTTGTGGGCTCTGTTTTTATTTTTATTATGTTTTTTAGAATTTTGTGGGGTTTTTTTCCTATAAGTAACCACTGAGGGGAGCAAACCATTCATTATAGAAACGTTGTAAAGCTTTACAGTTTCTTTATATAGGAAATTTCTTACTGTACTTTAATTAAAAACACGGGAAAGCACTTGAGGAAGAAAGACTTGAGTGACAATTTTAAAAAGTATTCATCTTTTAAAATTGGCGGTTATATACTTACATAAAAAATAGTTAATGTGCCTTATCTTTGGCTTGTGGAGGTTCCTGTGTGAAGTTTGAAAATAAGAAAAGTGACTGAGTATCAGTGAACTAGAGCGTGACTGCTGAGGCTGTTCCCTGGGTTTTGTACGCCCAGGATGTGCGATTGGATGTCCTCGTAGTTAACTTTGTGTGAAAGTCCAGGGTTATTTCACCTGAGTTTGACGACATTTTCCCGCCTAAACCCATTTTTCTTCCATCTTGCTGATGCTTATGGAGTATTCACGATTAGGTTCGCCTGACTAAATTTACTGTGTTCAGATTGTGTAGGAATAAATCCTGTGCAGTTGGAATTTCTCACTGTAGTGGTCTTTCCCTGTCAGAAACTCCTCTGGAACTCTGTAAGCAGTGATGACACAGGAGCTCCCATTTGTTGAATAGAAAACATGTCACGTACTAGCTGTGGACTCTAAGGTTACTGTCTAATTTAACTCTCTACAGCTACTGACATTGAGATATGCTACAAAATCTTCCTGAGATTAATGCACTTGCCCAGACTTAGGCACTGTATAAATCTCATAGGTCTCACACTCAAGCACTAACCCCGGGGCTCCCTGCCTGTTCCTGTCAGCACTGCCTCTCTCAGCATTAGGAGCTGCCAGCCAGCTGCTGTACCCTAAACTGACGGGAGCAACGCAGCACATGAGGAGCAAGTAGAGTCAAGGTCAAGAGGTTTCTAAGAGGTGGAATAATTTCCTGAGTTGTTGAATCAGCCTTGGTGCGTCTCTCTGCTCCGTTCCTCCACTGTCTCTGTATATGTGCTACCCCCGACATACTACCCGCTCCTTTCTTTCCTATCCTAATCATGCTAAGTGCCTCCCCAGCGTTTTGAACTTGACAGGAAATAATACCAAACTTACAGAAATGTTACAATTATAAAAATAAGAGAAAGAAAACCTACATATCCCTGACCCAGAGTAGACTGTTGTTAAAATTTGGCATTATTTGCTTTATCACTTGCTTTCTCATTATGTTTTATATAAACAGTATTTTTCTTTCTGTACCATTTGAAAGTAAGTTGCATCCATTATATCCCTTTACCTGTCAAACACTTCAATATATATTTCTTGATGATAAGTATATTCTCTTGCATAACCGCAGTATAGTTTTCACTGTTAGTAAACATATTATTCATATAGTACTTTAGTGTTGGTATTCCATTTTTGTTAGTTGACTCACGAATGTCCTTTATACCATCTTTTTTCTTTTTCATTCTAGCATCAGGTGTTGTATTTTGTTGTCAGCATTTCTTTGATCCTTTGATATGGAATGTGTCCAAAGTCTTTTTCGTTTAGGAAACTTGGAATATTATCCCTCCTCTCTTTATTTTTTATGCAGAATATTCCTTTTTCTGGCTGATTTGATGTTTCCTTGTGGTTAGATTAAGGGGTCACACTTCCCTGGCTGGACCGCTGCATCAGTGGTTTGTGTCCTTCTTAGGGCATCCACATAGTACCCATCTCTCCCCATTGGTAATGTTAATTTTGATCAACTGATTGAGATGGTGCTCGATTTCCAACCCCCCTCCCACTGTGTGATTACTATTTTTTTTCCTTGCAGTTAATAGGCAGTCTGTATGGAGACACACCAAGATCTTGAAAATATTCTATTCTATATATCTGAATCACCCCCACCCTGTGGTTGCCAGGTTTAGCGCTGATTGTCGGTTCTTGCCTACACCCGTCTTAACTTTGGCTACAAAGGGATGATTTTCTGTCTTCAGCACTCCCTCCAGTGGACACCTTTCTTATTATAAGCAAAAACTCTTTCTTTTCCTTGGTATTCATTTATCTATTGTTAATAAGAATTAGTGGATTTCCCCTCCTTTCTCCAAGTGGTCTTAATTCACTTTTTTCTTAATTATTTTATTGCTCAAATTGCCCCAGATTTGCCTTGTGCAAGCCCTTTCATATTGGATCTGTCTTTGTGATACGTTCCTGTAGTCTTTTTTTTGTTTGTTTTTATTTTAACACCTCCCTCTTTTTTCTGGCTCATTTCCTACCTCCCCAGACCCTGGAATCAGTCATGTCTCTTAGAAATTCTTATTTCTTTTAGTGGGGAATGGTATTAATATTAGAAACCAAGATCTAGGTGCTAGGTATTTTTGCTTCTGCACCCTTTCAGCAGACAACTTGGAAATGCATGTGTGTATATATATACATATATATATGTGTATATATATATATATAATCTGTATATAAATGCATATGCAAATATGCATTTATACATACTATAACTTGGATGTATTATAAATACATGTATTTATATAAATGTATATATAAATACATGTATTCATGCATACATACTGTGTGTATACATAACTAAACATATATGCATAGTTTAGAACTTGGGAGTTCTCACATATACTACAAATTCCACTTTAACCTTTTTTCACTTAACAATATTTCCTAGAAATCACTGCGTTTAGTTCATAGAGATTGTTTTCCTCTATTTTACAGCATACTCCATGGGTTTGAAATGAAATGAAAGTCTCTCAGTTGTGCCTGACTCTTTGTGACCCCATGGACTATACAGTCCATGGAATTCTCCAGGCCAGAATACTGGGTAGCCATTCCCTTCTCCAGGGGATCTTCCCAACCTAGGGATCGAACCCAGTCCTCCTGCGTTGCAGGCAGATTCTTATGTACTGTAATTTATTCAGACAGTCTCGTAAGCCTGGATATAGGTAGTTTCCCATATTCACAGTTATAAATAGTGCTTGCAATGAGTAATATTTATATATATACTTTTAGTGTTGGTAATACAGCTCTAGGGTAAATTCCTAAAACTAGGAATTAGGTTGAAGAGTTTATGTGTATGTAATTTTGTTAAATGTGGTGAAGTTACTCTGCGTTATGCCATTTTGCTTTCTTGCCAGCAATATATAGGAGCCCCTGTTCCCCCACAGCCTCACCAGCAGAGTGTATTATCAGGCTTTTGAAATTTGCCAGTCCATTGGGTGAAAATGTTATCTCAGTGTAATCTTGTATTTTTCTTATTAAGAGTGACCTCTAATAACTTTCTATTTTAAGGACTAGCAGTGTAACTTTTTTGTAATTTTCTTAAAGTCATTTCTCATTTTTCTGTAGATATTTTGGTTTCCCCCCTTATTTTTAAAAATACTTTGTATTTTAGTCCCTCCCTTTTTTTTCCTGTTTTAATGTAGATAAATATATAAAATATTTTTTCTCAGCTTGCCATTTTTCTTCTGATTTTGCATGTAACTTTTTTTTTTCCAACCAGGCGATAGCTTTCCCTACATCCAAGTTATAGAGGAATTCAGCTATGGTTTCTTCAGTAGTTTTGATTTTTTCCCCTTTAGATCTCTGGTGCATTTGGAGTTTATTTTCTTGTTTGCTGTGAGGAATAAATCTAATTTGTCTTTTTCCAAATGCTAACCCTCTATTAATTATCTTGTTCTTGGATTTCTAAAACCTTTTTCTGGGGAGTGATTTTTTTTGAGATACATACATGTATGTGTTTGATATGCACACACATACACACATAGGCAAGATCATAAAGTTTAAAAATAGTTACTAGTATGGGTAAAATTTTCTTCCTTCGACATGGATGAGGCTGGGCATGTTATGAAACGCTAACTTCCATAGCAGTCAAGATGTTGACTACCTTTAGTGTGGTAAGGGGCGAGAGATCTGCCTCTAATGTCCTTTAGGGCAGCTCTTTAGAGTGAGGGGCATATCTTGGTCATTTGAGTGTTTGTATAGGACAGTTACAGAGGATAAGATGGTTGGATGACATCACCGATTCAATGGACATGAACTTGGGCAAACTCCGGGACATGGTGAGGGACAGGGAACAGGGAAGCCTGGTGTGCTGCAGTCTGTGGGGTCTCGAGGAGTCAGATAAGATTTGGCGACTGAACGATAACAACATAAGGACAATTAATGGAGAATTAATTGCACTCTGCAGGACAGTTAATGAAAAATTGCAGGACGAACGTTGCTAAAATACATTTCATAATTTGTGCTTGTTGTTTAAGCATAGCTTTAGGACTTTGGCTTTTAGTGCTTTTGTTTTAAAACTGATGCTCAGTTGGTCCTCCTCTTCGCAACCCCATGGACTGTAGCCCACCAGGCTCCTCTGTCCATGGAATTTTCCAGGCAAGAATACTGGAGTGGGTTGCGATTTCCTTCTCTAGGGAATCTTCCCCACCCAGGGGTCAAACTCACGTCTCCTGCATTGGCAGGTAGATTTTTCACCACTGGCTCCATCTTTAAAATTGATAATGGCCAGTAATTGTGAACAGGCAACAGTTTTTAAGCAGTTTGTCCTCTTTCCTGGGCCTTTTCTCTCTTTGATGGGTAGTACCTTCTGAAGGATTGGAGAAATAAGTAGCCCTGTGCTTTCCTCCATGGTCATAGTTTTTCACACACTATTGGTTATTTTTGTCTTTTTCCCTCTTTAGTTTTTGTTTGTTTATAAATTTAAGTGTCTGCAATTCCTTTTCTGTTTTAAAGGTATAAAATTGATATTTATTAGTTTCCTAAATGCTTTACCCACAGACTACTTATGACTTGTGATATATTCTCAAGGTTATAGAGTAGGTTAGAGAACTTCCGGGAAGTTGGAAGGAGAGATGTAATCTTTTCCTACCTAAATACCTTTTTCTTTTAGACAGTCTGCTGTCTTGTCTAGAATGACATTATAAGCTGCAGAAGCACACTTTTCATTTCTGTTTTAGCAAATACATTGACTCTCATTGTAGTAAGGGTTTTTTTTTGTTTTTTTTTTTTAAGTTTTGCATCTCCATTTTTCCAAGGGAAAAGATATGTATCCTGGATCAGCTCTCAGTAATTAGAAAGTACTGCTATTCTAATATGAACATCACTAAAGGAGTGATGAGGATGCATCAGTTGAATACCTATAATGTCACAGGCAGACCTATGATGTGATATAAGACTTGTGAATGGTATACAACTCTTAACTGAGTATATAGTCTTACTTAATCTAATTTGTTTAAAAACAAACTTTTACTTTTGTGTATCTACGTAGTAGCCTAATAAATATTTACTTCAGTTGCTGCTGATCCTAGAGGAGGTTGTCTGATTATAGACCACTGTAACAGCAAAGAGAGTGAGTTTTAAATCCTTACTCTTACCAGTTACTATGTGACTTTGAGCAAAATTCTTAACTTGTTTGGGCCTCAATTTCATCATTTGTACAATTGTAATACGTAATATATTGTGAGGGTAAATGAGGTAATATATGTATATGAACTTATTAGGAAGTTGTGTTATGCATGGTAGACAGGGAACTGTACTGTTTATCATTTTTTAATTATTTTATTAAGCACTGAGATCCTTTCTGGTGGAAGATGTTAGATATAGCCAATACTGAATTGTTACAATGAACAATTTGACCATGAATTCATTTTCTAGTTCCTTCTTTGGCTGATTTCCAAGATATTCATAATTTGCAACTATTTGCAAATTATGGCAGCAAGAAATATAATTGAGGGTTAAAATTGTAAACTTCTGTTTCTTTGTTTATAATGAAAATAATTGGCATAAGTGTCTGCCAGTGTGTGCAGATGCGGTGATGTAGCTCTGCAGCCATAGCTCAGATTCCTTTTCCCTTTCTTCTTTCTCCTTTAGTGGAGAATATACCCAGGAGACTGGTTGTGTATTCCTTGGCTTCTTCTACCTTCAGATGGCCCATAGGTGTAAGGAAAAGAGTAAAACTTTTAAATTTTATCTTTGCAGAATGATAGATGTGAGAGCAAGGTGTTGAGATACCCACTGTCCTAGCTCTGAAAAGAGACTATGAAGAGGAGGAGAGGAAGTGAGGAGAGAGATAATGGATCTCTATAGGTCTTTCTAATAATTTTCTGCTTCCTATTTTATTCACCACTCTGTAGTCCCATTTTCCTGAGTCTCATAGTTTGGTAGAATTTCTGTTTTCTGGCAGTATCCTTTTGCATAAGCTGCCGGTTTATTAGAGTTCTATGTATTTTGTTTTCTTCTTTTAGGGTAACATAGGTAAAGTAGTATCACAATTTTTCCTCCTTTTCTTTCAGCAAAACTAAAGCCCAGTTCTGATTTTCACATTTTGTATAGCTTTCTGCTTAAATCTCTACAGATGAAAATCATAAATTAGTTTCTCCATTATAAAGTTCAGTTGTTGTGTCCGTTTGCCTGCAAAGATATTGCCCGAACCTTAAACTGGTTACTGTTTAAGTAATAAGAAATCAAAACACTGGTTTACTAGTGTAGATCACACTGTGGTATTTTTACACTTGATAGCATAATGAGAAATTGGGTGAATTGCATTATTTGCCCCCTCAACTCTTCACCCCTTCTTTTTTATTACCGCTTGTTCCACCAAAAAGCTTCCAAGAAAACTCCACCTGAGATACATAACTAAATGCAAAAATGCTTCAATTTAATTGAAATAAAATGAGGTAATTAACAATGATTACCCAGTGACCAGAGAAGCTAATTTATAGTGATTTTATTTAAAACTTGAAAACCTTGAAAGAGTACAGAGTTCACTAACAGATGCAGTCTAACAGATTATTCATCTCCTTTCAGCAGTACTCTAAATTGGGTCTTCTCAAAGCTCATTCTAACCAAATGGATAAGGTTCTGTTTAAGGAAGCACAGGAAAGCTTTTCTGTTCCCCTTGACAACTAGTTCTTCTAGGTGAGTATCTGCCTTAATTGGCAGAATTGTAGTAATGCCTCATAATTTGGATGAAGTGATTTTTTTTTAATGAGTATTTCAAGTCATTACATACAGTATCTTTCCTAAATTTTGACTGTTCCATTTATAGGCTAAGAACTAGGAGGTCTGTCCTTACCTCCTCAAACAAATGCTTTTTGTAGTTCGAATGGGGGAACCTAGGTTTTGATTTCTGCTATGCTGTTAGTCTTCCATCTCTCTTACTCCTGGCTCCACTAGGAACTAGTCAGTTATTTTTCATTGAGCAAAGTATTTTTAAGTACATGTTACCAAACTATGTTTTAAATGACTATGGAAGGAACACGATTTATAGGTTTATAGATCTATATCTATCTATAAATCTCAAAACAAGATTTATAGATTTTGACCCTCTGGAGGCACTACCCATCTTGATTTTAGAGATTACATTTCAAAAGGATAGAATGGAAAGAGCCCTAGTTATAGCCCCGTATCCAAGTTTGTGCATCGTCTAAGTGTATGTTTCTGTATATTTCTGATTTCATATTGACTGGCAGATCTTTCTGCAGTAAAGCTATGAGGATTTACCCAATCACTAAGAACATTTTTAGTTTGGGTAATTTAAAAAGTGAAGTTCACTGAAAAGAACAGCTATTAACTTTGTGAATTTTTGTTCTTAAACAATTTTAAAATATTTCATTTTTCATTAAGGTTTTCATTAATTTTTAATTTCTATTAGGATTCTTTTCCATATTAAACTGGTCATACCTACCAAGTTACTTAGTCCCCTCAGATTGTATTAGGACATTTGTGTTTTCTTTGTTTATAGCACTAGGTAAAAAGATTTGTTGTATTAACTATTTTTGTTTCTGTCTGATAATAGTTATTCAGGAATTTGTATTTACAGTTTTTTTTTTATTTTCAATAATAGCTTTATTCAGACATAATTGTCCTACCATAGAAATTTACAGTTGAAAATGAAATAATTACCTCACTGATTATAGGAGTAACTGTTACTTGTCTTCATATTTTAATTTTTATAAGAATTAATCTCATATATTAATTATGTTTTCTTTAAGTTATCTGAAACTCTGACTTCAGTGAGAATTAAGTTCAATTGTCAGAACTTACTTATTGCCAGCTCTTTGTGTAGCAGCCTTATATGTTTATTTGTAAGAAGGGAACAAGATGCTTTTATATAGACTTCTCAAAAATAAAAGGAAAATGTCTAAACATCTTATTTTCACCAAAAAAATGGATAATTTTCCCAAAATAGTGCTGGGAATTTTTAAGTAGTAATGCCAGGACATATATTAATTCCTTGCTTTCTAACCAGGTTGATGAGCACAGGTTAGGAGTTTGCTTTTTCATCCTGAAACCTGTTAAGTATGGCCAGAACCAAGGTCATTCCAGGGTACTCTGCCTACAGGTAGTCTGTAAGAATCTGGATCAGATTAAATAGAGGAAGAAAGAAGAGTCTGGGACTTTCTGGTTAACAAATCACAATTGTGTGATTTTTTTCAGGTGGCCTTCTGATAGCTTCTGCTCATTTTGGTGCATACGTATATGGGACAGATATAGACTACAATACTGTTCATGGCTTGGGTGAGTAGTGGTTCTAGACAGTGTTATAGTCTTTCCTCTATAACAAATGAGCAAATGAGTCTTTGCTCTTGTACCAAATGTGCCTTTAAAATACTTAAATAGTTATGTATGGCGTTATACATCTGTTTTTAATGTTAAACTATAGAGTTGTGATATAATACAGTTTTAGTTATTTTTACAACAATAAGACTTTTCATTGGGTATCTGCTTTTCATGAAGTTATCCAGTGAGCAAAATGACCTCCCAGGGGAACCAAAGATGAATAACCAAAAGCCCTTCTCTCAGAGCTATTTTTGGTCTTAGATTTTTAAAAAGTAGGCAATCAGTAAAGTTGTAAAACTTTATGGCTGGGAAAGAAGTAGGAGAGGGACTAACTAAGCCTTTTGTAATTAGTGTATTCACCTTAGTAAAACATAGTTTCTGCTTAAAAATTATCACCGTTCTTTTGTTTAGCAGTCATTTGTTATGTGTATACTTGATTAATTACTGTAGTCCTTGAGTACCATATATGTTTTTGATTTCATAATTAACCAAAACATCTTCAAAGCAGTTAAGGTGACAGTAACTAAAGATTCTGCATTAGACTGAGAGTAACTTGAAGTAAGCATCGGGTTACTTTTGAGGCAGTTTTGGAAAACACTTTTAAAATCTAGAAGCTACGCTAATGAAGTGTGATTGCATGAAATTGAATCAATCTAAAAGTATTTTTTTATAGCTGAATAGTGTTAAAAATGTAAAGTTTCTTTGATTTTGAAATTGTATTTATGGTATTGTTTTATCGTTGTAGCTAGAATCAGCCTGTAAAACATGCTTTTTATTTTTCTCACCCAGTGTAAGTTACTATATAGGTGAGAATTTATTAGACTTTCTTTTCTTGAAGTAATTTGATATATTGTATTTGATGAACTGCCTTTTTTTCTACTTTGACTGTAAGGAATAGTACTTTAGTACTTTAGTACTATAAGGAGAATGAATAACATTTTATAAAGTTTACCTAAATGGGCTAACTAGAAAAAGATAGTCTTTGTTTGCAGTATTTTAGCATAGACAGAGTGCTAAGAAGAATTATTCCTGTTTGCTTTTAGTAGAAACAGTCTGTTTGCTTTAAGGATATTGTCCTATGTGCTTCATTTTAATTTTTGTTTATTAGAGTTATGTGTAAAAGTTACGTGCTAACCTCTCAGTCTGCTTGGGTAGAATTCTGATTGAGGTAGAATTTCCTCAGAGCTTATCCAAGGTGCTGTTAGATTTGCCCTCTGTTTCCTGTGCTTCTCATCTCTTACTATACTCTCAAATACTTCCAAATTTCCTCTATTTTAAAAATGCAAAACTTTTTCTATCAACCCTGTAGAGGCCCTCCTAGCTACTACTTTATTTTCCTCTTCTGTTTGCCAAAGTGCTTCTTAAAAAGACTAGCATTTACTTGCTATTTCCTCTTTTTCATCTCTTAACTGTCTTCTGCCTGTTCTTTTCCAGCTTCCATGCTTACTGAATACTCAGGCCACAGGTCTACAGTAATCGGCAGTGTAGACCTTCATAATGCCTCCTTTGGTTTCCTAGACAGTGACTTCATCTGGTGGTACTTTGATTTCTTTGTCTGTTTCTTTCTCAGTTTCCTGAAGGCCCTGTGGTTATCTTCAGTGTCTGTTTACATGTTGCTTTTTTCCAGGCATCTTTGTTAGCCCCAACTATCACATTACATACTGTGCAGAGTCATGTCATTCATCTTTTAATTTTTAGGTTTCGTTTTTAATGTGAAGTAGATCATAATGCAGAGGAGTTTATGAAAATAGAGAAATTATAGAACAAATAATTGCCACTTACATTAGTAAAAAATATCATTCATTCTTACACATTTAGCTTAAGTTTATTTACTGATATCTCCCAGTGTGTATATATATTCTGGCCTCTAACTCCCTGCTAAATATCTCTTTCTGAATCTTCCATAGGTACCTCAAGGTATATCGAGATTGATGTATTGCAGATGAATTTCATCTCTTTTCCTAGGCTTGTTTTTCTTCTTGGTTTCTCAGATCTTAACTGACAATGTCATCATCTACTCATGTCTCCTAAACTGAAACTTCTGAACTTCCCTTGAGCCGCCACTTTAACTTTTCATATCTCGTGTCTCCCTTTTACTTTCTCTCTCCATGGTCACTGCTTCTGCATTTCCAAGGTTAGCTCTCTTCATTTCTGCTCCATTTATCTCATTCATCAGTATTTCTTCATTGCAAGTTAAAGTAAAAATAATTGTTCATTTGTGTAAATACAGTTAAAATTTTATAAACAAAAGCAGGTTCTTTTTGAGTTAATGTAGGTTTGGGTGAGCTAAACATTGCTTTTAGCTAAATGACAAAGAGTTGAGAATGTTGTTTGTTAGTTCTGTCTTCCTTTTTCTTTCCCTTTAGGAAAGGCTAGTAGGAAAAACCAGAAATGGAGAGGACCGGATGAAAACATTAGGGCAAATCTTCGTCAGTATGGTTTAGAGAAGTATTACCTTGATGTCCTGGTTTCAGATGCATCTAAACCTTCCTGGAGGAAGGGCACATATTTTGATGCAATCATCACTGATCGTAAGTATGTTTTTATACAAAAGCAGGAGTAGGATTGGAGAAGGCAATGGCACCCCGCTCCAGTACCCTTGCCTGGAAAATCCCATGGATGGAGGAGCCTGGTGGACTGCCGTCTATGGGGTCACACAGAGATGGTTGCGACTGAAGCGACTTAGCAGCAGCAGTGGGAGTAGGATTGGGTTCCTAAGGTCATTTACATTTAATGTACAAAATGTATCAGTACAACAAAAAAGAGCCACCTTGTACTAGCATTACCCCCACTCCTGACTTCTCCACATTGTGAGAAGGAAGAAATTATGCATGTAGGGCAGGACACCAACTTCACTACATGGTTTTGTTTTTCTAAACGATGTATATTAACTTGTTACCCCTTTTTTCTCTTCAGCTTATTTTCAAGACATAAATTTGTTTTTATATTTGTTTTATGTTTACCTGTAGTTGGTTATTAGCATACCAGCTAGAGCCAAAATGTCATTTGCAATTATGGGATCAGATTTTGAAGAAGAAAGTTTTACGTATTTCAGATTTTCTGTGTCTAACCTTTTGTTTGTTGTTGTTGTTTTTATGCCCATTCTAACTGGCATCTTCTTCCTAGAGTTATAAGAACTTTGGAGTTCTGTGAACCCCTGGGATTGTGAACCCGCTGAGCTTCAGGAATGTGCATGGAACTTGTTTCCTCTTGCCTCCTGAGTTCTTGGGCTTTTCAGGCATCCTGTCTAAGAACAGATCTGCCTTTTCTGTAGTCTTTGACTGTAAATCTGTACGTAGTGGCAAGCTGTATCTCAGCCCTTCCATCTCAGACCTCTTCAGTTCTTTGGTAACTTGCTGCTGCTGCTGCTGCTGCTGCTAAGTCGCTTCAGTCGTGTCCGACTCTGTGCGACCCCACAGACAGCAGCCCATCGGGCTCCGCCATCCCTGGGATTCTCCAGGCAAGAACACTGGAGTGGGTTGCCATTTCCTTCTCCATTTGGTAACTTAGGTGGTTTCAAATATAACAAAAGGAAAATTATTAAGGCCTCACAATGATAATTCAGTTGGTAAAGAATCGCCTGCAATGCAGGAGACCCTGGTTTGATTTCTGGGTTGGGAAGATCCCCTGGAGAAGGGACAGGCTACTCAGTCCAGTATTCTTGGGCTTCCCTTATGGCTCAGCTGGTAAAGAATCTGCCCACAATGCAGGAGACCTGGGTTTGATCCCTGGGTTGGGAAGATCCCCTGGACAAGGGAAAGGCTACCCCCTCCAGTATTCTGGCCTGGAGAATTCCATGGACTACAGTCTATGAGGACTCAAAGAGTTGGATACGTTGTAAAGTTTCACTTTACAATGTCTATGAATATACTCATGGAAATTGGAGGGCTTTTTATTTATAACCTGCTGTATTACTTGCTCTCACTCTACATGTATTTGTAAAAATATGTAATTTTGTTCCTGATCAGTTGAGAGTAAGTTGTGTCCATCTTGGCCCTTTACCTTCCTACACTCCAGTGTGTATTTCCTAAGAATAGGGATAGGCTCTCAGATAGCCAGAGAGCGTGCATGCTCAGTCCTGTCCAACCCTTTGCAATGCCATGGGCTGCAGCTGCCATGCTTCTCTGTCCGTGGGATTACCCTAGCGAGAATAACTGGCGCAGGTTGCCATTTCCTCCTCTAGAGGACCTTCTCAACCCACAGATCAAACCTGTGCTCCTGCATTGGCAGGCAGACTTTACCGCTGAGCCTGGGAAGCCCTAGATAGCCAGAGTACAGTTACCAGTTTCAGTGAGTCAGTGCAGTACTTTAATCTGTAGTTTCTCACCCAGTTTTGTCAGTTGACCCAGTAGTACTCCTTTGTAGCATGTTTTTCCCTGAAGTACAGTATCCAGGCTAATGTCAGGCATTGCTTTGAGTAATCATATCTTTAGAGCCTCCTGTAATTTGTAGCATTTCCACAGCGTTCCTCTGTCTTTCATGACATTGACATTTTGAAGAACACAGTCACCTGCCTGCCTGCCCTCCCAGCGTTAACGAGAATGTCCCTCTCGTTTGCGTTCTCGGCTGGGATATTGCACAGGTGCTGTGTCCTCAGAATGTCACATCTGGAGGCACGTAGTGTCCATCTGCTTGGCAGTGGTGATGGGGTGACTTTTGACTGTCCCTGTTCCGTGTGCTTTCTGTCTAGCTCCATATGGTATTAGAGAATCTACAAGAAGAACAGGTTCACAGAAGGAAATACCAAAGGGAATAGAAAAATGGTAAGTGAATATTAAATATGATATATTACTACCTTGGGAAGTGAAAGGTCAGGGCGAGGTCAGGATGAAAGGTCAGGGCGAGGTCAGGATGAGAGGTCAGGGCAAGGTCAGGTGTGCTGAGGCATGTCAGGACATGTCTCGGCAGAGGGCGCTGCAGACAAGCCCCGGAGATGGGCCGACAACCAAGCCGACCAATCAGGAGCCGACACGAAGCCCTCACCGTCCAATCAGGAGCTGACACGGAGCCCTTGGACACCAATCACCGCTGAGCCCGCATTTTCTTCCTTATATGGGAGCCCCAGCCCGGACTATAAAACCCTTCCCCACCCTCGCAGACTCCGCAGACTCCTCTACCCCCGCAGACTCCCTCAACCCTGCAGACTCCCAATAAAAGGCCCTGATCAACGGTCCATAGGGGAGGCTCCTCCTTCCCAGCAGCGTTTGGAAGAAGCATATTGCTTCTTTTTAATTAACTGAGTTTAATAGTGTTACTTTTTCACTGGTTAAGTTTTTCACTGATTCTGAAATTTTGTTTTGTCTAGTCCAGAAAGCCACGTTCCTGTTTCCTTGAGTTATCATCTGAGTGATATGTTTTTTGACCTGTTAAACTTCTCAGCAGAGACCCTCGTATTAGGTGGAAGACTTGTCTATTGGTTACCAGTATACACACCAGAGTATGTAATAATAATAATTTTACTTTTAATTTCATTTTTATTATGGTGTTTGTGTATCTAACATGCTTTTTTTCTGTCTCTAATCATATTCAGAGTGAGTATCTTCGTGTTTAATGTGTACATGTGTACAATAGCCTTTATTTACCAACACGTTGTATAAAACAGGCCCCTTTCTCTTATTGATTGAATCGCTTTAAACTTTTTATTTTACATCAGGGGTTGGCAAATTACAATCTGTGAGCCTGATACAGTCTTTAGCCTTTTTTCTTTTTTTTTTGGTAAAGCAGTTAAGACTGGTTTTTATCTTTTTAAAGGGCTGTTAGAAAGGAAAAAGGCAACGAAAAAGAATATGTGTCAGAAGCACACGTGGTCCATAAGGCTAAAATATTTACTGTCTGACCTGTAAGTGCAAAGGTTTGCCCTGTTGTTGATCACTGTTAGTTCAGGTTCTATGTGTCAGCTGCTCATCAGCTCTTTTGCCAGGCCACAAACCTAGGTAATTTTTAACAACTTGGCTGAGTGAGTCATCTGTTTACTGTTAGCCTTAATATATGTTGCTCTCGTGATTGTCTTAAAAAACTAAGACCAAAAGAAGAGCTATGCATATATTTAAAGCCCTGATTCTGTTCAGCATTAGTGGTTTGAGTTTTATTATTCAGTAATTATTAATTTTAAACAGAGCTATATACATCAACAATGAAAGACATGATGTGTTGAACAAAATAGACTTTAGAGTTGAAAAGCAGTATCAAGCTCAAAATTTGGCTATTCAATCTGCTATAGAAATCTTAAAAATTATTTTAATTTCTATATTTACTGTATATGGTTAAACAAAGAGCATTTTAGAACAGTTTTATCTTGTTTGTGTTTTTGTAATGGTGGATGGTCTTCCAGCAGTTGGAAGCTATGCTTTTTTGTTTTTTTAATAAATGTCACGTTGGGAGCTACCATGCGCTAACTTTAGTCTTGCATTTTGTTTATTGGCTAATAAAACTGTGCACATTTATATCTGAACCCCTTAACACTGGGCTTATGTTCTGTTAAATTAATCGTTTCTTAATTTTAGAAGTGTGAGGAGTTAATTCTAAGGAATGAAATGACTTGTCTAAAGTTTAAAGCTGACTAGTTCATTGGTTTCATTATTCCTTGTGCTGTGTTTACTTAATTCAGCATCCTGCCAAGATCTCAGGTACCTGGTATATGAAGTGATAGATGAGGCTTTATTAATATTTTCAGAAAATAGCATATTTGCTTATTTCTATGCGAAAGTGGTTTCTGTCTTAGACAGGCTAAATTCCAGCGGTAAGCTTCCTTGTGTCTTGTTTTAATTCAAGTTTCAGGACTGAATTTTTTAAAAACTTATTTTGAAATTTAAAGTTTACAGAAAAGTTTCAAATACAGTACAAAAAGCTCGAAGTTCTCCCCTCATCCAAATTTTCCAGCTGTTCAGATACACCTCCTCCACCCTTGTTTTCTCACACATTACATTTATGCCCACTGTCATTAATCTTTTTCAGAACTATTTAAGAAGTTGCAGATATGATGTCCCATCACCCCTACATATTTCATTACATTTCTCAGTAAGAGCATTCTTGTCAAATCACCATCAAGCCCCAAAGTCTGGAAACACCATTGATAGTGCTTCTGCCCGATCCTGGACCCCTTCAGATTTTACTGATTGTAGTCTCTCCAGGAAAATGTACTGCCCTGATCCATCATGTCATTCTTCTCCAGTCTGGAATACTTCCTCAGTCTTTTCCTTATCTTTTGTGTCCTTAAGAGTTGTACAGTACATGGCTTATATTCTGAAGGTTGACCCTTAACCAGGTCCATCTGTTGTTTCTTCCGTGACCAGGCTCTGGTAATGCTCTTGGTAGGAATACCACAAAAGTGATACTATGTTCTTAGTGTATTGCATTATGGGGCACACAGAGCAGCCCCTCCTGGAGATCTTAAACTTAATCATCTGGTCATGTTCTGTCAAGTGGAGAAACTATCATTTCTGATAAAGAAATATCAGAACTCTGATAGAGTGATTTATCATTTTCTTTTCAGTTAGTATGTTCCAGGGGACGGAAACCCAGGACACACCAATGTCCTGTTTTATTGTTGACGACCACCATAATGATGAGTTTGCTGTTCCATCATTCCTTCTGCGTTTGTAAGCTGGCTTTCTGTAAGGATTAGTTTCCCCTTCCCTCCCATGAATTTGTTGATTTATATTGGTATGGAGTCAGAGATTCCAATATTATTCATTGGGTTATAATTTAATTCTGTCATGATTTTGTTACTCAGATTGTCCTAGATTTGAAATAGGAGAGTCCCTTTGAGGTAGCTGCTCTGTCCTTTTGAAGTATCCTAATTAGTTTTCGTGTTTCTTATTTTCTGGCATTTTTTTTTCTTTCTACTATTTTGTAGTTTATTATTTAATTCTAATTGAAATTAAATGTGGTTATGAGTATGTTCTATAATTCTTTTGTTGTTGTTATGAAAAGTCAAATTGGAGGCACTTTCAACTATTTTACTATTTCTGAAGATCTTTAAAAAAATGTCTAGGATGTTTCTTCAGTGACTTCTCTTTTAATAGTTTTTTGACAACAGGAAATTTCCAAGTCCTTATAACCAAAGGGATTTTTTAGAAGTAAAAAAGGAGGCAGGTTTTTATTTACTTATTTATTTTTTTAGCTTTAGATGTTTTATCAAAGGGCAAGTTTCATCCAGGCTAGGACACAAATAGGAAGACTTCTGTGGCGTTTACTTCCCTGACTTACTTGTCTGAGAGTTATTTTCAGATCTTCTGATGTTCATTAGTAGACTTCCAGTGTGTCTTCTCCTCCCCTTAACCCAAAGTAATCTTATTAATGAACTTAATTTGTCATGAATTTATTTTAGGGAATGAACTGTTTTCACCTTTGCAGCAAACATAACCCCAAATCTTTACTGTTTCTATTAGATGAACTTAAAACTAAAGTCATCTGTGAAAGTTTGAAATATTGTTCTTGCTTTTGAATTAAACAATGTAGAATTAGTTTCAGTTCAGTTCAGTCACTCAGTCGTGTCCAACTCTTTGCGACCCCATGAATCGCAGCATGCCAGGCCTCCCTGTCCATCACCAACTCCCGGAGTTCAGTCAAACTCACGTCCATCGAGTCAGTGATGCCATCCAGCCATCTCATCCTCTGTCGTCCCCTTCTCCTCCTGCCCCCAATCTCTCCCGGCATCAGAGTCTTTTCCAGTGAGTCAACTCTTCATATGAGGTGGCCAAAGTACTGGAGCTTCAGCTTTAGCATCATTCCTTCCAAAGAAATCCCAGGGTTGATCTCCTTCAGAATGGACTGGTTGGATCTCCTTGCAGTCCAAGGGACTCAAGAGCCTTCTCCAACACCACAGTTCAAAAGCATCAATTTTTTGGCGCTCAGCCTTCTTCACAGTCCAACTCACATCCATACATGACCACTGGAAAAATCATAGCCTTGACTAGACGGACCTTAGCCGGCAAAGTAATGTCTCTGCTTTTGAATATGCTATCTAGGTTGGTCGTAACTTTCCTTCCAAGGAGTAAGCATCTTTTAATTTCATGGCTGCAGTCACCATCTGCAGTGATTTTGGAGCCCCCAGAAATAAAGTCTGACACTGTTTCCACTGTTTCCCCATCTATTTCCCATGAAGTGATGGGACCAGATGCCATATCTTCATTTTCTGAATGTTGAGCTTTAGGCCTACTTTTTCACTCTCCTCTTTCACTTTCATCAAGAGGCTTTTGAGTTCCTCTTCACTTTCTGCCATAAGGGTGGTGTCATCTGCATATCTGAGGTTATTGATATTTCTCCCGGTAATCTTGATTGCAACTTATACTTCTTCCAGCCCGGCGTTTCTCATGATGTACTCTGTATAGAAGTTAAATAAGCAGGGTGACAATATACAGCCTTGGCATACTCCTTTTTCTATTTGGAACCAGTCTGTTGTTCCATGTCCAGTTCTAACTTGCTTCCTGACCTGCATATAGGTTTCTCAAGAGGCAGGTCAGGTGGTCTGGTATTCCCATCTCTTTCAGAATTTTCCACAGTTTATTGTGATCCACACAGTCAAAGGCTTTGGCATAGTCAATAAAGCAGAAATAGATGTTTTTCTGGAACTCTCTTGCTTAGTTTGGTTATGTTGTATTGCGGATATAGCTTTTTATTAGCCTGGGAATAAAGAATTCATTTTAAAACTGTGCCTTGGCACAGCTTAATTGGAAAACTTTTGTATTTTTGGTATAGTAATATTGACTTTTAGTCCTGCTGTTGAATTCATTTACTCAACCAAATCCTGTTAATACAATTGAAGTTTAAAAATAAGAATTGCACATTATAATCAAGTTAAGGTATTATTCATTAAACCCAGGACATTTTGAAAGTTGTAAAGCATAATAAAAACATCAAAGCTTAGTTATTTGTGAAGAATTATCAAAACTGATGATTGAAAAAGGATTTTTTCACTGTTGAACAGTTTAAATTGTGAAGAAACTACTGCTCAACAAATTCTGCTTCCTCTAGACCAGATTCTTCCTGCTTTAGTATATTGGGTTTGGGGCCTGCATCAAGACACTCTGTACTCTTTTTATCCTTTTACCTTTTTTATTTTGTCCCCTTGCCTTGATATACTCCTTCTTCTTTCCTCAGCTGTAAAATTCTGGTAATCTAAGGCCAGGCTTAATTGTCACGACCTCTGACACTTTCCCAACCCTTCTCAGCAGAATGCATCAGTCTAGCATCTGTGCTTTTCTAGTAGTTTACTCTTATTACTCATAGAAACTTAACCACATAAAATTACTGTTGGCTCTTGGTATATGTGAGTTTATTCACAATTTCAACTCTTTGCAAATGACCCTGAAGATCTGTGTAACATTCATTTGGTCAGGGCATACATTCAACTTTTGTGTTTGATGTTATAGGAGTTCCTAAGCTGTTGAGTGACTGTAGCTTCTTGCCCGGGTTCCACATATCCATATGAAATGATTAGGAACTGTATTTCTTTGTGAAAGATGTCCTTTCATAGAAATCCAACTGCTAAGCTTGTGAAAAAATGATGACAAAGTGAAGAAGTCTGATAAAGGACTCCAAAGTAGGATTTGGGGGTAAATTTTAATTGTGATAGAATGAATTTTGTGCTGGCTCAGAGCAGTGAACAGAACATATTTTTCATTTTTCATCTGGGAAACAGAAAAAAAATGATTCTTTAAATTGTTTTCAGTAAGTGCTCCAATCAGCACTGTGTCTCAAATGGGAAGTGCAACTCTAATGACATTTGGAAATAGTCTGAGGTGTGAAGATTCACAGGAAGATAAATGACTGTCAGAACTGACTGATGGAAAAGCTATGTATAAATACAGGGTTTTTTCCCCTTTTTTCTAAAAAAAGTTGAAATTTAATTTGTATACCATGAAAATCGCAATTTTATTTTATTTTTAAATAAGATTGAGTTTGTTGTAATATTGTTTCTGTTTCATATTTTGCTTTTTTCGGCCACAAGGCATGTGGAATCAGAGTTCCCCCAACCAGGTATCGAACCCACACCCCTAACATTGGGAAACAAAGTCTTAAGCACTGGACTGCCAAGGTGTGCAACCCCACAGTTTTTAGCATAGCCACAAGGTTATTTACCCATGCTGCTAAGTCACTTCAGTTGTGTCCGACTCAGCGTGACCTCATAGACGGCAGCCCACCAGGCTCCGCCATCCCTGGGATTCTCCAGGCAAGAACACTGGAGTGGGTTGCCATTTCCTTCTTCAGTGCGTGAAAGTGAAAAGTGAAAGTGAAGTCGCTCAGTTGTGTCTGACTTCTTGCGACCCCGTGGACTGCAGCCTACCAGCCTCTTCCCTCCATGGGATTCTCCAGGTCTAACTCCACAACATTTTTATCACCCCCTAAAGAAATCTCATTCATGCAAACAATCTCTCTTGCTGTTTTCCCTGCCAACCACTTATCTGTCTCTGTGGATTTATCTATTCTAGCTGACTATTAACTATTTAGATTTTTAGTTGCTTATATCATAGAGGGATGGTAGTAAAAACAGAATTAAAATACCATTCCCTCATCATAATCTGGGCATAGTACAGATTTATAGCTCCTACTTAACAGATTGCAAACAATCCATTGGTATGAAATATAGTAATAAATATATAGTAGATGATTTTAAATGCTTTTTAATTTTTTTAGTATATTTTGGAAGTACATGATTAAATTGATTGGCTCATTCAAGAGTAGTAAGTTAAAAACAAGTTTGTTAATGATAACCTAAATGATGTCCTTTCATGCTCAAACTCAAAGATCAAGTCAAAAAATAATCTATAACATGTAAATATGTTTTTCTGCTGTTAAGCCAAATGCCAATGGCTTAGTTTTACCAGTTTAATATTATTCATGTCATAAATAATTGTATTGGTTTTGTTCTTTGATTTATACATTTATCTTGGGTTTTATAATTATACAGATTATATAAGCATGAGGAGTTTATATTTGTATACATTTAAGTAGCATTTTAACAATAATACTTTATCACTTTGCTGGAAAATAAGATTCTTTTCTTTAAAAAAGTATACATTACTAGATTTGACAGTTTCAGACATCTAGAAACCCTGCTGCTTGCAAACCTAAGGTCAGAACTGTATTTTCTTTCTGTTATCATTATTTTAGTCTGTCAACTATGATATAGAATGTATTCTTCCGTATCATAAATGGTTTATATGAAGTCTACAAATTTGACATCAACTGATGTTATAAGAGCACATTTCTTATTATGTAGTTAGCATTAGAGAATTGTGGGTGAGATGAAGTCCAAAATGGTCATTACTTGTTGGAAAGCCCTGAGGAAGGAGTCAGAGAATGACTTCAAGAGAATTCCTTCCACTGATAATGAAGTGAGGTGCATTATGAATGTCGTTTGGTAAGTGGGTGGTGAAGGTTCTGAGCAAGTGGTCAAGGTAGTGAGGGAGAGCTTGTTGAAGGTCACAGGGACCTAGATAAATCAGTTAGAGGGGGTGGGGGAGACAGTGTTGATGTATTAGAATGGGCTAACCAAGATGGTGATCCTTTACAGGAAGTGCTGATCAGCTCCTTCCCCACCTTGGATCAGAGCTTTAAAATTTCCCATATAAGAAATGTTTGCAGAAACTATGTATCTAGAAAGGTATGAAGATTTGCAAAGAAGAAAAAAACACAAAAACTGGCAATCCCTGTGTTCTTAAAGGTGCCCGTACCTAGGGAGCCCTCTCTTCTACTGTTCTTCTGAATTCTGCTCCATAACTACTTCCCCCACATTTGTTACCTGCTTCTTCTACCAAGATTAATGCCAAAAGCCTATCGGATGTCAGGTTCTGAACTCCTGCAGCTGGACCGCTGTGCTCTCTCGGTGTCATCATCTTCATTCACTGAGTTCAGTACACGTGCTGCACAGCAGCGGGTACCACCACTCTTTATCATGACTCTGGTTTTATTTCATGGCAGAGGATTGATGTTTTCTGTAGTGTTCTAGCGGTAGTTTATCTCAATTATCTTTACATAACAAAGTTGTTAGAGGTCTCAAGATGTCATTACAATTTAGCATGGACATTTCATTTTAAAGGGGAAAATATATAGTGTAGTGGACTTTATACGTGGGGAATTTATAAAAATCCGTAGCTGAATCAGTCCGTCAGGAATATCAGAGAGTTGTTGTGGTCTGTATTTGTCTTTTTGTGCTCTTGCGGGATCCTTAAGGGTCGAATTGTCATTTTGTATTTTTGTGGTTTAAGACGTATCCGTATTCTCTCACATTATATAGGTAAAAAAATTAAACTGCTGCTTGTTAAAAATGCAGATGGTTTATGGATTATGTGGACAGTTAGCATATGTGAAATAAAATGGTGCAGCCTGTAGGGGGAGGAGGTCCCATTCCACACTGGATCAATCCCCTTGATGATCCTGTGCAGGATGCACCTGTGAGTGTTCATAACAGTGAGCTCTTCTTTCTTCAGATACACTGAGGAGATGGTGCCCTGGCACCCCTGCCTGAAGCTCATCAGCAACTGCGAGCAGAAGCTTTCCAGTCACACATCAAGGCGCTTGATAACAATGGAAAAGGTGAAGGAATTTGAGGTAAATTATCCAAGTTGTTTTTTTTTTTTTCTCAGATAAATTCTGAAAGAATTAAACGTAGATTTTCCTAATTTCCTCAAATGAAGTTTAGTTAATGTTAGTCCTTGATTTTTTTTAAGTTTTTAATGAATTCAGGAGGAGGCAAAAGTTGAACAGGTTTGTGGCATTTGGTGGGGTAGGAATAGAATATAGAAACTGAAGAATAGAAAGAATGGTTGACCTTTATTTTTCAGGCTATGTTTGTTATCCTTGGGCTAACTTAGTTATAGAACAGAGCACTGTTAATTAAACAACCAAGGTGTAATTAGCAATGTACTAGTTACCCTTTTTCTTCAAAAGCAGAACCTGCTTGACTGCACACTTTACTGGAGAACATGTCACTTTATATAAAGGAGAAAGACCCATCTGTTAGGGTCCAACATGCGTTACCTCTGTTTCGTTCTTTCTCTCCCACACACAATTCATTTTTCAGGTTGAAAAGAACAAAACATCTGTTATTTCATACCAAGATCAGAATTGATATGAATAATGCCTCCTCATGGAGCTTAATTAAATCTGCAGAATTCATCTTGATCTGTACAGATCTTGATTAACAACCAAAGCACTTCCACATTCACTAGAACTTGGGTAAGCCCCATGAATGCTTTGGATCTGGAGGGCAAGCAGAAAAGAATAGTGTTACTGCCTGAGGATTTTGTCTTACTCATCCTTACCTCTGCATTTCATTTTTTTCATGGGCTTCACAGCTTATGGATTCTTTCACAATAATAAAAAATAATATTTGTACAGTGCCGTTTGCATATGTTGTTCTACATATTTCTTGTGGGTTTTTTTCCTTTTAAGTTCTATTTCCTATCTGTCACTAATATAGGCCCTTGTTACCATATACCTGGTTTATGCTGATAAGCTCCTAAATTACGTCTCCTACTTTTCACACCTCTAGCTCTTATGTAGTAAATGTGTGTGGTTGCTAAGACTCTTCAGTTGTGTCCAACTCTGTCCGACCCCATGGACTGTAGCCCACTAGGCCTTTTCTGTCCATGAGATTCTCCAGGCAAGAATACTAGAGTGGGTTGCCATGCCCTCCTCCAGGGGGATCTTCCCAACCCAAGGATCGAACCTGCATCTCTTAAATCTCCTGTGTTGACAGGCAGCTTCGTTACCACCAGCGCCACTTGTGAAGCCCTATATGTTAAATAAATCTTCCTAAAACACTGCATTTGTTAGGTCACTTCTTTCTGCAAGAATTTTAGTTGACTCATTTTTATTACAGAGTAAGGTTCAGAATCTTCAGTATGACATTTTTCTTAATAATTAGGCTTTAGTATCAGGGCATTTCAGAAAGCTAAGCTGTGTGTATATGTGCACATATATATGTGTGTATCAGTTCAGTTCAGTTGCTCAGTCGAATCCAACTCCTTGCAACCCCATGGACTGCAGCACACCAGGCCTCCCTGTCCACCACCAACTCCCGGAGTTTACTCAAACTCATATCCATTGAATCAGTGATGCCATCCAACCATCTCATCCTCTGTTATCCCCTTCTCCTCCTGCCCCCAATCGCTCCCAGCATCAGGGTCTTTTCAAATGAGTTAGCTTTTCACATCAGGTGGCCAAAGTGTTGGAGTGTCAGCTTCAGCATCAGTCCTTCCAATCAATATTCAGGACTGATTTCCTTTAGGATGGACTGGTTGGATCTCCTTGGAGTCCAAGGGACTCTTCAAGAGTCTTCTCCAACACCACAGTTCAAAAGCATCAGTTCTTCGGCGCTCAGCTTTCTTTATAGTCCAACTCTCACATCTATACGTGACTACTGGAAAACCATAGCTTTGACTAGACTAGACATAACTTTGCTGGCAAAGTAATATTTCAACTTTTTAACATGCTGTCTAGGTTGGTCATAACTTTTCTTCCAAGGAAAAAGCGTCCTTTTATTTCATGGCTGCGGTCACCATCTGCAGTGATTCTGGAGCCCCCCAAAATAAAGTCTGTCACTGTTTCCACTGTTTCCCCATCTATTTGCCATGAAGTGATGGGACCAGATGCCATGATCTTCATTTTCTGAATGTTGAGCTTTAAGCCAACTTTTTCACTCTCCTCTTTGACTTTTGTCAAGAGGCTCTTTAGTTCTTCTTTGCTTTGTGCCATAAGGGTGGTGTCATCTGCATTTCTGAGGTTATTGGTATTTCTCCTGGCATTCTTGATTCCAGTTTGTGCTTCATCCAGCCCAGCGTTTCTCATGATGTTCTCTGCATATAAGTTAAATAAGGGTGACAATATACAGCCTTGACATATCCTTTCCCAATTTGGAACTGGTCTGTTCCATGTCCAGTTCTAACTGTTGCTTCCTGACCTGCATATAGGTTTCTCAAGAGGCAGGTCAGGTGGTCTGCTATTCCCGTCTCTTTCAGAATTTCCCAGAGCTTGTTGTGATCCACATAGTCAAAGGCTTTGGCATAGTCAATAAAGAAGAAATAGATGTTTTTCTGGAACTCTCTTGCTTTTTCAGTGATCCAGCAGATGTTGGCAATTTGCTCTCTGGTTCCTCTGCCTTTTCTAAATACAGCTTGAACATCTGGAAGTTCACAGTTCACATACTGCTGAAGCCTAACTTGGAGAATTTTGAGCATTACTTTACCAGAGTGTGAGATGAGTGCAATTGTGTGGTAGTTTGAGCATTCTTTGGCATTGCCTTTCTTTGGGATTGGAATGAAAACTGACCTTTTCCAGTCCTATGGCCACTGCTGAGTTTTCCAAAATTGTTGGCATATTGAGTGCAGCACTTTCACAGCATCATCTTTTAGGATTTGAAATAGCTCAACTGGAATTCCATCACCTCCACTAGCTTTGTTTGTAGTGATGCTTCCTAAGGCCCATTTGACTTTGCATTCTAGGATGTCTGGCTCTAGGTGGGTGATCACACCAACGTGATTATCTGTGTCATGAAGATCTTTTTTGTACTGTTCTTCCGTGTATTCTTGCCACCTCTTCTTAATATCTTCTGTTTCTGTTAGGTCTGTGCCATTTCTGTCCTTTATTGTGCCCATCTTTGCACATATGTATTACATCTTTATCCATTCATCTATCAGTGATAGGTTACTTGTATATGTTGGCTGTTGTAAATAATACTGCCTTGAAAGTGGGGTTGTATATATCTTTTCAGGTTAGTGTTTTGAGTTTCTTAAGATAAATTCCTAGAAGTGGAATTGCTGGTTCATGTGGTAGTTCTGTTTGTAAGTTGCAGGATCTTCATACTGTTTTCCATTGGAGGAGGCAATGGCAACCCACTCCAGACCTCTTGTCTGGAGAATCCCATGGACAGAGGAGCCTGGTGGGCTGCAGTCCATGGGGTCGCTAGGAGTCGGACACGACTGAGCAACTTTACTTTGACTTTTCGCTTTCATGCATTGGGGAAGGAAATGGCAACCCAATCCAGCGTTCTTGCCTGGAGAATCCCAGGGACGGCGGAGCCTGTTGGGCTGCCATCTATGGGGTCGCACAGAGTCGGGACACGACTGAAGCAACGCAGCAGCAGCAGCAGCAGCCTGCTTTCCATAGTGGCTGCACAAATTTACCTTCCTTCCAGCAAAGCACACAGGTTCCCTTCCATTTGTATCCTCACCAACGCTTGTTATTTCCTTTGAAGAACGGCTATTCTAACAGGTGTGAGATGTTATCTGATTGTGGTTCTGATTTGCATTCCCTAATTAGTCATGTTAAGCATCTTTTCAGGTATCCATTACCTATGTGTTGTCTTTCAGCTCTTTGGGTTTTTGATTTTTTTTTTTGGCAATTCCATACAAATTTTAGAATTGTTCCATTTCTTTGAAAAGTACCATTAGAAATTTGATTGGGATTGCACTGAACCTGTAGTATGGACATTATAACAATATTAAAATTTCCAGTATGGAATGAGTATGGAATACTTTTCTATTTATTTGTGTTGTCTTTAGTTTCTTTCATCAGTGTCATAGTTTTCAGATTTTTACCTCCCTGGTTAAATTTATTCCTAGGTATTTTCTTCTTTTTGATGTAATTGTAAACGGGATTGTTATGTTTCTCATAGTTTGTTAGTATATAGAAATACAACTTATTTTTGTATATTGATTTTTGTATTTTGCAGCTTTACTGAATCTGAAACTTCACAGTTTATTGTCTCTAACAGTTTTTGGTGGAAGTCTTCAGGGTTTTCTATATGTATTATCACATCATCTACAAATGGTGACAGTTTTGCCTTTTCCTTTCCATTTTGGATGCCTTTTATTTCTTGTTCTTGCCTAATTGCTTTGGTTAGCACTTTCAATACTGTATAGAATAAAATTGTCAAGATTGGGCATCCTTGTCTTGATCTTAGAAGACAAGCTTTAAGCTTTTCATTCTTGAGTATAGGCTTATCATATGTGGCCTTTATTATGTTGAGGTATGTTCCCTGTATACCTGCTTTGTTGACAGTTTTTTTTTTTTTTATCGTGAGTGGATGTTGAATTTTGTCAGGTGCTTTTTCTGTATCTACTGAGATGATCATATGATTTTTATCCTCCTTTTGTTAAGGTGGTGTGTCATGTTGATTGATCTGTGAGGATTAACCTGTTGCAGCCCCAGAACTGTTGCCTGAATCCCACTTGATCATGGTATATGATTTTTTAAATGTATTGTTGAGTTTGGGTCAGTAATATTTTGTTAAGGAGTTGTGTATTCATCAAGGATATAGCCTGTAATTTCTTTTGTTGTGGTATCCTTGTCTGGTTTTGGGTATAGCTGGGCTTGTAGAATGAGCTTGGAATTGTTCCCTCATCTTCTGTATTTTGAATGGTTTGAAAAAGTTGGTATTAATTCTTCTTTGAATGCTTGGTAGAAATCACCGAATGAAGCTCTCTGGTCCTCTGCTTTTGTATGTTGAGAAGCTTTTGATTACTAGTGCAATCTCTATTGATTTCCCTGCTGGCTCAGATGGTAAAGAATCCTCCTGCAGTACAGAAGACCGGGGTTTGATCCCTGGGTAAGGAAGATCCCCTGGAGAAGGGGATGGCTGTGCTGTGCTATGCTTAGTTGCTCAGTTGTGTCCGACTCTTTGTGACCCCATGGACTGTAGCCAGCCAGGCTCCTCTGTCCATGGGGATTCTCCAGGCAAGAATGTTGGAGTGGGTTGCCATGCCCTCCTCCAGGGGAACTTCCCCACCCAGTGATCGAACCCGGCTCTCCCACTCTTTACTGTCTGAGCCACCAGGGAAGCCCAGGGAATGGCTCCCTAGTCCAGTGTTCTTGCCTGGAGGATTCCATAGACCGAGGAGCCCGGTGGCCTGCAGTTTATGGGGTTGCAGAGTCAGACACGACTGTGCGACTAGCACTTACCCTGTCACTTTTTCAGTCCTCTTAGTAATTGGTCTGTTCAGATTTTGTGTGTCCTCATGACTCAGTCTTAGAAGGCATTTCTAGGAACTTACTAGAATTCTTCAGAAGTCTTTCTAAGAATGTATCCCATTTCTTCTAGATTGTATAATTTGTTGGCATGTAACAGTGGTCTCTTGTCCTTGCTTTTTCCCCTGTGGTGTCAGGTTAAAGTCTCTTCTTTCAATTCTGATTTTACTTATTTGAGCCTTTTTTATTTTTAATGAGTGGCTAAAGGCTTACCAGTTTTTGTCTTTTCAAGGAACCGGCTCTTAGTGTCATTTACCTTTTCTATTATCCTTTTAGTCTCTATTTCATTTATTTCTGCTCTGACCTATATTGCCTTCTACTCTGGGCTTATTCCTCTTTTTCTAGTTTGTTGAGGTATAAAGTTAGGTTGTTTATTTAATGCTTATTTTAATATGTTTGAAAAATTAATATTGCCAATAGATTTTTCAGTTTTAAGTCTTGATATTAGAAAATACAGTGAATGACATCAGCAGTTGTTACTTTGTGGCCTCCATAAAAAGTGCACCATATGATGGTTATGAAGGCTTGAAGTGCTATTCTAAAGAGTTGGAAGGAGAGCAGTCTAGAGAAAAGGCTTAAGAATTAATGGAGCCACATGATAAGCCAGTCATTTCTGTTTTAATGACAGAATTAAAACCCATTGTGGACCATTTCACGCTTGCTTTCCTCCGAGTTTCATTTGTTTAAGAAAGTCTGGTATTTTTTTGATAGATTTATATTTCCCCAAGCAAATTTGATACGCAGAAGAGGAAATAGAGGATGATCTAAGGATGCTTCTGAGAATATTTCTGCTATCTAAAAACAAAGGCAGTTTCCTGAGATATTTTTAATATTTAATATTTTACTTTTGTCCTTTCAAATTAATTTATAAAGTAAGGAAATCCTGTTGCTCGAGTAATTTTTTGAAATGTCCTTCCCTTTATAAGATCAAATTTAATCAGTGAGTTTTAATTTGCATGGAGTTTATTATAACTGAAATTACTTTGTCATGTTGAATTAGTCATGTTTGGCTTTTAATTAATTGCTTCATTTCTACCTTCTGTTTGCATGGAGAGGAGTGTATATAATTGCAGCAAGATCCCAGTCCTTTATAATGAAAGTGATGACATAAAATTGTCAAACAGTTCTCATGTACATCTAACAAATTATTCTTGACCTTGTTCAGTGTTGTTGACTTTGGCAGTGGAAGACTATTAATTTTAGGTTTTTACACTTTTGTATACTGTCTCTTCATTTTTGATTTGTCACTTGTTAGGATTAACTTCAGTATAACTTTTGGCCCAGCTGATCTGTTGTTATAAAGTGTTCTCCCTCTCTCCCCTTTTAAAATGTAAACATAAGTCATATATGTAAAAAATATCTAAAGAGTATAGATAGTTCATAAAATTTTGTATCTTTATTGGCTATGGTTTTTAGACTTACTGAACATTGGTAGTAAGGAAGAAAATTCTTGCTGACTGTGTTAAAATATGAAAATGCATGCTAAGAAAAGCCAGTTTTTTGTTATTATTCCCTGTTGTTACAGTTTGAAAGCTGAATGAATGACAAATAGCCCTTTTATAAGGCTTTATTTTTTGCAGCAGTTTCACATCAATTTGACCTTATTATTGTTGCATATGGTTAGAGATGAGGAAGTGCCCAAGGCCTAGCCCAGTCTGCTTAAGTAGGAAGTAGCCAGTTTGAGAGCAAAACTCCTCCTTTGTACCTGAAATTCTATATCCTTTTTTCAACATCATGTTGCCTTTTTACCAAAACACAATCTTGCCTTTAGAATATGCCAAGATTAAAAGGCAGACATTCTTGAGTGGCATGTTACAAGTTTCTTTTCCCACTCCTCATGTGGCCGTGGTAGAATGTGACTTGTACGAGAACTAATTTTTCCTGCTGATACAACGTGTAGTCAGTGCGGCCATATATAGCTGTGGTCATAGTGGCTACTCGTATAAAATATTTTTCTCATATAAAATTCATAGGAGAAAAATGCTGATCTCTAGAGTTATCCAGAAGAATATGAGTACAGTAGTTTGTCTTCAGTGAAAATTACCCAAAATAATACTCGGTGTTCTATACCAGTGTACTTGAACAGACGAATGCGTGAGTACCCAAGACAGCCATTTTCAAGATCTCCTTGAAATTTTTTTTTTAAACATTCATACAACTCTTATATGCTGTAAAAGTACTTGGTTAAATATAAGAAAATTATCTTAAATTGCCGTCACACTAAATAGGCCATCATATGCCCTATTTCAGGGCAGGAGATGGCAACCCACTCCAGTACTCCTGCCTGGAAAATTCCATGGATGGAGGAGCATGGTAGGCTACAGTCCATCAGGTCACAAAGAGTCAGACACGACTGAGCAACTTCATTTTCTTTCTTTCTGTAGTTCCTTTTGGAGAAGGAAATGGCAAGCCACTCCAGTGTTCTTGCCTGGAGAATCCCATGGACAGAGGGGCCTTGTGGGCTACAGTCTATGGGGTTGCAGAGAGTTGGACATGACTAAGCAACTAACACGGAGAAGGCAATGGCACCCAACTCCAGCACTCTTGCCTGGAAAATCCCATGGGTGGAGGAGCCTGGTGGGCCACAGCGACTTCAGTTTCACTTTTCACTTTCATGCATTGGAGAAGGAAATGGCAACCCACTCCAGTGTTCTTGCCTGGAGAATCCCAGGAACGGGGGAGCCTGGTGGACTGCCGTCTGTGGGGTCACACGTCTGTGGGGTCGGACAGAGTCGGACATGACTGAAGCGACTTAGCAGCAGCAGCAGCAAACAACTAACACACATGCCCTATTTATTTGTGGCTTATTTACTTGACATCCTGCCTTACCCTGCTGGTGATTTGAAAACTACTGAAGTATGAGTAAATTAATTTTAGATATCACTGACATTAATTTAGACTAAAGTTATAGTGTGAGTCAGTTGTCTTTTTTTTTTTTTTTTTTTAGTAGCTAGGCAGTATAGTTCACATGACTTAAAACAGAGAATATTGGGAGGTCATAGTGGCAGGTGGTGAAAGTTAATATAATTTTTTATTTTGGACCAAATGAAAGAGTCCTGTAACATGAAGCCTATGAATGCTTCATTAATCATAATGGAAGGTGGCCAAAACCGAAAGACTTGACTGAAAGATTTTAAAGCTGTGGAGGGAGAAAACAGCCATTAACATACCACTAACAACAACAGTGGTTTTTTTTTTTTTTTTTTTTTTACAACAGTGTTTTAAATGAGGAAGCAAGAGAAGAGAAACTGAGGTCACTTGTTTGAGAAAATGACTTATGGATGGCTTGAAGTGGAAGAAATTTGGCTTCGTATAAGTAGTGGCCTTTTAGAATGATAGTAGTGTCGCTAATCATAAACTCTGGCGTTCTGCTAACTTCATGCCTGTGCCTGTTTCCATGATGCACTACCCTCTCCCAGGATCAGTGTTGTTGATTGTTTTTTCCTTAGGCAGCCATTTGAATTAAAGATTGTCTCTTCCTGTTGACCTTTCTTTCTGAAATATTTTGTTTTTTTGCCTATCCCTTGCCAGGGTGATTGGGTATTTTCCTTTCGATCAGAGAGGAAAGATTAAAAATTAGGTATGAAGTATTTCGATCCTAAGCCTAGTGGGAAATAGATGCTGCTTCGTTTATCAGTGACAAAAATAAGACAGAATGACACTAAGAACGTGGTAGTGGGATATGAACTCAGTCTGTGTCTTAGTACAATACAGTATTCATTAACATTAAAATGTGTGTGTGTGTGTGTGTGTGTGTGTAAGAGAGAGAGGTCAAGGAACAGAGATGGAGAGAGAATCTTCCAAATTATTTTGCAGTAGAAATCAAAAGGAAGCTATTTGCATTATTTTAAAATTATAGTTCAACTTGAGGTGTTTATAAAAGGCTTATAACCACAGATAGAAGACTGATGATGCTATATATCGTATTAATTCAGGTTTAAGGATCATGCCATCTACTTACCAAGTGAATTACTTTTGCTATTAATGGTAGTTTCCCTTGAATTTAAATTTGAGAGAGTCATCATTTGACTTTTTCTTTTATATTTCTGCAACTAAATGACTTCGCCAGACCGGATTTTCTGTTAAATTAATGCTATCACAATATTTTGAAATTACTGTTTCTGGTAAACCAGGTAAAAACAAAACTCTGTCCCCTACTTCCTCCAAGAAGGAATCATTTAAGATACCTGGGTCTTTCTACTTATGATGCTACTTGGATATAACTCTATTTGCAGGGAAAAGCAGTTCTCTGATGGCAGAGGGAGCATTCGTCTTCATGTTCCAGCTCTAGTGTTCATATTTTCAAACCATGACAGTAAAACTGTCTTTAATGTATTGCTCTTACAGAATCTTAGGCAGAGGTCATTTGCAAACTTTAAAGTGTGATCTGGGAGTCCAAGGCATGAATGGTTTAGGGAAATGAGAAGTGTATGTTCAGAGTCAGCGTAATCCTCTGGAGCTTTTTTTAAAAATAATTCTCAAATGACACATTTTCTGTTTTTTGTATTTTTATTTATCATATGGTTATTTAATTTATTATAATTGTAAATGACACATTTTCTGTTTTTTGTATTTTTGTTTATCATATGGTTGTTTAATTTAGAATTCTCTTCTTAGTATTTTTCAAATTCAAACACAGACTTGTCTTCTCACCGTATGACCCATCAAGAACCCAACCCTGAAACTTAATATGTAGTTTTTTGCCCCAATCCTAAGGGTACAGTTTAATGAATAATTATAAAGTAAACATTTCTGTAGTGACCACCAAGGTCAAAATTACGGAGTATTGGAGCATCCCACTTTTGTGGCTCTTTTTGGTCAAAAATACCTCCTCCCGCAGATATAAGCATTAATCTGACTCTTATGGTAATCACCTCCTTGCTTTCCTTTGTAATATTATCACTATCCAGTTCATTGCTAAGCAAAATAATTATTTGTTTCTGATCTTTATATATATAAATGCACATGTATTTTTATTAATTTTAATGCGTTGTGGTGGTTTTAAAAAGTCACCCAGGAGATGAAGTGTCTCCACATTAAACAGGAGAGTTTGTATATGCATGTCTGTGCAGGCTTTGGCCTATGGCTCATCCTTTGCTGCTTAGAGTAGGTAAGATTCTTCTTAACTGTAACTAGCCATTAGACAGAGTAACTAATAAGTTGTCATTACATTTTCATCCTGTGCGTTGGCCTGTATTTTAATGTTTGGGGTTAAGTTTTGAATTTTATGAAGTTATAGGTTTTAGTGGTGAGCATGTAGAATATACTCATAGTTCTATATCATCATGATAGCACAGATATCCATGATGTGTTTTTTTACAGTTAGAAGTTATGTGTTGAGTGCCAGATGTCAAAGTTCAGTAATTGAATGTCACTCATTTTCAGAACTCTAGCTATAAAGATTTTTTAATATATTAAAATATTTTACCAGATTTTAGGTAACTTAATGCCTTACAGAGTAATTTTTTTTTACAAGTATAGATTATATGTGAATACCTAATTTAGGGAGGAAGATTTCCAACCCTTACCTTGTTCTCATTAAGAGTAATGCTAGAAGTTTCCCATAATAGTATTGGATGCCAGACTTTTGACCTGCTTGTCCTTGGTTTGGAAATGGCCTAGTGCTGTTTATAGTTGTATAACTTTAGCACAAGTGGTTTCTATAGCTACTGTCCAGTACCAGATGTAGAACAGTGGGAAGCTTTGATAAGGGGAGCAAGGATTTTTAAACAAAAGCCGGACATGGGTAATTACCCTGAAGCTGAACTGAGATCCATTATATTCAGCACTATCATTTACTTTTCATTTCACTCTCTGCTAATTATAAGAAGGAAAATCTATTGACTCTTTTCCTCTTCCATCTCTTTGCCTTCTTCCTCTCACCTTATTAAAGAATGTATATTTTACCGTTAATCTGTTGCCTGAATCCAGAAGTTGGTCTTGACAAAATTAGGTGAGCATCACCGGTTTGGCTTTTATTACGATGACAGCATCATTGGTTTCCACTTATCATAGAATAAGTTTCATAAGCCATTTGTATCAAGTGTTTGCAGAGAAACTGCTATGTTATATAAACTGCTGCCACTTTGAGAATATAAATGACTTAAGGTTAATACTAGTGAGGTAGAAAAAATCATTATCTCATTATCAGGAATTGTCAGTTAAGTAAAAGGACAACTTAAACTTGACCTATAATTAAAATAGAAGGCATTTGGTTTTCTTCTAAATGGTTTTCAACTTCATCCCCAAAGTGATACCTTTCTAGGGGAAAGCTCTTGTTTTTAAACAGTAAATTAATTATAAATTGATGATTATCCTTAGGTATATTATTGGGGGATTCTTTAAAAGTCACTCTTTGGCAGAAAAGTGATGCTGTGAGAGAATTTTGGCTTCAGTTAGAATGTGGGTAGGGAGTGGTGTGAGAGATGAGACTGTAGAATTAAGCAAGGGGATCCAGTTTGTAAGTAGAGGGTGGGCTGCAGGCAAGGAGGTTGAGGAAATTCATACCCCCTGACTCCTGTTTTTTCTGTATAAAGAAGGATATAAGTTTTTGTTGAGAGCGAATGGAAAAAGGACTGCGAAATGAGAAAGAAAACTGTCTTTTACTGGTTTTTACATTCGGGTATTTTTGTTGTGTTTTCTTTTTCTGACTTGATTTCGTGCTCCCTGAGGGGAAAGCCATGGCTTTCATCACTCAGCATGTGTTTATAGAACCACTTCTGTCATCTGCTGAGATAGAACAGACTAATGAAACATAGTTCTTACCCTTAGAGAACTTGGGGTGAGAGAAAGTTCGGTTCGGTAGTGGTCTGTGCAAGTTGCTATGTGAACACCAGTGGGCACCTCCCCGAGGAGATGGTGCTTGAGTCAAGAGCCAACATTCTCAGCAAAGGTACAGAGACACGAGAGGGGTGCGTTCAGGGAATTCTAGACATTGAAGCATGACTAAAAGTATTTGGGGAGAGGTGGTTGGAGATAAAGTGGAAAACCAGAGGCCTGCCTAGTGTTGAAGGTCTTTACCTACCAAAGAGTTTCAAGTTTATCCTATTGGCAATGGCGAATCCTGAGGGATGTGAGTTAGGAGAGTAACAGAGGTTCTTGTTTAGGAAGGTCACCCAGACTTTAATATGCAGGCAAGTTTTTGTTGTGGAAAGATGTCTGTGACACCAGCCTGGCGACTTCTGGTATGATCTTGTGAAGACAATGAGGCTGTCAACTAAGAAAGATAGAATATAGAGATTGTGGGAGAGACAGTGATATTGAGAGTTTCTGGGTAGGTGGATGTGGCAGGACCTGAAGACTGATTGAATGATTGGGGAAGGGAGACAGGTTGAAGGCTGACTTAGAAATCTGGCTTGGGGTGGCCGAGTAGGTGCAGGTATGTTACCCTTGCCCCTCCGTCCCAAAGGACACGCGCAGTGCTGCTCCCCTGGCTACTGCAGGAGGCTTCCCGCTGGCTTCCTGCTTCTGCAGCTTCTCCCGTCACGTAGCTTGCACAGTAGCCAGAGTACCTTTCAGAGTGGAAGCAGATAATCAAACTCCCCTGTTTAAAATTCATCAATAACTTGCTATGAAATTTAGATCAAAATTCAGAATCCTTCACATAACCTTCAGGGCCAGCCTGACCTACTTCTAGCCGGTCTCTCCAATTTGATTTTGAGCCACCTTTCCATTCATTCTTCAAGCCTGAGCCACACTGGCCCGATTTCACTCCCCAGCATGTACTTAGCTCTCTCTAGTCTGAATGTTTTCACATTGTGTCTCCTCCCTCATTGTGTTCCTAGAATGCTTTCTTCCTGTCTCTTTTTATGAGTAAATTTGATTCATCCTTTAGGTCTCAGGTAAATGTCACTTCCTTTGGGAAGCTTTTCTTATTCATTTTCTTCTCTCCCATCCAACTAGGTATCTCCTTATATTTTTATGGTACCCTTTTCTTCCCAATATTTCATCACAGTTTGTAAGTATATGTTAGGGTGTATATTGTTTAATGTCTGTAACTCTGTGAATTAATGGAGTTTGACTGTTTTGCTCACTACTCGGTAAATATTTATGAAATAAATAGTAACTGTTCGGTGATTGGGGCCCTTCTGGAATAAAAGCAGTCAAATTCAACAGTATTTAAATCATCCATTTGAAGGAAGAGTAATACACTGAATTTTGTCATTACCCTGATGTCACTCCTGAAAAGTCAGTGATTTAGAAATAGTTTAATCCTATGATACCTAGGCCTTATTTCTTATGAGAAGCAACAAAAAAACAGGTGGATCGCTATACTGTGGAAATGAGAACACCTTCCTTCTAATTAAGGCGGAAATAACAAAGAAAGGCAGATCTCTGGGAGAAGATAGTAGTTAGAAGGATAGTTTTATGTAAGTGCAGTTCTCCGCTTTATTTTCTTTAAAGTGAGAAATTTTATGACATTCAGTTTGAGGACACTCTTGCAAATATGTATTCTCCCAGATTAATCCAGAGTGTCATTAGTTCCATTTAAAGTGGCAGCTTCAGATGTTACTAGTTTTTTTTTCTTGAGGATTTTTTCCCATTTAAATTTAACATTTATTAAATTATAAGTAGCCAAAGTGCTTCCCTTTTGAAGTCTCTTTTTTTCTTTTTGATGCTCTACTTTTTTCCCAGGTGGCTCAGTGATAAAGAATTCTCCTGCAGTGCAGAAGATGCAGGTTGGATCCCTGGGTAGGGAAGATCCCCTGGAGGAGGAAATGGCAACCCACTCCAGTATTCTTGCCTGGGAAATCCCATGGACAGAGGAGCTGGGCAGGCTGAAGTCCATGGGGTTGCAAAGGAGTCAGACACAACCGAGCAACTCAGCAACTTTTGATGTAGAGTTAGTTGTAAAAATAAAGGTTAACTTGAATAAGGTGTGGTTTATGTACTTTTTATTGATTTTTCTGGAGAATAATTTGCAATTCTGGATTGGACATAAATGACAATGATAAAACACTTTAGAATCACTAAGGTAAATATGTGTTAGTATATTTCCACATCATTCTTCTAGAAATGATGTGAATAAATGCCAGTGCTCTCTGAAGGAAAACGGCTGTCCTGTTGGTGCTCTGTGGCTCTAGATGTTTGCAGCAACCAGGACTCAGACAGAGAGGGAAGTGGAGTGCTCCTGTCTGATGCATCGTGGTTAGCTGGACTTCAAATGCTCTTTACCCACATCAGGAAATACTATAAAGAATAATTTATCTGCTTCAGCCAGCAGGGGGCACTGTATACATAAAAAGTGCACGGCCAATTGTAAAGCTTCCTTTGATTTTTTTTTTTTCCCTTGTCAATAGTGTTAAAATTCCTCGAGAAGTTTATGTTTAGAATTAGTAGTAGTGATAGGACTGGAAATTGGCTGGGTGGGACAGTGGTTAAAGGGGTTCTGTCTATAAAAGTTTAGAGATGAAATATGTATTACCATAATGTTGCTGTTTAGTAAAAAACAGCCTCAAAATGTCACACTCCATTTTGAACAACCCACTAATCTACCATGTAGGAAGTTAACTCTTTAACCACTGTTTTGATGTAGTATCTATTAAAAAAAAAAATGTGACAGAAAAAGTATGTGCTTTAAAGCCTGATCTAGGCTACAATTCTGGCATTACTTACTAGCTATGTGACTTGTGGCAGATTATTTAAACTCTTGAAGTTTCTGTATGTGGAAAATTTAGATAATAATCTGCTGTGAAAAGATGCAGAAAATTAAATAATTCACTTCTGTCAAACACATAGCTATACATGTATATCAGTTGCTTTCTTAAATCAGAATTTGTATGTTTCTTGTCATAATTGCTATTTGTCTTACAAAGTTAAGTGATAGATCCGAAAGCTGTGTATTCCCATTATGTATCCAGAATTTTCCTACAGAAATTCTTGATTTCTGGTTATAAAAGTGATAAACAGTAAATAGTATAATCAACAATCTTAGTATTTTATTCCTGTTTCCTCAAGTACTGACATGTGCCAAAATTTAACCAGTAGTCATCATATTTAAGAAAGGTGGTCTGTAATCTTTCATTGCCATAGTTTTTTTTTTGTTGGCATTTCCTAATTCTTTGTGTATGTGTATTTTCCATGCAGTATATCTTGCTTACTAAAAACTGGCATAACTCAGGTTTTATGATATATAGATGACATTATGACTGATAGTGATAGACAGATTGAGAAGTGTCAGAGAAACCAGAAATCAAACACTGGGGCAAGCTGGAGTTAGTGAGGGACTTCAAGGGTCGTGTTGCTTGAGGATGCTCTTCTCCCTTTTAAGTAAACTCTTGGCCTTTGAGATACTGAGTTGAAAAAAAAATCTGCAGATATTCTTGGTTGAGATGGGCAGGGAATGTGAATAGAGAAGAGTTATCAAAAGGTGATGAAAAATATGTGGAGTTGAATATCATCATCTCAAGTGTGATCCCTGGTAAACTGAACTAAAGATAGGTTGAAAGAGAGAGAGAAATAAGAAGAAAAACATTGACTTTGCTATTTTATTCAGCGTCAAGGTAACATAAGTTCTGAATGCTGCAAATGGTATTTTTCATAAGGACCAGAGTGTACTGTTCATAGGTGTGATATTTACATGTATCTATGTGGACCATAAATGTACTGAACCTGTTATGTACAACATTTTGTGAACCACGTCTCTCCCACTTAGATGAAAATGGTAGTCAAAGTCCTGGAGTGTCTGGCTTGCCCTGAAGCAGACTTATGCTGTTAGTAATAGAACAGCACTTGCCAGATCCCTGGCTGAACAAGGGATTTGGAGCTTTGGGGTTCTCCAGGAGTTTTTGTTATGAATGTCTGATTTTGTAATCAGGGGGCAATCAATCCTTGCATAAGGAGGCATTCCAGTATAGGACTCACATTAAATCTTCTCTACTCCCTGGGAGATGAATAGGATCCCCTCTCCGCCCAAGACTTCCCTGGTGGCTCAGCTGGTAAAGAATCCACCTGCAATGTGGGAGACCTGGGTTCAATCCCTGGGTTAAGAAGATCCCCTGGAGAAAGAAACAGCTGGCTACCCACTCCAGTATTCTGGCCTGGACAGTTCCATGGACTATTATTACACGGGGTCGCAAAGAGTTGGACACGACTGAGTGACTATAACTTCACTGCCACCACACCCCCACCCTTGCCCCCGAAGAGGTTTCATTTCTAATAATAGTCTTTCCCCACTTTTCCAGTAGCATGTATTTCTCTGTCACTGGGTCTCTGTAGCACTGAGCATATGATCTGTTAAGAGGCTTAGTTTGCTTTTACTGTATTTTGAGTAAATCTTGAGGTCTAAACTAGTCAGATAAAGAACGCCATAGCTAGTACATGTTTTCTTGGTAATCATTCATTGGTATAGCGTATAATCATCACTTTGAGTTTTCCAGGCTTCTGCTGTTCATTCCTAGTCTCTGCCTCTGATCTTTACAGTCTTGTCTGTCTTTATCATCAGTTTGTCCTGTGTATATCCTTGAAATCAAAGGCAAGCTGTCTTGTTAAGCTCTCGGTTTGTCTTCTGAGGACACCTGTCTTGCATTGTGCTCTGACTTTCTCTCCTTTTTCCCCTCGTGAGCTGCATAGTTGGCAGTTGAGGTAGGTTAGGCGCAGGAGCGACTGAGCCCCAGTCAGTTCCTGGCCCATCCTGGTCTCAGCTGTCTTACCACACCTCTGCTTTTTAAGCTTGCACACTCGCATCACACATTTCTGTCCTGTCATACCCCTGCAGCCCTGGAACATTCGCTAAACTAGTCTGCAGTGCATTTTGGTGTAGAGGTGATCTTGCGTGCCTTAGAGGAGTCACAGGGAGAAGAATGGACAGAAGGCAGAATGGAAGGATCTCACTGCCTGATAGTGTTCTGATCCCTCTTGTTCAGAAGGGGAAAGTGAGAGGAGATTCAGCAAACTGATGTGAAATTGTATGTCACTCCCAAACGTTAAGGGAAAAGCATCAGCGTTGGGGAGAGTTTGGACTTGTTTGGATTCAACCAGAATGCTGGTGTAGTAGATTGCACTTTAGTAAGTTGTATTTGATCCCACTGTGGAAAATAGACTAGAGAGGGAACCACAAAGGCAGGGCAACTGGCTATTCAGGAAAAAAGCAAGGAGAGATGAGGAAGGCTTAGACTGTAGTACTGGAGTTATACATGAAGAGGAGGAGTGGATGTGAAATATTTAGGATGTAGAACCTCAGGTTACAGGACTGACTCAACGTGAGAAAGAAAGGGAGAGCACTTTGACCCGGGTTTCTGATTTTGATGACTGGGTGGAGAATGACACAAAGAGCTGTGAGACGTAATAGCAGGAGAGATGTCACTGTGGACATCTGTTTATAACTAAGGTATTTCTGCCAGGATGAAACTCATGCCCTTCAGCAAGTAGACAAGTTTCCTAATGCTCTTATTTGATATATGGACAGCATGCAGAATACCTGGGGGAACAGATGAAGGCGTGACCTGTCCTTTCTTATGACTCCTCAGTCAGACGTTTGATCAGAGTTGGCATACGCAGAGGCTAAATGCTGGACCATTGTTCTGCCCTGCTGCTCTCCCATGTCTGGTTCTGAGATGTGGACCTTGAGTCCTCCCTTCAAGTCAACTGTCCTCCTAGGGTTAGGGCATCTGTGGCTCCTTACATCTCCTAGTAGGAAAATTTTGTGTCATTGAAGTAATTCTTTTAGTTAGTAGAACTAAGTTAATAGCACTTCTGATCCAGTTCTCTTCCTTTCTGGGAGGCCTTTGTTTATCACATGCTTTGTTCCCAGAGATACTCCTGCTTCTTGAGTTGAGGAAAAAGTTAGCTCTTTGGAGGACAAAAAAAAAAAAGTTCTCATTATGTTACATTTAAAGAGTGCAGTCCCTGGGTCTGATAGACCTGTGTTCAAATCCTACCTGTGTCACTTACTAGCTGTGTTTTCTTGGGCCTGTGCTCTTAAATAATTTATCTCTAGATGTGATAGTAGTGTGCTTATCTCTCAGAGGTGAGGAGTTTATATTAGATAGTGCTTATGAAGCATTTGAGCTTCCCTGGTGGCTCAAATGGTAAAGAATCTGCCTGCAATGCAAGGCACCCAGGTTCCATCCCTGGGTTGGGAAGACCCCCTGGAGGAGGGCAATGGCAACCCACTCCAGTATTCTTGCCTGGAGAATCCAGTGGATAGAGGAGCCTGACAGGGCTACAGTCCATGTGGTGGCAAAGAGTTGGACGCAACTAAGCAGCTAACAGTTCCACGTCTATGAAGCATTTAGGATGGGGTTGTGGGTATGTGTATCTGACTCTTTGCTGCTCCTTGCTCTGTAGTCCACCGGGCTCCTCTGTCCATGGGGTTTCCCAGGCAAGAATACTGGAGTGGGTTGTCTTTTTAGCTCATAATAAATACCACATAAATACCGTCTTTCTTTTGGAATTCTTTAATTTTTTACCTGTAGATAGGTAAAATTTCTTTTTAATCTTTTGACATTTATATAGCCTGAAGTTATAACCACCATCATGTTTTTATGTGCTTGCAAGGATTTGGAAGTATAGTATTCCTAGTGCCATAGAATTTAAGTAGCCACTTTTTTTTTTTTTAATAAAATGAATCAGGAAATCTTGGCGTGTTTAATAATTTGTTTCTTTTGTGTGTGATTTTTAAAAAAGCATTCTGGGGCAAAATAGTTTCGAATAAACGAATCAGCCAAAATAACTTTATTTTGGCTAAACCTGGGCTATTATTAATATTAGATATGAGGGAAAGAATGAAGGTATTCATCTCATACAGGAATGAGGAAAAATACAGAATATTTTGAGGATTGTTATATTCCAAATATATTTGTAGATATTGTTTTATACTGAAACCAGAGTAACAAATTAGGCTTCATATTTTCTAACTGTGTCTCCTTGCCTGTTCTCCAAATCACACTAATCCTTGTGCAGTAGAATATGAACTTGCAGAAGGGCATGGGATATGCGGTTTTATTTCTAATTCGGTTTTTGTCACATTTTGAGGCGACGAGTGAAATTGACCAAGAAGCTGATGTGTCATTGTTTTCTGTCAGTCTTCTTATACTTTGGTTTTCTAAGCTGAAACATGACAGTCTGTATTCCTGGTTTCCTAAAGATCTGTCTGACCACTAGTCCTCACCTGTCTTTGAAGTCTCAGAGTGTGAAGACCACTTGTTTAGCCTGTATCTTCATCTACTGAGGTTAAAGTTGCCAGGAGTAGTTGACGTCATTAACCGAACGTGGACATATCCCCAAGCAGTTTTACTGACCTGTATGACATCATGCAGAGGTAGTAATTTGTTAGAATAGAAGCTTCTTTGCTCAATGATTCTTATAGTCAAAGAAGGCTTCTGTCTGTGCTGAGCAAGGAATTGGAAGATGCTGGTGGCTGTCTGGACTAAAGTTGCGGGAGATGGTTCTCCCTGCTTTCCCTCTTACCCAGTAAGAGTATTTGTCTTCTTTGTGCAGAGGACCGTTGGGTGGATCAGGTGAGGTGAAGCAGGTGAAAGTACTTTGGATACACAAGCATGACCCAGATATAAAATGGTGGTATATTTCCAATTCAGATGTGATAAAGGGAAAACAACTCTCTGTATACCAGAGAGTGAGATTTTGCTTAAAGTAACTGCTTTGCTTGCAGGCTAACAAAAGAAGTAACTCAAACATCTTTATTTTTTGTATTTTCCAACCAACCAGAACCGGGACCAGTATTCACATCTGCTGAGTGATCACTTTCTGCTGTACCAAGGTCATAATTCCTTCCGTGAGAAATATTTCAGTGGGGTAACAAAAAGAATTGCCAAGGAGGAAAAATCTAGCCAGGAATGAAAATTTAAGATTTTTGACAACGGAGAAAGAATAAGGATTTGATAGAAAAGACATCTGGATGTGAATTTTCATGTATAATACAGAAAATGTACTGTTTTAAATAGCTTTATATAATAAAATACATTCTACAAAGTACAATTCTTTTAACGTTAGCTTTGTTTTATAGACTATTTTGTTGTATGTGTCTTTTGAACTTTATATTTGTACTTTCAAGTATTATGGAAATTGAAAACAGTTATATTTTTGGTAATTAATTTATAAAGGGAACTAATCACATTGACTTTTTAAACATAATCTGCTGGATATATTATAGGCAGTTAATAGTGGTTGAGAATTTGTTCATTAGGTAGACTTGTTTATTTTGTTTTTGATTGTAATTGTTTTACATTGTCATTGTCACTAATAAAGCTTACTGAGGATTTCTAAAATCATGTAGTATACAGAGGGGGTGTGATGATGGAAATGAACTTTTATTTATAAATCCCAGACAAATAAGTAGTAACAGTGATCATGCTAATAATGAGAAAGGCTAGGACCTGACAACCTAAAAAGATTCCAAACTCCTTGAGGCCTGTTCACATCTGAAGTTCGTCTGTACCTTGGATTTGCTTCTGCATTCCTAAACCTTGACTGTCGGTCAAGTTAACTACCCACAATTTTTGGTTTAGAAAGTAACTGATAGTTAAAGCAGTAACAACAACACAAATCCTTGATGGTTCCCTAATGGTATTAAGTCTAATCAGAGCTCTTTGAAATAGAAGCTATATTTTTCTTGAAGGAGAAACTTTTGCTGAGTCCACATTGTGTCCATCATGAAAATATCTTGTTTGGAAACCACTATACCCATTAATTCAGGATGCTAATAGCTTTCCTGCTTTCAGTGGCCAAAGTACCTCAGCAGGGCGGCAGTAAATGAATCCTCTTTCTCTAACCAGAGCCTATTTTTATTTATGCTGTTATTATTATTTTAGTGTTACTGCTGGCTTTTATGGACTCACAATTTGAATGTGCATAGCTTAAGACTTCCAGAAGACCGGTGCTGCCCAAGCAGAAAGGGAGCAGGCCGTCTGCTACATCCTCCCTCTTTTTCTTGTTCTTCAGCTCTGAATTTCAGCAGAGCTCAAACAGTTCAGTGATTATTTTGTTTGGGTTTTTGGATGTGATTTGTGGTACACTGGGGAAAATCTAAAAGTATTCAAGAATGATTTATTTTCAGTATTTCTGTTGTAAACCGTCTCATTTAAAATTTTTGGAGGTTGTATGGGGAGTGAGTTTGAAAGTTTGTAGCTGACTAAATTTGGAATATGAAATTTTAGCCTTGCCTCGTTTTTTGGTTTTCACAAAAATTAGTCCAAATTAGTTCCAAATTAAATCTGGAAAAGTTGCAATGTTAATTTTAATCATTTGTTCTAAAAAAATGACCCTACCTTAAAAAAAATTCAAATTATTTCTTATTACCTCTAATGGAGGTATTCTACTCTTTAATTGTTCATTGTTGTGAGATTGTTTTCACTTGTTTTAAGGTCGGTACCCAAAAGTGAAAAAGAAACTAATCACTCTCAACCAATTTCGATTTTAGAGGTCACACGTCCTCTTATTCTAGAAAGAACAACTTTATTTTCTGGCATCAGGATCTGCATAAGTTGGAGAAGATCATTTCCAGGATTGCTTGAGTTTTATGTATATTCTTCATGCACTTTACTAGCAAGAATATCACCTAGCATAATGCCTGCATGTTAGGTAGTCCTGTAGTATGAATTTACAGTATAATCTGTGAGTGAACCTTAGGTGGTCTCTGGGCTGGCCTAGTTAATGTTCATAATATGACAGACTCTATAATTTTGCTCCTGGCATCTTGGTGGTGTTTCATCAGAAGTAACCTTCCCATCCATTCTGGTGGATTTTCTTTTCTTTTTTTCTGTGATAGCTGGGAGGGAATAGTGGAGTAGGTGGTCTTTGGGGTATTTAGACAAAGTGACCAGCAGATTAAAAAAAAAAAGTTTCAAATCCTATAAATTTCTAGCTGCTTCCTGCCCAGGGTAACCCAGGTTTAGGCCTATTCACCGCTAACTTCCTTATGACTAATTCTTTAAATACAGAGATTGAGCAGTAAAATCTTTTCAAACTGTTTAAACTCTGGAAGGTAAGTCAGTGTTACAACTATTCCCTTATGGTGAAAATTCGCTTAAAATTTGATATTTACTATACATTTAAGGAGAATAATGACTACAACTAAAGAAATTTATTTCAAGTTTGGTAGGGGAAGGTAGAGTATGAGTTAATGGACAGATTATAGTGAATGTGTTTACATTATCGAGTGAAAGATGTGCTTTAAAAGTTCGGGACAGAAACAACTGTTTAGGTAATATGTTTTATTATACTCTTATAATCAGGGATGACTTTTTTTTAACATCAGGAAATTAGATGTTAAGGTGGTTACCTAGATGCAAGTATAAGCAAATCTGACTCTTGAATCAAAGGCCTTAGTTGTTTGGGATAAAAAGAAATAACCCATGCTGGAAGTATTACCAGGTATTGCTAATCCCAGGAGATATGTAATAATGCATAATGTTTATGTTTTAAAGAGTGAAGGTGACATGTTTGGGGGAAAATGATCTTTCTACTGCATTCTAATCTCCCTTGTAAAAGCACTGTGGAACTAAACTGATGTTAATAGTTCAAATAGGGGGGAAAAGTCCATTGTAGATAAAGCAGGGCATAAATTAATTAATATGGAGCATAGGGATAGAAATGGGAGGTAATTGTAGCTAAGAACATTGATGATCTTATTGTTGATTTTTCTGTTTGACCAAAGGGAGTAAATTATACCAGAATAAGGACTTTGACAACTCACAAGAGCATATTTTTTCTCCATTATAAAGTTATTTAGAAAACTAAACACTTGTAAGGATCTTTTTTTATTACAAGAATTGTGTTCATAGAATAAGCAAAACCTGCTTTTATTTCCAACTCACTCACTCCCATTTTTCTCAGATATTTATCAAGTAATGTGGTTTATAATCAAACCAAAAAAAAAAAAGTGGTTTAATCCAGAACATACACATGGACACAGTAATACTAGGCTGATGATGTTTGTACTTTACTAAAACCTTGAGAGCGTCTGCAAAACAGAGTGGTTTGAGAGCATAAGGTCTAGAGTGTAAAGAATTGTGATGGAATGATAAACATATCTGTGATTCGGTCTAGCCATAGAATCATAGAGACAGTACATTCCTAGCAAAGCTCACTAGGGAACCTGACCCTCTTCCCTCAGTAGAGGTCTGCCTCAGGATGTTCATATGTTTCGCTAGGTAGGATAAGCAAGTTGACATTTAGGCATAACCAAGGCCAACCTGGAATTTGGCTGTTATCCCTTCCTTCACAAGCCATTGTAGACAGGCTTTTAGGGGGATGGAGGCTAAATTCTCATGGCAGTCTCCTAAGAAGCCTGGGTCACAGAACAAAATAGGCTTAAGAGATGAATGTTAAGATAAGCCCACTTCACTTTATGTAACTGCTAGTCCTATTTCTTGGGATATTAGGATGTTCTTAGTATATTTTTGTTCTAGCATTTGAATGTTCTTACTAAGATAATTATATCACAGTGATGCCAAATTGAATCACCCAAAAAGGAATCTGCTTTGACCTCTATGACTTTAAAATCTCTCCTTTAATCAAGCCTTCCCATCTCTCTCCTGAGGGCTTATCAGAAGAACTCTTATTTTGTCTAACATCCAGCAGTGGAGATTAGCTGGGCTTATGTGTGAAGTTAGTCAAATTTTAAAAATGGCTGAGGAGAAAATTAAAATTGGAAGTGAAATGGTACTTGGGTTGGGCTTCCATGGTCTGCCTAAGTATTGTATCTAATACGTTGTACATTTGTGAAGTGAATCAGGATGGTCAGAGCTGGTATTGGTGAACCTTTAAAAATCTGTAAAACCTCTTTAAACACTTGTAAGAATCTTTTTCTCCTAGAAGGATTGTATCCATAGAGTAGGTGAAGTCTGCTTTGATATTGGTTTGTTTATAAATCATGGACTGGAGTATCTCACAAGTTTGAGTGCTTCCAGCACAAACAGCAAAACTTTTTTTTTTGGTACATGTGTGAGCACCCTTGAAAGATAGAGACATAGTGTCTCCCCCTGCCTGCTCCCCCTTCTAAAAAATAGCAAAAGACTGGGCTCTTGTCAAAATTGAACACCTGAGCCAACCAACCTGATACTGCCAATGTGGAGTGAATCAAACAGACTCACCGTGATGAGAAGGGCCCAGCAAACCTCATTTGTCAGATGGAGTTGCTGTACTCAAGAATGCAACTGGCATAGCCCTACTTGCATCTTGGATTTAGATGAAAAGGTGGCAGCTATCCGTTTGGGGAAAATTTTGTCCCCCATTCCACATTGCCTGAAACAAAGGGAATGGCTCAATGGTCTCCTTGATTCTTAAAGGTTACATTTACGGTGGGTTAAAAATACTTTTACGTTACAGTTAGGCGCTTCCTCTAAGTGCCTTCTGCCTCTTCACTGAAGGGTCGGCCAGACTGAAACCCAGTAGTGCGCAGTGCACTGCCGTGGCCGCTCCGTTTTAGCACCAGGCACTCAGACCCGAAAATGGGTGTGGTTGACCTGGTCCATGGGCAAATCTCAAAGCTCTTCTCATAGTTCCAGCCAGTCCCCTCTTTGCTGAGACTTGTTATATTTTTACTGACTTTTAGGCTATTGCTGATGACCTATGGTTTGGTCCATCACTTGGAAAACTACAGATTGGTTGACTAAAGATACCCTTCCTTGGGGGCTACCAACAGCGGAAACAGACAGCTGGCTGCTGACAGCTGTCTGGGTCGTTCTCTGATGAAGCCAGCTAGAAGAAAGCTGTTGTCTGGGCCGACACCACCCAGATTGCCATCCTTGTGGCCTGGATCCAGCGTTGTCCCCCATGTGACTGCACACCCGCCAATATGTAGACTGGACACGAAGTAAAGGGCTGTGTTTCTGACGCAGAGCTACTGTTCGGTGCCAAACTTATGACTTCTGCCAAGAAATAGACCTGATTGCCTTGCGGTGAAGGAGGCCACGTTGCATGGAGTGTTGTCCAGCCTGCTCCTGGCAGATTGATGATTTCGGGTCTTTGCCCCCACTCTCAGAGCTGCTGCTTGTGTGTCACTGCTGTTGGCACTTTCTTCGGTTACAGCCTTGCTGTTCCAGTCTGATCAGTTGACTCCAGCCACATCACTTTGGCCCTTGAAACTAAGTGGTGTCACATGTTTGGCTTTCTGAACCATTGGTATGACAATGGTATTATACCTTTTATTGCAAAAGCCACTCAACCATGGGCTGATAGTCAAGGTATTTGATAGACTTTCCATGCTCCCTACCATCCACAGGCATCTGGAATTTTTGAGCTTTGGAAATTTTCTCTGCATTGTTCTATGTTTTCTCTGGCAGTCGTTTACCAAGCCTTCTCAGAAAGGCTTAGTAATACATGGCTCTAGAGTTAGCTCTGAACAGTACAGTGTTTCGTCCTTTGTCAGACATCTAAGTCTTTTAATTGTTGGGTTTCAGCCCAGAGACAATTGTTGATTAACAGCTTGAGCCTCAGACTGGGAAGGTTTCCAGCACCAGACCCAGGGAGGGAGCTGTGACAATCTGGTCCAAAAGGAGCCCTCTACCTGGTATGCTTTATTATTGATGTTGAAGCTGGAAAATCAATATTTCAGCTGATTTATTATCTTTAATTTTCTTTATATTTTCCTCTAGAGCCCAAAATATGTAAAAACGTTCTTTTCTATTTTATTTTAATGATAACTGCTTTGCCATGTACCAGTTATATGTGCTCCTCTACTTTTCCTTTTTTTTATTGTAAGGACTAATTTTATTTATTGGCTGTGGTGGATCTTAGTTGCTGCATACAGGCTTTCTCTAGTTGCAGAGAGTGGGGCTCCTCTTCCTTGTGGTACACGGGCTTCTTTTTGCGGTGGCTTCTCATGTTGCAGAGAACAGGCTTAGTTTCTCCACAGAATGTGGCATCTTTCTGGACCAGGGATCAAACTGGTATCCCTCACATTGCAAGGGGATTCTTAACCATTAAACCACCAGAGAAGCTCCCTGCTTTTCCTGTTAAATATGTTCTAAGGCTTGCTTGCTGCTGATTGGTTGATAAAAGGCATAAAAAGACGAGGGTGTGTAGGGGAACTGCTTGTGGTTTGGAATCACTGAAGGGAGCAACCGAATAAGGCTAGAAATTATGGCAGGAGGGCTTTCTACTTTGCCTCCTGGGGGCGGAAGGGAAGCTACCTTGGGAGTTTCATGGGTGATATTGGCAGGCTTGGTCTATCACCATCACTCCAGTAGTGGTTTGGAATAAAGGGAGATAGAAGCTAGATAGATTCGAAGGGAGATTAGAAGGGAGATTAGATCAGAATATTAGAATGCTAGTCAGAGGGTTGCTGCAGTCATCCATCCAGCTTAGAGATGTGAGGATCTCCACTAGAGAGCAGTGACAGTAAAGATTGAATGGAGAATATTTAGAAGATGAAATGAGCAGGTCCTGCTGATTGATTGATTGCACACAAGGATGAGTAATGGATGATGTCCAGAGTTCCAGTTGGGCGACTGGGTGGATGGCATGACACACGGTGGAACAAAAAATAGAAAAGACCGTGCGTTTAGGGTTTGGACAGACAGACATCCTGAACGTGAAGCCTATGGAACAGGCAGAGAAAACTACTCAGCAGACTGTTGAGTATTCAAGAGCAAATCTGGATAGTGGTTGCAGATTTGAGGAGCAGAAGATCCTTGCCTGAGATAAAGAGCCCCTGAGTGAAGATACCCCACAGCGGTTTATTCTGTTACCCTGTCCCCTTGCATACTGTGTTTATTTAGCAAAGAGAATTGGCATGACCCAACACCTGTCAGACTGAATGAGGTAATTCCAAAATTACTATGAGAAATTTATATTTTAATTACAAATATAGTGAGATATAGTAAGATGAAATTCATCTAGTGAGATGAAATTGCTGCATTGCACTGTTAGAAGCTGCAGAGAGCAATCCCCCTGGCTTTGGGGTGATGAGCCCCTGTCCAAACTGGATGAATGCATACACCCCATTGATTGTATATGTTCACGAGCCTCATCATAGAACTTTTAAAAACTGTCAAGCTGTTAGTTGCCTCGAAGGAAAAACCTGCTAAAGAAACAGGCCACCATGGTTTGGACTCTGGATGTAGAGAAAGGAAAGGAAACCTTGAGTTTTTTCCTCTTCTCCTTATCCTTTAAAAATACTTCCCTTTTCTCTTTTTTAAGTAACTGCTTAATAGCTTTTGGGTAGCAATGTAAAAATCACACAGGGTAGGCCAGAATGTAGGGAAATTTTTAATTAAGTTGAGAGTTTTGTTTGCCTGTTATTAAAAAATTTTGGGCCAAAATTCCAATTTCCCTCTATCTCTTTTTTATATATACATATGCTTTTGGCAGCGTCCATGACAAAACCTCTTCCCAGTTAGGGATGGGCCAAAAGCCTTTTCTGAAGCTCCTACTAATTTGGATTAAACTGACTGATTTGAAAGCTTCATACAGAAATTCTGCCAAGAAATGTCATAAGATCCCTTGACATTTAATTCTACAGTCTTATCTTTTGGAGCAAAATAGATGAGTAAAATTTTATTTTTTTGTTTTTGCCTTTGTTAGCTTGTTTTCTTAGTTTTGGAAAAAACAGATTAAGAATCTGGAAACAACAGAACTTTGTTTTTGCCTTCAGTTTGGCTTTCTGAACCCAAAGAGAGGTCTTGCAGGATGCTAACTGGGTTCCTTAGGAAAAAAGGGCTACATGGGGCTGTGGAAGACATATTTCCATGAGCTGTGGAGTGGTCCATGAGACCCAATCCTGCAGCAGGTGATCAACCCTCCATGAGACTCGATCCTGCACTGGTCACCTAGTACACCAGACCAAGGGGTAGACCTCGAAGCCAATCAGGTTGATCTCTGTATACTTTGTTGTCATTCTTGGCATTGAAAAAGGTACAGCCCCCGTCCTCAATGAGCTTCAAGTCCAGGGGGCCAAAAGTCATAGCAAATAACGAGCTAAGTAGTCAGGTTTCCAGAGGGTAAGTCCATGGTGAGTATAAGAGGAATAGTTAACCACTTTGAACAGTGTCTAGTCTTAATCATGTGTTTCTGATCCTGTGACATGACATGCAAGATCTTGCTCACCTTGGAGAGTCTGCTCCTGCCAGGGCCAGCCAATTCTGAGAGGTAGTAAAGGACTCGGGCCTCTCATATGTACACGGAGCTCAGAGCCTATAAACCCCTACCTCCTCTTTCAAGCTCTCATACTCTGGGCCCCTGTTCCCACGTCATAATCACTCAAGGGCCAGGCACAGACAATAGGGACAGACCCTACATCCCAGAGCCCACGGAAACTCCAGACTAGCCAATCCCAAGCCTCCTCACCCTGCTTCTCCGTTTGTTCCTGCTGGAACCCCCATAAAGGAAACCTTTATTTATAAAGGCTCTTAACCACATTTTTCCCCTACCTCCCCTCTTGCCTCCTGACAAATCTGTGTGCACCGGCTTGGCAAGGCATGCCCTCTTTTGGGGATCTTTGATGAACAAACTCTTTTCATTGGCAATGGTATTCTGACCTGCTGGTCTCAGCAAACCTGAATAATCAGGAAATCTACATTTTCAAACACAAACAGTGGGAGAGGATTGGGTCCAGGAGCACTTTTGAAAGAGGCTGACATCTAAGTTGTTTGTCAACAAAGTTGACATCTTCCTTGTTTGACAACAAAGGTCCGTCTAGTCAAGGCTATGGTTTTTCCTGTGGTCATGTATGAATGTGAGAGTTGGACTGTGAAGAAAGCTGAGCGCCGAAGAATTGATGCTTTTGAACTGTGGTGTTGGAGAAGACTCTTGAGAGTCCCTTGGACTGCAAGGAGATCCAACCAGTCCATTCTAAAGGAGATCAGTCCTGGGTGGAAGGAATGATGCTAAAACTGAAACTCCAGTACTTTGGCCACTCCAGTCAACTTTTGCGAAGAGTTGACTCATTGGAAAAGACTCTGATGCTGGGAGGGATTGGGGGCAGGAGGAGAAGGGGGCGACAGAGGATGAGATGGCTGGATGGCATCACTGACTTGATGGACGTGAGTCTGAGTGAACTCCGGGAGTTGGTGATGGACAGAGAGGCCTGGCGTGCTGCGATTCATGGGGTCACAAAGAGTTGGACACGACTAAGCGACTGAACTGAACTGAACTGACATCTAAGTAGACTCCTGAGGAAGAAGCTGTGGAACTTGCCAGCTGACGTCAGGTTGTGTGAGGGCGAGCAGGGGATTCCAGGCATCTGGAAAAGGACACTTGGATAGCAGTTCCAGTAGCTTGGATACTTGGAGCTCAACTACAAGTGTTGGATGAATAGAAGAAATGAAGCTGGAGAGGAAATGAGGGCCAGATCATGAAGGACTTCCAACCCTTGCTACAAAGTCTGGGCTTGAGGCTTGAACTGAGAGAAGCTCCCTCCCCGTGAAGATCGTCCCCCTTATGCCATTGTCAAGGCTCTTTAGGAAGTTGTAGCTTCTTGCAAAATGACTCCCTGTGGCTGAGATTCTTGACTTTCTTGACAAACGTCCCATGTGATGGAGTTTTGTGACTTTGCCACTGCTCTAGGGTCTGTTCTTTTCTTGGTTCTGGATCTCAGTTAATGACCTCTGAGTAGGGCGAGCCTCACCGGAGCAAAGCGTTATCACCTGGGAGCCTCAGTTTCTTCCATTTAGGCTCCCTTCTCAGGCTCCCAGTTACTCTGTGTGAGAGATTTTTCTGGCTGAATGCAGCAGAAACCTCCCTGACCTTGACTGACAGATACTTGCTCCTGAGCCAAGAAACAGTCTTGAGTTGGCCTCCTGCGTTGAGGGAGATGATTTTTATTGGTTTCACTCTTCACACAGTGCTGACGGTGTAAGCTTGCAGAAGAGCAAGCTGACGAAAATAAAGACTCTGAGTTGCCAGCTCGTGTTTGTCCTTATTTCCAAGGACAAACACAAACTCTGTCTCCAGGAGCTGCATCTCTACTCCAAGACAAATGAGCTGTTGAAGTGTCATGATTTTGAAATCCTAGCAAATAGATTTCAAAAGAATATTTTACTGATCAACCTCAAGAAAGCTGTCATAAATAAAAAACAGTTTGTGATTCAAATACTGTTGCTTGTTTCAGAGATTTGCCTTGGGGTTCATTGTTCTTACATCTCAGAACCCTGAGCGCTTCTCCTTGAAATAGGCTACCAAGAACATCCAGTTTTGTTTTTTGTTGTTTTTTTTTTGAATCATCATATTCTGATGACTCTTTAAAAACCCATAAATAATGAGGATGAGAAGGAAGGCAGGATGAAATCCTCAGAGCCCTTGTTTATCATCCTTCTTTCCTCTCCAGCCCCCTCCATCATTCCCTTCTTGCTTCTCCTTCAGCATTTATTGCATACCCAATGTATACCAACTACCTTGGACAAAAAGATGATAAGTGTGTTTCTCAGGCTAAGAAGCTATACATAGTCTTTGGTTAAGGTGATTTTTGTTAAACTATTAAAAATAGTATTCTGAGTTTCAAAGTCTGTTACTTAAAAAAACAAGCAAAAATGTCAGAGAAAACATAGATTATGCCACTTTCAATATACTGCTCTTTTGCTGAGAGACTAGTGAGGTTGAGAATGGTGGGGAGGTAGGCTGGGGATACGTGTGTGTGCTAAGTCACTTCAGTCATGCCCAACTCTTTGCAACCCTATGGACCATAGCCTGCCAGGACAGAGGTTCCTCCGTCCATGGAATTCTTCAGGCAAGAATACTGGAGTGGGTTCCATACCCTTCCCCAGGGGATCCTCCCAACCAACGGGTGGAACCTATGTCTCTTATGTCTCCTACATTGGCAGCTGGGTTCTTTACCACTAGCACCACCTGGGAAGTCCCCTTTAAACAAGCTGCTGCTGATGCTGCTGGTGAGTCGCTTCAGTCGTGTCCGACTCTGTGCGACCCCAGAGACGGCAGCCCACCAGGCTCCCCCATCCCTGGGATTCTCCAGGCAAGAATACTGGAGCGGGTTGCCATTTCCTTCTCCAATGCATGAAAGTGAAAAGTCAAAGTGAAGTCGCTCAGTCGTGTCTGACTCTTAGCGACCCCATGGACTGCAGCCTACCAGGCTCCTCCATCCATGGGATTTTCCAGGCAAGAGTACTGGAGTGGGGTGCCATTGCCTTCTCCTTAAACAAGCTGCTGCTGCTGCTAAGTCACTTCAGTCGTGTCTGGCTCTGTGCGACCCCATAGACGGCAGCCCACCAGGCTCCCCCATCCCTGGGATTCTCCAGGCAAGAACACTGGAGTGGGTTGCCATTTCCTTCTCCAATGCATGAAAGTGAAAAGTGAAAGTGAAGCCACTCAGTCGTGTCCGACCCTCAGCGACCCCTTGGACTGCAGTCTTTCAGGCTCCTCTGTCCATAGGATTTTTCAGGCAAGAGTACTGGAGTGGGGTGCCATTGCCTTCTCCGCCTTAAACAAGCTAGGAGAGTCTAAATGTGAGGCCATCATTGCATCACACACGTGGGACAATCAATGGCGAGAACCAAGTGTGACTGACGCTTTCTTGTCCAGCTCTAGGAAGGTTCTTCCAGCCGGATGGTGTTTGGGCCAATAGAATGAGACTGAGTTCCTAAACCCGAGGACAGTTTCAGCCTTTGATCAGAGAACGGAGAGGTGAGAGTTCACACTCTACGGCCCATGCCCTCCCTGACAAATTGTGCTCCCGGCTGCTTTATAGGGTCTTCATTCGAGCAGCGGGGAGCAGAGCTCCCACGGGTGGGCATGCGAGCAGGTGCAGCCAGGTTGCTGGGGCTCCAGATCCCAGCTGGGCGTGGGGATGGGCGTGGTCTCTGTACCCAGCCCGCCGCCATCTTGAATTCTGCCCTTCAAAGCTGGGGTGTTGGCCCAGCAGATTCTTGCCAGGAACACCAGGGCAAGGCCTCTGCCTGCGGCATCTTGCGAGCAAGTGAAACCAGACTAAGCACAAAGGAAAAGGAAAACGAAAGGTTAGGCTTTATTTTATTACCCAGATTCTATGTTTACTTCCCAGGAATTATTCATGGGCTTTGCTGGTAACAAAAGGACCGGAAGTTATCAGGTCCGTCCCAGACCTGTCAGGACAGCTCTGACTTCACCTGTGTCTGCTTCTCTCACTGTTAACTTAAAAATAATAACGTTTACTTCTCTATCTCCCTTGGAATGAAGGCATATTGAGATGATATGTATGAATGTGTTTGGAAAGGTTGTTCCGTAAGGAAGAGAAAACCCAGAGCCTAACGCTAAACCCATCAGGCATGTTTGTCACAAGAAAGGGTCGAATCCTCTGGGCTGTCGTCCAAGAAAGTTTTCACGTGATTTCAAAACTTGCAAGGAAGAACTTGGAGCGGTTTTTGGGCTCAGTAGGGGAAGGTAAAGGATGGATTTATTTCCTGTCCATTTTCAGATCCTTTCTTGAGTTCTCCTGTGACCTAGCGGAGGCAGCGGTCCTCTTCTGGGTGCGTGACTAAGCAAAGAATGCGTCTCTCTCTCTCTTTTTTTTTTACAGTTATATTTATTTTTAATTGATTGATGATTGCTTTACAATATTGGTTTGATTTCTGTCATACATCAACATGAATTTGTAGCCGCCTGATCGCCCTCCTGTGGGGTCAGCTGAGGCTTATCTCCTGAGCTGCTTGATTCCTTTCTGACTTGTCAAGTGGTTTCCAACAAAGAAAAGATCTAGTCAAGGTTACGTGGAAAACCATGTGAGTCTGAGAAACAAGACAGACTGCTGGAGGGCTGTGTCTTCAGGATGGACATCACCATCCTCCCTGAGGCAAAGCCTGCCGGGGTACTGCACTGGGGAGGAAGCTGTACTTTGAGAAGGAATGAGGACTCTCTGTGTAGTTGAATATGCAAGTGTGAAGAGGACCTGGCCTGATAGCTGAGGACTGGAGCCCTTGTTTATCGGCAGGAGATAGGAAGCGGGGAGGGAGATAAGGTGAGCTTTGACATGTGTATGCCTGCACCTGACCCCAGAAAGGCTGTGTCTAGGGCAGATAGCAGCTCTGGTCTGCGGTCCACTGAGTCTTGTGTGGTGACAAATAGAGAGCCCTCAGTTAAACACACAAGCCCTGTGTCCTCTGGTCAGTGAACTCTGGTGCAGTTTTATCAGAGGAACCCTCATCTTATGCCCTTCCTAGACTTCTTCATTTTTTTTTTTAAGAGACTATTACAGACTCAATGAATGATAAACTTGTTTTGAACATTCATTTTCCAACAGGAAGCAGCCTAAACAAAGCCCAGGTTGCCTGGGAGAATGTCTGAGATTGCAAGTCTTTACTGCCTCCTTGCTCCTTCTTCCTCCTCTCCACTCCTCTGTGGCAGGAAATAAGTGGTACTCCACAGGCAACTGTCTGGTGGTCTCAATGGTCTGTGTCTTGATTTTCTGTTGCTGGGAGTTGAAGTCTTAAGCATTATGTTTTCTTTGAAGTTACTGTAAATTATATGTCTGGCTGGAGACACTTTCTATTCCTTACTCTATTAGGGGCTCCCTGGAGAAATTGAGAGTCCCTACTGATTGGAAAAGATTGGTGGTCAGTATTGAATCAGAACTCTGCGCACTGTAATTCTAGGAGAAGTCATAGCCCCCAAAGAACCAAATAGGCTTGGTTAAGCAAGTTGCTTAAAGGAGCTTTGTAATGGGTTTAATAATAATTAGAATAGTTAAAAATGCTTCTATCCAGGCAGCAATTAGTCTTCAGGAAGAACACAGACAATGTGTCATTTACCCCATTGTCTTCAGTCAGTCAAACCCACCATCTGTATCTGAGAGGGTTTTAGCTTTTTGACAGCAGTGGAACTCAAGACACATAGGTCAAGCCCTAGTGGCCTAAGAGATTACCCCCTTGTGGCTCTGGTTGTCTTCAAAGTCTCTTCTAGAGCATCTTTGCTAAAAGGCAGGTGGGGACTGAGAGGCTTAGCAGTGCAGCTCCATCTCCCCAATATTATTTCAAAAGGATAAGGTCGATGCAGATGATGGAGCTGGATAGATTTTTGTCATTGGCACCTCAGATGGATATAAGAGACTGAGTTGGGTCTTGAGATTATTCCTTTATGTACCTCTGGAGGTAGTGGGTCCTAGTACCTCCAGTTTCTTTCAGCCCCACTGTATCTCACTATTTGTGGCAGGTAAAAGCTCCTCTATGAGTTGGATTAGTTACTAGATTTCTAAGTTTCTCTTCAATTCTAAGATTCTGGACCCAGAATGATCCCAGAGGTGGTATTAATCCAAGCTAATTGTATATCACACCATTTAGGATGTTCCTCCCTATTCTCTCAATGTATTTTGGACCAAAGATCATGTGGCTAAAGCAAGGTCTTGTAAACAGATCCCAAACATGAGTAGTAGGAAAAACAATGCATAGAAGGCAGAGGATCGGCATGAGGAAATTCAGTAAGCTGCAGTACTGATAATAATAATTATTAGTATATACCAAATATTTAATAGGTAGACATTGTGATAAGTGCTTTTTATGGAATATTTCATCTTCATGGTCATTCTACGCCATTGGAATTATATCTATTTTATGGATGAGGAAACTGAAATTCACAGAGACTAAATGAAGTGAGTGGTTTAATGGTGAATAATGTTGGAGGTGGGATTTGAACCTGCATCTGACTGATGAGATCTGTACTTTTGACCATTGCAATCTACCAATAGCTTGTCTCCTATAGACTGTAGGTTTCTCCAGGATAAGGCCTCTGGCACATTTCTCTTGGATTTCTGAATACCTAATCATAATGTGGTATACAGAATTGTATCTTTTTCTCAAGGAAGTATAAGGCCTCCATTGACAAAACTGCACATTGCCATGTCCAAAGACAGCTCTGAAAAGATATTTAAAAAATTCATCTGGAGGAAAGGAAGGAAAAAAGTCATGGTCAGTGGAGATGTGGGTGAGAACTGCTACTGTTGGCCATGATGTCTTCACGAGCCCTTTGCTCACCAGCATTCTAGTGAAAATTAATGGACAAAGACCATCAAGACCCAGAGAGAGATTATATAAACTCTGTGGATATATTTCAAATGTATTGTCACTTTTACTCTTTGTGAGCAGGTTCTGTTTTTAATCTTCATGCTTTAGAACCAACCTAGACCTGGTTGCATGATTTTTTAATTATTATATTTCTTAAATTCAGAACCTTAGGTCAAGAACTCAAATTTAAAAATTAAGGAATTGTCTTCCCTTTAGGGTTAGCCACTCTTTTACCTACAAGCTCTAAAAATAATGCCTCGCCTCTGAACCTGACGTCTGCTCTTTCTGTTCTGCTTTTATCTTATCTCCGGCTCTCCAGCTCAAGCTGTCCACCAAGGGAAGTGAGCTGCCAGAGGGGGTGTGTGCGGTGCCCTCACTTTCCTTCAGGCAAGGAAGGCCGAGTGTGCTACAAGAACACTGTTGACTCTGTCTCGACAGAGAGAATGGGCTATTCAGTTCATGTTCTGTCACTCAGTGGGTCTGTGACAAGGTGCAGATAAAAGCCCCTCACTGCATCCAGAGGGTCTGGGCTGGCCCTGCTCACAGGATGTGGCCAGTCACTGCCAGAGGTGAGGACAGGGCCTGGGCTCTGTCCAGCAGGCACACAAGAGATTCATTTCAAAGTTGCCCTTTTTGTCTTTTGATGGAGAAATGAATCCCCCAACTCTGTTGACAGACAATGCTCCCATTTTAAGGGCTGGTGGTAAGTCAGTATATTAGATTTCTGGGTCGAGCAGCATTGTGAACATAAACCATGCAACATAAACCACTTGTGGTCTGCTTTTGGGTCAGAAGACAAAAGCACTGTGCAGTTTCTGTGCTTGTAGAAAGGGGATTATTTGGTGTCTTAGTCTGTTTGGGCTCCTGTAACAGAATACCATCAATTGGGGAGCTTATAAACAGCAGAAACTGATTTCTCACAGTTCAGGAGGGTGGGGACTCCAAGATCAAAGTGCTGGTAGATTTGGTGTCTGGTGAGAGCCTGCTTCTTGGTTCTTTTTTTTTTTTTTTACTTTACAATATTGTATTGGTTTTGCCATACATCAACATGAATCTGCCGCTGGTGTACATGTGTTCCCCATCCTGAACCCCTCTTCCTCCTCCCTCCCCGTACCATCCCTCTGGGTCATCCCAGTGCACCAGCCCCAAGCATCCTGTATCCTGCATTGAACCTAGACTGGCGATTCATTTCTTATATGATATTATACATGTTTCAATGCCATTCTCCCAATTCATCCCACCCTCTCCCTCTCCCACAGAGTCCAAAAGACTGTTCTATACATCTGTATCTCTTTTGCTGTCTCTTATACAGAGTTATTGTTACCATCTTTCTAAATTCCATATATATGCATTAGTATACTGTTTTGGTGTTTTTCTTTCTGGCTTACTTCACTCTGTATAATAGGCTCCAGTTTCATCCACCCCATTAGAACTGATTCAAATGTATTCTTTTTAATGGCTGAGTAATACTCCATTGTGCTTCTTGGTTCTTGAGTAGTGATATTGTCACTGTGAACTCACATGGCAGAAGGGGCAAGGGAACTCTCTGGGGTCTCTCTTTTGTAAGGGCACTAATTCCATTTGTGAGGCTCCATCCTCATGACCTAAGCACCTCCAAAGGGCCCCATGTCCTAATACTACCTCTTTGGGGGCTAGGATTTCAACAAATGAATTTGGGAGGGACACAGACATTCAGCTCATTGCACTTGTGTAAATGAAATCCATAAGACTCATGTTCATGGGTAGTTTCAATCTCCTTCTCCACCATATCTTTCTAAAAGTTGCCAGAAGGTCAGTAGTCTCTTGTGATCTGAAAGTGCTGGTGAATCGTGCAGCCCCTGCATGAAGGATGATGGGATGTGAGAGGAGAATCATGGCCACAGGAGAGGCTCAACTCTCTGGTACTTTGCAGTTATCCCCCCAGAGCTTGTTAGAAAGTCAGGCCCTAAGTCAGACTTACTGAACCAGAATCTGCATCTTAACAGTATCTCCGAGTGATTTATATGGACATTAAAATTGGATAAGTACTCTTTGAACTCAAAACAAGTTCCAGTAATATCACATAAGTTACAACTGTCGTATAAGAGCAGAGAAGAAAAATGACTAAAGTCATTCACATAGTTCTTAAACTTTTGTTATCAAGGTTAATTATTTGTTTCTTGAAACTAAAATGGTGACTCTCTCCAAAACCATTTATTGTGCATCAGTAAATCATAGCCTTCTCTTTTTTTTTTTCCCTCCACATGCTTCACAATCCTCACAATAAACCAAGGGTCAGTCAGTTCTTTCAGCCACTGATGTCTGTAACCAGTTCAGTGTGATATTTGAAGTTATTGCTGTCCTTCTTTGCCACCAATAGCCAGTGTATGGCCATCACACTGTGAGAAGATTACAGTGAATAACAGTATGAACAGCTGTTGGTCTTACCTGCCCAGGTGCCCATTTTCCCTTAATTTCATAATAGCGTCTTCCTCATCAGAGGCCTCTAGGTGGATGGGGCTGTCAAACAAGGTCCCCTCCCCTCTCCCCAGTGGCCAGATGGGTTGGCAGGTAACTAAAGGGACCAATCAGACACCCTCTGATTGTGGGGCTGAAGCTCATTTGTTCTAAGAACTGAAAGGACCATTCCTGCCTACATTCTGGGGCTTCAGAATTATCATTCTGTCTAAGGCTGGCTGTTTGACTTTCTATTCTGTTGCTATTTCATGCTCTTATAATACAGTCCATTTTTATTTGCCCAAAATAGCCAGAGTTCTTTTCTGTTGATTCAAGTCAAATAACATCGGCTGAGCAAAGGAGTCTAAATATGGTTCACATTGTGAAAAACTTAATTTCATTTTTAATGAGGAGGTAAGGCTCTTATGAATCACAGCTTTCCACTTTGTTTCATTGACTGGATTGTGTTCTCTAGCCAGATGTAAAAGATGTTAAGGTTGTTCAAATGTTATTTATAACGTTTATCCTGTACCTTGTTATAGTTTATTATATATTAGTATGTCCTTGCAAAGTCTAATACTGATAAATAATCATTAGGATACAACTACTTGGTACATTCATGGCGACTTCAACCTTAAGCACAGAGTGGTTTTTAGTTTTCAAACTTTTACAAAAAATTTATTTTTTACTGAAGGATAATTTCTTTACAGAATTTTGTTGTTTTCTGTCAAACTTCAACATGAATCAGCCATAGGTATACATATATTCCCTCCCTTTGGAACCTCCCTCCCATCTCTTATATCTTTGGTCTTCAGGTGCTCTAAGTGAGTTATATCCTAAGTGAGTTAAAAATAACCCCAGGAAAAGAAAGAACACATGTTTAACTTATTAATCTATTAAAGAAAATAATATTAGTACAGACCCATCCACTTAATGACCATCAAAGGACGTCAATTAGTGGACACATTTCAGTTTTGTCTATTCATAGAGCTGCATAAAAATTCACACACTTTCCCCACAAATGTATTCCTTTTTAAAAAAGGAATAAAATTGATTAACAATGTTGTGATAGTTCCAGGTGTACAGTAAAGGGATTCAGATATATATATATATATATATATATATATATATATATATATACACACATATATATACACACATACATCTGTTCTTCAAATTCTTTTCCCATTTGAATTGTTACCTTATACTGAGAGCCAGACATCCTGGAATGTGAAGTCAAGTGGGCCTTAGGAAGCATCACGATGAACAAAGCTAGTGGAGGTGATGGAATTCCAGTGGAGCTATTTCAAATCCAGAAGATAATGCTGTGAAAGTGTTGCTTGCACTCAATATGCGAGCAAATCTGGAAAACTCAGCAGTGGCCACAGGACTGGAAAAGGTCAGTTTTCATTCCAATCCCAAAGAAAGGCCATGCCAAAGAATGATCAAACTACCGTACAATTGCACTCATCTCACAGGCTACTAAAATAATGCTCAAAATTCTCCAAGCAAGGCTTCAACAGTACGTGAACTGTGAACTTCCAGATGTTCAAGCTGGATTTAAAAAAGGCAGAGAAACCAGAGATCAAATTGCCAACATCTACTGGATCATCAAAAAAGCAAAAGAGTTCCAGAAAAACATCTGTTTCTGCTTTATTGACTATGCCAAAGCCTTTGATTGTGTGTACCACAACAAACTGTGGAAAATTCTTAAAGAGATGGGAATACCAGACCATCTGACCTACCTCTTGAGAAATCTGTATGCAGGTCAAGAAGCAACAGTTAGAACTGGACATGGAACAACAGACTGCTTCCAAATTGGGAAAGGAGTACATCAAGGCTGTGTATTGTCACCCTGTTTATTTAACTTATATGCAGAGTGCATCATGAGAAACTCTGCGCTGGATGAAGCACAAGCTGGAATCAAGATATCCAGGAGAAATAATCAATAACCTCTGATATGCAGATGACAACACCCTTATGGCAGAAAGTGAAGAAGAACTGAAGAGCCTCTTGATGAAAGTGAAAGAGGAGAGCGAAAAAGTTGGCTTAAAACTCAACATTCAGAAAACTAAGATCATGGCATCCAGTTCCATCACTTCATGGCAAATAGATGAGCAAACAGTGGAAACAGTGTCAGACTTTATTTTTGGGGGCTCCAAAATTACTGCAGATGGTGATTGCAGCCATGAAATTAAAAGACACTTACTCCTTAGAAGAAAAGCTATGACCAACCTAGACAGCATATTAAAAAGCAGAGACATTATTTTGCCAAAAAAGTTCTGTCTAGTCAAAACTATGGTTTTTCCAGTAGTCCTGTTTGGATGTGTGAGTTGGACTATAAAGAAAGCTGAGTGCCAAAGAAGTTGATGCTTTTGTGCTGTGGTGTCGGAGAAGACTCTTGAGAGTCCCTTGGACGTCAAAGAGATCCAACCAGTCCTTCCTAAAGGAAATCAGTCCTGAATATTCATCAGAAAGACTGATGCTGAAACTGAAACTCCAATACTTTGGCCACCTGATGCGAAGAACTGACTCATCTGAAAAGACCCTGATGCTGGGAAAAATTGAAGGCGGGAGGAGAAGGGGATGACAGAGGATGAGACGGTTGGATGGCATCGCTGACTCAATGGACATGTGTTTGAGTAGACTCCGGGAGTTGGCGATGGACAGGGAAGCCTGGCGTGCTGCAGTCCATGGGGTCACAAGGAGTTGAACATGACTGAATGAGTAAACTGAACTGAACTGATAATATTGAGCAAGTTCCCTGTGCTATACAGTAGGTCCTTGTTTGGTATCCATTTTAAATATAGCAGTGTGTACCTGTCAATCCCAAACTCCCTAATTATCCCTCCCCCACTCCCGTAGTAACCATGTTTGTTTTCTAAGACTGAATGTTTCTATTTTGTAGACAATTTCATTTATACAATTTCTTTTTAGATACTGTATGCAAGTGATATCATATGATATTTCTCTTTCTCTGTCTGACGGACTTCACTTAGCATGCCAGTCTCTAGGTTCATCCATGTTGCTGCAAATGTCATTACTTCATTGTTTTTAATTGTAGAGCATTATTTCATACTCCTCTGTCAGTGGACATTTAATTTGCTTCCGTGTCTTGGCTCATGTAAATAGTGCTGCAATGAACACTGGGAGTGGGGGTGGATTACAAATGTATTTCTAAATTTTATTAGTGAATACAAAAAACTGAAGGTGATAGAGATGAATCAAATGAATAAATGAAACTGGTTTATAAAATATCAATTGACTCAAGTCTAAAGGATAACTAACATGAAGTTACTTATTTTTTAAATGCCTTTAGAAAAAACGGGAACAGATCCTGGTGAAACATTTGTTAATGTCCTAAATAAATAATATATAGTCTTCAGCCATTGAAAAATATTTTAGATTAATATTTATTGGACTTATGTTCATAATAGAAAAATGATAAAAGAGTATATACTTTGTGATTGTATTTTATATAATCTGTTATTTGTCATAAGAGTGTCTTACAGTGGTTATCTCTGAGTAGTTTTATTATTTTGTTGATTTCTTTTATGTTTCTTCAATTAGGTGTATTTTCTGATTTTTCTGTACAAACATGTTTTGCTTTTATAGCATGAACATTGGAAAGGTTATTTTTAGTTAAAAATAAATTAGAGACTCGGTGGACTTTGTGTGTAAATTAATATAGGGATATATAACAAGGATTAGATATCTAGACTAAACCTTAAACTATATAGGAATTACATAACAATACTAAATTTCCCTGAAAATGTGGGAAAATCTTACTTTAGCTTTTATTTTTAATTAACTAAATTCAGTAGAGCTTAAAATATTTCTGCAACTGTTCAGATTTTGCAAAAACATCCTGTTACTGGGGATAAAAAAAGGGGATAAATTTGTGTTAGAACAGACATTTCTATTTTCTAGACCACAGCTTCTCAAATGCTAATATGAATCCCCTGGGGATCTTGTGAAAACGTAGATGGCCTGTGGTGAGGCCAGAGATTCTGTGTTTTCCATCCTCCTTCCAGGTGGAGTCCAGTGTTGCCAGTCTGTGTGTGGGCCGTGCTTCAAGTGGCAAGACTCTCTAGACTAAAGGCCATTCTTTTATTTTTTGGCCCTGCCATCCAGCGTGTGGGGTCTTAGTTCCCTGACCAGGGATTGAACCTGTGCCCTGGGCAATGTAAGTGTGGGATCCTAACCACTGGACCACCAGGGAATTCCCCAAAGTTGTCTTTCTTAATGATGTTGGAAATCATTCCAAGCCAAGGAAAAATAAACAATCACTGAGCAAAAGATTTTGCAGTCCAGGGCAGGACGCTGGGAGGATTTGAGCCTTCTGGGTCTGGGACTCGAAGGTTTCATCATAGTGGAACTGAGATCAGAGTTCTAGGAGTAGGAGTGAAGTATGAGGTGATGTGGAATGTTGAGAGGCCTAAGCAACTCCATTCAAAGTTTTATTTTATAGACTTTCTTGGCAGTCCAGTGGTTAAGACCCTGCCTTCTAATTCAGGGGGTGTGAGTTTAATCCCTGGTTGGGGAACTAAGATCCCACACGTCACAGGGTGTGGCCAAAAAGGTTAAAAAAGGAAAAACAGGAGAAAGAACTTAATTTTTAAACTAATTGCTGTTTTGTAAAATATATCAAATATAGTAAGATACATAAAACATAAACATATTGCTCAATAAATTATCACTAACACTTGTGACTCGTGTAACCAACACTTAAATCAAGAAAGAGAATATTGCTCAAACAGAAAGGCATCTGTGTGTGACTTTCCAACACAGCCACTCCGGTGTCTGCTAAATGGAATCCTGACTTTCAGATAAGCACTTTATTGCTTACCTTAGAGTTTTACCACATAAGAGTTCATCTTCAGACATCATAGTTTAGTAGCTTTTTTCACTCAATAATTTTATAAGATTCATCTAAAATATATATTGTTATATCTAGCTGAAGTTTGTTCATGTTCTTTGCTGTGTGAATATATTATAGTTTACAGTATGTATCAGTCCTAGCGATAATGGACATTTGGGTTATTTACAGATTCAGGCATTCATGGATAATGCTGCTGCCAAAATACGGTATGTGTCCCAGGAGACACATTTATATGTCTCCTGGTAAGCACGTACATGCGTTTGGTTGAAATGGTATGGACTGAACAGAAGCAGAAGATATTAAGTGGCAAGAATACATAGAAGAATTATACCAAAAAGATCTACATGACCCAGATAATCACGATGGTATGATCACCAACCTAGAGCCAGACAACCTGGAGTGCGAAGTCAAGTGGGCCTTAGGAAGCATCACGATGAACAAAGCTAGTGGAGGTGATGGAATTCCAGTGGAGCTATTTTAAATCCAGAAGATGATGCTGTGAAAGTGTTGCACTCAATATGCCAGCAAATATGGAAAACTCAGCAGTGTCCACAGGACTGGAAAAGGTCAGTTTTCATTCCAATCCCAAAGAAAGGCCATGCCAAAGAATAATCAAACTACTGTACAATTGTACTCATCTCACAGGCTACTAAAATAATGCTCAAAATTCTCCAAGCAAGGCTTCAACAGTACGTGAACTGTGAACTTCCAGATGTTCAAGCTGAATTTAGGAAAGGCAGAGGAATCAGATCAAATTGCCAACATCCACTGGATCATCGAAAAAGCAAGAGAGTTCCAGAAAAACATCTGTTTCTGCTTTATTGACTATGCCAAAGCTTTTGACTGTGTGGACCACAACAAACTGTGGAAAATTCTGGAAGGGGAATACCAGACCACCTGCCTCTTGAGAAATCTGTCAGGAAGCAACAGTTAGTACTGAACATGGAACAACAGACTGCTTCCAAATTGGGAAAGGAATACATCAAGGCTGTGTATTGTCACCCTGCTTATTTAACTTATATGCAGAGTACATCATGAGAAACGCTGGGCTGGATGAAGCACAAGCTGGAATCAAGATTGCTGGGAGAAATATCAATAACCTCAGATATGCAGATGACACCACCCTTATGGCAGAAAGTGAAGAGAAACTAAAAAGCCTCTTGATGAAAGTGAAAGAGGAGAGTGAAAAAGTTGGCTTAAAGCTCAACATTCAGAAAACGAAGATCATGGCATCTGGTCCCATCACTTCATGGGAAATAGATGGGGAAACAGTGGAAACAGTGTCAGACTTTATTTTTTGGGGCTCCAAAATCACTGCAGATGGTGATTGCAGCCATGAAATTAAAAGACACTTACTCCTTGGAAGGAAAGACATGACCAACCTAGACAGCATATTCAAAAGCAGAGACATTACTTTGCCAACAAAGGTCCGTCTAGTCAAGTCTATGGTTTTGCAGTGGTCATGTATGGATGTGAGAGTTGGACTGTGAAGAATGCTGAGCACCGAAGAATTGATGCTTTTGAACTGTGGTGTTGGAGAAGACTCTTGAGAGTCCCTTGGACTGCAAGGAGATCCAACCAGTCCATTCTGAAGGAGATCAGCCCTGGCGTTTCTTTGGAAGGAATGATGCTAAAGCTGAAACTCCAGTACTTTGGCCACCTCATGCGAAGAGCTGACTCATTGGAAAAGACTCTGATGCTGGGAGGGATTGAGGGCAGGAGGAGAAGGTGATGACAGAGGATGAAATGGTTGGATGGCATCACGGACTCGATGGACGTGAGTCTGAGTGAGCTCCGGGAGTTGGTGATGGACAGGGAGGCCTGGCGTGCTGCAATTCATGGCGTCACAGAGTCGGACATGACTGAGCGACTGAACTGAACTGAAAATCATTGCAGATGGTGACTGCAGCCATAAAATTAAAAAATGCTTACTCCTTGAAAGAAAAGTTATGACCAATCTCTACAGCATTTTAAAAAGCAGTGACATTACTTTGCCAGCAAAGTTCTGTCTAGTCAAAGCTATGGTTTTTCCCGTAGTCAAGTATGGATGCAAGAGTTGGACTGTAAAGAAAGCTGAGTGCCAAAGAATTGATGCTTTTGAGCTATGGTGTTAGAGAAGACTCTTGAAAGTCCCTTGGACTACAAGAAGATCCAACCAGTTCATCTTAAAGGAAATCAGTCCTGAATATTGATTGGAAGGACTGATACTGAAGCTGAAACTCCAATACTTTGGCCACCTGATGCGAAGAATTGACTCTTCAATTGACCGTGATGCTGGGAAAGATTGAAGGTGGGAGGAGAAGAGGACGAGGATGAGATGGTTGGATGGCATGGCTGACTCAATGGACATGAGTTTGAGTAGGCTCTAGGAGTTGGTGATGGAGAGAGAGGCCTGGCTTGCTGCCGTCCCAGGGGTTGCAAAGGTTGGGCACGACTGAGCCACTGAACTGAACTGATACCTTGGAGCTGGGGCTTCCCAATCCTCCTGCAAATACAGGTGATATAAGAAACATGAGTTTGATCCCTGGGTTGGGAGGATCTCCTGGAGGAGGGCGTAGCAATCCACGCCAGTATTCTTGCCTGGGGAACTCCATGGACAAAGAAGCCTGGTGGGCTATAGTCCATATGGTTGCACAGACTCAGACATGACTGGAGTGACTTAGAATGCACATGCACCTTGGAGTTTATATGCTAGTTACGCTGTATGCCTGTTTTCAATGTTAACAGATTATGTCAGGTTATTTTCCCAAGTGGTTATATCAATTCACTTTCTCACTAGAAGTGATTAACAGCTTAATTGTTCTGCATTCTCCCCAGTACAATCCTTTTAATTTTAGTCATTTTGACAACTAATTGTGCTATATATTACTTTTCATAATAGTTTTGCTGAGATAGAATTCACATGCCACACAATCTACTCATTTCTTGAGTGAACAATTCAATGGTTTTTAGAATATTCACAGAATTGTGTAACCATCACTTATTGTTTGTAATTTTTATTTTCCTGATTTCTAGTACTGTAGATGAGCACTTCTTCATATGTTTATAGGTCATTTGGATTTCAGCCGTGATGTGTCTAGGTCTATGCCTCCTTTGGGGGGATTGCCCATCTTCTGTATTCAATTGTTCCGCTGGAGTTCTTGAAATATTCTGTGTCTAAACTCTTCTTCAGTTTGTGGCCTTTTACTTGTTTAAGACTGCTATCTCATAAACAGATATTCTTAATTTTGTTGCATATAAATTCAACAACTTTTTTGTTTATGGTGACAACTTATTGTGTCCTATTTAAGAAATACTGAATTTCCTGTCAATCATAGTTAGTCTTCTGTATTATCTTCTAGAACACCTGTTGTTTTGCCTTTCACCTTTATATCTATGATTCACTCAGATATAACTTTAGTGTATTGATGTGAGTTAAGGAGAAAATTTTTATTTTTATTCTGTTAAAATACCAGTTTTCTAGCACTGTTTATTCAAAGTGCTAGAATATTCATTATTATTATTATTTATCATCCATTCCCCACTGCTCTTCAGAGCAATATTTGACATAAATGAAGTATTCATTTATGCACAGGTCTGTTTAGGGCTTTTTCTAGTAAATATTCCATTGATAAAGTTGTACATGTTTGGGCCAATACTGCCTTATCTTAATCTCTGTAACTTTAGAATATGATTTGATGTATGATATCTAGAAAAGCCAAGTCATCGTCTCTTTCCTTTTTAGCTTTTATTCAGAGGAGCATTTTGACTATTTCTTTTTTTTTTTGTAAATTAATATATTTATTTTAATTGGAGGCTAATTGCTTTACAATATTATAGTGGTTTTTGCTTCTTTGTATTTTCTTATGAATTTAAAAATCATCTTGTCACATCCCACAAAAGTGTGTATTAGAATTCTGACTGGAAGACTTTCTTCATTCTCCCTCCCGCCCCCTGCCCCCCCATTTTTACAAAGTGTATCCCCTAAAAATTGTTTCCTCTCATTTTGGGAGTGACAGTATTCCAGGCACTACAGCTATTAATATGATGGCCAAGACTGTGGTCTAGCACTGATTTCTATAGGAACCAACTTCCAGACCAGTAGCTGTGGAGTTATCCAGAATTTAGAGCCATTGGAGTTCCTAACCAATAGAAAGAGACCGGACTCACTTAGGAGATGAGTCAGCCTATCTGGGGATTCTTGGACACCTGAGCAGAGGATCACAGGAAAAGAAAAGTCTGCCAGTTTGGAGAGAGAGAACTTGGAGTCCGTTTAAGTTAAGGTACGAAGGTATGGGCTTGAAAGCTGGTGAAATCCAATCATTCTGATTCCTTGATAATTGAAAGAGTGATCCATAAGCATAAAACAATGCCAAGTCACAGAAGATGTTTGGTAAATGGTTATCTTTCCTCTGTTCTCTTCCTCTGACCCAACTACCTGTAAGGTTGTGCTTGAATGAATACATGGCAGGACTAGGCAGTCAGGCTACCAAGTGTTAGGCAGCAAGCTAAAGCAGCAGTAAACCTGTGGTTTGGTAGTTTGTGTCAAGAGGTAGGGGATTCCTTTGAGCAGATGTGTTGTCTGTGATGCCAAAGAGACAAAGCTGTGAGCAACCACTAAAATGCCAAATTGTTACTGACTATACCTTTAACATTTGTGGGAGAATTCTGAAAACATCCATACAGCAAAAATCATTTGGGTTTCTCAGATTTCTGCATAGTTTCTTTTTCTTAAAGAAGCCAACTTCTTAAGAAGCTAAGTCATATCCAATGCTTTTTGCGACCCCATGGACTACAGCCCGCCAGGCCCATTTGTCCGTGGGATTTCCCAGGCAAGACTGGAGTGGGTTGTCATTTCCTTCTCCAGGGGATCTTCCTGAGAGACTGAACCCGTGTCTCCTACATTGCAGGCGAATTCTTTACTGCTGAGCCACCAGGGAAGCCTACACTGTGCCTTACTGCTAATTTGGTGAGGAACAGAAGGAAATAACGTGCCAGTGAGTCAGTCTTCGTGGAGTTGATGGGGCTTGAGTTAGTGAAGAATATGTGGGGGAAGTGAATGTCATTTATGGCCTCCTTATGCCATCAGTTCTTTCCCTTCAGAAACAATTGTCATTCTCATTGCTAGTTGTGTTTGGAGTGTAGTAGTTTGCCTTTGACAGAGAAGGCAATGGCACCCCACTCCAGTACTCTTGCCTGGAAAATTCCATGGATGGAAGAGCCTGGTAGGCTGCAGTCCATGGGATCGCTAGGAGTCGGACGTGACTGAGCGACTTCCCTTTCGCTTTTCACTTTCATGCATTGGAGAAGGAAATGGCAACCCACTCCAGTGTTCTTGTCTGGAAAATCCCAGGGACGGGGGAATCTGGTGGGCTTCCGTCTATAGGGTCACACAGAGTCAGACACCACTGAAGTGACTTAGCAGCAGCGGCAGCAGCAGTTTGCCCTTGAAGGAAAAACTGGTTATCATTAATCACCGCATGAAGCTCTGTTTCTTTGGGGGGCTTCTTTTAGATACTGATAAATCTTTCTAATTAGCTGTAAAAATCATGAAAAGTAGATGGCATGTTTTAATCATAAGCCAGTTGAGCCATTGCCATTCGTGTGATAGCTTAAATTCTTTCTTTCCTTTACCAAATTGCTTTGAATTTATGACATTTTTAGTAGAGCCTCTGTAAGTCCACAGAGCTCAGAATTGCAAAAGTAATTGCATTGTTTCCCGTAACTCAATCACAGAAAAGCAAAGCAAAAAAAAAAAAAAGGCGAAAGAAAGCATTGACACATTGTCAGTGGTTTATTTTCCCATATGTTGGTGGGATATTAAAGATCTTTGAGATCTTTGCAGATAATTCAGTGCAGGCCTGGTTCTAAGAATAAAACCTGGCATAGTGATCAGTGAGGGAGATTTTTCTTTTTTCTCAGAAGCTAAAATGAACTGTTCTAAGAGTTGGGGCGAGGAAGATGGGATTAGAAGTCACACTACAGTTGGCCTTTAGTGTTAAGATGTAACATCAGATCTAGTTCAGAACATCATGGCCACAGCTGGAAAAATTAAATCTCAGCTCAGGTTTTCTCTGTGTCCTGGCGTATCAGTGGTTCTCAGACTGCAGCATGTATCAGAATCATCTGGAGGGATGTCACAGCACAGATCGCCAGGCTCCAGGCCAGAGTTTCTGGCTCAGTAGATCTTTGATGAGGCCTGAGATTGCATGGCTGTCTTATTCTCAGTTGATCCTGGTGCTGCTGGGCACAGGTACCAAATTTCGAGGGTCTAATTTACAGTCCCAGCTCCATGCTATCCAGCTGTGTGATCTAAACACTTCTTAGTGTTCTATGTCTTTTTTTTTTTTTCAATCACTTGCTCCTAGTCCACTGCAGGTTTAGGACTCACTTTAAGAATGACTGTGCCGTATGTAAAATAGATAACCAGCGGGAGTCTGCTGTATGGCTCAGGAAACTCAAACAGGGTGGGATGGGGAGGGAGAAGGGCGGGAGGTTCAAAAGGGAGGGGATATATGTATACCTATGGCTGATTCGTGTTGAGGTTTGACAGAAAACAGCAAAATTCTGTAAAGCAATTATCCTTCAGAAAAAAAATTAATTTTAAAATTAAAAAGATTTTTAAAATGGTTCACATAAAAAAATCTTTAAAAATAAAATCATATTAAAGGGGAAAAAAAAAGAATGACGTGATATATCTAATAGCACTTGCTGGGATCCCAGCTGATAAAAATATTTATCTCACTGTTCTTGGGGAGTTCTGAGAATGAACTAATGATGTTCTTCAAGGTCAGGTAGCATTGTTGAACACAGAGAATAAAGCCTGATAATTACCTTCAGCACTGACGTTCTGAAAAGAAAACAGTTATTTCTGAAAGGCACATACTTGTGTTCTTGTCTTTGTGTATACCACAGCACCTGAGAGAATCTCTAAGTTTAGTAGGTGTTCAATAGATGCTTGTTGAGCTCAAACATTAAATTTTAAATTTAGACTTGGTTGCCAATTCTGTAAGATTATAGTCTTTGAGTAGATAGAAATAATACAAATTTTGCACCCTTCATATGTGAACTAGAATTTATACATAATTGAGAGAAATTATCTGTTTTCCTCAATTTTTTAAAAGTTAAAGGTAATGACTGAGCATTTGGGGCTTGGATCATAGAGGATCTTATTTAAGGAGTATTCATGTTGCCCTTACCAGGATTTCTAGGAGTAACCTTCCAGCTCTATGTCTGTTTGGGAGGCTTTTCCCTTGTAGCCATCACTGATGGCTGGATTCTGAACATTTAAAAATACAGACTTTTTAAAGAAGTAAAAGTAGCAGAAAAGTGAAAGTAGTAGAAATGCTGTGCGCCCCAGTTGAGTACCACACATCAGGAGATTTGCCCATTCTGAACTCAGGAGAATGAGCACTCTTCCTGAGTCTTTACTCATGAAGACTCAGTGAGCGGTTATTGAAACCACTCTCTTATAAAATGCAGTCTGAATCACTGGACTTAGCACACTAAGTATATGTGGATAATTCCATTTTCTATTTTTAATTGTCAGGGCAAGTTCATTTCTCTAGTTAATAAGTCAAGTCTAATGATGTTGGCTTCCCAGGTGGCTCAGTGATAAAGAATTTGCTTGCCCATGCAAGGAGATACAGGTTCAATCCCTGGGTTGGGAGGATCCCCTGGAGGAGGAAATGGCAACCCATTTCAGTGTTCTTGCAGAGGAAATGCCATGGACAGAGGCATATGATGGGCTACAGTCCACGGTCACAAAGAGTCAGACATGACTGAACACGAAAATCCACTCTTGTTATCCATGCTTAAATGGGTACATGAGTGACAAAGTTACAACATAAACCCACTTTAGAAATAGTTCCTTGCCTAGTACTAAAAAAATTCATGTGACATGAATATAAAATAGTTCCTCTTTTATTTTCCTGTACACAGGAAAATGAGCATCAAAAGTTGACTGGTTAGGTAATAAACTAATACTTTATTATGAGTATATTATTACATTCTCTTTTAGTGTCTTAGGGAGATTTTTTTTCTTGGATATAAATGTCAGTGTTTTTCCTTAACTGCTGGTTTCTTTTAAACAATGTGAAATTGTTACTGAGTTTCCATGCTCACAGTAGCTGTTAGACAGCTTGGACCCTTTTGTGACTAATCAGCTAATGTACAGGATATGTGCTTTTGCCTTCGTGTGTGTGTGTGTGTGTGTGTGTCCTATTCTTTTTTTATCTACTTTATAAAAAAGACTATAAAATTGTTCATGTTTACTTGAGACTAACTGGAAAACATAGAAAGGCAAAAACAACAAGCCCAGAATATTTTATAGTCTTTTTCTATGCCCAGGTACATCTTTCTGTTTCAATAAATTGGCATATTAGTATGTAACTGTGTTATAAGCCACTTTTTTTTTTTCTGTAAACAGCATGTCTCTCATCACTTACTCTTAATGTATGCTATCCTTCTGTGTTTATATTTCTTTTAAACTACCTAAAATCCTTTTAGAACAAGGAAGGATACATGTGAATTAATCACACTTAAAAAAACAAACCAGTATCTGGTGACTAGATACAGATTGATAAGGAATAATCCTGATCACATGAAAGGTGAAAAAAAAAAACAGTGAAATCCCCTGTAGTTTCCCTCAGCAATGATGGTTGTGATGGAGAAATGAATAGAGTATATACCCTTCATATAAGAGGAGGCCACCCTTCTTATCACAATAAATTGCCAACCTATCCTCAAGAAAACACCGTCTATAAGTGGTGTTTTCATGAAGGTGGCAGACTGGTACTACACTGAGGTTTTAACACAGCTGGGACAAAGGTTCACTGTACAGTTGGGGTCCCACAGTTGGGGACCAGTAGGAAGCTCACTGATCCATACCATGTTGAGCCCCAGTTTTACTCATCTTAGGTGCATGCTAACCTGTGGAGCCAATCAGCTTAGCCTACAGGTCACTGCTTGCCCTCTGGCTGGCTCTCTTGGGGTTCCTGACAGTCCTTGCAGGGGTAACTGCCATATCTCAGCTTCCTGGGGTCAATTTGTGGGCAATGCATTTTCAAACCAAGAATTCACGCAACATGCTGTGAATTGTCCTTCCAAGAGGTAACGCATAACTTACTTGGTCATAGAATCATGTCTTTTGAAAAGATGCCCATGGTTGCAAATGGACTCCTGGATATTCCCAGGCTGATTACATTAATAAGTAAAACAAGCCAGTCCTTCTTCCTTGCTTTGCCTCTACACCTGTGCTGTTTGCCTGAAATATCCTAAATTTGTGTTTTAATCAGGCTTATCCCTAAGGACACGCTGAGGGATCTGTTCTGCCAGAACGTCTTGTCTACCCTCCTGCTGTGTGTATTCCTGTGCACGTGGCTTACACAGCACTCAGCGTTTCTTACACCATAATTTTTCCTTATCCTGTGCCCCATTGGACTGTGAGCTCTCTAAGTCCAGGGCACAGGCTTCTTTACTTATTATAGGTACATACTACTTGTTGAATGAATAAATGATATGAAGGTTTTTCTCAGCAAAATGGACTTCTTGGGTTAGGGACAAGTATATATAAGCTAAATTAATTGAATAGTACCTATAGCCAAAATAAATTATCTGAAGGGCCATTACCAATTGGTACCAGTGTGGTACCAATCTGCCACCTTCAGGGAGAAAAAAGACATTAGAGCCTAGGAATTAATCACTGTTTTTTTGCGGTTGGATCCCTGGAATATTTTCTCTTTTTTTCTACACTGTTTTCTACACTGCATTCAACATGACAACTTCTTAATTTCTTATTTCAATGAACCTAGATAAATAGGAAGTTAATTAGGCAGAATCCCTAAATAACTGGATCCTACCTGTACCAGACTCTAGGGAAAAATACAAAGAGCAAGTAATTAAATAATTTATTTTCAAGATGTGCTGCCAGAAAAAAGTCTGAAGGTCAGCACTCATTTAATTCATTTCATCATTTATTGAAGTATATAAAGATAATCAGTCAATCTTCATGGTGATGTTACATCATCAAAATTTTCTTAATTTTTGAAAAATAATGGCTGATAATGAGAATAATACATTTAAGAAAGATTCTCAATAAAAACTCAAAAGATCATTTAAATGTTGACTAACAAGATATTTAGGGAATCAAGTTTCCTAAGTTAATTCCTAAATTCCAATTAAGTATTCTGTGTAAAGAAAATACTGTCAATAAAATAATCATGGAGACACCTGCAGGACACCTTAGAACAATTGCTTTTCACTCTTGTTAAAGGAAACTTTCAGAGGTTCACAGACTTATTGAGAACAAACTTATGGTCTCAAGTGGAATTTTTCTGTTCCATTTTTTCATATTTCTCCTGTCTGTCATGCCTTTAAAGTGAGTGATTAAAAGTGGCCATCTGATTTTGAGGGGAAGGATAGTTAGGGAGTTCAGGATGGACATGCACACACTGCTATATTCAAAATGGATAACCAGCAAGGACCATTGTATAGCACATGAAACTTTGCTCGATGTTATGTGGCGGCCTGGATGGGAAGAGATCTGGGAGAGAATGGAGGCGTGTGTATGTATGGCTGAGTTCCTTCACTGTTCATCTGAGACTATCACAGTATTGTTAATCGGCTACACCCCACTACAAAATTAAAAAAGTTTTTAAAAATAAATAAAGGAAACTTTCAAATTTCCATTTTTAAGAAGTCATAGAGTACATGACTATGCAAGATCTATAAGTAAGGCTTTATTTAAACGGTGCCTCTCATCTCTCTATTGCTGAAAAATATTAGTTAGATAATTAATGCTAGGTGCTGCTGCAACATACAAATTTCCAAACCTCAGTAACAGTATAATAAAGCTTACATTTTGCTCACATTGAATCCATGTGGGTAGGTGAATCCTTCTCCATCTGGTAGCCATCCCACCTGGACCACAGAGTCTCCAAGGTCGCTCATGCAAAGAAGGAAGAAGATGGAGGAGGCACGTGAATCTTAGTTGTCCTGGCCTAGAAGTGACACGTGTCACCGTGGTTCAGAGTCTGTTTGGCAAGATCTAGTGGCAGTGGTCCAGATAACTGCAGGGGAGGCTGAGACGTGCATGCGAGGATGTGGATGCTTGGTAAACATTAACTGCTTCAACCGCAATATCCTTAGCAACTGGATTTCACTCATCCCCTTTTCTGCCTGGTAAATGTACTATGAGAACTGATGGGTTAGGAGTAGGAGGCGGGGAGAAGAGGACATAGGTTGTAGATATTTATTGTCTCCTCTGGTAGCAGAACTCCTGTTTCCTTATGAGAACCAGCTCTCATGTAGTTCTGGCTTGACCTTTCTCTCTGGAGCTGGGCAAGCAGACATGAGACAGGGGGACCCTTCTTTCAGTCTCCCTATGTCCATAATGCCAGTAGGTGTGCCAACACAATACCATCAGTGGATGTGTCTGCTCAAAAAGGAAGTCAAACAAAGAGGCTGTAGAGCAAGAGAAAAGAGACACAATTTGGATGACGTTGATAGAACCCCTGGAAGAAGCAGTGCCAGTTCATGCCTTGACTTTTCCAGTTATGTAAGCCATGCATTCCTTTAGTTTGAGCTAGGATGAGTTTGGTTTCTCTAAGTCATAACTAAAAAAAAACACTAGTAGTTATCACTCTACAAACTCCAAAATACACCCTTGTTCTTCTTTGTCTTTAAACCCAAACAACCAGCAGTTGCCTAAGAGAGTAACTAATAGTTATAACCCATATATTTACATCACAGAACTGTTGCTTTTGTAATTTAGATATCATATAAATGGAGGGTAACAAACTGTCCTACATATGTTTTTTTTTTTTCTAATCCTAGTTTAACTGCTAGTAGTTTCATAATTACTAGTTGGCTGATTACTATGTGAGTCAAAATGGATTTACTTCTTCCAGTTAATAATTTCCACTTGTGACAAGTCAAATATTTAAATCAGCTTCAAGAATATCAAGGGAGACAATCCCCTCCATCCCCATCACCTCTACAAAAATGAGACTGTTTGGCAGATATCTGAAATAAATCTGAGTGATGTTTTCTCTGGCCATGGCAATGTGGAGCTATAGATCTCACAGCCGGAACCAAGCTTTGCAGAATGTGTCAGGGAATTTGGCCCAGTTGTCCTATTCAACCCAACACTTCTGCCGAAAAGTCTGAAAGAAGATATGGTCTAACTTTCTGGTGACCCAAACTATTGTAACCTCAGTCTCTAAATCACATGACATTTGCTTACTTTCTTTCTAATAGGCTGATTAATTATTTGTCTTTATGTAGTGTTCTCAGTCAGGAGCCAAAAGAAATTGAAGCAGCTGGGGACAATTTTTAAATTTAAAACTAACAGAGCAATTTGGCTGTCTGACGTGGAACCAGAGTGACTTTCCTTTAACATTGTCATCACCACAGGGTCCAACCTGCTCTGCCCCAGATGTGCGACATCTGGGCTTTGAAGAGTGTGACTAGGAAATCAGACAAGACATGTGGACATACAAAATGAGACAAGAGGCTCTGACAGACCACTTTCCTTTCTTATGTAGTTTCTTTCATCTGATTCTGTTAAGGTTTGCTGGAAACCCTTACCTGGAAAACAGAATTCCTCCTCTTTCACAAGCCAGGCAGCAAAAGTAGAGAAAGTTTTATTGTCCAAGGTAGTTAAATGAACTGAATAACAATTCACGTGAAAATTCCCTTAAATCCCTCCCCATAGATTGTCCTCAGGTATTAAGGTTAATTAAACCCAAATCCTCTTACCGACTGGAGAGAAAGTGTTACTGGCTCTGGAAGGGTGGTGGGGGGTGGGCAGGAGTCAAGTGTCCTTTTAGAGCAGGGATCCTCAACCTCTGGAATCTGATGATCTGAGCTGGAGGTGAGGTAATAATAATAGAAAGAAAGTACACAATAAATGTAATGGACTTGAATCACCCTGAAACCATCCCTCCAACCCTGGTCTATGGAAAGATGGTCTTTCATGAAACCAGTCCCTGGTGCTAAAAAAGTTGGGGACGGCTATTAGAAGACCTCTCCTTTTTTTTCCCAAATTGGGACTGTTTTTCCCTGAATATGTATGTATGTATGTGCATGTACTCAGTTATGTCCTACTCTTTGCGCCCTCATGGACTGTAGCATGCCAGGCTCCCATGTCAATGGGATTTTCCAGACAGTACTAGAGTGGGTTGCCATTTCCTACTCCAGGGGATCTTTCCGACCCAGGAATTGAACCTGGATCTCCTGTGTCTCCTGCCCTGGCAGGCAGATTCTTTACCACTGTGCTACCTGTGAAGCCCCTCAACATATATAAACTAAACATTATTTTCTTCCCTGTGTGAGAGTGGAGATTTAATAATTCAATTGAGAATAATTGATGTCTGGCGTCTTTGACTAGGAAAGGCTAATATTACGGAGAAGGCAATGGACCCCACTGTAGTACTCTTGCCTGGAAAATCCCGTGGATGGAGGAGCCTGGTGGGCTGCAGTCCATGGGGTTGCTAAGAGTCAGACATGACTGAGCGACTTTACTTTCACTTTCATTTTTCACTTTCATTCATTGGCGAAGGAAATGGCAACCCACTCCAGTGTTCTTGCCTAGAGAATCCCAGGGACGGGGGAGCCTGGTGGGCTGCCGTCTCTGGGGTCGCACAGAGTTGGACACGACTGAAGCGACTTAACAGCAGCAGCAGCAGCAGCAGCAGCAGCAGGATTCTCTGAGGAGGGCATGGCAACCCACTCCAGTATTCTTACCTAGAGGATCCCATGGACAGAGGAGCCTGGTGGGCTACAGTCCATGGGGTCACAAAGAGTCGGACATGACTACAGCAACTTGGCATACCTGCACAGGATTCTCTAGGGATAGAGTGAGTGTGGATCATTAGACAGTTAGCTCGTTCTTCAGGATTCTGCTTATTATGTGGTTAACAATCAGCTCATGTCTAAAAAATCCTGAAATTACATAAACCAAGTCTGGGTTGAAGCTAATTGTCTCAGTTGAGTATTAGCATGTATATGGATATATGAGATGGAGAACACATCCTCCAAGTATTTGTTGAGGATACTCATCATGCTCGCATGGTACTAAGTAGATGGGGTCAGTGGCTCAAGTCTGCTCAAAATGTAGTTGCTGAGATAATACTAGCATAGATTAAGCAGTGGTGTATAGTGTTAGTTGCTCAGTTGTGTCCGACTCTTTGTGACCCCATGGACTGTAGCCATTTCCTCCTCCAGGGGATCTTCCTGACCCAGGGATCAAACCCACACCTCTTGCATCTGCTGCATTGGCAGACAGGTTCTTTACTACTAGTGCCACCTGGGAAGTGGTTCCTAGCAAAAGGCAGCATATCACTAAAACTATGTGGTGTGATATAGACTGAAACTTCAGGAACTCAAAAAACAGGCTGTGGCCTGTCAATGATACATTGACAGTGAGAGTGAAGGACTGTTCCAGGGATTTAAGAAAGGTTTAATTACAGAGCTTGCACCTCACCCATTATGTTTGCCTGAAAAATAGACTCCCTTTGTCGCAAGATAGACTGGTTTGGGAATATGGGAAGTCTCATGCTAATGCGTCATTTCCACTGCTGAGGAAACAGCATTTGTATCCTATTTATTGTGGCTTTGCTGAAATACATTTTACATTCATTGGAGAAAATATTTATCTATAATATATCCTATTTTTTATTCTTATAAAAGGAATACTTGAAAGGTAAGATAGTCACTTTCCTGAGGGAAGTATAGAACTCAGTGATGGAGTGGGCACTTTGGGATTGGGTGAATTGCCTGTGAAATTAAATTTAGGTAAAAAGATAGCCCAGCAGCCATATGTAAATCATTCCCTCATGTAGAAACAATAGTGTGCACTGGATAATTCAATAGAAAACATTAGTCATTTATCATCCTTAATTATCAGTCATCTCTAACTGCATCTGGTTTGCATTTTTTATTAGAAAGTTTTTTTTTTTTTTTTGAGTTGGATCAGGGTATTTTTTCCCTTCCGTTCATGATTTCATTTTGTTATTCTTTTAAAAATTCCATCACTAATTCCCATGATGTGAGGAGGTTTTTATTTCATAAGACACAATAAATCAAGCAACTCTTCTGTTGTAACGTCGTCCTTCCAGTGCATTTGTCAAGGCCCTGGATGGCTGAGTTTACTTAAGGTTAGAGAGTCACGCTGCTTTGAGGACAAACTCAGCCAGCGCCGAGGGGTATGCACGTAGCCCCGCTCGAGGAGCCAGAGGTATACAGCCTCAGTCAGCTTGAGAGGGAACAGCTGCTTCAGACAAGTGGCAAAAGCTGACCCAGGGACATTGGGAAGTTTGCGTGCTCTTGTCCTGCTACTCTGGACAGCATATAGTAGCGGAGGTGCACTTTTTATGTAGAATCAATGTTCGATAGTCTTCTCTTATAAAATAATGATAACAGCTAATATTTTTCAAAAATCTTATATGTACTATGTGTTATGCTATGTACATTTATACATTATTGCATTTAACCTTTAGAACTACCCTTTGTGGGAGGTAAATATTATTTACGTCTTTTAGACAAGTGAACTATGACTGGAAGGGGTTATTGCTTGTTAGTTTTTCAGCTGGGGAGTTCCTGGACCATAAATGTAGAATAAATCAGAACCTCAGACCCACATGAGGTAGCCAAAGAGAGAATCTTTACTGTGACAATCCCAGGACAAGATCAGTAAGATTTCTTCCTACCCATGATAGAGAGCTTCTTTCTACTGCGGTGTAGACATCAGGGACATCACAATCATCAGAATGCATTGGGCTGCAGAGATCTTTGGTGATGGCTAATTGATCATGGTGTTCCTAGGAATGAAATAGATGAGCAGTTTACTTCTATCAAGTATTGCTTGATCTGTATAAAAGAAAACCACAAGTTCGGCTAGCCAAAACCTGACATGAGTTGCCACGATGGAAAATAAAGGCAACTCACCAAGTTTCCTGACCGAATCCAGTTCACAGATTCAGAGCTTCTTGATTGAAAGCCAGGCCCCCTGGAAGGAGGACCTTTCATTATTGCTTCAAGTGAATACCATAGATTTCCTGCAAGTCTTTTCCTAAAGGGACCTGCAGCCATTTGATAGAATGACCATGCCTTGTGGAAAGCAAAAGGAAATACACAGGTCTTTCAGTAATTACTAGATACTAGCTCTTAATTATGTTAATTTCTATGACCTAAATACCCACTGTAGTCCACCAGTTAAAATGGGGGTTTTCAGTGGTCAAGAGACTGATGTAGTCTGAGCCCAAGTTTAACTCACCATGAGCTCAGTTTTTCAACTGACCGATTTTGTGATTATTTCTGCTGAATATATAATTGTAGTAATTGGGATGTATAATTGGAAGCACTCAGAATTCCTCCTTAGGCTCTCTGACCTGTGGAGAAAAGGTCATTACAGTAGGGGGAAGGCAAAGTAGAAGCCCCTGGGATTTCCCATTCCTACAGCTATAGTAAACCAAAAGCAAATCCACATCCCTGGGGGAAATTGCAGAGATTAGTGCCACTGTCAAAGACTTGAAAGGTGCAGGGTGCCTGTTCATGTGCCCATTGAACTCACCTGTTCAGCCTGTGCAGACATTGACTGAATCTTGGAGAATGACTGTGAATCATAAACTTCAACAGGTACTAACTCCAATTACTCTCTAGTCTCTAAATATGACTCAAACAAAGAAACACTGGCCCTGGAGCTTGGAATAATACAACTACTGACCTCAGTCATGCCTTTCCCTCTATAAACTATTTTGCAAGAACTACCAGAGGCAGTTTGCTTTTATCTGGCACAGTCAACAGTGGACCTTCACACTCTTGAGTAGGAGCTAAATTAACTCTGCTCATTGCTATAAGGTATTCAATTGCAGAGCAATTGATTGTCATGACACTGAACAAAACACTGGTGATCTACATAATATGATGTTGATTGTGTCTAAGGAGCAGGAAGTAGAAATCAGATGCCTTGGTACAAAAAAAAATTGTGTAAACAAGAGAGTGGGACATAAATCCCACAAAAATTCAGTGGTGCACCACCTCGGTGAGATTTCTGGGGGTTCTGCAGTCTGGAGAAAGGTGAAAGATAAGTTGCTGAGTCTTGCACCATCTGCCATGAAAAAAGAGGTACAATGCTCAGTGTGAAGTTTTTAAAAAAATTTGAGGTCACATATGCCACATTTGTATATGCTCCCAGCTCTGTGCAGGGTATTCCCCATAATGCTGCCAGTTCTGAATGTGAACCAGAGCAAGAGCAGGCTCTGCAGCAATTCCAGCTTCAGAGCCTGCTGCTCCACCACCTGGGCCTAGTGATCCAGCAGATCCAGCAGCAATGCGTGTGTAGCAAACGGATGCAGTATGGAGCTTCGGGCAAGGAGATCTCTGCTTTTGAAGCAGATCTGTGCCTTCCTGTGCAAATAATTATCCTTTGAAACAGCTTCTGATTTGCTACTGTGCTGTGTAAAGACCAAATGTTCAGCCACAGGACACCAAGTGAATAGGTGGCTTGAGCTTCCCATCATGAACTGGATGCCATCAGACCCATGAAGCCATAAGAGATACTCAACACAGGTATCATCCCGACAGAACCACAAATGAAAATTTTCCCATTTTATTCATTGACTTGTGAAAGAATTACTTAAATTTCCATTATTACTCAAACACATGTGTTTACTTTAGTTCTGGGCAAAATTTACTTAAGCCACAGGGAATGTGAGAGAGGAATGTTTAGTTGGTGGTATCACTGCAGGCAGTTGCTCAAGCTAGAACCTAGACATCGTCACTGGCCACCTTTCTCCCGTTCCCATATCTGTCCTCATCAAATCATTCTGTGTACTCTGTCAGTTCTATCTGCCTCTCAAATTCATCCCTTTTTATACATATGAATTTCTACTCTTGGGGTTCATAGTTTCTTTATTTCTCACTCAGATCACTGTACCTGCTCCATCTGTTCTCCTTGTCCTGCAAATCAGAGCCATATTAAGCCAGATCATGCATCTTCCTACTTAGAAGTTCTTCCATGATTTGTCATTGTCTGTAGAGTTAAGGTTCATGGTTTTTGGTACCATGTTCCGTACTTGGTTCTTGTTCATCTCTTCAGTTTTATCATTGGTTATGTCTTCATACTTGGAGCTTCATGATTTCCTATGACATTTAGGCCTTTGTACAAACTGCTTCTTCTGCCTGAGGGAACCTTTCTCTCTTATTAGTGCAGCTGAAACACTTGTTTTTAGGGGTGGGATTGCCTTCCTTCCGGGCTTCCCATAGCTGCCTGTGCTTGTCTTTGCCATGACATTGTTCACACTGTGTTCGAGCCTCTCTCTGAAAGAATCATAACTTATCTGGAGGCAGGAGCTGAGCCTTATTTGCACTTAGGCTGGTGCCTGATGCAGAGAGGGTGTCTCAGTAAACATTTGTTGAATAAATAAATCAATGAGTAAAAGGAATAGAGTGTACATCCAAAAGTTCCCCATTCTTTTATTAGTTCACAAACCTAGTTAAGTTAGTAGTTTTCCAATTATAAACCATCACAAGCTCAGTGTAAGAACTCGCTTTTGTTTTAAGTGAATATACTGTTCTTCAAAGACACAAATGACATTAAATGTTTTGTAAATGAACCCACTGGAGTGCAAGAAGAAATATTATATTATATTGGAAAACATTAAACAGATCATTTCCCAACCACAAATTGCAAATTAAGAAAAATCGTCAACCAGTATTAAAACCTACTTTAAATACTGCCAGCATTTTAAAGAGAGACACAAGCAAATCTAGGGACCAAGAATGTAGACTGAAGACAAATAGCAAACTAAAGAACACTGGCCAAGAAACTGAAATGTTAGGAAACCCACTCTGGCATGAAAATGAAATAAACTCAAGAGTTGAAAATGTCTTGATATCTACACGGTTGTCCTGTTGTTTTTGGTTTTGTTTTTCCCGACAAACTGAACTCAGAGACCTTTTCTTTGCAGAAAGAGGCCATGGCTGTCATTTTATCATGGTGTGTGTTTGTTCATGTCTTACAACAGTCACCAAATTATGAAGAAAGGAGAGCTTCATAAGAGGCCTAGGGCATGCTAGGTATACCTCTAAACTAGATGATGATAAATAAGCCCATCTGGAAAGATGCCTTGAAAACTGGTTTCTTCCCCACATACATCCCCCTAAAGAAGTGCTGAACTTCTTTCTTTTCTCCCTGCTTTTACAAATCTTATCTCTTTAAGATCTGTCCCGGTTTCTCCCAGTGTCTTTCAAATGTTCCCTAGAAATTCAGTCACTTTGGTCATTTCTCCTGACCTTAATGAGAGCTCTAGAATCAGACTATTCAATTATTCATATTACTGTTTTGTAGCTATCACTAATTATGCTTTTGTGTGTGAATATTGTCTCCTTAACCAGATTATTTCCTCTGCCAAGAACAGTATCACTGACTTAGAAAAAATATTCCTGACAGTTATTAGCATAAAAACACAACCTGGAATCTAGATTGTCGGGAGAAATATCAATAACCTCAGATATGCAGATGACACCACCCTTATGGCAGAAAGTGAAGAGGAACTAAAAAGCCTCTTGATGAAAGTGAAAGAGGAGAGTGAAAAAGTTGGCTTAAAGCTCAACATTCAGAAAACGAAGATCATGCCATCTGGTCCCATCCCTTCATGGGAAATAGATGGGGAAACAGTGGAAAGTGTCAGACTTTATTTTTGGTGGCTTCAGAATCACTGCAGATGGTGATTGCACCCATGAAATTAAAAGACACTTACTCCTTGGAAGAAAAGTTATGACCAACCTAGATAGCACATTGAAAGGCAGAGACATTACTTCGCCAACAAAGGTCCGTCTAGTCAGTTCAGTTCAGTTCAGTCGCTCAGTCGTGTCCAACTCTTTGTGACCCCATGAATCGCAGCACACCAGGCCTCTGTCCATCACAAACTACCGGAGTTCACTCAGACTCACGTCCATCGAGTCAGTGATGCCATCCAACCATCTCATCCTCTGTCCTCCCCTTTTCCTCCTGCCCCCAATCCCTCCCAGCATCAGAATCTTTCCCAATGAGTCAACTCTTCACATGAGGTGGCCAAAGTACTGGAGTTTCAGCTTCAGCATCATTCTTTCCAAAGAAATCCCAGGGCTGATCTCCTTCAGAATGGACTGGTTGGATCTCCTTGCAGTCCAAGGGACTCTCAAGAGTCTTCTCCAATACCACAGTTCAAAAGCATCAATTCTTCAGCGCTCAGCCTTCTTCACAGTCCAACTCTCACATCCATGCATGACCACTGGACAAACCATAGCCTTGACTAGACGGACCTTAGTCGGCAAAGTAATGTCTCTGCTTTTGAATATACTATCTAGGTTGGTCATAACTTTTCTTCCAAGGAGGAAACATCTTTTAATTTCATGGCTGCAATCAGTATCTGGAGTGATTTTGGAGCCCAAGAAAATAGTCTGACACTGTTTCCACTGTTTCCCCATCTATTTCCCATGAAGTGATGGGACCAGATGCCATGATCTTTGTTTTTTGAATGTTGAGCTTTAAGCCAACTTTTTCACTCTCCTCTTTCACTTTCATCAAGAGGCTTTTTAGTTCCTCTTTACTTTCTGCCATAAGAGTAGTGTCATCTGCATATCTGAGGTTATTGATATTTCTCCCGGCAATCTTGATTCCAGCTTGTGTTTTTTCCAGCCCAGCGTTTCTCATGATGTACTCTGCATATAAGTTAAATAAGCAGGGTGACAGTATACAGCCTTGGCGTACTCCTTTTCCTGTTTGGAACCAGTCTGTTGTTCCATGTCCAGGTCTAACTGTTGCTTCCTGACCTGCATACAGATTTCTCAAGAGGCAGGTCAGGTGGTCTGGTATTCCCGTCTCTTTCAGAATTTTCCACAGTTTATTGTGATCCACGTAGTCAAAGCCTTTGGCATAGTCAATAAAGCAGAAATAGATGTTTTTCTGGAACTCTGTTGCTTTTTCCATGATCCAACAAAGGTCCATCTAGTCAAGGCTATGGTTTTTCCAGTGGTCATGCATGGATGTGAGAGTTGGACTGTGAAGAAGGCTGAGCACCGAAGAATTGATGCTTTTGAACTATGGTGTTGGAGAAGACTCTTGAGAGTCCCTTGGACTACAAGGAGATCCAACCAGTCCATTCTAAAGGAGATCAGTCCTGGGTGTTCATTTGAAGGACTGATGCTGAAGGTGAAACTCCAATACTTTGGCCGCTTCATGTGAAGAGTTGACTCATTGGAAAAGACCCTGATGCTGGGAGGGATTGGGGGCAGGAGACAACAGAGGATGAGATGGCTGGATGGCATCACCAACTCTATGGACATAAGTTTGAGTAAACTCCAACAGTTGGTGATGGACAGGGAGGCCTGGCGTGCTGCGATTCATGGGGTCGCAAAGAGTCAGACACGACTGAGTGACTGAACTGACTGACTGACAGTGTACATAGTGAGCACTTAGTAAACATTATCATTAAATTGAATTAAACAAAAAGAAAAAAGACATGATGTTATTTTTCCCTTGCAAAATTATTAATGGAAACAAAAATCAAAATGACCATTTTCAAGGGTCCCTGTATGTAACAAGAGTTTGTTTTTTATTTTCGGTGTTAAAGAGGGCATTATGTCACACCAGTAGTTTTCAGCCTTTGATGCCCATTTGAATGCAGTGGGGAATTTTTAAAATGCAGATGTGAAGGCTGCTTGCTGTCTAGACCTATTCAACCAGAAGACGCAAGGGAGCATAAAGGGATCTTCAGGTGATTTTAAAATGCAGTGAAGGTCGAAAAGCACTGTGCAATTGCATCAATTAATTAGTCTATTGACAGTGGTAATTATTAAGGCGTTCTTGGCAACATTTTCTGTGGACTTCTACTGGTTGCCTTTTTAGAGTGTGCCATGCTATTTGTGAGTTGTTAGGCTTCTCAACTATTTCAATATCCTCTTCTTTGGTGTATAGGTACTTTTCTTTCACTCATCTATTTATTTAAAAAATTTTTTTGAAATTAATTTGTTTATTTTAATTGGAGACTAATTACTTTACAGTATTGTGGTTTTTGCCATAATTGGCACTAATCAGCCACAGGTGTACATGTGTCCCCCATCCTGAACCCCTCTCCTGCCTCCTTCCCCATCCCATCCCTCTGGGTTGTCCCAGTGTACTGGCTTTCAGTGCTCTGTTTCAGGCGTCAAACTTGGACTGGTCATCTGTTTCACACATGGTAATATATACATGTTTACATTATACATGTATAATGTGTGTGTGTATATATATATATATATATATATATATATGCACACACGTTTCAGACTGGCGATTCATTTCACATATGATATTATATGTGTTTCAGTGCCATTCTCCCAAATCATCCCACCCTCTCCCTCTCCCACAGAGTCCAAAAGACTGTTCTAGACATCTGTGTCTCTTTTGCTATCTCACATATAGGGTCTTCATTACCATCTTTCTAAATTCCATATGTATGTGTTAATATACTGTGTCAGTGTGTTTCTTTCTGACTTATTTTACTCTGTAAAATAGGCTCCAGTTTCATCCACCTCATTAGAACCGACTCAAATGTGTTCTTTTTTATAGCTGAGTAATATTCCATTGTGTATGTGTACCACAGTGTTCTTATCCATTTGTCTGCCGATGGACAATCTAGGTTGCTTCCATGTCCTGGCTATTATAAACAGTGCTGCAGTGAACACTGGGGTACATGTGTCTCTTTCAGTTCTGGTTTCCTCAGTGTGTATGCCCAGCAGTGGGATTGCTAGGTTGTATGGCAGTTCTATTTCCAGTTTTTTAAGTAATTTCCACACTGTTCTCCATTCATTCATCTATTTATAATGAACAATATAAGTGGCATATAACTACAGAGTAATTTGGGATAACCAAAGTTCAAGAAGTTTAAGGAGTTTAATGAGAATAGAAGTTTAGGTTGATTTTATACACTTACAGGAATAAAAGAGAATTGACTTACTATTCTAGAAAAGTGAACCCCAAACCACTTTCATATGAAAATCACATCCTTTTAAATATCTAAAATAGCTATATATTTCTCAAAAAATAAGAATTAGTTCATAACTATTTGGATAATTACAGAAACTCCTAGGTTTGTTTGCAGTTACCGACAAGTGTTATATTGTTTTGTTTTGTTCTTATTTTTAAATAATTTATTAAGATCTTACTACATTCCAGACTCTCTGCAAAGCTCTTTACATATATCTCACTTATCAGACTATCCACTTGAGGCATGTATAACTCCTGTTTTATACACAAGGAAACTGAAGCTCAAGAAGGTAACAAACTGGACTTCTCTAGCAGTCTAGTGGTTAATGCTTTGCACTTCCACGGCAGGGAGCAAGGGTTCAGTCCCTGGTTGGGGAATGAAGATCCTGCATTCCCTGTAGTATGGCAAAGAAACCCAGAAAATTAAAATTAAAAAAAATTTTTTTAAATTAAAATAAAGCAGATACTTATTAAGGTCACATCAGTTTAGTTCAGTTCAGTCGCTCAGTCGTGTCCTACTCTTTGCAACCCCATGAATTGCAGCATGCCAGGCCTGAGAAACAAAGGCAAGATTCAAACTCAGATGAGTAGAGGTCCAAAGTTCTTAACCTTTGCGCTGTGCTCTAGGAATGACTTTTACCACATGGGGCTTCTGAGAAAAGCATTGAATTAGGTGCTTGCACTGAAACATGAGGGTGATGAAAAAGAAATAAATTATAGGAGTTTCTTCCTGATTTAAGTTCAACTGTAAGTCATTTGTGAATTTATGTCTACTGTAACTATGTTTGTAACTTTCCCCTAGAATGTATTTTGGATGATCTAGTAAGATTTCAAGGAAAATTCATGGGGTTTATTTTTCTCAGTATTAAAAGATGGGGAAAAGCAGCAACAGGGCTTTAATGTATGGTTTATGTATAAGGAAATTATAGAATATATTAATACAACTGTTCTGTATCCAATGACAGTTCAACTACTCATTCTTGAACATGCTGTGCTGTTTCTTGCCTTGTGAATGTACACATGCTGTTTGCTCCGTCAGGCCCTGTGCCCTACTCTCCTTGGTCATGTTTACTTGTCAAATTCCAGCCAATCCTTCAAGATGCTCAAGCGTCTTTCCTCTTGCTGAACTCTTTTCACTACTTCCCACCAGGGGCCTAAATAACATTTTTTCTTTGTTTCTCTAATTCAGGCTAGACCTTATGACTTTGTTATAGTTTCCACAATTCTCCTGACAGTCCTTATTTGTCTCTCCTATGAAGCTTACTCCTTGGAAGAAAAGTTATGACCAACCTAGATAGCATATTTAAAAGCAGAGACATTGCTTTGCCAACAAAGGTCCGTCTAGTCAAGGCTATGGTTTCTCCAGTGGTCATGTATGGATGTGAGAGTTGGACTGTGAAGAAGGCTGAGCGCTGAAGAACTGATGCTTTTGAACTGTGGTGTTGGAGAAGACTCTTGAGAGTCCCTTGGACTGCAAGGAGATCCAACCAGTCCATTTTGAAGGAGATCAGTCCTGGGATTTCTTTGGAGGGAATGATGTTGAAGCTGAAACTTCAGTACTTTGGCCACCTCATGCGAAGAGCTGACTCATTGGAAAAGACTCTGATGCTGGGAGGGATTGAGGGCAGGAGGACAAGAGGAGGACAGAGGATGAGATGGCTGGATGGCCTCACTGACGCGATGGATGTGAGTCTGAGTGAACTCCAGGAGTTGGTGATGGACAGGGAGGCCTGGCGTGCTGCGATTCATGGGGTCGCGAAGAGTCGGACACGACTGAGCGACTGAACTGAACTGATGAAGCAGGAGGCTTCTTTGGGGGCAAGGCTTTTCTTAATTCTCTATCCACGGTACCTAACACATGGTGTGTGCTCAGGAAATGGTTGGTTGGTTGAAGTTTTGAATAAACTATGCTTTAGACAAATTGGAATTGACCAAAAAGGCCATGCTGTGAAAGCTTTCATCCATTTCTGATTAGATTTCTTACAGAGCGAAGTAAGCCAGAAAGAAAAACACCAATACAGTATACTAACACATATATATGGAATTTAGGAAGATGGCAATGACGACCCTGTATGCAAGACAGGGAAAGAGACACAGATGTGTATAACAGACTTTTGGACTCAGAGGGAGAGGGAGAGGGTGGGATGATTTGGGAGAATGACATTCTAACATGTATACTATCATGTGGATTGAATCGCCAGTCTATGTCTGACGCAGGATGCAGCATGCTTGGGGCTGGTGCATGGGGATGACCCAGAAAGATGTTATGGGGAGGGAGGTGGGAGGGGGGTTCATGTTTGGGAATGCATGTAAGAATTAAAGATTTTAAAATTTAAAAAATAAAAAACTAAAAATAAAAAAACAAAAACAAAAACCTATTGCCTCCCCCAAAAGTTTTTAAGGGAAATCTAGATATGCATGTGCAAATAAACACATTTACTGTTGAACAAAGATACAGCCTTCTCTGAAAGCAATTAGTTGATCTCTAGTGCCATCTTAGCAGCGTTTATGTGTATGGGTGTGCATGAATGAAGTCTTTGTCTCCTGTCCTCTCGGTTTTATTTTGAAAGGTATTTATTTACTTATTTATGGCTGCTCTGGGTCTTTCTGTGTGCTGGCTTTCTCTAGCTGTGGTGAGCAGGGGCTACTCTCTGGTGTAGAATATGGGCTCTAAGCGAGCGAGCTTCAGTAGGTGTATCGTGGGCTTAGTTGCTCAATGGCATGTGGAATCTTAGTTCCCTGACCAGAGATTGAACCTGTGTCTCCTGAATTGGTGGGTGGATTCTTAACCACTGGACCATCAAGGAAGTCCCTGTCATCTCAGTTTAACTTCTGTACATTTAATTTAATAAGCCAAGACATCCTTACGTCACTGTTTAATACTTAAGACTGATTCATCCCAACATTCATCTGTGCAATTTTTGTAACTACAGTAATGAGTTTGAGAGTCCATACACGTGAAGTGTGAGCATTATAGTTATTAATATGGGAAACAGCCTCTGAATTCAGCTCTTCAAAACTTTCCTTTGCGTTGTTATGTTTCTCACTCTGAGAAGAGGTGTTTGGGGCAGTGTCTTGGGTACCCTGGGTCATGTCCTATCTGCCTGGCACTGTGAGGGTCCTCAACCCTGAAGGGCGTGGTAATCCAGTATGGCAACTTGATTGTTTACACAAAAGCCTAAAGAGCACTAGTTAACTTTTGGGGGCTGAAATGGTAAAACCCAAATAGTTCTCTCTCAGTCTACAGAATATCATGCATCTTGATGACACATTGATTACTTTCCATCAGTATATCCTGACCTTAAAATGACTGTATGGAAATTCATTCAGTATCTTGAGATCTTTTCAGTTTGCTCAAGTTCTGGCTTCTTAACTTGTTAATTCATATTCCATGTTTTAAAATTACCCAGAGTGAGAAGTTAGAAATAACTCATCACTTACATTTATGAGTCCTAAGAAACATTTAAGTTATATATAGTCATATGATTTCAAAATTTAAGGTGTTGTGCAAGAAACATGAAGTAACCAATTAAGGCAAGTATTTATATGATTCACATTTAGTCTTATAAAAACTTCATTTGGCATGATTAATCATAATTACTTGCTCATAGTGGTTACATTCTCTGCCTAGATTTAGTTTTTATTTTAATTTAAGTATCACACCTGGTTTCCTAACTGTTAGAAGAAGAAACTGGAGCACACAGTGAATATAGTCTGAGGCCTTTTGCTCTTCTCAGTGGTTGGTGATTATGTTTATTTCTTTTTGTTATGATATTTGAAATCTGTGGTGACTGGGCATTTGTCTTGGTGATTTCTAGAAATTTCAGGAACTTTGATTATATCAGTGATTCTGCTTTGAAAGACTTATTTGCTAGCTGATCAATTGCATACTGGAATTCTCACAAATAAGTTAATATGACACACTCTTAATTTGTGACTCAGAAAGTATATGAGCTCTGCCAATCTTGGTGGAGTCATATGATACAGTTCTAGAAACTGTAAGAGTTCTCAGTTTACCCCCATGTACTCTGAACCCTTCACTCACATCTCTTATGTGCTGGAATTTGTCTGTGTGAAAAGGAATCTTACATTTTAATCTGCTCCATGAACTGTTTCTTACTTAGGAAATACTTTCCACATTGCTTATTTAATTGAGGTAGAAAGAGGGAGATATTTTCCTAGAAAGGAATCAAATTATTTCCTTAAAAGTCCAAATGTAGTTCTGTGAGTTTTATATGTTATTCTCACATTTAATCATAAATCTGAGCTATGTGGGTAAGATAAAAAACACATGAAAAATTAATGATTTCTCCTAATATGTTAACTCCTTCACATTGCTCAATTTGAACTTCAGATCCTGGAGAAGAAATATAAACACTATTAGCTATGGTTTTCTATGGGACTTCTTTCTTTATTGTACACTCTCTCTATGCTGTGTATTTGGAATGTCAAGATATATTGACTTTAAAGGTAATTCCAGTTAAGTATGCAGGGATGTAAAGTTTGGAGACCAGTAGAAGGGACTTATAACTACTTTCTTCTGAGTGTAATTGGGTTCCAGACTCAAGAGGGGTAAGCTAAAGCTGCTTTGCTTTAGGCTTCAGTACACTGGTCAAGGGGCTTCCCAGTTGGTGCTAGTGGTAAAGAACCTGCTTGCCAGTGTAGGAGACATAGGAGATACAGGTTCAATCCCTAGGTTGGGAAGATCCCCTGGAGGAGGATATGGCAACCCACTCCAGTATTCTTGCCTGGAGAATCCCATGGACAGAGGAACCTGGAGGACTGTCTTCCACAGGGTCACAAAGAGTCAGACACGACTGAAGTGACTTAGCAGACATGCACACTGGCCAAGATAGTTTCATTTGGTACCCTAGTGCAGAAAATAACATATGTATTTTTTCCTAGTACTGGCTAATGAGTTGGGTTCTGGAACTTGCTTAAGAACTTGGTCTGTTTAGAAACAGAAAATAAGATGAACTCTGTGAGCAAGTTAAATTATCGAATTAATGCATATTAGTGGGAGAGTACAGTTAATCAGTTACTTGAATAGCTTGAGACCTACCAGACATATGTATCTCCTATAACTAATAAGTTAATTTGGCAAGTTCATAGGACATAAAGTCAATATGTAAAAATAAATTAGATTTCTAAATCTTAGCAATGAATAATTGAAAATTTTCTGAGTTAATAGACTTATCCAGGATGCTTCACCTAGCTCTAGAATTTTCCCCAAAGTAGGATGTAAGCAGCAAGAGGACTGAATGGTTTCTGGAACTATGTTTTTGAACTGACTTTCAGGGTGGTATGTACTTGAACAGTTGTTCCTTGATTCATGGTTAAGTAGTGGAATAGAAAAAACGTGATTGTGTACATGAGACATCACTAACCAAACAAGTAGAACTGTCTGTCGCATTTTCTCTGACTACTGTATTTTTGGTGAAATACACCTTGGGGCGGGGGCAGTGGGGGTGGTGTTCTCGTAATCACAATCATTTAATTTTGTTTGTGGTTTTCAGTGTAATAAAGTAGAAACTCAGTCAAAGAAGAGCATGTATCCAGTAGGATGGAGACGCATGTTCCTTCAGAAGGGAAATTTTCTCATTTAAAACTGTTGCAGTGTTATATGGGACTATTTTATATATTTATGTTTCAATGGTGATATAGTCTCAAAGGGGCTTTACAATTACTGCCCTGGTTGCCTGGATTCAATACTTAAGATTTTACCATGGAGAAATAGAAAACTTTTCCGTCTGTTGTGTCTTCCTGAGGCTTTCCACCCAGACCTTGGATGCTGTAGGCATGTCATAGAAATTTATTGCCTAGTCAATGGGCATGGAGAATGCCAGGGATCTCATAGGCCTGACCTTGGTTTGAATGTAGGAAGAAACAAGACAATGGCTCTTTTTTGTACCTTTTAATGACTATGTGTGAACTGAATGTTCAAGAACATGGTTGGGGTGGACACTGCAGGTCACAGTAACAGTGGTCTGTTTTCTACTTAATTAATAACAAATGCATTATGTAGAGTCTTTTCAAAGAACTCTCAAATTTTTTTCTACTAACACATTCTGCCTTATTTTACCCAGGCAGTGATTTTACAAGGCAGATGGAGATCTGCTTTTTGAGATAGTGAAAGAAGCTTGGATTGAGAATCAGATTTAGATTCTAGTAATCAACTTTATCACCTCAATTTCCCCATATTTAAGATAAGATGCTTCTAAAGCTTTCGTTATTTCCACTCCCTTTGTAAACTCATAAAACACAGAAAGTTATTTCTTCAAGATCATACTTTTCCATGTATTTATAGTTAGGAATGGCTGTAAGCTGATAGCATTCATCTTTAAAATTTAGAAATAGCGTGTTTGGAATGTCAAATACTCACCTGCCCCATCATGCCTAGAATTTGTTCATTTAGTAGAAGTTCAGTAATGGTTCACCGAATGATGACATCACAAGCATATTTCTTCTGTAAGTAATTTTTTGGTTGCATCTGGGATCTGTCTTTTGATATTTTATATCATCTATTAATATGAAATTGATTTAAATTGATCCAACTTTCTTGGAGAATTTCCTTAAAGAGAGGCTTGTTATATCAGAGCTATGAAAGGCTGCTGCTGCTGCTGCTAGGTCACTTCAGTTCAGTTCAGTTCAGTTTAGTCGCTCAGTCGTGTCCGACTCTTTGCGACCCCATGAATCGCAGCACGCCAGGCCTCCCTGTCCATCACCAACTCCCGGAGTTCACTCAGACTCACGTCCATCGAGTCCGTGATGCCATCCAGCCATCTCATCCTCTGTCGTCCCCTTCTCCTCCTGCCCCCAATCCCTCCCAGCATCAGAGTCTTTTCCAGTGAGTCAGCTCTTCGCATGAGGTGGCCAAAGTACTGGAGTTTCAGCTTCAGCATCATTCCCTCCAAAGAAATCCCAGGACTGATCTCCTTCAGAATGGACTGATTGGATCTCCTTGCAGTCCAAGGGACTCTCAAGAGTCTTCTCCAACACCACAGTTCAAAAGCATCAATTCTTCGGCGCTCAGCCTTCTTCACAGTCCAACTCTTACATGCATACATGACTACTGGAAAAACCATAGCCTTCATGCAAAGTTGCTTCAGTCGTGTCCAACTCTGTGTGACCCCATAGAGACAGCAGCCCACCAGGCTCCCCCGTCCTTGGGATTCTCCAGGCAAGAATACTGGAGTGGGTTGCCATTTCCTTCTCCAATGTGTGAAAGTAAAAAGTGAAAGTGAAGTCGCTCAGTCGTATCCAACTCTTTGCGACCCTATGGACTGCAGCTCACCAGGCTCCTCCATCCATGGGATTCTCCAGGCAAGAGTACTGGAGAGGGGTGTCATCGCCTTCTCCGTATGAAAGGCTAAAATTTGGAGAAAAGGACACAAGGCAGTGAGTCACTGCTACAGATATAAGCTTGGGGTTTATAACCACAGTGAATGGCTGGAACCATTTGTAATTACAGGGAATGTTATTTATTTCATCAGACTATTCCAACTTGCAGGCTTTTCTTTCTCTCAAACAGCTTAAATTTTATTTGATGTTAATGTATCAAAACTAAAGATGACTAGATACATAAATGAGTGGGTTTGTATTTTCCCCAAACTGTGTGATTTGACAGTGATGGCTATGAAACAGAGGAATGTTCTGATGGTAGTGTTAGAAGGAAAGTTATTAACTTCAGCATTCTAATATAGTATCTAGATTGGAAAATAGCTTTCCCTTATGGAAGGAAATCTCCCTGACTCAGCCTGTTTGTTAGCACTGATGATGTCTCATTAGCTGCTAAAAAGCTGCAATAAGTAATGCTTACATCACAGGACCTACATTCTGTATTAAAAAGATTGTATAGTAATAAATGACAATTATTTTAAACACTACTCAAGGGAAAGAAAACTTCCAGAGAATACATTTTTAATGTGCCAAGCTGATGAATAAAACGAGCATTTTACATCATTTTAACTTTCCTTACCTTCGGGCAATAGTATATTATGGTTCTTGTCTGAGAAATATGACATAATTTTTATTCTATTGCACGCATATTGAGTGTGAAACAGTCTTGTATTTTTAATGGCTTCTGAAGCATGATTTGTGAATTTTTTGGGTAATATCCTGGGTGTTCTCAAACTTTTTAATCAACTGAAATTTTTAAAAATCTGAACTTGAACTAATATTTCTTCATCTCATCTTTACTTCCTTTGCTTCTAGACATTTAGTTGGCTTATGAAGATGAAAATCTGTTCAAACTCTTTATTTCTGAACTCTTTAATTTCTTTACATTTCAATATGTGTGTGTTCTCGGGGTACAAGCTGGGGAGTGTGGGCAGTTAAGAGAGGAAGTGGAGAAAAGCACTTAAAAATGCCTCTTACCCATTTAAAGAAACATCTCCAGGCTCTCTGTGTTTATTCTTATGGTAAGTGGTTTTACAAAGTGCTGGGTAGGATAATTTCCCTGAAATTTTCCCTGGATTTTAATGACCTGAAGAATTATTCAAAATTTCTTCCAGAACTCTAAATGGAAGGACGTGTGGTCTAGTTTGGAGTTTCCCCACTGTTTTCCTGGACAGATCACACCTCTAGACTCAGCAGGCCACCCCAGAGGTACCATCCTTCTTTCCTCTTGTTGAAGAACCCTTCTGCTGCCCCTGTCTTCTAAGCTGTTATTTGGACTAATTTTTTACTGCACTTGGTGTCCACTAGCTGTCGTCCCTGCTCCCCTCCATGTCCTCTGTGCTGGCTCTCATTTCCCTGGTCAGGTGCTGCTCAGCCTCTGCACAGGCGCTCCTGACTGCACTGTGGCAAGCTTTCTCTGTACAGCCTCCCTGCAGTCCTGCCCGCTCTGAACTTCTGTACCCTCATGACAATTTGTCTTCTCTTTGTCTTGGGTGTGATTTCAATTTAAAAGGATTATTTATGTGCCTTTTTGTTCTTGTTGGTGCTATAAAACCATATTTATTAACTTGAGACCTAAATTATTATGTAGGGAAAGCAAGTCACTGAATAATTAAATAGTACAATTCAGTTACTATAAACTATAAAATTATTATATTGCATAGCATAACATTTAGAAAACATAGATATATGTGCCTTTTAATTAAGCATGTTTCTCAGATGCAATATTGTAGTGCAAAGGAATGAATAGTGGTTACTTTGGGTTCCATAAAGATCTGATTTTTTTTTTCGAAGTGTGCCTTGCATCACTCCGTATAGGCTATGGGTACCATACAACTCTTTCACATTCCTGCCCCAGCCTGCCTCTCTCCTCAGCTCAGTTCTATGCCTTGCCCTCTGACTTGGTTGCAATCACTTCCTTTCTTTAGCCTTCCTGTTAGGATCTGAGAGAAACAAGATTGAGAGAGAGGTGGGGAGCATGACAAGTTGGAGAATGGATAGTTAGGAGAAGCCCACAAAGGAATATTAATATGTATCAGTCCCTCACTTCAGGGATCAGTTTCCCTCTTGGTCAAACGGGCCAACATAAACACATACCTACTCTGTTTTGCTCCCTAATGTTTCAGTAGCTTAGTGAAGTGAAAGTCACTCAATCGTGTCCGACTCTTTCTGACCTCATGGACTGTAGTCTACGAAATTCTCCAGACCAGAATACTGGAGGGGGTAGCCTTTTTCTTCTCCAGGGGATCTTCCCAACTCAGGAATTGAACCCAGGTCTCCCAAATTGCAAGCAGATTCTTTACCAGCTAAGCCACAAGGGAAGCCCAAGAATACTGAAGTGGGTAGCCTATCCCTTCTCTAGGGGATCTTCCTGACCCAGGAATCAAACTGGAGTCTCTTGCATTGCAGGTGGATTCTTTACCAACTGAGCTATCAGGGAAGCCCTTCAGTAGCTTAAGAAATGTCCAAAAGGGAGATTTTTTTTAAAAAAAACAACAAGAAATGGATTAAAAAATTATGGATTTAAGCAACTAATCAATTTAGAAAATGTAGGTATTCAACATTTCATTAACTCTACAAGTATATATTTAGTACCAGTTATGTACCAGACAGTTGGAAAATAATTAAATTAGGCAACTGTTCACACAGGATTCAATCTACCAAGGAGTTGCTTCCCACCCTCTCTCTTTGGAGAGTTACAAATGAGAACATTGCTAGGAACTTGGTAACATCCTTAAAAAAAAAGTGAAAAGTAAAGTCGCTCAGTAGTGTCCGACTCTTTGTGACCCCATAGACTGTAGCCTACCAGGCTTCTCCGTCCATGGGTCTTTCCAGGCAAGAATACTGGAGTGGGTTGCCATTTCCTTCTCCAGGAGATCTTCTTGACCCAAGGATTGAACCCGGGTCTCTTGCATTGTAGGCAGATGCTTTACCATCTGAGCCACCAGGGAAGTCAAGGTACATCCTTAAAGTATCTGTAAATAATGTTCATCGTTTGGTTGCCTTTCAGGAAGGCAAAAGGAGATGGGGGCAGCAGAGGATGAGATGGTTAGATAGCATCACCAACCCAATAGGCAAGAATTTGAGCAAATCCTGGGAGATAGTGGGGAACAGGGAAGCCTTGTGTACTGCAGTCCATGGGGTTGCAAAGAGCTGGACATGACTGAGAGACTGAACTACAACAGGAATATATTGCATTTGGGATACTGTTTGAATGTGTGGTGTTTTGAATTCAGGAGAGAAAGCTCCCCCAGGTTTCAGAAAAGCTCTACTCTTTGATGTAATGTTAATACCAACCATACCTCTTAGCTTTTCCTTTCACATTGTGGTCTATCTGGTCACACCTCCTGTTCAGTAAAATTCTTTGTCTAGAATTCTTGTTCTACATATCTTCTGTTAAAATGAAAATAAATTTTATTCATTACTCAAAATTTATCCACATGCTTGTGAGTTGATATCAGAACTAATAGACTCTACATAATTGACTGTGTGTATTCCTAATTGAGACAATGCCAAAATCTACCAGATGATTCTCAGTAACTTTGTACATGGCAAGTTAGATCCAGGTACTTTTCCTGATAATAATAGTAGTTAAATTTTATTGATGTCAGCTAGGCTGGGCTTATGCACAGCATTTCATTTAACCTTTGCCACTCCTGTGAGGATGGGTGCATTCTTTCCCCTGATTGTGCATTTGAAGAAATGGAAACCTAGGTTAAGTCATAATGATAACAAGTCAAATTTAGCAGATATGTTTGGGAGTTTTAGAAAAATCAGAGTCTTTTTTAGGACATGAAACATTATAAAAGTAAAGTAAGGTGGTTTTTTCTCAGTGTATTTTGAGAAGGAAAAAGAAAATGAAGTTCTTTAAGGATTGTGAAATCCTTCCCACATCTTTGCAACACTGAATGCAAAAACCAGGGGGACAGAGATTAGATCTTAGTAAAAATCATTGTATATTGTAAAATAATTAGCCTCCAATTAAAATAAATACAGTGGCACCCCACTCCAGTACTCTTGCCTGGAAAATCCCATGGACGGAGGAGCCTGATGGGCTGCAGTCCATGGGGTCGCTAAGAGTCAGACATGACTGAGCGACTTCACTTTCACTTTTCACTTTCATGCACTGGAGAAGGAAGTGGCGACCCACTCCAGTGTTCTTGCCTGGAGAGTCCCAGGGATGGGGGAGCCTGGTGGGCTGCCGTCTATGGTGTCGCACAGAGTCAGACACTACTGAAGCGACTTAGCAGCAAAATAAATACATTGAATTAAAAAAACAGTGTAGATATTATTAAATATTGATATACTGTGTATATCATTTTGATATACTATGTATGTCTGAATGGGGCATACCTGGTGGCTCAGTGGTAAAGAATCCACCTGCAATGCAAGTGATGTGGGTTTGATCCCTGGGTCAGGAAGGTCCTCTGGAGAAGGGAATGGCAACCCACTCCAGTATCCATGCCTGGGAAATCCAGAGGAGCCTGGCAGGTTACAGTCTATGGGCTTGCAAGAGTGGGATAAGACTTGGGGATGTCTTATCTCTAAGAGCGGAGAAGGAACTGGCAACCCACTCCAGTATTCTTGCCTAGAGAATCCTGTGGATGATGGAGCCTGATGGGCTGCCGTCTGTCCATAGGGTTGCACAGAGTCGGACATGACTGAAGCGACATAGCGTGTGTGGGTGTATCTCTAATAGACCACCACCACCATATGCCTTCCCTGATAGCTCGGTTGGTAAAGAGTCTGCCTGCAATGCAGGAAACCCCAATTTGATTCCTGGGTTGGGAAGATCCCTTGGAGAAGGGATGGGCTACCCATTCCAGTATTCTTGGGCTTCCCTTGTGGGCTCAGCTGGTAAAGAATCTGCCTGCGATGTGGGAGACCTGGGTTTGATCCCTGGGTTGAGAAGATCCCCTGGAGAAGGGAAAGGCTACCCACTCCAGTATTCTGGTCTAGAGAATTCCATGGACTGTATAGTCCATGGGGTCACAAAGAGTCAGACACGACTGAGTGACTTTCACTTCACTTCAGTCACTTCACTCATCATATGTCTGAATATAACACAACCTCAGGTTTTAGGCCATTTTAAATTTTTCCAATGAAAAGATAACATTCAGGGATGGATTAAAATAGGTAATTTGTGCCTATATAGTTGATTAATTAATTATCCATGTATATTTGAAATATTGATTTTAGAGTCAATATATTGATATAAAATAATACATGAGCTAGTATATTGATTTAGAAGTGATTTATTTTTTCTACGCTTTTCATGAAATGATTTTACTTAAATGCTTCACATATATCTTCAACATTATTGTCCTTTTTATCAGCAGAAGAACTTTGACTTGCCCATCAAAGTTTTACCAACATCTTCATCTTTTACCTTTAACTATTTGTTATAATATTTTTGGTTTAGTATATGATGCTGATGCGGAAATTTTATGCTATTTGTAATTTCTGTATTATAATAACTTGTTTTCAAGAAGCCTGCTTACAATGCTAAAGCTGTATTGAGTGTTTTGCCCCCTAATTTTTAGATATCAGGTGTTTCAGGTGACCTCTGTAAACATTGTCTGATACAATTTCAGCCAAATTACTTTGTTCAAGCTAAGTTCAATTGAGAAAGTGACCTGCAATATGAAAGAGACTGTAAGGACTTCAACATATGATGATTCTCTCATTTTTGTAGTATAGTTTTTTGAATGAAAACAAAAACCAGGTTTTTGAAAACGAAAGCTACAGTATATTCATGAATATATTGTAGTTCCAGAATTTTCACTTCAAAGCATAACTAGAGTAACTTATGGATTTAAAATGACATGGAAATGTTGCAGTGTGCCCAGAGGATTCTATAATGTCTATATGATCCAACCTTTTATTTTAAGCTCTTTAATTACAGTGAAGACACCAAGACTGAAGATAAGGTGTTAACAGAGTTTCTTGGGTAAGAGTAGTGGATGAAGTAGTACATGGAGAGACAAACCTGAATTCAAAATATATTATCCAAAAGGAGGCACAGACATTGTTCTTTCCAATTCTGCTTCAAAATCATGATGAGAATAGACATTGCCTTTCATGTGAGTACACCTCCCCTGTATATTTCATCCTCCATTGTTCTCGTCTGATGTCAGAAGCAAAAATGCAAGGGGAGGAGCGTAACTAAACTCTCTGAAGTCAAGAAGAAACCCGAGCCCTGCCCTTGAAGAGGGAGCCACACCATGATATGATCTAGGAAGTAGCTGGAGAAATACCAAGACAAACCATGTTGCAGTTTCATATGCAACATTTTTAAGCTGAGTATGTGGCTGGTAGGGCTTCCCAGGAGGCACTAGTGGTAAAGAACCTGCCTGGCAATGCAGGAGACATAAGAGATGCAGGTTCAATTCCTGGGTCGGGAAGATCCCTTGGAGGAGGGCATAGCAACCCACTCCAGTATTCTTGCCTGGAGAATCCCATGGACAGAGGAGCCTGGCAGGCTATGGCCCTTAGAGTCGCACAGAGTCAGACACGACTGAAGCGACTTAGAACACATACACACACAGCCATGTGCCTGGTTCTTGGCTAGGTGTTGGACGCTGGTAGTGGGTATGGGTTGACCCAAAGAAAAATAAAAGTGCTCTCCCAGTTTTCAAGGAGCTCATGGTCTTAGAAGGGGAACAAACCTTAAGAACTTAGCTATGAGAAGAGTTCCAAACTCCTGGTCTCCTGGAAGTGAGTAGGGAAGATAATTCAGCCTAATGCTTAAAGTGGAGGTACTTCAACGAGGGAAGATAGACCAGGTAGCTACTCTGGGAAAGAGGTTTAATGAAGGAAGACGGAACAAGTGTAGCTGCATAATCAAGGGAAGAAGTGACATAAGACTATTGCTGTTTTTAATCCCGGAGATTGGAAAGGAAAGCAATCAGGCTTCTGAGGTAATCTTTGGGATTGGAAACAAATATGTGGTTGTGGGTCTGGAGGAGATGTGAATCTGTACCAGCCTGGGCACGGAGCCTGTGGGGCAGAAGGACTTTGGAAGGGCCTGTTGAGTTTGTGCCTGGCAGGTCTGGCAGCCTGGGTGGAGTGTGGTGTTGAGAGAGCAGTGCTGCTGACAGCTTTCCCTTCTTTCCAGAAGCCATGCCAACCTAGGACACTTTTCTTATGCTCGGGTTGGAAATTAGGTGACCCTACTAGTGGGTTTATTTAAACCTAGTGTTCTCAGATGATGCAGGATAAGGAGAAGAAGGAGAAGATGAAGCCAGTATAAGATTCTTGAGTTAGTTTTATTCATATCCGGTGAAATAAGAGACAGGATCTCGTTCGTACCCCAAATTTTATAAGCATTTCAAACTAACTCCATTTTATAGATGAGGAATGGAGTGTGATGTGCTCAGTGTCACATGACTAACAAGTCACCATGCTGGAATTTCAATAGCTGTAACCTGATATCTTAGATGGTCTCCTTTCTTATCTATTACATTCCTTCTTTTTCATATCTGCCCCACGTTGAAATTCTGTCCTTTTCCTTGTACCCTTATCTCACTGTTGTCTCCCATATGGTTTTAGGAATCTTTCTTGTTGCAGGTGACAGAAACCCAGCTTAAAGTGAAAGAAAGTGAAGTCACTCAGTCATGTCCGACTCTTTGCAACCCCGTGGACTATAGTCCACCAGGCCTCTCCGTCCAGGGGATTTTCCAGTCAAGAGTCCTGGAGTGGAGTGCAATTTCCTTCTCCAGGAGATCTTCCCGACCCAGGGATTGAACCCAGGTCTCCTGCATTGTAGGCGGACGCTTTACCATCTGAGCCACCAGGGAAGTCACTATAAAATAAAATTTGCTACATGGAATTTGCTGTATAGATGTGGGGGTTGCTTCACATACTCTGAGAGTAAGAATGTGGCTAAGCCTCAGGGACATTGTCTCCGTTGTCTGTGAGCAGGCAGACTCATGCTATACTAACATGGTGGCTCTGACCCTTAAGATGAAGCCCAGGCTAGGGAAGGGGGAGTGGTTGCTGAGGTAACGGTTCCCACAAGAAGGTGTCTTCTTTGGAAGGCAAATATTTATTACAGCTAGCCATGTATTTATTATTGCATATGCCTCAGTTACAAAATGATTCAGTAAGGCCAATAATCATAATAATGTTTTATAAGACTATACAGATATTCTTCAACTGCTGCTGCTGCTAAGTCGCTTCAGTAGTGTCCGACTCTGTGCGACCCCATAGACGGCTTACCATTTCCTTCTCCAGGGGATCTTCCCAACCTAGGGACCGAACCCGGGTCTACTCACATTGGAGGCAGGCGCTTTAACCTCTGAGCCACCAGGGAAGCCTAATAATCATAATAATAATGTTTTATAAGACTATACAGATATTCTTCAACTTTCCTTGGTGGCTCAGATAGTAAAGAATCGCCCTTAAATACAGGAGACACAGGTTTAATCCCTGGGTCCAGAAGATCCTGTGGAGTAGGAAATGGCAACCTACTCCAGTATTCTTGCCTGAAGAATTCCACGGACAGAAGAGCCTGGCTGGGTGTGGTCCATAGGGTCGAAAAGAGTCAGACATGACTGAGTCAACTAACCCTATAATGGGGTTTGTCCCAATAAATCCATCAAAAATTGAAAATATGTGTCTTGAAATATGTTAAATATACCTAAACTGCTGCTAAGTCACTTCAATAATGTCTGACTCTGTGCGACCCCATAGACGGCAGCCCACTAGGCTCCCCTGTCCCTGAGATTCTCCAGGCAAGAACACTGGAGTGGGTTGCCATTTCCTTCTTTAATGCATGAAAGTGAAAGTGAAGTCGCTCAGTCGTGTCTGACCCTCAGCCCCTTGGACTGCAGCCTTCCAGGCTGCTCTGTCCATGGGATTTTCCAGGCAAGAGTACTGGCGTGGGGTGTCATTGCCTTCTCCGATACCTAAACTACTGAACATCATAAGCTAGCCTGCTTTAAATATGATCAGAGCTCATACAGTAGCCCACAGTTGGGCAAAATCATTGAACATAACCATGTGTAATGAAATGTGGAACATCACATGTAATTTATTGGATACTTACCAAAAGGGAAAAACAGAATGGTTATGTGGGAACAGAATGGTTGTAAGGCTATCAGTGGTTTGCCCTCCTAATCACATGAATAATGGGGAACTTCAGCTTGCTGCCACTGCCCAGCATCATGAAAATTTATCATGCTATAATTTGCTAGCCCAGGAAAAGACCAAAATTCAGGGTACAGTTCCTACTGAGTGTGTATTGCTTTGGCACCATCATAAAGTAAAAAATTGTAAGTCCAGTCATAAATCAGGAATCATCTGTGTACACTGTGGGCGTGTGTGCTAAGTCACCACAGTTGTGTCCAACTCTTTGTGACATTATGGACTGTAGTCCACCAGGCTCCTCTGTCCATGGGATCCTTCAGGCAAGGATACTGGAATGAGTTGCCATGCCCTCCTCCAAGGCATCTTCCCAACCCAGGAATCAAACCTGTGTCTCTTATGTCTCCTGCATTGGCAGGCAAGTTGTTCACCACTGACACCACCTGGGAAGCTCCTTTGTACATTGTTGTTGTCAGCTGCTAAGTTGTGTCTGACTCCTTGCAATCCCATGGACTGCAGCATGCCAGTCTTCCCTGTCCTTCACTGTCTCCCAGACTTTGCTCAGATTCATGTCTATTGAGTCAGTGATGCTATCTAACCATCTCATCCTCTGCCACCTCCTTCTCATTTTGCCTTCAATCTTTTCCAGCATCAGGGTCTTTTCCAATGAGTCTTCACATCACGTGGCAAAAGTATTAAGCTTCAGCTTCAGTATCAGTCTTTCCAATGAATATTCAGGGCTGATTTCTTTTAGGGTTGACTGGTTCTATCTCCTTGTAGTCCAACGGACTCTCCAGCACCACAATTTGAAGACATCAATTCTTTGCCCCTCAGCCTTCCTTATGATCCAGCTTTCATATCCATACACAACTATTGGAAATACCATAGCTTTGACTAGACAGACTTTTGTCAGCAAAGTGATGTCTCTGCTTTTTAATACGATGTCGAGGTTTGTCATAGCTTTTCTTCCAAGGAGCAAGCATCTTTTAATTTCATGGCTGCACTCACCATCTGTAGTGATTTTGGAGCCCAAGAAAATAAAATCTGTCACTGCTTCCACTTTTCCCTTCTATTTGCCATGAAGTGATGGGACTGGATGTCATGATCATAGTTTTTTGAATGTTGAGTTTTAAGCCAGCCAGTTCACTTTCCTCCTTCATGCTCATCAAGAGGCTCTTTAGTTCCTCTTCACTTTCTGCCATTAGAGTGGTATCATACATGATCTAATTCCAAATCACAACTTTTAATGCAATCAAGTGGCAGGTGTATCTGTTCCCATTTTACAGATGAGGAAACTGATATGCAGAGATGTTACCATTTGTCCAAGGACACAGCTGTTAAGTTATGGTGATGGAACTCAAGCATTTTCCATCCCATCCTCCATCTAGAGGCTTTGATTCTGAAAATAAATCAACTCTGTTTAGATCTTTTTCATTTATTTGAAGAAAACAACATCATGGATGAATTGTAAGTAAAAGTACCCTGATAATAATTTGTGCTCAGTTGTGTCCACCTCTTTGCGACACCAGGGACTATAGCCCACCAGGCCCCTCTGTCCATGGGATTTTCCAGGCAAAAATACTGGAGTGCATTGCCATTTCCTTTTCCAGGAGATCTTCCTGACCCAGGCATTGAACCCCAGCATCCTGTATTGGCAGGAGGATTCTTTACTCCTAGCAGCACCTGGAATTTTCACATTTGGACAGCTGATCATTTGCTGGACCTGTAGTTTCCATTTCTCCTTTGGTTGGGAGAAGGGCCATTCACCATGCTTTTCTTTTCTTTTGATTTCCTATTAGCATCTCTATTTCCCTACATGCTTTTCAACATTCAGGCCAGATGCCAACTGTCTGTGTGAGGACACACGGCCTCTCAAATAAACCAGGATGCCAAATGTATGTATAATATTTGACCATATGTGAATGTTCCAGTAAATTCCTGGGGACTTATGTTCCGATGTCATCACTGAACAACAGGAAGACTGTAAATTCCATCACCTAACCAGAAGACTCACATATGCCTCATATTTATAAGTGTTCAATAGATATAACACACTCTAAATTTGACTTTTTAGTATGATAGAGATGTTATATGCTTTCTCCAGGGAAGCAATAACAGTCTGCAAAGGTACAAGTTGATGGGACCTCATCAGGTTATTGCTGTCATTTTTCATTATAGCAATTAATTATTGTAGAGAAGCTTACAAACAAGGAACTTTTCTCAAGATGGATCCTGAAAGAAAAGAAGTATGTATAAGTGGTAGGCAGCAAATGTATTACCAAAACTTTTCTTTAAAAAATGGTTGAACTACCTGTACTAACTGAGCTGGGTAAATTCCCCTGAGGCTGGACAGTGTGGTCTTAACTTTTGGAACTTCAAGCAGATGTGAATGACATATTGGCATTTGCCATGGGCACTTGCCATCTACCTTTACAAGGATTAGGTCAGGTGCTGCTGCAGCTACTGACTTCCAACACTTCCTGAAAGGAGTTCAGGGTGTAGAGCAGAAATGAGGCACTCTGTGCTCTAGGAAAAACTGGCAGAAAAGGTCTTCAGATAGATATTTTCAGGAGCTGATTTTATGAGTCCAATTCTTGTATCTCCTGATATCTAGGAAAGCACTAAACTGCTTCATGGTGACATCCATTCCTCATGACCAGCATTCACCGCCACAGGACTAGCAGAAACCTTCTGAAAAAAAAAAAAAAGTCCTTGATTGCATGTGATACCCCTTCACCAAAATCACATATATGCTGACCTTCCTCCTACCTCTTCATGGCAGTTTCTTAGAGCTATATGTTGTCTCCCAGGCTAGAGTCCACATTTTACCCCAAGTAAAACTTAACTCATAACTCTCACATTGTGCATTTTTCTTTAAGTTGGCACAAAATATTTCAAAAAACATAGGATAGAGGCTAGAATTTTAAGAAATCTCTCTATATCCCCAGCCCTCTCCCAGGTCCCAAGATTGCTGGCCTAATCAACATTAGAGAAAACAAAAACACGAAACAAAACCACTTTAGGAGAATTTATTACATGCAAAGCTTTGTTTGAGACCTGGTAAGAGTTAAGAAGATGACATAGACTAGCCTTTCTCCTTGACTCATAGCAGAAGTGGAAGACGAACTAAAGAGCTTGTTGATGAAGGTGAAAGAGGAGTGTGAAAAACCTGGCTTAAAACTCAACATTAAAAAAACTGAGACCGTGGCATCCAGTCTCATCACTTCATGGCATATAAATGGGGAAACAGTGGAAACCATGAAAGACTTTATTTTCTTGGGCTCCAAAATCACTGCAGATGGTGACTGCAGCCATGAAATTAAAAGGCATTGCTCCTTGGAAGAAAAGTTATGACAAACCAAGACAGTGTATTAAGAAGCAGAGACATTACTTTGCCAACAAAGGTCCATGTAGTCAAAGCTGTAGTTTTTCCAGTAGTCACGTGTGATTGTGAGCATTGGACCATTAAGAAGGCTGAGTGCCAAAGAATTGATACTTTTCAACTGTGATGTTGGAGAAGACTCTTAAAAGTCCTTTGGACAGGAAGGAGATCAAACCAGTCCACCCTGAAGGAAATCAATCCTGAATATTCATTGAAAAGATTAATACCGAACCTGAAGCTCCAATAGTTTGGCCACCTGGTACAAAGAACTGACTTACTGGAAAAGACCTGATGCTGGGAAAGATTGAAGGTAGGAGGAGAAGGGACGACAAAGGATGAGATGGTTGGATGTTATCAGGACTCAATGGACATGAGTTTGAACAAGCTCCAGGAGATGGTGAAGGAAAGGGAAGCCTGGAATGCTATGGTTGGTGGGGTCGCAAAGAGTCAGACATGAATGAGCAACTGAACAACAACAACATCCTTGAGTCACTCATAGTTTGGTACAGGGAATCTGCATTGCCATCATAGTGTCTAATAACACAGGCAGGAAGCCAGAGTAGACTGCAACATTTCTGTGAAATGGCCCCAAAGCTTGCCTCTGAGCTGTTAAAAGTCAAAGTGTTAGTCACTCAATCATGTCTCACTTGTTGTGATCCCATAGACTGTAGCCTGCCATGTTCCTCTGTCCATGGGATTTCCTAGGCAAGAATGCTGGAGTGGGTTGCCATTCCCTTCTCCAGGGGATCCTCTCAACCCAGAGACTGACCTGGGTCTCCTGCATCGCAGGCAGATTCTTTACCACCTCAGGTACCAGGGAAGCACCTATAGGATGGTAAAGGATATGGTGGTAAAGATGGTAAAGGAGCTGATAAAGGGTATGGTGAAAAGGGAGCTCTCTTTCCTAGCACATATTAACAGTTCTATTAATAATAAAAGAGCAAGTATTTATCAGGTGGTTAGATGTGCTAAGCTCCACCCATCAATAGGAAATAGGTTTAAAGATTTACTGAGCATGTCCCCAGCCATCAGAACAAGACCCAGTTTCCCTCTCAGTCAGTCTCTACCATCAGGAAGCTTCCATAAGCCTCTTCCTTCTCCATCAGAGGGCAAACAGACTGAAAACCACAATTACAGAAAACTAGCCAATCTGATCACATGAGTCACAGCCTTGTCTAACTCAATGAAACTATGAGCCATGCTGTGTAGGGCCACCCAAGACACACAGGTAATGATGGAGAGTTCTGACAAAATGTGGTCCATTGGAGAAGGGAATGGAATACCACTTCAGTATTCTTGCCTTGAGAACCCCATGAACAGTATGAAAAGGCAAAATGATAGGACACTGAAAGATGAACTCCCCAGGTCGGTAGGTGCCCAATGTGCTACTGGAGATCAGTGGAGAAATAACTCCAGAAAGAATGAAGAGATGGAGCTAAAGCAAAAACAACACCCAGTTGTGGATGTGACTGAGGATGGAAGCAATGTCTGATGCTGTAAAGAGCAATATGGCATAGGAACCTGGAATGTCAGGTCCATGAATCAAGGCAAATTGGAAGTGGTCAGACAGGAGATGGCAAGAGTATATGTGGACATTTTAGGCATCAGCGAACTAAAATGGACTGGAATGGGTGGATTTAACTCAGATGACCATTATATCTACTACTGTGGGCAAGAATCCCTTAGAAGAAATGGAGTAGCCATCATGGTCAACAAAAGAGTCTGAAATGCAGTACTTGGATGCAGTCTCAAAAATGACAGAAAGGTCTCTGTCCATTTCCAAGGCAAACCATTCAGTACCGTGGTAATCCATGTCTATGCCCTGACCAGTGATGCTGAAGAAGCTGAAGTTGAATGGTTCTATGAAGACCTCTAAGATCTTCTAGAACTAACACCCCAAAAAGATGTCCTTTTCATTATAGGGGACTGCAAAGCAAAAGTAGGAAGTCAAGAAACACCTGATGTAACAGGCAAATTTGGCCTTGGAGTACAGAATGAAACAGGGCAAAGGCTAATAGGGTTTTGCCAAGAGAATGCACTGGTCATAGCAAACACCCTCTTCCAACAACACAAGAGAAGACTCTACACATGGACATCACCAGATGGTCAACACCGAAATCAGATTGATTATATTCTTTGCAGCCAAAGATGGAGAAGCTCTATACAGTCAGCAAAATCAGGATCGGGAGCTGACTGTGGCCAGATCATGGACTCCTTATTGCAAAATTCAGACTTAAATTTAAGAAAGCTGGGAAAATTACTAGACCATTCGGGTATGATCTAAGTCAAATCCCTTATGATTATACAGTGAAAGTGGCAAATAGATTCAAGGGATTAGATCTAATAGACAGAGTGCCTGATGAGCTATGGATGGAGGTTCGTGACATTGTACAGGAGATAGGGATCAAGACCATCCCCAAGGAAAAGAAATGCAAAAAAGCAAAATGGCTGTCTGAGGAGGGCTTACAAATAGCTGAGAAAAGAAGAGAAGTGAAAAGCAAAGGAGAAAAGGAAAGATATACCCACGTGAATGCAGGGTTCCAAAGAAAAGCAAGGAGAGATAAGAAAGCCTTCCTTGGTGATCAGTGCAAAGAAATAGAGGAAAACAACAGAATGGGAAAGACTAGAGATCTCTTCAAGAAAATTAGAGATACCAAGGGAACACTTCATGCAAAGATGGGCACAATAAAAGACAGAAATGGTATGGACCTAACAGGAGCAGAAGATATTAAGGAGAGGTGACAAGAATACACAGAAGAATTATAACAGAAAGATCTTCACGACCCAGATAATCATGATGGTATGATTACTTACCTAGAGCCAGACATCCTAGAATGCGAAGTCATGTGGGCCTTAGGAAGCATCACTATGAACAAAGCTAGTGGAGGTGATGGTATTCCAGTTGAGCTATTTCAAATCCTGAAAGATGATGCTGTGAAAGGGCTGCACTCAATATCCCAGCAAATTTAGGAAACTCAGCACTGGCCACAGGACTAGAAACGATCAGTTTTCACTCCAATCCCAAAGAAAGGCAATGCAAATAATGCTCAAACTACTGCACGATTGCGCTCATCTCACATGTTATTAAAGTAATGCTCAAAATTCTCCAAGCCAAGCTTCAACAGTACATGAACCATGAACTTCCAGATGTTCAAGCTGAATTTAGAAAAGGCAGAGGAGAAGGCAGAGGAACCAGAAATCAAAATTGCCAATATTTGTTGGATCATCAAAAAAGCAAAAGAGTTCCAGAAAAACATCTATTTCTGCTTTATTGACTATGCCAAAGCCTTTGACTGTGTGGACCACAATAAACTCTGGAAAATTCTGAAAGAGATGGGAATACTACACCACCTGACCTGCCTCTTGAGAAATCTGTATGTGGGTCAAGAAGCAGCACTTAGAACTGGACATGGTAAAACAGACTGGTTCCAAATCGGACCAGAGCACGTCAAGGTTATATTTTGTCACCCTGCTTATTCAATTCATATGCAGAGTACATCATGAGGAATACTGGGCTGGGTGAAGCACAAGCTGAAATCAAGATTGCCGTCAGAAATATCAGTAACCTCAGATTTGCAGATGATACCACCCTTAAGGCAGAAACCAAAGAAGAACTAAAGAGCCTCTTGATGAAAGTGAAAGAGGAGAATGAAAAAGCTGGCTTAAAGCTCATGATTCAGAAAACTAAGATCATGGCATCTGGTCCCATCACTTCATGGCAAATAGATGGAAACAGTGACAGGCTTTATATTTTTGGGCTCCAAAATCACTGCAGAATGTGACTGCAGACATGAAATTAAAAGACGCTTACTCCTTGGAAGAAAATCTATGACCAACCTAGACAGTATATTAAAAAGCAGAGACATCACTTTGTCAACAAAGGTCCGTCTAGTCAAGGCTATGATTTTTCCAGTAGTCATGTATGAATGTGAGAATTGGACATAAAGAAAGCTGAGTGTTGAAGCATTGATGCTTTTGAACTGTGGTGTTGGAGAAGACTCTTGAGAGTCCCTTGGACAGCAAGGAGATCCAACAAGTCCATCCTGAAGGAAATAAGCCCTCTAAATTCATTGGAAGGACTGATACTGAAGCTGAAACTCCAATACTTTGGCCACCTGATGCAAAGAACTGACTCATTGGAAAAGACCCTGATGCTGGGAAAGATTGAAGGCGGGAGGAGAAGGAGACAACAGAGGATGAGATAGTTGGATGGCATCATGGATTCAATGGACATGAGTTTGGGTAAACTCTGGGAGTTGGTGATGGACAGGGAACTGGCGTGCTGTAGTCCATGGGGTCACAAAGAATGAGACACGACTGAACGACTGAACTGAACTGAACTAGATGAGCTAAGCACTTTAATTCTTTTTTTATTTGACTCTCAAATGAAAATGAAATTTGGAGAGATATCATTCTTATACCTATATTACAGTGAGGGAAACTTAGTTTTGAAGATAAACTAACTTGTCAAGGTCAAATAATTATAGTCTCATAAAATTGTTAATCCCATAGAAAATTGCATTTTCATTCTACAGAAATTGAGATTTAGATTCTCTAAAAGAGGGCTTCCCAGATGGTGCTAGTGGTAAAGAACCTGCCTGCTAATGCAGGAGATGTAAGATACATGGATTTGATACCTGGATCGGAAGATCCCCTGGAGGAGGGCATGGCAACCCACTCCAATATTCTTGCCTGGAGAATCCCATGGACGGAGTCTTATGGGCTACGGTCCATGGGGTCACAAAGAGTCAGACACAACTGAAGTGACTGAGCACGCAAACCAAGGAGGTGTACTTCATGTTACAAAGTTGTTCCATTTCCGTCTCTGCTGAAACAAACCCTATTCATCCTGCAAAAACTGTGGGATGAGCTCAGATTCCATCAGAAATTCTTTCTGGGACTCAGTGAGCTCTCTTTCCAAAGTGCATCTAGAGCACTTTAGCCAGCCTCAATTATCTGACAACTAATTATGAACAGCTCTAAACTAACTCTCACTTATCACACGGTATTGTTTAGCCTCATTTACTCTTTCTATCTAAATTGTGAACTCTTTCAAAGTTGGAGGGTTTGTCTTAGGCATGATAAAAACAAGTCTCCTACAGTATCCACCACAGTGTACATTGTAATCATTTTTGCATTTATTTGATTTAGAGTATGCTCATTTATTGCTGCTTAACAAATTACCACAAACATTGTGCTTAAAAGCAACACACGTGTTGTCTTTCAATTTCTGTCAAAAGCTGGACACATCTTGACTGGGTTCTTTGTAAAGTTGCAAGTTAGGTGTCAGCTGCATCTCAGTTCTCATCTGGAGTCTTGAATGTGTGAGTGCTGTTGCTTAATCCTGTCTGACTCTTTGCTGCCCCTTGGACTGTAGCCCACCAGGCTTCTCTGTTCATGAGATTTCCTAGACAAGAACACTGGAGTGGATTGCCATGCCCTTCTTCAGGGGATCTTCCTGACCCAGGGATCAAATCTGCATCTCTTATGTCTCCTGCATTGGAGGCAGGTTCTCCACCACTAGCATCCCCTCGAAGTCTTGTATGATGATGATTGTTTCCAAGCTCACTCAGGTTGTTGGCAGGAGTCATTTCCTTGTGTTTGTAAGACTGAGGTCTCCAGCTGCTTGTTGGCTATCAGATGGAGCCACTGTCTGCTCCTATAGGCTGCCCCAGTTCCATGCTGCATGGTTCTCATCCATAGACCATCTTCCAAAGTCACAGTTTTCTTCTTTAAAATCAGCAACTGAGAGTCTCTGGTGTGAGTCTGTTAGTAAGATGGAGTCTTGTGTGTGAAAGTGAAAGTTGCTCAGTCGTGTCCGACTCTTTGCGATCCTATGGACTATACAGTCCATGGAATTCTCCAGGCCAGAATACTGGAGTGGGTAGCTGTTCCCTTTTCCAGGGGATTTTCCCAACCCAGGGATTGAACCAAGGTTTCCTGCACTACAGGCAGATTCTTTACCAGCTGAGCCACAAGGGAAGCCCAGATGGAGTCTTAGATAGTGTAACATCCCATTGTCTTTGCCACATTTTATTGGCTAGAAGCAAGTCACACATCGTGCCCACTCTCAAGGGGATAGAATTATACAAGAGCTTTAACAGCAAGAGTTGAGGATCATGAGAAGACCATGTTAATGTCTACGTACTACAAAAGTGAAAGAAGTAGGAAATGCACAAATATTTGAAACTTTATCAAATTTATTTACAAATCAATAGTACTTGAAATATAATTAAGAAATCTGATTCTAATCTTCTTGTTTTAACTATTAAGTCATAGCCATCAACAGATTTCCCAGGGGGTACAGTAGTAAAGAATCTGCTTTCCAATGCAGAAGATGCAAGAGATGTGAGTTTGATCCCTGGGTTGGGGGGATCCCCTGCAGTAGGAAATGGCAACTCACTCCAGTACTCTTCCTAGAAAATTCCATGGACAGAGGAACCTGGTGGGCTGCAGTCCATGGGATTGCAGAGTTGGACATGAGTGAATGACTGAGCATGCACACACTGGGGAGGGGTGGAGGTCAAATTGTGACTCACTGAGCCCATTCCTGGCTCAGAGGACTAGAATTTGGCAGCATGTGTAGGCAGAGGGAAGGTTCCTAATGTATTCCTTGTGAAAGACCTTGTTGAAAGGGGAGAGTCAGAACTATCTGCAGAAATCTAGGCTCTGATTCCATGTTGATCAAATCTGTCAGATACAATACATATTTGCTATTTGCATTTTGTTTTTCTTTGACTATAAGGCATATTTTCTTAATTATTTTTAATAAGACTTCTATTTTTCCATCTTCCTATCTCTTCTCCTTTTCTTTAGACACAAGTTTTCATTAAAATCCTTGGATTTCTGTCCACTTATTCTTTTTTCATTGAAAATCTAATGATAAGATATAATCCTATCAATTGTATCAGATATGCTATTTTTTGCAATTTACTTATCTAATGATAAGATATAATCCTAACAAATTGTATCAGATATGCTTTTTATTTTTTTTTTTTGCAATTTTCTTATTTATTTTACAACTTCCTATATCTTTTAAAGCAACACATGTTTTATAGGGTCTTTCTCTCATGACTCATTTTTGGAGCTGGTCCGAAAAGGAGTTATTCTCCAGACGTGGCACCGTTGACCCTCATTTCAAGTTACATTTTTAATTTATTTTTTTAAAGATATTTCATTCACAGAATCCCCACTGAGCTTTTTATTGTGGAAAATTAGGGCCTGTAAATCATCCCCCTCAGAAAACTATAAATTTCATACAATTGAAACATTCCATGGACTGAGCTTGGCACTTTGATGAAATCACTCCTTTGCTTCTCATAATTTATGAGCTCCCCCATTCTCCTCCCTTCAGCTCCATCATCACCTTGGCCCTCCCTGCAAGATTGGGGGGTGGTATCGTGCCTTTAAATTGTTCACTGGGGTTTATTGAGTATAATTTTTGAGTGAATTCACATGAACCTACAATATTACAACCTATCCAAAATTATGAATAATAAAACTTCTCATTTTTCTTCTGGCAGGCAGAAGGGACATGGGTTGATCACAAGGGAGGTGGCTCAACATGATGCACTGGGGAAGGAAAGTGTCCCCGGAGCCAGATGATATGGGATCTGCTAGTGGCTTCCTGAGACCCAGACTTCAGTTTCCTCAGAAACTGGTGGATCCAGATGGATGGTCTTTAAGGTTCCATTTAGCTCTCACTCATTCTGATTCTATAGCTTGAAGATGGTTTTTCGCATGTGGCTTCTTTTAAAAGGTAGTTAAGAAACCCAACAGGATATATCTCTAGGGTTTGATGTGCTATCTTGGATGTGGGTGGTTAACGCTAATTTTTTTTAGGCCAAAGGAGAATAGCACAACGGTAGTAAAGAAGAGCATACTCCTGATTTTCACCTGTTGGGTTTGCACTAGATTGTGAGATCTCAGAAACCAGAGGCTGTGTCTTATTTAACTTGGAAACCCTGGCTTTTAGTGTTGAATTTGCTTCCTGGGCTTCCTTCAATGATAAAAACATTGAATGAACACAGAGAATCCAAAGGTATGTTGCCTCCATAAATTCAAGTGCCTGGAATGGTGCCAGACACGTAGTAGGTACTTAATACTTACTTGTTGAATTTCCAACAAATGGGCTACTTGCCAACACTGGGATGTTGGAATTTTCCTGTGGCCATTCCTGGTCTAGTTGGAATCTTTGTTTTTTTATATCTTAGTGTTTTTCCTCACTAGAACTCCAGATGGGTCTTCTAAGAAACTGCTAGCTTTATGGCATCACTAGTACTCAGAGTCCTGGAAAGAATTTTGTTGCTGAAAAACAGGACAGAATCAGAAGATAGAAGTGATATGGCAGAGTGGCTGAACTCCACCTTTGGAGTGAGACCTGGGCGTATATCTTAACTGCACTGTGACCTTGGGTGTAATATCCCCTCTGCTAAGCTCCACTCTCTCGATCTGTAAAATGGGGACTATGTGTCATAGAATATATATATATATATATATATATATAGAAAGGGGGGCGATCATAATTGTGTCAGTACTGATGTCTTAGGATAGAAGACATCATTCAAACAGATCATCTATGTCAAGTGCTTAGCCTAGTGCTCAAATAGAGTAAATAGTCAATAAATGTGGGCTATTTATGACCAAGCTAGACAGCACATTAAAAAGCAGAGACATCACTTTGCCAATAAAGGTCCATCTAGTCAAAGCTGTCGGAGAAGGCAATGGCACCCCACTCTAGTACTCTTGCCTGGAAAATCCCATGGACGGAGGAGCCTGGTAGGCTACAGTCCATGGGGTCGCTGAGAGTTGAACACAACTCAGTGACTTCACTTTCACTTTTTACTTTCATGCATTGGGGAAGGAAATGGCAACCCACTCCAGTGTTCTTGCTTGGAGAATCCCAGGGACTGCAGAGCCTGGTGGGCTGCTGTCTATGGGGTCGCACAGAGTCGGACATGACTGAAGCAACTTAGCAGTAGCCGTCGAAGCTATGGTTTTTCCAGTAGTCATGTATGGATGTGAGAGTTGGACTGTAAGGAAAGCTGAGTGCCAAAGAATTGATGCTTTTGAACTGTGGTGTTGGAGAAGACTCTTGAGAGTCCCTTGGACAGCAAGGAGATCCAACAAGTCAATCCTGAAGAAAATCAATCCTGAATATTCATTGGAAGGACTGATGTTGAAGCTGAAACTCCAATACTTTGGCCACCTGATGCAAAGAACTGACTCATTGGAAAAGACCCTGATGCTGGGAAAGATTGAAGGCGGGAGGAGAAGAGGACAACAGAGGATGAGATGGTTGGATGGCATCACCGACTCAATGGACATGAGTTTGGGTAAACTCTGGGAGTTGGTGATGGACAGGGAAGCCTGGCATGCTGTGGTTCATGGGGTTGCAAAGAGTCAGACACGACTGAATGACTGAACAGATGACTTATTTTTCATTATTATTAGTAGTATTAGTGTATATATCAGTAATTGCTATAGTTTTTACTTTTGTGTTGAAATTCAGACTCTTTGTGGCAAGGTAACTTGTCCTAAGTAAAAATTATTGCAGTTTTAATTTAACCATTTGTGTAGCTTTTCAGGGCATCCTTGCAGGAAAAGAGAAGAGTATCACTGATATTCACTAAAAGAACCCCATTTTGGATGGAGAGTGTTGCTTTGATTTCTTGTTACTCTGAAATGTAATTTTTGTGATTCCAAATTTTTAAGAAAAGATGAGAATATGCTGCTGTATAGAAAGCGTCTGGTATCTCTTTTTCCCCACAAGATGAAATTTATTTTCCCAGTAGTTGTCTGTTATGACTTTTCCTACAAGCAATTACAACACAGTACTATTTAAGGAAGAACATTACTTAGGGTCAAGAATGCAAACCGGTTTGAAATACTACTTGAAAGCCAAGGTGAAGCCAATTTCCTTTTCTTTGACCTGCTTGCAGGATACCCTGACAAGGTATGAGCTAGAATATGTGTCTTGGAAATATTTACCTCCTAAGTATTAAGAATATAAATAAGCAGTAGAGTTTGGGGTGACAGTAGATCTAGAGTGATAGCCCCCCTGTCCTTGCTGGTCAAATATGGCTCACCTGATAACACTGCAGCCCTAAATCACTGCACTGCAGGCAGGGCTGCAGCTGAGGGGCTTGCACAAAAACGTTCCTTCAGGACCATTTAAAAAGGCTGAATAAGCATGTATCCCATGTGACAGCACTCAGAGTGTCTAAGAGGAGTTCGGGTGCACATATTATTGCCCATGGCTCCAGGCCCAGTAACCTTTTCCTCATAGCGATCGATTCCCTGGACAGGAAACAAATCTCTTTCAGAGAAGTTTATCAGATTTATCTCTCACTGTCAGATCAGCATGTAGGACACAAACGAAGTCTGCAGTGTGATTCAAATTAGAGGCACAGCAATTTACCGTGCTCACTGGTTTCTCATAAACCTTGTTAAGGTTTGGCGTGGGGTGCCAAGGAGCCGTAAAGAATCACCAAGGTGGACATTTATATCCGCTTGGTCTCTTATTCTGCATCCTCAACACAGCTTATATAATGGGAGCCAGAGCATCTCGTGAGCAGGAAATGAGAAGGTTACACATGTTTTTGTCTCATAATCAAATATTCTTCCCTATCTGTTTAAAGTCTCCCCCTGGGAGGCAAAATACTGCTTTTTTTTGGTTTCGTTTTTCCTTAAGCTGTTGCCTGTAATGTCCACTTTGTTTTAGATTTGTCACAGGTCTAAAATGGAATTAAGTTGCTTATTTATGCTCATGTCTTCTATTATTTTGGATTTGGGGCATTTCTTTATTCAGTCATGGTTCTGTAGTTGCTTGAATTCATATTCCCTTTTGAATTCTAGCCCATGATGTCCTAATGATATGAACACATTCTGGGTTGCACCAATCTTTCATTTATTAGAGTCAAGTTTTCTTATTTCTTTTAAGGTACTTAATTTATTTAACCTAATAAGACAAGCAGGAGACTTCTGTTGAATCCTTATATGTGGCAGGCATCTTACATTTTAATCTTATTTAATCATAACAACCTCGTGAGGTAAGAAGTAGTATCACCTTCATTTTAGAGATTAAAAAAAAAATTGTTTTCCCAGACACACTGCAATTAAACAGAAGAGCCAGAAATAGCATCTTAACATTCTGCTCTGTCCGCTTCACTGCACTCCGTGTCTGACACTATGGTTCATTAAATACAGTGCCTTAGAAAGCATGAGTATAACGCACAGAAAGGAGGGAGATGCGAAGAAAGAGTGTTAGGTGTGGCAAGAGATATATCATGGAGTTTCACCAACATGAGAGAATCTTAGTCACACAATTGGCTCTTGTTAAATTGTCTTCTCAGTTGCCGTGTTAGTGCGCAGTGATGTGAGTGGGTCACTCACACATTCTGATCACAAGACGAAGACAAAGTTCTTCTAGAGATTGCATATTTATTGGTACTTTTTACTTTTGAAATAATTTTAGACTCTTAAAAAATTATAAGAAAAGTACAAAGAACATTTTCCTTCACTCTGTCTTCTCCAATTATTAATATTTTATATTTGTTTTTATCATTTTCTCTCTATAGATACTTAATATTATTTTATGAATCATTTAGGAATAGATTATAGACACAATGTCCCTATATCTTAACTATTTTGGTGTACACTTTTTTAAGAATAGGTAAATTTTGTTACATTACCACATTATAATGGTTACCCTCTGGAAATTAACACTGATTCACTGCTAATGTTTACAGATATAATTTGTATTTCACCAGTTGTACCAATAAAAATATTTGGAGGAGGTGTTCCGAGACCAGTCTTGGATCACATGATACCTTTAGCTGTTGCGTCTCTTTAGTCTCTTTTAGCCTGGAAAGTTTTCTTGGTCTTTTTCCATTTTAACATTTAAAAAAACGTTCAGGCCAGCTGTTGTGTAAACTGTCTTTCAACTTGAGTTTGTCTGATGTTCCCTTGTGATTGGATTGACACTATACACTCTGGGCAGGAATAACATGGAAGCAAAGTTGTGCTCTTCTCAGTGCATCATGTCAGGAGGCACATGATACTAATTTGTCCCATTACTGTTGATATTGATAGGTTTCTTTAGTGTAAAGTTGCCATTTTTCAAGGGATTAAATTTAAATTTGATTTAGATGCCAGTTTCCTGGGAACTTGTTTCAAAGAAGGTCCGTTACCTGAACCAACTTTGAATATTCTGAAAAAGCTAGCTTGCCGATCTCTAAGTCTCAGGAACATGCTGTGAAAACTGGTGATTCAGCTGAGATATTCCTTGAGAAAAAAATTAACCTAAATCTCATCTCCTATCTTCAGAATCTCGTGTTGTGATTCTGTTTGAACTTAAGAAAGTATCTTGATATTTGGTGAATTTTTAATAGATAGATAAAATAGCAAAATATTTCTATGTCAAAACAAAATATGACTTTTACCATAGATTCAGATTATGGCTGAGTAGAGTAATTTCTGAGCAGTTGCCCTTGGGGTGGGAATGAGGGTGTGTGGCCAATTAGCTCTGAGCTCTTGTTAGACAAGAAAGTAAATGCCTTCATATCTAGTCTGGAGGCCCAACTCGTTGCAGCAAAATTGGACCAAGTGGGAAGGGTTGCCATCTGAAATCACAGCCTTTCCTGGAATGGAGGAAACTCAGTTTGTCAGAACATCATCTCCTGTAGAAGATAATAAGGGATAATGTCCAGAACAGCAGGCAGTTGGGTCCACCAGCAGCCGATGTGTGTGCATGTGCTTGTATGTGTCATGGGGAAATGAAGAAGGGAAATGAATGAATGTGGAAGTAGCGGTGGCACAGATAGAGAAGATAATTAAAGGAGGAAAGGTAAAAATTCAAGTGGCAAGGCTTGGGGAATTAAGCAGATGCACAGATTCCTACTCTAGCTCAGGGAAACAAATCAGAGGATTATAGAACTGAGCTGCAAGCCCAAGTCTGGGCTGGTACCAAGTATAACTCAAAGGAGACTTCTGTCAGAGAGGCTAGAGAATCAGTGAAACTTTTAGCCTAAAGTCTGGACTGGTCTTCGAGACTGAGCAGGACACTGGTCTGTGGACCAAGTGTGATGGCTTTGCTGTTAAAGATCTGAGACTCATAATCAGCATTTAGGCAATCAGTGTGAGCAGCTATACTCACCTCATCCAAGCTATACTCACCTTGGTGTTGCATCATTTTTAGGTGGGGTAAGGATTTTTTTCTTTTTTTGGCATTGTCATGAAAACTTCTCTCTTTCCAGGTTATCCTTCAATTACATATCACTTGTGCAATGCTATTGGGGCTGAGAAACACATAGCATAATCTGGTCTGGTCTCCATACCCTTCCAAGAAATACCTGAAGACTGGGAAATACGGCTTCCTTTCCATACCTTTGAGTTTGGTGAAAATAGGAGAAAACTAGAATGCACAATGACATATGTATTGTTAAAGAACTGTCAGGATGAAATTTATTTAGAAAATAATTGCTTCTGAAAAAATTGCCCATTCTTGCCTCTGTAATTCTGGTCCCTTTCAGCTTCCTTTATTTTCATCCTTTTCTTCTCCCATGATATTTCCTATTCATTTAATTTACTCAGTGTTCCTGGAGATCATAGCAATGAGGTGTTGTATAAACATAAAATGGGGCAATGGAAGCCCATAGAAACACACAAGTGTGTGTATATAAGGCTCTTTTGGGGTCAGAGCTTTGCAGGGTTCATGCATTTGGGAAAACGAAGTGTTTCATTGTGATCACACTGCTAGTTGAATCTAGTGTTGTTGTCATCATTATTTAAACATTTATTGCAAGTCTGTAGTCCCTTGGACAGACCCTGGAATTAAATGTCAAGTCTGCTTAGTCAATTTATGCTTGAAATGAGATAGCAAAGCCACAAAATGGAAAAAGATAATACTTCCAAAACAGAACTATTGAATAATGCATTCCCAGAAAAGGTAGGTAAGGAGAAAATGAGTTTGATCCAGGCAGTTGGGAATGAAGCAAGTGTGAGAAGGCTTAAATGTCAAGCTTCGGGATGGTTTGCAGCCATTTCCAAGAACCCTGGAGGGACTGTGGAGACTGCATGACCTAACGCTTTAATCCTTGTCTGCCGCAGCTGAGACCCCATGGGGAGGGTTCTTGATGAGGAGACTCCCTGTCTTGGGTAATAGTAACAAGCAGCCCTCTCTGTAGGCAAATTTTCAGGTGAAAGTCTTAGCCTATCCTTCGAATAACCAGTGCAGCCAAATCAAGTCCTCAAACTTCAAGGGAAACCCTGAGGGTTTTTTTTTCTTTTCTTTTTTTTAAGGATGTAAGGGTTACTTGAAAATAAACACAAAATTTCTTAGAATAATTTTTTTCCCCTTTAACATATGCCTAAGACCATCTCTTTCCTAACTCAGACACCCCCCTACACTGTTATATTAAATGTCTGTTAATAACAAAAGGAAACTGCATGTTTTTTATGGAAGCTACACAATATTAACTTTGCTAATTACATGGTTGCTCACTTCCCAGGACCACATCACCTCCCATTTGTTTTCCAACTGCTGTGGCTACCATGTGTTTTCAAAGACAGACAGACATAAGAAACTGCAGATTTCACATGTTATTTCTGCAGCTCACACAGGGATTGCAGGGTTCATCATCTCATGCCTGAATGGAATGAGTTGGGCTTCCCTTGTCACCTGCCTATGTAACTTTGGGGAAATTTCCAGTGGAGTTTTCAGAGACTTGGTACGGCAGCTTCCTGAGTATGTGAAATCTTCAGCAAGTAGCTTCTCTGCCTCATGGTTCTCTGTATATAAATTAATGATAATGGTCCTACTTTCCAGTGTGGCTCTGAATCTGAAATGAGTGGTACAAGATGGTGCTTGGGTGCTAGGGTGAATTGTTAATAAATGATGGTTCTTAGTTTCTTTCCATCCCATTTTATGTTCTTTCAAACTTCTGAATACTTAACTGAGAAAGCATAAAAGATAGCATACATACCTGGCTTGGTCTAAATCTAGAATCAAAAGCTCAAACAGGACTACGTTCTGAAAGGGGATTTGCTGTGTCATGGGAACTACTATTTACCTGGTGTTAACTTTTTCTCCCATCCCTCTTTGGTTATTGAACTGGTGCTGTCACCTGCTTATTGGAGAACTGGGTTCTTCATGGATGCATCTCTGAACTGAGCTTGACTAAACTGAGAAGTAGGGCTTCCCTGGTGGCTTAGATGGGAAGGAATCTGCCTGCAATGTAGAAGACCTGGGTTTGATCCCTTGGTTGGGAAGATCCCCTGGAGAAGGAAATGGCTACCCACTCTAGTATTCTGGCCCGGATAATTCCAGTAGTCATGTATGAATATGAGAGTTGGACTGTAAAGAAGGCTGAGAGCTGAAGAATTGATGCTTTCAAACTAGCACTGGAGAAGACTCTTGAGAGGCCGTAGGACTGCAAGATCAAACCAGTCAATCCTAAAGGAAATCAACAACCCTGAATATTCACTGGAAGGACTGATGCTGAAGCTGAAGTTCCAGTACTTTGACTACCTGATGCAAAGAGTTGACTCATTGGAAAAGACCCCCCTACTGGGAAAGATTGAGAGCAGCAGAAGAAGGGAATGACAGAGGATGAGATGGTTGGGTGGCATCACAGAGTCGACGGACATGAGTGTGAGTGAGCTCCGGGAGATGGTGATGGACAGGGAAGCCTGGTATGCTGCAGTCCATGGCGTTGCAAAGAGTAAGACACAGCTTATCGACTAAACAAGAACAAACTGGTAAATCAGTTAACAACCCTTTACTGAGGTCTGTTAAGAATTGCAGGAGTGGTTCGGTCCCTCCAGATCTATGACATTATTGCTGTGGTTACATCAGCTTGCATCTTCGGATCTATAAATTCTTTCCATATCTTCACGGGTGTTTTACTTGAATACTGTTTTTTGCCTCAAGCAGTCAGTTCCATTCTGAGGGAGTGGAGATATAGAGGGGAGATTCTTTCAACTGACATGGCTTGGCTAGGTGCCAGCCAAGTGTTCCTCCAGGGTATTTCAGCTGTGGGATAAGTTACAGATAGCTTGGCCTTGCTATGTGTGACAACCATTTGTTGTAGTAATAACAATCACTGGGTACATAATTGGTTGTCTAAAAATGTGAACTTTTTAATTACCCTAAATTTCAGCTTGGCTGCTAGCAACTCTGTCTAGACTCTATTTCTTGGCATTCTCTCATCTTTCATTTTTACCACAAATCTTTCACTGATTTTTAGCTGCTTACTTTCCTCTATGTCATTGTCAGTCTTTCAGCCTCTGGCTTTTACTGTGATTTTTCACTAAACTGGAGATTTAATGTCCCCCTTGTTTTCAGTCACTCAATTGTGTCCAACTCCTTGTGGCCCCATGGACTATAGCCTACCAGGCTCCTCTGTCCATGGAATGTTCCAGGAAAGAATAGTGGAGCAGGTTGCCATTTCCTCCTTCAGGGGGTCTTTCTGGCCCAGGGATTGAACCTTCGTCTCCCATGCCTCCTGCATTGTCAGGCAGATTCTTTGCCGCTAGTGCCACCTGGGAAGCCCAGTGGCCTCCTTAGTCATAAGGAAAAGAAACTGAGTCCCTTTGAATCAGTATCTCCTCACATCTTCTTCTTTTTTTTTTCATATGGGCTTCCCTGGTGGCTCAGAGGTTAAAGCATCTGCCTGGAATGTGGGAGACCCGGGTTCGATCCCTGGATCGGGAAGATCCCCTGGAGAAGGAAATGGCAACCCACTCCAGTACTCTTGCCTGGAGAATCCCATGGAGGGAGAAGCCTGATAGGCTACAGTCCATGGGGTCGCAAAGAGTCGGACACGACTGAGCGACTTCACACCTTCACACCTTAGCCCAGATAACCTATTACTGAAGTAGACTGTGTGTCTCTAGACTGTCAAATCCATTCAATATATCCTTATTGAACATATGGCCTGAACTGGTCAGATAGCAGGCTTGCAGCTGGAAATGCAGAGGTGTCTCACCCTTTCTGTTCTTGAGGAATTCCCATTTCATTTGGAAAGTTAGGCATTTAAACAAACATAATACAATATGCTAAGTGCTATAACTAAAGTATAAACAAAGTGGCTTTGGGGGATGTGATGTTACTTCCATATGGACATGAAGCACTCTATAGTATTTTGACTCCTCTGCAGTACTGTATATCTCTGTTTGTCCAGCAGTTCTGATGTATCAATAAGGAACCTCTTTCACTTTGGGTGTCTTTATTTCAATATAAATTATGTAGTTTTCCTATTTATAAATCAAGGGCCAATATATGAAGCTAGTTTGATTGGGGGACAATTACATTCCTAATTATTGAGGGTTTTTTATTTGCCTGGGTTTACATAAGTGGTTGAGGCAGTGGGGTAGGTTCCTGATCTGGTTTATCTTTCTCACCAGCAGAAATACTTGTACGTTTTTCAGTTACATCAAACAGGGTGACAATCCTTTGCCCCAGCCTCTTTTGTTCTTTTAGTAAATAGATTCAACAATAGTATGAGTTTCTAAAAGCATTTCCCCCTCACCTGTTTGAGTTTTAAAATAACTAACTACTTAAAGAGTTGACTAAATAGCTCAAAAAAAAAAAAAAAAAGACTAGTACATTGAAAACATTTAAAATAGAATAGAAAAGAAAAAAAAGTGCATTTTATGTCATGATGATGTGCTGTTTTATGAAACTTGTCTCAGCTGTTTTACACACACACACAAATATATGTACTGGGTCTTGATAAAAGTGTATTTCTTCATATGAGTCTAACTGAATAGAAGTCTGAATTAACTCCTCCAGACAAGCTTACATAGGCACAGAATGAAGTCCTCAGAGCTGACTCAAGGCTAGAATGCAGAGGTCACACCAAAAGTACTCAGTTAACATCTTGAATCCTGGTGGAAACTCCCAGAAAAAAGTAGACTGTTGTTGCTAGAGACATCCTCTATTGGGGTACCAATGCGGGTGATGATTAGGTCTGGAGATACCATGTTTAGTTGAATGTGCCAGTTGACATTAGGATTTCTTCATGAGCTGATATTTTGGACTGTGACCTCTTTGAGGACAGGGTCTGTGCATTATTGCAAGAGGTTATAAGAGTGCTGTGCCGTAGCAGGAGTTTCTGTGTACCCTGACTTTTTATTTCTTTCATACAAAGCAACACACCTTATGTTGCAATTAAAGTCATTTATGCCTCCACCAGTAGGAACTGAGTCTTATCATCTTTTTTTTTTTTCTTCCTAATGTCTGATTCAACACCTAAAAGTAGATATTCAGTAAATTCATTCATTCAGTAACTGTTTTCTGTTATTCTGGAGTTTATTTTCTGTCATCCATGCTACAATATTTCTAGAAGGCATACAGGTGAACAGGCTTGATAAATAGTAACTCTGTAACGAACAAACTCTATCATTTCCTTCTCCAGGGGGTCTTCCCGACCCAGGGATCGAACCCAGGTCTCCCGCATTGGAGGCAGACACTTTAACCTCTGAGCCACCAGGGAAGCCTAAATAGAATCGTACAGCATAGCAAGTCACCGTTGGCACTGATTTTTATTCTGTATCATCTTACTTTCCATTCCCCTTGCTTTAAGTTCTGGTTTTTCTCCTAAAGATTTGTATATCAACCCCTATCTCCTACCTTCAAGCATTTGTTACTTCATGTGTGTTTCCCATAGACTTTGCTCCCTGAATCATTTAAGTGAAAAGTGGAAGTTGTTCAGTCATGTCTGACTCTTTGCAACCCCATGGATGGAATTCTCCAGGCCAGAATACTGGAGTCGGTATACTGGAGAAGAGCCCTTCCTCTTCTCCAAGGGATCTTCCCAACCCAGGGATCAAACCCAAGTCTCCCACATTGCAAGCCAATTCTTTACCAGCTGAACCACAAGGGAAGCCCAAGAGTACTGGAGTGGGTAGCCTGTCCCTTCTCTGGGGGATCTTCCTGACCCAGGAATCGAACCAGGATCTCCTGCATTACAGGCAGATTCTTTACCAACTGAGCTATGAGGGAAGCCCTAAATTACTAAGGAGCTATCATAACCTGGTCTAAATGTTTGCCTTCTGACTGCTCTTCCTGAGGGCATCAGCTTTATCAGCTTTATCCGTGCTGTAGTTGGGGAGCCTTTATGGCACAAAGCTTCCTCTCTCTACCAGCCCCAGCCACCAAAACTACCTGCCTAGCTTCAGGAATTGCTGCTGTGTTTCTAATCTCAGACAATTTCAATGAGCGGTAAAGATTAAGAACAAATGCGTAGGAGGAGAATGCAGCCGCTTCATAAAAAGTTCAGGAACTTTCTTCAGCGCTCAAAATGTATTTGTATCTCTTCTTCTAGTCCTGCCCAGATCTGACAGTATTTACATTACTGTTTGAGGTAAAGCAGTTAGAATGTACGTTACCCAAAAGGGAAAAGGCATTAAATCATTACTTAACCTCTCACCTGTGCTGGTTATTAATCTATTTCCTTAGCTTCCAAGATTCCTTTTTATATTCCACTTCGTGTTAATGGGGCTGCGAATCTACAAATGACAAATTCTTAACCATCTGGCTCCTTGGGAGTGCCAGTGGCAGACCCTATGGGAGGGAAGAGGAACACACTTCTTCCTGTCTGCTTTCTGTTCCTATCAGGGTCACCGCAGCACTGAGCTTTCACCCTGGAGTGGCAGGAGGGACAAGTTTCCAGCTCCTTTGGGTGCTCCCAGAATCAGTCTCGATGCCGCTGCTGAGAGGAACTGGCAGCAGTTAGGTTTGGATCCCAGCTTGTGGGCCCCTCAAGATTCCAGCTTACTGTACTCGCCTGTCGTTATTACTTGTGTTACTTTAAAATCAAAAAAACAAACAAAAAAATCTTCCAACACTTGCTTAACGAATTTCCTGTATTAAATTACTTTATAGAAATATCTGTTCTTCTCTTCTCCAACTGGATCTGAATCTTACTTACTATGCTCTAAATGAAATTAGTCTCCAGATTATCCAGTTCAACAAGTACAGTTCTGCAATGAGGTGGGCTTTCAGTGGAGGCAAAAAACCAAGAAGGCTCTGGTAGCTCATCTCCATCTGGGGCAACAATGACAGTGTGCTGGAAATCTTCCTAGGGGCTGGAATTGGGGGGGAGGATGCAAGAACCAAGAGGTGGACAGACATGGGGGTTGAAAGTACACTGGGTCCAAACCTCCATAATTTTGCTTGATCTGTCTTAGCTAAGAGACTCTGGAAATATGAATCTGAGATAAGGGTAAGCAAGGAAGAATCCACAGTAATCCACAGTGACATTTGTTAAGAATACAGACCTTCTGGCCGGCATCCCCTTTCCTTCCTAGAGGCCCACGGTTTGTAATTTTTCTGTATTTGTGGTCTCATCCTTAATCACAGGGCAGTGCAAATGGCTAATCTTTTGCGTGTGTGATTCACTCCGACTACTACTGGGAGTAGCGCACCTCAGATCATCCTGCCTGTTCTTACACAACATGTAGTAAATCCATGTGGATATGTTTCATTAAGTCAACATTTAGATTCTTCTTTCTCAGATTTGTTCATTTTGGTCAGCAGTACCTTAACTCTAAAAATAAGAGGATTCTATTTGGCCCAGTTATCCCTACTGCATTTAATGTGTATTAACTTTACAACCATTGTTATATAACAGGGAGTTGACTCACGTACTCTAATGAAAGAACTTTAGGCATTCATAAGGGAGAGTTAAATTCACATACCACTTTCCCATATTGTTTCATTGTCTTGAGAATCTGCTATTGTTAACTTTTCTGGTGTTATTTTGTGCTAAAAATGAACACATTTTAATCCCCTCTTGAGAATATTTTTTCACGTGCAACAGTGTAAAGAAAAACCAAGCCTTACTAAAATGCAGAACCTCGGATCAACACCTAGTCAAGGGGTTCAGTCCCAGCCCATGATTCAGATTATGACACCAAAAAATTGCAGAGGTGAATTTTGGGGTGTTGCTTATCAATTACTGAAACCACAAATATTAACTCTGTGTCTGGGTGCTGTTTTGCCATAAGTGCACCAACTGTCAAGATTATGTACTAAATTTATTATATTCTGCTAAAGAAAGAGATAACTATTCCCCCATATATATTCCCCCATATATATAGGGGAAGTTTAATACAGCTTAGATCCTCTATCATGAATTCTATACTCCTGGTCTAGTGAGATCTTTATTTCTTGCTTCTGATGCTTATTATTAATTACAAAAATGTTTAGTTTTAATATCTGTTCAACTGGCTGAGCAATACTGGAGCTTTCTTTTCCTAGTTTGAAGACTCTCAAATCTCAAATCCTGTTCCTTGATGAGTCTGTTTGTCTGTGTGATTAGCATTCTCTGTGGTGTGGTGGCTTAGAAGGTAAAGCGTCTGCCTGCAATGCCGGAGACCCAGGTCCAACCCCTGAGTTGGGAAGATCCTCTGGAGAAGGAAATGGCAACCCACTCCAGTATTCTTGCCTGCAAAATCCCATGGACGGAGGAGCTGAAGGCTACAGTTCATGGGGTTGCAAAGAGTTGGACATGACTGAGCAACTTCACTTTCTGTCTTTCTTTTCTTTTCTTTCTTTCTATGGTGTTGAAAGGGATGTTTATACCTTCTTTGAGAGGGAGAGTCAATTCCTGTTTGTCATCTGAAAATGGTTCCCCTGATGTGTGATAACATGCAGGAAACAATTATCCTTCTCCTGTCACCTTGAGTGGGTAGGTCAAGTCCCACTGTTAATGTCTAGTTTATTCCTATGTTGCTTATGTTATTTAGTGCATAGTGTAATCTAGGAGGCTTCCCAGGTGGAGTAGTGTGCCAATGGAGGAGACGCGAGTTCAATCCCTGGGTTGGGAAAGTCCCCTGAGGAAGGAAATGGTAATCCACTTCAGTATTCTTGCTTGGGAAATCCCGTGGACAGAGGAGCCTGGAGAGCTGCATTCCATGGGTCACAAAGAGTCAGACATGACTGAGCACGTGCACACACAGACACACACGCACGCACACACACACATGTGCACACACGGTGTAAGCTAGACCTTCAAGACCTTCAACTGCACCTTTTGTTCTGACTTGTGATTATTCGTAGGATCTATTCATTAGCGTAAAAGGAATATGGATAACTAACCGTAGCCCTGCGCTTTGGGAAAACAAAACAAATGACGACAATAAACTCTTCAAAATGTTTGCCTCCAGAAAGCAGTGAATAGGAGAAAGATCACTGAAAATGGAGTCAGAAAAGAGAGTCTTAGTCAAAGCACTACCACTTAATAACTGCTCTGAATCTTAGTTTCCTAGTCTATAAGGCAAAACGTAAGCTGTAGTATAAATTTTGTCTACCTCGCAGGCTTAGAACTCTTAGAAGCCTGAAAATCCCCCCAACCCTTTGATGCAGACTGACTTTCTAGAAAAGAGCTTTATTTTCAGAGGATTTGATTATTGAGTTATCTTTATATTTCCACTGCTGTCAGTAGGTGTACCATAAATGCTTCCTGAGAGTCTTTCCCTTGAAGAGATTCAGGCCCCAGTTAAATTCATCCCAATTAAAAATAGAACCCTGAGAAGCAGCAGCTGTAGCACCTCTTAAACCTCTTCAGACAACATTGAATGACTAAGTGCCTGCTACTGTGGAGATAGTGCCCAGAAAACCAGCAGCAGACCCTCTCAGAAGATGATTACATTTCAAGTGGCCGTCAGTCCTTAGTAATTTCTAGCAGTTCAGAGGATGCTACCTTATCTTCTAAGAGTTCTAAAAGGTCCTGGGGGAAAAATCACATGTTCATTATTGTTATTATTATTATTTTTAAAAAACTCCTTCCTACAACTAAATCTTTCATAACAATATTGAACAAATAGGCATACAACCCATAATGAAGTTCTGTCATTTGAATGGAGTAGGTAACTGTAGTAATGTTGGTATCTGGCATGGGATAAAGGATTGATGAAGTGATAGCATTTAGAAAATGAGCATTTTGTACTTCTTTTTTAAAATTAGTTTTTCAGTTCAGTTCAGTTGCTCAGTCAAGTCCAACTCTTTGTGACGCCATGAACTGCAGCACGCCAGGCCTCCGTGTCCACCACCAACTCCCAGAGTCCACCCCAAACTCCCAGAGTCCACCCAAACCCAGGTCCATTGAGTCGATTATGCCAGCCAACCATCTCATCCTCTGTCATCCCCTTCTCCTCCTGCCCTCAGCCTTTCCCAGCATCAGAGTCTTTTCAAATGAGTCAGCTCTTTGCATCAGGTGGCCAAAGTATTGGAGTTTCAGCTTCAAAATCAGTTCTACCAATGAACACCCAGGACTGATCTCTTTTAGGATGGACTGGTTGGATCTCCTTGCAGTCCAAGGGACTCTTGAAGAGTTTTCTCCAACATCACAGTTCAAAAGCATAATAAAAAAAATAGTTTTTATTGGAATGTAATTTAGTTGGTTTACAATGCTGTGTTAGTTTCCATGGTAGAGCAAGATGAATCAACCATATATATAAAAGTATGCTTCATGATATTATAATAACTGGATGGGGACGCACAGATTCTAGGCTCATCATGGTGCTCATTTGTATGTGAATGTTGAATCATTATGTTGTACACCTGAAACTAATACAACATGGTGTGTCAACAGTTCCTCAGTTAAAAAAAGAAGGAAGAAAGAGAACAAAGGGCAAAAGAAAAAATGAGCATTGATTTCTAGGGAGATGGATAAATTCACTTCCTTTCTTCCTATTTCTTGAAGAAGTTGACTTTTAAAAGCATGACTCAAAAGTTGAATTTAGTTCTAATGGATTTTCTTTTGATTCTTTAAGAAGAGCTTGAAAATAAACTTTCTCTATCTTTTCCGCAATAGAAATTTTGACTATTAAGAAATTACCATGGGGGGTGGGTGGGAGGGAAGTTTAAGATGAAAGGGATATATATATATGTATATACATACATATGTATGAAGTGAAGTGAAGTGAAGTCGCTCAGTTGTGTCCAACTCTTTGTGACCCCATGGACTGTAGCCCACTAGGTTCCTCCTTCCATGGGATTCTCCAGGCAAGAATACTGGACTGGGTTGCCATTTCCTTCTCCAGGGGATCTTCCCAACCCAGGGATTGAAGCCTGGTCTCCCACATTGCAGGCAGACGCTTTAACCTCTGAGCCACCAGGGAAGCCCTGTGTATATAAATATACAAATATAGTTATGACTGATTTGCATTGTACAGCAGAAACAAACATAACATTGTAAACTAATTATCTTCCAATTAAAAAATAAATAAATGTAAAAAAGATTACCAAATGAAACATTAGAGAAGGTACTGTGTTTGTAAGGCAAAGCTCAGAGGAAGATCTCTACTGTATTTCAGCCAATATTCACTGTGGAAACATTTGTTTTCCCTTTTTTAAAATCTAAATTGCATGTATTCATTAATAGAAGAATGACAATTATTTAGGCTGCCAAATCTCTTTTATAAATATTTCTGTAGGTAGGTAGGATTTTATACACTTTCCCAAAGGACCAAGTTGACAGACATAGACTTCTGCTTTATTTCCACGAACTCTGAATGCAAATCCCCGGGGCCAAAATATATGCCATTCACTTCCTACATTTGGTTGTATGATCCCTCTGAAGACTGACCCAAGAGAGTCCTTTCTGATGAGACTTTCAGCACAGCCATTAGTCACTAGATAAATATGGGAAAGTTGGTCATTTGCAAAATAGAAGCTCCTGAAACAAAGGCTTGTCCTTCACAGTAAGAACAGGTCCAGTTTTCCTTAAAAGCTTGTGACTGCCTGTGTGGTATGATTTGAGAAATCTTAAACATTTTGACCCAAACATATTTCCTGTTGAGCTCTAGATTTTCACTAATAGTGTGTCACTAAGTGGCTTAATTCTTGTCTTTCCAGGTCATCCTTTTGAAAATATGGCCATAGCTCTGGAAAGGTCCTGACAGCTTAGTGTGCTTGACTCCTAAGATCCTTTCTCCTCTGACAAAAGAGATAAGGCAGGATGAGAAAACTGGATGGCTGGCAAGGAAAATATGTTGGAAGAAGAAACAATGCACAGAATGGAAAATGAAGCAACAGTGTGCCAATGAGAATCAGCCTGATCCTCTATTAAATGCCCTAAATTTATGAATGAGGATTCAATGTGCCTATGCACTGTGTTAGCCTTCGGAATGCTCCCATTAGTTGGAGCATCAGGTTGACTGTAAATTGAGAATATCTTTCTGGAAAAACAAGGTAGAAATATTTATCAAAGGGATAAAGAACATTCATATGTGTAGAACCCATAATTTCAATTGCAGGACTCTATCCTAAAAAAAGAATCAGAATGAGCAAATTTGGACCCAAAGATATTCATTGGGACATTATTTGTAATTGCAAAAATAAAGGAACAAGTTAAATGTTTATTAACAGGAGAATGAATACTATGAAAATGAATTTATGCCATAAATATAACTAAAGGAGTATATAAAATATATTAATAAAAAATCTCAAGCATATAAAATACATATGCATAGATAAAAATGCAATTTTAATTAGTGGCTGTCCATAAATGGCTTCATTTTTCTTTATTCCTTTTATATTTTCCAAATTTTCCACAATGTTCATTTATTACTTTACAGACAGAAAAAATGTTATTAAGAAATTGATTCAAGAGCAAATATTTGTGTCAAGGTTATAAACCTGAAATATAGGTGTTCTGTGAGGAGGGTGTCTATTATTATATAGCAATTTCCCAGTGGGTAATTAAATATCTGTCAGACTTTCCCTTATGTTTGGGTCCTTTATATTCAAGGGTTATAATTCTACATAAAGATATCTGTATAGGATGAAATTTGGCATCTAATGTTTGATTTTGGATAGTATTAGAGCTTGCTGTGGCCAAGTTCAGTTCAGTTACTCAGTTGTGTCTGACTCTTTGCTACCCCCTGGACTGCAGCACGTCATGTTTCCCCATCCATCACCAACACACAGAGCTTGCTCAAACTCATGTCCATTGAGTCAGTGATGCCATCCAACCATCTCATCCTCTGTCCCCTTCTCCTCCTGTCTTCACTTTTCCCCAGCATCAGGGTCTTTTCCAATGAGTCAGTTCTTCACATCAAGTATCTGAAATATTGGAGTTTCAGCATCAGTCCTTCCAACGAATATTCAGGACTGATTTCCTTTAGGATTGACTGGTTGGATCTCCTTGCAGTCCAAGGGACTCTCAGGAGTCTTCGCCAACACCATAGTTCAGAAGCATCAGTTCTTTGACCCTCAGTATTCTTCGACCCTCAGCAACTCTCACATTCATACATAATTACTGGAAAAACCATAGTTTTGACTGGACAGACCTTTGTTGGCAAAGTAATGACTCTGCTTTTTAATATGCTGTCTAGGTTGGTCATAGCTTTTCTTCCAAGGAGCAAGCGTTTTTTAAGTTCATGTTTGCAGTCACCATCTGCAGTGATTTTGGAGCCCAGAAAAATAAAGTTTTCACTGTTTCCATTGTTTCCGCATCTATTTGCCATGAAGTGATGGGACTGGATCCCGTGATCTCCGTTTTTTAAATGTTGAGTTTCAAGTCCGCTTTTTCACTCTCCTCTTTCACCCTCATCAAGAGGCTCTTTAGTTCTTTGCTTTCTTCCATAAGGGTGGTGTCATCTGCATATCTGAGGTTGCTGATATTTCTCCTGGCAATCCTGAGTCCAGCTTATTCTTCATCCAGCCTGGCATTTCTCATTATGTACTCTGCATATAAGTTGAATAAGCAGGGTGACAGTATACAGCTTTGATGTGTGTACTGCTTTCCCAGTTTGGAACCAGTCTGTTGTTCCATGTCCAGTTCTAACTGTTGCTTCTTGACCTGCATACAGATTTCTCAGGAGGCAGGTAAGGTGATCTGGTATTCCCATCTCTTTCAGAATTTTCCACAGTTTATAGTAATCTACACAGTCAAAGGCTTTGGTGTAATCAATAAAGCAGAAGTAGATGTTTTTTCTGGTATTATTTTGCTTTTTTGAAGATTCAACGGATGTTGGCATTTTGATCTGTAGTTCCTTTGCCTTTTCTAAATTCAGCTGGAAGTTCATGGTTTACATACTGTTGAAGCCTGGCTTAGAGAATACTGAGCATTACTTTGCTAGTCTGTGAGGTGAGTGCAAATGTGTGGTAGTCTGAACATTCTTTGGCATTGCCTTTATTTGGGATTGGAATGAAAACTGACCTTTTCCAGTCCTGTGGACACTGCTGAGTATTTCAAATTTGCTGGCATATTGAGTGCAACACTTTCACAGCATCATCTTTTAGGATTTGAAATAGCTCAACTGGAATTCCATCACCTCCACCAACTTTGTTTGTGGTGATGCTTCCTAAGGGCCACTTGACTTTGCATTCTAGGATGTCTCATTCTAGGTGAGTGATCACACCATTGTGGTTATCTGGGTCATGAAGATCTTTTTTATATAGTTCTTCTGTGTATTCTTGTCACCTCTTCTTAATATTTTCTCTTCTCTTAGGTCCATACTATTTCTTTTATTTTGCCCATCTTTGCATGAAATGTTCCCTTGGTATCTATAAGTTTCTTGAAGAGATCTCTAGTCTTTCCCATTCTGTTGTTTTCCTCTATTTCTTTGCATTGATCGCTGAGGAAGGCTTTCTTTATCTCTCCTTGCTATTCTTTGGAACCCTGCATTCAAATGGGTATATCTTTCCTTTTCTCCTTTGCCTTTCACTTTTCTTCTTTTCTCAACTATTTGTAAGGCCTCCTCAGACAGCCATTAAGCCTTTTTGCATTTCTTTTTCTTGGCAATGGTCTTGATCACTGCCTCCTGTACAATGTCACAAACCTCTACCCATAGTTCTTCAGGCACTCTGTCTATCAGATCTAATCCCTTGAATCTATTTCTCACTTCCACTGTATAATCGTGAGGGATTTGATTCAGATCATACCTGAATGGTCTAGTGGTTTTCCCTGCTTTCTTCAATTTCAGTCTGAGTTTGGCAATAAGGAGTTCATGATCTGAGCCACAGTCAGCGCCCTGTCTTGTTTTTGCTGACCGTATAGAGCTTCTCCATCTTTGGGTGCAAAGAATATAATCAGTCTTATTTCATTCTTGTCCATCTGGTGATGTCCATGTGTAGAGTCTTCTCTTGTGTTGTTGGAAGAGTGTGTTTGCTATGACCAGATCTCTCGGCAAAACCCTATTAGCCTTTGCCCTGCTTCATTTTGTACTCCAAGGCCAAATTTGCCAGTTACTCCAGGTATCTCTTGACCTCCTACTTTTGCATTCCAGTCCCCTATGATGAAAAGGACATCCAAATTTGAGATTAAAAAACAAATTCGATGGAGTATAATTTTTTAAGCCATTTTCTTAGGATTGGACAATGGCAGATACATGTGAGAAGCAGAGGAAGCCTTGAGTTATATCTCTCTCATCCCAAACATGTATGTTATAGTTTCACTTATTCACTGGACATGGACCTGGGTCATCCAACTCTTTTTTCCTAAGTTTGGTTTGCTTTCCATGTTTCAGACACATTTGCCATATCTGAAGAGCTGATCTGGACTTACTGTCTTCTTACCATTTTGGTGGTGTTTTCTCCACCTGGAATGCATCTTAGACTTATCCCCTCTCATGTTCTTTGGGCCTGTGTTACATAAAAGCACTTCCTTGAAGCCTTCGAGTGTGATCACCCTCTCCTTTGAACCTCCATGACACATGTAGTGTATTATGACTTTCCATTAGACTGTCAATTTTTTAAGCACAAATACTGCTTTTATTCCCCATGCCTTGCCCCCATGGACAGAGGAGCCTGATGGGATACAGTCCATGGGGTCGCAAAAACTAGTACAGCCACTATGGAGAACAGTGTGGAGATTCCTTAAAAAACTACAAATAGAACTGCCTTATGACCCAGCAATCCCACTGCTGGGCATACACACTGAGGAAACCAGAATTGAAAGAGACACATGTACCCCAGTGTTCATCGCGGCACTGTTTATGATAGCCAGGACATGGAAGCAACCTAGATGTCCATCAGCAGACGAATGGATAAGAAAGCTGTGGTACATATACACAATGGAGTATTACTCAGCCATTAAAAAGAATACATTTGAATCAGTTCTAATGAGGTGGATGAAACTGGAGCCAATTATACAGAGTGAAGTAAGCCAGAAAGAAAAACACCAATATAGTATACTAACACATATATATGGAATTTAGAAAAATGGTAATGATAACCCTGTATGCGAGACAGCAAAAGAGACGCAGATGTAAAGAACAGACTTTTGGACTCTGTGGGAGAGGGAGAGGGTGGGATGATTTGGGAGAATGGCATTGAAACATGTATACTATCATGTAAGAAACAAATCGCTAGTCTAGGTTCGATACAGGATACTGGATGCTTGGGGCTGGTGCACTGGGATGACCCAGAGAGATGATATGGGGAGGGTGATGGGAGGGGGGTTCAGGGTTGGGATCATGTACACCTGTGGTGGATTCATGTCAATGTATGGCAAAAAAAAAAAAGAGTTGGACACATCTGAGTGAATAGCACCTGCCCATGCTGGCAGAATTGAACTTACCTATTTAATGAATCAGGTGGTAATTTGGCTGGCCCAGAGTCCCCCTTCCTCTTTTCAATCAAGTTAGATGTGATATGCCCATCTGTCAACTCAAAAAAGTTCCTGCATATAAATTTTTAAAAACTTAAAACTTTTTGAAAAGAGGCATCTTTCTAGAGTAAACTGCTTACTGATGGAAAATATGGCGTGCAGAGCTACAGTCTACACTTGATTTAAGTTACCAGGGCCCTCCACCATGTTTTACTTAACTTTATAATGTAGAAGAATGATGTGGGCTTTAGTGTTAGGAAGAACTGGATTAAATCTAACCTTGACACTTATTGGCAGTGTTAAATGATTTATCCTCTCCATGCCTCAGTTTCTTCATCTGTAACATGTGAAATTAATTAATGGCTGTCTCCCAGCCTTGTTGTGAGGACTACGTGAAATGAGGCATGAAAGCACTTAACATAGTATCTGGCACGCAGATTTAAGTCTCTGCACTCATGAGGACAGAGGATTCATCGTGTCCTGAACAATTTATGTCCTCTTGGAAAGCCAGGGCTAAGCCCCTTAGAATTTGTAGGGCAGTATGCTGTTGCTCTGAAATCACTGCTGCTGCTAAGTCACTTCAGTCATGTCCGACTCTGTGCGACCCCATAGACGGCAGCCCACCAGGCTCCCCCGTCCCTGGGATTCTCCAGGCAAGAACACTGGTGTGGATTGCCATTTCCTTCTCCAATGCATGAAAGTGAAAAGTGAAAGTGAAGTTGCTCAGTCGTGTCCGACTCTTCGTGACCCCATGGACTGCAGCCCACCAGGCTTCTGCATCCATGGGATTTTCCAGGCAAGAGTACTGGAGTGGGGTGCCATCGCCTTCTCTGCTGAAATCACTAATCTCTCCTTATAACACATGCCCCCAAGCAGTGGCCCCTTTTGAAAATCATGAGGGAATACCGAGATGAAATATTGAATAAATTTCTGCAGTCAAAAGACTTTGGCTATAAGTATGTATTATATGGGCTTCCCAGATGACTCAGCGGTAAAGAATCTGCCTGCCAATGCAGGGGACTCAGGAGATGCAGATTCAGTCCTTGGGTTGGGAAGATCCCCTAGAGAAGGGAATGGCAACGCAGTCCAATAATCTTGCCTGGAAAATTTCATGAACAGAGGAGCCTGGTGGGCCACAGTTCATGGGGTCGCAGAGTCAGATACAGCTGAGTGCCTAAGCACACACCCACGCACCCCCTCCCCCTACACATAATCTATGAATTTTTTTATACACTCAAAGCAGGAGATTTTAGTGGACTCCAGAGATGAACTGCTTGAATTAAAAATCTTACTGTGGTGGGGACTTCCCTGGTGGTCCAGTGGCTAAGACTCCACCCTCCCGCTGCAGGGGCCCTGGGAACGTGATCCCATATGCCACAACTAAGAGTTCACATGCAGCAAGGAAAGATCTTGGATGTCGCAACTAAGAACAGGTGCAGCCAAATGTATCAAAAACATAAACTCTTAAAAAAACCTCTTGCTGCTGCATTGAACCTTTCTGTTTGAGAGGTTTTTGTCTGTAACATGGACTAATAATAGTTGTAATAAGAATACCTGCCAGAAAGAGCTTCTCTGAGGATAAAATGAATGCATATCTGCCAAGCATTTAGAACAGTGTCCATCCAGCACATAGTAAGCAGTCAACCAAAGCTAGCAACACCTAATCAATTAATTCAGAAGATGGACCTCTTGAAGGATTATGTTGAGCCAAGTCTTCCAATAATGAAATGAAGCTTCTGTTTTAGCCCTGGTGCCATATTTGGTGGCACAAGGAAAGGAGCATATACCTTGGAGATTTGTGCCTCACAGTGATTTGGACTTGTTAACAGCACTAGTCAAGGAACACAGTGTGCTGAAAAGGTTGCCAGACCCCAAGTGAGATAAGGAGCATCCTGTGAGCAGTGACAGACTTGAATACTCCCGACAAATAGACAAGGAAAGTGATGGCTCTGCCTAAGAAATCTTTTCCTTCACTCTTGACGCCACTGATTTTTTTTTTTTTCAGATGCTGTTGGCATCTGAGAAAAAAATAAACACAGGAACTTCCTGATAATGGAACGTCTTTATTTTCTGATATAATTTCGACCTCTACTTGCAACATGGGCATGTATTATATTGGAAATGAAGTGGTATGCCTGGGTGGATAACCAAGTAACTTGATGACCCTAATAAAGAAAGAGAATGTGCAATTTGCTCTGATTACCAGATTGGCTTCCCTGGTGGCTCAGTGGTAAAGAATCTGCCTGCAATGAAGGAGATCCAGGTTCTGTCCCTGGGTGGGGAAGATGCCCTGGACAAGGGAATGCCAACCCTCTCCAGTATTCTTGCCTGGGAAATCCCATGGACAGAGGATCCTGGTGTGCTACCGTCCATGGGATCACAAAGAGTTGGACATGACTTAGTAACTAAACAGCAACAAACACTATGGCTAAGTCATTTGATGTTTCAGGCACTATCTTCTTGTATCTAGCTTCTAACTTTTGGATACTGAATCTCCTCTAATGATCCATCAGACTTTTCCCTCTTTCTCTCCTGCTGCTGTACCTCTTGTCTGTTGCCCTTCTCTTGAGTCTTTTTTAAGTGTAATCTTCTAACCTTTGATTGAATATCTATTTTGGCTGTAATAGTTTTAATTTATCATTTGACAGATGATTTAACATATTTTAAAGTTTTTTCCTGCTCCCTGCACACTGTCTCTTCTGCTATTTGGGGGAAGAGTTGTTGTTTGTTTCTGCCTTTTGTATTAGGAGATTTCCTTGAATGTCCGGTGAACCTAGGTTGTTCATTCATAATTGTAAGTAAAAAGGTATATTGGTTTTGTGCTTCACAGAAGATTAACATGGGAGTAATTCTGATTTCTTGTCAGGAGTGGTCCAAAAAATGTCCCAGTCTTAATTCTCTCTTCTGCGTCTGAAGAAGAATTTCACACTGGAAGGTATACAGCTGAATGCTCGCATTCTCAGAACTGACTGGGCATGGAATGAGGGAGTATCACTCCTCAGTCCACAGACTTTCGCTTCGTTGCCCTCTTTTTTAATGCAGGTGTGACAGATTGCAACAATGCCAGTTCTTCACACCTCCCTGTATTCATGCCCTTTTGCTGTATGACTGCAGTTCCTCTCGCGTCAGAGGTGTCTCTTTCTTCATGAATTAAATCTGGGCTACTTGTTACTTTACTTGGGGGAATAGATTGTGGCAGAATTGAAAGTGTGGCCCTTTCAAGCCTGGGACTCCAAAAACCTCATGAATTTTGGCCTGTTCTCTCATACCTGTCATCAGCACAAGGACGTGTTGAGCTCTCCTGCTGGAAAATGAGAGGTTTGTGGATCAGCATAGTGTCATTCTGGTCACCCTAGCCTAAGTGAGCCTAGATCAGCCAACCCATCTCCAGCTCACCCCATACTCATAAGCAATGCATTGTTGTTGTTGAATACCACTGTGGTTTGGGGGTTGTTTTTTTTACAAAGCGTTATCGCAGATAACTATCAATACTACTACAAGGCTCTGCCCTCCTTCTCAGGGCTGCAGACCTCTTCAGAAATTAACCTCTTGCCTTCTGCCCAGACTGCAGGTAAGTGACCATGTTATACACAGTAGGAGAGGAATTGGGTTGATTCATGCATGTGTGCCAAGTTGCTTCAGTCATGTCCCATTCTTTGTGACCCTATGGACACCAGGCTCCTCTCTCCATGGGGATTCTCCAGGCAAGAATATTGGAGTGGGTGGCCATGCCCTCCTCCAGGGCATCTTCCCAACCCAGGGACTGAACCCATGTCTCCTGCGGCTCCTGCATTTGCAGGTGGTTTCTTTACCACTAAGCCATGGGGTAAGCCCATTGGGATGGTTAATTCCACCGTATTTGTACTAATTTTCCACAGATCCTCTTTTAAGTCACACCCTGGGCCCCATTGTCAGCTGTCTCTGATGTGCCATATTCCTGAGCTTTTCCAGGGCTCTGTGTCATAACTGGAGTTGTTTCTTTTTGACTCTCTTGTTGTAGGCACCAGGATTTAGCCTTTTCCTGTTGGCTAAGTCACCTGTCCATCCACTTTCCAGTGTCTGAGATTTTTTTGCTCATTCTTCTCTACATTTATTCCTCCTTGATTCATTTTGTCCTTTGAAGTTTAAACCTCTTTAATTCTTTTCCTCTCATATGTAAAGCTTTAAGAGGGCATGGGGATAAATATGTGTTTCAGTATTTCATATTTAGCCAGAAATATCTCGTTATTTTTTTCCCTCCCCGATTCTAAGTCTTGTTTTTGTTTGTTGTTTTCTTATGATTGTTCATCTGCTAGTGTGATTTACTTCAGGGTGATACATGATACGATTATAAACATCTCTCTGAAAAATTTAATAGTATGGTGCTAATTGACTCTCCTGCCAATGCTTTCACTCGTTTGTGTTGAATCTCATATGTTAATTCACTCCATGACTACTTGTCAAGGGTCTGCGATGGACCAAGTATTGTTCTAGCACTGGTGAAACAGTGAAGAACAAAATAGACTTGGTTGCTCTCTTTAGGGAACCTGCAACATGGAGATCTACCAGATGTCTTCCCTGAACACTTCTTTCTGCATTGTCCTAATAAATATACTGAGATCACCCAACAGTTAGCTCCACTGGTCTCGGGGGTTTATGATGTGCTGAGCCAGTTTAAGAATGGAGTCCCATTGTTGGATGACATCACCAACTCAAAGGACATGAGTTTGAGCAAACTCTGGGAGAGAATGAAGGACAGGGAAGACTGCTGTGCTGCAGCCCATGGGGTAGCAAAGAGTCAGATATGACAGTGACTGAACCACACATAGCTGTCAGCTTAACTGTGCTGTGCTAAGTCACTTCAGTCATGTCCGACTCTTTACGATCCTATGGACCATAGCCAACCAGGCTCCTCTGTCCATGGGCTTCTCAGGCAAGAATACTGGAGTGGGTTGCCATACCCTCCTTGTCAGCTTAACTATTGGGTAATAACTTATCCTCTTTAACTTTCGGGAGTGTAGTGCAGAGTCCTAAAAAAAATTAGAATATCTTGTCAATATTTGAAAAGCAGGATTCTTCTTCTCGTTCTCTCTGACATATACAAGCATTTATAAGCTTGAATGCACACACACACACACACACACACATTCTGATTTCCAACTTCAGAAAAATCAGAAGTGCTACAACATTGGGCCACCTTCCTGCATGACAACATTAAGTAGAACCCATAGGGTGGACTTCTTTATTTTTTACAAATTTATTTTATTTTTGACTGCACCACACAGCTTGTGGGATTTTAGTTTCCCAATCAGGAATTGAATCCAGGCCCTCAGCAGTAAGAGTACAGAGTCCTAACCACTGGGTCACCAGGGAATTCCCAGGGTTGACCTCTCAAATAGGGTTTGATCTGTATCATTTGTCAACGTCCCCACAACTTCCCATTGTAATGGACCTGGCTATTTTAGATGTTTATATTAACATAAGATACAATATTACTTTTCCCAGGCCACATTCTTTTTCTGTTATTAATCAGTTCTCCCTAAATATAAATGTATTTATTGGTATATATTTTTAATTGCATTTCAATATTTGTTTCACCAGTATTTGTTAATGACTAGGTTGTGGATTCTGAACAGGTTTTCAGCCTTCTGAGGTATTCTGTGAAATTCCTCATCTACCTGATCCCCAAATCTTGATGCCAGATCACTGTCCCCAGTTGCCTCAATAGCCTCCTCCAAATTGTTTCTGCTTTGTTTTCACTTTCATTTAATCTCCACACGTGACTGAACTCATGACTCCTTTTATTCAGCTTCATACTCTCCCTTTAGATCCAGTCTTCATATTTGCTCTCTGATATTTTGATGTGGATATTCCTTTACCACTCCATCCTGGCTTATTCCTCCAGTCCCTATTGCCTCCTGTTAACTTTGGTGGTTCAAAAGAATGGTTTGCCTTACCCTTTCATCTCTGCAGAATGTTAGCTGATTCAGTCCTGCTGAGGCCCACTGCTACCAAGATCAAAAAAGGGGGTTCAGACATCCTGTAGCCCTAGGATCCTATGATAGTTACATTGAGCAGAACATTCTTAAGACATTAAGATAGATTTGAACACTTGAAATAAACTTTATAATTGGTTTCCACTTATGGAAACTCATGAACAGGGATTTATTCTCCTCAATTCCTTAGGAAAAAAAAATAAGTCTTTGTTCTTTTAGGGAGCTTCCCTGGTGGCTCAGACAGTAAAGAATCTGCCTGCAATGCGGGAGATCCAGGTTCAGTCCCTGGGTTGGAAAGATCCCCTGGAGGAGTACATGGCCACCCATTCCAGTATTCCTGTAAGAAGAATTCCATGGATAGAGGAGCCTGGTGGCTATAGTCCAGGGGTTGCAAAGAGCTGCACACAACTAAGGGACTAACATTTTGTTCTCTAGATACTATATGGTAACCTTATATTTTGCCTGATTCAAGAGATGAGATTAATAAAGGCAAATACAGAATACCGTTCTAGAGTATTGTAGTGCACGCCTGCTCAGTTGTGTCTGACTCATTGCAAACCCATGGACTGTAGCCCGTCAGGCTCCTCTGTCCATGGGATTCTCCAGGCAAGAATACTGGAGCAGGGTGCCATTTCCTACTCTAGCATATCTTCCTCGCCCAGGGATCGCACCCATATCTCGTGTGTCTCCTGCATTGGCAGGCGGATTCTTTACCACTGCGCCACCTGGGAAGCCCAGGTTGTTGTAGTCGGAGGACAATATTAGAAGAAAGAGGCTGATCTTATTCTTCCCCACAGTATTCAGCCCACTACCTCCAGGCACTGTGTTTCCACCTACACACCACCAAATGAGAGCAATATATAAACTAGAGGGGGTCCCCATGAGAACCTTTAGGATAGATTGCGGGAAGCCAAGGCCATATTAGCTGAGGAAAGACTGAGAAGCCTGGGAAGAGTAAACTTGGAGAAGAGAAGACTTGGGGATGGTTTGAGAGAGGACAAGGAATATAGTTATTATCAGAGCCATCAAATTGTCATGTGGAAGAGAAAGCAGATGACTGCAAGGAACTGAAGCTGGCTCTATGAGTAGGAACCCATGGAGACATATTTGGGCTTTTTTTTTTTTTTTTTGTAAAAAAAAAAAAAAAAGGTTTAAAACTGAAATGTGCTGTCCAGGGAGACTGTTCTAGACCTCTGGGCAACCAAGGATAAAGTGGATGACCACTTGGTGGGGATGTTGTAGAAGGGATTGATTCACTGATGAGTTGATTGGACCAGAGATTTTAAAGTCTCCTTTTACCCAGAGATTCTAGAGTGTTTAAAATTGTTATGGCAGGTGATTCCTGCACATTTAAAAAACTAGCATCACAGTATTGTAGCATGCTTTTATATAACTTAGGAATTTATTTACTTCTGCCTATTATAATGGAATAATAAAATATTAATATGTGAGTGTGTTCTATTTACTCAAATTAGACTTTTTTTTTTGGCTCAAGGAATGCCACTACACATTGCTGAAGTAAATTTGGCATTTTTTTCCATAAATTAATCATTTTGGGTCAATTAACAGCATAACAAATATCAGCTTTGACCCCAATTTCTAGGTTAAAAATAGCATTTATTACTTTTCCCTTTTCCTTTTACCCTTCCAAATTAATAGACAAAATATTTAACTATCCTTTGCATATTGTTGCTGAGAATTAAGAATATGATAAATCTGGACAATCTAGTTATGAGGATTTACAATTGAATAATTCATTCTCATTTCTATCATGGGATGAACCTCAGTCATTGATTTTTCTCCCCATAGCCTTACCTAATCTTCTCAAACTGAATTCTTTCCGTTTTCGTCTGTGTCCCTGGACCACTCTCTGTGTTTTGACCAGGGCATGGCCATTTGTGAACATGTTCATTGCCTCCTGTGGGTGACAAAAAGGAATCTGTCCTGTACATTGTTGTAATCTCCACAACCCCTATTGCCTTCTCCTGCATGAAGTGATTCTCAGTAAATGTTTGTGGTTTTAAATTATTTTTATCATAAACGCATTCCATTTATTCACCACGAGTCTGGGCTAGCAGTTAATATGCTACTGCTGCTGCTGCTAAGTCGCTTCAGTCGTGTCCGACTCTGTGCAACCCCATAGACGGCAGCCCACCAGGCTCTCCTGTCCCCGGGATTCTCAAGCAAGAACACTGGAGTGGGTTGCCATTTCCTTCTCCAGTGCATAAAAGTGAAAAGTGAAAGTGAAGTCGCTCAGTCATGTCTGACTCTTCGAGACCCCATGGACTGCAGCCCACCAGGCTCCTCCGTCCATGGGATTTTCCAGGCAAGAGTGCTGGAGTGGGGTGCCGTTGCTAGCACTCATTAAATCACTCCTATGAGATTGTAATGAAGTCACTTTGAAAGCTACAGATCACGACCATCACCTGAAAGATGACAAACTTGATGACTCTGGACATGTAGGTGCATGGCTGAAAAGAAAATGTGTCTTTTTTTTTTTTTTTTTAAACACAGTTTTTAAGAGGGGAGAGTCTTTTCCTAGAGTCTGGAGTTACTGTTCCCAGCACTAACAGAGCTGTGAAAGGACAGAGAACACTTGAATCTAATCCTGGCTCTACCACTAATTAGCAGTGTTGCGTTGGACCAAGCATCAAGTCTTTCTGGTCTTAACTTCCTCATCTATAAAACAAGAAAGCTTAAATTCGTTGGAATTCTAGCCCCTACCAGCTCTAATATTCCTTGAGAAAAAGTTGAGAGATTCCCTCTATGTCTAACATTGTTCCCATTCTCTATACTCCTCACAGTGTGTGCAGCTGCAGACAAGTTATTTAGCCTCTGTGTGGCTCAACTTTCCAACTCATAAAATAGGGGATACCCATTTGCTAGCATTATGATCAGAATTAAATGAGTTGATGCACGTCAAGTATTTGAACACTGTCTGATGCAGAAGCAGCACCAACTTAATGTTAGTGCTTTTATTGCATTGGCCAAAAAGTTTGTTCTGATTTGCCATATAGTATGGAAAACCCCAAATGAACTTTTTGGCCAACCCAGTATTTTGCTACTTTGCTGAAAATATGTTAGTCCACCACAAATTTGTTAAAATTACAAATGAATTCCTGGCATGGTGTCTGGCACAAGAAGTACACCCTATATGGGTTTTAAATCTATTTTCTATCATTCATCTTTTAAGCAGCATTATATAAAGTTGTATTTTCACCTATTCTTAGAATATCTTGATCACTCATTCACTGTGGTTCACAATACGCTGTATTCACCTCCTACTCTGTGATGCTCTGCGTGTTTGCTTTTACACAAGCAAACTTTAGCTCATTTTTCTGTGTTCTGGGAGAGATTTTGGCCTTGCTATTTCCATGTTCATAGAATTCATCAGGAGCATGGATGGAGAAAGTGGCATGCAGAGATGGTGTCTTTGGAGTATCTGAGTCTAAGAGTCTAATGGAAGGTTCAGCAGGAGAATGCTCTGATCTACCAGAACCTTTATTTTGGCTTGGAGGAAGATGTTACCTTCACATAATGGAATGCCAGTTATTCCAGGTCAGTACATTAGAAGTTTAATTAAATCTGTTGAGCATTTTTATCTGTGATAAGGCCTGTACTAGTTTTGAATATGTGAAGAAATACATTCTTCTGAAGGTGGAAGAGGGAAAGCTATGAAGGAAATAACAATGGAGTCATTGGTCGTAAGGAGTTTGCATTCTGATTTGATGTGGTGTTCTAGGTATTCTGAGAGCAGTATGCCTTAGAACATGATTGTGGACGCAAGGAAACTCATTGCACACAAAATCATTTAATACATGTGATACCCTTTAATCTTTCACCACTATTATTTGATGTTTTACATCAAAGGGTCAATTAAACCTGAGAGTTTAAATAAGGTACTAGCAGGTTTCCAAGCCAGAAGGTGAATTTGGGTCTTCTGACTCTTGGGTATAGTGCTCCAAGTTCAGAGAGGAGAATGTAATGATATTTCTGCCAGAGAAAACTTGGGTAAAATGCAGAGCTTCCTAGCATGTTTTATTATCAGTCTGCAGTACATCTCTGATTCTCCAAAGTGGTCCACAGTTTTCCAACTATGAATTTTGACAGAGTCATGATTTAAAGTTTCAAGCATATGATTATGACATGGTGGTTCTCAACACTTACCACAACCTCGCTGCTAACCACACAGCAGCCAACTCTCAAGATTTCCTCTAGAAGAGTAGAGGGATTTTTCTCTCTTAGGCAGTCCAGTTCCATGGGAAAAAATTAGCAATGACAAATGACTCTGAATGAATGTTCGAATCTGAGGTCAGTTTGAACCTTTGCTCCTCTGTAAGAGGAAGCCACCATCAGAGTGTTTTCCATGAATATGTTTGAAAGACATCATGTGAACAGTTTTGGTCACTATCTATTAGGCTTTGGAAGAATTGCTATAATTACTTAGTGTGCAGTGGGAAACATTTTTTTTCTTGGAGTCAAGTCTATTTACATGGATATTTATATATATATATATATATATATATATATATATATATATATATATATATATTTCCTTCAGCAGAAGTCGACAAACACATTTTTGAAAAGTACTTCAAGTCAATGGAAAAACAAAGCAGTTATTAAAAAAAAAAACTACCACAGAAAGGATAATAATAGCTTCCATGTTTGAAGACAACAGACAGGCATAAAATATAAGGGAATTATTTTATCCTGAACAAGAGAATTGCTGTTACAGCAAATTTTGACCCTGTCACAGGCTGGATAACTCGTGGGTTTAAAACTTCCACTCCCACAGACCCCGGTCCACAGAGGAGATAACTGATCTGGGGCTTAGCAGTATTGGCAAAGTGGCGCATTATGGGATTTAGCTATAGAGTGTTTGCTCCCCAAGGAAAGAACTGCAGGAATTTTAAGAACTTGTATCAATTCCCTTGGGTAGAAGCAGTATGTCTAAGTATATTTCAAGTAAATCCTCAACTCAACACATAAAGCTGCAGTTCTACCACGCCTTTAAAAGGAAATTAGAGCACGGGAATGAGGCCAGACTGACCCTCCCAAACACAAATCCACCGTTTCTCTCTTCAATTGCCCTGTCAGTCAGCTGAAGTCACATGTTAGAGACACTATCATTTTCATTGAGAGCAAGTTCACCTCCCCTCCCAAACAGCCCACCACCACATCAGTTTCAGGTTCCTGAATTTTCTTTTAGACCCCAAAGAGCATGCTGCAATTTGGATTGTTTCTTCAGACATTGCTTCCCTAGCAAAATGGTTCAGATCACAACTCTTTTTCTTCCATATATATATTATTTATCATTGATTACCATTTCTTTTTCTTAAAGAATGTCCTCAATGTCCTCAAGGATGTCTTAGAAGGGAGATTTGATTTACCTCAGTAGATTGATACAATCTCAGTCTTTGACAAGAGAAAACAAATACTGGTGAGAATGTGGAGAAAATGGAGCCCTCATGCACTGTTGGTTGGATTGTAAACTGGTATGGTTACTATGGAAAACAGTAGGGAGGTTTCTCAAAAAATTAAGATAGAAGTATCATATGACCCAGTAATTCTTCTTCTGGGAATGTATCTGAAGGAAATGAAAATATTATGTTGAAGCGATAGCTGCACCCTCATGTTCATAATAGCATTATTGATGATACCCAAGACATGGGAACAACATAAGTGCTCACGGATGGGTGATATATGGTGGTGGCGGTGGCGCTCAGTAGTGTCCAACTCTTTGAGACCCCATGGACTGTAGCAGACTTAGGTACCTCCATGAACTTTTTCAGGCAAGAATACTGGAGTGAGTTGCATTTCCTGCTCCAGGGGATCTCCACAACCCAGGGATCGAACCCAAGTCTCTTGTGTCTCCTGAATTGGCAGGCAGATTCTTTATCACTCTGCCACCTGGGAAGCCCATATGTATGTACACACACATATGTATCAGTTCAGTTGCTCAGTCGTGTCTGACTCTTTGAGACCCTATGAATCACGGCACGCCAGGCCTCCCTGTCCATCACCAACTCCCGGAGTTCACTCAAACTCATGTCCATCGAGTCAGTGATGCCATCCAGCCATCTCATCCTCTGTCGTCCCCTTCTCCTCCTGCCCCCAATCCCTCCCAGCATCAGAGTCTTTTCCAATGAGTCAACTCTTCGCATGAGGTGGCCAAAGTACTGGAGTTTCAGCTTTAGCATCATTCCTTCCAATGAACACCAGGGACTGATTTCCTTTAGAATGGACTAACAACAGACTGGTTGCAAATAGGAAAAGGAGTACGTCAAGTCTGTATATTGTCACCCTGCTTATTTAACTTCTTATTTTACTTCAGAGTACATCATGAGAAACGCAGGGCTGGAAGAAGCACAAGCTGGAATCAAGATTGCCAGGAGAAATATCAATAACCTCAGATATGCAGATGACACCACCGTTATGGCAGAAAGTGAAGAGGAACTAAAGAGCCTCTTGGTGAAAGTGAAAGAGGAGAGTGAAAAAGTTGGCTGAGAGCTCAACATTCAGAAAACGAAGATCATGGCATCTGGTCCCATCACTTCATGGGAAATAGATGGGGAAACGGTGGAAACAGGGTCAGACTTTATTTTTTGGGCTCCAAAATCACTGCAGATGGTGTTTGCAGCCATGAAATTAAAAGACGCTTCCTCCTTGGAAAAAAGTTATGACCAACCTAGACAGCATATTCAAAAGCAGAGACGTTACTTTGCCAACAAAGGTCCGTCTAGTCAAGGCTATGGTTTTTCCAGTAGTCATGTATGGATGTGAGAGTTGGACTGTGAAGAAGGCTGAGTGCTGAAGAATTGATGCTTTTGAACTGTGGTGTTGGAAAAGACTCTTGAGAGTCCCTTGGACTGCTATAATCAGCAATAAAAGATAAAAAGCAAAGCATAAAAAGGAGAAAATTCTGCCATTTGTGACAATATGGATGGACCTTGAGGGCATTATGCTAAATAAAATAAGTCAGACAGAGGACTTATTTCATGGACTTCCTTGGTGGCTCAGCTGGTAAAGAATCCACCTGCAATGTGGGAGGCCTGGGTTTGATCCCTGGGTTGGGAAGATCCCCTGGAGAAGGGAATGGCTACCCACTCCAGTATTCTGGCCTAGAGAATTCCATGGACTGTATAGTCCACGGGTTCCCAAAAAGTCAGACACGACTGAGTGACTTTCAGTTTCAGACAGAGGAAGACATATACTGTATGATCTCACTTATATGTAGAATCTAAAATAAAACAAACTTATTCAAAAAGAGATCAGATTTGTGGTGATCAGAGGCTGGGAAATGGGTGAGTTAGATGAAGGTGGTCAAAAGTTAGAAACTTTCAGTTATAAGATAAATACTAGGCATGTAGTGTATAACATGATAACTGTAGTTTGCTGTATGATATGTATGAAAGTTAAGAGAGTAAATCCTTGGAGTTTTCATCACAAGGAAAAAAACATTTTCTTTCTCTCTCTTGTTTTTTGTATCTGTGTGAGATGATGAATGTTAACAAAACTTATTATGGTAATTATTTGGCAGTGTATAAACATACACCTTATGCTGGATACCTTAAAATGTGCATAGTTGTTGTATGTCAATTATGTATCATAAACTCAATAAAGTGGGAAAAATCCAGAAAAAAAATCCATAAGCTTTTGAATAAATGCAGTATACCTTAGTGGCATAGCAACTAGACTGCTTAGATGAGGGTGCTTGCTAATTATGGCAACTTGGCATAATGACTAGGTTCACTTACTCATATTAATGGCCATTTTTCAAATGTAATCTGGGAGAGAATGGCAATAAATAATTAACCAGTCTACTTTCTTTGATAGAGATGGAGAGATTCTATGGGTTTATATGGGGGGAAAAATGGGACAGCAACACAGATAACTTTACAAATTTGATAAAGATTTACAAATTCATAAAGCTTTACAGATTCATAAAACTTTACAAATTCATAAATGGTTTATCTATTTGACATCTACAAAATTTTCATGGTTTTAGTCCTACCCACAAATTAGAAATAAATCTCACTGACTGGAGAGCTTGATGATAGCATTATCATCTGTGTGTTTTGGAGGTGGCAACTTTGGAGAGAACCCTAAGACATGGGTGGCACAGGTTCTAGCACCTGTCATTCAGTGGACCCACTTCTGAATCGGTCAGTTGCTTTTGCTTCTAGTCATCTGCATCAGATGAGTACATTTGAACCATTCCAAGCAGGTCAAAATTACCTGACCTGATTCAAGTTGTGCTTTGGTGTTTCTCCCACTGACCTTTTTATGTCTGTTTCTTAACTTTGGTTAAGTACTATGTCACAATATGGATATCCTGCCATTTCATGTTCTGGCTAGACTTTATATCTATCTCAATGTGTATCTATGATGTAGTCTTACTGTCTAATAAAGGTTAACATGAAATATGGATTAATTTTATGAATTTTAAACAAAAATGATAGCATTATTTTTATATAGTGATGACCAGTTACATTCATTCTCTTTGACTGCAACTGATTACAGTAGTAGGTTATGGTCTCTTCAACACAGTAATGACACCATGACTGTTTTTAATGATTTCCAACATAGAAAGAAAAACTCAGAACTCAGACTGGGTGTGGTAGGGAAACTGTAGTATAAAATCCATATGTTTTAGAGTTGGTTGTACTATAGAAGGTTAGAAGAGCTCAGGTATGTTTTGGGTTAGTCTAGTCCCTCAAACTATTTCTTTCAAACGTTTTCTTTCAACCAAATCTGAAACACATTTTGCCAAAACCTTTTTTCCCTTAATTTTTAAATCCGTGTGTATTTAAAAGGACATTTAATCCATATGCTTTGGCTCATTTACACTTAACTCATCAAGATATTGTTTTAAAGAGCTATTTGAGCTCCACAAAACCCATTTATGTCTTTTCTTCTGCAGTACTAGGAAGTTGTGTTTTGCTGGAAACAGAAATGGAACCCACAAAATAATTAAGTTCGGATGAAAATCGAGAATATACAATATTTTTGAGAGCCACCAAACTCCACTTAGAAAGAGCATGTTATTTTCTTGCCTTTTTTTTCAGTTACTTCTAAGTACATGTATGCTTTGGCCAAGCTATGTAATTTGATCATTTATTATATCATTACTTCACAGTCAAATGTCTGAATACATACTGCTCAAAATTTCTCCTTTAGTGTAAAAGATAAAGACAAGTTCAAAAAATAAGGAGAAGACACAACGATTGAGCTCTACACTCCTTTTGAAGTTGGTGCAGAGCTACAAACTTTCAGACTGTCTTTCCTTTCCCCACCTGCATTTCCGTGGAGTTCTGCCTGCTCTGTCTCTCACTGCTCCTTTTCCTGTGTTTCAGGGGGATAGGGAGCTGCTGTTGTCTATATGCTCGGCTAATTGAGAATCCTCACATCTTTCCTACTAGGTGAAGGGATGACTCTAGGACACTTACTAAACATATAAATGGGAGTTCCCATCTGTCGAGTGTTTCCCAAGAAATTCAAGCCCTGAAGAGATTTCAAGAAAGTCAGTGTATATCTTATACTGGACAATGTCACTGAAGAGTTATGAGGCTAATAAAGTCATTCAGACCAATAATGACTAGAAGTTAAAGTCTCATCATTTCAGGGAGGAACTCTGAAACAAATTTTGTCCATTGAGCCTCAATATCCAATGAAAGGAATGACTCTCAGCAACAAAAACAAAAAAGTTCTACAATTCAATTCATCCATATGCCTCAGAATTCTTTAATCAAGATTGCTGGGGTGAGTTGAGTTGTCAACACTCTTCTTGTGTTTGAGTGGACATGTGACTAAAAATCTATTTCAGATGATAAGTGAGTAAAAGTTAATAAGATTTTATTTCACAGTAAGGTATAAAAATGTGTATTATGGTTAGCTAAGAATCAACTGATATAAATTAAAATCTCCAGGATACTGATAGTCTGAACAACAGAGAGTAAATTATATTTCCTAAAAGAATGTTTCTTTCCTTTAGGAAATTAAGTCTGTTGTGCAGTATTAGTGGAGAATATTAGTGGAGACTCAACCCTGAGTTTTCACTGAAAGGACTGTTGCTAAAGATGAAGCTCCAATACTTTGGCCACCTGATGTAAAGAGCCGACTCTTTGGAAAAAGACCCTGAAGCTGGGAAAGATTGAAGGCAAAAGGAGAAAGGGGTGGCAGAGGATGAGATGGTTAGATAGCATCACCCACTCAATGGATATGAATTTAAGCAAACTCTGGGAGACAGCAGAGGACAAAAGAGCCTGGTGTGCTGCAATCCATGGCATCTCAAAGAGTCGGACACAACCTAATGACTGAATAACAACAGTCATTAACAACAAGGATAGTGAATAAGTATTGTATTGTATAGTTTTTTGTATTATTCTGTACTTAACAGTCAGTGGAGAATAATGACTTTGACAGGGCAATTTTGTATACTTTTTAATGTCTACCATTTTAGAATGAATGTATATTCTTTTCTCTCAATGGCATCTAGAGAATATTTATTATTGAAGCACACACTGAGACTGTCCTTAACAATAGGATGTCATCATGCCTATAAATGAGTCATCAATCTGCATGGAATTCTTGAAGAGTTTACTATTATTTTTAAGGCACATATTTGATTTGGGAGCAGATGTCCATCATTCTGAAATTTTCAAGGCCTCTGACAAGTGCAAAGTAAAACCTGGTTACCAGATGTTTAATATATCTGAGAGAGAAAGAGAAATTCAATGATATAGTGGTCTTTTCTGAAAAATAGCATTAAAAATTGTAGTTGTCATAGTCTTGAATGATAACTTCCAATGTTTTTTCATAATGAACCTATTTCACTGACCTGAATTTATGGCTAGTTTATTATTTTTATATTGTAGTGCTAGTGAAGTTGTAGAGAAAATTATATACATAGACATGTATATGTATACATATACAAACTTTTTCGATCTTTGGCCTTCATATTCTTAAATTTCATTTATTGAAATTTGAAAACATCAATAAATCAGTTCTCACAGATATTAACTCAAAATAATAATGTGTACTTAGTAGCAAAGTTAAGTTTTATGAACTTGCAATTTTTATGTTTCTTTATTTTCCTGATGCTATCCTAGAAATAAGTGATAATTCAAACTTTAAGAAATAGTATGAAGTTATTCAAATAAATGTTTGAAGTTGAAATAGTTAGAAATAGTTGAAGCTATTTATTGTATATTTTCAGTTCCATTCATAAATTTGTAACGGTACAACTAATAAATATATCTAGGTTGCAGGAACAAAAATATTATAGATAAAGCTACAATCTCTTTTCATCATTAACATCAATCCTAATTCTTTTTTCGAGAAGTGGCAACATGTAACTTGATGTATATCTTTCCAAACCATTTTATCTTTATTTACAAGAGATATATTTATGATTATTCACAAATGTGTGTGGTTTAAAATGTAAATTGTATTTAATGTATTAGTTATTCTGCAACTTCTATTTGACCACCTTAATAAACTTTCTAATGGGCTTTAACAATTTATAAATTGATTTTCTTAGATTTTTTGAAAGATGATCATGTAATTTGCAAATAGTGATCATTTTATCTATCTTTTCTGGTCTTAATATCTCATTTTTTTCTTGGATAGACAAGGATAGTGAATAAGTATTGTATTGTATAGTTTTTTGTATTACTTTGTACTTAACTGCTTCAACTATTTCATCTATTAAGTATGGTACAGAGAATTGGTGAAGTTTCTATACCAAACTGTGCTTGCATTTCTGGGATATACCCAATTTGGTCCTAATATTTAATTTGCAAAAATACATCTCTGAATCTTATTTGCTAGTATTTTATTCAAGTTGTATATATCTTCATTCATAAATGTTACTGAGCCATAATTTCTTTTCTCATGCTTTGTCTTGTTTTGATATCAGTGCTGTATTTGTTCAGTAAAATGGATCAGATAACTTGTCATCTTTTTCTTTGCTCTAAAAAGTTTAAATAAGATATATCTGTTTCTTAAGGGTGTGATAAAATTTCAAGTAAAAACTTAGATCAGGTTCCTTTTAAATTACAGCATTTTAATTATTAGTCTAATTCCTTCAGTGGTTATTGATTTGTGAAGTTTTGTAACACTTTTTCTTTGAGTCAGTTTTGGTGACCCACATACCTTTTCTGGAAAATTGTCTATTTTGGCTAAGTGTCGCATCTAAGTATTTAGTATACATCTAAGTATACTAAATTTGCCACCTAAAAACAAAAGATGCATTAATTATTTCCCCTATCACTAGCCAGAAGTAGATATATTGCTTTTCTTGCTGAGTGAATTTTATCTTTTGTACCAACAAAACAACCTATGCTTCACTTCAGTTTTTGTGCTGTTTACAATGAATTAAATCATTTTGCCATCAAGTAACTGTAGGAAATTAAAAAAAAAAAGGCAATGTATTTAAGTAATGCCACCCCTAACTCCCTGGTGGCTCAGATGGTAAAAAATCTGCCTGCAATACAGGAGACCCAGGTTCGATCCTTGGTTTGGGACGATACCCTGTAGAAGAGAATGACTACCTGCTCCAGTTTTCTTTCCTGGAGAATCCCATAGACAGAGGAGCCTGGCAGGCTGTAGTCCACGGCCTGGCAAAGAGTCATACACGACTGACCAGTTAACACTTTCACTTTCACCCCAACTCCAGGTTCAAGAACCAGAGAATTCCAGAATGCTTCTTATTTTCTTAAACTCTGTGTATTTCCTTACCAATAAAATTGAAAATAATACTTTGCTATCTCACAGGGTTAACTCTATGAAAACATATAATGACTCATATTGGCCTCCATCCAAAGTTTGTGTTTGTTAACTTATAGGGATAGGTTTTTATTAATATATCCCTTTGCTTTAGAGAAAATGTATTTAGTGAAAACTATTATTTGCCTAAGAGAGTTTTACTCTATGTATAAGTAATTAGAATTGAATCTGGGGCTTTGGACTGTTATTTCATCATCTTAATTAATAGGGTAAAGTTAACTACTTTGTCTAATTTGAGTTATCAAACAAGTAGACTGGTCAGCTTAATTAAAAGCAAAACAAAAAGTGATTATACCTAGTTAATTGTTCTAATCAATTCAATAAATAAGCTAAATAGTCAAAAGTATGTGTTTTTACACATACCTTAGATCAGTGAGGATGATTTTTTTTTCTGACTTACTTGTGATTTTATGAAAGTAGCAGTTCTGAAGATTTTGTTTTACCATAAATCTGTAGGTTTTTCTGCTGCTGCAAAAGCTAAAGTGCGTTTGGCATGGAGAGAAACTTCTCTCCCCTTAGCCTGGCAGGACAGTGAAGCTGATGTGAGAAGAAAAGTGCAGGAGATGAGGTCAAGAAGCCAAACTAGATGTTCTGTTACGTTTGCCACACACAGTTATCTAAATAAAATCTTTCTTTTGGAAAACGAGGCTATATTCAGTATTAGCTCAACTCCCACTGTTTAGCAGCACTTGCATGGCTTTGTGCCTTATCTTTGAGCTTCTTACAAGGTAAGTTTCTTTTACACTGAGCATAAGTAAAATCCAGTCTAGTTAATTAAATTTTCTTTCTCATAGGGTTGCCTCAGACTTATTCCAAGACTCTTGGTCTTGATTTTCTTGTAATTTGGCTATTTCTTTCTCTGTTAAACCCTACCAGGAAAAGTTTCCAATCTCTCTTAGCAGAACCATTTGTCTTACTGACTAAAATTTCAGACTGAAGATGCAAGATTAGAAGTTTGTGTCCTTTTTATGCTTCCTTGCATTATTCTACTCAAGAAAGTTAAAGTTTCACCTAGTAATAAATCTAAAGTTTATTGCTGGGGATCTCTGAATTTTTTGTGATGAGCAGATTTCTATATTTTACCTAATTCTTCTCCCCTGGAAAGGAATAATAGATGATAGATGGTGGGTATTACATTGGAGAAAGGAGGGAAAGGATGGTTGAAAAGGATATCATGGTTGCCTTGCTTTATGGAGTAAGGAGCTTATTTTTAGCCTAACCATGCCAAGTCCTTGAGAGATGTCCTTGCAAGATAGGGTATAAACATGGTATATTGTAACTACTCTGTTGGCATTTGGTTTTGATTGTATTTGTATTAAATTATGATTTATAAACATCAGTTTATTGATTTAGTTTTAAAATCAGTGGAGTATTCTAAGCACTTAAATTTGAATTTTATGCAAGACTGTAACTCCCAATTTGTAGGGAGAATTGGCATCAAAAAATAATGGAAAGAACATGGATTGTATAGTCAGAAATCCACACTGGAATTCTAACTATGCCATATTTTCAGCTGGGTAAATTTGATGAAATTTAAATAGTAAATGTAAGGCCGGACCCTGGGGGCCATAATGGGCCGCGCCTCCTCTCCCTCCCGCCGGCGGGGGAGTCCCTAATGGAAGGAGCCGCCCAGATCCCGGGGACCAGTGACTGCACACTTCGCCAGCTAAAGCTGCCCCACCCCAGCTACGTAAAAGGACCTATCAGCCCGCGACGCCTCGGCCTGGCGACCTATCGGAACCCCAGCCCATTAACCTGACCACCCCTCGCAACAAACTTATATAAGCTGCTTCTAACACGGTCTGGGCGAGGACTTCTCGACCTGCCTTGCTCCGGTCCGGGAACTCCGCCGGGGAGCGCTTCACCATTAAAAAACCTGTTAGACACTCTTTTGGGGTCCTGGACGCCTTTACCTAACGGTAAATATAGTCTTCCCTAGTGGGAGCAGATGGTGAAGAGTCTGTCTACAATGCAGGAGACCCGGGTTTGATCCCTGAGTTGGGAAGATCCCCTGGAGAAGGGAATAGCAATCCACTCCAGTATTCCTGCCTGGAAAATCCCATGGATGGAGGAGCCTGGCAGGCCACCATCCATGGGGTTGCCAAGAGTTGGACACGAGTGAGCGACTAACACAGTCATACTCAAATTTGATGAGAGCTCTCACAATTTCTGAATTTTGGTATACACATTCATAGGAATCAAAATAACCCATCTCATAAAGATGAAATGAAATGTCCTTTGTAAAGCACCAGTAAGGTATCACATAGAAGCTTCTCAATGTCTATTAATTTTTCTTTTCCTCAATAGTTCCATTAACAGGAGGCTGATCTGTTCTAGGCTCTATGTCTCACAAATGATATCACCTTGTTCTCATTTATGGGTGCTTCCCATAAATGTTCTAAGCCCCAGTTTTCTTGACCGTAGAATGGGAAGAAGTATGCTCCCATAAGAAAAATCTTAGAGAAACTGAGTAGCTATCAAATGAGAAACTAATATGCAATAAACTGAAACTTGTAGAATGCTCAGGAAATAGAAGCTATTCACCTTAAAAGTAGATATTTAATCAGGCACTGATATTATATGTATTGTATTTTACCCCCCAAACACTGTGGATAGACATTCAGGAAAGAGTTCTTAATATCCAAGATCATATAGCATCACATTTATCCTTGGTCATTTTCTAAGTCCATGTACAAATAAGATTCTAAAAAATGATTTTTTTCTGACTATTTACTTTTATTCTTTTATACATATTGCTGTGGGTCATAGAAATTCCCTTAGCTTCCTGAGAAACAACTAAGGCCACAACAAATATTCTCCTGAGGGAGAATATTTATATATACATAAGGAAAAGAACAGTTTTATTCTGAAGGAAAATCAATGGAAATTTTTGAGTTGAAAGGAGATGAAATTATTTACCAAAGTCAAATTAAAGTAAATATTGTTAGAAGTTTTATTATTATTATTATTATTTTAAGACACTACTTGTCTGGACAATGTCACTTGACAAAATAAATTTGCTTGCATGGTAGAAGATTTTGTTTTTTGATAATGCATCAGATTTGGAGAAGAAATAAAAATTGTCTCTAGTATTGTTATGTAGCCTCTTCTCAAACAATAGAACTGAATTACCAACATGTTAAGTCACTGACCATACATAGCCCTAGAAAAGAAGGGTTTGACTTTTGTTTTTCAAAATTAGATTATGCATAATGTTCCTCATAATCTTTTTTTTTTTTTTCCTGGAAATCAGAATAACTCATGACATCACTTTACGTGATTTAATGGCTCTTGGTTGCCTCCATAAGCTTAGTGCTGTTAAGTGGAGAGTCTGTGATAATGTTTAGAAAAACCCTGAATTAGTGTCTGGGCTTTAGGATAGGGCCACTTGACTCCCTGTGATCTGAGTTGGAACACCCTGTCTTATTCCACAGCCTTCTAGACAGAGAGTGAGGAAGAACAATCTGCTAGCCAAGCAACAAAGCGAATTGAGGTAGACAGAAAGTAATTAGTTTTTAATGATCTTTTGGAAGTCCCATGAATAGATAGATTTCTGTTTTGATCTTGCTTGAATTAATAGCTGCTTTTGAGCCTTCAATCCCACTCCAGCAAGCATTGTTTCTCCATTTCACGGTCTGGCGCTCCCGCTGTGTAGGGTTTACTTGGACCATTGTTCCATTTTGTAAGGCTCAGCCCAGTGTTTTTGTGTTCTTCAGCTTTAAACATTGTTGTGGTGTTTTCCTTTTATTTCTATAGCTGTTTCCTCTTGGGAATTTGATGGGGTTATTATCACTCACACAGGACTAACATCCAAACAGGGGGTTCTTAGTCAATTTATTTCTCAGTGAGAACCTCCATGCTCCTTGCGAAGAGACATCTTAGCCCTGTCCTGGTTACAGCCCAACTTTTCCTTTCCCCCTTTTTTGATTATGTGAGTTATTTAGAACCAACATTAATGAGGCTGCAAAGAAGCAGTTGTATGGCTGGAGTGGCTATTATGACCAAAGGCTTTTCTCTATAACACATAGTAATTTGCTTCTCCTCAAAGCTTTCCAGACAATGACAGCATTCCCAGTTTTTACTCACATGTTGTCACCAACTCCCTGTCTCACTGTCAGATGGATGTCTACATTCTTACACCCTGCTTACCCCTTGCCCATCCAAGTTTCAGACATGTTTCCTTGTCAAGAAGATAGTAAAGGCTTACAATTTATTTTCATTCTTTTTGTTTGTGTATTTCTGGTCAGTCAAGCTATTCATGTATATTTCTTTAAAATTATTTTTCAAGAAAATATGGAAAATGGGGGAAAAAATCAGCCAAATTCCCCCGAACCAGAGACTTTCAACAATTTAAAGCAGACCTTCTGGTTTTTATATAATTATATTCTTTGATATATGACTTTTCATGTGATTATGCTTTAAAATAATTTTTCATTTTAAAGTGATCATCTTTCCATGTCAAAAAAAATACAGATCTCCATGATAATGTTTAAAGACTGCCAACGAAAGTATTGTATCTTTATGGTCCTGGCTTTAGGATGACTTTAGGAAGAAAACAGAAGTAACTTAAAAATGGGAAGAGAAGATAAAAAAATACCACTAGTAAAGTCCTCTAGAAAGGAGAAATGAGAAGAAACAGGCTTGAAAAGGTCAAAAGAAATTGCCTTCTGGTCTGAATCAACAGAACACTACCCAAACACTGCACTTAACACTAAGCATTTAAGTTAGCATTTTGGAATTTGAATCCATGGTTGCTGGAATTTCAGATCTCAGTCTGTTCCTCACAGCCCCTAACTCCACAGGACAGAGAAGGGAAGTGGGAAAAGAAAGAGAGAGCAGGATGGAAGAAGAAGATAAGATGGAAAAGAGAGGAAAATGCTGGACTAGCAGGTTGGGAGAAGCTTTAAGAGAGGAAAAGGGAGAGGGGGCTTCAGAATATTTACAGCCAACATTCCATTTAGCACCAGACACCCAGTGGAGAAAAGGCAATTTATCCTTGTCATAGACCTGGCCGCCCCGCTTCTCCTGCTGCTAGGCATTTTGTTTCCAGAAGAAGGGGCTATCCAGGAATGTAAAAGGAGGGTTGGGAGTGGGGGTCAGTGAGGGCTTTCAGGCCCAGTGGCACCCTTAGTCTATTTCAGGTTAGATTACAACCTTCTCACTTGGCCTTCTGTGTTTGTGTTTTACTCTCTTTTCCATTCTGTGTTTTGTATAGTTGGGTATCTCTAGCTCTCTATTTCCCTCTTTTAGCTAAGTGAGGCCCTTTACAAAAAGATGTTTTAACATTTTCTTCTAACTACACTAAAGATACCATCATTTTTTTTCCCTTCAATTTTTTACCTCTGGGGAACCTAACCTTCACCCAGAGGACCAGCGGTACCTTTATTAAGTGCCAGTGATTAAGTTTAGATACACACAATGGCAAGTATGCATTTGTTCAGTAACCTTTGGGGTAATTTGGACTTTTGGGATTTTTCCAAAATAAAGTATGAATTACAACAGTTGCTTATTATTCTTATTAATTCAGCCTCATCCATAATATAATATTTTGGGAATTTTCTACCTTTCCCAGTAGAAGTTCTCTAGCTCTGGTAAAGACACTTAGTATCCTCATCATTAGATATATTTTGTATAACACACTGGCCTACTTGCTTTGGAGGGAAAAGAAGTGGTGGGATTAGGCAGTGGATTTAAATTCCAGCTCTGTCTTCTACCAAAATGGTCTTCTAACTATAATCTGGATTCCCCATATATTTAATGGGAATATAATAGTATTTACCTTACAGGATTGCTGTGATGACTAAATGACATTTTATAGGTACTTGGTACTTAATAAGTTCTCCATATACAGTAACTGCTGGCTTTATTATGATTGTCTATATTAATAATAATTAGCCATAACTTCAGGATGTTTATATTTAGTTTAGGGGTTAAAATTATCAGAGGCCAATCACCCAGAGGCTACTTGAGGATATTAAAATGTTAAGCTGTATGATAATAACCATGTTTTCAATTATAGGCATTCAGGTTAAGGAAAAATTTATGTGGACCAGCAGATGGGGAAAAGAAAATTTCCCTGAAGAAGTGAGGACTGAATTGTACCTAGAAGAGTAGACAGAATTTAGAATACACAAAGGAGAATTTAAGTTTCAAGAGAAAGGAGGTCAGGGAGAAAAGTGTGAGTACGCATATAACAGAAAAGGGGAGGGTTTGAGAGCTGTTTTTCTGGGTTATTTGGCAACATTTATACTTTCTCTTCTTTTTCTTCTTTATTAACAGCTTTTTAATAAATTTCATTTAGTTTTTTAGCTGTTACCTGTGCCAAAATAATAAATATACTCATAATATCAAATCACTTAAATCCTTAAGAGTCATGAGCAGTTTACTATCCAGCTGCTGCTTTTAAAGCATACCATTTTGGAATTAATTCTTGAAAGCTATATTTGCATTACTGCATGTAGACTGGGCAAATAGGAAGACTTTATGTTCCTAAGAAAGGAAAGGGGAAAAAAAAAAAAAAACAGAAAGGAAAGGGAAGTCGCTCAGTCATGTCTGACTCTTTGCAGTCGTGTCTGGCTCTTTGCAGTCGTGTCTGACTCTTTGCGACCCCATGGATTGTTAGCCCACCAGGCTCCTCCAGCCATGGGATTCTCCAGGCAAGAATACTGGAGTGGGTTGCCATTCCCTTCTGCAGGGGATCTTCCCAACCCAGGGATCAAACCCAACTCTCCTGCATTGCAGGCAGATGTTTTACCCTTTGAGCTTCCAGGGAAGCCCTGGTATATTCCTAAGGACAACACTAAATTTCTAAGGATAAGCATATGCTTCAGTGACCAGTAAACACCAGCTAGTGTCTGTGATGGCTGTTCCTTCATTGATTAAGGAAATTGTATGGAGTGGTCTACTGTATGGAGTGGCATGGTTCTGCAGTTACCTCTTGTCCTCAGCACTTGCCCATAGTCACAACCTTGAGGGAAACTTTGGATATGGGGATTTAAAATAAAGTGGAGCCATCGAGACAGTTGGGGTGGGAGTTGGCGGGTAGGGGGGCAGGGTGTGAGTGCTGAAGACTCTGTAAATGAAGGAAGTTAAAAACATAAACCAGGATTTCTCTCTTTGCAACTGTAAAGAGATTAGGGAGGCACTTAAAAAAAATCCTGAGATTGTATGATACTTTTAAAATAAAATTTAGAGAGAGGTAACATTAAATTGTATGTAGTGATTTAGTGATTTATTCATTTTGTTCATACTCTGCTGAAGTATTGTTTGCTGCTACTCCTGGTATTGCCTTGCTGGCCTCTCATTTAGTCTGGTTCATGACCAGAGGTTGGCCACCCACCCTGGCCATGCAGTCCTGACCAACACGGACATGCTGGGCACAGTTAAATGGTCTCCTTCAATGCCCAGCCTATCAACCTAAGAGTAAAAATGACAGAAGATATTACAAATGCATTTTTACCTTTAGCTCCTTAATCAAGTGTAGGGGAAATTTATGTGATCTGTTTAGTTACATAATTCTTTCCAAAAGTGTTTTATTTTCCATGAAAGCCCCTGTAATGAAAGGTTCTGCTGGCCATTGTATTGGAACTTCTCTTGGAAGCATATTAGGAGAGGCAATATAGTTTAACATGTTTGAAACTAAACAGATATGAGTTGAAGTTTTGTTTCCACGACTTATTAGCTTTAATATTTGGGATAAGTTGTTTAAGCTCTCTAAGCTTGTTTTCTCCCTGGAAAAATAGAGATAATAATAGTATTTATTGCAAAGTTTTTTTAAAAAAAATAAAGGTTAAAAGTTTAAGTTACCTAGTAGAGTGATTGATATGTAGTGAATCACCATTAAATAAAATTGATAATATTAATAATAGTGACTTAATTATGAATGTGCTAATGTGTTTGCATTGTTAATAACTTGCTTAATAAATATAGTGATTATCATTAAAAATACCTAGTGTCATCTACTGCTAAATTATTATCGTAATGCTTGATTAAGTTAATTTGGATTAGTTTCCTCATCTGTAACATGAGGATAATATTACCTACAGATTGGTGCTGTGACCTACACACAGATGTGCTGTGAGAATTAAATAAGGGACTGGGTGTGGCTGTGCTTCATAAACCATATGATAATTATTATGGCAGAGATGAAAGAAAGCAGATGACATCTGGGAGCTCTTCTTACCTTAATATATATGGCCAGAATCAGCATAATAGAGTTTTTTGATGAGTGTTAGTCTTTTCAGACCTAGGGCAAGTGTTTCTGGGGGGCCAAATGGATGGTTGGCAATGGAGCAGGATGCTGTGTCCAGAGAGGCTGGCAGAGCAGCAGCTTTCAATTGTGTTTCCTTTGCCTGGCATAGTCACTGTCATTGCTTTTTTTTTTTTTTTTTTTTTAGCACTGTAGCTACTATGGCATTCCAGCATTAGTCAACTTCTAAACAAGTTACTTTGCTAAGGAACACTCTTTCTTCTTTTTCTACTTTTTTAACTGTTGAGATAAATGACCTGTGCATCCACCATTAAGCAAGACATGTTTTGAGGCAGTTTTACCTATGTTATTTAACAGTAACTTTATAATCATCTGCTAAAATGTGCTTTATCACCTGTATTAACAGACAAGGACACTGAGGCTCACTAACTCACTCAATAGTAAACTGTAGAGCCAGGATTAAAACTCTGATCGAACTAGAGTGAAGGCTCTGTTCTTTCTACTACTTTAGTTAATTGGTGCTCATATTGTTTAAGCACAAGTGTAGAAAAAGGACAGGAAAGAGGAATGGTTCTCAGTGGAGGGAGATGCTGTCTCCCTGCAGAGTGTTTGAAAGTATACAGGGGAATTTTTGATTGTCATGGTGACTGGGGTGATGGGGTGCTGCTGGATTTGGGGAGTAGGAACTGGATACCAAATGTCCCACAGTGCTCTCGACAATACAATAAAAAATGTTCCCCTTGAAATGCCAGTTGTGCCCTTTTTGAGAGACAAGGGATTAGGTCATTCAGAAACATCTCTTCTGACTTCTGAAGTGATAAAAAGGGCCATGCCTGTGCCAGTAGCTACATTTTACAGTTTTCATTTGTATGCTACTTACAAAGTACGAAACCTCAACCCTCACTTTCTAAATTGTTTCTCATTAGGTCTTTTGTTTATACGCCCTTTATAACCCTTAGCACAATATATTAATCACTGTATCCCATACCACAAAAACGTGAACACGGACACTGTTTTATTCATTACTCGGTTTGCGGTGCCCAGTGCAGAGTCTGTGCTCAAGGAACACTTGTTAATACGAGGGCATAGCAATTTGTCTATCATCTATAAAAGCCAAGAAACAACTTTGAAAACATGGATCTGTGTTAACTGTTTCTCCTCCACATCTCCAGAAACTCTAGTTTGCCTTAAGCTGCTGTTACTGCTGCTGAGTTGCTTCAGTTGGTGTCCAACTCTGTGCGACCCCAGAGATGGCAGTCCACCAGGCTCCCCTGTCCCTGGGGTTCTCCAGGCAAGAACACTGGAGTGGGTTGCCATTTCCTTCTCCAGTGCATGAAAGTGAAAAGTGAAATTGAAGTCACTCAGTTGTGTCCGACTCTTAGCAACCCCATGGACTGCAGCCTACCAGGTTCCTCCATCCATGGGATTTTCCAGGCAAGAGTACTGGAGTGGGGTGCCATTGCCTGCTCCAAGTTTGCCTTAAGAGACATTAGTGTTTCAGTGGTCATTAAGTACACCCCAGGTTATTCCTGAGTTCTCGCTCCTTTCCCAACTAAGGAGTACTCTGGTAGCTTGGGGTTCTCATTTTGTCACCAGAATCCTTCTAAGAAGCAAAGTTCTGTGTTTTGAGCCTGGCCAAGCACCTAGTGGCTCAGTTGGTAAAGAATCCTCCCGCAATGCAGGAGACCTGGGTTCGATCCGTGGGTTGGGACGATACCCTGGAGAAGGAGATGGCAACCCACTCCAGTATTCTTGCCTGGAGACTCTCATGGACAGAGGAGCCTTTTGTGCTACAGTCCACAGGGTTGCAAAGAGTTGGACATGACTGAGCGACTAAACCCCTGCTATCACAAGCAACTGTTGGTTCATTTCAGCTGTGAAGTTGTAGCTCCATTTCCACCCTGAATACTTTTGAGTGATAGAGATATAACCAGAGCCAGGATTGGTGTTCAGAATGATTGGCTAGAGTAAAAGCCTCACATCTAATTTTTTTAAGCAGGCCTTTAATTCATCAGAATTATTAGTTCTCATTTTCTACTTTTGAAAGAGTATTTATTTTCCCTTGTGGTGATTGTATATACATCAGCATTTTTGTCTTTATCTTTCCAGTAGACTTTCATGTATTTTAATCTATGGAACACTCCGGGTTGGCACTGGCACTTTTTATTTCTAATTAGAACACCTCAAAGCTCTTTGAGAAAGAATTACCTAATTTTCCAATTTATTTATGAGACTTCACTTGTCATGTTGCCAAGATCCCTTAGCAAGTTAGTTGAAGGATTAAAATAAGAACTAAACATCCTTGATTCCTAGTTACTTGACTTTAATGCTTTTTTCTTTCCCTCCCTTCCCTCCCTCCTTCCCTCCCTCTCTCCTCTCTAGCTTTCTCTCTTTCTCCCTTTCTTTCTTTCTCTATTGCAGGCAGCATATATTCCGGTTTTGTTTGTTTGTTTTTTTTTCTCTCTCCTTCTTTGAGGATGAAGTAAGTATGGTGCTGGGGTGTGTGTTTCTATACAAAAAAGTTTAAAGCTGCTAGCTGAATGAAACTTAATGACTTTCTGAAGTGTGGATTATGTTGCAGTGTAATGTTCTTTTTCAATTAATATAGTTTCATCAAATTGCTGGAAAAAATCAATCAGCATACTTAAGAAAATGTATAATGAAGAAATAAACAGTGGATATAAATATACTTCAGTCTTTAAGTGGGTAAAGAGAATTATCTTTGACTTGATAGCATATTTGAGAAAAGGACAAGACTTGACTTGGGAAGTCACTGCCTTTCACCCTGGGAAAAATCCAAGGATTACTGGCATTATAAGGAGAAATTGTAGATTATGGTTACTCTGTGGAAGGATTACTGAGACACACTTGCCTTGGGCTAGAAGAAGACAATGGGAATTAAGAGATTACAATGAGAGTAATATTAACTGTATTTCCAAGGTTGAATACAAAAGAAATAGGAACAACTATTTCTCAGGCCTATGTGTGAAGTGATGCTGGAACTGAGATTGCTCTTTACCATTCTTCCAACTTTGGCTCCAACCAAGTCTTTAGGTTCTTCATATCAGTCTAGGCAGAAAGATGACAGTTGTACTGATTTTATTATTTAACAGTCAGTCTTAATTTGTGTGCTTCTAGCCCTTCCCCAGTCACTTCTGTTACAGTACAGTGAAGGGTGATGTCAGAATTGTGCTGAGGCAGTTATGGAAGAGTGTAAGGCCTCTGGACTGGTTTTCACAGACATGGAATCTAAACCAAGCTCTGACCCAAATAATGCAACTGAATTTCTCAGACCCTCAGATACTTCATCTGCAAAACGGAGGGAATGATGCTAGATGATTTTCACAATTCCAGATATTGTTAAACATGTAGGGACCTCTCAAAGGTCTATAAACATATTAATTGGAAGAATTGAAAATCTATTTAGTTGCTCAGCAATATTATATCTTAGAAGTATCAGATGAAAGTTCACGAATGATTTCCCTCTCCGAAGGCTGTAACATTTATGAGATTTATACAGCCCCTATTGGGACAGCTGATTTCATTTGAAAAGGTATAAAACCTTTTATTTTAAAATAATAAAATAAAGGTAAATATAAAACATAAAACATTTGAACATGTCCTTTAAAGTATGTTTTAGTCCAAAGATTGCTAATTTGTAGGAACCAACAGGCAAAACTCTTGACGCTGAGGTAAACAAAAATGAAGTTTTCCGATCTAATTTTCGTCTTCATTATTTCATTCAGTTTTGAAATTCCTGTAAGAGTAAAGCCACATTTTGATAATTTACTTACACTTGATATATGGTTAATATGTAAAAAACAGAACAATTGAATAAACAAAGTGAGAACAGGATCGTTCATACATACAGCAAACAAACAGGTAGCTGCCAGAGGGGAAGGGTGTGGAGGGGCAAAATTAGTAAAGGAGAGTGAGAGGCACAAATCTCCAGTTATAAAATTAAATAAGCCGTGAAGACGTAGTATATCGCCTAAGGAATATGGTCAATAACATAATAACTCTCTGGGGACAGATGGTTACTAGACTTACTGTGGGGTTCATTTTATAATGGATGCAAATATCAAGTCACTAAGTAGTATACCCCAAACTAGCATAGTATTATCTGTTAACTACATTTCAATTAAAAAATGGAATTTAGGACTTCCCTGATGGTACAGTAGATAAGAATCTGCCTGCCAGTGCAGGGGACAGAGGTTGAATCCCTGGTGGGGGAAGATCCCATGTGCCTAGAGCCCATGCTCTACAACGAGAGAAGTCTCCGCAGTGAGAAGCCCATGGACCCGGACAAAGAGTAGTCCCCACTCGTGGCAACTATAGAAAGCCCCTGCCAAGCAAAGAAGACTCAGTGCAACCAATCAACATAAAGTAAATAAATAAATTATAAAAAATAAAAAATGAAAAAGAAAGTTAACAAAATATGTCGGTATATTTCATTTTTGGCTAAAACCCCCGAATGAATAAATATTGATAGTGGAAAAATTATCATATAAAAATATAACTGTAACTAACAAGACACTGTTACTTTAAGTCTTTCTTTAAAAAATACTAGGAAAGCTCTTAGTGGTTGTGCTTTCCTTATTTAGCTGGGTTAATCTCTTAGTTGCTAAGGGCAGATTGCTTTGTTTATAAACTTTTTAAACCAAATCTGCACACAACCACATCATGGATAATAAAGTGGGAAAAAACCATTCAAATTGTCAGTCTGCACCCACTTAACCACCTCCGTCTTATTAATGCCTAATTTAGCTTCTTTAGCAGTGTCTTCCACATTGCATGTTTTGCACACTGTTTTAAATGGTGTGCCGCTGGTGATTGCTAACCGTGTGTGTGGGTGTGACCGAAAGACCCAATGTGTGATGGGAATTCCTTTCCCCATGATGTACCCAGGTTAAGCTACTGTCAAGTGAGTAATTCTCACTGCAGGGACATTGGAGCTCCGTGTATCATCTGATGTCTTTGAGGTGGCTTGGCAGATACCAAGCATGTTGATTCCACATCAGGACCAGCAGCGCTGATGAGGAGTGTATGCCATGTGTAGGTTTCTGGTAATGAAAACTTTCCCTTGATATCTGCCTCTTTTAAAAAGCCTCCTGATTTTGGAATAAATAAAACGATCTTATGACTACCGCTCATCTAATGAGCTTTCAGCCTTTATAGTGTTGTCATCTAATATAGAGAACTATAATGTTTGTGCAATTTAAAATTTCTTTAAGTGTCACATTCAGTTTTCTTAGCAATTTTTATGATACTGTTGTTGTCCTGACAAGCCAAATGTCAGTGCTGAAAGGTAAGCAGAACTTGTGTGATTGCATGATTGTGTGTGTGTGTAGTAAAAGTTTAAAGAGCAGGTGAAATGACTTTTTGACAGGTGATGGCATTAACCGAAATATGGAACAGTTTCTATCGTAGCAAATAGAAATGTATACACCACAACCAAGGAAGGCAGAAATGTGATATTCTTTTCTCAGATTAAGAGCCTCAGTTTTACTCTTGAGGCCCTGCTCTGCAAAGACAACTCAGTTTCTCCCAACCCAGTATTCTCAATTTGAGCCAATGATTTTTTTTCAGCCAAAATTAAATATCTTCGTCATCGTTCATTTCAAAGCGCAGTTGCTTTTCAGTGAAGGGCATCTGAAAGGCTTTCTTTCTGTTTTCCTCAGTGGCATCTGGGAGCCAGGGAGAGTGGCCACCGTTAGGGCAGCAGCAGCGGATTAGCTGTCTCCCGGTCCCTGCTGGTCTCATCCTGCAGTGCCCGACCTGCCTGGTTCCAGCACATGACAGTCTTTTCAGCATCCTGATCGTTTCTGTAGCTTGTGCTTATGTACCTTTGACTTTGAGACCCTGAATCAATGTGGCAGATCCTTTCTGGACGCAGGTTCTGAGCACCTTCACATCTCCCTAGAGGATCTTCTGGTTTCTTTCTCCAGCCTTCACTGGAGTGTGTGAACCTGCTGGGGGTGAGCCCCAGACTCACACACAGGCACCTTCCTCGGCTGTGGAGACCGTGTCTCACTCGCACTCCCGCTGCCGTTTCAAATGCTATGTCGTTTCAAATGCAGAGTTTTTTTTACAGAGTGGAGTAAGCCAGAAAGAAAAACACCAATACAGTATACTAACACATATATATGGAATTTAGGAAGATGGCAATGACGACCCTGTATGCAAGACAGGGAAAGAGACGCAGATGTGTATAACGGACTTTTGGACTCAGAGGGAGAGGGAGAGGGTGGGATGATTTGGGAGAATGGGAATTCTAACATGTATACTATCATGTAAGAATCGAATCGCCAGTCTATGTCTGACGCAGGATGCAGCATGCTTGGGGCTGGTGCTTGGGGATGACCCAGAGAGATGTTATGGGGAGGGAGGTGGGAGGGGGGGTTCATGTTTGGGAACGCATGTAAGAATTAAAGATATTAAAATTTTAAAAATGAAAATAAATAAATAAATAAATAAATAAAAATAAAATTAAAAAAAATAAAAATAAATAAATGTATATTTTATTGAAGTACAGTTGATTTTCAATGTTGGAGGAGGAAATGGGAACCCACTTCAGTGTCCTTGCCTGGAGAACTCCATGGGCAAAGGAGCCTGGCAGGCTACAGTCCATGGGGCTGCAAAAAGTTGGACATGACAGAGCAACTATCACCCGCAATACTTAAGGTGCATAGCAAGGAAATGCAGTTTTTAAGAAAGTTTTGTGTTGGGTCCAGTCTCTACCCTCAGAAGCAGAGGCTCAGTAATGGCTCCTCAGATTCCCCCAAACTTAAGAGGGTGTTACCCTCTGTCCCTGAGACTTGACCCCTGGGCAGGGCATTGGGTTGTGAAATTCTCACATCTGATTCCTTGTCCTTCCAGCACAGATATGGTTTGACCTCTACAATTCCTGTCTTCTAGAAATTGATTTTGGTTCACATCATCTTTCTTTTCTACTCTAGAACATTTAATCACTGATGAGTCCTTCAGGCTTGGCTTTTATATGCAAAATACTCAGCTTTGGGAAGTTTCAGTAGAGCTCTTTTCTTCAGGAAAGGCTAGTCTCTCTCAATCAAAGCTTTTGCATTCAGGCAATAGTCTTGCTATGGATGTAAAATCTTGTATTTTAAAACTGTAAGCTGATTGATGACTGCTGTTCTTGGCTGTGTGCTGCCCTTTTCCTGAAGCAATGAACTACAATGAATTAAGAGAGTGTGGGGGATATGGGGAAAACTACAGGAAAATGAGGATTTAAAATTCACCAAGGATGAAGCTACATTGGTTTAATATTGCAAAAATATTATACCCGTTACGTCAACATCTTCTGTAAGTCACCAGTTTACCATGGAGATTTTTAGATGGGTCTGATGAAAAGGAATGAAATCCACACTTGGATGTCTATTAATGAACAGTACCTTTTATTAAAAAGAAGAATCACTCTAGTTTTCTTTACCTTGTTGTTTCTCAGTCATTTTTTCTTTCTTTGATAATTTAATCTTTACATTTTTTAATCGTAAGATAAAATGCAAATATAGACCCTCACAAATGAATGTGTGTGTACATTAATGAACTGCTTAATAAGTTTTAAGGTGAACACCATTGTAACCATCACTATGACAAGAAATAGAACTTTGCCAGCCACACAGAAGTCCCTTCTATATGCTAGATCCCCTCCCTTCCACTACATGTAACTATTATCCTCATTTCTGTAGTAATCACTTCCTCATGTGTGTTTAGTTTTGATATTCGAATGTGCACCCTTAGATACTAGGATTTAAATTTGACCATTATTTAAAATTTGATGTTTTAAAGACCCTTTTAATCTATGGTTCCTCCCCCTATCTCTTTCTTTTCCTTATATTTCTGTTGAAGGCATGGACTCTTGGATATGTAGTTTCCCACAGTCTGGATTTTGCTGATTGCACGCTCATGGTGTAGTTTAGTATGTTCCTTTGTCCTCTTCTATTTCCTGCAAATTGGCAGCTTGCCCAGAGGCAATGCTAGACTCAAGTTTACTGTCTTTGGCATGACTAGACATGGTATTTGGGAAAACTATAGGAGGCACATAATGTCTGCTTGTCTGTCTATAATTTTAGAAATTGTTGATGTTTATAGTGCCTAAATCGATTATATACTATACACTCTAGTGCCTCGATCAGACCTGAATTATTAATATATATGCAAGGCTCCCCAAACTGCAGGCAAATGGGAGATAAGCTTTCCCAAATGGTACAGCAATTTAAAAATCTTCTAGATGTGCTTTGCTAACTTTTGTATTTGATATAAACTAGGCTACCAAGGTCACATCAAGCTTGGAGCAAATGCAGAGTGACAGTTTCAGGGAAAAAGCAATTTCTCTGCCTCTATTCCTGACCTGGGCTTCCCACGTGGCTCAATGGTCAAGAACCCGCCTACCAATGCAGGAGACAGGGGTTTGATCCCTAGATTGGGAAGAGCCCCCTGGAGAAGGAAATGGCGACCCACTCAAGTATTCTTGCCTGGGAGATCCCACGGACAGAGGAGCCTGACAAGCTGCAGTCTATGGAGTCGCAAAAGAGTAGGACATGACTTAGCTGCTAACCAACAACGGGCCCCATCTGCGGTTGTGGCACTTCTCCTTCCTGCACAGTCTCTTCCTGTCACGTGTTACTCCTGTAAGTCTCCAGGTGGTGTCTCCTGTATGCTCTGGAAAACAGCGTCCTTGGCAACCAAGGGACATCTTTCTGTCTCTTCACTTGTTGCCTGACTTTGATTCCCTTTGGTAAAATCTTCTTTAAATCTCTTGGACTCTATGAATCCCTGTTATAGGTGGCCTCTCATGCTGCTGCTACTGCATTGATGTGGGTGACATCTTCCACTGATGCCCAGGGAATATCTGTTTTCTCTTCCTCTTGGATATACAGCTAGATTACATTACTCAGTCATTCTAGCAATGGCTGTGGCTCGTAAGTAATTTCTAGACAGTGCTGGACATTTGGGAGTGATGTGTGCCTTTTCAAGGGAACCTCTTATCTTTTGTGATGGCTAGATGCAAATGATGGTAATGCTATGGTTAAAACAAAGAGTATAAGTGTTGCAGAATTTGAGGGTCTTATTGATGCTTTTGAACTGTGGTGTTGGAGAAGACCTGTGAGAGTCCCTTGGACTGCAAGGAGGTCCAACCAGTCCATTCTGAAGGAGATCAGCCCTGGGATTTCTTTGGAAGGAATGATGCTAAAGCTGAAACTCCAGTACTTTGGCCACCTCATGCGAAGTTGACTCATTGGAAAAGACTCTGATGCTGGGAGGGATTGGGGGCAGGAGGAGAAGGGGATGACTGAGGATGAGATGGCTGGATGGCATCACTGACTCGATGGACGTGAGTCTGAGTGAACTCCGGGAGTTGGTGATGGACAGGGAGGCCTGGTGTGCTGCGATTCATGGGGTCACAGAGAGTCAGACACGACTGAGCAACTGAACTGAACTGAACTGAACTGATGGTCTCATAACTACTTAACTCAGCTGCTGTTGTGCAAAAGCAGCCATAGACAATGGGTAAGTGTGCGACTCTGTTCCCATAAGACTTTATTCACCAAAAAAGGGATGGGCTGTAGTTTGCTGGCACTTGGCCTGGCAGAACCACAAGCTGTTAAGAGCTTGGAAGCTGAGTATTGACCAGGAACGCTTACCTTCAACTGTCATGTGAAAGAGAAATCAGCTTTTGTTGTATTTGATTTACGTATTTTTTATCTATTTTCTGCCATTTGTTTTTTAGTCACTAAGTTGTGTCCTACTCTTTGTGACCCCATGGACTGCAGCACACTAGGCTTCCCTGTCCTTCACCAACTCCTGGCATCTGCTCAAATTCATGTCGATTGAGTCAGTGATGCTATCTAACCAGCTCATCCTCAGGAGGATAAAGATGTTCCCTTATACTCCTGCCCTCAATTTTTCCCGGCATCAAGGTCTTTTCCAGTGAGTCGGCTCTTCACATCAGGTGGCCAAAGTATTGGAGTTTCAGCTTCAGTATAAGTCCTTCCAATGAATAGTCAGGGTTGATTTCCTTTAGGATGGACTGGTTTGATCTCCTTGCAGTCCAAGGGACTCTCAAGAATCTTCTCCAACACCACAGTTTGAAAGCATCAAGTCTTAGGTACTCAGCCTTCCTTATGGTCCAACTCTCACATCTGTATATGACTACTGGAAAAAAACCCATAGCTTTGACTAGACAGATTTTTGTTGACAAAGTGATGTCTTTGCTTTTGAATATTCTGTCTAGGTTTGTCATCATTTTTCTTCTAAGAAGCAAGCATCTTTTAATTTCATAGATGTCTTAAAATAATAGAAATTTATTGTTTTACAACTCTGAAGTCTAGAGTACAAAATCAGAGTGTCCAGAGCTGTGTTTCCTCTGAAACCTGTATGGAAATTCCTTCTCTGCCTTTTCTTTTCTTATTAATTTTTTTTTTTTTTGTAGTGCTCCTTGCAGCTTGTGGAATCTTAGTTCCCAGAGTGGGGATCAAAACCATGGCCCCTGCATTGTAAGCTCAGAGTCCTAACCATCAGACCACCAGGGGAGCCCCTTCCCTGCCTTTTCTTACTTTCTGGTTGTGACTGTCTTGGTGTTTTCTAGCTCACAGCTTCATCCCTTCAGTCTTTGCCTTTATTGGCACATGGCACCCTCCCTGTGTTTCTGTCTCCTCCTCTCTTAGAAGGACGATAGTAGGACTGAGGGTCTGCCCTACTCCAGTATGACCTCATCTTAATTTGCATCTTTATTACATCTGCAAGTTTTCTGTTTTTAAATAAGGTCCCTTCCCAAGTACAAAAGGTTAGGACTCCAACATAGCTTCTGGAGGGACTCAATTCAATTTATAAAAAGAGATCATGTTTTGTAGGGAGAGATTTATTTATTACTGAGCACACTTTATGACCATATCAGTGGCACGCTGCACTTAATTGATTTGGGGAAAATTCACCCAGTGTATCTGAGAAGTTTTGTTTTGAAGCAACTTATTCACCTGAAAGAAGAGCCGCTATCTTTCCAGAACTCATGGCCCAGTCCATGGAGGGCTGGAAGGAAGCCAGAAGTGGTAATGGAGAGGTGAAAGATGACAGTCGTCTCAACAAAGCACAGGCTTTGTGCCTGAGTATCGTTCTACCTGCTGTTCACCAGGACTGCATAGCTGTGTTTCTGCTTAGTTTGCTCAGCATAAACTGTTTCCAGGAGGCTCATTAGTCAACTGTAATCTTGGCAGAACCACTTCCTTTTTTCCTGACCCTCCTGTTACCACCCCTGCAGACATGACCGGACATGTTTAATCCTAACCTGAACACAGAAGACATGCCTGCTTTGTACTTCTGCTGAGAGCTATAAAAGGTGTTAAAGATAAATGATGATTAGAACCTCACCTCCATCTCCAAGCAATAGTCTTCTTTTAGGTAAAGCTTGACAGAAGTAACTGGTTTTCAATTTACAAAAAATTGAATACTATCAGAATACTGATTTCGATGATTTCTCTCTAGCAAACTTTTGAAATAAAGTTACAAGCCAAGGTGAATCAAAAGGTGAAAATACTGATAGGTAGCGCCTAGTAAACTTGTTATTTTAGTTCTTAAAAAATTAATTTGCTATCCTGTGGACAGCCTAGATATAAAACAACATGAGGGAACCAGTGAATATTGGGAAGGCAATGTTCTTGTGTTTATGTCTGTGTTTAATTATTAATGTTTCTCCATTGTATGCAAATGATCAGCACAGAGGTGTATTTCCTCATGTCTATATACTTATCAGGCCAGCCCTCTTTCTCACACCTCAGATGTGTTTCCAGGTAGGTTTTCTGATGTCTGATCGGTCAGCTGAGATGCTCACCATTACTGAGTCCTCCAGGCCTGTCTGGAGGAACTCTAGCCTGGGAGAATCTAAACATATCATTCAAAGGTCTCTGATGTTGGAAAGAAAGGAGGTTTTAGATGATTTCTGTTTTTGTTTGGACTTGGGTCAGTGCCTCCCGTTTATAGCTGGAATGCACACTGGATGGTTTCAGATGTGTTTTGGAAGACTGATGTAGGCCTCCTGAAAATCAACCACAGTGGGGCCCCGGGAGACTCAGGAGCAGGTTATCATGTTAAGTGTTAAGCAGATTATATCATGTTAAGTCTTTATCAGTGAGTATTGATGTTGAACACTGAGACCATGAAAATTCTCCTCTTCCACGGACAACCTTGTGCCTCCCAGACAACCTGCACAGTCAGAACTAGTGCAGAGTAAGCCTTTCTTGGTGGGTTTTCCACCCGACTTTATCCAGATAGAAAGGATTCACCCAGGGAATTTCAAGTCAAAGTCCAAGAACAAAGTTATACCTGTAAATGACATGACTGACCTATAGTTGGTAAATGGAAAGAAAAACGCTCCCAATGTGTAGAGCTATAGGAACAAGTGTTAATAGGGAGGCTCATATTTTGCCAATAGTGTCCCATGGATCGCCATTTCCTAGGATAAAAAGATGTCTTATAAAAGTATGACTCACTTTTGCTGTATTTTATGGGAGTCCACTTGTGGTGAATCTATTTGTCCCATACCTATTTAACTTTTGATCTCCTAGTATAAGTTTCCACCTTCGTTAAAGAAAATGCAAAATCTAAAGGAGAATTTGGCTTCCCCCACGGGCACTAGTGATAAAGAACCCGCCTGCCAACGCAGGAGATGCAGGAGATATGGGTTTGATCCCTGGGTCGGGAAGATCCCCTGGAGAAGGGTATGGTAACCCACTCCAGTATTCTTGCCTAGAGAATCCCTTGGACAGAGGAGCCTGGTGGGCTGTGGTCCATAGCGTTGCAAAGAGTCAGACATGACTGAAGTGACTTAACACACAGCAAAGGAGAATTGCAAACAGTAATTCAAGAATCATACCAAAACAAAAACTAGTTATCAACATTTGGAAGTCAGGAGATTACACCTAAGAATCCACATTTCTTATAAAACCAGCCTGTGACAGCCCCGAACCTGCGTTTCCACTTGGCAGCACACACTGGAGCCACACTGAAGGGGAGCAGGCTCAGACGGTCAAGCGTCTGCCTGCAATGCTGGAGGCCTGGGTTCGATCCCTGGATTGGGAAGATGCCCTGGAGGAAGGCAAGAAAACCCTCTGGAGTATTGTTGCCTGGAAAATTCAATGGACAGGGGAGCCTGGTGGACTACAGTCCATGGAATGGCAAAGAGTCAGACACAAGTGAGCGACTAAGCACAGCACACAGTGCTCCTATTAATGCATGCCCACTGTACTCATTAACATAACACAGCCCATCCTTGAAGGCATTTGAATTTGTTGTCCCTGATCCATAGGAAAGGAAAGCAGACTTCAACAATTTTTAAATTTTCTTCCTTGGGATACTAGAGTGGTTTTTTTAAAAGTTTTAAAAATTGGTAATGGAAATGAGTTATGGCAAGGGAGTGGAAATGGCCAGTGAAAATGTATAAAATACATGGGCTTTGCTAACTACAATTAAGTAAATTTGACAATAACTGGGTTCAGTGTTTCCCATGTCCGAAAGACTGATAGAATCACCAGAACTAGGTAGTGAAGGACCTAAGCTGCTCCATTTTGTTAAAGAAGACTCCATTTTGTAAAAATTCCTGGAAAAGAGCTTTTTGGAAATCCCTTAACCTCACCCCACCACCCTGGGACCAATCAGAACCCGTGGCAAGCCCGGGAAATGGGAACCAATCAGAACCCGTGGCAAGCCTGGGAAATGGGAACCAGTCAGAACCCAACACCTAACCCTTCCACAGAAGGTAACCAGTTAGATGTCTCCCAACCTGGAAACTCCTGTTTTTCAAATTTTTTGCGCGAGAATACCCTATATAAGCAATGAAACCCAGAGCTCGGGGCTCCTCCCTATAGCTTCTGCGTCGATATCGGTGGGAGCCCCAGCTCGAGGTTGGTAATAATGACTCTCTTGCTTTTGCATCGGATATTGGCTCCCTGGTGGTTATTGGGAGATTTCGCGACTTGGGCATAACAGTAGTCAATACATGTTTAGTCTGTAGATACATTGCAAGGGGAGATGTTTCCTAAAGGATGGTGGCGTTGGTATTGAGTGCCTGCAACTAGGGCTTCAAAGGAGGCTGTATTCCACTATGGTCACCTTGGGAGGGAAGAAAGTTTCGGGTCCTGTAATATGACACAGGACAAGAAAACTGGGATGCTCTTGGGTTTAGTTAGTTCTCATTCCCTCTTCAACTATTAGTTCCTGGAGGATATGGTCACCTGAAAGGGGTTCTTCACTTTCCCAAGACTACGCCCTTCTTTCAGGTTCCAGTTGATTATGGAAAACCTATTTTTTTTAATTTTGCAAATATGATCAGAAAAAATATTAAAATCATAGTATATGAAATGCAACCCCTTTTCTGGTTTTTAATACTAAATCAGACAAAATATTATTTTATATGTGTCCCTGTTTCTGACTCTCATAAATGCTTCACCTTCCCATGCTTTGTATTCTCTTGCAATTCATTTCATACAGTCCCTTTTCCAGGAATCCTTCCATCTCATTAGGTTTTCCTTTCTTTCTTTTTTTTCCTTTCTCTGATGCTGCATTTTCCTTTTATTCTACAATCTGTGTTTAATTTTCCAGTCTTCTACTTTTATTCTTATTTTCCTTTTGTCAGTCTGCTCTCTTTTATTTTCTGTCTATTGTTTCGTGTTCTGCCTCTTGGTGCCTTCCCTCATGTGCTATTTCACATGGTCTGCTTATTTCTCGCTCCAGTTTGTTTTATTCCCTGACCATGTATTTATGCCTCTTGCTTAAAAACAAACCACTCCCCCCAAATGGATGCTTTTGATGTTGTTCAGTCGCTCAGTCATGTCTGACTCTTTGCGACCCCATGGACTGTAGCACGCCAGGCCCCCCTGTCCATCACCAACTCCTGGAGTTTACCCAAACTCATGTCCATTGAGTCGGTGATGCCATCCAACTATCTCATCCTCTGTTGTCCCCTTCTCCTCCCGCCTTCAATCTTTCCCAGCATCAGGGTCTTTTCCAGTGAGTCAGTTCTTTGCATCAAACGGCCAGAGTATTGGAGTTACAGCTTCAACATCAGTCCTTCCAATGGACACTCAGGACTGATCTCCTTTAGGATGGACTGGTTGGATCTCCTTGCAGTCCAAGGGACTCTCAAGAGTCTTCTCCAACACCATAGCTCAAAAGCATCAATTATTCATTGCTCAGCTTTCTTTATAGTCCATCTATCACATCCATACATGACTACTAGAAAAACCACAGCTTTGACTAGACAGATCTTTGTTGGCAAAGTAATGTCTCTGTTTTTTAACATGCTGTCTAGATTGGTCATAACTTTCCTTCCAAGGAATAAGCGTCTTTTAATTTCATGGCTGCAGTCACCATCTGTAGTGATTTTGGAGCCCAAAAAATCAAGTCTGATACTCTTTCTACTGTTTCCCCGTCTATTTGCCATGAAGTGATGGGACCAGATGCCATGATCTTTGTTTTCTGAATCTTGAGCTTTAAGCCAACTTTTTCACTCTCCTCTTTCACTTTCATCAAGAGGCTCTTTAGTTCTTCTTCACTTTCTGCCATAAGGGCGGTGTCATCTGCATATCTGATGTAATTGACATTTCTCCCGGCAATCTTGATTCCAGCTTGTGCTTCCTCCAGCCCAGCATTTCTCATGATGTACTCTGCATATAAGTTAAATAAGCAGGGTGACAGTATACAGCCTTGACGTACTCCTTTTCCTATTTGGAACCAGTCTGTTGTTCCATGTCCAGTTCTAACTGTTGCTTCCTGACCTGCATACAGATTTCTCAAGAGGCAGGTCAGGTGGTCTGGTATTCCCATCTCTTTCAGTTTGTTGTGATCCACACAGTCAAAGGCTTTGGCATAGTCAATAAAACATAAATAGATGTTTTTCTGGAACTCTCTTGCTTTTTTGATGATCCATTGGATGTTGACAATTTGATCTCTGATTCCTCTGCCTGTTCTAAAACCAGCTTGAACATCTGGAAGTTTGGAGGTTTGTATTGTTGAAGCCTAGCTTGGAGAATTTTGAGCATTACTTTACGAGTGCAATTGTGTGTTAGTTTAAACATTATTTAGCATTGCCTTTCTTTGGGATTGGAATGAAACCGACAGTTTCCAGTCCTGTGGCCACTGCTGAGTTTTCCAAATTTGCTGGCATATTGAATGCAGCACTTTCACAGCATCTTTTAGGATTTGAAATAGCTCAACTGGAATTCCATCACCTCCACTAGCTTTGTTCGTAGTGATGCTTCCTAAGGCCCACTTGACTTCGCATTCCAGGATGTCTGGCTCTAGGTGAGTGATCACACCACTGTGATCATCTGGGTCGTGAAGATCTTTTTTGTACAATTTCTGTGTATTCTTGCCATCTCTTCTTAATATCTTCTGCTTCTGTTAGATCCATACTATTTCTGTCCTTTATTGAGCCCATCTTTGCATGAAATGTTCCCTTGGTACCTCTAATTTTCTTAAAGAGATCTCTAGCCTTTTTCATTCTATTATTTTCCTCTATTTCTCTGCACTGATCATTGAGGAATGCTTTCTTATCTCTCCTTGCTATTCTTTGGAACTCTGCATTCAAATGGGTATATCTTTCCTTTTCTCCTTTGTTTTTTGCTTCTCTTCTTTTCACAGCTATTTGTAAGGCCTCCCCTGAGAGCCATTTTGCTTTTTTGCATTTCTTTTTCTTGGGGATGGTCTTGATCCCTGTCTCCTGTACAATAAGTGAAAAAAGTAAAAACTGCGTTGCTTACAAGTCACAGTAAAAATCACCCAAGAATCTTTGATAAAATGTAAATGCCTTGGGGTCCTCCCTCAGATCAACCAAATTGGAAACTCTGAGGAATTGTTTTCCTGTCCCAGATGATTTTAATGAGCCAACCGAGACCCATTCAGTTGTCCTACTGGAACTTTTTTACCTTCTTTTCTGATGCCATTAGAGCTGCTTTCCTCTGGTTTGGAAGTGAGTAATTACTATAGAAAGAGAAGAACTCCAAGCTATTTGGTTTTACCTGCTTCAACCCACCAAAAATTATTCTGGGGAAAGTTAAAGTGTTTAGGAAAGAATTTCTGAAGGTGACCATATATCTTTTTATAGCATTGTGGGAGCGAAAAAAGGTTCACTTTTTTTTTTTTTCCCCCTCACGCTTCCCTCAGGCTTCTGCTGATGATGGGAGTGTTTGTGGTAGCAAGAAGGAAGGAACTCCTGGCCAGTGAGAGACATGACATTGTATCCTGAGTCTTGGGAATGGGGGTGGATATTTCAGTGGGATGGTTTCATTTCATCATAACTTGGTGCTAATGTTGCCCAGGTTAGCACAACTAAGCAATATGCTGTGATGGGGTTACCAAACATTAAGTTCCCATTTACTTTTAATTATTTCAGGTTGTTGAACTATAGCTGGTTTAAGAAAAATTGAAACCAACAGATTTGTTTTTTCTAAAACATACATTAAAATATTTTTAGTGTGAGAACTGGGGAAGTAATAGTCACTAAGTAGTCTGTCACAAGAGTGGAAGTTGTAACAATGCTATTATGAGGAAATTATTTTATATTCTAGTTTTCCAAGTTAGATCTTGAGACTGTGTTTTTAAAAAAATTTTTTACTTTTCCTTAAGCCTTTTTTTTTTCTTCCAGTGTACAATAAGAAACATGAGCAAATGATCATATTTTTGAAGTGATCAAATTTTTTGATCAAAAGCAAAAAATATATTTTCCTTAAACATATTCTACTTAGTAAGTACACCACCTTCTTTTCTTGGTTTTCATATCCTGAGTTATTTCTGCATCATTAAGTTTATCTGAGGGGCCCAGATTCTATCATCATGGGGAATTTCTGGAGTGTCACATGGAAGAAGAGAGTAAGGTGCAAAGCAGATGTCATTTTGGTTGGTTCCTTGAGTGTCACTCCAGAAAGTGACATGATTAGAGAAATACTGATCCGGTTGGACGTCAGTCTTTCCCACCGTGTGGCAGAACCCCAAGCAGAATCTTTAGCAAAGGCGGGGTGGTGGTGTCACTGTGTCAGATCTCCAGAGAGTCTCGGGGAGCTATGGGCTACATCACATGTTGTTCAGAGTCTCGTGAAGACTCCATAAATATTTACTCATGGATTTATAGTAGCCCTGGTCACAACTGCAAAGTAGAAAACTTCTCCTTCAGCTGTGTCCTCTCTCTCACAGAAGCATGTCTTCCTAATGTTGGCACGGCTTTGTGTTCCTTCCTGAATCTTTGTCCTTTTTACAGTTGATGTAGGGAATCCCTGCAACACCGTCTTCAAACCACTCTGTTACTATTCTTTTTTTTTTTTTTCAGATAAAGAAATCTCTAAATTGACATGTTTTTCATTTGAACAGGAAATCTTTCTTTTACATTGTTTGATACCTCTCCTCAGCTTTCTTAATTCTTTTGTACAGGGGAGGAGACTCCAGTATGGCTATTTTATTTGATTTTTTTGTGTGTGTGGGGGGAATTCTAAAATATTAAAAAAAATCTTACCTCTCACTTAAAAAATAATCCATATTCCAAAGCTATATAAAAGTATCATTTCCCCATTTTCTTGGAACTTTCTAAAGAGAAAATGTCTTCCCCAGGTTTCTGTTGAGATAGGACAAGAGGGTGGTGGTATTGGGTGTACTTGAGTGGTAGGAGGTACAGAAATATAGGTTAAACTTGGAAATCAAGCAAATCAAACTATTCTTTTTCCCTACACTTCTTAGGGTGTTTGGATTTTTCTAAGTCTTTGAAACCATGATGTCAGTTAGAGGTATGTTTTGTGATGTTAAAATTTAGCTGCATGAAAAAAAAACGAACAGATACCTTCACCTGACATTTAATATAATACCTGTTGTGTATGTGTTGTTGTTGTTGTTTAGTTGCTAAGTCGCATCTGACCCTTTTGCGACCCCATGGAGTCTGCCAGGTTCCTCTGTCCATGGGATTTTCCAGGCAAGGGTACCGGAGTGGGTTGCCATTTCCTTCTCCAAGGAATCTTCCCAACCCAGGGATGGAACCCATGTCTCCTGCAATGTAGGCAAATTCTTTACCTCTGTACCACTGGGGAAGCCCTGTGTGTGTGTGTGTGTGTGTGTGTGTGTGTGTGTGTGTATGCATATATATTAATAGTAAGACTGATGGTTATCAGTTTCATTTCATGGGTCTGGAATGTTTCTGATTATAAATTATTAGTACCTTCTAATTTATAATCATGGCTTTTGAGTCAATCTATACATCAAGAGGGTCTTCCCTGGTGTCTCAGAGGGTAAAGAATCTCCCTTGCAGTGCAGGAGATCTGGGTTCTGTTCCTAGGTTGGGAAGATCCCCTGGAGAAGGAAATGGCACCCCACTCCAGAATTCTTTCTTTTTAAATTTATTTCTTCTTTTAATCGAAGGATGATTGCTTTACAAAATTTTGTTGTTTTATGTCACACATCAGCATGAATCAGCCATAGATATACATATGTTCCCTCGCTCTTGAACCTCCCTCCCCACTCCAGTATTCTTGCCTGGAGAATTCCATGGACAGAGGAGCCTGGTGGGCTACAGTCCTGGGGTCACAGATAGTCAAACATGGCTGAGCAACTAACACTTTCACTTTCACATACATCAAGAGACAGCAAAAGCAGCTAGCTTGAACCAGTATTCTGGACCTACAAACTCTGAAGGCATTCTGGTGCTTTTTTCCTCAAGGCTACTGCTGAACTGTGGTATAACCATTTAAAACATACTCCAGCCTTATGAAAATTCTCGTAACCTCATTAATGCTGTGGAAAATTTAAAGAACAACAAAAGTAGGCTTGATGCTGGTTAGAATGTGATTTCTCCTGAGAGTATTTGGAATTTGCTGTGAGTTAATGAAAACTTCAGTTTCTACTCCCTGTCACGTGGTTTTCTTACTGGATGGTGGGTTTTTTTTTTTCCTTTTCCCTATTGTTTCCAGACTGCAGAGGGAAGTATGAAATAATGGGTCCTCTTTGAGATGGGATTCTTGCCTGGAGAATCCCATGGAGGGAGGAGCCTGGTAGGCTACAGTCCATGGGGTCACAAAGAGTCGACACGACTGAGCTACTTCACTCACTTTATTTTCACTTTGAGATGGGATGGCTTATTTTTTGTCTAGTTGTCAGATTCAAATATTGGAGTTGTCTGAATTGTTAGCACAAGAGCTCGTGGAGAGGATGGTCAGCATGCTAACTCACAGTGTCTCTGAACTGCAGTCCTGCTCAAAGAAGCCTAATAGATGTGTCAGGATGAGCTGTTCTTTATTTGGGAGCCTCTTCCATTTGGGATAAAAAAGACAATCCACCTGCACTGCTGGGCACTATTTGAAGGTGGTGAAAACACCAGCAATGGAGCTCTCCCCTACATTTGTTCTTCAGGCCTCAAGTTCCCATTGTAAAGCCCCTCCTTTTAGTCAGGGTCATTGGTAATATGCAAAGAAGTGTCTGAGAAGACCAAATGCTTTTTTGTTCATGGGTTAATAGGTTGGATGATTTTGCTCTTAGAAAAAAGCTCTGAAGGAAGCGGACCCAGGAGGGGTATGTTTTGCTTGTGGACTGAGAAGGAGAGTCCAGAACATGGGTTGCTGTAAAAAGATGTCAGACCTTAGTAGGTGCGGCAGGGAAAGGGGGAGTGGGCAGCCCAGAAGTACCCGAGGAGATGAGTTTTTAAAGTAGGTGATTCTTAGGGACTTTCCTCTAGTCCAGTGGTTAGGACTCCTCACTTCCACTGCAGCGGGCATGGGTTCAGTCCCTAGCTGGGGAACTAAGATCTTGCCTGTCACATGGTATACCCTGCGAAGTAAATAAAGTGGCTGAATCTCAGTTATTTCTCCACTGTAATATGCCATAGAAATACGGTATATTTCTTAGCCATCTACCAACAGGCATTTCCTGAGCTCCTACTATGGGCCAGGCATTGTTCTGGTTGCTGGAGGTATAGCAGCAAATGAGCTGACAGAATTCCTGCCTTCAAGGAGCTAGCATTTTAGTAAAAGACTTCTTTCTCCCTTGTTAAGTTTGAGATGCCTGTTTACGGCAGAGACAGTTTAAATGGGAGACATGTCTTGTAAAATATATGCTTTGTCTTGGCAAAACATCCTTGAGGAGAGATTAGAACGGTGGGGGGGAAAAAAGCCCTGAGTAACATTCCCTCTGTTTCCACCTTTCTGTCAGGTCATGGATATAAATTACAATTCTGGCCCTCGTTCACCCTCACATAGCTCTCTGGCATCCTTCCCCATTCTCTGAACAAGAGAGGAATGAGAAGGTTATTTGGAAGGTCATTGTTCTGAGGAGTTGTCCTGCTCCAGTTACCAGAGAATCTTGAGTTTCATCTGGAGAGACTGAAAGGCAGCAGGGGCAAACGTGTGATGAGGAGTCAATTGGTGAAGAGACCCCCGGAGATGGGAAGCATATGGAAAGTCAGCCTCGTGATCTACTCCTTTAAAAAGAATAGGCTGTGGAGGATTTTGAATCCTCCTCTGAATACAAGGTGAGTGTCAGCGGCTGTTTTCAGGAACACTCAAGGAACTCAGCCTTCCCCCATGTGAGACGGGGGCCATTCGGCCTTAAGCAGTGCAGCGAGGGGGACTTTGTTGTGCCTTCTTTCTCAGACACTCATTCTGGAACCCAGCAGAACTTCTGGCTGTGCATCCCGTCCTGGGTGTGCTGCAGAAGTGATTAGTGTGTTACCGTGGAATCTTGCTGTGGCTCAGGAAAATTTTCTCTTGTCCGAGAAAAATAGGAGCAAGCTCCTGGGTGTGTTGAATGGACAGGGGAGGTATTCCTTCTCAGTAGATAGTGTGAGAAGCCTTGGTCCAGGGTCCCTGCTTCTCAAAATGTGGTCCTGGGCACTTAGTAGACGTGCAGAATCTCAGACCCCACCCCGGAATCAGGAGGTTAAATTGGGGATACTGGCCAAGGCGCTGCCTCTTCCGCCCTCACCTTTCTGCATCTCTCACTCTCCACTGTCCCCCACTCCACAGAGGCTACCTTCAGGAATGGCACCGTGGGCTTTAAGGTGAGGCAACAGACCACGAACATTCAGTGCTTCTTTAAGCAACGAGTACCCCAAACCCAGATGAGCATAAGTCACAGAAAACAGAGGAATGTTCTCATTTCAGACGGGCCTAGAGTCTGTGTTGGTTAAACCTGAGGAAGCCCACTAAAAGCCCCTAGACATGTTAGGGTGTGAATTTGGAATCTTTACCTCTTCCCATCTTTTTGGCTGGCTTGACCTTCAGTTTACCAAAACACGGAAACTTCATTATGGCATTCTATCCATAAAATGAGGAAATTGCTGATGTTTGTGTCAACCTCAAGCCCCTAAAGCAAACACTATCCCCAACCACACTTTCCTAAATAGCACTTTACATGAAAAAATGAACCAAGATATTGGTTCCCTGGAAGTTAATATAAGTGAAGTTTTCCTTCTTGGAAAATAGAAACAATATTGAGTTCTTTTGATTATCATAGGCCTCTTGAGTAGAAGTCAAAACTCTTCAATTAAAGTTTTATCTAGATAAGGGGATTTCCTGTTTGGGGTGTTATTGTTCAGCTGCTCATTTGTGTCTGACTCTTTGTGACCCCATGGACTGCAGCTCACCATGCTTCCCTGTTCTTCACCATCTCCTGGAGTTTGCTCAAACCCATGTCCATTGAGTCGGTGATGCCATCCAACCATCTCAGCCTCTGTTGCCCCCGTTTCCTTCTGTCCTCAATCATTCAGAGTCTTTTCCAATGAGTTAGCTCTTTGCATCTGATGGCCAAAGTATCAGATCTTCAGTATGAGTCCCTCCAATGAATATTCTGGGTTGATTTCCCTTAGGGTTGACTGGTGTGATCTCCTTGCTGTCCCAGGGACTCTCAATAATCTTCTCCAGCACCACAGTTCAAAAGCATCAATTCTTCGGTGCTCAGCCTTCTTGCCTTCTTTATGGTCCAACTCTTATCTTCACCTTGAATGGTCCTACGCTTCTAGTTCTTTGTGAGTGAACAGTAAAGTCACCTTTGCAAATTTATGCGATGTGTGTTGTGTTTTTTTTTTAAAGAGGAAACAGTTACAGAGCAAGAGCAAATTGAGAACGAGAAGAAAAAACAATGAATGAGAGGAATGAAGCTTCCTGTTGAGCCCCAACTTCATTCCTTTTTGGTGGCAGCAAAGAGAGCACAGATAAGTGATTATTTTTCAGAACACTGTATCAAAAGGAGTCTATTTTACTAGCAAAGTTGAGCCAGCTTTCCCAGATTGGCCTCAGATGATCCAATCTTGATCTTAATACATGATACATGATCTTCAGCCAGCAAGGACATGTATATCGAAATGTTTCGTATCGTTGACTACTTTTCTGGGTCTGTCGACTGTCTCAAACACATAGCGTTGTGATGGTGAACGAACCTAGGTCTCCCTGTCAAGAATAACTGGCAGTCTTCTTCTATGAGTAGACTGAGGTATTCAGAAATGGCACCCTGTTCTATCTTGTTCTGTTTTGAGATTAAAGTGCATGGGATCCTCTCCACTCTTACAGTCTTGCCTCTCTCTCTCTCTCTCTCTCTCTTTTTTTTTTTTTTGGACGTAGGCTTAGTATACCTTTTGTGTGCACGTGTGGACATTTTTTCATCCCTAAGTTCTTGGCTTCATTGTAAAGTCAGTTGAGGAGCCAAAATATCTCAGAGAGACAGAGTATTTTTCAGTAGGAGTTTATCTTCTGTTTGGGGCTGAAGGAGAAAAAACTTAGCAATATCCCTCTCCCCCACATCTGATTTAGCTGATTTCTAGGTTAGCTAAATCAACCTGAAAATTCTGGATAAGCATTATTTTTGTACTAAAGAGAACAAAACTATACTCAGTGGTGTCTGCTCTTATACCTGACTGCCAGGCTATCTGCTCTCATTTCTTTTAATCTTTCCAGAAGCTTAAGGAGTGAATCTGGTAGAAAAGAAATTTCACTTAGTTACCATCCAAAAGCATGAACAGCAACAGGAGTGTTCATATTTTGGAATGGTAACTATGTGGTAACATCAACTCATGCATTTTCTTTCAAGTTAATAACCCCACAGACATCCTTGTTGGTATATTTTATTCTGGGAAATTGTTGGAACTGTAACTAGGCTCATGACTTAGAGCTGTGACTTTTATAAGTGTCTCCTGAAATGAAGTTTTGGTACTAAATGCTCTGGAATGGATTTGACTATAGATATTAATGAGAATTTCATTCATTGTTGTTCATCAGAAAGATAGCCTCAGCCTCCGTTCTCACCCCCCCTCCCGGTCTCAGAGACTAACTGAGGAAACATTTTTAAAAGTATGCCATATGAGTTAGGAAATAACATTACTAGACAAGTTTTGTTGGGTGGTGGGTAATTACTGAAAGGCCAGAATGTTCAGGAAGCAGGAATTAACACCTCTAGTGGAAAAAAAGTTGCTACAAAGCCTTAAGTAACTAGAAATGATGAAGTTTGGATTAAGCCCTTAAACACGAAAGGAGAGGGATGGAGAGCAGCCTTGAGTCAGAAGCCCCATGAACAACTGCTAGCCCCAGTAAATACCTTTTTCTCTCAACACAGAGATGTTAAAATAGCAGCACAATTCAATGTAACCTTCCTTCTTTTATCCCAAAGGCCAAAGACTTTATTAAAGGTAAAGAACCCATTTTGCCCAGCCATTGTACATGACTCTACAGTTCTTAGAAATAAGCCACAAATCAGTTCTGGAAACAGAAAACTAATCCAACTGACCACTTGAGGGAGGTGGTGGGTTATTTTATTTGGAAAAAGGAACCCAGATTTTTTTTTTTTTTAAATAGTAAGCAATTTAAAGAACTTTGAAAATCTCCTGTGACTTATGAGTGACAAAGAGATGACAGGAACCCAGACAACACCCTCTTCTCCACTTGGATCCATTCTCTAATTTTGCTATTAAAATAAAATAGATTTACTGAACATTTGTGATGGTCTGTTTGATGGATCACTTTAAAAAGAGAGAAAGGGGCAAAGTATGGGTAGTTTATTTTTACAAATCAGTTTTAGTTTTTTTCTATGAAATAAATGAACAAGAAGCCCATTAAAATGGTGGTTACAATTCTTCTTTTTAATTGTTTACTCTATTAAGGTGACAATACTTGACAGTTTGATATATGAACAGTCTTCCCTTGCCTGACATAAACATAAATTATAGCATAAGAATGTGATAATCCTTCAGCTCTTCATTCACTCACCCAGGTTAAATGTACAACTTGGAGAGAAATCAAAGTTATATTTACCTAGATTCCAACAGCTGCTTCTTTTTGTTTAATGGTGGTTGAAGAAAAGTTAGCTGAGATAAAGGGTAAAATGGGTCAAGTCCAGCAAAGCCATTGTGTTTCATCAGAGCTAAGATGCAAATTCAAATCATTAAAGCCAACTTTAATGTGCAAATATAATCAGTTCATGTATTTCTTTTTTCCCATAGATGATACTTGAACTTGAGATCATTCCTCTTGGAGTGAATTGCAGCATTATAAATCCAAATTTTCACAGGGATTATATGTAAAATTATTATAGAAACAGGAATTATTAATTAGTATTTTCTGTATTTAGTACATATATATAGTGTATAGAGTCAAACAATAGAAAATTTATAATGAAAAACAGCAATACCCTTTTCCACCACTTTTTATTACTAGCTAGTTTCATGCAAAAATGAAAACAGTTTTTTATTTATTTAGCTCTTTCTTCTGGCATATAACTCCACATGTCTAAATAACCTGTTTATATAGTACTTTCTTGTGTATGTATGAATAAGTTTTAGCTATTTTCTATTGCTTCCACTTAGAGGAGGACAGAATCCAGTACTATCAATTCTCTCGATACCACTTGACCTATATTTCCTATTTCTTCATCCTCTAAATATAGTCAAGTCATCCTTTTTAGTTCATCCCAAGTTCAGGGTTAAGTTTATTCAGTTCAGTTCAGTTCAGTTCAGTTGCTCAGTCGTGTCTGACTCTGCGACCCCATGAATCGCAGCATGCCAGGCCTTCCTGTTCATCACCAACTCCCGGAGATCACTCAGACTCACGTCCATCGAGTCAGTGATGCCATCCAGCCATCTCATCCTCTGTCATCCCCTTCTCCTCCTGCCCCCAATCCTTCCCAGCATCAGAGTCTTTTCCAATGAGTCAACTTCGCATGAGGTGGCCAAAGTACTGGAGTTTCAGCTTTAGCATCATTCCTTCCAAAGAAATCCCAGGGTTGATCTCCTTTAGAATGGACTGGTTGGATCTCCTTGCAGTCCAAGGGACTCTCAAGAGTCTTCTCCAACACCACAGTTCAAAAGCATCAATTCTTCTGTGCTCAGCTTTCTTCACAGTCCAACTCTCACATCCATACATGACCACTGGAAAAACTATAGCCTTGACTAGATGGACCTTTGTTGGCAAAGTAATGTCTCTGCTTTCAATATGCTATCCAGGTTGGTCATAACTTTCCTTCTAAGGAGTAAGCATCTTTTAATTTCATGGCTGCAATCACCATAAAGTGAGAAATAGATTTAAGGGACTAGATCTGATAGATAGAGTGCCTGATGAACTATGGATGGAGGTTCGTGACATTGTACAGGAGACAGGGATCAAGACCATCCCCATGGAAAAGAAATGCAAAAAAGCAAAATGGCTGTCTGAGGAGGCCTTACAAATAGCTGTGAAAAGAAGAGAAGCAAAAAACAAAGCAGAAAAGGAAAGATATACCCATTTGAATGCAGAGTTCCAAAGAATAGCAAGAAGAGATAAGAAAGCCTTCCTTGGTGATCAATACAAAGAAATAGAGGAAAACAACAGAATGGGAAAGACTAGAGATCTTTTTAAGAAAATTAGAAATACTAAGGGAACATTTCATGCAAAGATGAGCTCGATAAAGGACAGAAATGGTATGGACTTAACAGAAGCAGAAGATATTAAGAAGAGGTGGCAAGAAACACAGAAGAAGAATGTACACAGAATGTATAAAAAAGATCTTCACGACCCAGATAATCATGATGGTGTGATCACTCACCTAGAGCCAGACATCCTGGAATGTGAAGTCAAGTGGGCCTTAGGAAGCATTGCTAGGAACAAATCTAGTGGAGGTGATGGAATTCCAGTTGAGTAACTTTATCATGACTATGTAAATGCTGCACACAGCTGAGCTAAGCAGGGTGCTCTGACCTATGTTTTCAACTTTTTGTTTTCCTAAATGAAGAGTTGTATCATTTTTTCATTAATTTATTTTTATCTAGTTAGTACTAATTCATCCTTTAAATCTCAGAAAGAAGTATACAGCCCTACTCAATAGATTCAAAACATGAGTTTTTTTTTTTTTTTTTTTGACTAGCCATCCTCTTCCTTGCCTCCACAAATTGGGGATTGTCTTTATCCTTTTCTGGCTTTGCTCCTGTTTCCTGAATCACATGCTTTTCTGGTTTATTCTTTCTTTTTTAGAGTGGGGAGAATTCATTTCCCAGTTATTATGCTTCCTAAGAAAAGCTGGATGATAGGAAATGTATTTTTTTCTGCCTTTATATTTTATTTAAGTTTGGCTACTTATGGCATTTTGCATGGAAATTATTTTCCCTCAAAATTTTAAAGGTGTTGTTTCAATTACTTTCTATCTTCCATTTTGTTTTTATGAAGCCCAGTGTTACTTTAATGAATAATCTTGCACATGGGATTTACTTTTTCTCTCTGGAAGTTTTTAGAATCTTTGATTTATTTCTGAAGTACAGAAATTTCATACAAAAAATAAATATTTTTTTCTCTCACTTATTTCTTCTGGACACTTAATGGAATTTTTCAGTCTGGAAACACATACCTTTTGTGATATTTTTTGGTGTTATTTTTGTGTACTAGTTATTTGACCATTTCTTTGCTTCAGTTTATCCATTCTCTCTTTGTAGAACTTCCATTATTCAGATATAAGAATTGAATTGTGTCTCTAACTTTCCAAATTCCTTTTATTTAAGTTATTTGACTATTTTATTTTCGGTGGGGGGGGCATATTTTCTCCACTTTCTCTTCCACCCTTTCCGTGGAGTTGGTTTAATATTTCTGCCACTCTATTTTTAGATTTCAAGAGTTCCTTTATGTTCTCAAAATATTCCACGTTAAAAGCAAAAAAGACAAAACCTATAACATTTTTTCTGTGTTTCAGCAGATGTCATAATGCCATTAGCACTCTAAAGATATTTATTATGATTTCTCTGATGTTTTTGTGTTGGACAGTGGGGTACAGGACCCAGAGGGCCCTTCAAAGAAGGCCCCATGGCCCCCACTCCGGGAGTGGTGTGAGCAGAGAATCTTCAGCTGATGGCCCTTCAAGGATCATCTCAGCTACAGAGAGCTGCCTCATGTAGGATCACTCCGCTTTCTTGGATGATTCATATCCAAAGATTGTTCTATATGGGGTATGAATGCTCGGGCATCTTGACCCAACTTGGGGTAACTCTGAAAGGCTCTTGTGACTCCTGAGACTGAGGCTGAGTCTGTCATGGGCTGTCCCTTGCAGCTTGATTTCTCCCTGTCCACTCTTGCTTTCATCCCCTCCAAGGGCACTCCACAGTAAGCATCTTGCACACTTGACTCCATCTGAGAATCTGCTTCCCAGGGAACCAAAGCTACAACTGTTCTTGTTTCTAGTTAGTGTATCTGTTTCTCCTAAGTTACCTTTATTCTGCTTATTCACTTTGGACTTTGACATTCATACTAGGGACTTTCTATCTGATCTTATTTGAGTGCAGAATTGATGGGAAGCTTCTGTGTGCATGGCGTGTGTCCATAGCGTCACCAGGTAGAAACCGGGGAACCAGCTGTTTCTTTGGCGTCTGTGGGTCTTTTCGATGCAGTCTTCCTCCTTTCTCCTGCTTGGAGAGCATAAACCTGGATAACAGCTTCCTACAGCCTGATGGGAGAAAAATCTGGGAGTCCCACTATTAGTGTAAACATTGTAATGTAATATTCTAGGTTTTTAGTCTGGAGTCTCGGCTCCAATTTCCGTTCTACTAAACTTCTCTGTTATGAACTCTCTAGAGAATTCTCTTTGTTCTTGTTGGTTTTTTTCCTACTAGAGTGTGGGAGGGGCATTCTCAAGGTATATGGAACTGGGAAGTGATTTGAAGTATCTGCTTTTTCCTTGTATGATTTTCACCCGGTTCCTTTGTCGTCAGCTCCCTGACTCTCCAGAGGTGTACCTCTAGAACATGATCTTTCTAAGTGCTGCAGTAGGAATTATGTTGCTTCTTGTGGACGACCTTGCCCCTGTAGGGCTTCAGGCTCTCTCTCCTCTCAGCTAAATCAGTTACTATTCATGCATCATCTTTCCATCTTCCAACATTTTGGTGATATTGCTCACCTGCCATCATCTCTGCTTCTATTTTATGTTTTAGTTCAGTTCTCTTTTTGCTTCTTTATTGTTATTTAAGTGGAGCTTGAAAGAGAATGGATATACACACAGGCTTTGCTCGAACTAATTTAAATCAGTATACTCTTACTATACCAAATCAATGGCATGTGACAATGTGGATCATGTCTTCTTTTCAGAAACACATTCTTGTTGGCTTCCAGGACAACACATTTGCCTGGTTTCTTCCTACTTTGCTGGCTGTTCATTTTCACAGTATGTTTTTTAATCTCATTTTTTTAAAGACAATCTTAACATGAAAAAAAAACCCTCAAGATAGGACAATTCTACTAAATAATATTAAATGGGATAAATATCTTTAGATGATCCAAGTGAGAGACTAAATGCTAGATTTCTAATCTAAGATTTCTTTCTAAGGCTAAATGCACGGCAAAGATTAACTGTGACAATTCCCAAGTAAAAATGAAGCACATAGATCTCTTTTCAAAGATAATCATTTAGCACTCAAACAAGTGAAAAAGAGTTTAAAATTTCTCATTTCTGAAATATTATGATGAAATCTAAACATTTGAAAATCTGAACATATTTTAATTTATTAATCTCTAATAATTAAGGCAGAAAATTAAAAAATCACCAAAATTGAGATCCATGCTTTTTTGAGTTTCTTTTCAGTTATAGACAATTTCTGTAAATGATAGAATTTTGCTAAAACCATTTTCAGTACTAGAAAGAGCAAGAGAATTTTTATAAACTTCATAAAAGTAAGACTCAATATGCTTGAATCAGAAATTATCATTCAAACCTGCTTTATTCAAATAGAATATACTATGTGATAAAATGATTAAAGGTAGTTTGGAATGAAATAGGATAAAATATAACTTTATAGAAGAAGCACCAGTGATTGTATTTCTTGATCATTGACCTGTGAAATCATATTTTTGGAAACATTTTATTTGTCTTCTTAGATAATCTGCACAGATTTCCTGTTGTGAATATGTATTTAAAAATACATACCAGTGTATTTTATGCCTTTCAAATTTGAATATGCATCTGAGATATTATGTCATTAGTACACAATGGATTTTCCCTGAAATCCAAACCATAGTAACTGCTGCCATGAGCTAGGTAAACCTGCTTCACTCACTGGATAGCCCCTTTGTTTACAGCAAAGACACATTGGCATGAAAACTTTAGTGTTATGTTTATAAGCAATTTCCTAAAATGTTAGTTAATATAGATTAATATAGAGAATGGAACAAGTTTAGTCCAGAGCTGTAACACATAGAAGCTAGAATAATACATATGTTTTCAATTCTATTGCAAAATTATTGAGGAGTTGTCTATCTCTCTTCAACAACTGTATGTACATGTGGTTGATATGAGTCTAAGACAGGTGTTGAATCTTCAGTCACTTGGCCACACAGTTCTATGGTTTACAAATCATGGGAATTGCTTGTCTTAATCTGACCACTAAAGCTCTGTCCCATTGTTTTTTCATGTAACAGAAACAAGGCTTGAGTGACAAAACCCAACTAATTACAAAATTTAATTTAATAGTTTAAAGCGCAAAGGGCATTCCCTAAGCAGTAAAATCTTTTGTTTGGAAAATTTTAAACAAATTATATTTTAGTCTATGTTTCATTATTTACATAATAAGAATTTACAAGAACTCAATTTTCTCAAGATTTAAACTGCTCATTGTTCCATAAATAGGACACACATTTAGAAAGATGAGGTTTTTTTTAAAAAATATTTTAGTGATTACTTTTGGATCAAAATGTAACTCTTTTATTAGATGTTTTGCCTTAGATAATTTTTAAAAATCTCTTTTGTAAGATTAATAATATAAAATACTTTTATCAATTACTTCTTTAAACTACTACTTTAAATTTAAATTTTGTATATGGGTGAAATTTCCTTCTGGCTCAATAACTCAGCTGGTAGAAATGTCTCACCTAAATCTGCTATCTTCTTTTTGTTAGAAAGATTCATAATCCATAACCCTAATCGTTGGAAATGCATGTGATGACCTGTAGTCTCATTCTTGTCTTTGTTTTTTAATTTCTTGCTAAATATTACCTTGCTAATATTGACAATTGCCTTGCTGAATATTACCTTGCTAATTGACAATTACTTTGCTAAATACATCACCCAAATTCTGTTTTGTTACTCCCAGTGATGGGGAAATTTCTATTCAATTTAGGCATCTTGGGTCATGCCTGGGTCATTACCAGCTATTTTCACCTTAATACAGATTCCTACCTATCAAAGTGTTTTGTAGGTTGGACCATGAAGCAAGAAGGCTTAATCTTAAAAGGTTCAGGAATGTAAATTGACCAGGGTGAACTCTGACCTGCAAGAGAAGGGTACCATTGTTCCCATGGGATTGTGATTACGGTACTTAACAGAAAAGATTGTCAGCCATGTTGGCCCTGAGCGTGGGGCATGGAGACTGGTTAATGTCAATATCCTGACTCAAGAGTGTTCTGGGGTCTGGCCCGTTTTCAGGAAAACTGAGGCAACTGAGACAGCTTACTGAGCCAGGCTTCTCACTACTCTTACTTTCTTTTCTTCATGGATTCCTTCATTGTAATGACTTTTTGTCAACACTGGAGAAGGCAATGGCACCCCACTCCAGTACTCTTGCCTGGAAAATCCCATGGATGGAGGAGCCTGGTGGGCTGCAGTCCATGGGGTTGCAAAGAGTCGAACACGACTGAGCAACTTCACTTTCACTTTTCACTTTCACGCATTGGAGAAGGAAATGGCAACCCACCCCAGTGTTCTTGCCTGGAGAATCCCAGGGACATGGGAGCCTGGTGGGCTGCCGTCTATGGGGTCGCACAGAGTCGGACACGACGGAAACAACTTAGCAGCAGCAGCAGCAAAGGTAAGAAATAAGATCTGCTAAAAACATAGCAAGTCATCCTGTCAGGCAGCAGATACTTGAAGAACAAACTCCTTGGATACTATCAATGAATCTACAAACTGGTGGAGACAAGAGACAAGCAACTCATAAAACGCATGAAAGCTTTTGTAACTTTATAGAATGAAGTATTACACAGTGATGTAAACTCTAGAATGCACAGACTCATCAAAGCAGGATGAGGTTGAAACAGTTCTGCAAAAGAGAAGGAAAGAATATGATTTTTCAGGATTGAGAGGAAGCTTTGGGGGAAGGATGAGGTGTTTCATGAGGTAGAGGTATCCTTGCTGTTTAGTCAGCTCAGTTGTGTCTGACTCTTTGTGACCCTATGGACTATAGTCCGGCAGGCTCCCCTGTCCATGGGATTCTCCAGGCAAAAATATTGGAGTGGGTTGCCATTTCCTTCTCCAGGGGATCTTCCTGACTCAGGGATCGAACATGCATCCCATCCATTGACAGGAGGATTCTTCACCACTGAGCCACCAGGGAAGCTCAGAGGGATCCTTCGGTGGTCTGCAAATCTGCACAGAGCAGAAGGGTCAAGGGAGTTAATCTGTACCCAGAGCCTTGCTCTTTGGGGCAGACTTTCTTCTTTCCTCTGCTTTTTGGTTCCTTTTATCCAGAGAATTTGGACTCCACTTCCCGCTCAGGTGTATCTGCAACAGGATCGCTTTGCTTGTACATGGGCTGCTGGGACTTGAGCATTGTCTTCAGCAGTCTCTTTCTGGAGCACTCTCTTCATCTCATTTTCTACTACACGGTCTGTGCTTGACATAGCATGGTTTCTTGAGCCCCTTGCTCTGTAATATGGCTCCTCTTCTGAGGATTTGAACTCCTTCCCTTGGGCACCTGCAACAGGGCAATATACTTCCTGTGAGATTGCTGTTTCACTCCTGGTACAGGTAGGCAGACAGCTTTGCAAATTCACTCTTAGCGGAATCATGCTTAGGACTCTGTTCAGGCCATTTCTTCAGCTGAGAGTGACTATTCAGGAAATGAATTGAATCATTGTGTCTTTCTACCTGCAGATCGCCTTTATTATTTTACAGTTTCTCCCCAGTCTCTTGAGTATCAGCAAGGCTGCATCCATTGAGAAAACCTTTATGTATTCTATAATTTAAAGGCCCAATTTCAAGCCTGTTTTAAAGCTGGGGATATTGCATTCCACCTATCCCCCTGCAGGATGTTGAGGCTGGTGACACTGGGAAGCCTTGACAACAAGGGAATTCATGCACCCCTCACCCAACACTGCTCACCCTCACCCTGCAGGCTTCTTGGACTGATAGATGGCATTTCCTAATATAGCAGGGGTGAGATGACTTACTTTGAAAATAGAATTAAAACTTTCCCTTTTTAGGAGCAAGCACCACTTTGGCAGCACCATCAGCCCCCAGCACATTAGTTCTTGTGGTCAAAACATTAATAGGGTGCTTTGTTAACAAGATGTTCAGGTCACAATAAGGCCAACAAAGGAACTGTAAGACTTTATGAGCTGTCTTTCCAAATAGTGCTCCAAGTCCAAAGTACTGAGAGTAAAACTTTCTCCTGTAAACAAGGCCCAAACGAGAGCGGGGTGAAAGCTTTCACGGCTTGGCCGAGGTGTCAGGGTGTCGCGTTGACCAAAACAAGCCACCTCATGAAAAGTAGGAAACGACTGATGGGTTCATAAAGTGTGCGGCTCTCTGAAGGGTTCCAGTAAAGGAGCTGAGATAGGCTTATTAATTAGCTTTCTCAGGCAGCGTAGGAGAGCGGGGAGCCCTTTAAAGAGGTCCCAGGGAGTGCTAAGTGCTGGGGAAGTTTATTGCTGTGCCCATAAACAATGGCTGTGGACAGGGAATTGAAAGGAGATCCTGTGAACTGCAGGACACCTGCTCAGGGAACTCATCTTTATGAAACCTTCCCTAACTGTAAACTCCGTTTCCTTTCCGATTCTATCACCTTGGCATTTCAAACAAGAAATCTAAGTTTAATTTTTAGTGTGTATGTGTTGCTTTGTCTGTTTAATGAGAGGGAGGGAGAGAGGAGAGAGAGAAAAAGGGAGGAAGAAAGAAAGAGAGAAGGCGAGGTTGGGGGATGGTTGATGCCCACAACCTGGAGAGAGACCTTTAACCCTCAGCGCAAGCCCCAGCTCTCTCTCCAGGAGTCTGTCTTGTCCTCTGTAAAATAAGGGAGCTGGACAAGATACCACTTTGCTTTTGAAAATCACTACTAATTCCTTATGTTTCTGAGTGCCCTGACACACTTTATGTGGCATTATAATAATCCTGGAGGTAGGTGAAATAGAAAGCATTTATTGTTGTTCAGTCACTCAGTCATGTCCACCTCTGCGACGCCATGGCCTGCAGCACACTAGGCTTCCCTGTCCTTCACCATCTCCCGGAGCTTGCTCAAACTCATGTCGGTGACGCCATGCAACCATCTCATCCTCTGTCATCCCTTTCTCCTCCCGCCTTCAATCTTTCCCAGCATCAGGGTCTCTCCGGCTTAAGGAGGAGTAACCTGAGTCTCAGAGCAGGCAGGTCATGAACTTACAAACTGTAGCAAATACGTAATGCAAACTGGGTCAAGGACTTGGGCATTTTGATTTCTACCTCTTTCTATACCTCTCAAAAATTGTAGTTTAGATAGTCTAGAGTTCTTCCATTTAAATACTTGACGGCAAAGAGAACACTGTGTCTCCACTGTGCAGCTGCTGCGGATCCAGCTGCAATTCTCCACAGCTTCATGAATGCTGCTCACTGAAGCTTAGGTGACAGTGATCTTACTTGGAAGTCCATGGTATAATAATGATAGTAATGATAGTTTTATGAACTGCTACACTGTGCCAGAATCGTTACATACATCATCTTGTGTGCTATTCATTTTGAAGAAGAGGCACCTGAAGCTCAGTGGCAAGAAATGGCATGTGAACGAGACCAGCCTTCTGTGTGTGTGTGTGCACGTGTGTGTGTTTCTTTCTCTCAGTGTTTCCTCCAGCTCAGAATTCAGACCCTCTCTGGTTCTCTTGGGCTTCCCTGGTGGCTCAGAGGTTAAAGTGTCTGCCTGCAATGTGGGAGACCTGGGTTCGATCCCTGGGTTGGGAAGATCCCCTGGAGAAGGGAATGGCACCCCACCCCAGTATTCTTGCCTGGAGAATCCCATGGGCGGAGAGCCTGGTGGGCTACAGTCGACAGGGTCGCAAAGTGTCAGACACGACTGAGCGACTTCACTTTCAGTTTCACTTTCTGGTTCTCTGAATTGGAGGAACACACCTAGAACAGGGTGTAGGTCCCGTCCATGTTATGGGAGGATTCAGTAGGAAGCGTGGGTTCCAGGAACTGGGGAAACTCTACTTAGGTCTACTATAGTTTTGCTATGGGGGGCAAGTGTTTGCTTAGAAAGTGAGACTGCATAGTAAGTAGGGTGAAGTCAGACCATAGGCAACCTCAGAAAGGCATGACGCAGGGTTGGTAGCTTGTTTGGGATTGAGCAGAAAGGTGTGACAAGCTTCCAGTGGCGATCTGTGAGGACTGATGGTCCAGAGCTGGCTCCATCTCCCTAATTCCCTGATGCATTGGCACAAGGAAACAGTTTGTATCTCTGTTCTAGGGTGTGAGCTCCTGGAAGTCTGAGATTTTACTTGTGCTACCAGCCTGGTGGAAGAAGCTTCTTAGACTCGTAAAGTAATATGAGGTATAGAAAGTATAATTTTAATTAGTTACCTATCTCACATTGTAGAGTGTGATACATATTTCTATAGGTGATTTCACGGTATTTCCTGTAGAGACCAGTGATGGAGAAATTGAGCCACTATTCAGTGCCCTACACTTCAGGCATGCTGGACTCAAAACAACCAATTGCATAGGAATAAATGTTTTCTGATGTTTGACTAGCAATTAGTGTCCATCCCTTTAAATTAGAGAAAGTCACTCAGTCATGTCCTACTCTTTGTGATTCCATGGACTGTAGTCTGCCAGGTTCCTCTGTCCATGGAATTCTCCAGGCAAGAATACTGGAGTGGGTAGCCTATCCCTTCTTCAGAGGATCTTCCCAACCCAGGAACTGAACCAGGGTCTCTTGCATTGCAGGCAGATATTTTACCAGCTGAGTTACCAGGGAATAGTAACTTGGCTACTATTTAAATTAAGGTTGCAAACTTGATTTTCATTGGCTTATTCTTTCATTTAACTTAATATAAGTTGTATTTTCATAGCTTAAATTGACTTTGTGCTTTAAAGTTTGAGTTATAAATATGAAATATTTATATATGGTTTTATGATGGCACATATTTAAAGAACATTAAGTATATTTAGGGGCCTCCCAGCTGGCGCTAGTGGTAAAGAATCCACCTGCCAATGCAGGAGTCAAGAGACACAGCTTCGATCACTGGGTTGGGAAGATCCCCTGGAGGAGGCCGCGGCAACCCACTCCAGTACTCTTGCCTGGAGAATCCCGTGGACAGAGGGGCCTTGTGGGCTGCAGTTGCAAATAGTCGAACACAAGTGGCTGAACAAGCAAGCAAACAAGTATATCTAGTATCAACACTGGGGCTCTTGAAATGATCTCTTTCTTTATGGCCCACTGAAATTTGAGGAACATTGTTCTAATTCAAGGGAATGATTCTAACTGAAGTTGCTGAATGTGGGGAAGGACGATAAAATGAGATAGATGAGTTAGGGAAGTATTTTGGAACAGTCCCTGGAAATAAGTCACCTTTCTTTCTCTGTTCAAAATGTTCTGTGGATAACTTAGATTTGGTTTGAAATATTTGTTTGGTTATATGATTTATTTCTAAGTGAGGAGTAAAGTCAGTAGGGTTGGCTTAGATAAACTGCTTGGGTCAGCAAAGTTTATCCTGTTCTTTCAGTTTTCCTTAGAATGCCATCCCAAATTTCCCCTTGGTGTTCTTTACTTTCCTTTTTGAATACCCTTCACCTTCTGGAATGATCAACAATCTGGTGAGGAGCCAGCCCTCCTCTGCATGTCCTAACCCTAGGCTACTGTCAACTGTCTACCTCCAAATAAATATTGCAAATCTGCTGAGCCTGTATATAGTTTAAGGAGAGTCACTTATTTTCTCTTGCTGGTATGCTTTTCTAATTAAAAAAAATCTCCTATTCATTAATACTTAATTTTCCTACCTAGTGTTCTTCTAACCTCTTCCTTTCTGCTTCCCATGATAAAGCTTGCTGATTTAATGAATGATTCCATAATTTAAGGTAACAGTGTTAGGGTTTAGTTAGCCCTCATATTGGCTTGTGTGCTTTAAAAGAGTCTTCTGAAGGAAATGCTTTAATACAAAAGATTAACTTCAATTATGAGACTTTGGGTCCTGTGATTTTGAGGGGATGGGTGAGGTCTTGAAATCTTCTATGGCTTACCACATAATATGATGTAGGTAGCCTACTGGTTTATAATAAAGAGGACAGAACACCTCCATTTATTTTAGTTAGACACATATTCTAGGCACAGAATAACTATCTTTATTTCATTTCATCTAGCTTAAGCATGCAGTGGGATTTTCTTCACTAAATTGCAAAAACTTTTTGCTTAGGGATATACAAGAATAGTTAAATGAAATTCAAAATCAACCAACCAGTTTAACTGCATTCCTAAAATGTATTTTGATTCAAGAAGTGGGATATGAAATTAAAAAGCTATACCAAATAATGATTTTTGAAAACAAAACAATGTAAGGCAATGGCACCCCACTCTAGTACTCTCACCTGGAAAATCCCATGGACAGAGGAGCCTGGTGGGCTGCAGTCCATGGGGTTGCAAAGAGTCGGACACAACTGAGCGACTTCACTTTCACTTTTCACTTTCATGCATTGGAGAAGGAAATGGCAAGCCACTCCAGTGTTCTTGCCTGGAGAATCCCAGGGATGGGGGAGCCTGGTGGGCTGCCGTCTCTGGGGTCGCACAGAGTAGGACACGACTGAAGCGATTTAGCAGCAGCAAAATGGCTATAATGAAAAATAAGCCTAAATTTTGAATTTCAGGGATAAAATTAAGAAATGCCCATCTAGTAAAAATGTCAAAACTGTTTCAAAATAAAAAAAATTCTGCAAATTAGAACAAAAATGAAATTTTATTAGCCTAATAAAGGCATCTATTAAAAAAAGCCTACAGTTAATATTTTATTTAATGATGGAATACTAAATATTGTTGCCTTAAGATTGAGATAGAAGAAAGGATATCTATTTTCATTACCTCTTTTCAACTAAAATCCTAGCTGGTATAATGAGATAAAAAAGATGTATAGAGAATTGAAAGGAAGAAATAAGATTGTTTTTCTTTGTAGGTGATATAACAATATACAAAGAAAATTTTATGGAATCTACAAAAAGACTACAAGAACTAATAATTTAATGAAAATGCAAGATATAAGATTGATATGAAACAATCAACTGAATTTTTATAAAATAGCAGTTAACAATTAGAAAACAAAATTGAAAATAATATACCACTTTCACCTGCACCAAAAAAAAAAAATCAAATGCTTGACAATAAGTGTAGTGAAAAATGTGCAAAACCCTACCTTGAATGTTATAAAACATTACTAAAAGAAATGAAAGGAAACATAAAATAATAGAGAAATACCATATTTGTGGACTGTTTTAAACTACAACATTGTTAAGTTTTTACCAAACTGATCTACAGATTTAACTCAATCTCAATCACAGTCCAAATAAACTTTTTAGAGAAATAATAAATGTTAAAACTTTTGGAAAATTAGACAAATTCTAAAACCTATATGGAAAAGAAAAGAATCTAACATAGGCAAAACAATCTTGAAAAACAAAGTGTGAGGATTTGTAGGACCTGATTTCAAGACACATTATAAAGCTACAATAATCAAGAGGCATCAATTATTGGCAGCACTAAGGCACTGTTTTAAGAATAGAGTAAATATATCAATAAAACAGAATAGAGCCCAGAAATAGACTCACACACAGATAATCAATTGATTTTCCATCCAGGCACATGGTCAGTGAGAAATTCTTAGGGCAAAGGAAAGTCTTTTCAACAAAGGAGATGGAGTAACTGGGTATTCATAGGGAAAATTATAAGCCTCAGCCTCTATAGCTTCACGGTATAAATAAAAATGGAGATGGATCACAAGCTTATATGTAAAAGCTAGAACTATAAAACATCTAGAAGAAAATTCAGGAGAATATCTTTTTGACCTTGAGGCAAAAAGATTTCTTAGGACATATAAAGTACACAGTATGGAAAAAAATAATTTATAAAGTTAACTTCATCAAAATTAACTACCGCTTTACAAGACACCAACCAAAAAAAAAAAAAAAAGTAAACCGCAGACTGTAAGAAAATATTCACAATCCAATCCATACATTTGACAAATTACCTACATCCAGAATAGATAAGGATTTCCTAGAAATTAAAGATTTCTTACAAACTGACAATAAATAGACAACTCAGTTAAAAAAAAAAAAGGGCAAAAGTCTTGAACAAGCACATCACCAAAGAAGATATAAGAATGACCAATAGACATATAAAAATGATTCAACATTGTTAGTATTTGGGAAATGCACTTTAAAACCACAATGTGATATCGCTTTGTACCTGTTAGAATGGCTAAAATAAAAGTTTGACAATTTCCAATTGTAAATTGGTAAGGATGTGGAGTAACTAATTCCGTTCAGTTCAGTTGCTCAGTCGTGTCCGACTCTTTGCGACCCCATGAATCGCAGCACGCCAGGCCTCCCTGTCCATCACCAACTCCCGAAGTTCACTCAGACTCACGTCCATCGAGTCAGTGATGCCATCCAGCCATCTCATCCTCTGTCATCCCCTTCTCCTCCTGCCCCCAATCCCTCCCAGCTTAGAGTCTTTTCCAATGAGTCAACTCTTCGCATGAGGTGGCCAAAGTACTGGAGTTTCAGCTTTAGTGTCATTCCTTCCAAAGAAATCCCAGGGCTGATCTCCTTCAGAATGGACTGGTTGGATCTCCTTGCAGTCCAAGGGACTCTCAAGAGTCTTCTCCAATTGATTTGGTGTTATTGTGAAATAAGTTTACATTTCTGATCATGTTAAATTCTGTTCAAAGCAATTCAGTTTCTGTGATTTTTTTTCTTTAGAAAATGTTTATTCATTCATGTACATATCCAACAGCTATATATTTAGAGTTCATGGGGTGGGGTGGGTAAAACAAACTTCTTGTCTTTAAGGAACATATAGACAGTTTGCAAATAGAAGACTTGTTTAGTTAGCCACCAGATAGCTAGGATAATTTACCATATTTTCTTGATTCCCGAACACATGTATTATCTTCCAAGCAATTTCAAAATAAATCTGAGAACTTATTGATCTCAAAGGAGTTTTTATTGAATCAATGATATACTTGATATATTGAATCAATGATATACAGTTGAGCATATGTACTCAGTAAATCTAGCTGTTAAATTCAAATAGGCCAGCTGTTCTCCTTGGAGGAAATTAATTTGAAAGTTTAAAAAATTTAAAGTGAACGACTATCTCCTTCTGATTAAAAGCAATAGTCATAGGACTTATAGATCTTTACATTTAATCAGCCAATCAATCAATTAATACTTAGGGGTTGTTTCTTTCTAGTTTCTTTCACACAGAGACTAAGAGCAGAGCCTTTGATTTGAAAGTCAAGAGTATGAGGGTTTTTGTTTTTTTTTGTTTGAGAGATGAATAAAGCTTCTTGTATTTGCATATGCAAATAGATACAGCCCCAGAGAACTAAATGTCTCTTTCCAGAATATATTAATTTTATTTTTCATGATTATATGTTTGGTTAAACAACTTCCTATCTTGGCATTTTCCAAACACCGAACAAAGAAAATCACACAGATTTGGCCAAGTCAGTCTCTTTCATCCAGGCATTTTTAGTCTATTATGCCACAAATCACACTGAGGATTTACCAAACAAAACCATAAATGTGTATCTGGAAACAGGCTATACTAGTACATGGTGTGAGTGGCTTTAGATTTGTATACAAAAGAGTTCTGCTTCTATCACTGGCTCTCTTGTGGCTTTTTGATCACACAAACAAGAGGCTTAAATTTTTTGAGCTTCAGCTTCATCTTTGTATTTACATATGTCCTATAGGGTTGTGGGGAGAAGGATAGGGATTAGAGTTTCTTCTGAGATGTAAATTATTTTCTTGAAATGAGAGATACCTGCAAAGAAGGACTTTACTGAGGAAAGAAACTTCTCAGGGGGTGAAGAGGAAAGCTAGGTGACCTCTAAGAAATGTCAGGGATGTCAGGGGTCCTCGGGGCTTCATGATATCCCCGTGTATGTCATCACTGGCATTCATTGACTTACTCATTGAACAACCAGAGTTGGGGCCTTTGCCAAGTTAAGGCACTTCGCTTGATACTGAGTATACAAAGATGATGATGACTTGGTCCTTTCTTTTAAAGACTGTATGATATACTGGGAAGACTGATCAGTAGTCTTACAATACTATGTGATAAATGCAATGGAAACATGAGGGCGGGGTGAGTTCTTAATTTAACTTGAATAATAAAGATAAGCTTTTTTATCCTTGAAGGAAAGGAGCTGATCAGTACAGAGAGGGGAGGTCATTGCAGACGAGGGAGTAGAATGTAAAAGGAAAAAATGTGTAAAGGAGCATGTTGCCTGATGATGATGGGTTTGGAGTGCCTAGTGGGTGGTACCCCAATGGCTCAGCAGGTGAAGAATTGGCCTGCAATACAGGAGATGCAGGAGACATGGGTTCGATCCCTGGGTCAGGAAGATTCCCTGGAGGATGGTATGGCAACCCACTCCAGTATTCTTGCCTGGAGAATCCTGTGGACAGAGGAGCCTGGAGGGCATGGTCCATGGGGTCGCAAAGAGTCAGACACAACTGAAGCAGCTTAGCACACACAGTGGGAGGTAAGACTGACAAGCAGGCAAAGCCTTTGGCCACTCAATCTACAGCTCTGATGAGAACCAGGAACTCTTTTCCAGACCTTTCCTCTGTGTGTGTGTGTGTGTGTGTGTGTGTTACTTTGTAGATGGAGAAAATTCGAGAAATAACCATGGAAAATCCCTGTCAACATTTCCCACTCGAAGATTTTGGTAAATATATCAAATAGGCAATGAAGTTTGAGAAAAGTCTCTAATTCTGAATGTAATTTGAAAGTCAGTGACAATGGCTTGAATGGCTTGACAATGATGAATGTTACTGTTTGTTACTGTGAGATTTACTAGGACAAGCTGCTGCTGCTGCTAAGTCGCTTCAGTCGTGTCTGACTCTGTGCAACCCCATAGACGGCGGCCCACTAGGCTCCTCCGTCCCTGGGATTCTCCAGACAAGAACACTGGAGTGGGTTGCCATTTTCTTCTCCAATGCATGAAAGTGAAAAGTAAAAGTGAAGTCGCTCAAGTCGTGCCTGACTCGTAGCGACCTCATGGACTGCAGCCTACCAGGCTCCTCTGTCCATGGGGTTTTCCAGGCAAGAGTATGGAGTGGGTTGCCATTGCCTTCTCCATACTAGGACAAGAAGGGATCAGAAATCACTGGTCTCGAGTTTAAGAAGGCTGAATGGAGCATAAGTAGAACACCCACCCCTACAATGGAACATTCATGATACAGCTTTTTCATTGTTTAACTTCATGCCTACAAATGCTCACAAAGATTTATTTGTGTTTTCTTATAAATTTTCTTTTATCAACATGATTATGAGTGCCTCAAATCCTAAAGAAGGTGGTGTTGGTTCTACTTTATAAACTTTGTAAATATGACAGGCAAAGATATATTACAGTTCTTTAAAAAAAATAAATCTATGAACACTCTATTGCTTTATTTATTCAAATCTTCTTTTGTGTTTCCCAGTAACATTTTATAGAAAATGAGAATATTTTTATTTATTTCCCTGAGGGCTAAGAAGAAGGAGGCCCCATGTTCGTGCATCAGGTACTGAGGTTTCCATTCCTTAAATGGCCAATAAATGTGGGAACAGATTTTACTTTGCCTGTAGTTCCTGTCATTGACTCTTTTGAAAGAGTTATTTTGTGGTTCGGTAAGGTTGGTATAGTTCTGACCTAGCAGTGTAATAGCATATTGGATAGATTTTCAAGTTAAATGTAAGTGTAATAATTTAACATTAATAATCTCAAATTCCTACTTGTTCCTCAAAACATCCACTCACTGTTTGTTTATATATTTCTAATCCCTGGTGTTTATTGACATCTTTTACTGTGGTCATTAATGAGATGTAGATAACTGTATTGTGTTTTTACGGATTGCATGGCACTTTATCTTCTAAATTGTTTTTGTTAGAGGACCTGGGCATCTGGAAGAGCTTATGTGATAGCTGGCATTCTTTTAAACCCCATCTGTATCTCTGTTGTTTTTAATGTGGTATTTCTGTAGCACTCTTCAGTTTAGGGCTCTGTTGCTGCAGGTGCTTCTTGCAGAGCAGTTTATCAGTGTCTTCTCTTGGCCAAGGTCTTGTGTTAGTTATTTGACAGACGTAGCCTCTAAACTTTACAAGGGCTTTCTTTATTTTTTCGTGTTCTATTTTATTGAGGACTAAAATTAGATCCCTGGAGAGATTAAGAAAATAGTTTAAGATTAAGTAACATAGCCAGGATTCAGACTCTGGTCCACCTAGTCATTAAATCACTGTTTTTGTTTTGTTTTTTTTCTCTAAGTGTGTCACACTGTCTCCATCTATCTAATACCTAGCGTAGTTGAGGCAGTATGTTGTGTGTATTAATAGCATTTAAAAGACATACCCACCACCTGGGTTCAAATTTCAGTTCTGATGCATATTTGCTCTATGACCATGGGTAGGTCATTTAATCTTTTCCTTGTTTCAGTTTCATCACTTTAGGGTTTGGGGGGCATCAAATGAATTGATGTTGCAAAGCTGCTTTTTATTCTCTGCTCTGGTGACTGAGGTTAAGTCCTTCCTTTCCCAGCAATGGAGACATCGTTGAGGGGTCACTCTTTCCTTTGTGCTACTCACCATTTCATTGATGGTACACATCACTGATCATTTATATGACAACCCAATTATTTCTTCACAAAATCAGTTCCTCCTGCATATTCCTTGAAAACTTCTCATTCATCTCAACTCTCTGATGTTGACTGATTTACAGATAACATTAACAAATGTAATCATTAGGGTTCTGAAACCTAGAATGAACTACTGATTGGCTCTAGACAACTTTTTTTGTATTTATACCTCAAAAAAAAGTTTTATTGTAATTTGAATGGGATTTCAGGTTGAAACAAAGATAAGTGAACTGTTTAGTCTGCTGTGTCTTATGCAGAGATTGTCAGGCTGCTTTCTAATTTATATTTTTCACTTAAACATATAACAGGAACATTTTCCCACATTGTTAAATGTCCTTGATCATCACATCTTTTAAAGACTACATAGTATTTCACCTTATCGGAGATTATTAGTACAATTTCTAATGACTAGTTTCTATACATTCCTTAGAGCATTTTATCCATTATTTTTACTGTATTAGACAAAGCAGACCTGCTCATTTTCTTTCCTTTCACATAAATCAACTTGATTATACCACAGGCAAGGTCATTTATGGATAGGAATGCAATAAGGACATAAATATATAGATTTCCTTGTTTAATCTACTTTCCCATGAGCGGTCATATCCTACCACTTTTGTGTGGTTAAAAGTATCACGATTCTTCTTCCCAGCTGCCCCCAGCTCTTCCGAGGCGAAAGCTTGTAAAATCCAGAAGGCAATGAAGGACTAGGGGAAACCATGAACAGAAAGGACATGCCCTAGTCTAACAAAAGGGCCTCTCATAACAAGTAGACTATGTCTCATCCAGGTGAGAAGAAATAATAAACGCTGCTTATCAGTCAACTTGATCTGGAGTGGAGAGGAATGAATGCAGCCTTTGAAGCAGCTTAATAAGACAGAATAGACTTGATGGGAACATTTTAGACATAGCTTACATTCTACTCTTAACCTTTCAGGACACAGTCACTGCCCTCTGTCAATTACTGCCATCTCTTCAGTGACAAGCCTGAAAGAATTTTCCAGATGCATGGCAGAGAAAAAAACAGACCTCTAACACAAGGGTGGTGCTTCTGGTTGTAGGAACTTAGGACCAGAAAGGGAGGAAACCACTGCAGGGAAAGAAGGGCCTGAGAAAACCTTTGTATTGAAAAAAGAATTTGTCACTGTGTCCGTTCTTATAGTGAGCAAATGAAAGGTTGTTGCTGTTTGTGTTTTTGGATCATTTAAAGTGGGTCTTTATAAAAGCTGAGAAGAAGTTTGATTTTTTCTACCTTGCTCTGCTTCTGTATCTTGTTTTTGGATAAATCTTCCAATAGGTTCCCACCTGAACCTGATCCTAATTCCAGAAACACAAAGCCTGGATTCTTTGTGTTCCCCATGCTTATTCTGTCTTTCCATGAGCTCAGTTGGTAAATCCCACAGTGAAGCAAGCATAAACACAAACTAGGCAGGATTAGACCACACTATTTAGTTAATCTCAGTTTACAAAACCCCTTCTTTCTTTGTCTGACAGGCTGCCACAGAAATTCAGCAAATGCAGTTTGCCGACTAAATGTGAGAACTTTCTGCACTATGGGTAGGAAATAACTACTCGCTGTCATAAGCGCTCTCTCTTTGAGAAACCTCAGGGATACTTCCCAGGGTGAAGGATGTCTACAGTGAGTTCTTCGAATCATCATCATGACGGAGAAGAGCACACAGTGTTTCCTTCCAAAATTTAAGCAGCACAACCTCCAAGAATCTTGACATGTGTAACTAAGACTACCAAGAAAGGGGCTTCACCCCAGTGTCCACCCTCTAACTCAGCCCCTTCGCCCCATGTTTAAAGAATTTTTATTTCTGGATCCAGTGACAATAATACTGGGCGGACTTTAACCAAAGTACTTTGAGTTCTAGGAGGAGGAACAAAGGATGGTTTTCTATAGCATGTTCATATAACTGAACAGCCATTAAATAATTGGTGTGCAGCTGGGAATAAAAATGGCTTAAGAGAGAAAAGTTCCTATAACAGATGTGAGCACGAAGCCAGTGAAGGACTTAAAGGCTGAGTACTTCTAATATCCTGTCACAATCACCTGATGTCATGAGCACCTGCTTTACAGGAAAACCACTGTAGTAGAAACATCCATATACATATATTTGGTGACAGACATTCCATTTCAGTTCTGTGTTTATATGAAAGATACTCTGGAGGATTTGTTTTCCCTGCAATCCTCAGACGGCTCTTTGAATGTCCTCAAGGATCATGTTTGCTTTGGTCAAAGATCAGATACACACCCCAATATTCACATTGTCTGCTTTTCCAAGTTGGAACAATATGAAGTTGCTTTCAGTGTCCAAGTGTGTTATATTCATCCAGAGCTCTTAAAGGGTGTTATAAATTACAGAATTTAGTTTGTCACAGAACAGAACTTTGCTTCAGTGAAAAGTGACTGTTATGGATATATATTATGGGATACTAATCTCCTATAAATCAAGGAGGAATTAAAACTAGCAAAAAGCCCTGATGTCAGTGGTGGTAGTTGAGAGGGCACGTGTGTGGCTGGTATAGTAGGAAAAAGAATCACGTTGTATGATAGGTTATAATGATCACAATATTCTCCGGCTTTAGTGTTCACCTTCTTCTCTGGAAAGCAGCAATGTTATGTTATTTTAAAATACAAAGTGAGAAATGGAGATCCGCCACCATATTTTAAGCTCTGGAGTTTATACCCAGTTACAAGTCCACTACTAAGGAGCATATATAGTGATAAAATACAACGCTTCAGTGTTGAAATCTCCATTCGGATCTAATATGCTTTAATAAAGAAACACTGACTCATCATTGGCTTGTCCTGATTTTTCTGACTGTGAGTAGTTCTCTCTATTGAGGCAGTGGTTTTTAGGTAATGGTGCAAACACACATTCTTGATGCATTGAGAACAGGGAGTGTTTAGATAGAGATTGTGAGGATTTGTCTGCTAACAAGAGTTTTAAATGCAAACTCAAGTAAGTTTCCAAGATGAGCTGCCTGCCAATATCATATTCCATAAGAAATCTTGGCATCTTTCACAAATGATATATTTATTGATGCAATCTCCTTGGTAACTGCTTGGTCCATGGACATGTGCTTCTTTATATCTGGCACAGCTATGACAGCACTCATCATAGAAATGTTGAATATTGGCCATTGGTTTTAAATGATGAATGCTGTTTCAAATGTGCTTCTGTTCATGAAAAAGAAAATCTTGATAGGAAAAACCTGACATAGATTTCATTCGAAATTTTTCTTTGATCAAATTGCTTCCGTAGGTAAAACAAAGGTGTAAAAGCTGGCAGTTGTCAGGAATGCAGTCTTCAGGCTGTACATCCTGCAGGCTGCCTGTTCAATGTGCCGTTATCCTCCACACTCCATGTGGGACCATCGCCTTCCAAGAACTAGAGAGCTCTTCCACAGATGTCCTTCCCTGTGAACTGGTTCTAATTCTATCAATTCCACAATGGACCAAGGAAATTATAGAATAAGCCCGCTGTCCTGTTTTTGTTCAAATGATATTTCACAGACCTCCACTTTTCTCTATTTCTCTCCTTTTTAAAGCATTTGACCCCAATAATTTATATCTTGGTCCCTTTCTCCTTGTTCCTTTTCTTCTTCTCTACTCTTCTAGAATTTTTTTCTTGTATTTTCTCTTTTCTTCTCTTTTCCCCTTAAATTATTTGTCTGCTTCCTCATCCTCTCGTTTTCTTACTCACACGACTCATTTCTTCTTCTTTTTAACCTCCTCTAATTTAAACTTCTTTTACACTCTGCATTAAATTGTAAGGAATGTAACCATGGACGTGAATAGCTCCTTCAGTAGAGCCTTATCCTATAGCATTAAATTGTAATTATGAATGCTGTACTTTCTCCTCCACTATTTCATTTTATACCCTTATTTGCTTTTATATTTGTCTGTGTATTTTCCCCAAGTCCACACAGAAAAGATGCCTTATAAATGTTTGCTGAATGCTGAATCAGTTAACATTCTTTAACCTTTCTGGCAGCCACGGAAATGAACTAGTCTAAACACCACTGTAATCCTGGTACATACGGTAACTGATATATAGTAGGCACCCAATAAAGATCTGTTCAGTAAATAAATAATCAAAGACAAAGATTACACCTAAAGCCTGTTTTAACATACTGCTGAGCACATAAACTTATTTTTTGTCTTTTTTAGGTTGATGTACCTATATTCAGAAATTAGTTTACTCTCAAAAGGTATTTAGGACTTGATGGAGCACTCAGAATTTCATTCATTTTATAAGGCTTGCATGTGCCTCACCCATATTTCAAATCAACATTTCTTTTGACCATCTATCTACATGTATTCCTACATTTTTTCCTGTAGCTAAGACCACAAAAAATCTTGGCTTCTAGCAAATATACATTTCCATGGAAACCAAGCCAAAACCAATAGGAAAAGAAGGCATTAAATATAAAATGTCTCTTGGCTGCCAAATTTCAGACCACTGCCTGATTTTCTTTAGTTTTGTGTTGATTTCTCTAATTCAATGTGAACACACAGACCAAGACCTTTTAAATTAAACTTTTAAAAAAGTATACTGTGTTTGTTGAGTTAAAACATATACTTACAAACATACGGGTGTGGAAAAATAGCATTAGTGAATGAGGTTTGTGTTTCAGTGTTATTTTTATGGAAGCTTCATCTTTACTAGGTTAAGGGCATGCACTAGAAAATTTAAACTATTCACTATCATGAGGACACTATTCATTTATAGAATTAAGGCTATTTTCCCCTATGTGAAATATAAGGAAAGTGTAGTTGGATGTTATTAATGAGAAGTAGCAAATGGTTACATGAGCAATTATATAAAGAATTTTGTGTGCTCTTTAGGCATGAATGTCTGAGATATAAAAGAGCGATCTGAAAACTGGTTCTGTATGACCAAGTAAGTGACTATGGCAGACGCGCTCTGGGTGAGCATGCTCCTGGGTCCATTTCCAGCGCCTGATGTTTGTACAGTTGCACAGCAGAAGGGCCCTGGCCTTTATTTACTGCTTTGCTATTGCATGTTCATCGCAGCACTGTTTATAATAGCCAGGACATGGAAACAACCTAGATGTCCATCAGCAGATGAATGGATAAGCAAGCTGTGGTACATATACACAATGGAGTATTACTCAGCCGTTAAAAAGAATTCATTTGAATCAGTTCTGATGAGATGGATGAAACTGGAGCCGATTATACAGAGTGAAGTAAGCCAGAAAGAAAAACACCAATACAGTATACTAACACATATATATGGAATTTAGGAAGATGGCAATGACGACCCTGTATGCAAGACAGGGAAAGAGACACAGATGTGTATAACGGACTTTTGGACTCAGAGGGAGAGGGAGAGGGTGGGATGATTTGGGAGAATGACATTCTAACATGTATACTATCATGTGAATTGAATCGCCAGTCTATGTCTGACGCAGGATGCAGCATGCTTGGGGCTGGTGCATGGGGATGACCCAGAAAGATGTTATGGGGAGGGAGGTGGGAGGGGGGTTCATGTTTGGGAATGCATGTAAGAATTAAAGATTTTAAAATTTAAAAAATAAAAAACTAAAAAAAAAATTCTCAATAATTTTTGAACAAAGGTTTCCATATTTTCATTCTCAGTGAGTCTTGCAAATTATCTAGCTGCTTCTGCTGAGACTTACCCTTCACACCATCTTCAAAGTTAGGAAGACTACTTGGGTTTTCCATAACCATTTTAAGAGCATAAGGAAGATTCCAAAAGGGTGAGCAGAAATATCAGTAAAGCTGTAGTCTTTTATCTGAGACTTTCCAGATTTACCAAGAGTCTGTTTTATTACCTCAGTCAACCCTAGTTACCACTGGTTGAGAGCAACCCATCTCTTGGGCAGTGAATAGCAATTTATATAGTGTTAATGAAAGATTTACCTCAAAACCAACTTGTACTAGTATATCTCAAAAACCTTGAAATGCACAGAACTATTACCTCAGTAATTCCACCACAGGATAAATGATGCAAAGCTGTTTGTACACATTCTTTACAATATTACTCATGAAAGTGTCCGACGCTTTGCGATTCCATGGACTGCAGCCTGTCCCACTCCTCTGTCCATGGAATTCTCCAGGTAAGAGTACTGAAGTGAGTTGCCATTTCTTTCTCCAGGAGATCTGCCTGACCTGGGGACTGAACCTGGGTCTCCTGTACTGCAGGCAGATTCCTTACCAACTGAGCCACTACAGAAGCCCAGCATATAATTGGAAATGATTTAAGTGTCTATCTGTGAATACTTAAATTACATGCTGCTTGAGGGCATATCAAGCAGCCATTACAATGATATTGTAGATGTATACTACTAAATATGAAAATTATATAACAGTATACTGTTACATAATTATACTATTATATATAATACTATACTATATAATAATATACTATAAAATATATATACTATAATACTATATATTATACAGTATAGTATACTGTATAATATCATATATGTACAAATCTATGCATAGATAAAAAGTTCACAAAGTTGTCTAACACAAGATAATTATCTCTGGGTGATGGGATAAGATTTTTTAGCTTATTTATATATTCTAATTTTCTAGATTGTTTGTAGAGCAAAAATATTTATAAAAAATGAGATTCTGCCATTTGCAGCACCATGGATGGACCTAGAGAGTATTACGTTCAATGAAATGATACGCAAGGCACATGTGGAATCTAAAAAGTAAAATGAATGTATATAACAAAATAGATCCATAGATCTAAAAAAACAGACCAGTCATTACTCTGGAGAAGAAAATGGCAACTCACTCCAGTATTCTTGCCCAGGAAATCCCATGGACAGAGGTCTGGTGGGCTACAGTCCGTGGGGCTGCCAAGAGTCAAATAGGACTGAGCATGCGTGTGCGTGTGCGCGCGCCTGTGCGCACACACACACACACACACACACACAGAGGAGGGATAGGGGGGTGAGATAGGGGTATGGGATTAAGCGACACAAACTATTATGTATAAAATAAACAAGCAACTAGGGTATATTATACAGCACAAGGAGTATAGCCATTATTTTATAAAAACTTCAAATGGAGTATCATCTATTAAAATATTGAATTAGGTTTTATGCCTGAAATGAATATAATGTTATAAATCAACCATATGTCAATTAAAAAAAACAAAACATATACACAGACAATGGCAAAAAGAAAAAGCCAGTGAAAGAAAATCAACTATTGCTAATCTTTGTTTCCATGCTCAAGAAAGGTATAAATTTTTAGTGTTTCCTCATGAGCTATAGGCATTAAAGAAACAACCGTGTGTTAAAGAGGAAGTTTCAATGGGATAGTTTCTTTCCTTTGAAGACATTGCTGTCTTCATTTGCTTTTGGCTAGTCAGCTATAATTTGCTGTTTTTTAGCCTTCCTCAGAAACTGTGGCAGCTGCAGAATGCGTCAGCTCAGCTGCTACAACATAAAGGTGTGAGAGAAGTGGCAAAGCCCCCATCTGTGAGGCGCATGGCTTGCCAATTTGACGAAAGAATTCCAGACCAGATCCTTATTTTCCACTGTTCGATGATGGCTCTCTCTCACAGCCACCAAGGAGGAGAAGTTACTATATATGCACTAGAAGGCCTAAGAGGATTATATTCTTTCAGCTTTCCCTGTTACCAAGGCTATCCTGATGGATACAGTCCATGTAGCTCTGAATTTTACCTACGAAGGCAGTGACAAGGTTGGAAACTTATTACATCATCCTGTCTGTACTTATAAGTATGTGTTCCCTCCTAACAGATCTTGATTCCATAGGTCAATTATAGCTTAATATGATAGACTGGTGAGAACACAAACCTGTCTCGTGGAAGCCAAATCTCATTTCCTTGGGTGTTGATGGAGGTGAATGATGGTTCTTTCTTTGTACCTGAGACTTCTGCCAGCATGTCTTATATGCACTGTGTAGTAACTAAAGTACAGTAGCGTATCCTATGGCTTTGCTTCTAGCTCTGGCAACACCTGTTTGAGTCAGAAATTAGTTAGCAAGTTGGGCAGATCGAGTTGCCTAAACATATTGGCTTTTTGATAGAATCTCTATGGTAACTGGATTTTTAATGTTTATTGTAACATCTTAATAACTAGGGATATTATATCTTTCCATTCAATCTACTTAGACTTTTTTTTTTTTCTAAAAAGGCATCTGAGGAAGTTTGGTAAATATATATATATATTAAACAAAATATATATATATTTTAATGAATACTGAAAATTCTATATTGTTTTCCATAACCAAGTGGGTTTACTCCAGGATTGCAAGGTTGGCTTAACATTAGAAACTCAGTATATTTCACATTAACATGTTAAAGGAGAAAATTAGTACAGTGATTCAGTAACTTTAGAAAAAGTGTTTGAAAAAGTTAATCTCTATTCATAATTTTTTAAAGTAGCAAATTAGGTAACTGAAGGAGATTTCTTAATTTGATAAGGAGTATCTACAAAACTTACAGCAGAAATAATGTTACTTAACTATTCTTCTGTTTCTTCTTTCCTGTTTACAATTTTTATTTACAATTAGCCTAGTTGATGTTATTCCTCCTCATTTTCATTTCAGAGCTCTTCTCAGAACCATTGTATGCAAAAAACAGCACTTGATGATGAAAAGATAAATCCTCTCATTTTCCCTGTTAACATATGCCTTCTTATTGTCTTTGAATTGATGTGTATTTCAAATGCTGAAATCAAACAGAACATACTTGTTATATTCATTTGGATCACAGTGGTATAGATTACACCACACTTGTAAGAATTCCAGTTCCCCGAGTCTGCTGAGGTGACATTGCCATGTTTTGGAAGCATCTTCCTCAGAGTGTCAGTTTTCTTCCTGTGTAGTTTAGTTGGGCTTATAGAACCTTCATGCTGCTTCTCACCTATTCCTGGCCCTTAACCACTCCCTACTTACTTCACAATTAATCTCAAGAGATGTACCCACCTCTATTTTATCTTTGCTTTGCTTTGTGGTGGTTTAGTCATTAAGTCCTGTCTGACTCTTGCAACCCCATGGACTGTAGCCTACCAGGCTGCTCTGTCCATGGGATTTCCCAGGCAAAAAAACTGGAATGGGTTACCATTTCCTTCTCCAGGGGATCTTCCCAACCCAGGGATCGAACCTGGGTCCCCTGCATTGTGGGAGGACTCTTGCATTGCAGGCAGATTCTTTACCAACTGAGCTACAAGATACATTCTTCCCTATGCTTTCCATCACTTGTGTCTGTGTGCATACATGCCGAATCTTCAGTCGTGTATGACTCTTTAAGACCCTATGGACTGCAGCCTTCCAGCCTCCTCTGTCCATGAGATTCTCTGGGCAAGAATACTGGAGTAAGTTGCCACTTCCTTCTCCAGGGGATCTTCCTGACCCAGGGATTGAACCTACCCACGTCTCTTATGTCTCCTCCATTGGCAGGCGGGTTCTTTACAACTAGCACAAATTGAGAAGTCCATTCCATCACTCGTGTTTGCCTAATTCTCTGATGCATCTACCTTATGTAATACTTGCCAATTTCCATGGTGCCCAGTCTTCCGCCAGCTTCTATCTGAAATGGTTATCAACAGAATATGCTCTTAACTATTTCCAGCTTTTCCCCTTCATGTCAATCCTATCAAACTTTTATCACACCTTTCATCAAGGTATACACCTAGGCATCTTCTCTTTCTCTCTCTGTAGTCACTACCATCTTCTATCCTGGAATGTATTTAAAACTGCTTCTACCTGGCCCACGGGGCCCCAGATCAAAGCCAGGTCTCAGAACGACAATTTAGAGTCGCCACTCTGTAGTAATATTGGGGCTGTGGCAATGTGCATTGGTGGGTGCTTAGTTGCTCAGTTGTGTCTGACTCTTTGCTATGGACTGTAGCCCACCAGGCTCCTCTGTCCATGGAGTTCTCCAGGCAAGAATATTGGAGTGGGTTGCCTTGTCCCTTCTCACAGGGAACCTGTGTCTCCTGCATTGCAGGTGGATACTGTCTGAGCTACCAAGGAAGCCCAAGGTTGGTGGCAACACCAGTCAAAAATCCAGTAGATGGCTTGGCTCAGTCCCTAACTGAGACGCTGCGCCCAGGCCCTGTAACCTTCCTAGCCCAACAGGCCTACCCAGCAAGCTTACAACTTCTGTCCTCCTCACTGATTTGCATTTTATTCTGTTTCCAATCAATAGAGATCCGTAGAACATATCAATCTATTTGTATCTCACCCCTTTTTATATTAATCCATCATTTCTATGTTTATAGCAGAGTGGATTAAGTACTTATACACTCATTTTCCAAGAAGCAATCTGACAAGCTAGTCTTCAGCATTCATTGTTTAACTGATCTATTTAAGCTTTTTTTTCTATTCTCTGGATTATCTGTGTTTCTTCTGGGGGTCAGATCATTGCCTTTCTTGCCCCCTTTCTTTTATCCTCTGCTTTTTAAAAATTGAAGTATAGTTAATTTACAATATTTTATTGGTTTCAGGATAGTGATTCAATATTTTTATAGACTGTATTGCATTTAAAGTTTGATCCCTGGGTCAGGAAGATCCCCTGGAGAAGGGAATGGCTACCCACTCCAGCATTCTTGCCTGGAGAATTCCATGGACAGAGGAGCCTGGCAAGCTATAGTCTGTGGGGTTGCAAAGAGTCAGGCATGACTGAGTAACTAACACTTTCATGTATTAGGATTCTCTTGAAAATCCTATTTTAATATTATACTTTGCACTAATATATAAAATAGATAACTAATAAGGATACTAATGGTGAAAGAAACTCTTCTTAGTACTCTGTGATGACATATATAGGAAAAGAACCTACAAATGAGTGGATGTATGTACATGTATAACTGATTCACTTTGTTGTATAGCAGAAACTTGCTATGGTATTTCCAGTGGTCATGTATGGATGTGAGAGTTGGACTGTGAAGAAGGCTGAGCGCTAAAGAATTGATGCTTTTGAACTGTGGTGTTGGAGAAGATTCTTGAGAGTCCCTTGGACTGCAAGGAGATCCAACCAATCCATTCTGAAGGAGATCAGCCCTGGGATCTCTTTGGAAGGAATGATGCTAAAGCTGAAACTCCAGTACTTTGGCCACTTCATGCGAAGAGTTGACTCATTGGAAACGACTCTGATGCTGGGAGGGATTGGGGGCAGGAGGAGAAGGGGACGACAGAGGATGAGATGGCTGGATGGCACACTGATGCAATGGACGTGAGTCTGAGTGAACTCCCGGAGTTGGTGATGGACACAGAGGCCTGGCGTGCTGTGATTCATGGGGTTGCAAAGAATCGGACATGACTGAGTGACTGAACTGAACTGAACTGAACACAATATTGTAAATCAATACTCCAATAAATTATTTTTTAAGTGCAATTAGCAATTATCAATAAGTCAATAGAATTTTAGTGCTATTGTACTCAGATCCCAGTAGATGCATTTATAGTGAGTGGAGATAGAAGAGGAAGACTCAGTCAGTTTTCATTTATTTTAAAAAATTAAGAGCACATGATATTTCAAAGATGATTGTTCATTAGTCATCAAGGGAATTTTGCTGTCATTTATCATAAATGTAATTTGAATTATAGTCAAATAAAGTAATGCTCAAAATTCTCCAAGCCAGGCTTCAGCAATACATGAACCGTGAACTTCCAGACGTTCAAGCTGGTTTTAGAAAAGGCAGAGGAACCAGAAATCAAATTGCCAACATCCACTGGATCATCGAAAAAGCAAGACAGTTCCAGAAAAACATCTATTTCTGCTTTATTGACTATGCCAAAGCCTTTGACTGTGTGGATCACAATAAACTGTGGGAAATTCTGAAAGAGATGGGAATACCAGACCACCTGACCTACCTCTTGAGAAACCTATATGCAGATCAGGAAGCAACAGTTAGAACTGGACATGGAACAACAGACTGGTTCCAAATAGGAAAAGGAGTACAAGGCTGTATATTGTCACCCTGCTTATTTAACTTCTATGCAGAGTACATCATGAGAAATGCTGGGCTGGAAGAAACACAAGCCAGAATCAAGTTTGCTGGGAGAAATATCAATAACCTCAGATATGCAGATGACACCACCCTTATGGCAGGAAGTGAAGAGGAACTCAAAAGCCTCTTGATGAAAGTGAAAGTGGAGAGTGAAAAAGTTGGCTTAAAGCTCAACATTCAGAAAATGAAGATCATGGCATCTGGTCCCATCACTTCATGGGAAATAGATGGGGAAACAGTGGAAACAGTGTCAGACTTTATTTTGTTGGGCTCCAAATCACTGCAGATGGTGATTGTAGCCATGAAATTAAAAGACGCTTACTCCTTGGAAGAACAGTTATGACAAACCTAGATAGTATATTGAAAAGCAGAGACATTTCTTTGCCAACATAGTCCGTCTAGTCAAGGCTATGGTTTTTCCAGTCGTCATGTATGGATGTGAGAGTTGGACTGTGAAGAAAGCTGATCGCTGAAGAATTGATGCTTTTGAACTGTGGTGTTGGAGAAGACTCTTGAGAGTCCCTTGGACTGCAAGGAGATCCAACCAGTCCATTCTAAAGGAGATCAGCCCTGGCGTTTCTTTGGAAGGAATGATGCTGAAGCTGAAACTCCAGTACTTTGGCCACTTCATGGGAAGAGTTGACTCATTGGAAAAGACTCTGATGCTGGGAGGGATTGGGGGCAAGAGGAGAAGGGGACGACAGAGGATGAGATAGCTGGATGGCATCACTGACTCAATGGACGTGAGTCTGAGTTAATTCCAGGACTTGATGATGGACAGGGAGGCCTGGTGTGCTACGATTCATGAGATCGCAAAGAGTCGGACATGACTGAGCAACTGAACTTAACTGAAACTGTGCTTTGATTTAGAAAATATCTATGTTCCTTTTTTGGGTCTGTATGTGTTAGTCACTCAGTTCTGTCCAGCTCTTTGTGACCCCATGGATTGTAGCCTGCCAGACTCCTCTGTCCATGGAATTCTCCAGGCACGGATACTAGAGTGGATTGCCATGCCCTTCTCCAGGGGATCTTCCTGACCCTGACCCTGATCCAAACCTGGATCTCTTGCATTTCAGGCAGATTCTTTACTGTCTGAGCCACCAAGTAAGCCCTTTTTGCATGTGATGAAGGATAAATCAGAGCAACATTACTTAGCCAGGTATCCTTGTGTCTGTTTTCTTCCTGGCAGAAGTTGGAGGAAAAGTTGTGCCAGAAGTTGGCAGTTATGGAATTCATTTAGGAGATGGGGGTGGGAGAGGATAAAAGAAGATGGTAGAAACCTCAGAACGACACAGATAACACACTCCAACATGAATGACCATGCGTATACACACACACATGCACAGAATCGAGCTTCCCGCTGAAAGTACTGTTATTAACTGTGGTTCGCTATGTCAGAAGCAGATGTGTCCGCATAAAATACTATCTTAATAACAATGATCACTGATATCTTCTGGGGATTTGTTTCTGTTTAGAATGCTGTCTTTTAAAACCTGCAATGTAACTCTTCTGATTGTTCCTTGTCAGGCTGGCAAAGTCTAGGCTAGTCTAGATTGCTTGACATAATAACCTAACCTGCCTTTAAGTTGGTGCCTTCACCCCCTAGGTTTATTCTGGGTCTGATGCTGCTGCTGCTGTGCTCAGTTGACCAACTCTTTGTGCCCCCATGGACTGTAGCCCTCAAAGCTCCTCTGTCCATGGAATTTTCCAGGCAAGAATATTAGAATGGGTTGTCATTTCCTTCTCCAGGGGATCTTCCCAACCCTTGGATCGAATCTACATCCCTTGCGTCTCCTACTTTGGCAGGTGGATTCTTTACCACTAGCACCACCTGGGAGGCCCTTACTCTCAAACTTGAATGTCTTTGGGAATTTTACCTTTGAGCCCTAGATGCTTCATTTCTAACTAGCTCCCAGATAATACAGATGTGGCCAATCTATGGACCACAGACTTTGAGTAGTTAGGGTTAGATTGCTCCACTTTAGTTCACAGCACAAGAGCTGTTTAGTTATCTTGTTCCTAGTATTCTCAGTATCTTGTAGGATTGGTATGTGAAAAGGATTGCATGAAGCCTGGCTGTGCCTAGTCATTTAATCCTCAAAACATGTCGTATTTTCGCTTACAACACTGGTGGAGAAGCTAATCTGCAGTGAGTTTTTTTGCTGACTGCTGCTAGTTTATAACTCATAATAATTCTGGGATTCTTTAGGTCTCTGTTGGATTTGGTCTTTAAGTCAAATCAAGGCTTCCTCCAAAGCTCACTGGTGTTTATGAATAGGCTTCTGGGTACCTTGTCAATGTAAGGGTATATTCGACCACTAGTCATGTCTTTAAGGGGCTTCTCTGGTGGCTAGATGGTAAAGAATCAGCCTGCAATGCAGGAGAGCTGGGTTCCATCCCTGGTTTGGAAAGATCCCTTGAAGTAGGAAATGGCAGTCTACTCCAGAATTCTTTCTTGGGGAATTCCATGGACAGAGGAGCCTGGCAGGGTACAGACCACAGGGTCGCAAGGAGTCACAGATGACTAAAGCGCCTTAGCACACATGCACATGTGTCTTTAAGGGAAAGTCCTTAATTTAGCATAGCTTTGAATTAAACTGTTTTGATTTGTAAACTACCTATACTCTTTTACTGAACGTAATAAAGTAGAAATTGTTTCACTGAAGAAATAAAATGTATATTAAAGCAGTATCTTTTAGCCAAGTATCCTTGTCTTTGGTTCTTCTTGGCAGGAGAAGTTGAAGGTCTCATGCCATGTAATGTAATGCTAACTCTCACATCTATGATGTTTATTATCTGTGGTGATTATAATGTTTGTCCCATGCAGTCCTCCCTTCCTTTGAGAACTTATTCTCTCTCCCTGCAGTCAAGTGACGTGGGTAGGGCTTCCTTTTGTGGTGCTCTGCCTCATATCCACAAGCATGAACATGACCAGTCGCATCCCTGTACACTACAGTCTAAAATGATTTTGTCCAAAGAAGCAAGTGACCCACCTGAGCCAAGTAGAGGCCTCCTGGGAATTGTTTTGTTTGCTGGTGCATGCGTAGTGCATTGTATCTGGGCCACGCAGCTGCTAGGAGGTGAATCAGAAAGCAAGACGATACTGATTCTGTTGGAGAGAAGAAAGCCATTCAGAGACAAACAGATGAGAGATGGGCAGGCAGAGACAGAGCAAGGGGCATTGAGTTAATGTTTCTAAGTCATGGAGCTCTCAGAGTTGTCTTGATTCCCTTTAGCTCTTCTTACAAATCTCTGAGCTTCTCAGATCTCACAAGCCATTAATTTCCTATTTGTAAAGTCAGTTTGAGTTGGTGTTTGAACTATTATAAATGAAAGAAGCCTATTAAATATCTGACACACATTTCTTTAGAACAGTACACTGAAGCAGTATCTCCATGAGGCTGCTATTCTTCATGACCATCTTGCTGTCAGTATGTGTAAACTCAAATAAGAATCAGAATGAATGAAGAAGAACTGAAACCAGTCTGTGTTTGCCAGCAAGTGCATTACATTAGTAAGTGATACCAAAAGGCAGAAAAATAAAAGGTAATAATCACAGTTATTTTCACATCAAGTTTGAATGAAGATGAATATTTTGAATACAAAGTGCGCGAAATGAACTTTTAAGGCCATTGACTATATAGAAATAGAAAAATAAATCTGCCTGGTTCAAAAAGTAAATGAGGTCAGGCCATTGTAAGCTTGAATATAGAAAAAGAAAAGCAGCTTAGACTAATTTTAATGGAAACCAAGGATGGTTGGTGAGTTGATCATTTGCCACAAGGAAGAAAAAGTCATCTGGAGTTTATTTCAGTCTCAATAATACACACATCAGAACATGTATTAATAGTATCCAGGGACCTCAGTGAGGAAGAGGGCAAGGAGAAGCAGCAACACATCCTTGGGGGTAGATGTTTGAGTCACCTGGAGGGCTCTCCAGACATGCTGATTTCCCTCCCTTTTTGGAGCTTCCCATAGCCTTTCCTTTTTTTTAAAAAAAATTTATTTATTTTGCTGCACTGGGTGTCAGTTAAGGCACATGGGATCTTAGATATTAGTTGTGGCATGTAGGATCTAGTTCCTTGACCAGGGATCGAACCTGCTCCACACCCACCCACCCCCCCCACCTCCCTGCATTGGAAGCATGGAGTCCTAGCCACTGGGTCACCAGGAAGTCCCTCATAGGCTTCTCTAGGGAGTATTATTTTCCTATGCCAAATACCACTCTCAGGTGAGAACTCAATAAGGGAACAATAGTTACTGATAGGAAGGTATAATGTTTCTCAGATGTGTAGAATTTTAATAAAGGCTGATAAATTCAGAGTCAGGAGAGCTGGTTCTTATTTAGTGAAAAAATGGAGTAATTTATAAAGAATATGTAATGCAAACAAAGACAGAATGGCTCCATTATTTACACAAAAAGTCTACAAGTCTATGACAAAAGGATATAGCTGCCCATGAAAGAACCAAAAAAAGCGAAGGAAAGAATGTGTGTTCTCAGCTGCTGAGAACCTGTGATGGACTCCATGGGGTATGTTACATCTGTCATTAAGTAGCATAAAACATTACAAGTTAGACATTCTTACATGTATTTAACAGATAAAACAGACGCAGATTATCAACTTTCTCAGAATCACACAGTTATGTAATAGAGGCTGGACTCAAATCTACTATTATCTGTATCCAAGCCAATAAGTCCTCCACAGATAAGCAACAAATAGCTACTGAATGCTCATATATATATATATATATATATATATATATATATATATATATGTAAAAGGACTGGGAAAGACTAATATAGATAATTTATAACACAATTCAAGTGTTTGGACCAGAAATAGATAACAGTATGTTTGCAATAGAAAGAAATTTACAACATAGTAAAAGTGTTTTCAGCAGAACAACAGACAACATTCTTGCCATAGAATAGAGTAATATACATAAACTAAAGTTTATGGCTCCTTGGATGAGTTATAGAGGGGAAATTATTGAGGAAAATGTCCTGAAACAGTAAGGAAAAAAGATCTTCAGTCTTTTCAAATCATCAGTTTAGAGTATGTTAAAAACTCTATAAAATAGTATATTTGTATGACCCTTTCCATGCCATTTGAAAGTATAATTGGTAAGATGAGAGAGGTAATTTTATGAGGAACATGTCTGTAAAACAGAAAACATTAGGACTTCCATGATGAATCCTAAGGTATAGATAAAATAAGGAATTGTATCTCTGAAGTAACTTAAATTTTATTGAATATAATTTTTGTGTAAAGCTTTATGACCAATCTTAATCTCATGGAACAGACTTAATAGTTAAAGAAAAGAAAAACTAATATTTACTGATTTTAGAGTCAGAAGACCTGTGACTATATGACTTGGGCAAAATCATTATTATCCATATCCTTATTGATAAAATAAGGTTTTACTACATCATTTTTAAATTTTATTTATGAGTCTAAAATATTGGTAACCTCAATCATATAAAACTTCCTTACTGAGTTGCAAAATCTGAAATAGGTTAATTATTTCAAAGCCTTATGTATGTTATGGTTGTTGTTGTTGTTCAGTTGTGTCCTACTCCTTGCAACCCCATGGACTGTAAGTATACCAGGCTCCCCTGTTCTTTACCATCTTCCAGAACTTGCTCAGACTCATGTCCATTGGGTCGATGATGCCATCCAACCATCTCGTCTTCTGTTGTCCCCTTCTTCTCCAGCCTTCGATCTTTCCCAGCATCAGGGTCTTTTCCAGCTCTTAGCATTAGGTGGTCAAAGTATTGGAGCTTCAGCCTCGGCATCAGTCCCTCCAATGAATATTTAGAATTGATTTGGTTTGACTCCTTGCAGTCCAAGGGACTCTCAAGAGTCTTCTCCAACACCACAGTTTGAAAGCATCAATTCTTTGTCGATCAGACTTCCTTATGGTCCAACTCTCACATTCATATATGTCTACTGAAAAACCATAGCTTTGACTAGATGAACATTTGTTGGCAAAGTAACATCTCTGCTTTTTAATACACTGTCTAGGTTTGTCACAACTTTTCTTCCGAGGAGCAAGCATCTTTTAATTTCATGGCTACAGTCACCATTTGCAGTGATTTTGGAGCCCAAGAAAATAAAGTCTCTCACTGTTTCCATTGTTTTCCCATCTGTTTTCCATGAAGTGATGAGACTGGATGCCATGATCTTTGTTTTTTGAATGTTGAGTTTTAGGCCAGCTCTTTCACTCTCCTCTTTCACCTTCATCAAGAAGCCCTTTAGTTCTCCTTGCTTTCTGCCATAAGGGTAGTGTCATCTGCATATCTAAGATTATTGGTATTTCTCCCAGCAATCTTGATTCCAACTTGTGAGTCATCCAGCCCAGCATTTTGCATGATGTACTCTGCATATAAGTTAAATAAGCAGAGTGACAATATACAGCCTAGGTGTACACTTTTCCCAGTTTTGAACCAGTCTGCTGTTCCATGTTCGGTTTTAAGTGTTCCTTCTTGGCTTGCATAGCAACAGGTCACTTGTGTGACCCTATGAACTGTAGCCCTCCCAGCTCTTCTGTCCATTGGATTCTCCAGGTAAGAATACTGGAATGGGTTGCCTTGCCTTCCTCCAGGGGATCTTCCCAACCCAGGGATTGAACCCGTGTCTCTTACATCTCCTGCATTGGCAGGAGGGTTCTTTACTACTAATGCTGCCTGGGAAGCCCATATTAGATACTAAGTTATAACAATAAAATGGGAAGCCCATATGTTATAACAATAAAAATGATAGACTTCTATTCCCTATCTCAATCTCAGATGCTTCTATCGCATCATTAAATATTGAAAATCATAATACTCATTTTCCTAGGTGCTATACTGTTCTCACTCTTTAATTTCTCCCTAGGGTATCTTGCCCATGGATGTTAATTTTCTATTAAGCAGAAGTCTAAGATGGCCCCCAAGATGCCCACTCCCTGGGATTACACATGCTGTACAGTCCTCACCTCTCAGGGTAGGTGGGGCTGGTGAGCATCATGAAGGATTTCACTCCAATGATTAAGTTATGTTAAATGGTGAAGGTGAAAGAATTAAGCAAATATAATTTAGGTCCCTAATAACCTCCATTTTGGTTAATCGAAAGGGATATTAGCTTGGTCAGGCCTGACCAAATTGAACAAGCCCTTGAAAATTCAACTTGTCTAGAGGTTTGAATTGAGAGTACTTTGCAGTGAGAGAGACGCAAGCTCTCTCATTGGTGGTGCAGAAGCAAACTGCCATGTTCTGGAGAGGGTCACACGACACCAAACAGTCAGGGGCCTCTCAGAGCTGAGGGCCTCAGGCCTTATGATCACAAAGAAGTAAATTCTGCCAACAACCAGTGAGTTTGGAAGAGGACCCTGAACCTCAGATTAGATTTCTGTCCTGGCTGACACTTCGCAGCCTTGGGAAACCCTGAGCAGAAGACCCAGTGTATCCCTGCCTGAGCTCCTGACTCATGGAAACTGTCATAATAGATGGGTGTTGTTCTAAGCTCCTAAACTGTGGTAATTTGTGATGCAGCAACAGAAAATTAATTCAGCCTGATTTCAATTATCACCAGATGACTCATAAATTTATATATCCAGCAAGACCTTCTCTTGCATATCCAACTGTCTATTTGACATCTTCTCGTGGCTGTCTCGAAGGTACTTCAGTTTCAGTGTGCTCGATACGACTCTCATGTCCATTTGTCTTGAGCCAAGTTCGGTGAATAGCATTTATCATCCCTCAAGTTAAGAAGCAAAAAACCTAGGAGTCATTTTTTATACCTTTCTCAGCTTTGTACTTTATATCCAGTGCATCAAGAATTCCAGTTTATTTCGCTTCCTTGAGGAAAGTACTTTAGTCTGATTCACTCAACATCTACTCTGTTCCCATCAAATATGCCTTCCCTCTACTTTGAAAGATGACAAGCTAAAGATAACATTTATCTTTCTTTGTAGCTGAGATTTCTCATGGTGCTTAGCTTCTGTGAGACAGATGGATTTATGTGAATTCTGTAAGGTGAGCAGTGGGAGGTGGCAGGAGTGGATGAGAAGTACAGACCACCTAGCAAGTGTGTACAGGAGATGACTGGTTTTTCTGGGGCAGCTTTAGCAGTATTTGTACTGTCTGGTCCTTAGCATCTTGAAGGCCACAAGGTTTCCACTGGAACCATAGTCTTGTGTGCTTGGGCATTTCCCTTTGTTGCAGTGTTTCTGGAAATGCACCATTCCATCTTGGTGATTCGACCCCTTTAGAAATTTGTAAGTTACTTAATACCTTGAGATATGTCCCTTTTTTTGCTTACAATAGATGAGGTGAATGGATATATACTTTTAAAAGGCAGCTAATCTATCTTTTTACTCCCTCTCCACCACCACCACCATTACCACCTTCTTATTATAAGCTGTCATTATCTATGGCATGAACTCTAGCAATAGCCTTTTAGCTGATTAACCTCTGTATCCACCATGCCCTCTTATAACCCTTATAATCTGCTCTATACTCTTCAGACTGCACGATCTTTCCACATGTAATCCTCTCCCACTCAACATGTTTAATACCTCCATACTGTTCTCTAGATAAAGACCAAATCTTCACTAGCCTGTAAAGCCTGGCCCTTACCACCATCTATCCTAATTTTGTACTTCTTTTTCCCTTAGACACCGCTGCAGCTGGAGACTTCTAGTCCCTTGTAGGTACCATGCTCCTCACCTGCACAAGTCTTTACATACAACTTTGCTTCCTCAAGGGGGCTTCCCTGATAGCTCAGTTGGTAAAGAACCTTCCTGCGATGTGGGAGACCTAGGTATGATCCTTGGGTTGGAAAGATCCCTGGAGAAGGGAAAGGCTGCCCACTCCAGTATTCTGGCCTGGAGAATTCCATGGACTGTATAGATCATGGAGTCGCAAAGAGTTGGACACAGCTGAGTCACTTTTACTTTCACTTTCTTCCTCAAGGAAGGCTCTTCTTTCCCTAATTAACATCACTGTGTGATTTCCAGATCTAAGTTAAATCAACATTGCATTTCCTCAAGGGAAGCTGTGTTGACCTCCCAACCTTAGTCAACTATTTCACGTGTTTTCTTGTGACTTCTTCCCCTTAGGGATTCCGGTTTGCCAAGTTGCAAGTTTGTATTTGTGTCATCATTTGATTGGGGCTTTGCTGGTGGCTCAGCGGTGGCTCTCCTGCCATGTAGGAGATGCAGGTTCCACCTCTGGGTATGGGAGATCCCCTGGAGAAGGGAATGGCAACTCACTCCAATATTCTTGCCTGGGAAATCCCATGGACAGAGGAACCTGGTTATATTCCACAGGGTCACAACAGAGTTGGACATAAGTTAGCAAATAAACAACAGCAACAACATTTGATTAGCAATTGCCTTTCCCAGCATTCGGTCAGTACCATGTGAACAGGTACTTTTTGGTTGTACTTGCATCATATTCTCTCCACCTAGCACAGGGTTCAGTACACAGTATGTACTCAATAAATATTTGTTGAATAATTAATAAATGAACTATTTATAATGTTCCAGGCAATAGCACCCTGCTCCAGTACTTTTGCCTGTAAAATCCCATGGATGGAAGAGCCTGGTAGGCTGCAGTCCATGGGGTTGCGAAGAGTCGGACACGACTGAGTGACTTCACTTTCACTTTTCACTTTCATGCATTGGAGAAGGAAATGGCAACCCACCCCAGTGTTCTTGCCTGGAGAATCCCAGGGACGGGGGAGCCTGGGGGTCTGCCATCTCTGGAGTTGCACAGAGTCGGACATGACTGAAGCGACTTAGCAGTAGCAGCAGGTATTTTTCTAAGTGACGCATACTCAGTTTATCCTTACAAAGATATTATGAGATGGGTCGGATTATCCTATCAGTTAGGATAAGCTAGGCAAATGCTGTGGTAATGGATGTGTGTGTTAGTTGCTAAGTTGTGTCCAACTGTTTGTGACCCTATGGACCATAGCCCATCAGGCTCCTCTGTCCATAGGATTTTCCGGGCAAGAACACTGGAATGGATTGCCATTGCCTGCTCCAGGGGATCTTCCTGACCCATGGATTGAACCTGCATCTCCCGTGTCTCCTGCATCACAGGCAGATTCTTTACCTACTGGGCCATCTAAAATCGAGAGATAATGTCAGCCAATGCTTCATGCTTATGCTCCATGTAGAATTATGATTAGCAGGTAGAAGTCTTTATCATAGTTACTCAGTGAACCAGGTTAAATGCCTCATCTTGACACATGCTTCCACAATTACTGCATCAGGAGGAAACATGATGCAGAACCCTGTACCTGTTTTTAAATGCTTTTGTCCAGAATTGTCACACCTGGGCAAAGCAAATCACCTGACTATGTCTAATGACAAGGGGCAGAGATATGCAGTCATTCCAGATTCCTGGCAGGAAAAGAATCAGAAATAGTGGTGGTTGGATAAAATATTGGTGTACTACATTTATTATTCCCATTTTTAAATGAATAAGCAGGCATAGACAGAAACAACTGGCTTGAACGTGAAGAAGCCAGGGTTTGAATCTGGGGAGTTTGGCTTCCTCTGCCCCAACCTAGTCTCTGTGTTTCTTCTTTGTCCACACTGGACCTAAACATTGATGAGCATTCTAGGAACAAATGGTTAACCATGTTTCCATCATTGCCTTTGGTCCCAAAAGAGAGGAGTGAAGCCAGTTGCTGTTTAGCCAGAGTTTCACTCCCTGAAGATAACAAAAATGAAGATTTTTTTTCAGGAAGACCATGGTCAGAAGCTGACACACAACCAGTCTTCCCCCCCCCCCCTCTGTTCTTTTGAAAGAGCCTACTTCTATCACTCTTACATAAAAACACTGTAGATAAAGAATGATTCTGTCAAGTGTACATATCCAAATATTATCTTGAAGCAGGAACGGTAAACACAGATGATCTTAATAAAGTTTTTTTCTGGTTGTTTTTACCTTTGGTTTGCAAGAGTCTGTTATACTTTCTATTTTTCAGTGAGAAAAACATTTCCTTGGGTAATGTTACTTTGGACAATTAAATGAGTTTGAGAACAGGATGAATAATTATCTTTGAAACTCTAAGTTCATTTGGACTTTTATGAAAATAAAATCCCAAACTAGTATTTTACATAATAAAGCAAAAGTTAGTATTTTTAAATTTTTTTTAACTGTGGGACAAGAGAAATGAGTAGGAGGCTTGAGTGTGCTTTTATTAATCATGCACTGGCTTTTGAGTAATATGGAAAATAAATCTGTGAGTAATATAAAAAATACTCATGACTTATTAGGATTTATTTTGTTAATAACAGAAAATGCCTTTTTTAAAGTACAGAATTTCAAACCAAGAAATATATAAACCTTACTAACTCCAGTCTCAACTAATTAAGGATATGTTTTGTTATGTATTCAATGAACATTTGATAAACGTTAGTGCTTTGCTGAAATTGTCATATTGCTTACTAATAATGTCTTCTGTGCTCATTAATTTTTCTTACTTTTCATTCTTTGATAACAAACAGATATGGATTATAATTATCCCTACATGGAAATGTTTATGAAACTTGCTGCCTGTTATAGGAATGCAAACATTATAATAGTTGAATAATATACCTAGGACATATTTTCACTAGGAACAGACAAAGTTCAATAAGATCTGGAAATACTGAAGAAATTATTCATATACATGTGTTGATTTGTTGCCAACATGCTTCTTTTTAAGTTCTGAATTCTTAATTTACACATGTACATTTTTAATGGACCAAATAGTAAGATGATTATTTCTTTATTTTAAAATATTTCTCCTTAGGTAAATGCTAAAATAGCAAAAACTCATAAAGGACTAAAATACCTCCGTGCATGAGTTAGTCACATCCCACTCTTTGCAATCTTATGAACTGTAGACGTCCAGGCTCCTCTGTCCTTGGGATTCTCCAAGCAAGAATACTGGAGTGGATTGCCACGGCCTCCTCCAGGGTATACTCTGAATCCAGGGCTCAAACTTGCCTATATCCTGCATTGGAGGTGGATTCTTTACCCACGGAGCCACATGGGAAGCCCAAAATAGCTCCGTAATAAAGGCTTATATCCCAGGCTTCAGTGTGCCTTAAGGTGGGGAACTGTGCCATTTTTCCTCTCCACAGGGAGAGAAATGCATCCAAGAGATCCAGCTGTCTTTTCTGAGTGACATCGTCAGTACTTTGGTATTCCAGAAATCCAGGTGGCAGTTGCTGTTCGGTTGCTAAGTTGTGTCCAACTCTTTGTGACCCCATGGACGGTAGCATACCAGGCTTCCCTGTCCTTCACCATATCCCAGAATTTGCCCAAACTCATGTCCATTGACTTGGTGATGCCATCCAACCATCTCATTCTCTGTTGTCCCCTTCTCTTCCTGCCCTCAATCTTTCTCAGCATCAGGGTCTTTTCCAGTGAGTCAGCTCTTCACATCAGGTGGCCAAATAATTGGAACTTCAGCTTTGCATCAATCCTTCTGATGAACATTCAGGGTTGATTTCCTTTAGGATTGGCTGGCTTGATCTCCTTGCTGTCCAAGGGATTCTCAAGAGTTTTCTCCAACATCACAGTTTGAAAGCATCAATTCTTCAGTGTTCAGCCTTCTTTATGGTCCAACTCACATCTATACATGACTACTGGAGAAAACATAGCTTTGACAATATGAACCTTTGCCGATAAAGCGATGCCTTTGTGTTTTAATATGCTGTCTAGATTTATCATAGTTTTTCTTCCAAGGTGTGTCTTTTAATTTTGTGGCTGCAATCACTGTCCGCAGTAATTTTGGAGCCCAAGAAAACAAATTCTGTCACTGTTTCCACTTTTTCCCCATTTATTTGCCATCATGTGATTGGAATGGATGCCATGATCTTAGTTTTTTAAATGTTGAGTTTTAAGCCAGCTTTTTCACTCTGCTCTTTCACTTTCATCAAGAGGTTCTTCAGTTTCTCTTCACTCTCTGCCATTAGAGTGGTATCATCTGTGTATCTGGAGGTTGTTGATATTTCTCTTGGCAATCTTGATTCTACCTTGTGAGTCATCGAGCCCAGCATTTCCCATGATGTACACTGCATATAAGTTAAGTAAGCAGGGTGACAATATACGGCCTTGACGTATTCCTGTCCCAGTTTGGAACCAGTCTGTTCCATGTCCAGTTATAAGTGTTGCTTCTTGACCTGCATACAGCTTTCTCAGGAGACAGGTATGGTGGTCTGGTATTCCCATCTCTTTAAGAATTTTCCACAGTTTGTTGTGATTCAAAGGCTTTTGCATAGTCGTTAAAGTAGAAGTAGATTTTCTTTGGAATTCCCTTGCTTTTTCTATGATCTAATGAAAGTTGGCAACTTGATATCTGGTTCCTCTGCCTTTCCTAAATCCAATCTGTATATCTGGGAGTTCTTGGCTCATGTACTGCTGAGGCCTATCTTGAAGGATTTTGAGCATTACTTTGCTAGCATGTGAAATGAGTACAATTGTGCAGTAGTTTGAACTTTCTTTTGCTTTGCCTTTTGGGGGGATGGGAATGAAAACTGACCTTTCCCAGTCCTGTGACCACTGCTGAGGTTTCCAAATTTGCTGGCATATTGACTGCAGCCCTGTAACATCATCATCTTTAAGGATTTGAAATAGCTCAGCTGGAATTCCATCACCACCACTAGATTTGTTCATAGTGATGCTTCCTGAGGCCCACTTGACTCACACTTCAGGATGTCTGGCTCTAGGTGAGTGACCACACCATTGTGGTTATCCGTGTAGTTAAGACCTTTTTTGTATAGTTCTTCTGTGTATTCTTCCCACTTCTTAATCTTTTCTGCTTCAGTTAGATTCTTGCCATTTCTGTCTTTTATTGTGCCCATCTTTGCATGAATTATTCCCTTGGTGTGTCCAGTTTTCTTAAAAAGTTCTCTAGTCTTTCCCATCCTATTGTTTTCCTCTATTTCCATGGAGCCTGAATTTGAACATACTTACATACCTCTGTAGAACATTTGGCCACTTAACTATTTGAGAAAATTACATAAAAATCCAATAGTGTTTAATCTCATATTTTCTAATAGTAATAAAATTCCCCTCTCCTGAAATGAACTCCCCAGCAGATCCAATATACTTCTGTTTTTTGTTTTTTCTCCCAAAGGTGCTGGTCCTTTTATTTTAGTTTAGCTAAGGCTTTCGGCCTTTAACACTATTCACAGACCAGCATATCTCTCTCTCATCTGTCTTTGTGTCTGTCTGTCTGTCTCTCTGTTGTTATCTCCTTTCACATGACACTACACTCTGTAAAACCCCCCTTGCAGATGAGGCTTCTTCCTGTTAAGTGATCCTGGGGTCTGGCATGTAGAGACAACTGCGAACAAAGTAGCATGTCCTGCAGTAAAGATACATAAAAGTCATAAAATACCAGAACAGCAGTTGGGGGAGGGGGTTGCATGTGTATGAGTGGGAGAAGAGGGTGGTGAGTTTCGCCATGTGCTGTTTCTCCCCAGATCTGTTTTTTAAAAGTCACTTCAGGCCCTTTGGCCAATCTGCACTTAATTACCTGTTCCTGCCCTATTTCCCAGGCAGCCAACCAGTGTGGCCAGGCTGTTCCCTGTTCCCTCTGTGAGGCCCATCTCTGGGGCTCAGCTGATGCATTACAAATGCCTTGTGGACTGCATCTGATGGGATTCTCCCTAAGTGGTCAGGATGCCAACCACAGTCCTGATCGTTTTAAACGGCTTGTGATCTGAGGATGTGGAGATGCTCATTAGCGGCTGCAGGAGCCCGCTATCAGGAACAGATTGAACCAAGAAGCTCAGTCAACCCGAGCATTCATAGAAATGAGCGTGTCAATAAAAGTTCCCAAGGTGAAGCCACAGAATGAGGCACTTATGGACGATTATAAACATTTTGCCCCGTGGTGACTCTCCCCTATCAAACCTACTCCTAGCCTGATAAGCACTGCCTCTTTAGGGATCATTAATTTCCTTGAAAATTTAAACAGCTGTCACTTGTGATCCTCCTCAGGTGCTCATGTGGGAGAGATTAGACTATGTTTATAAGCCAGTCTGTTCATTAAGCGCCTGCCCATGTGGAACCCCCTTCGCAGGCCTGCAGATCACCCACAGATAATTGGGGGCCGTGGCAAATTACACAGAGGCGCTGCAGGCAGCAAGAATGGTGTGGCCTTATTAATATCAGGTGGGGAGAGGGCACCGTTTTAATGATTTCCAATAAACTAGAGCAAGCCCTCAGAGCTTCACAAGCATTTGGGCACTGACAGTTAAAAAGAATACACAGGTTTAGGTTTCCTGTAGTTACTATCAACTTCTTTCTCACGAAAGTTTGAAAAACTCTTGGTTTAACCCTTTGTGATGCAGTGATTCTTCCCTGTTAGCTTCTAAGTTCAAGTTACTCTAAGTTCAAGTTACTTCTGATGCGTCTAAACCCTGCTACATCTTCTGGTGCCTTCCACGGTGGCGCAGTGGTAAAGAATCTGCCTGCAATGCAGGAGACACAGGAGCCATGGGTTCGATCCCTGGGTTGGGAAGATCCTCTGGAGAAGGAAAAGCAACCCACTCCAGTATTCTTGCCTGGAAAATCCCATGGACAGAGGAGCCTGGCAGGCTACAGTCCATAGGATCACAGAGTCAGACATGACTTAGAGATTAAACCACCACCACCATAGTAGGAAATAGATACTTGATGAAGCCATGTGGCTCCAAATGCAGCATATTTAGGCTGTGTTTCTAACTCAACATACTCATGTTTTAAATAGTGTTCTCTAGTTATATAATCTTTTAATGAAATTTGGTATACTATATGTCTGTATTTTCTGACAATGGGTTCTTGTGAACTAATAAAAATGTTACATTTTAATATTTTTAGCAGGCATTCAAAATTGACTGGGAAGGCTTTGTTTGGAAGAACTTTAAATGTATTGAACAGTTTGTTTTCCAGTCTGATCAACATATAAAGATGTAAGGATATTTTAAAAATAGATGACACTTTTTTAGTAATGAATTTCTATAAGAGTAGAAATATTTCCAAATAGCAAAATGCTGTCACCATTGCAGGGTTCGCTTTTGAAAAATACTTACTTATACTCATTGTTGAAACATCCAACTTCAAGTCCAACAGATTACATGTGTTTATATTTTTAAAAGATCTTCTTGGGAGGACACTGCAGGCAGTCATTGTAAGCACTAAGCACTCTGAAAAGGATGGTAAATTTTACATTTCAAAGATATTCTACCTTTAAGTTCAACAGTTCTTTTAAGAACTTTGCATGAGCTAACCAACAAAACTTTGAGAACCAAAGACTTTCTTGATTATTCCTACTTCATTCAGAATATTCTAAAAATTCCATCCTTTTATTTTTCATATTTTATTATATTATTATTATTTTTTTTACTTTACAATATTGTATTGGTTCTGCCATACATCAACATGAATCCGCCACGGGTGTACACGTGTTCCCAATCCTGAAGACCCCCTCCTGCCTCCCTCCCTATACCATCTCTCTGGGTCATCCCAGTGCACCAGCCCCAAGCATCCTGTATCCTGCATCGAACCATTTCTATACAAATTATCATGCTTTTGACACACTATATCTGTTTTATTTTTTGCTGGACAGTGTGTGAGATCTTAGTTCCCCGATCAGCGATTGAATCCATGCCCCCTGGATTGGAAGCACAGAATCTCAACCACTGGACCTCCAGGGAAGTCCTGACATCCTGTATCTTGAAAGGCACCTCTGGCTTTCACTTTTTCACCACCACACTTGGCTTATGAAGTGTGCAGGAAGTAGTCCTTTGTACAAGGCTTTGTACAAGGCTGTAAGATTAATCTTGAAATCTTTTCTTATATTCTAGTAGAGGCAGTGGCTTTAGCAATGATTATATTATACAGTTGTATAAAGCATTGTGTTATTAAAGAATTTTTGTACTATTGAGAATCTGCCTTTTCTGTTTCCTCTTTGCTTTGATAGCTGATAAAAAGGTAGGTTTTTGTGTATTTCATTTAGACAAAACCTGACAAATACCATATATTTTGCATGAGGGCCACTACTCTGTTCATCCAACTTACAGCAAGCTTCTTATACTTAAATGTGATCTGATGCTTGTTCGGCCAACTCTTCAACAATGTTTTCAATGCACCTTCCAAATCTTTTTGTTGATAAAAGAATGCTTTGTAGCTTGTTCAGTATATTAATTTATATAAATTGTATGTATTTTTACTAGGAAGAGAAAGTATTTCCCCAGTTGTATGTGGCTTTCACTATTAACTCTGGAGAAGGGAATGGCAACCCACTTCAGTACTTTTGCCTGGAGAATCCCATGAGCAGAGGAACCTGGAGGGCTGTAGTCCACGGGCTTGCAAAGAGTGATGACTACTACTACTTTCACTATTAACTAAGGAACCACAGAAGTGAATCTTAAATACTTATCATTAAATTTAGTAAAATGTTATAAACTGCTGTTTTGAGAATGGCATGGCTTTAAACATGTGTTGAAAAAAATGATTATGCCATATTTTACATGCTTACATCGTAAGCTACTATCCTAATGTACAGTGTTCCCTTAGCATAAGACTCATTGATGAAAATTGTGGCAGTTGTTAAAAATAATGAAAGTAGACTCATATTTCAAATAGTTTTCTTGATAATTTTGAAGCCTTCAAACTTCTTATACAAAAATTGATGATTTAAAAAATAGATAATGTGACTGATTAAAAATTTGTAATGGGAGCTAAAATATTAATTTTGCCATTTTCTGGTGGCCATGGGATATTTGCAGAAACTTTTTAATCTACTTGACATTTTAGAGAGTACATTCATTCAAAATCCAATAATTTTATAGTTCGGTTAACTGGATCCACAAAAATTACAGCATAATAGAACACACTGGAAACCAGCACATGAGACACTATATTACTGTTATGCTGGATGTGTTTTGAAATGAGTTCCTTTCTGATTTTTGGATGTCTTGCTCACTGCATGTGGCAGAAGTCTGCATACAGACTGAATAGGGGAAATGCTGTTGATCCATGTAATAAAATGTGGTTACTTTCCTGTTGCTTAGATAAAAAATCAGTTCAGTACAGTTCAATTGCTCAGTTGTGTCCAACTCTTTGCGACCCCATGGACTGCAGGACGCCAGGATTCCCTGTCTGTCACCAACTCCCAGAGCTTGATAAAACTAAGGTCCATTGAGTTGATGACGCCATCCAACCACCTCATCCTCTGTTATCCCCTTCTTCTCCTGCCATCACTCTTTCCCAGCATCAGAGTCTTTTCCAATGAGTCCATTTTTCACATCAGGTGGCCAAAGTATTGGAGCTTCAGCTTCAGCATCAGTCCTTCCAATGAATATTTAGGATTCATTTCCTTTAGGATGGACTGGTTTGATCTCCTTCCAGTCCAAGGGACTCTCAAGAGTTTTCTCCAGCACCACGGTTCAAAAGCATCAATTCTTTGGCCCTCAGCATTCTTTAGAGTCCAACTCTCATGTCCATACATGACTACTGGAAAAACCACAACTTTGACTAGACTGACTTTGTCAGCAAAGTAATGTCTCTGCTTTTTAATATGCTGTCTAGCTTGGCCGTAGCTTTTCTTCCAAGGAGCAAGCGTCTTTTAATTTCATGACTGCAGTCAACATCTGCAGTGATTTTGGAGCCCAAGAAAATAAAATCTGTCATTGTTTCCATTGTTTCCCCATCTATTTGCCATGAAGTGATGGGACCAGACGCCATGATCTTCATTTTTTGAATGTTGAGTTTTAAGCCAGCTTTTTCACTCTCCTCTTTCACATTCATCAAGAGGCTCTTTAGTTTCTTTTCACTTTCTGCCATAAGGGTGGTGTCATCTGCATATCTGAGGTTATTGATATTTCTCCTGGCAATCTTAATTCCAGCTTGTGCTTCATACAGCCTGGCATTTTGCAGGGTGTACTCTGCATATAGGTTAAATAAGCAGGGTGACAATATACAGCCTTGATGTACTCCTTTCCCAATTTGGAACTAGTCTGTTGTCCCTCCCATGTCCAGTTTTAAGTGTTACTTCTTGACCTGCACACAGATTTCTCAGGAGGCAGGTAAGTTGATCTGGTATTCACATCTCTTTAAGAATTTTCCACAGTTTGTTGTGATCCACACAGTCAAAGGCTTTGGCGTAATCAATAAAGCAGAAGTAGATGTTTTTCTGGAATTCTCCTGCTGTTTCTGTGATCCAACAGATGTTGGCAATTTGATCTCTGCTTCCTCTTCCTTTTCTAAAACCATCTTCAACATCTGGAAGTTCATGGTTCATGCACTGTTGAAGCCTGGCTTCGAGAATTTGGGGCATTAGTTTGCTAGTGTGTGAGATGAGTGCAATTGTGCAGTAGTTTGAGCATTCTTTGGCATTGCCTTTCTTTGGAATTGGAATGAAAACTGACTTTTTCCTGTCCTGTAGCCACTGCTGAGTTTTCCAAATTTGCTGGCATATTGAATGCAGCACTCTCACAGCATCATCTTTTAGGATTTGAAATAGCTCAACTAGAATTCCATCTCACCTCCACTAGCTTTATTTGTAGTGATGCTTCCTAAGGCCCACTTGATGTAACACTCTAGGATGTCTGGTTCTAGGTGACACACAATTGTGGTTATCTGGGTCATGAAGATCTTTTTTGTATAGTTCTTCTGTGTATTCTTGCCACTTCTTAGATAAAAGATAAAGTTGTAATATTTTCCTCCATACCATAACAAATTATCTTACATTTAGGCCACTTCGGGGGCTAGTTGTGGAGAGAAGAGAAGAATGTCTTTGCCTTACATTCCTTTACTAAGCTCTGACTTTGGCCATGGTCTTTGTGACAGGAGAGGCAATGTCAAATTTCAGTTAGTGGTTTTCTCTCTGTGGATCAGCTCTCATCTATGGAGATAAAAGTATGTAATCACAAAGTAAGCCTACTGGTGATACTCTTATTGCTATATCCAAAATGAAAAAAATATTGGAGGTTGAAAACATTTATTACTAGAGATAATGTGTAAGAAAGCAAACAAATTGTCTGAAGAAGCCTTACAAATAGCTGAGAAAAGAAAAGAAGCTAAAAGCGAAGGAGAGAGGGAAAGATATACCCAACTGACTGCAGAGTGCCAGAGAATAGCAGGGTGATAAGAAAGCCTTCTTAAGTGAACAGTGCAAAGAAACAGAGGAAAACAATGGAATGGGAAAGACTAGATATCTCTTATGGGAGATACCAAGGACATATTTCATGCAAAGATGGGCACTATAAAGGACAGAAACAGTAAGGACCTGACTGAAGCAGAAATTAATAAGAGGTGACAAGAATACACAGAACTATACAAAAAGGGTTTTAATGACTTGATAACCATGATGGTGTGGTCACTCACCTAGAGCCAGATATCTTGGAGTGTGAAGTTAAGTTGGCCTTAAGAAGAATTACTATGAACAAAGCTAGTGAAGGTGATGGAATTCCAGTTGAGCTATTTCAAATCCTAAAAGATGATGCTGTTAAAGTGTTGCAGTCAATATGTCAGCAAATTTGGAAAACTCAGCAGTAGCCACAGGACTGGAAAAGGTCAGTTTTCATTCCCATCACTCAAAAAGGCAATGCCAAAGAATGTTCAAACTACCATACAATTGTACTCACTTCACATGCTAGCAAGGTAATGTTCAAAATCCTTCAAGCTAGGCTTCAACAGTATGTTAACCAAGAACTTCCTGATATACAAGCTGGATTTAGAAAAGGTAGAAGAACCAGAGATCAAATTGCCAACATCCATTGGATCATAGGGAAAGCAAGAGAATTCCAGAAAAAACATCTACTTTATTGACTATGCTAAAGCCTTTGACTGTGTGGATTGCAACAAACTGGAAAATTCTTAAAGAGATGGGAATAACAGACCACCTTACCTGTCTCCTGAGATACTTGTATGGAGGTCAAGAAGCAACACTTAGAACCAGACGTGAAACAACAGACTGGTTCCAAATTGGCCAAGGAATAAGTCAGGACTGTATATTGTCATCCTGCTTATTTAACATCTATGCAGAGCACAACAGGCGAAATGCTGGGTTGGATGACTCACAAGCTGGATCAGTATTGCTGAGAAATGTCAACAACCTCATATATGCCAATGATACAACTCTAGTAGCAGAATGAAGAGGAACTAAAGAGCCTCTTGATGAGGATGAAAGAGGAGAGTTGAAAAAGCTGGCTTAAAACTCAACATTCAAGAAACTAGGACTGTGGCAACTAGCTCCATCACTTGATGGCCAATAGATGAGGAAAAAGTGGAAACAGTGACAGATTTTATTTTCTTGGTCTCCCAAATCACTGCAAATAGTGACTGAAGCCACAAAATTAAGACACTTGCTCCACGGAAGAAAGGAGAACTAAATGACAGACAGACCTAGACAGCGTATTAAAAAGCAGAGACTTTACTTTGCCAACAAAGGTCCATCTAGTCAAAGCTTTGGTTTTTTCAGTAGAAATGTACAGATCTGAGAGTTGGACCAGAAAGAAGGCTGAACACTGAAGAACTGATGCTTTTGAACTGTGGCATTGCAGAAGCCTCTTGAGAGTCCCTTGGACTGCAGGGAGATCAAGCCAGTTAATCCTAAGGGAAATCAGTACTGAATATGCATTGCAAGGACTGATGCTGAGGATGAAGCTCCAAACCTTTGGCCACCTGATGCTAAGAGCTGGCTCACTGGAAAAGACCGTGATGCTGGGAAAGATTGAAGGCAGGAGGTATGATTGAAGATACAGAGTGTGATATTGTTGGATGGCATCACTGAGTCAATGGACATGGGTTTGAGCAAACTCCAGGAGATAGTGAAGGACAGGGAAGCCTGGCGTGCTACAGTTCATGCGGTCACAAAGAATGGGGCACAACTTAGTGACGGAACAACAACAACAAATATAACTGAATGCTGCATATTTTATAAATGAGGGCGAAGCTCATTTCTTAAAAAAAAACTTCTAAGCTGATCTCTCCTAAACAATGTAAAATATACCTAGAGAGCAAATGACATCTGTGTTCTTTCATTTTGTTTACATTAATGAGCCATGAATGGAAGAAATCCCCCTCCAGTTTCATTGAAAGACTCCCTTTTAAATAAAATATGGCTTTTGTAGAATGGTAGGAAACTTTGTTTTCTTTCTAGATACTTTGAAAGAAAAGACCCTAGACTTAGATCCATATAAGAAATATCTTAATTTTTAAAGTGTGACACTCCATTAGTAACTAGACAGTTTAGTGTATTCAAAGAACAGAAGTGATTGTTTGGGCAGAGATCCTGTTTGCCATGATGGACGCATTGATCAGGCAGGAAAGTGCTCAGGAGGGACCCTGAGCACTGGAAACAAACAACGGGATCTGTCTTTGGAAAATGTGTGTGTGCGTGCTTAGTCATGTCCGACTGTTTGTAAGCCCATGGACTGTAGCCCTTCAGGCTCCTCCCATGTCCGTGGGATTCTCCAGACAAGAATATTGGAATGGGCTGCCATTTCCTCCTCCAGTATTTGGCAGCACTTCTCAGATGTTTTGTCCGGATATATTTTGTGAATCTCAGTATGATGCTCTGTGTCATTTAAAATCAGAAATTATAAGAGCCAAAAAAATAATAATATTTATGCTTATTGTCAAAACTGACAAATAAGCAAAATGTACTGAATCCATCATTTATGGGAGCTATTCCTTTCTTGGAAAGTTTCTAATACTTCCTGTAAGTAGTCGTAATTCAAATTGCCAAGTCATGTGGTACTGGCAAAAATCCACATTAAATCTGTTTCATTTTTTTCCTTTCCATTTGTTTTTTGTTTGGATTTTCTTTTGATGACACTCATTGCTTCATAAAGTTTATGATCTTCTTTCTCTCATAATTGCTTTTTGTTCTCCATGCTTTTTGTTTCTCTGAAGGACATTGTCTGAGAAGGCAATGTAGGAAGACCGTGAATAGAGCATGGGTTTTGAATATGAATAGATCAGGATTGACCTTTGCTATGTTATCCTTTGTGCTAAATCTCACTGAGAAAAAGTCATATCTGTGCCTCAATTTCCTTAGTCTAAAAGGGGGTGCTATTATTTTGAAATTAGGTTTGGCTGCATGTAGCAGCAGCAGCAGCAAAGTGCATAGAAATTTATTTCTCATTCACATAAAACCTGGTTTTGGGATTGCTCTGGGAAGGCATCAGGGCTCCATGAGACGTCAGAGACCCAGGTTCTTGCTATCTTGTTCTAGCCTCCCTGGAATGTTGTCCCCATTTCCGTGGCCTGAATGACTCACTCCCACTACTGAATCCCAAATACAGGGAAAATTGTACTACCTTGAAGTTGTAACCACTGCTCCTATTCACATTTCATTGACGAAACTTGGTATCTGGCCACACGAGGCTGCAAAGGAGCTGGAAACTGTAGAGCTTATATTAGATGGCCGTGTGAAAGTGAAAGTCGTTCAGTTGTGTCCATTTCTTTGAGACCCGTGGACCGTACAGTCCATGGAATTCTCTAGGCCAGAATACTGAAGTGGGTAGCCTTTCCCTTCCCCAGGAGATCTTCCCAACCCAGGGATTGAACCCAGGTCTCCCACAGTGCAGGCAGATTCTTTACCAGCTGAGCCACAAGGGAAGCCCTGGTTAAAAACTGGGGGTTTCATTATTCTAGAAGAAGAGGTGACTAGCTTTGGGGGCTTAACTAGCATTATCTGTGATAGGTAGGATTGACATATATTAGCCAGTAGGCACAGTAGTTGGACTTCCTTGGTGGCTCAGACAGTAAAGAATCTGCCTGCAATGTAGGAGACCTGGTTTAATCCCTGGATAGGGAACATCCCTGGAGAAGGGAATGGCTGCCCACTCCAGAATTCTTGCCTGGAGAATTCCCTGGACAGAGGAGCTTGGCAGGCTACTGTCCATGGGGTCTCAAAGAGCTGGACACAACTGAGTGACTGAGCATGCATGCATGGTATTTAAAGGTAGACAAAATAAGATGATTACTTTTCCTTCACTGTGATTTTTTACTTTAATCCGTATATTATCATTGCTGTATGAGTTTACTATGAAGATGCTAACTTTTCTAAATTTAGTGCCCTTAATCTTATTCTCCAATAAATCTCTTCTCCCATATATAGTCTTATCCATATCTTTAATGGGGAGACAGTTTGCCTAATTTGTGCGTGTGTGTTATGTCTCTTCAGTTGTATTCAACTCTTTGTGATCATATGGACCATAGCCTGCCAGGCTCCTCTGTCCAGGCAAGAATACTGGAGTGGTTGCCATGCCCTTCTCCAGGGAATCTCCCAACCCAGGGATCAAACCCATATCTCTTACATCTCCTGCCTTAGTAGGCGTGTTCTTTACCATTAGTGTCACCTAAGAATGCCTAATTTGAGGTCGACCAAAAAGCATGTTTGTCTCTAAATTTCGCATCTACAGACTTGCCCTATTAGAGACAAAACATTTCAAAATAGAATGTGAAATATTAGGTCTTTATCTACCTGAAAAGATAAATGTGTGCAAAATTTCCATGACAAGGTGTGATTTTATTTCTAGTTTCATATTTAATAATTTAATAAATAATTTAGATGATTTTTATAACCAGAAACACACAATAATTATAATTTTTAAATTTAAATATGTTAATCAGCAGTTACAACTCATTAGAATTTGTTTCATTGAGTAAGATGGCTGTCTCTTGACTGAGAACAGGTTCGAGGGATAAGGAATCAAGGAATAAATGTGGCTGCTTCTGGAAGGGAATCAAGAATATACCAGATTTGGGGTTTCCCTGGTGGCTCAGTGGTGAAGAACCCGCTGGCCAATGCAGGGGACACGGGTTCGATCCCTAGTCCAGGAAGCTCCCACATGCCACAGAGCAGCTAAGCCTGGGCCACAACTATTGTGCCTGTGCTCCAGAGCCCGGGACCCCGACTGCTGAGCTCACAGGCCCCGATACTGAAGCCCTGTGCCTCAGAGCCTGCGCTCCGCACCAAGAGCAGCCGCTGAGATGAGCAGCCCAGGCTCTGTAATGAAGAGTAGCCCCCGCTCTCTGCAACTAGAGAAGAGCCCTCGCAGCAGCAAAGACTCAGCACAACTAAACATAAATTAGTTAAAAAAAAAATGTTTGAATACACCAGATTTGTAGCTTCCCCAGTGCCCAGTGATTAAGATGCAAGGGGGCACAGGTTCAATCCCTGGTCAGGGAATTAGTTCCATATGCCAAGAGATGTGGCCAAAAATGTAAATATATATTTATATATATACATATGTATACATAAGTATACAAATATATGTATGCATATATATGTACATGGGCATGCACGCTAAGTCGCTTCAGTCGTGTCCGACTCTGCTGCACTATGGACTGTGGCCTGCCAGGCTCCTCTGTCCAAGGGATTCCCCAGGCCAGAATACTGGTGTGGATTGCCATGCTCTCCTCTGACCCAGGGATCAAACCTTGTCTCTTACCTCTCCTGCAATGGCAGGACGGTTCTTTACCACTTGCGCCACCTGGGAAACCCATATATATATATATATATATGCCATATTTACAATGACAGTCTGTATCACCCTTGTTCTCTGTTTTTTCCAAAAATGTTAACCAATAATTGCAATTTATTTGTGCCACTGAATAAGCTAGGATTAATGTAATATTCCATAAATATCAATATTGAAAACTTTAAAAATAAATCTATATTTTTTCAATCATATTAGCATTTCAAATGACAGCCTATTCATGCTTTCTTCAAAGACTGTGATTAAAACTAATAATTTTAAGTTACTCCAAAGCCTTGCATACCAAGCTAGTGTATGGTCTTAATATATACCGATGAGTTGAAATCACAGGGTCAACACAGTAAATCTTTCTGAGACGTAAATTTTACTGTGTTATATTTACACAAATACATGGTGTGTTGCAATATATTAAGGTTTAATACAAGATTTTATGGAGTAGAATGAGATAGTTCACGAATTGTCAAACAAAAGAAAATAATTCGAAGAAATTCAGCATGTGGATGATATTTCTTGGGTGTGCCTATAGAGTTCTTACTTTGCTTGTCATTAAGATTATTTCAGTAAGAAAGTTTGAGAAGTATCACTATAAGTGTCTAACATTGCTCCAGAACATGAATAGTCCATATGGTATGAATACTTAGGTGAGCCGGTTGAGACACTCACACAGTTAGAAGATAGCCAGATGCTCATTACATGAAAAGGGTCATGATTTAGGAGGAGACTCTATAATCTCATGATTATATCTAGAGATGAGCCCACCTAAGCCAAAGTCTTACCAAAGGTTTTTTTTTTTTTTTTTTTTTCCAGTACGAAACAAAAAGTACATCTGGGTACATTATCTAGGTTTTGCATCCTTAAGAACTTAGGTTATCTGCAACATGTTCCTGTGTCTGCAGAAGGGCAGGTGTCAAAATGCCTGAGTATTATGTTGCTTTTTAAAGACTCTTTTTGATAATTGGATATTTTAAACAAAATTGAGTTCCTGCTCTCAAAAATTAACAAATTCACTCTTTTTTTTTTCCTGGCAACCAAGTAGTACTTAGCAGTTTTAATGGCCCTAACCAGTCTCTTCCAACTAGGCAAGGAGAGCCGTTTTCTTTGGCCTGACTATTTGGAATCATCTGCATGAATTTGGTGGGTTGAAAATACGTCTGACAGTTGAGCCCCTCTTCTCTCTGCCTTGGCTCTGTAGACAGGGCTTGTTAAATTATTCCGTGTGTTGGTACCTGAGGTATGTGTATTTGCACCTGTCACAGGGCTCTTATTCAGTAATTTATTACTTTGATTCCTTAAGTAGACACTTGTGACCTGAGTAAGAATTCCTCTAAATGGACTTAACCAGTTGTACTCAGGAAGTAAACTTTCTCATATGTGGAAGTTTAGGTTTAGAAAATGTTTGCATTAGCCCTGAAGTATTTGACATGGGATATGCTAAAGAACAGTATAGAAAAGCAAGATTAAACAAACTGCAGAATTCAGGGATGAATTCTCACTGAAACATTTCATTGCCTTCTTTGGTCTAATGTTTATGTCCTGGAGTGGCATGGGCTCCACTTTATCATGAATATCATTTCACATTTTGTATTAATAATCTAATATTACCTTACTAGACTACTTGATTAATATTCAAGTTTAATTTTACTTCTCAGTATCTAACTTGTTGAAATTCAGTCTCTTTAAGCTGAGAAATTATCTTATCATTAAATAGTATGAACACCCATTCTTCCTAATCATTTCTTAGATTGTAAAAATAGGTATAGCAAGGCTGACTCTCTGATTATAAAATTGTGTGTAACGATGATGTAATTCATCTGACTCTATGTTGCACTCTCTCTTATGGTGGGTTGGTTTAGTTGCTAGGTCGTGTCTGACTCTTGCAACTCCATGGACTGTAGCTTGCTAGGCTCCTCTATGAGATTTCCCAGGCAGGAATACTGGAGTGAGTTGCTATTTCCTTCTCCAGGGGATCTTTCTGACCCAGGGGTCGAACCCTGGTCTCCTGCATTGGAGGTGGATTATTTACCCACTGAGTTTCCAGGGAAGCCCAATATTTCTGCAAATTTGGGATTTCCTCTCCTTCACACTTCTCTAGGGCATATATTTAGGGATACATCTAAGAATTTGGAAAGGATACAAGACATTGGGGAAAAGAACCCATGTGATCTCTGTGTCCTATTGCCATGGAGACAGCAAATGAGCGATCTATCCTAATTGGTCCTGGGTTATCACTCCACATGGTTTGCTGCAGAGATGTCCTTGGCTTCCTACGCGTACCTTGTTTGGCTATGGGGGCTCTTTTTCCTATGTTGAAATCTTTCTGCTTGCCTCAACCATACTGAGACATTGGCTTCTCTTCAATTGAAGGTGTCACAGAGCCTTTTCATTTCTAGGTACTTGTCTACCTAGCAAGAGGGAGACTGATTACTGAGTGTGTATCTATAAACAACTCTTAGAACAAGTACAGGCTGTTGTTTCTCGAAGTTTTCCTTGGGAGCCAGGTAGCTTTTGTTTCCATGTATCATAAAAATATCTGAGATCTTTTTGCCTCCCTTGGGCTTTTCTCTGAGAAGTAGGGCACAAAGTCCTTGCTCTCAGATCCAGGGAGGTTCCTGTTCTCATTCGACTTCCCTTCCGTCTTCCTCCGTCTCCCCTGCTGGTAAAAAGATTTTCTAATCTGGATAAAATTAGCTTTAATTTTTAAAAATCTCTTAAACAAAAACTAGAAAAACTTCCCTTAAATCAAGGAACAGGGAGCAGACAATGTGTTCAAATTAGGGAAAAGGAGAGTAAGAAATGCCAGAGGGAAAAAAGGAACATGGGTGAATATCACAGAAGTATGATCCCACCACATTTAGATCCTAAGTATCTATATGTTACCACATCTGAGCCTTCTGAAAAGAAAATTAAAAATCATTTCTATTTTTAAAAAAATTTCCTTGTAATTGAACACAGTTGATTCAATCATCTAAGTGATAGTTTTCTAAGCAAATTGTGTCTTTTTCTTCCTTACACTACTACTTTCATATAAAGCAAAAACAAGGACTTACCCAGAGGTCCAGTGGTGAAGAATCCGCCTTGCATTGCAGGGATATGAGTTCAATCCCTGGTCAGGGAACTACGATCACACACACTATGAAGCAACTAAAAGCCCCCTGCTGCAACTACTGAGCCCTCGAGCTGCCACGAGAGAATCCATGGGCCCCAGTGAAAAATCCCATGTGATGTAGCAGCGTGACACAACGAAGATCCTGCATGCTGCATCTGAGACCCAACGCAGCCAAACAGATAAATTACAGAAAAACAAACTCCATCCGTGTGTGCAAGAAAGAAAATAAAGTGGAACAAAAATTCAAATCACTAGTAGTTTTTCTGTTATAAACGAACATAGAGAAAGACAAGTTGCTGGCAGGATTTGGTACAATCTGTGAATGTCCCTAAAACCTAAATGATGCTTTTTATGCTAGTTGTTTATAAACACACAGGTTTTTATAATTGGTCAATCTCTCTCTCTCTCATCCATCGGGAGAGCAAGTACCTAGAATATGGCCCAGAAATCTAAGGTGCTCGTCATTGACATCATTGATCATTTTGGAACTTGGTCACATAGCCAAGTTTTTTCAACAGCAATCCCATGTAGTCCCTATCAATCACAGTTGACATACAAGATGAAATCTGTTCGATATCCTTGCCTAGAGGTTAAAAAAGTGTGCTCTATTATCAGACTACCCGTGCTCAATTATTTAGGAACTGGGGAAATGGTTTCGGTAAGACATTTAACTTTTCTAAGCCTCAATTCTTTATGGGTTAATGATAAGAACGACCCCAAAGGTTACTGCAAAAATTAAATGGAATATTCTATGTAATAAGTTTAGAGTAGTGACTAGCACTCAACATACTTTAGCTTATTATTAGTACTATTATTCATGTGAAGTGATTTCTATCTTGACTGTCCAGAGAAATGCTGACCTATGATTCCAGATCTGTGAAAATTCCATCTGCGTATAGTTTCTCAAATTTAAGAAAGGTTTTTGATGTCATTGGGACAATATGTGTGTAATCATTCCTGGAACCGCTGAATGTTGAGGGCAGATCGACGGGGTCCATTAATGATTAAAGTTAGAATAAGAGCTGTCACTGTCTACAGTCCACCGTGCTATTAGGGATCCATGTGAACAAAGAACCTTGTTTTTGTTCATTTATCTGTTTGTTGTTCAGCATCTAAAGAATCCATCGTTGTGGGGAATCTTAGCTAATTTGAATTTTTTCCTCATCTTAACAAAACTGGATAGAATCTGTGCCCAGCATCAAAAGTTATTAAAGTTGAAATGCTCAGACTAGAAGAGTAACTGTTATTAACTTTTCTTCCATGAGAAATCAGGCTTAACAATGATAATTTAAAGCCAAAACAAAGGGAAGACTGGCAAAGAAACACATACCCACTTAGGGACACATGGATTGAATCTGTTCCTGCATTGGTAGCCAATTAGGTAAGTGAAAACTTCTGCTCTGAGTATTTAGCTCCAAAAGCTTGATATAACAGAAGTTCAATTATAATAACTGAAATTAGAAATAGAATTACAGTGCTACATTATAATTGGAAACTGAAAACAGGTGTGGTTCTCTGCTCCTTTCAAGCTTTGCAGCCTCCAGTTTTTGAGGAGACATATGTGAAGTTTGAGTATATTGTATCACTGGAAAATAGGTTATATTAATTTTTTTTGGTAAAGATAAGCCCCAGAGTTGATCTCATACCAAGATGAACAAATAACTCATCAGTTATTGATGAACTGCTGAACAATAATTGGTTAATAGTTTGGTGTAGTAGGAAGATTATCTTAAAACCAGTTCTAAATCCTTTAGCAGTCACTAGTTAACTAACTGATTGATTAAGGTATGACTGACTGTATACTATTTCCTGATAGGATGGAAAAACTAACATGGTATTGATGACAGTAGTGAGCAGAGAACACAACACTGCAGTCCAGAAGAGAGATAAGAGCTGGTGTATAGAAGGGATCCACTGGCTTCCGTAAGTGATCACTGAATCCATGGGAGTGATGAAAATTGTTCACTGAGAATAAATAAGAGAAAAGGAGGAGAGGGGGATGGAGCATCAACCTTAAAGGAGAAGCAAAAGAAAAGAAAGCAGCACTGAGTGGGACAAATAAATATCAGAGCAGTGGTAGAGAGCAGGCTTGGGAGCAGAGGACATCGAGACTGAGGAAGTGAGACTTGCACTACAAGGTGGCAGGTTGGACATTGTCCTTCCGCAAATCCCATTGAAATAAAATTTAAAATTACCAAGGATAAGAAATTTATAACAGTTCTCCAACCACACAGAGACGTACACAAACCATTAGCCTTGAGGAATTTCAGGAAGATGGAAAATACATGATGAATTAAGGATATAGGGGCAGGAGCAGAGTCGGATGTGCACACACAGAAGCTGCAATAGAGGCAGAAACCAAGCTCCCTGCTGGTGGTGCCTCCAAAATGCTCCCAACCTGGAGGTCAAAGTTCAGTTTCATGAAGGGGTAGTGCTCAGAGATTGAGGTCAATGTTTGTCTCTAAAAGGTTGTACAAGGTAGCACCTCTTCTGTAAGTGCCACTTGTCAAAGACATTGGTTTGGGATTTCCCAAATATAATAAAACCCAGGTAGTGTGGGCCTAGTTGTTCCCTGCTGTCTGTTCATGCATTTTGAAGGAAAACTGTCTGTGAGCTCAGAGGTCAGAGTCCACCCCACTCTCTGAAGAGAGGGCAGGTGGGGAAGAGGACTGCATGCCAGCAGAAGGAAGCCAGGTCAGCAAAGCGTGCCAAGTAAGCAGTCCGCTTTATGAGTTTAAATGGACAAATATCGTATTTGGTGAAAAATAATCATAGGCACATATGCACAGTGCCAATATGAACCAAGGAATCAACTTAAAAAACCCTGATTATTCAGGGCACAGAATATAATTTATATATATATAAATATAGATACTAAAGAGGGGCTTCCCAGGTGCCAGTAGTGGTAATATGCTTAGTTGCTCAATCGTGTCCAACTGTTTGTGACCCCGTGAACTGTATGTAGCCTGCCAAGCTCCTCTGTCCATGGGATTTTTCAGGAAAGAATACTGAGTGTTGCCATTTTCTTCTCTAGGAGATCTTCCTGACCCAGGGATCGAACCCATGTCTCCTGTGGTAAAGAACTCACCTGCCAATGCAAGAGACATAAGAGATGCCAGGTTTGATCCCTGGGTCGGGAAGATTCCCCTAGAGGAGGACATAACAGCCCACTGCAGTATTCTTGCCTGGAGAATCCCACGGACAGAGGAGCCTGGCAGGCTACAGTCCATAGGGTCACAAAGAGTCAGACATGATTGAAGTGACTTAGCAAACACACAGATACTAAGGAACAATAAAGAAATATTGGAAATTTAAAAATACAATGTCTGAAATTAAGAAAAAATAAAAAGTGCTGAAATAAAAATCTGAAGAAATCTGGAAATTAGGCTAAAAAATTAGAATTGTAAGATTGTATAGAAAAAGACTTTAAAATCTTAGAGGATCTATCTAGGAGAACTACCATCTTTCAAGAAAAAGGATTTTCCCTCTTTTCAGAAAGTATTTTAAGGAAATTATCAGAGGGATAATGGGAAAAAATATTTTTGAGATATAAACACATGCATCCTCAGCTTGAAAGGGCACACAGAATGAAGAGGACATGAATGAAGAACAGAAAACACATCTGAAAACGACAGAGATTCAGGTAAAGAGAAGATCCTCAAATCCTCCACTACTGCCTCTAATAAATGGGAACCAGCTTCTCATCAGAGACATTGCATACTCGAAGGCCAAGATCTGAGAAAAATGTGATGTATAATTTAGAAGTAAACGCTCAGCCAAACTATCAATTAAGAGTTCCAATAAAATAAGGACATTTTTATTTTATTAATTTATGTTTTTACTTTACAATGTTGTATTGGTAAAATCCAGCCATTCTCTTTGGTAGACTTACTTTCTGTGTATCCAGCAAAACAACAAAGGAATGGAAGAAAGAGGGAAAAAACGAGATCCATTAAACACAATATCTGATCTGTTGTATCGATGCATTTACTACAGCTGTATAGTAGAATATCCCTGTTTTGTAGGAAATGTACACTGTAGCATGCAGAAATGATAGAACAATGAGTCAGCAATTTATTCTCAAATAGATCAAGAAAAAACATGCTTTGTATTGTGCCTCCAACTTTTCTGTAACCTTGTGATTATTTTGAAATTAAAAAATTAAAATGAAGAAAGGAAACTCTACAAGGTTAAAAAACAAATTTACCTTCTCTAGCATTCATTGTTTGTAGATTTTTTCGATCGTTCTGTCTGGTGTGAGGTGATACCCTATTTTAGTTTTGATCTGCGTTTCTCTAGCAGTTAGCGATGTTGAGCATCTTTTCATCTGCCTCTTGGCCATCTGTATGTCTTCTTTGGTGAAGTGTCTATTTAGGTCTTCTGCCAGTTTTTGATTGAATTGTTTTTTGATATTGAACTTCATAAGCTATTTGTATATTTTGGAGATAAGAGATGGGAGGGAGACCCAAGAGGGAGGGGATATGTATATACATATGGCTGATTCACTTTACTGTACATGGAAGATAACACAATATTGTAAAGCAACTATACTCCAACAAATAACAACAACAAAAAACACAAGTCTCCTTTCTAGCAGGAGCCCCCACCCAGAGCATGGCCTACCAAAAACTCCACCGCCATCCTCCACCTCTCTATTCCACCTTTCCAGCATCAATCAAGAGTTGATTTACATAACTATTTATTCATATGCTTCTTATTTTTTGCCTCTGCCTCACTGCTGGAATAAACTTCACGAGGACTTCTCTTCATTGCTGCTGCTGCTGCTAAGTTGCTTCAGTCGTGTCTGACTCTGTGCGATCCCACAGACGGCAGCTCAGGCTCCCCCGTCCCTGGGATTCTCCAGGCAAGAACACTGGAGTGGGTTGCCATTGCCTTCTCCACTCTCCATTGCTGTATACCCCAAACATGGAAAACTGCCAGGAACACACTGAGTTCTTGATAAATCTTTGTTGAATGAACTAATACTCTTGTTATTATTGTTATTAATATTATTGTTATTATAGTAATAAGTAAAATTTCATTCTTATTATAAAATATTAATGCTTTCCAAATATTAAAATTGCAACTACTCAATATTATCTATTACTTGAGATTCCAATTTTTCACTTCAACTTCTACATGAAAAGAAATCTATTCCAGCACCACTTGTAAGATGATTAAACCTCTAGAAGATTTTCTTAAAAATGAGATGTCTTCTGCCAGTCAGTCCAAGGGAGGAAAACTTCAAATGCTAGATCACAATCTTAAGAGTACTGAGCAGATGTTTTGCTATGTTATTTTTCTTTTAGAACAGATATCAATAAAAATAGGTAGCAGAAGATTTTATAAAAAGAAAAATAATTTCAGGATGACAGTGATGTAGGAAGTCTAGGGTGCAAATTAGAACAGAGAATAAGATGGCTCCAAAAATAATTTCCTGTAATAAAACATGATTAAGAAGCTAAGTGACTTTGGTGATAAAAAGGAAGTATAGAATCATAAAAATAAACAAACATAAGCAATGTGCCTTGCCTCCATCCCTGTTTGTTTGTACTCCTTCCAGCTGAACAAAATTAATGGCCCCTGCCATCTCCATCTCCACTCACTATCCAGTCACTGTTCGGTTTTTCAGGGAACTACATTTAAATAATTATAATACTATAAACGCTGTTTGTTTTTTTTTTTTTTATTAACCTGCAGACAAAAGGGAGAAGGCAATGGCAACCCACTCCAGTATTCTTGCCTGGAGAATCCCCGGGATGGGGAAGCCTGGTGGGCTGCCATCTGTGGGATTGCACAGATTCGGACACGAAGCGACTGAGCAGCAGCAGCAGGCAAAAGAGTTAGTTACTTTTAGTTCTAAGAGGAGAAGATGAATGATATAAGGTTGGATGTTAAAAAGCATGAGATAATGCCTAAAACGGATGTCAAGAAAGAAGGTTGTGTTTTATTTGAAAACACACATTAGCAAGTTTTAAAAACTTAATAAATAAAAATATGCCTTTAGAGTTTGAGATATAAAACCTCAGTGGGAATAGGAAGGTGAGAAAGCAGGGTTCATCAGCATAACTCCTCCTTCTTCATGGTAGGAGTAGCAGTTAGATATAGTTTAAATTGACAAATAAATGAATAAATATAACCATTATGGATATGACCACCAAAAGCAACATAAATTTGTATAAGTGGCTTTCCGAAATGAAGAGTAAGATTGAGAATGAAAGAAAGTGAAAGTGTTAGTCACTCAGTTGTGCCCGACTCTTTGCGACCCCATGGACTGCAGCCCACCAGGCTCCTCTGCCCATGGGATTTTCCAGGCAAGAGTACTAGAATGGGTAGACATTTCCTTCTCCAGGGGATCTTCCTGACACAGGGATCGAACCCAGGCCTCCTACACTGCAGGCAGATTCTTTACTGACTGAGCTACCGGGAAGGCCAGGAAGAAGGACGGTAAAGGGTACTTAATTCTTTGGTCTCAGATCCTCTCAATTTGGGCTTGAAATTTTAGATTATATAACTAGATAGGCACAGAAAAATGTCTGGTCTGATGAGTTCAGCTATGAGCTTTGGTTCCCCCAAGTGGGATGGAGGGATAGTGAGGAGAGGACTTCTTAAACTCTTCAGTATAGTTTTCACTTATTTTTTTCCTGCAATGAGCATACTTTGTTACCGAGTAAAAATCGTGTATATATATATAATGATATGCACATATAGGGGCTTTCCTGTGGCTCAGGCGGTAAAGAATCTGCCTGCAATGCAGGTGACCTGGGTTTGATCCCTGGGTTAGGAAGATCCCCTGGAGAAGGAAATGGCAACCCACTCTAGTATTCCTGCCTGGAGAATCCCACACACAGAGGAGCCTGGTGGGCTATAGACGGTGGGGTCATGAAGAGTCGGACATGACTGAGTGACTAACACTTTCGCTTTCACTTTCATGTACATATTATTATATAAGAAGGTGTAAAGGCAACAAAAGTAAATGCTAAATCTTAGAAGCACCAAGAGTTCATTGAATTTGGCAACTGGGAAGAGACCCAAAGGGTGCAGTTTCCACCAACAGTAGGAACACAGTAAGGTTGCAAGGGAAACACCCTCGATGAGGAGTAAGGGGAGTAGGGGCAGCAGATACAAGTGTAAACTATTTTCAAGAAGTTGCAATGAGCAAGGGAAGGGAGAGAGTGTGTGGAAGTTAAAAGGGCATAATTGTTTAATAATCACTTCGATTTTAAAATAGACTGTGTTGTACTAAATAGCTTTAACTTAAAATGAAAGGATCATGAAATATAAAGAGAATGAAATGGTCACATAAAGACTTTCCAAGAAAATATTATATCTACATCTCTCCATTTTGGGATGAGGAAAACATACAACACGTGTTTCATAGAGGCTTAGTTTTGCAATTTTAAGTTCTCTTCTACCTTCCTCCCTTTAGTTTACCTTTTCAGGTATGCCTTTTATAGGCATTCTCTACAGAGGCTTCTAAAGCTACTGAGAAGTAATTATGTCTCTATATTGCGCAAGATTGAGGGGTCTTTGACTATGTCTGACTATTTACTTATGTTTATGAAAAGTGAAGTATCAGTGACTTTTTTTCATTTCACAAAGTTAGGCTACATTACACTTCAATCCTTAGTGATTACGACAAATATGCTAAATTAATAAACCATCTCTCTCTGTCATCCAGAAATAATTGCTGAGTGAAGCTTGTGTTCAGTAACTAGGTTACTCCCTGGGTGAAACCAAGGTTCCTCTGCTATTTCAAGGTGACTTTCTGGGCCAGACACCAATCTTTGTAGTCAGATTAGGTTGAAGAAAAAAAATCTGAAGTTCCCTTTTTTGCTTCTGTTTTTTCTTGTTCTCATTCTTGCTCTATCTTCCTTGCTGCCTCTCAGCTTATTCATGCCTAGAATTCTGATATACTTAGCATCTTGCCCAGTGCCTCTGCAATGCAACTTCTAGCAAAACCTGATTTCCAGAAGGAATCAGAGAAATTCATCCAACCTGAAATAAATCTCTCCTCATTAGGCCATTGATAAACATTAAATGCAGGGCTTCCCAGGCGGCTCAGTGGTAAAGAATCCACCTGCCACATAAGAGACATGGATTTGATCCCTGGGTTGGGAAGATCCCCTGGAGAAGGAAACGGCAACCCGCTCCAGTATCCTTGCCTGGGGAATCCCATGGACAGCGGAGCTATAGCCGGACAGAGGCCAGCTATGGTCCATGGGGTCCCAAAGAGTCAGACATGACTAAGCAACTAACTAAACAACAACAAACATTAAGTGAGGGGCTTCCCAGGTGGTGTTAGTGGTAAAGAATCCACCTGTCAGTGTAGGAGACTTAAGAGGTTCGATCCCTGGGTCAGGAAGATCCCCTGAGGAAGGCAAGGCAACCCACGTCAGTATTCTTGCCTGGAGAATCCCATGGACAGACAAAGGAACCTGGCAGGCAGCAGTCCATGGCGTCTCAAAGAGTCTGAAGCAACTTAGCACACATGCTTGCAAATGTTAAATGTTGAGATGTCAGTGACTAAAAATGCTTCTTCTAGTTGGTGATTGTTAGTAACAAACTGCCGCAAAACTGAGTGGAGTAAAAACCATTTTATTATCCTTGTGGATTCTGAAGATCAAGAATTCAGAAAGGCACAGAAAGGACTGCTCTTCTCTGTTCCATAAGTTTGGGATCTCAGCTAGAAGGACTCAAAAACAGCTGGGGGTAACTCGGACGTCAGGGCCAGAACTACTGAGAGTGGGAGGATCACTCTCAAGACGGCTTCTTCATTTGTCTGGTGTCTGAGGGTTACGCTCACCTGGGATAGCCAACAATAGCGCCCACATGTGGCTTTTCTAGCATGGAAGTGTCACTGTAATTGGATTTCTTACAAGGCACCTCAATGCTCGTTAAGAGTGAGTGTTCCCTGAGTCCAGGGGGAAGTTGCATGCATGGTCTCTTCTGAACTAGCCTTGGGACTCACATGGTATCATGTCCAACATACTATATTGATAAAAGCAATTTAAAAAACCCACCATAACTTAAAGGGAGGGGACCAAGGCAATCTCTCAATGGAAGCAGCGTCAGCAAATTAGTGGCTGTGGTTAACATAGTCACAGTGCTTATTTAGTTGCTTACGATGATTTTTGTCTTTATAGAAGATAAGAAGTGAAAAAACCAAGCAATGAAGAGAAGAAATACAAGTATCTAAGAGCAGGTGGTGAAAAGATTTTTAAGAAAGGAGTCATTTTAGTAATACGTACATGACTGAAGACCGTTTAAAAAAATCTTTTTGGAATTTTAGAATCACTTTATTGAACACTTTCAAACTACTGAACACACTGTAATATCAAATTCTAAGTTTCTTTATGCATTTTCAAACATTTCTTCATTAAGTAAATAAAGTGAAAGTCACTCAGTGGTGTCCGACTCTGTGACCGGATGGAATTCTCCAGGCCAGAATATGGAGTGGGTAGCCTTATCCCTTCTCTGGGGATCTTCCCAACCCAGGGGAAGGGATCAAACCCAGGTCTCCTGCATTGCAGGTGGATTCTTTACCAACTGAGCTATCAGGGAACGTGAAGTTGCTCAGTCGTGTCTGACTCTTTGCAACCCGTGGACTGTAGCCCACCAAGCTCCTCTGTCCATGGGATTCTCCAGGCAAGAATACTGGAGTGGGTCACCATTTCCTTCTCCAGGGGATCTTCCCGACCCAGGGGATCAAACCCAGGTCTCCCACATTGCAGGCAGACGCTTTAACCTCTGCACCACCAGAGAAGCCCTTTAAATACAAGAATACAGTCTCTCAGAAAACCTCCTATAGAGACACAGAACTTCATATCCAAGTACTAACATCAAAAATTTCAAGGGAGGAAAGGAAGCCAGGTTGAAAGAAGAAGGGGGAGGAGGCAGGAGGGTGGTGAAAGGGGTGGCCTTACAGACATCTGCCACCTACAGATACCCAGGCGTTATGGGACTTTTCCCTGGGCCTCCAGAGAAGGAAGGACTGGAACTCAGCCCTACCAGAAATCAGACCAGACCAGAAGCAGAATTTGAGTTCTCTGCCAAGAGGAGGTGATCAGTCTCCAATCCTCAGCTCAGGCTGAGGGCCCTTTGACCAGATTCCTGCATCCAGGACTGGGGGACTAGAAAAACAGGGAAGGATAGGAAGGGTTAGGAGAGGAAAGAGAGGGGGAAGGGGAAGAGGTCAATAAAGTCTCTTGTTCCTTACTGGTCGGGGCACTCTGGCCAGTTGTCCGTGCCAGGAGGAAACCAGGGACAAAAGGGTCCCAGTTGCGGCCGCTGGGTCTGGTCCATTGGCAGGCAAGCTGGCCCCTGAGTACCCGAGTGGTCAGGATGTCAGTCTCAGCAAAGAAGAGTCCCCACCAGAGCCACCATTTGTTTCAGGAAGGCGGACCCCTTCCAGGGCCCGAAACTGGGCTCTTGTCTAACACTCGGAAATGAATTGTCCGAGGAGACACATGTGCTGACAAAGCAAGAGATTTTATTGGGAAAGGGCACCTGGGTGGAGAGCAGTAGGGTAAGGGAACCCAGGAGAACTGCTCTGAGCTATCAGGGAAGCCCTCATCAAGTAAATGGGGGAGGTGTGTGTGGAACTAGCATTAATTGAATTCTTTCTGTGTTAACAACATCCCAAGGATTGAGCCATTGCAGTACACATATGTGCTGGTCAAATCTAGCATCAACTCCAACAGAACCTGAATGAGGATGCATGGGTGTAAGTCTGTTCGAGCATTCTAAGTCACTTCAGTCGTGTCTGACTCTTTGCAAACCTATGGACTGTAGCCAGACAGACTCCTCTGTCCAAGGGATCCTCCAGGCAAGAACACTGGAGTGCGTTGCCATGCCCTCCTCCAGGGCATCTTCCCAACCCAGGGACCAAACCCCTGCCTCTTACGTCCGCTTCAGCGGCAGTCAGGTTCTTTACCACTAGCACCGCCTGGGAAGCCTGGCTATAAGTTTATGTGTCATCAAATGCCTTTATGTTTCCATGTCTTCGGATTACATTTCAGAAGTTGTAATCTAACATATGCCTGATGATGTATTTATAGGTAAATAATCTTCCTGGTTGTATAGCATGTACCTGCTGATTCATTTGGTGTAATATATGGTAACTTTTTTTTACTGTAATGTTTATATTGTGACAGTTGGGCTCCTCAGAATATTTGTATTATCAGATATTATCTTGTAAAAATGAATATTTTTTAGTGAGGGGAAACTAGGGGCTACAAAGTTTCAGATTCCCAATATAAAAATTATATTTCCTATATTAAGTTTAATAATACAACTTTTCTACCTGTAATTGTAATTGTTATGACAATTCAAAAAGAAATTACAGTATGATGACAAAAATAAAAACACCACTGAGCATATCTCTAAGACTACATAAGACCAGACTAAATGTGAGCTTCTAGTCTATAATTACCATAGTCTAATTTTATAATAAGTAGAACATTATTTTGCAATGGAATGGTTTTAAAAAACAGAAAATAACAATAAGCTGAAGAATTAGTCACAAGAATTTAATTACTACTGAAAAACAAGAAATCACTATAAAAATCACCTGTGTGATCTCACTGACTAGTCCAAAGAATATGCTTTTATCAATTTTGATAATTTAATATATCTGATCCTGGGGCCACCAAACTGGACTCAGAGGGGTAATCTAAAACACCAGTTCTTCCAATTGATAATTTCTGCTGCTCTGACAAAACTGGTAATGCGTCTGTTGTTCAATATGCAAGTTAGATGATGAAGAGTAGCTTCTTCAGTTTTCACTGTGTGTTCTTAGTCAGCTGTGTCCTACTCTTTGCAACCCCATGAACCATAGCCTGCCAGGCTCCTCTGTCCATGGGATTCTCCAGGCAAGAAACTGCAGTGGGTTGCCATTCCCTTCTCCAGGGAATCTTCCCAACCCAGGGATCGAACCCAGGTCTCCTGCATTGCAGGCAGATTCTTTACCGTCTGAGCCAAACTTTAGCTCTGCAAGACACTCTGTGACAAAAAGCTCTATGGGCAAACGATGTTTGTATACTTTCTAGAATTTATTTTGATTCTGGTGTATCTCAATTTGGCATATTGCACTAAATGATATATTTCCTAATAAAATACCTTTAGTTCAGTTCAGTCGCTCAGTCGTGTCCGACTCTTTGTGACCCCATGGACCACAGCATGCCAGGCCTCCCTGTCCATCACCAACTCCCGGAGTCCACCCAAACCCATGTCCATTGAGTCAGTGGTGCCATCCAGCCATCTCATCCTTTGTCATCCCCTTCTCCTCCTGCCCTCAATCTTTCCCAGCATCAGGGTCTTTTCCAATGAGTCAGCTCTTCACATCAGGTGGCCAAAGTATTGGAGTTTCACCTTCAGCATCCATCCTTCCAATGAACACCCAGGACTGATCTCCTTTAGAATGGACTGGTTGGATCTCCTTGCAGTCCAAAGGACTCCCAAGAGTCTTCTCCAGTACCACAGTTCCAAAGCATCAATTCTTCAGTGCTCAGCCTTTTTATAGTCCAACTCTCATTCCATACATGACTACTGGAAAAACCATAGCCTTGACTAGATGGACCTTTGTTGGCAAAGTAATGTCTCTGCTTTTTGCTGTCAACGTTGGTCATAACTTTCCTTCCAAGGAGTAAGTGTCTTTTAATTTCATGGCTGCAATCACCATCTGCAGTGACTTTGGAGCCCAGAAGAATAAAGTCAGCCACTGTTTCCACTGTTTCCCCATCTGTTTCCCATGAAGTGATGGGACTGGATAATATACCTTTAAGAAGCTCCCAAACTGTCTCCTTTCTCTGTCTGCTCTATAAACAGTCAAGGGGCATCACTATCTTTTCTCACCTGAACACTGAAAGTACCTCCTACTTTGTCTTCAAGCCTCCTCTTCTGTCCCACTTAGCAGCCTGGGTCATTTTTTAAACATTTAAACCAAACCAAGGACTTCCCAGGGGATCCATTGGCTAAGACTCAGTGTTGCCAGTGCAGGGGGCCCTGGTTCGATCCCTGGTCAGGAGACTAGATCCCACAGGCTGCAACTAATAGTTTGCATGTTGCTACTAATGATCCCGTATGCCACAACTAAGATCTGTCACAGTAAATAAATAAAGAAACATTTTTAAAACAAATTTAAACTGCATCGTACTGCTTTTTTGTTCAAAACCCAGCAGTGCTTTCTATTGGGCTTCCCTGGTGGCTCCATTGTAAAGATTCCACCTGCCCATCCAGGAGACCCATGTTCGATCCCTGGGTTGGGAAGAGATGCTGGGGAAGGAAATGGCAACCAACTCCAGTATTCTTATCTGGGAAAGCCTCGTGGACAGAGGGGCAGCGGGCTCCAGTCCATGAGGCCGCCAAAGAGTCAGGTACAACTTAGCAGCTGAACAAGAATGCTTTACGTTACTCTTAGAATAAAAGCCAAATGCCCTTTTCTGGCTTATAAAACCCTATGTGATCTTTCCTCAACCCCACCGTACCACTCATCCTCTATTCTGGGATATTCCAGTCCCGCTCTGTACTTCTTAAAAGTGTGATCTTTGCTCACCATAGGACCTGTGCCCTCTTTCCTCACTACATGAATTAATTCCTCCCAATCTTTACACGGCTGATTCCTTCTTATACTTTAGATTTGGCCTTTCTTCAGAGAGGCTTTCTCTAACCACCTCATTTGAAATAGTCTTCTGGTCACTCTATTTTAATTCTTTTCATAGCTTCACCTCTAATATTCTTCTCATTTATATCTACCTACCTGCCTATCATTCCATCTTCATTTATTATTTAGTAGATTATTATTTAGTGGTTTAGTAGAACAGAGACCTTGTATTTCCTGTTCTGCTTTCTCCTGTACCTGAACTGTATGCTTGACATAATTAGCAATTTAATAGATACTACTGAATGAATCAAATGGTTAGACCCTCCATCCCTGTGTTTCTGTCTTTATTCTTGGATATGAGAGAAGTATAGTCTGATACAAAGAGGGGAGGCTAGGAAAAATGCAATGGGGAAGAAAACCAAAGATGCCATGACTATGTTTTAATCTAAGGAAGTTCTATGGTGGAGGATGAAGGGTGGGGAGGCACAAGAGGGAGGGGATATATGTATGCTTATATCCAATTCATGTTGATAAACAGGAGAAACTAACAGAGCACTGCAAAGCAATCATCCTCCAGTTAAAAAAAAAAAAAAGAAAGTTCTATTGGTTAGAATTTAACTTGAAGATAATGTTATACTACCAAAACAATAAGGAATTATTGAAAGGAAGTTTTATTTTAATAAACAAGTAAGTGTCTTACCAGAAGCAGCATTATCTTGCAACTGTTGATCTGATGAAGCTTGACTTTCTGAGTGGTTGCAGATGGGCTGTGTTGTTTGCTTATGCTTTGATAATTGATCATTGTGTTATCTGAGGTTTACAAGACGCGGCCTTTTTCATTTTTTTTCCCACCATGCACTATCATGACAAGTTTTACTTATAGATTATAAATACCTGAGAATCAAATAGCATGTGTTTTAATGACAATACTTCGGTGTTATACTTCATACACTGCTAAATGTTCTCACACTTATTACTGAATTTGTTCTTCTAAACTGTTTTACTTGTGAAATGTGTTTCTTTCATATAATGTCTATATTCCTTTATTGGAAATGCTCTTACTAAAAATAAAAATTTCCAGAAATATTATGCATGTATTTCTTCTAAACTCAATATTAAAATTTTCCACATTTGTGGAATTAACTCTTGGGTAAATTTCTAACATGTTTTATCCTTCTGATTTTTCTTTTGCCAATGCTTTTTGATAAGTGTATGGAAAAATTTCCATGTCTTTTATAGAGATCTTTAAGTCCTAGTCTTTCTTGTTTCATCTAATTCTCTCTCTTTTGTTTAACAAATCTCCATGAAAACCTTTTTGTAGCTTTTGCATTCCTATGTCTGACATTTAAAACTTCTATCTTCAAAGCCTCTTGCAGTAGCAGTGATCAGACACAGTCTCTGACCTGTTTTAAAAGTTTCTTGCAAGATTTTAAGTATTGTTATATTGTTCACCCTTTAATTCTATCAGTTTTACTTTATAAATATCAATCTTTTTGTATATATCTTGACAGAATGCAATCCTGCCTTTTAGGTGTTTTTAATTTAGTTTGTCTTCAACAGATCTCTTAGGTATTGCTATTTCTTATAGTCAAATGTTTTGTCTTACTGGAAAACTCTCTCCTCTCTGATTTTTAACAGAACAGGAAAATGCTATTTCTGCCATCTCTCTCTTTGCCCCTTCATCTCTCCACTGCATTGCTTGAAAAGTTTATTCTTCTGAATGTTACACCATGTCTTAGTCAATTTGAGCTGCTGTAACAAAGTATTATAGACTGTGTGGCTTATAAACAACAGAAATTTATTTCTTACAGCTCTGGAGGCTGGGAGGTCCAAGATCAAGGCACCAGAAGATTCAGTGTCTGGTGAGGGCTTGCCTCCTGGTTCATAGATGTCCTGGTCTTCTCTTTGTGTCCTCATGTGGTGGGAGTGGCAAGGTCACTCTCTGGAGCCTCTTTTGCTGGTGGTTTAGTTAAGTCCTGTCTAACTCTTACAACCGCATAGACTGTTGCATCCAGGCTCCTCTGTCCATGGGATTTCCCAGGCAAGAATACTGAAGTGGGTTGCCATTTTTTTCTCCAGAGCATCTTTGCAACCCAGGGATCAAACCCACATTTCCTGTATTGCAGGTAGATTCTTTACCACTGAACCACCGGGGAAGACCCGAGTCTCTTTTATGAGGGCATTAATGCCATTCACTGGACTTCTCAGGTGGCTCAGCAGTAAAGAACCCACCTGCCAATGCAGGAGGCGTGAGTTTGATCCTTGGGTTGGGAAGATCCCCTAGAGAAGGAAATGGCCACTCATTCCAGTAATCTTGGCTGGGAAATCCCATGCACAGCATAGTCTAGTAGGCTACAGTCCATGGGGTCACAAGAGAGTCAGACAGGACTTAGCCACTAAACAATAACAAAACTGCCATTCACTGGGGCTCTACCCTCATGACCTAATCGCCCCCAAAGACCCCTACCTCCAAATATCATTATACTGAGGATTACATTTCAACATCTGAGTTTTGGGGGGTGCAAACATTTAGTCTGTAGCATATAGTAAAGGAGCTTAAAATTGTTACAGGGTAGCACTTCTCTGTGGTAAAGGTGAAGTAAAGATGGGTTGCTTAGTAAGTTTGTCTTTAATTCCTGGAATGGGCCATTAAAATGCCCACCTATTTAATTGACGGTTGTCATACAGAGATAGAATGAAAGAAATTGTTTAATCAGTCGTAACAACTTCCCAACAGTCTTTCCTACTGTTTGCTGAACTAACTCTTGTGTCACCATCTACATTTTCTCTGCGGAGTCTTTCCTGACACTTTAAGCCTGGGTTTCCTCCACCCCCCCTCCCAACCCCCCCCAACTCATCATGGCCTTGATCACATATCATCTGTTTTTCTTTTTCTACCTTTGTTTATAGGCACCCAGAAATGTAAGGAAAATACCTTGTTTGCAGCTATAGTCCTAGTTTTAACAAAATACTTGCACATACTTTGTATTTAATAAATATGATTGGATTAAGTTCTTTGCTTATATATGCCTCTCAAGGACTTTGGTCACCCTAGTCCCTCTTTTAGTCTTGACAGACTTTTGAGCAAGACTCATAAAGAATCTTATAATCATGCTCAAAAACCTTTAACCTCATGATGATGCTCAAGAGCCTTCAGTTTCTAATACCTTCTTTCTTTTCATTTATAAAATGTATTGGTTATTTATATTTTTCACCATAATCGACTGTGAAAGCTCTAGAGAACTTAGAGAAAAATTGACCTACAAATCCCCTTTCCTTATTTTAAAGCTGAGGATCCTCAGGCCCAGAGATATTTGTGTATGTATTAACTAGTTAATTGACTGCTTCAACACAAGAAACTTTTCTGTCTCCCATCCCTCCACTGCTGTCGGTCACTCAAAACAAGAGCCAGCGGCTTGTGCATGTGTGTTAAATCGCTTCTGTTATGTCCAACTCTTTGCAACCCTGTGGATTTTAGCCTTCCAGGCTCCTCTGTCCAAGGGATTTTCTAGGCAAAACTACTGGAGTAGGTTGCCATGCCCTCCTCCAGGGGTTCTTCCCCACCCAGGGATTGAACTCATATCTCTTACATCTCCTGCCTTGGCAGGCAGGTTCTTTCCCACTAGTGCCACCTGGGAAGCCCAGGCTGAGTCAGGCAATACTTACAAGTCACAGAAAGTATTAACATTATCAGAGGCGAGACTCTTTCTCTTCCTCACCGATCTGATATGTTCCTCTAGATGACTTACTTTTTGGGATTTCTGCCTCGACCTTGGTCTCCTGCATTCCCCTTTCTCCTCTTATAAGAGGACAGAGGTTTCCCTCGTGGGCAGAGAATCTTACCTAGATGATGAATAAGACCCAGTAGCTGGACAGTGGACCCCCACTGGGATTATGCAGGGTAGTGCTATGCTTTGAAAGGAAATGAGATCGTTGATAATGTAAGCAATGTTTGTGGCAGATTGATCACTAACAGTGCCCACATTTTTGGCCTCCCTTCTCACTCTCACAACTATCTTCTGATTCTTTGCCTGAAACTGTTTTGCATTTAGGTGGAAGATCAGTTTCTTCATATTGTGTGGTTCTTAGTCACTCAGTCACGTCCAACTCCTTGCCACTCTGTGGACTGTAGCCCACCAGGCTCCTCTGTCCATGGGGATTCTCCAGGCAAGGATACTGGAGTGGGTTGCCATGACCTCCTCCAGGGGATTTTCCCAACCCAGGGATCTAACCTAGGTCTCCCTCATTGCAGGTGGATTCTTTACCATCTGAGCCACCAGTAAAGGCTTTCATTCCCAAATATTCTGGGCTGCCCCTTTCTTGCTCTGTTTTGACCTCACCAACACCCTTCCATCTTATTTCTGATTTGCATCCATTTGTTACAGACTCCTCACTGCTTTTATCTCCTTTCTCTTCACTTCATTGTCAAAGCTTTATCCTTTCCTGTCATTTTATTAGGATCTCTAGCAGGAAAAGAAGGTTGTGTTCAGCTTAGTTTCCATCTTGAGCAATTGTGCCTTTTTTTTTTTTTAATAGAAATGAAATAACGCTCATTGTTTTCCATCTGGATTCCGAAACATTATTCATACTTGTTATATTAGGGGGAAAATAATGAATCATTGTTCTGTATCATATGCTCCTATCTGCCATAGAATTAGGTCATCCTTATTTCTGGTTCTAAACCTTGTAGGTCTTTAATAAAATAATACATGTAACTGGCAAAATTATAAATGAATCAATATTAACTCCTTTATTTACTTTTTTGACTGTAATTTATTAAAATATCACAAAACAAAAATCTCCACAAAACATGCAAAATGCTGTATATATAATGTCTTAACATTGTGTGAGATCCAGATGTTTCTAAGAAATGGAGAGCTAATTAGAGGTAATATTTATCTCCAGTTCTAGGAGCTAATATTGGGCAAAACTTGGAAGGTTCAATCCAGATAACCATTCAAGTGCTTGGCTGCTGATCTCAAACCTTATCTGAACTATCTGAACCTCTCAAGTCTTGAAAACTGGGCTGGATATCTTATGAGAACAGCCTCATCTGGGGTATTTGGGTATGTTTGATTCCAGCTGGAATCCAAAACTGCAGAGAGAGGCAAAAATGAAGACTAACTCAGGGCAGGGGTGGGGGGAACACTGAGCTTCCTCAAACCTCTGAAAGAGGCTTTGGTTAAATTTGGAGCAAAGGTTAGGGATTATGAACAGTTTCTATTTTATCTGGCTGCATTCATTCATCCTTAAAACAAATCCTATTTTAATCTCCCAGATGAAGGATCATTAATATTTCTTTGTTCTTGGCTGGGAAATACAGTGAAACAATCTTTTAAAAACTGAAATTCTGCTGGTTTTGCATGTCACAAATAAGAGTTTGACAGCATGTGATTGCTTTAAAATGGCCAAGTGCGTGTCACTGATCATCAGTGAATACCTAGGTTTGGTTTAGGGCATCACACCAAAAGGAGCTTTAAATCAAATTGTGGACACACCATAAAATACAGTCTGCTGTAAGCACAGAGAGTAAATAAGAATAAATTATTTTCTGTTGCATTGTTCTTTATCAACTCTGTGAGGATTACACATATTTCAAGACATGTTTTTTTTTCTTTTATTTTTGCAGTTTTATTTCACTTTAAATATACCAATTACATTCAAGGGATTCTGAACACATACAGGGCTTCCCAGCAGTGCTAGCGGTAAAGAACCCACCTGCCAATGCAGGAGACATAAGAGATGTGGGTTCCATCCCTGGGTTGGGAAGATCCCCTGGAGGAGGGCATGGCAACCGACTCCAGTATTCTTGCCTGGAGAATCCCATGGACTGGGGAGCCTCCTGGGCTACAGTCCATAGGGTGGCAAAGAGTCAGACGTGACTGAAGTGACTTAGCATGCACACACAAACATACAAACATGTAGCTGTAGAACACTAAAATATGTTAATTTCCTACTATGTGCTATCTGTGTGTGCATAATCTGACAACATTTCTAAGAGGTAGATTTTATTAACCTAATTCAACAGAGGATGAGATTCAGAGAGGGCTGTTGATTTGCTTAAGACTGCCCAGCTAGTGTGATGGTTAACTTTACGTGTCACCTTGGTTGGACCACAGTGCCCAGATCGTTGGCCAAACATTATTCTGGATATTTCTGTGAGGGTGTTTTTGGATGAAATTCACATTTAAAGTGGTGGCTTTAGAGTAAATCAGGTTGGTTTCCATAATGTGGGTGCCTAATTCCATCAGCTGAAGTCCTGCTTAGAACAAAAGACTTCCCTCCACAAGCAAGAGGGAACAGTCTGCCTTTAGACCTCACCTGCAACATCAGCTCTTCCTGATCTGACAGGAGTGCCTTTGAACTCTAACTGTAGCTCTTTCTGGGTCTCTAGCCTGCAGGCTTTCCCCATCCCCTGTTGGACTCTCCAAGCCTCCACAATTGTGTGAGCCAACTCCTTAAAAAGTAAATCTCTTTCTATATATACACACACATCCTCTTGGTTCTGTTTCTCTGTAAAATCCTGACTAATACAGCTCGTAAGTGGGGAAGCCAAATCAGACTTTGTTCTGTTGAATTTCAGAGCCTTATGATAAATCTCATTTTATATAAACAGTTTTTTCTGTTCACTGAATTTACAGTTCAGTTTGTCCACATGTGTATTATATGTTCACAGTTACATCCGTATACACACATACACCTCTGTGCACGTCAATGTACTGTGTGTGTACTGTGTCTTGTTTATCCACTGTATGAGTTACAAAGTTTTGGCTTTTGCTGTGGAACTCCTTAATCAAAGAGAATGGTGAGTCTTGTCCTCAAGTACAGCTAATCTTGTGAAGATAGACTCATTTCACCGTGCTCACTATTGCATAATAGTAGTATTTTCCTTCTATGGTATTATCATTGGCTTAATTTATCCCTAAAATCTAAGGTTTATGCCTAAGTCTTAATCATTGAAAATATTTTCTTAACTTTCTCCCAAATTTTGGCTTCAAGGAAGATACTCAAAATTTTTACCTTTAAAATAATCATAATTCTATATGTTGTTTAGTTCCATATGGTGTTATGGCTATGAAACAAACATTGAGACAAAAAAATTAAGACACGAAGCAATACTAAAATACTGGAAAATTCTAGAACAATATGTTCAAAGGCCCTCTAAAAATTAGCTAAAAAGAAGAAAAATTTAAAGTAACATTATCTGTAGCTATTAATCTATCTTGTTAACTGTCATGTAGCCTTTTTAAAGCCACATTGGCAAGATATAACTTTGTAAATATCACAGGTTAAAAGGAACATATGTCTTTAATTTGTTGGCGTTGTCTCTAAAAGTGATCTTGTATCCATAAACCCTTAATCTGACTTCCTTCCAGGGAACAGAGTCTTTAGAACTCAGAATTATAAAACACTCTTAAACAAAAATTCTTTATTGACAAAGTATAGCTCATAATCAGAATTTTACCATTACAAATGACCTTAGATTAACTCTAACCTAATTATTACTTGAATAATAGTTAGTATTTAATATAAGCAATAATTTAAGTTGCATTTTAAAATATTTTATAGATGTAGAAACTGTGGCCCAAATAGGGTGACATAGCTGGACTAAAACAAATTTGTCTCACTTTTTGTGGATGCTGTTTCTTCAAGAGAGTGTGTTGCCTTCTTTGTGGAAAGTGCCTTGAGAAATTCCAAAATCAGAAGTATTATTACTTGGTCCACTTAGAATGTGAATAATAAACTTTCTATCTGTGATTTGAGTACTTTCTTGCCTTGTGCTCACTGAGCATCAGAGCATTCCAACATACATGGCTGGGTGTGCTCACGGTAAGGCTTTCACGTTTGATAGCTAATTTAATAGCTAGTGGCAGCTTTCCTTTTTGTCTTAAGCATTTTAAAGTCCTATGAACTTAGATACCCCAGATTTTCTCTATTTCTGTACTTGATGCAAAACTCTTATATTCAATTCTCATTTTAGGTATAAATTATTTAATATAGGGCTGCTCTCTGCATGGGGTTTCCTTTTTATAAAGGCTATCCATATTTTTATCTTGTAAGGAATAAACACAATGAGGTCCAAGGTCTCTTTCTTTCATGTTGTATTATTGTACTAAACTGCAGGTTGATACTGTCTCAAACAAAATCCATTTTTATTTTCATTGCCATAGTAATCTACTACTTTTAGAGATTTCAGCAAATTTTCCTGGCTTCATCCTATTTCTAAAAGGAAATTGTTCTTTTACAATGACTTCCTTTCATGCCTAATCATGGTTTCTTTATAGTCTCAGTTAGATTCATGACAGCACAGGCATAGAGTTAGAAAACTACAGACTATCTTTGTACTCTCCCTCCTTTCCTTGTCAGATAAAGCAGTATCATGACTGTTGGTGAAAATGTACTGGAAGTAAGACTGACATGTAAATAGTTCATTATTATTACTTTTTATTGTGGTAATATAGTATTACATACATACTACATTATATACATATTATATACATAGTTTGGTATATGAGGTTTTGGGCTTCCCGAGTGCTGCTAGTGGTAGAAGACATATGAAATATGGGTTTGTTTTTGATCCCTGGATCAGAAGGATCCTCTAGAGGAGTGCATGTCCCACTGCAGTGTTCTTGCCTGGAAAATCCCGTGGATAGAGGAGCCTGGCAGGCCACAGTCTTTAGGGTTGCACATGACTGAAGCAACTTAACACCCACTTAAGACCCTACCTTAACATCCACAGGGCTCTACCCACTGATAGTTTGGAACCCAGAGTGAGCATGGACTTTGTGAATGAATTTTAACATTGTCACATGCCAGCTGTGTGAGACTGGGCAAGTCACTTAAACAATTGGGGGTTACAATTTTCTCATTTGTAAAAACATCAACAATAAGCTTTTGTATTATAGTTGTTGTGTGAAATGATTTAATGAATATATTATATAGAGATATAATGAAGAACTTTATGAGCAAGCCTGGCACATTGCAGGGCTCAGAAAGTATTAATTTCATTTTCTGATTAATCTTTAACTTTAGGATTTTCACTCCCAGTCCATTATTGCTCATCTACCCACCTTCTACTCAGTTTCTTGTGCTTTTTTTACACTTGCAGGTAGAAGATAGTACAGCCAAATTATATGCTTGGAAATGAGTGTGTGTGTACCTTGTCCCCAATTAATCTTCCCTTCTGTGAAATTACTATGATGTTTTGGATTAACTTAGTCATTGTGCTCAATCTACCATGGTGAAAGAATCCAGTGAGAGAGACAACAGGAAAGCTGTCTGCTGAGTTAGAAGATGGTCAGACAGTTTTGTTTAAGGAAAATGAGCAAGAAAATTTTGCATAATGCTTTTTGGACCAGTCTTGTTCTTCTTAATTGCCTAAGATATTTCAAGGTGCTTTGCTATAAATCTGAAGACTTAAAAATGTTGTTTAACAGTCTGGCCCACTAAGAATAATGACCTCTCCCATTCCTTGTTTTTCTGGGTGATTAAGGGTTTCCTGACTGGCCCCAGGCCATCTGCTCTGACTTTTTTTTTTTTTCCCCAAGGATTTAGGACCATATTGTCAAGAATAATCTCTGACTCAGAGAGATTTTCTAGCCCCAGAAGATAGAAAGTGTTTGCTGTGTATGCACTAACCTTGTATGAAAAGTGCAAGTGACACTCCTTAGTCATGGGTTAGAGCCGTCCCATCGTGTGTGCTCCGTTAACTGAGTTAGGTGTAAATTATTTCAAGGAAGCTGAAGTTCTTCTGTGTCCCCATGAGAATAATTTCACAAATACACAGCAGGTCCCTCCGACTACAGATTTGGGGCAGGGAGGCAAAAACAAGAAAAAAAAGAAGAAAGCTATGGCCTGGGGCCAGTGCACGCCTCTCCACAGGGGGTTTCTAGCATGTGGGTGATTTTCAACCAACCTGATATAAATCAGACTGTGCAGAGCAATGACATTCAGCTCTCTGTGCTGGGAGATGCCTGGATAGTGTTACGCTTCCCTCAGTAGGAGGGACTGGAGTTGAGCTGGGGAATTGAGCCTTGAGCTGTATCAAAATAATAGTATGGGAGTAAAGAAGAGGCTGGAGTAAGAGGGTATACCCATAACCATCTAACCTCTACAGACAGGTTATGTGAAAGGCCCTGAACTCTCACCCTTTGAGATCATTTATTTACTAACTGAGCTTGACAGAATCAAGAATTTGGGCCACGAATGCCACAGTTTAAGTCTGGGCATGATTGGAGCCTCGTCCTTCTCACGTGGGACATCTTGCCACAGTGGTTGGCAAGCCCTGTCAAAGCTAAGTTTGTGATCTCTAATAAAAGTGTCTATTAGTATTCAGAAACATCTTACTTAAATGAAAGTATTTGTTAGTTGCGAGTGTGCTAAGTTGCTTCAGTCGTGTCTGACTCTTTGCGAGCCTATGGATTGTAGCCCACTAGGCTCCTCTGCCAATGGAATTCCCTAGACAAGAATACTGGAGTGGGTTGCCATGCCCTCCTCCAGGGGATCTTCTCAACCCAGGGATCGAACCCACGTCTCTTATGTCTCCTGCATTGGCAGGTGATTTCTTTATCACTAGCAACAGCTGGGAAGGCCATTTATTATTTATTGTCATTAATTTTTTTGTGAAAAATGGGTGTTGAAACCCAAAATTCAGTGTATAGGACAAAAATAAACCTTCCTACACCAATTAAACTTTTAAATATAGCAAAGAATTATACTACAAGGCAAAGGGAAAATGGTAAATACACCATTGTAAACTGAGTAATTACAACATAATATGAATGAGTTGGTACAAAACACATCAAGTCATATAAAAAATGTGAATGGGTCTAAATCAACTATTAGAGGAAAAAAGAATTCCAAATTGATTGATAAAGCAAAGTGCACTCTGTATTTACACAGGAGACATACAAACTTTCAAAAAGGCTGGAAAGAAAAGCATGGGAAAAACAAATAAGGCATATAAAAACAATAAAAAAAATCAGAAGGCCAGATCTTGATACCAGATAAAGCAGATATTTTACAAAACTGTATATGCTCTGGGGCCTCCTAGGTGGCACAGTGGTAAAGAATCTGCGCAGCAGTGCAGGAGCCATGGAAGATGTGGGTTCGATCTCTGGGTCAGGAAGATCATGGCAACCCACTTCAGTGTTCACCTGGAGAATCCCCATGGACAGAGGAGCCTGGCGGGCTATAGTCCATGGGATGCAAAGAGTTGGAGGTGACTGAAGCATTACTAAATATGCATATATGCTCTTACCTTTTGACCCAGCAATCTCATTTTTAGGAAGTTACTCTGAAGAGACAGTTCAACTCTACAAAATTACATATACACAGTTGTTTATTATAACATTACCTGTAATTGCAAATAGTTTAAAAGTGCTTAATATAGGAGATTGGTTGAAAAACCACAATGAAATGCTATGCAGGTGTAAAAAAAAGAAGCGCTATGAACTGATAAGAAATGATTTATAGGATATATTATTAAGTGAGAAAAGCAAAGTTTAAAAGAATTTCTGTAGTAAGGTACTCACTGTGTAAGAAATAAGGAGGTATACAGAAATAAATATGTACTTACTTTTGCAGAAAGAAACATTAAAGGGATAAATCAAGAAATTTTGAAAGTGGTTACCTGCAAGGGAGGAATGATGTGGAAGGGATATGAGCATACCTTGATGTTCAATCTTGGCATTTGGAAGCATGTTAATACCCTACATAATTCAAAATAAAATTAAATTCATAAAGATGAAGAAAAAACCCTAATCTGATTGCAGAGAATATTTCAAATAAATGACATAAGCACATTTAGGGATTAAAATAACTAATCCAAATAATCTGGATACAGTGCTTTGATTCTATATCTTAAACTCTTTTAGGAGGTTTCCTTTTTCTAGTTGTATGAAGGTAGGAATTCTGAAACTCCCTGTTGTTATAATTATCGAATGGGTACATGCCTTGATGATGGAAGCAAGAGTTCTCACTTTGGAGAAGGGGTGACACAATATAGAAGAGGAGTGGCAAGGCGGAACCTTGTGAGGCTGCACTGTGATTGGTGGTATCAGAATGACCTCATGGTTTCTAACGTACATCTTTTCCAAAAATGCCAATGCCAAGAATGACATGGAAAAACAGAGATACTTTTCCAGGTTAATGGAGAGTCAAGGAATATAACACCTAAATGCAATACAGGATTCTATCCTCGGTCATGGAACAGATGCAATACAGGATTCTATCCTCGGTCATGGAACAAAAGGAAAACATAAAGATAAAGTCAAGTATAGCAGTCTGAATTTATTCCCTCATATCTTTTTGCCAAGAAAAATAAGATGCATTTATGCACTTTTACTTCACTTTGTTATTCTCTAGTGTTTCTCAACCTTGATCCTCTCTGTGATTTTGTAAGTACTTGAAAAGCATATTGTGTGTTCTTACTTTTCAGAGCTTATCATCTTCTGACCCTTTTGCTGGCATTTTCCAGATATTTTAAATTTAATTTTGTGTACACATAAAACCAATGTTCCTGAAGGATCATCTTTTAATTGGCTCCAAACATGTCCTCCTCACACATTTTTTTCAAGAGTAAAAAGTGTTGCCCCATGGCTTTGGTTTGGGACACTGATTGCAGGAATTTTAGTAAAATGAGAGGGCAAAACTGATATAGTGTTATTTTAATACTTTCTCCTTCCAATCATTTTCTTATTTTCCAAATGGTTTACATATAGATAACCTATGTTTGAAACTTTCTATAGAATATTAATGGGCTTCGCAGGTGGGTCAAGTGGGAAAGAATCTGGCTGTCAATGCAGGAGCTGTAGGAGATACAGGTTCAATCCCTGGGTCAGGAAGATCCCCTGGAGAAAGAAATGGCAACCCATTCCAGTATTCTTGTCTGGAAAATTCCATGGAAAGATGCCTGGCGGGCTATAGTCCAAAGTGTTGCAAAGAGTTGGACATAACTGAAGCGACTGAGTGAATGTACACACACACACAGACACACAGAATGTTAATGGCCATTAAAGATATATATCAAGAGAAACTGCAGGCCAAAATATATTTTTGATATAGTAAAAATGTCTCCTTTAAAAATCTGCTGAAAAGAAAATTTACAGGTTATTTAGCAAAATGTTGGACTTAACCTCTTGCATATGTCATCTATACAATGCTGAGTATTTAGGGACTGACACTGTTGTCAAAGAATATAAAATAAATTGCACCTGAAATGTCAAGGGGTTGAGTTAAAGAGGGATCCATTTTCAGTTATGACTCTAGGAAGATCATGATTTTATTTTACCTAGCGAGAGAGGCTTATAATTCACCAACCAAAATTGCATGACTTGAAAAACAGAGAAAAAATCCCAAGGAGGTCACAAGGAGAACAGCTGTAGAATGCTGAGTGAGAACGCAAACTTAAGAGCAGTGGTCTGAGAGGTGCAGGATTAGTTTTCTGTGTACATTGCTTAGGGCCCAGAACAAAGAAGTGTCCGTAAAGGCCATATTGCGGTAGACAAGAATGACACAGGACATTCAGAAGACGATCTGGAGGGGACAGGGACTATGTCCAGACTCACATTGGATAAGGATTGCCATCAGCATCTTATTGAGGGGAAATTAAAGGCAAATGTCAGAATGCTAAACATTACATAGTTTATGTGTGTGTGTGCCAGGCACTTAGTCATGTCCCACTCTTTACAACCCCATGGACTGTAGCCTGTCAGGCTCCTCTGTCCAGGGAATTTTTCCAGGCAAGAATACTGGAATGGGTTGCCATTTCCTTCTCCAGGGCGTCTTCCTGACCCAGGGACTAAACCCATGTCTCTTGCATCTCTTACATTGCCCGGGGGATTCTTTACCACTGTGCTACCTGGGAAACCTTTATAGTTGATTTATATAGAAGTACCAATTAGTACTTGTACTTGAGAAATCTGTATGCATGTCAAGAAGCAACACTTAGAACTGGACATGGAACAACAGACTGGTTCCAAATCAGGAAAGGAGTACGTTAAAGCTGTATATTGTCACCCTGCTTATTTAACTTATATGCAGAGTACATCATGCAAAATGCTGGGCTGGATGAAGCACAAGCTGGAGTCAAGATTGCTGGGAGGAATATCAATAACCTTAGATATGCAAATAATACTACCCTTATGGCAGAAAGTGAAGAACTAAGGAGCCTCTTGATGAAAGTGAGAGAAGAGAGTGAAAAAATTGGCTTAAAACATTCAGAAACTGGCTTTCAACATTCAGAAAACTAAGATCATAGCATCCAGTCCCATCACTTCATGGCAAATAGATGGGGAAACAATAGAAACAGTGACAGACTTTATCTTCTTGGGCTCCAGAATCACTGCTGATGGTGACTGCAGCCCTGAAATTAAAAGACGCTTGCTCCTTGGAAGAAAAGTTATGACCAACCTAAACCGCATATTAAAAAGCAGAGACAATGCCAATAAAAGTCCATCTAGTGAAAGCTATGGTTTTTCTAGTAGTCATGTATGGATGTAAGAGCTGGGCTATTGAGAAAGCTGAGTGCCGAAGAATTGATATTTTTGAACTGTGGTGTTGGAGAAGACTCTTGAGGTTCCTCAGACTGCAAGGAGTCAGTCCTAAAGGAAATCAGTCCTGAATATTCATTGGAAGGATTGATACTGAAGCTGAAACTCAAGTACTTTGGCCACCTGATACAAAGAACTGACTCATTGGAAAAGACCCCGATGCTAGGAAAGATTGAAGGTGGGAGGAGAAGGGGACAAAAGAGGAAGAGATGGTTGGAAGGCATCACCAACTCAATGGACATGAGTTTGAGCAAGTTGTGGGAGCTGGTGATGGACAGGGAAGCCTGGTGTGCTGCAGTCCATGGGATCGCAAAGAGTCGGACACGACAGAGTGACTGAACTGAACTGAATGCCTATTGTTATAGAAAATGGGTTTAGTCATAAATCAATACTTCGTTCTCATAAAGTGCCTACTTAGAAAGCACATGTAAGTATTATATACATGTGCTTGGACTGGGCTGAGCTTGCTTTATGGAAAATATTCTGGGCCCAGAATAACCCCAACAAAGTACATGACCCTTCAGAATTGTGTGTTCAAGTGGCTTCTTTAAAATTTTTTCTGTATATTATTTGTTGTTCTCTGAGTATAAATATTATGACTTTACTTAATTTAAAATAAATGTTTTGACTTTTTCAGTATTGTCTTAAAATTTACTATTGACAGTGGACTAGTGAGGTCTTTTTAATGTTAAATGTTTTATGAAAAAGGAATAAGTGAAATAATGCATATGTTAAAAATATACGTGTGTGTGTGTGTGCATGTGTGTGTATGTTGCCAGAAAGTTAGCATGACTGGTTTTATGCCGCATAATTTAAAACAGAGCAAAGGCATTCTGATCATTAAAATCTTTTTCATCACATGGGCATTTCTTTGCCTATTAACCTAGAAAATGCCATATTATATAAATAAAAAATATCATCTGAGGCCAGTGGTTTCTTGGGTAAAATGTTCTTTGATTGTGTGGTAAAGCATATTCTATTTGCTTTCTCTTGCAAGTTGTTATTAAGATGTCAGGTAATGCAGTGATGGAAAGCCCAGATTATCAAAAGGATAAAAAGAATTTGAGTAGAACAGCAACAAACTCTTTTGTCTCTACATTACCCTCCACTTTTCTCTCCTTGTCTTTCCAGTTTTTAGATCTCATTTTCATGACTTGACCTTCCTTTCCATCTCCTTTTGGTCATTACCTTATTCTCACCAGACTGAACTGCAAAAATATGTTCAGAGGAATGGGGATGAGGCAGAGGTGAGGGGAACTACCTTTGCTGTGGGCAGAACACTTTATACAGATGATTTCATTTACTCCACATGGGAACACTATGAGCTGAAATTATTATCTCTATGTTAACAGATGAGGAAACCAAGGATTAGAAATGTGAAGTGAATTGTGCTAGGCTGACAACACCAGTTGAGGAAGTCAAAATTCCATGGAGAAATGATCTGAACATCACACTCAAGCCTGCTACTTTCCCAGCATTTTTAGAGTTGAATCAGTCTTACAGCGTTTTCACTTTTAGTCATTGACTTCTCCGTAATCTCCAAGGGGTCGAATTCTAAATCAGAAATCATGGAACCAAAGCAGTCCATATAGACTGTGTGTGGTTTGGACAGTGTTGCACATTATTTTGAAGGTACTATTAAATGCTGATTCCACAAAAAGTTCTATTTATTGGATCACTGCATGTAGTCACACCTTGGATTTTCTTTGGTGGTCTTCCTTCTAAGTAATGACAAAGTTAGGCATAGTTTATTTTATGAGGACTGAGAAAGTCACAGCCCAGGGTGGTCCTAAGTTTCAGAAAAGTTTAGCTTTTGTTAACATAGATTTTTCCAATCCTTAAAGTCACACTTCTATGCATAAACAAACGTTTTAAGAGTCATGTTTTCAGTGGGCAATGAACTCCTCAGTAAGCACTCCTAGACATTTGCCTTTCAGTCACCATAACTGAATAGGCTAGACCTGTGATGAAATTCATCGTACTTGAAAATCAGTTGCTCTTTGCCAACTTTTCCTTAGATTTAAATTTTATGGATTTTTAAAGTTACCAATAGCTGTATTACTGAGTTCTACAAACGCTGCTTTCTGATTAATTTTTCACTTCAAACACAACAGAGCTGACTTTCTGCATTCCAATATGTATTTCCCTAGGCATAACTGGCTGAAAGGAATGAAACTCAACTAATATTTTTTATTTCTTTTTGGCTTGAAACACTCCCAAGACTTTGAGAAACACAGGCTCAGGCTATATTTATGGTCAAAATAAAAAAGACATTTACATAGATATTAAGTTGCAGAGTCAGATAATGATTACAGCTTATGTCTATTAAACTTGGTATATTTGGGTTTATTTGAATAACTAAATAATTATTAACCTAAATGCTTTATTTGGTCAAAATCAGTATGTTAGGTATTTCACTCATTTACTCTCCATTAGATATTGTAATAAACAGGAACCAAAATAATAGACAAAAGACTTCCTTTTAAAAGAGAAAACTACTACAGATTTCAACATGACTGATGATTATTTCATTTAACATTTCAAGTAAATTAATAATTATAAATAAAATAATTGCACATTTATTTGTAAACAATATTTTATTTGTAGATTTCCTAGTAAGTTTTTAAGGTTTAATAAAATACATTAGTTAATCACTTGTCACAAGAGTACTTTAAATAAAATTTATCATTTGGGATAAGTATCTCTTTCTGTCAGGACCCCATTAGGAGAGAAAAACACACAGTAATTTGAACAGAGAAAGTTTAATGTAACATGCTATTAACTGTATCAGGAATTGGTGTAGTGTGGGATTGGCTAAGTAAGAAGTGGAGAGAACTCAAGAATATGACTAGCAGATGTAAGAAGCAGGCACTACTTCTAGGTCCAAGATAGATACTCAGTGAAGAATCTCCATTCTTCCAAGTTTGAGACATAAGTCTTGTTGGAGAGGGCAGAGACATGGCTTACTGGATGGCCAAAAAGTCACTGTGATGCCACACTAGTAGAATGTGATGGAAACCCACCCTTTTATGTGTTAGGGAAAGCTATTCACAGGGAGGTATCTCATCAGAAATCTGAGGGGTCTGCTGTGGAAAGCTGATGACTACTGGAAGCTGCTGCACTATTGGAGCCTGGTGCTAGAGGAGCGATCTGTGCTGTGAGTTCCTACCTAGTAAGCAAATGGAAACAAGGAAATGAATCTCTTTTTCTCTGGCCTCGTCTCTCCGGGACCCTCTACTGAGAGAGCTTCAGAGCCTGCTGGTAAAGAACAAAGCAAAGGATCTGGATCCATTTTCACATAGACTGCAAAAAAGGGTGAATTTGGAGCAGAGAGCTAATAAATTTGCTTTGGTAATTCCTTTTCTTTTCCAACTTGACCTTGAGCAAGATTTTTCACCTTTATGCGCCCATTTCCTCATCTGTAAAATAGGCAAAATGAAATCTACCTCAATTGGGTTGTTGAGAGGGTTAAAGAAGATAATGTATAAACAGCCCTTAGATCTGTGGCTGGCATAGGGTAAGTTCTCAAAAATAGCTACTGTTTTTTAAGATTTTATATTTATCAATTGGGGCATTTATACTTTTAAATAATTTTATATTAGCATAATTTATTTTCCAAGCAAAATCCTTTAGGAGTTCAAAATGTTTAGAAAGTTATAAAGTTTTGTAGTTGATGTACACAATTGATTATGTACATTATGGCTGCAAGTTGGGGCAAATTGTGACTCTAAGAGATTTACATTTTTAAATTTCAGTGCTGTTTAATCAGAATTCAGAATAAATATGCCATAAATAAATGCAACTTTTAATTAAGGATGGGATGTAGTCATATTGCTGTGTGCTATTAAAATACTTTTTAAGTAGTCATACCTAATATATTGAAATTTTTAAAAAGTATGATTTGTAGAAAAGCTCTCTCCCCTCCTTCTAAAGTAGAATAACTTACATCATCTGTATATTTTAGTATTTTTGTACCAAAAATGATGATGTTGGACTTGAGTTTTCAGAACACATTAATCCAAATGACTAATATAAGAAATGCTAAAATTGGATGACAGTATTTGGCCAAGCTCTCAGGATCACCCACAGAACTGGAAGAAAAATGGTTTGTCTTAGGCCAGTATTAGCAGAGTGTCTAAAAGAAATATGGATGTAACCACATAAAACTTTAAAAATAGGTAGGTATTTAGTGCAGATCTCCTGATGAAGTGGTAAAGAGGAAATTACATTGTGTCACACATAGCAAAACTTCTTAAAAATCCTCTCACCACTTACTCATTTCTCACAGGAGCTGATTGTGTTCTCCCTTCACATGTATTAGTTTGATAGCTAACCTGCCGTTCAGTTCCTATCTCTTTCTGCAGACTCAACCTAAATCGCTTGGTCTGCTGCTCTTTGGGGGCTTCCCAGGTGGCTTAGATGGTATAGTATCTGCCTGCTAGGTGGGAGGCTTGGGTTCGATCCCTGGGTCGGGAAGGGAAGGGTCCACCCCTGGAGAAGGGAATGGTGGTGAGGAAGGGGCAGGGTAGACAGAGATGCGAGGAAAAGTAGTGAGAGAGCTTACATCAGTTCTAAGAGGAGAGTGGACTGGGACACTGGTGCTTCCTGTTTTACAAAGCTGTGGGAAGAGAGGGTACACTCAAAAAGGCCACATTTAAGGAAGCTCTACATTTCATCTCCTCTAAGACTCTACCTAATGCCACTGTAACTAATGAAAGGTCTGGGACTTTGACCAGTTATACAAACCCTGCTGCTCCTTGCAGAGAAGGCAATGGCACCCCACTCCAGTACTCTTGCCTGGAAAATCCCATGGACAGAGGAGCCTGGTGGGCTGCAGTCCTTGGGGTCACTTAGCGTCAGACACGACTGAGTGACTTCACTTTCACCTTTCACTTTCATGCATTGGAGAAGGAAATGGCCACCCGCTCCAGTGTTCTTGCCTGGAGAATCCCAGGGACGGGGGAGCCTGGTGGGCTGCTGTCTATGGGGTCGCACAGAGTTGGAAACGACTGAAGCGACTTAGCAGCAGCAGCAGCTCCTCCTTGAGAGACAAGTGGAGATAAAAGATGGGTGGGTTTGGAGATGGAGAGAAATCTTGATTTACCTCTAAAGTTCGACAGTTACGAAAGCACAGTATCGACTGAAATGAAACACTCAGGCTGTAGAAATACTTTCATCTCCTACTTAAGAATTTTAACGTACAACTTCTATAGATCGTGATGTAAAAGAAGACTTTATATTCTGAAGGGTATGGTTTCCATTCTCCACAAACTGAAAATATGATTACAAAGCTTAAGGGAAGGACAGTATACATGGATCCTATTTTCATTACAAAGGGTAGCAGGGAAGGCTCACTGTCGTTCTTTCCAGTGTGTGTACCATTGAGATTTCCTTGGAAATCTGTGAATCTTAAAATTTTCAAATAACCCTATGACACATACTTTACCCTTTGCCCCCAATGAAATACTTTATATTTTAAAATGTGACTCCTTCAGACCATTCATGTTTCTTTTAATATAGAGGTGAAGCCATTTACAAGGCTTTTACATAGATTGCACCATAAAGTAAACTATACATGAAACAACAAGCATTATTATTTTGTAATATTAACTTTAACCTTATCTGACAACACTGATTTTAGATGAGACTTTCTCTTTTATAATGCATGTAGACATTTATGGAAGAAGAGAGTGGCAAAGAATAGGAGGGATAGAATGGGAAAGCACTTTATGGAAGGATACCAGAGGGAGGTAGCTTGCAAAATATTAGGTTATTAAGGAACATTATGAATGGCAGTATTATTTTGCCTTTGGCAATTATTTTTGCATTTCCTGAAAAACAGCTAAAGATTATTTATTAATTATGACTAATACATTTATGTGTTGGCAGCTTTGCATTTGCATATTAAAGGGCCTCAGCATATTTTCAAAAATCCAAAATAGTTGGCTCTAATTCCTTAATGTTGCAGTTGTTGCCACTTTGAAATCAGATTCCCTGGTTTTCTGCACAGTGAACCAGCTCTTCATCATGGCCTACAATGTTGCCCACAAAATCTTCACCACTTTCTATGCAACTCTCATGATGGCATCACACCATCATCTGTGGATGGAACACTGCCCTCACCCACGTATCTTTCTAAAAAATTCACTTTTTAGATTTCACCTCACCCACTAAAGATTTAATGTTCATCAGTCATTTAGCAGTGTGGTCATAGAAGCAAGTTCTCATTCTGCCAAACACTGGCATCAGTGCTTAGATTTTTTTCGCAGAGTGTTTATGTCATCATGCTTTGGTTTAGAAGGCTGTGAGAAAGTCATGATATTAAAGGAAAGGAATAGCATATTAACTGACACTTAGCCGTAAAAAATGGAAGAACTTGTGCATATTTGATATATTATTAGCAGAAACTTAAATTCACAGTTATGGGAAGTAATATATTTTTATACTTTTGGCCAAAACATTTATTAAACTAGTCTCAAAAGAGATCTGCCATGATCCACATTTTCATATATGTCTGCCAAAGAAATCGGCTCTTGGTGCCCTGTATTTTGTAGAATGGTGAATAAGCATGGCTTAATTACCCTACCAACTGCACTGCCCTAAATTCAAGGCCAGTTTGACTCTGGCAACTGAAAACTTGTGCTTTCTTTCCCTTGGGTATTCTCACCAAGGCAATTTCTTCCAACCAGTTTCATTTTGGGCTAAATGTTATTTTAGCCTTCTTGATGTGTTTCTTTAGCTTGGGAGGATAACATATGTATGAGGTTATGATTCTATGTATGAGGTTTAGATTCTATCTAGAGGTCTTAAGATTCTGCCTTTTCAGTTTATTTTACATTATGCAAAGTTGCATGGCCCTTTAAATTAAAAAAAAAATCTTACTGCATGATAAAAAATTACTGTTGTACCTGAACTAGTAATATGCCACCTACAGCATTAAAGACATGTTTCTACAGGCTCCTGACTTTTATTGAAGTTTATTTTTTATTTTTCTTCACTTTTTATTTTATCTTGGAGTACAGCCAGTTAACAATGTTGTGATGGTTTCAGGTGGACTGCAAAGGGACTCAGCCATACATATACATGTATCTACTCTCCCCCAAACACCCGTCCAATCCAGGCTGCCACATAACATTGAGCAGAGTTCTCTGTACTATACAGTAGGTCCTTGTTGGTTATCCATTTTTAGTATACTTGCCCATACCAAACTCCCTGACTATCCTTTCCACCTATCCTTCCCTGCTGGCAACCTAAAGCTTGTTCTCTAAGTCTGTGAGTCTGTTTCTATTTTGAAAATAAGTTCATTTGCACCATTTCTTTTTAGATTCTGCATAAAAAGGATGTCATGGCATCTTTCTCCTTCTCTGACTGACTCACTTCACTCAGTATGGCAGCCTCTAAGTCCATCCCTGTTGCTGCAAATGGATGGCATTATTTCATTCTTTTTAATAGCTGAGTAGTATTCCACTGTATATATGTACCAAATCTTTATCCTTTCCTCTGTTGATGGACATTTAGATTGTTTCCATGTCTTGGCTATTGTAAATAGAGCTGCAATGAACATGGGGGTGTATGTACCCTTTTGGACCATGATTTTCTCTGGCTTATATGCCCAAGAGTGGGATTGCAGGGTCATATGGCAGCTCTATTTTTAGCTTTTTAAGGAACCACCATTGTTGTTGTTTAGTCATTAAGTTGTATCTGACGCTTTGTGAGCCTATGAACCCTGCACATCAGGCTTCTCTGTCCTTCACTGTCTCTGAAAGTTTGCTTAAACTTGTGTCCATTGGAACCTCCATACTGTTCTCCATAGTGGCTGTACCAATTTACATTCCCACCAACAGTGTAGGACGGCTCCCTTCTCTCCATACACTCTCTAGCATTTGTTGTTTGTGAATGTTTTTTTGTTTTTGATGACAGCCATTTTGACTGGTGTGGGGTGGTATCTTGTAGTTTTATAAAAAATTATTCCTTTACCTACACTAGTAATATGCCAACTACAGCTTTAGAGATGTATTTCTACAGGCTCCTGACATTTTCCCAAATAAATTTATGTTGAGAGCTGAAGATTTTCTGAATATGTTATAAGCTAACACGTTTATAATGTTTACTTTTTTTTTCTGCTTATAATTTAGTCAGGCTAAAAGCACCTACTGAAGTAATTTTACAAATTATTTTCTTGTTTCCCAAAGAAAACATGGTAGAATCATTCACACAATAAAACCATCAGTAAATTTTCTATCTGCTCCCATAATTTATTTATATTTCATTCAGTTCACTTCAGTTCAGTTGCTCAGTCATGTCCGACTCTTTGCGACCCCATGAATTCCAGTCTCCCTGTCCATCACTAACTCTTGGAGTTCACCCAAACTCACGTGCATCGAGTTGGTGATGCCATCCAGTCATCTCATCCTCTGTCGTCCCCTTCTCCTCCTGCCCCCAGTCCCTCCCAGCATCAGAGTCTTTTCTATGAGTCAACTCTTCACATGAGGTGGCCAAAGTACATGAGTTTCAGCCTCAGCATCAGTCCTTCCAATGAACACCCAGGACTGATCTCTTTTAGGACGGACTAGTTGGATCTCCTTGCAGTCCAACGGACTTGCAAGAGGCTTCTCCAACACCACAGTTCAAAAGCATCAATTCTTTGGTACTCAGCTTTCTTTGTAGTCCAACTCTTGCATCCATACATGACCACTGAAAAAAACATATCCTTGACTAGATGAACATTTGTTGGCAAAGTAATATCTCTGCTTTTTAATATGCTATCTAGGTTGGTCATAACTTTCCTTCCAAAGAGTAAGTGTCTTTTAATTTCATGGTGGCAATCACCATCTGCAGTGATTTTGGAGCCCCCCCAAAATAAAGTCTGACACTGTTTCCCGATCTATTTCGCATGAAGTGATGGGACCGGTTGCCATGATCTTCGTTTTTTGAATGTTCAGCTTTAAGACAACTTTTTCACTCTCTTCTTTCACTGTCGTCAAGAGGCTGTTTAGTTCCTCTGCACTTTATGCCATAAGGGTGGTGTCATTTGCATATCTGAGACTATTGATATTTCTCCCAGCAATCTTGATTCCAGCTTGTGCTTCTTCCAGCCCAGTGTTTCTCATGATGTACTCTGCATAGAAGTTAAATAAGCGGGGTGACAATACACAGCCTTGATGTACTCTTTTTCCTATTTGGAAACAGTCTATTGTTCCATGTCCAGTTCTAACTATTGCTTCCTGACCTGCATATAGGTTTCTCTAGAGGCAGGTCAGGTGCTCTGGTATTCCCACCTCTTGAAGAATTTTCCACAGTTTATTGTGATCCACACAGTCAAAGGCTTTGGCATAGTCAATAAAGCAGAAATAGATGTTTTTCTGGAACTCTCTTGCTTTTTCCATGATCCAATGGATGTTGGCAATTTGATCTCTGGTTCCTCTGCCTTTTCTAAAACCAGCTTGAAGATCTGGAAGTTCACGGTTCACGTATTGCTGAAGCCTGGCTTGGAGAATTTATGTTGGCAAGAATACACAGAAAAACTGTACAAAACAGATCTTCACGACCCAGATAATCACGATGGTGTGATCACTCACCTAGAGCCAGACATCCTGGAACGTGAAGTCAAGTGGGCCTTAGAAAACATTGCTACCAACAAAGGTAGTGGAGGTGATGGAATTCCAGTTAAGCTGTTTCAAATCCTGAAAGATGATGCTATGAAAGTGCTGCACTCAATATGCTAGCAAATTTGGAACACTCAACAGTGGCCACAGGACTGGAAAAGGTCAGTTTTCATTCCAGTCTGAAGGAAAGATAATGCCAAAGAATGTTTAATGGAATGTTACTTAGCCATTAAAAAGGAACAAATTCGAGTCAGTTGTAGTGAAGAGATTGACCCTAGAGCCTCTTATACAGAGTAAAGTAAGTCAGGGAAAAACAGCTATCATATATTAATACATATGTATGAAACCTAGGAAAATGGTACTGATGAACCTAGTAGAGACTGAACTTGTGGACATAGTGAGGGAGGGGGAGGGGGAGACAAACTGAGAATGTAGCATTCACATATATACACTATCATGCATAAAGTAGATATTGGGAAGTTGCTGTATAACACAGGGAGCCCAGCCTGACACTCTGTGATGACCTAGAGCAGGGAGGTTCATATAATATATGTATAATGTAATATAATATATATATAGTTATGACAGATTTGCATTGTCATATGGCAGAAATCAGCATAACATTTTAAAGCAATTTTTCTCCAATTAAAAAATAAAACAAACATTGCATGGGTACTGTAGTTGAATAAAGTAAAACAATAATAAAATATGTGGTTGATGTAAAAGACGTAGGAGTGAATGCAATAGCAGGTAGAAGAAACCTGAATACCAAGGCCAACTTTGGTGACCTTAACCCGTTTATTATGATAGAACATTTGTATCCCAGAGTGAATTCACCAAAGTAATACAAACTTCAAATTTTGGTTTTCATCGGAACAATGCTGGATTGCCTGCTATTGTTTCCCTTCAAATTCTTGCTAAAAAAAACCACAAAAGTATGAACATGAAATCCAACAAAGGACTAGAAGATAGATTATTGGTTATAAGTTTAGGATTTTAAACTTTTGGCAAATGAATGTGTCACATTTGTAAGGAATTTTCAAAGTCATAATTATTAGTCATCCTTTTCTGTTATACAGTTCAATACCATGGTGATAAGCTACACAGTTCAAAATGCAACAAGTTCTAAACCCTCAGCCTCAAATCTTGGCCCCTTGTTTTGACTCTAATCAATGCAAAGTTCAGATTTGAAAGTCAGTCAGTATGTTCAAATGAAAATCCCAATAAATAAGTCAGCAGTTGATAACTTAGGAGACTCATGGCAACTGGTATCTATCCACCATCTTTGCTGGCACAGAGCTGATACTTCCATCATAACAAGTTTTGTCATTTATCAGGTGTTCATCATAGTAAGATAAAACTAAACTTGAAAGAATCAAAAGCAAAACTTCATAGAATGTCTGTACACCCCAGAAATAAGAAGATGCTTTACAGGAATAAATAAATGTGTTGGCAACACATCTCTTCTCCTATTTCAAGGACAAAATTGAAACCATATTTCCATGGGGTGCAAACATTGATTGCTATATGTTCTTGTAAACAGAGAACTACAAACAGTACTGCAGCGTTCTCTTGATCCTCCTTTACTTTCATGTGAATTCCAAAAATGTATCAGTTAAAGGGGGCTTCTGAATTCAATTCAGAACACAGACAGGAATTCGTATGCCGAGAAGAGAGGCAGAGCATACTCTAGGTAAGAGTAAAAACAAACAAAACACAGTTGCATTTAATTTGAAAGACTTAAAACTATTATTCATTAATGGGCATAAAATGAGTAAGCACAAATTATAGATTATCTCAAAGTTTCATTTAAATTGGGAGTTTTGTCCTTTCATTTCTCTTCCTCCCTCCACTAATGGTTAGGCTGGGTCCTTCAGTGTCACACAGCCGAAGTACTTTTTAATCCCTCCCCACTTAATTCCCTTCAGAAGCTTCATCATCACTCACAAGGCACTGCATTGTTGAGCCCCTACCATCCTTTGAAGCCTCAGCTCTCACCACTCTCCTTTCTCTACTAGGCCCCAGACACACTGAATTTCTTTCAGTTCCAAATGCTCCCAGGGCCTTTCTTCTCAGGATATTCATGTTACTCCCTCTGCCTGAAAAACCATTTCCACTAGACGTCACCTGGCTAATTTGCATGCATTGTTTAGATTTCAATTTTTATGTCATTCACTCCACAAAGATGACCCCCCCATCAACATGTTAAGACTCCTCTGATGTTCTTTCATTGCAACATTTGCTTCTTAATAGTATTTATGATTAGAGCCAAATCATTAATTTTGAAATTATTTATGTATTGTTGGAGTGTAGGTTTCTTTAAGACCTGTCTTGTTGGTCTCTGGGTCCTAAGTACAAAAGTAGTGCTCTCAGCACTTAAGTACATGAACAATCGTTTGGGAGGGAAGGAGAGTAGGTAGAGAAGGATGTGGAGAGGGAAAAGGGGAGGAGGAGAAAGAAAATAAGAAAGGTGGAAGAGAGAAAAGAGAAATGGAAGGAGGAGGGGAATGGAGGGAAGGAAAAAAAATGCAGGAAAAAGCTGAGTGTCTATTGCTGATGCTAAGTCGCTTCAGTCGTGTCTGACTCTGTGCGACCCCATAGATGGCAGCCCATCAGGCTCCCCCGTCTCTGAGATTCTCCAGGCAAGAACACTGGAGTGGGTGGCCATTTCCTTCTCCAATGCATGAAAGTAAAAAGTGAAAGTGAAGTCACTCAGCCGTGTCCGACTTGTAGCAACTCCATGGACTGCAGCCCACCAGGCTCCTCCATCCCTGGGATTTTCCAGGCAAGAGTACTGGAGTGGGGTGCCACTGCCTTCTCCGAACGTCTATTAACTATGTTCTATTGTGTGAAACCAGAGGGCAGTTATCAAATGTTATGTATAAGGATTCAATCACCAAGTGGAAAATCATGTTTGAAACTTACCCTAAGCAAGTGTCAAGAGTTCAAGGAGGAAAAGCAGAGAAATTGAACTCAAATAGCAGCAGGTGGGATCATAGAGTGTGATGGTTAGTATTATGTCAACTTGACTGCCTGTGCAGTCTGGATTAAAAGTTATTTGCAGGTGTTTCTATGAGGGTGCTTCTGGATGGGATTAGCGTTTGAATTGGTGGACTCGGCAAAATAGATTGCCCTCCCCAATGTGGATGGACATCATCCAATCCACTGAGGGCCTGAGCAGAAGAGAGGCAGAGTGCATAAAGACAATAATATGGTTGTTGTATTAAGAAACTAAGCTTGGGTATCATTGGTACCACAGCAGTAGAGGAAAAGCATACAGCCATGAAATTTACTTTATTCTAGATTTAACACCACAGAAGTAAATGCTACAACGTTTGAATACTGTGTAGAGAAGTCATGATTTGCATTTTTATTTCTATTTAAAGATTAATTCATAAATACTTTCAATCTCTTTGAGAGTAAAGATTCTGATTGGGTTGATTCTAGATTTTATCTCAAATATTCTGCAAGTTCTGCATTTCCTCTTCTACCTGGTCCATGCTTTACTCATACTGAAGTGTCCGTGTTAAGATACTTCATTAACTTTATAGTATTATTTACAGGATTTTTAAGAAATGTTTTCACCAGCAAAAACTCAAAATTCTCCTTACATTCCAATTTTTTTTCAGCATAATACAAAAAAGTCATTATTTTGTTTAAATACATTTTCCAAGCTGATGTTTCCTGTAGAATCATTTTATTGAACATGATGTACTCCATAGAAGATGAGCAAAAAACAACTACATTCTTTGGTAAAACTTCTTGTCAAATATAGTTTGACAGATAGTTCTTTCCCTGCCCTTAAGCCGAATCTTGCAGGATTTCTCATAGCTTTAATGATAACTCATAAATAACTGATGGATACTTTCATCTTCAAAGTATTCTAAAGTCCTGTTCCATGTCTCCTTCCATGTAGCTTGAGACTGCACTGAGCTTAGAAGATGGCTACAGGCAGAGGAAGAGTGGGTGGAGGGTGGGATGAATTTGTGTCAGAGCACCTTGACTCTATCTCCCACTCTCCTCACTTGGCTGGTGCATTTGAAATCTGGTGTCGGTTTACAGTAGGAGCAGAGGTTCATGCCTTGTCTCGTGAAGCACAATTGTGGGTTCCTCCAGGATCTGCTTGCTGGGGGACTCTGACATCGTTTGCCTTCAGCCTGGAAGTATATCCTCTGGATGCTACTATTGATTTCTCCCTCAGCTCTTGTTTTATGGCAATCCGTTTCTCAGATAGGATTCCTTCTCCCCTAGGACAGCTTCAGACCAGTTTTTTTTGTGGGATCCACACTGGTTTGGGGAAACAGCCACTTTGCCCCTCTTCTACTATACACCCGCTTCACTCTCACTATGATATCTCTTTGCTCTGCTGCCAATCTGTTTGATCCAGCCCTTAGGCTTGTGCAAGCTTCTTGATGGGAGGGACTGGCTGGGGGGAAAACTGGGTCTTGCTGTGGTCAAGGCAGGGTCATGCTCAGTAAAACTTTTATAAAATTGTCTGCTGACAAGTGGGGCTGTGCTCCCTCTCTGTTAGTTATTTGGCCTGAGGTGACTCAGTCCTGGAGCATAGACTTCTACAGTAGGGCTATTGGTGACCTCCAAGAGAACTTATGCTAAGACGCATCTCCCAGGACTGCTGCTGCCAGCGCCCCATCCCTGTGGCAGGCTACTACCGACCCACGCCTCTGCAGGTGACCTTCAGACACTCACAGGCAGGTCTGATTCAGTATCCTGTAGGGTCACTGCTCCTTTCTCCTGGGTCCTGGTGTGCACAAGATTTGGTTTGTGCCCTCAAAGAGTCTCTATTTCCTCCAATCCTAAGGAAGCTCTATAATCAAATCTCACTGGCCTTCAAAGTCAAATTCTCTGGGGATTCCTAGTTCCTTGGTTGGATCCCCAGGCTGAGGAGACTGATACGCTGTCTAGAACCTTCACAAAACTGTGAGAGCTTCTTTGACGTCATTGTTCTCCAGTTTGTGAGTCGCCCACCCAGAGGGCATGCTGCTGCTGCTGCTGCTGCTGCTGCTAAGTCGCTTCAGTCGTGTCCAACTCTGTGAGACCCCATAGATGGCAGCCCACCAGGCTCCCCCGTCCCTGGAATTCTCCAGGTAAGAACACTGGAGTGGGTTGCCATTTCCTTCTCCAATGCATGAAAGTGAAAAGTGAAAGTGAAGTTGCTCAGTTGTGTCCAGCTCCTAGGGACCCCATGGACTGCAGCCCACCAGGCTCCTCCGCCCATGGGATTTTCCAGGCAAGAGTACTGGAGTGGATTGCCATTGTCTTCTCCAACCCAGAGGGTATAGGATTTGATTTATCAAATTGTGCCCCTTCTATCATTTCTCTGAGGCTTCTCCTTTGTCCTTGGATGTGGGGCATCTTTTTTTAATAGGTTCCAGTGTCTTCCTGTCAATGATTGTTCAACAGCTAGTTGCTATTTTGGTGCTCTGGCAGGAAGAGATGAGTGCACATCCTTCTATTCTGCCATCTTGAACCAATCCCTGATCCAGTCCTTAGGTCTGAATAGGTGAGAGTCAAATATCAATCCTTATGCCCCTCTAATCACCTAATGAGAGATATCTTGAAGGCTCCCTTGGTTAATCTGAATTGAGGAGAATGCTCCATATCATTTTTGCTCTATGGCAGGATAAAAGGAACACACAGTACCTTATTAATGCTTTCTCAAGAAAAAGATTCATTAGTGCATCTTAGTTCTCCAAGTGAACACTGTCCTTCTTTCTTGTAGGCTAGGGACAAATGATGGGTCAGTGGGAATTCAATCCTTCCTGCAGTGTTTGAAGGAGCCTGATCAAGGGTACAAATGGAGGCCCACCTAAGATGCATCTGAATCAAGCTAATAAACAGTTCAATAAAATATGTTCTATCCTCTGACCTTGACAAACATTCCTTTCTAAGATTAAAATTAAAGATATGTGTATAGCTCTAAAATTGATAAAATGAGCTGAATTTAACTCCCATTGGGTATTTTTGAGCTTACTGTTTGCCAGCTAGCGATGTTTTGTTGTTGTTTAGTCACTAAGTTGTGTCTGACTCTTTTGTGACTTGGTGGACTGTAGCCTGCCAGGCTTCTCTGTCCATGAGATTTCCCAGGCAAGAGTACTGGAGTGGGTTGCCATTACCTTCTCCAGGGCATCTACCCAACCCAAGGATAAAACCTATGTCTCCTGGTTGGCAGGTGGATTTTTTTTTTTTAAAAACTGAGCCACCAGAGAAGCCTGAGCAATGTTTGGATAAGTAATAAAATAAAGACAAACTATAGTAATATATTTATGTCATAAAATTTGCCTTGCCCCAGTGATTTAACAAAATCACTATTTATGTCATTATAATCAGTAATTTTACATAATTTATTTCTATTAAGAGCAATGTCGAATTAAAAAACATTTCTTGAACCAATGTACTTCTTAAGTAAGATTTTATAAAATGCAATTTGTAGAAACTTTTTCCTTCTGGGAAGGTAGAAATAAAATCAATAAAATTGTTTACAAAATTGTTTAGGATTTGGAAATGAATGATAAATCTTACATATCATTTTTAAATATTAAAATGAATAATAAATATTTATAATCACAGAAATGTTTTTCATCAAATGAAGATTTCATGGAATTATTACTGCTTCATGAATTTTCACCCATCTTTTAAAGCAATGTCCGGATCCATGCAATAATATAAACTCAGTATCATCCTTCACTTATGTCCATAATTACGTAAGAATTTAAGAATAATATAAATTATTTACTACTGCTGTTTTCATATTGCTAAATGTTCTTCACCAACCATGTGCAGTGGCTATGTTAACCATACAAATTTGCGATTACTTCTGAAATCATTAAATGGAATATGAAGAGAAGGAAGAAATGGACACTGAGTATTCCTGGAACACCATACTTTAATGTGGAACACTCTAGTATGTTAGTGCTAAGAGGAAAGATTTGACAAGCTGATTAATTTGCCTTTTCTCCTACCCCTAAGCTTTCTTGCCATTCAAATCCTCTCTCTACTTCAAATCTCTATCCACCACCAGTATTGATAGTTGCCTATATAAGCAGCATAGAAATAATGGCCAGAAAGATGGTGATGCTGCTGAAAAAATAATGGCAAGGACAATCCTCTACACAGAGAATTCAAATTCTGTCACTAAAGTTGCACACACAGTACTTCCTTTGTGGTGGATACTTAATAAATTGCTGCTTTATTTGGACTTTATTAGACTCATTCTTAATTTAGGAAAGAAATGCAAATATTTGTGGAATATCTTAGAAGGCATTCTATTGTAAAGACTTTGATGGACAAAATAAAACTTTCTACCTTATTTTAAATCCCCAAAAGCCCGTGACAATTCTGGACATAAAATAGATGCTCATGTACTAAAGTTTATCAAATGTTGAACAGCAAATAAATACCAAAAAAACTTTGCCTATCAGAGCTAGGGGAGTAGTACATCTTGTCTTGCATTTCCTTATATATTAGTCTTTTAAGCTCTTGGAACCAATATTTTTTGGTTTTCACAATATGATAGCAACTATGAAAGGATCTGACTTATAATAATTTGATTTGGGCTTAAGAACAAATTGCAACTGAACATACCATAGGTTTGGCTCACTAGAAAGAGGCTAACCTACTAGTAAGAATCCACTTCTCAATATAATTAATTATTTTCTTCAGTTCAGTTCAGTTCAGTCACTCAGTCGTGTCCGACTCTTTGTGACCCCATGAATCGCAGCACACCAGGCCTCCCTGTCCATCACCATCTCCCGGAGTTCACTCAGACTCACATCCATCAAGTCCGTGATGCCATCCAGCCATCTCATCCTCTGTCGTCCCCTTCTCCTCCTGCCCCCAATCCCTCCCAGCATCAGAGTCTTTTCCAATGAGTCAACTCTTCGCATGAGGTGGCCAAAGTACTGGAGCTTCAGCTTTAGCATCATTCCTTCTAAAGAAATCCCAGGGTTGATCTCCTTCAGAATGGACTGGTTGGATCTCCTTGCAGTCCAAGGGACTCTCAAGAGTCTTCTCCAACACCACAGTTCAAAAGCATCAATTTTTCGGTGCTCAGCCTTCTTCACAGTCCAGCTCTCACATCCATACATGACCACAGGAAAAACCATAGCCTTGACTAGACGGACCTTAGTCAGCAAAGTAATGTCTCTGCTTTTGAATATACTATCTAGATTGGTCATAAGTTTTCTTCCAAGGAGTAAGCGTCTTTTAATTTCATGGCTGCAGTCACCATCTGCAGTAATTTTGGAGCCCCCCCAAAATAAAGTCTTACCCTGTTTCCACTGTTTCCCCATCTATTTGCCATAAAGTGATGGGACCAGATGCCATGATCTTCGTTTTCTGAATGTTGAGATTTAAGCCAACTTTTTCACTCTCCTCTTTCACTTTCATCAAGAGGCTTTTTAGTTCCTCTTCACTTTCTGCCATAAGGGTGGTGTCATCTGCATATCTGAGGTTATTGATATTTCTCCCAGCAATCTTGATTCCAGCTTGTGCTTCTTCCAGTCCAGCATTTCTCATGATGTACTCTGCATATAAGTTAAATCAGCAGGGTGACAATATACAGCCTTGACGTATTCCGTTTCCTATTTGGAACCAGTCTGTTGTTCCATGTCCAGTTCTAACTGTTGCTTCCTGGCCTGCATACAGATTTCTCAAGAGGCAGGTTAGGTGGTCTGGTATTCCCATTTTAACAGAAATAATAAAACTTCTGAAATCTCAAATTTTATTTCTTGGGAAAGTATCTCTGAAAATGAAATCAACCCCTAGTAGTCATGATGGGAGTGAAGTCCAGGCATGGTAGTGAGTGGAGCAGTGGGTGCAAGAAAACATATTTTAGTGAGACAGGAGTTCAGGATAATGCTCGTGAGTTTTTTTTCCCCTCCCCATATCCACATTTCATTAAATTCTTTTTTATGACCGTATGCAATTAGTGATCAGCGCAGAAGCACGGCTGAGAGGAGCTACCCCACGCCCAAGGTCAGGGACAGCGACCGAGAGCACCAGGCTGTGATGGATGGTGCAGGAGGGCCAAAAGGAGTTACTCCACATTCAAGGTCAGGAGGGGTGACCTCATCCAAGGTAAGGAGCAGTGGCTGTGCTTTGCTGGAGCAGCCATGAAGAGATACCTCATGTCCAAGGTAAGAGAAACCCAAGTAAGATGGTAGGTGTTGCAAGAGGGCATCAGAGGGCAGACACACTGAAACCATAATCATAGAAAACTAGCCAATCTGATCACACGGACCACAGCCTTGTCTAACTCAATGAAGCTAAGCCGTGCTGTTGAAAGGTTGTTGTTGAATTACGACACCAGGATTCTTGGCCCCTGGAGGAGAAGAATTCAATCCAGAGCCAGAGACAAGGCTTGATCGCTCAGAGCTTTTGTGTAACAAAGTTTTATTAAAGTATAAAGGAGATAGAGAAAGCTTCTGACATAGGCATCAGAAGGGGGCAGAAAGAGTACCCCCCTGCTAGTCTTCAGCTGGATGTTATATAGTCACAAGCAGCCTGTTAGTGAAAGAAAGGAATGTCTCAAAATTCAGAATGGCACCAGGCCCCTCACCCATAAGATGTATTTTGGGATAATCTTGGCACCAAATGGTTTATCTTGGGCCATAAAATGATTAACTTGAATCTTGAAGAGGGTAGATCACCATACAAATAGTTTCATTTACATAGATTAGAGGAACAATATCGGAGTATAACATACTGGTTTATCAAGTAGGTTCTGAGCCCAAAAGGTGGAACCAACTTGAAGACAGAGTTTGGGGTAAATGCATAGTACATTAGCATAGCTTAAGATAAACATTTCCATAAGAAAAAGGCATTGGTTAACTTCAGGTGAAACCAGGTGTCATTATGGCAACACAGAATTTTAACAGAAATCTCCTTTTAAATTTGTATAGAGAAGGAAAAAATATCGCTAGTTTGTTTCCTCCTGCCGCTTAAGAGAGATAAAAATGTCTGACACTTGCAGGCTATTTCCTCCATTTGGAGACCCCTTGCCTTCCTGCCTGTTACCCTCTCACTGTGTGGGGCCACCTAAGATGGATGGGTCATGGTGGAGAGGTCTGACAGAATGTGGTCCACTGGAGAAGGGAATGGCAAACCACTTCAGTATTCTTGCCTTGAGAACCCCATGAACAGTACGAAAAGGCAAAATGATAGGATACTGAGAGAGGAACTCCCCAGGTCAGTAGGTGCTCAATATGCTACTGGAGATCAGTGGAGAAATACCTCCAGAAAGAATGAAGGGATGGAGCCAAAGCAAGAACAATACCCAGTTATGGATGTGACTGGTGATAGAAGCAAAGTCCGATGCTATAAAGAGCAATATTGTATAGGAATCTGGAATGTTAGGTCCGTAAATCAAGGCAAATTGGAAGTGGTCAAACAGGAGATGGCAAGAGTGAATGTTGACATTCTAGGAATCAGCAAACTAAAATGGACTGGAATGGGTGAATTTAACTCAGATGACCATTATATCTACTACTGTGGGCAGGAATCCCTCAGAAGAAATGGAGTAGCCATCATGGTCAACAAGAGTCCAAAATGCAGTACTTGGATGCAATCACAAAAACGACAGAATGATCTCCATTCGTTTCCAGGGTAAACCATTCAGTATCACAGTGATCTAAGCCTATACCCCAAACAGTAACACTGAAGAAGCTGAAGTTGAACGGTTTTATGAAGACCTCCAAGACCTTCTAGAACTAACACCCCCAAAATATGTCCTTTTCATTATAAGGGACTGGAACGCAAAAGTAGGAAGTCAAGAAACACCTGGAGTAACAGGCAAATTTGGCCTTGGATACAGAATGAAGCAGGGCAAAGGCTAATAGAGTTTTGCCAAGAGAACGCACTGGTCATAGCAAACACCCGCTTCCAACAACACAAGAGAAGACTCTACACATGGACATCACCAGATGGTCAACACCAAAATCAGATTGATTATATTCTTTGCAGCCAAAGATGAAGAAGCTCTATACAGTCAGCAAAACAAGACCTGAAGCTGACTGTGACTCAGATCATGAACTCCTTATTGCCAAATTCAGACTTAAATTGAAGAAAGTAGGGAAAACCACTAGACCATTCAGGTATGACCTAATCAAATCCCTTATGATTATACAGTGTTTAAGTGAGAAATAGATTTAAGTGACTAGATCTGATGGACAGAGTGCCTGATGAACTATGGACGGAGGTTCCTGACATTGTACAGGAGACAGGGATCAAGACCATCCCCATGGAAAAGAAATGCAAAAAAGCAAAATGGCTGTCTGGGGAGGCCTTACAAATAGCTGTGAAAAGAAGAGAAGCAAAAACCGAAGGAGAAAAGGAAGATGTAAGCATCTGAATGCAGAGTTCCAAAGAATAGCAAGGAGAGATAAGAAAGTCTTCCTCAGAAATCAATGCAAAGAAATAAAGGAAAATGACAGAATGGGAAAGACTAGAGATCTCTTCAATAAAATGAGAGATACCAAGGGAACATTTCATGCAAAGATGGGCTCAGTAAAGGACAGAAATGGTATGGACCTAACAGAAGCAGAAGATATTAAGAAGAGGTGGCAAGAATACACAGAAGAACTGTACAAAACAGATCTTCATGACCCAGATAATCATGATGGTGTGCTCACTCACCTAGAGCCAGACATCCTGGAATGTGAAGTCAAGTGGGCCTTAGAAAGCATCACTATGAACAAAGCTAGTGGAGGTGATGGAATTCCACTTGAGCTATTTCAAATCCTGAAAGATGATGCTGTGAAAGTGCTGCACTCAGTATGCCACAAATTTTGAAAACTGAGCAGCAGCCACAGGACTGGAAAAGGTCAGTGTTCATTCCAATCCCAAAGAAAGGCAATGCCAAAGAATGCTCAAACTACCGCACAACTGCGCTCATCTCACACACTAGTAAATAATGCTCTAAATTCTCCAAGCCAGGCTTCATGAACACGTGAACCGTGAACTTCTAGATGTTCAAGCTGGTTTTAGAAAAGGCAGAGGAGCCAGAGATCAAATTGCCAGCATCTGCTGGATCATTGAAAAAGCAAGACAGTTCCAGAAAAATATCTATTTCTGCTTTCTTGATTCTTCAAGAGGTGGGAATACCAGACCACCTGACCTGCCTCTTGAGAAACCTATATGCAGGCCAGAAATTAACAGTTAGAACTGGACATGGAACACAGACTTGTTCCAAATAGGAAAAGGAGTACATCAAGGCTGTATATTGTCACCCCGCTTATTTAACTTCTATGCAGAGTACATCATGAGAAACGCTGGACTGGAAGAAGCACAAGCTGGAATCAAGATTGCTGGGAGAAATATCAATAACCTCAGATATGCAGATGACACCACCCTTATGGCAGAAAGTGAAGAGGAACTAAAAAGCCTCTTGATGAAAGTGAAAGAGGAGAATGAAAGAGTTGGCTTAAAGCTCAACATTCAGAAAACGAAGATCATGGCATCTGGTCCCATCACTTCATAGCAAATAGAGGGGAAAACAGAGGAAAAAGTGTCAGACTTTATTTTTGGGGTGCTCCAAAATCACTGCAGATGGTGACTGCAGCCATGAAATTAAAAGATGCTTACTCTTTGGAAGGAAAGTTATGACTAACGTAGATAGTATATTCAAAAGCAGAGACATTACTTTGCCAACAAAGGTCGGTCCAGTCAAGGCTATGGTTTTTCCAGTAGTCATATGTGGATGTGAGAGTTGGACTGTGAAGAAAACTGACTGCTGAAGAATTGATGCTTTTGAACTGTGGTGTTGGAGAAGCTCTTGAGAGTCCCTTGGACTTCAAGGAGTTCCAACCAGTCCATCCTAAAGGAGATCAGTCCTGGGTGTTCATTGGAAGGACTGATGTTGAAGCTGAAACTCCAATACTTTGGCCACCTCATGTGAAGAGTTGACTCATTGGAAAGCACCCTGGTGGTGGAAGGGATTGGGGGCAGGAGGAAAAGGGGACAACAGAGGGTGAGATGGCTGGATGGCAACACTGACCGATGGACATGAGTTTGGGTAAACTCCAGGAGTTGGTGATGGACAGGGAGGCCTGGCGTGCTGTGATTCATGGTGCCACAAAGAGTCGGACATGACTGAACAGCTGAACTGAGGTGAGCATTCCATTGTACAAAGGTACCACCCCATCTTTATCCATTCATCTGTTGATGGACCTCTTGGTTGCTTCCATGTCCTGTCTATTGTAAACATTGCTGCAATGGACATTTAGTACCCATACATTTGGAAGTCCCAGAAAAAAAAAATCCTTACTGCAATTTGATATCGAGAACTTAAATTCTCGATATCAAATTCCTTGTGTGGAAGACATTTAGAAAAGCTTAGAAGCTGAGTGGATATGAATGCTTTGTTAAGCTTATCCACCACAGTTTTTGTTGTTGTTCAGTCTTTAAGTCTTGTCTGACTCTTTATGACCCCATGGACTGAAGCATGCCAGGCTTCCTATCCTTTACTGCTTCCCAGAGTTTGCTCAAACTCATGTCCATTGAATCAGTGATGCCATCCAACCATCTTATTCTCTGTCACCCCCTTCTCCTCCTGCCTTGAATCTCTTTCAGTATCAGGGTCTTTTCCAATAAGTTGGCTCTTTGGATCAGGTAGCCAAAGTACTGGAGCTTCAGCTTCAGCATCAATCCTTCCTTACTATTCCTCTGCAGGTTTGATGTTCATATTTCTGCACAACTGAGGACTGATCTTCCGTTATGTTTAAAAAATATCTCTTCAATTCTTTATTCTGTTATATTGTTTCATGGGACTTGTATTCTATACCTTACTAAATTCACTTATTAATTCTCATAATTTTCTTTGTTGATTTCTTATAAATTCCTATGCATTCAATTATGTGGTTTGTGAAAAAAGACAATTTTGCCCCTTAAATTTTTGTTTACACTGAAAATTTCCTTTTCTTGCCTTATTTTCCTAAGACTTTTCATACACTATTTATGAGAAGGGGTGAGATTGTAAATCCTTGGTTCATTCCTAATCTTAGAGTGGGGGAGAATTTAGTTTTCACCATTAAGTTTATATTAACTATAAGATTTTTTTTCTTGGATTGTTTTTATCTGGTAAAAGATTTTTCCTTTTAGTTTTAGTTTATCAAGAGTTGTATCATTAATGGGTGTTGAGTTTTTTCACAAAGTCAACTGAAATTTATAGGCAATGCCTCATTTCAGTATTGGCCTTCCCTTTTGTTTTTAAGTAAAATATTTACTTAGTAGCTCTATTATTTGCACATTAAAAAATGCTAAGTTCACCTGTTCTTCACACTCCCAATTCCCACTCTTTTTCCATAAACACTTTTATTAGCTGCCAGTATAAGCTCTTTGCATTTCTAAAAATCTAAAGTTTGAAAAGAATCATTGTATATTCTAATTTTGCTCCACCTTTTAAATGCATAGCAGTCTATAAAGAGATTTTGCATTTTGCTTTTTTCACTAAATAGATCTTGGAAATCTAGTCCTGCTAGGAACTGAATGTTGCACATCCGCCAATTCATATGTTGAAGCTCTAACCCTAAATGTAATGGTATTTGAAGGTGGAGCCTTTGGAGGGTAATTAGGTTTAGATGGGACTTCCTGGTGGCTCAGATGGTAAAGAATCTACCTGCAATGCAAGGGACTTGGGTTCGATTCCTGGGTTGAGAAGATCCCTTGGAGAAGGGAATCGCTACCCACTCCAGTATTCTTGCCTGGGGAATTCCATGGAAAGAGGAGCCTGGCAGGCTGCTGTCCATGGGGTGGCAAAGAGTCAGATATGACTGAGTGACCGACACTTAGGTTTAGATGAGGTTATGAGCTTCCATAAGGATAGTGTCCTAGTAAGAAGGGGAAAGACCAGAGATCACTCTCTCATTCCAACATGTGAGGATACAGCTAAGAGATGGCTGCCTGCAAGCCAGAAAAGGGGCCCTCACCAAGAATGCAATCTACTGACACCTTGATCTTAGACTTTTCAGCTTCCAAAACTTTGAGAAATAAGTGTCTATTGTTTAAGCCATCCAGTCTATGGCATTTTGTTACAGCAGTCCAAGCTAACTAAATTAGTGCATAGTTCAGTTCAGTTCAGTCGCTCAGTCATGTCTGACTCTTTGCGACCCCATGAACCGCAGCATGCCTGGCCTCCCTGTCCATCACCAACACCTGGAGTTTACCCAAATTCATGTCCATTGACTCGGTGATGCCATCCAGCCATCTCATCCTTTGTTGTTCCCTTCTCCTCCTGCCCTCAATCTTTCCCGGCATCAGGGTCTTTTCAAATGAGTCAGCTCTTTGCATCAGGTAGCCAAAGTATTGGAGTTTCAGCTTCAGCCAGGCCTTCCAATGAACACCCAGGACTCACCTCCTTTAGGATGGACTAGTTGGATCTCCTTGCAGTACAAGGGACTTGCAAGAGTCTTCTCCAACACCACAGTTCTAAAGCATCAATTCTTCTGTGCTCAGCTTTCTTTATAGTCCAACTCTCACATCCATACATGATTACTTGAAAAACCATAGCCTTGACCAGATGGACCTTTGTTGACAAAGTAATGTCTCTGCTTTTGAATATGCTGTCTAGGTTGATCATAACTTTCCTTCCAAGGAGTAAGCTTCTTTTAATTTCATGGCGACAATCACCATCTGCAGTGATTTCAGACCCCCCTCAAAATAAAGTCAGCCAGTGTTTCCTCTGTTTCCCCATCTATATGCCTTAAGTGATGGGACCAGATGCCATGATCTTCGTTTTCTGAAAGTTGAGCTTTAAGCCAACTTTTTCACTCTCCTCTTTTCACTTTCATCAAGATGCTTTTGAGTTCCTCTTCACTTTCTGCCATAAAGGTGGTGTCATCTGCATATCTGTGGTTATTGATATTTCTCCCGGCAATCTTGATTCCAGCTTGTGCTTCTTCCAGCCCAGCGTTTCTCATGATGTACTCTGCATAGAAGTTAAATAAGCAGGGTGACAATATACAGCCTTGATGTACTCCTTTTCCTATTTGGAACCAGTCTGTGTTCCATATCCAGTTCTAACTGTTAATTTCTGGCCTGCATATAGGTTTCTCAAGAGGCAGGTCAGGTGCTCTGGTATTCCCACCTCTTGAAGAATTTTCCACAGTTTATTGTGATCCACACAGTCAAAGGCTTTGGCATAGTCAATGAAGCAGAAATAGATGTTTTTCTGGAACTGTCTTGCTTTTTCGATAATCCAGCAGATGTTGGCAATTTGATCTCTGGCTCCTCTGCCTTTTCTAAAACCAGCTTGAACATCTGGAAGTTCACGGTTCACGTATTACCTGAACTTGGAGAAGCCTGGCTTGGAGAATACTTTACTAGCATGTGAGATGAGTATAGTTGTACGGTAGTTTGAGCATTCTTTGGCATTGCCTTTCTTTGGGATTGAAATGAACACTGACCTTTTCCAGTCCTGTGGCCACTGCTGTTTTTGAAATTTGCTGACATATTGAGTGCAGCTTTTTTACAGCATCATCTTTTTTTTTTTAATTTTAGTTTTTTATTTTTTAAATTTTAAATTTTAAAAAATCTTTATACAGCATCATCTTTCATGATTTGAAATAGCTCAAGTGGAATTCCATCACCTCCATTAGCTTTGTTCATAGTGATGCTTTTTAAGGCCCACTTGACTTCACATTCCAGGATATCTGGCTCTAGGTGAGTGATCACACCATCGTGAATATCTGGGTCGTGAAGATCTGTTTTGTACAGTTCTTCTGTGTATTCTTGCCACCTCTTCTTAATATCTTCTGCTTCTGTTAGGTCCATACCATTTCTGTCTTTTATTGAGCCCATCTTTGCATGAAATGTTCCCTTGGTATCTCTAATTTTCTTGAAGAGACCTCTGGTCTTTCCCATTCTGTTGTTATCCTCTATTTCTTCAGACTGATCCTGGAGGAAGGCTTTCTTGTCTCTCCTTGTTATTCTTTGGAACTCTGCATTCAAATGGGTATATCTTCCTCTTCTCCTTTGCTTTTCATTTCTTTTCTTTTCACAGATATTTGTAAGGCCTCCTCAGACAGCCATTTTGCTTTTTTGCATTTCTTTTCCATGGGGATGGTCTTGATCCCTGTCTTCTGTACAACGTCAGGAACCTCTGTTCATAGTTCATCAGGCACTCTATCAGTAGTGTGCATAGGGGGATTCCTTATTATTTCTTATAGCTACTAGTGTTCTATTGTATGGATATAGAAAATGAGTGCCCTTTGATGGAAATGTGGTTTGTTTCCAATCTTTTGTTATTTCAGGAATGCTGAAGTGGTTAACCATATATATATGTCAATTCTTATAATTAGTATCCCAGTTTAAAGGGTACATGCATTAGTAATTTAAATAGTACAAATATGTATTAACTTTTAATTTTTCATTACAATGAAATGGTGAGCCTTTTGTTCAGATGTGTTATGGAAAAGTCTTGTCTGACTTTTATCTAGATTCTGTCGTTCATTTATCATCCTGTCTCCAAGTCATGTGTTCTTTCTCTTTTAGTTTCAACAACATATCTCAGGCTAGACAATGTCAGAATGGTTGCATTATTTTATCATGATTTTATAGTGACTATAAAGAATGCATAATCTCTTGATCTGCAATGGCTTAGAGTTCAGATCAGTCACATTTAACTGCATTTTTATGACTAAAGCTACTATTGTTCCCAAATTGCTAAAGAAAATATATTCTGCAAATTATAACATAAAAAGATTTTCACTCTTCTCCAACACTAAAGTTGGAAAAATATCTGCTCTAAAATTCAACCCTCTTTCTTTGCACTGCTCTGTCTTTGCATAATTTCTCTCTGTCCTTGAGAAAAGGATTATATAGATTCACTTAGAATAGAGGAAGGAAAAAGATTTACAAGTTCAGTACTACTTAATTTCCCACATTTTACAAAAGGAATTGACTCTCTCTTACTCTGTCAAAAGCAATCTCATTGGCTGCAGTATCAAAATATGTTTTATTGATCTTTTGTATGTCCTGGGTGAAGACTATACCTACTTTTGTGGTCCAATAAAAAGGAATAATGATGGGAACTTTAACAAGTTTAGTAGATTGGGGCTTCAAATATTATTTGCCAGTGTGAATGGCTGATCTAGATTTACTTATATTAAAATAGATGCTAGCTTCATCCTCTTTTGCTCTCTCTGGAAAAGAACTCAAAATGGTTATGCTGGAAACAACATTACAGATGACCATTAAATCCAAACAAACAACAAACTTTGATAATACTTTATCCCTGCTTTCTCTGAAGCTTATGGCAATAGGACCCTTTCATTTCATTCCTATCTTTTCCATCTTTGGATGTACCTCTGAAGAGAGTACAAAAGGCAGAAGGGAAAATGAATGCCGGAAGAATAGAACTCATTGTACAGAAACAAATATGTGATGCAATCTCTTGAAGGAACAGTATACAAAGCATTTTTGGGTGGCTTTAACTTGAGCAAATAAAGCCATAGACGTTAAATAATTAATAATATTGAAAGAAATGCTATACAAATGTAAAGCACCAACCTATGTCAGACCCTATGATAGATTTATATTTCTCTCAAATATTTTTGGATGTTGGTGTAAGGACGCAGAAAGACATTTAGGGCTAAAGAATCAATAGAGCTATAAATTCCCTCCTAGTGCATTTAGTTAAAAATGAATGCATTTTATTCATTTATTAGGATCTCTTTAATGAAGCATACTTAATTTCAATCCTTTTTATATCCCTTTTGTGCTAAAATATTGAGTTAGTTTATTGGTTAACTGACTTGAAAGAAATACTGGTTAAGAACAATAGCTTTGAAACTAGAGCCTGAATTTGAATCTTGGTTTCCCTACTTGTTAACCGGGCTTCCCTGGTGGCTCAGAGGGTAAAGAATGGGTTGTCTCACATATTCTCCAGTTTCTCAAATGCACAGTTTTCTCACTGGTGAAACAGCATGCTGCTGCTGCTGCTGCTCAGTCGCTTCAGTAGTGTCCAACTCTGTGCGACCCCATAGACCGCAGCCCACCAGGCTCCCCCGTCCCTGGGATTCTCCAGGCAAGAACACTGGAGTAAATTGCCATTTCCTTCTCTGGTGAAACAGCATAAAAATACCTAATCATAAATATGTTGTAATGATTAAGTGAGATGATATACATTAAACATTCAACACATTCCAGGCAAATAATAAAAGCTTAATGCATGCTAATGACAATGAACAAAAATTATTTTCAGTTCCAATACAGGTACACTAATTGAATATGAGGAAATCTGCTTAGTGATAATTGCTTTAACTAAAACAATAAAATATATGGTAAAACTATATATATGCACAGAAACATATATAGTAAGTAATGGAGAAACAATGTTTTTGGAAGCAAGAAATAAATATGCTTAACGCATGTATATATGTTTTACAACTACTGATTCTAATATTTGTATCTTTCTCTATATTAGCACATTCCAGGAGGATAAGCAATATTTCTAGCTCTGTACATTCAGTAAAACACATCTGTATGTACTTTAAGAATCCATCAGGGTGCTAGGTTCCCTCTGGTATAATGCTGTGAGTATAGCTGGGGCTGGAAATCTTTCAGGAATAGCATCATAACACATCCCTTGATGTCATGCATTTTCTGGCTGGCATCATTCCCACTGGGGCAGAATTGACACACAGTCCGACATGACTATTGAAACAGGTTAAGGCAAATAATCTGAAAATATTTTTAAGGATAGAATTAGTGAGGACAGCCTATTAATTTTCATTCAATTGTTCTGTAACATCACTTAATATTAGAATGTTCAGGAGCATACCACCTGCAAATTCTATTTCTCTATTAAATCCCCAAAGTTTAACTTTGGGGTAGATGACAGAGAGCTAAAAGGAAGTAGGGAAAACTAGAAACTTATAAAAGAAATAAATTTTAAATGAGATGGCTAAGATTATCCAGAAAATCATTTTTATCATCAGTAAATATACTTTTCACCCTTTCCTCCTGATTCATGTAAATTTAATAAAGGGAGTTAAAAAACTGTGTGCTGGCCTGCATTTTATTATGTAATAGCGTTTGCATGGTGCCGCTTTTCTGTTTCCCACTTCATCAGAACTGTTTCTCATTTGGTGGGACCTCCTCAGCTGTGACAGTGTCAGGACAAAAGCATCTGTAGTTGTGCAATCATCCGCTGAAAGCTGTTCTGTTTCCATGTAGCTATACATCTCTTTTAGACCAAATGGGAGATGCTTAATGTTAATAAATAAGCAATTTCTGCATGAATAAAGACCAGGCCCTGCAATCGACAGACCTGATTATTTTTTTTTCTGTGCCAAGCCAAATGGACTCATAAAACAAGCGATAAAGCTGTGAATTGTATACTTGGTTACAAATGCATTCAGAATAAATATGGTTTCTATTTGTAAATACAAATATTATAGTGCTATGGGATTCAAACTTAATCCATTACAATAGAGAAAAATACAAATATATGACCCTTGTGCATAAAGCACATTTATACTGAAATGCTGCAGCAATGGATAATATGTTTCTCTTTGATTTTGATACCAAAAATATGGTTCAAAGTTCTGGGAGATATGAGCAACTCATCTCCTTTCTGGCCTCTCACTGTCTCCCTGCCCCTCCCCTAAACTTTAATATTTAATCTGATCAAATGGGAACATTACATGGTGATTTTTGTACAAGTTGCCTATATTTGCATTAATGTAAGAATAGGGTCTTTAAAAAAGTGATGGTGCTAATTTAAAAAAAAGTGGTGTTTTATACTTCTACGAATATAGAAACTGAGAACTATAATAAAGAAGCAGCTATGTTAGCTATCATTTTCTTTTGCTATGAAAATAATTTTTTTACCACTATGAGAACAATTTGTACAAATAGTCTCTTTTCTGCAATTTTTCTCATTTCTTACAGGGAGATTGTAAAGTCATGATTGACCACAATAATAAATGGTTGCCCTAGATAGGGTTTTGATGTCACAAATTCAACATCTTAGTTTAGGATCAAATAGATAGAGAACTCAAGCTGCTGCTGCTAAGTCACCTCAGTCGTGTTGACTCTGTGCGACCCCAGAGACGGCAGCCCACCAGGCTCCCCCATTCCTGGGATTCTCCAGACAATAACACTGGAGTGGGTTGCCATTTCCCTCTCCAGTGCATAAAAGTGAAAAGTGAAAGTGAAGTCGCTCAGTTGTGTCCAACTCTTAGTGACCCCATGGACTGCAGCCTACCAAATCCTCTGTCCCTGGGATTTGCCAGGCAAGAGTACTGGAGTGGAGTGCCATTGCCTTCTCTGGGAACTCAAGCTAGGAGAAAGCAAAATCCTGTTTAACTGTAGCTTTGATAACTGTGATAGTCAACTGTGACTGTGATAGTTAAAGGGATTATAAGAAACACATGAAAGGTAATAGATACATGTTTGTTTGACAATAGAGTTCAAAGTTTCTTCTGTTCTGAATGTTCTACTTTACAAAGAGAAAATGTAAATTTAGAAGATAGTTATATTTGATTTAAGACCTTTTTTTCTACTTATGAGAAGCTACTTTATAATGATAAGATTCTGGCAAACTGTTGTGTTCTTTCTAAAAACAAACTAAAGTTCTAAGAAAAATCATTTTTATTTTAGCAGTATATTTAGACAAATTAGCACTTGAAGAATATCCATTTATAAATAATATAAAATATAATTAAAAAAATTAAACATTGCAGTGAGAAATATAAGGTACCCCTTAAGAAGCTCTGCAGGTTCCATGAAGTCCTGGTAAACTTCAAGTGATTCAGCTGGCAACCACTTTTCACTCAGACTATACTGAATACTTAACTCCATTGGACTCTACCCCTCCAACCGGAATTCAGCATCCTTCCCCCTTACTCTGTAAATATAACTATATAGACTCCTAAATAATAATTTGGTCACTAAAGTCACTTCTGCACCAGGCATAAGCTTTTCAGGACTAAAGTGAAACTTGAATTCAATTCTCAAGTCAGATGTTACCTCTTCTGTGTAGATTTCTTCAATCTTCTAACCCCACCCCAACTGGGGTAAGTTTAAGTCTTCCTCCTCCACAATGTTATTACATTTTACATGGACACACACACATGTAAACACACATGCACACTTGCATTGGAGCCATGCTCACATTTTAATGTATATCCTGTTTGCCTGCTTATCTTCTCTATGTGAACACAGAAAGACATGGAAAATACCTTCTTATTGTACACTTATTAAATAAATAAAGCTGAATTAATATGTGATGAGTGAGTAAGTAAATGAACTGGTTAAAAGTAGTTAGGAGAAAATAAGTTGACACCATGAATCACAGCTAAATTGTCCACTCTGTGAATTTTCTTCACTCTACATAAGGCTATCTCTAGGTTCATAATCTAAAATGCATTTAAAGGCAAGATGAGAAATATAATTTAGTTCAGTTTGTTATCTAAATATGAAACTACACTGCTCACATGACAATATTTCTAAATTTTGAGAGAATTAAATGAATTTCAACTTTATACTTTCTATGAAAAGTGTCTGAATCTAGAAACAAATAATAATGGAGAAATTATTCATAAGATGATTACATGAATACAATAGGTCTAAAATATATTTGAGACTCTTTGAAAAGAGTGTTCACATTGCTGTTTGGAGAACAAGTGCTTGCTTCTTTACTACTTCAAGCCTTTCTTCTAATGAGAAGAGTAACAACCAGATAACAGCAGGTATATATTTTTTAAATATTTGGATTTAGGTAATTAATCCTCTGTATGTCCTCCTATGTTTTTGTTTCTGTTGAGAAGATATTTACATGTTTTCCTTACTATATATATTTTATAATTAAAAACAATGCTCTTATTTAATTATTAATTAATCTATTTGAGCTTGCTACATTGATCTTTAGTCCCCCCGAAAGACCTAAAAGAAATAAGAGCATTGGTCACTTAGGTATCACAAAAATCAAGTAATTGAAAGGATGTGCTTATTGTTTTCCATTGTTACTGTCCATTCATTCCTTTGAATGTTTAATAGTGAATGTCTATTTTTATTCTTTGTCCATACCTTTAGAATAATTGTAGCTACTTTTAGTATCAATGATACTATATGCCTTTAAAATTGAGCTTAATCCTGTTTATTTGGGTGTAGAACATTTTAAGATCCCAGATACAATATATACTTTGAGAAATTAATAATCAAGAACCCATTATGTTGGATTAAAAGTGATAGAAACAGCTTAATGAAAAGCTGTTTCCTAGACAAGCTTAATGAAAAAGGAGATTTATAGCAAAGATGCTGGGAGAGACCACTTGAAGGAAGCTACTGAGAGCTATGATAGCCTTAGGGATGTCAGAAACATTCTGCCTGTAATCTGTGCTTCTTTCTGGGCATTCAGGACATGGTTGCTGGAAGTTCTGCAGTCTGACTTGGAGCTTCATGACCAGGGAGGAAAGAAAGATTCTTATCATCTCTAGAAAAAAGATCCTTGGGAAAAATTCTGAGTGGCTCACCTTGATGCATACACCCATTCCCAAACCAATCCCTCTGACCCCAACTAAAGCAAATTATAAGTGATCCAGCCTGGGCCACATGATCATCTCTGTAGTCAAGCTAGGGGACTGTTTCAAAGGATGATGATGGGGATACTGGGCCAGCCATGGCAATAGCCACTACAAAAAGAAACCACTTTGATTTATTAACCTTTAATTCCTAAGTCTATAACATTATAGAGATTATAGGGGGGAAAAAAGAGTCAAATATTTGTAATGGTACTATTAATGTAAAGGTGGAAAGGTGTCTGTATAACATTTAAATATTTGCTCTGGCTAGGGATTATTACCTTCCCTGGTAGCTCAGCTGGTAAAGAATATGTCTGCAATGTGGGAGACCTAGGTTTGATCCCTGGGTTGGGATGAGCCCCTGGAGGAGAGAGCGGCAACCCACTCCAGTATTCTTGTTTGGAGAATCTCCGTGGACAGAGGAGCCTGGCGGGCCACAGTCCATGAGGTTGCAAAGAGTCAGACACGACTGAGCAACTGAGCGCAGCACAGCACAGGAATTATTATAAAAAAAAAAAGAATAAGAAACAACCACTATTGAGGCCAGATGTTAACAAGAAAATTTAATTTCAATATTAGAATGTAATACGTTATGAAATTTTAAAGTGAGCTGCCAGGCCAAGATGATATTTTTCAAAGGAATTGTCTGTGAAAAAAAAAACACCCTTATTAGCATTGTTGTTCAGTTGCTAAGTTGTATCTGACTCTTCACAACCCCATGGACTGCACCATGTTAGGCTTCCCTGTCCTTCACTATCTCCCAGAGTTTGCTCAAATTCATGTCCATTGAGATGGTGATGGCATCTGACCATCTAATCCTCTGTCGACCCCATCTCCTCCTGCTGTTAGTCTTTCTCAGCATTAGGGGCTTTTCCAATGAGTTGGCTCCTTGGGCTTCCCTGGTAGCTCAGGAGGTAAAGAATCTGCCTGCAATGCAGGAGACCTGGGTTCGATCTCTGGGTCAGGAAGATCCCCTGGAGAAGGGAATGGCAACTCACTCCAGTATTCTTGCCTAGAGAATTCTATGGACAGAGGAGCCTGGTGAGCTAAAGTCCATGGAATGGCAAAGAGTCTGACACAACTGAGTGACTAACACACACACACACGAATTCACAGTAGGTGGCCAAGTATTGGAGCTTCAGCATCAGTCCTTTCAATGAATATTCAGGGTTGATATCCTTTAGGATTGACTGGTTTGACCTCCTTGCTGTCCAAGCGACTCTCGACAGTCTTCTCCAGCATCACAGTTTGAAAGCGTCAGTTCTACAGCACTCAGCCTTCTTTACTCTCATTAGAAAAATAAATAATAAACAAAGCAGGGAGGGGAGATTAGTGAAAAGTCTCTTTTGAACAAAATTATGATTCCCTCTTCATCTCAAGAAAGGATTTCTACCAGGATTACTCAGAAAGGCTGAGCTATGTCCCTGCAGCTAGGGAGTCACAGGGAAGTATAGAGAGTGAGGGAATGGTTAGCAGCAATGAAAGTGGAATGAAGCTCCTCTGTGGGGAGTGTCATGTTGTATTAGGTGTGTGGGATTAAGGATGCCTGAGTGCTTGTTGCACATCATGGAAATTTCAGCAAGAGAGTTGGAGCAGATGCTTTATAAGATACTGTACAATCAAGTCCACAAGAGGCCAAACGAGCCTCAAAAGGAGAGGCTAGAGGTGGGTCGTCAAAGTCAGTATGGTAGAGAGGTCAGCAGCCACTGAAAGGGAGCGCATTTGCCCTTCTCAGGGGGACTGCTGGACAGAGACCACTTGGAATGGGGAACGGGTAGACTAGGCATTTTGGTGGGTGGGTTGTTTGTTTTATTTTTCAACTGGTTTTTCTAACACTATTAAGTTTCATGTATACAGTATTATAGTTGGACTTCTGTTTATCATGTATACAGTATTATAGTTGGACCTCTGTTTATCCTACAGGGAACTCACCACCAAAAGTTTAGTTCCTGTCACCATACTGTTGGACTTTCTTGACCCATTTTGCCCACTCTACCCTCTTTACTTTTGGTAATCACTACTGTTCTCTGTATCTATACAAACATAAAAGTTGCTCAAAGGAGAAAGTATTGACTTTGAACATCTGCCAGCCCTTGAGAAAGAGAAAGCAACTTAAGACAGTGGCAGTCAAGTAAGAATTTCCCTGCTCCCAGCTCATTCCTTGTCCTGCTCTCACGCTGGGTCTGGAGGGAAGGTTCAAATATCATGGTTAGATGGAGGTGAAGGAGAGAAGACCTATGGGGAAGAATCAGAGACAAAAAGATACAAAATTAGTATCCTCTTGGCTTTACTGGTTTCTCGCTAATTACAGGCCTCAGTCCATTCTAAAGGAGATCAGTCCTGGGTGTTCTTTGGAAGGAATGATGTTAAAGCTGAAATTCCAGTACTTTGGCCACCTCATGTGAAGAGTTCACTCATTGGAAAACACTCTGACCCTGGGAGGGATTGGGGGCAGGAAGATAAGGGAATGACAGAGGATGAGATGGCTGGATGGCATCACTGACTCGATGGACATGAGTTTGAGTGAATTCTGGGAGTTGATGATGGACAGGGAGGCCTGGCATGCTGCAATTCATGGGGTCGCAAAGAGTTGGACATGACTGAGTGACTGAACTGAACTGAAGTGAACTGAAGATCCACCTGAAGGACTAGGAGTAGCTCTAATTTTGAATACAGTTGGACACTTTGACTATAATGAGATTGGACATTCTAAGTACCAAATCCAGGCTTTGATTATTGTACCAAACCCAGAGTGATCATAACTCTTTTTATTATCTGAAAGTGAGAAGAGTCATGGGGCTACTTGTGCTTTATTCCATAGGCAAAGTGAAAAGCTCATATCACTGAATAAGTTTCAAAGTGAGAGTGAGTGGGAAAAAGTATACTTTTGATTACAATATTTCTTTCTCTTCTTTCTTTCACAGTGATAGTACCTGAACTGAATTTTCAGGTTCTTCCTGAAATTGGCTATTCCTAACCAATCAATTTTTGTGAAGTGGTATGTTTTGTTTTGTTTTATCAAGTCTGATACAGATGAATTCTGTATATTACACTCTTTGGGTGTATGGGTATCAGTGCATGGCTATTTCATATTTTTTATCATTTAAATCATCTGGTATCCCAATAAAATAACAATAAAAACAGCTTTGTTGAACTTAAAATTTATTCGAGAGTCAGATTCATATTATAAAAGTAAGAGAAAAATCAACCACTAATTAGAACTTGCAAAACATATTTTTACAGATTAATATGAAAAACAAAATGCCATTCAAATGTTTTAATTGGTTTCAGTTTTACAACTGCAAACCAGATGGTTTCTTTTCAAGTAGTTTATAATGTCTTTGCTGAATAACTGAATTACCAAACCAGCTGTGATTATTAAGATTTACCTAAACAGGAAAACATGTCTGCTATTTGTTTGCTAAGACAGTACCTGCTTTGCAAAAGTTTGACAAACAAATCATGACTCTACTCTGCATAGCATAGTGTTTTAATAAAACAGAGAGCAGAGATAAAAGAGATGCACATATTAATTTATTTCCTAAAATGAATGCTGATTTAAAATTTAGGCATTGAAACCAAGCAATCTCTTGTGGATTCTTCCAATCTTATAACGGTACAATTATATGTGAAGAACCTGCTTTAGACTTTTTGAAACCCTGTTAATAATTCTCTTTAACCACTTGTTAAATTGTTATATTCTGGAAGCAACTGGTCCTTATAGAAATTTGTTTCTGATATACACTGAGGTTTTCTAACTCTAAATTTTAGCAAATGTAAATTTCTAGATACTAATTATAACTGGAGTACTGAATGCAATTTCAATTCTGTAAAAAACTTAATATCAGAAATTTCAATTAGATATGGGAGACCAGAAAGGGAAGCTGTGACAGAAACAGAGCCCAACCAGAAAAAGGAAGATTGTTCTTTTCTGGCAAGGACTCAGCCAGTGAAAAGCCATGAACTCTATGGGCTTCCCAGGTGGTGGTAGTGGTAAAGAAAAAAACAAACAAAAAAACCTGCCTGCCAATGCAGGAGATGTAAGAGAGGCAGATTCGATCTGCAAGTTCGATCCCTGGGTAGGGAAGATCCCCTGGAGGAGAGGAGGGCAACCCATTTGAGTATTCTTGCCTTGAGAATCCAGTGGACAGAGGAGCCTGGCGGGATAGAGTTCATAGAGTTGCAGTCATAAAGAGTCAGACATGACTACAGCAACTACAGCTTCCCAACTTACTTTTTGTATAAAAGAGTTCTCCTTCCCTTGCTCTCCAGGGATTTGCATGCATTTCTTCATAGTTGCAGACTCTAAATTCTAACTCTATGCTTCCCTGGTGGCTCAGATGGCAAAGAATCTGCCTGCAGCGTGGGAGACCTGGGTTTGATCCCTGGGTCAGGAAGATCCCCTTGAGAAGGAAATGGCAACCCTCTCCAGGATTCTTGCCTGGAGAACCTCCATGGACAAAGGAGCCTGGCAGACTATAGTCCATGGGGTAGCAAAGAGTTGGACACAACTGAGCAACTAAGCATAGTACAGCTCATCCCAAATAAACCCATCTTTGCTGGAAAAATATCTGGCAGTCTGTTTGTTTCGAATCAAAATAACTCTCTTTAGAGCCAATTAAAGAAGGAGACATTTAAGGGGAGGTGACGCTGACAAATGTTTCAGTTCTCTTTTACCCAAAAGATAAATTATCAGGAAAAATTCTGATCAGAAAATGACATTGTAAATATTCTATGACAGTCTTTTTCCAACTAGAATTTTCCTTGGTTATTTACTGTTTGGGTAAAAGGACTGAAACAACTGATTTTTATCTCAGAAGTCTGTGGTCATCTAGGCATTACTGATCTGGGTTCAGTCTGGCTGATCACAGTGTGAGTCTCTCAGACATCTGTCTCTAGTCAGCTGGAGGCTCTGAGGGGCCTGGTTGGAGTAGGATGGTCTGCATAGTGAGCATAGTGCTGACACAGCTCTCCTCCAAGGTGTTCCTCACAATTTTCTGGCAAGCTCTCCCAGGGACGTTCTCATGGTTCTGGAGAAGGAGCAAGGGCAGTAAGAGAGTGAGTCCCAGGGCACAAGAACTTTTCTCACCTCTGACTGTGTCCTGTTTGATAACATTTCAATGACAAATGAGAGTATTGTATCTAGCTCAGAATGAAAGAGTGGAGCAGAATGCCCTATCTTTAATAGGAGGAGTAAAGAATCGGGCCATCAATGCAATCAATCAAACACACATTCATACAGGTTTATATTACTCTTTGATAGCTCTCCTGAGTATGATGTCCTATAATTTGCTTAATAACTTCTCTATTTATGGATGTTCAAATTGAGAAATTATTTCTTTGCAATTACAGTTAGTTCTGCTGTAGTAATTGAAATAAAACCAAAAATAAACAAGTGGGGCCTAATTAAACTTAAAACCTGTTGCACAAGGAAGGAAACTGTAAGGTGAAACGACAGCCCTCAGAATGGGAGAAAATGATAATAAATGAAACAACGGGCAAAGAACTAATCTCCAAAATATATACACAGCTCTTACAGCTCAATGCCAGAAAAATGAACAGCACAATCAAAAAATGGGCAAAAGACCTAAACAGACAATTCTCCAAAGAAGACATTTAGATGACTAATAAACATATGAAAAGATGCTCAACATCACTCATTATTAGAGAAATGCAGATCAAAACCGCAATGAGGTATCATCTCACACCAGTCAGAATGGCCATCATCAAAAAGTCCACAAACGGTAAATGCTGGAGAGGGTATGGAGAAAAGGGAACCCGCTTATACTGTTGGTAGAAATGCAAACTGGTACACACACTATGGAGAACAGTGTGGAGATTCCTTAAAAAATTGGAAATAGAACTGCCATACAACCCAGCAATCCCACTGCTGGGCATATACCCTGAGGAAACCAGAATTTGAAAGAGACACATGTACCCCAATGTTCATCGCAGCACTGTTTACAATAGCTGGAAGCAACCTAGATGTCCGTTGGCAGATGAATGGATAAGGAAGTTGCACATACACACAATGGAATATTACTCAGCTATAAAAGGAACGCATTTGAGTCAATTCTAATGAGATGGATGAACCTGGAATCTAGGCTGTTGAATTGTATCTCATTTATTAGATTTATTCTCAGGAAATGTATGGTTTTTGTTACCATTGTAGGTAATACCATTTTATAAAGTGTATTTTTCTGTTTGCTGTTCAAGTGCATTGAGACTCCTAATTTTATATATTAAACTTATATCAAAAAAAACTGCTATCCTCTTGTAGTCCCTGAAATTATCAGCATTCTCACAATATTTTCTAAAAATAGTGACAGTTTTCCAAATTCTTCTTTCTTCTACCTATTTCTCTCCTTTCTTTTTTGCCTTATATCACTGGAAGGATCACCTAATTTAATAATGAGAAGCATCTTTTCTTCTGATTTATAAAGAAATGTTTCAAAATTGAGTTTATTATCTGCACTGAATTTTGATAGAAAACCTTCCTCAGGGAGAGGAGTTTCCTTCTATTTCTAGTTTGCCAGTAGTTTTATTAAATTACTAATGTGATAAAGTTTATCAAAGTTGTTTTAATTCTATCATATGAAATGTTCCTATGGTATTTTTCTCCTTTAATATGTCATTGAGATAGATTTTTATTAGTAGTTATTCCAAAGTTATAGTCCTTATATTCCTGGGTTAAATGTATTACTCAATCTGTTGCTGATTTTTTGTGAAAGAGTTTTGTTTAGAATTTTCTGTCTAGTTCATAAGTAAGATCTTCCTATCTACTTTTTGTTTTATTGTTCTTATCTATATAGTTTTATGTGACAACTATACTGTCTTCCTTAAAATAGTTAAGAAATATTCCCTTTCATCTTTCTGTTGTTAATATCTTCTTATTTCTAAGGTTTTCTGCCATTTTCCTATGGTGCATTTGCTATATATTAATTTCCTTTTTCCTGCTTCTACTTTAGGAATCTGAGATTTCATGTTGTTTGTCAACTCTGGAAAATTCTAGGCCATTTAAAAAAGGTATTGCCTCTCCCTTATTCTCTCTAGTCCCTCAATATGAAACTCATCTTTAATTTATGTTGGGCCTTTTCATTCTAACCACAACACCTCTTCATTTCACTTTAGTAATTTCCACAGTTTTATACAGTGTATCTTTGTTCCATGTTCTAGATAATTCCCCTAAATCTATTTTCCAGTTAAATGACTCTCTTTAGCTTTTATTCTATCTTTAGTCATTTTAAGCCTGATATTTTATTCTCCTTTAAATTTTTACTCGATTATTTCATATACCTGTGAATAAAATGTTGCTGTTTCTACCACATGACTTTGGCTAATTCTGCTTTCTTTGGATGGTAGTGTGTATAATTAAATTTTTTTATTCCTCTTCTTTTAAAAACACTGGTTTAATATTTTAATATACACATTTAGTAAAATATAAACTTATCCAATATTTCCATTCTATTTCCCTCAAATAGAATATTTTCATTCTGATTATCCTTCCTCCTATCTCACAGTCATTGTTGTCCAAGATTTAATTTCCACTAAATTCTCCCAAATTTAATATTATTACTTCATAGAATCAGTGGTTTTTAGAAACTATGGTGTTGGAGAAGACTCTTGAGAGTCTGTTGGACTGAAAGGAGATCCAACCAGTCCATTCTAAAGGAGCTCAGTCCTGGGTGTTCTTTGGAAGGAATGATGCTAAAGCTGAAACTCCAGTACTTTGGCCACCTCATGTGAAGAGTTGACTCATTGGAAAAGACTCTGATGCTGAGAGGGATTGGAAGCAGGAGGAGAAGGGGACGACAGAAGATTAGATGGCTGGATGGCATCACCGACTCGATGGACATGAGTTTGAGTGAACTCTGGGAGATGGTGCTGGACAAGGAGGCCTGGCGTGCTGCAATTCATGGGGTAGCAAAGAGTTGGACATGACTGAGTGACTGAACTGAACTGAACTCACTTGTGTTTTACTGTTTATATCCAATTTCTTCTTTATGGTTTTAATTTCTTTTTTCCTGAAGAGGATCCTATAGACATTCTTTCTGTAAAAGTTATTGACAGTATTGTTCTTGTTTGGTTTGTCTGAAAATGTTTTTTATATTGCCCTCTCTCTGAATGATAGTTATAAAACTCTACATTGAGTGTTGCTAGCTTTAAATAGGGAGAAGGCAATGGCAACCCACTCCAGTACTCTTGCCTGGAAAATCCCATGGACGGAGGAGCCTGGTAGGCTGCAGTCCATGGGGTCGCCAAGGGTCAGACAGGGCTAAGCGACTTTATTTCCACTTTTCACTTTTATGCATTGGAGAAGGAACTGGCAACCCACTCCAGTGTTCTTGCCTGGAGAATCCCAGGGATGGGGGAGCCTGGTGGGCTGCCGTCTCTGGGGTCACAGAGAGTTGGACACGACTGAAGTGACTGAACAGCCGCAGCTTTAAACAGAAGTTATTTTTTCACTGTCTTTAGGCTTCTGTGGTTACTATAGTGAATTATGTTATTAGCTTATTTTTCTTCATTTGTAGGCTGTGGTTAATCTCTAGACCCATTTACCATGTTTCCTTTGTCAATGTATTAAGGAGTTTTTCTATCATGTTTCTAGGTGTAGGTTTTGTTTTATTTATCTTGCCTAGGATTCATGGTTTTTGGATGGTGAAAATTCAGTTATGGAAAATTCTAGCCAATATCTTTTGACTATTTCTTTTCTTCAATTCTGTCTAGGCTCTCCTCCTGGAATTCCTATATTTTTCCTCTATGTTTAAAAAAATTCTCTTTTGTCTTTTCCATTACTTTATAGTTTCTTCAATTTACAAGTCACTACTTTTCTATTTTGCTGTTTTTAATGTCTTAATTAATTAATTTCAAAGAATAGTCTTTGAAAATTTATTGATATTTGTTTTATTTTTTTAAAAATGACTGGCTTCATATTTTGGTAATGACAATTTTAATTAAAAATTTTAAGATATTTATTTTATATCTTCATTCAATTATTTATTCATCTAATGTTCTTGAGGATCTATTTCAGGTGTCTGTTACTTCTCTTGTGTTTGCTGCTGTAGGTTATTTTCTTTACATTGTCTCTAATATTGTATTAAAATTATGTACAGAGGTAAATAGAAACTTGAATTTTGGAGGATAATACAAGCGTACCAATGTCATCATCTGCTGTGCACTTAAATGCAAGATTTTTATTTTAAAGCACATCTTTATATTTGGTGTATGACTATTATAATTGAACTAATCATAAAATTTCATGATTAATTTTGGTAGAAAAATATCTTACACAGCATAATAATAAACTATTATGAGATCTTGATATATACAGAAATTTGTGTGTCATGTAGTGTGAGGATAGCTTTACAAGAGTCACACAATAATTATTTCCTATGAAAACAGGAAGGTTGCCAAAATATGGGAAATGTACAGTATCACTATAGCACTAGGTTTTTCCCCCTTTTAAGATAATATAATCCTTGTTTAGAGAAATTAAGCTACTTACCCAAGTTCTCAAAGCTAATAAGTGACAGATATGTACTCTGATTCCAGTTTGAGTTCAAAATCCATTGTAGGAATGTAATTAGTGTAATGTAACAGTCAGTCACAGCCTGACTGTTATTACACATCCCTTGGTTTTTATCTGGATACATGGTAGCCCAAATACAAGTAGAATTTTGTACCCCGAGTTATATCTTGGGGGTGGTCATATACCAGAGTTCTGTCTGGAGGAATAGAAATGGTATGGTATCATTGTCTCTTGATTGAGGGGGTAGAACTGATTCCAGGACCCTCACCTTCCTGCCAGATACCAAACTCCCCATGCTCAAGTCCCTTATATAAAATGGCACAGCACAATGGGATGATTATACATCTGCTGATATGGAGGGTCAAGCAAAGGAGAAGCCCCAGTAAGATGGTAGGAGGAATGAAATCACATTTAGAACCATACCTGGAAAACACCTACTTCTACTTTATTGACTATGCCAAAGCCTTTGACTGTGTGGACCACAACAAACTCTGAAAAATTCTGAAAGAGATGGGAATACTAGACGACCTGACCTGCCTCTTGAGAAATCTGTATGCAGGTCAGGAAGCCACAGTTAGAACTGGACATGGAGCAACAGACTGGTTCCAAATAGGGAAAAGAGTATGTCAAGGCTGTATATTGTCACCCTGCTTATTTAAATTATATGCAGAGTACATCATGAGAAACGCTGGGCTGAATGAAGCCCAAGCTGGAATCAAGATTGCTGGGAGAAATATCAATAACCTCAGATATGCAGATGACACCACCCTTATGGCAGAAAGTGAAGAAGAACTAAAGAGCCTCTTGATGAAAGTGAAAGAGGAGAGTGAAAATGTTGGCTTCAAACTCAACATTCAGAAAACTAAGAACTTGGCATCTGGTCCCTTCACTTCATGGCAAAAAGATGAGGAAACAATGGAAACAGTGAGAGACTTTATTTTTGGGGCTCCAAAATTACTGCAGATGGTGACTGCTGCCATGAAATTAAAAGACACTTGCTCCTTGGAAGAAAAGTTATGACCAACATAGATAGCATATTAAAAAGCAGAGACATTACTTTGCCAACAAAGGTCTGTCTAGTCAAAGCTATGGTTTTTCCAGTAGTCATGTATGGATGTGAGAGATGGACTATAAAGAAAGCTGAGCACCGAAGAATTGATGCTTTTGAACTGTGGTGTTGGAGAAGACTCTTGAAAGTCCCTTGGACTGCAAGGAGATCCAGCCAGTCTATCCTAAAGGAAATCAGTCCTGAATATTGATTGGAAGAACTGATGCTGAAGCTGAAATTCCAATACTTTGACCACCTGATATGAAGAGCTGGCTCACTGGAAAAGACCCTGATACTGGGAAAGATTGAAGGTGGGAGGAGAAGGGGATAACAGAGGATGAGATAGTTGGATTGCATCACCGACTCAATAGACATGAGTTTGAGTAAACTCCGGGAGTTGGTGATGGACAGGGAGGCCTGGTGTGCTGCTGTCCATGGGGTTGCAAAGAGTCGGACACGACTGAGCGACTGAACTGAACGGAACTGATGAAGGGTTAACTGTATGTGTGATTTTCAGATGTTGATTGCAAAGAAAAGGGTGTGTGGTTCAGTTCCACTTTCTCCTTTGTTCTTGCTTGATCACTAATGGGCTTACAGAAGATCAAGTTTAAGGATGTTCCCATGTTAAAAAAAAAAAAGACAATTTTGCTGTGGCCATTGCTAGATTCATAATACAGTTAATCCTTGAGCAATGCAGGGGTTAAGGGCACCCGCACCTACCATAGTCAGAAATCCGTGTCACTGCAGTAGGTAAATTACCCTTATTGAAGGTTTCATATCCACAAATTCAATTAGTCTAATTGTGTAGCATATATTTATTGGGGGGAAATTCCACATATATGTGGACTTCAGTAGTTCAAACATGTGTTGTTCAACAGTCAGCTGTACGAAAAACCTAGTTTAAATCAACTTTTAAAATATAAATCACGTTGACTAGATATGTTCAAAAGTTTCAAAAGAAGATTCCTCTCCCCATTTTATTATACATTTATTTTCCTATGCAGGAGTAATGTCACCACATTAGAAACAAGTAGGAAATTACGGAAAAAAAGTCACCCATAAATTCACACCTTTTCTTTCACATTTTGTGAGTTTTCTAGCTATTTTAATAAGCTTTATTTTTAACAAAAGACATATAAACAAAAGTACCAATAATAGAATATCTTTTTTGTTTTTTTCAATTTCCATGTTATGCTATATTTTTATATATTTCTACCTGGGACCAAAATTATCATTTTAAGTGAGTGTATGGCACTCTGTGGAGATGCTGCATTTATTTAACTGGACATTTCATATTGTTCCCAGTTATTTTCTTTGATAAATTTCATTTTCACCATGTACTGGAAGGGTCCGTTTTAGAATGTTACCTCTGGGTCTCACTTTCCTTCTCTTTAAAAGAAGATAATGATGGTTCTTATTTTTAAAATCCTAGAGAAAATTAAATTCACACTTGCTCCTTAGGTGTACAGAGCAGTTCCTGGCACATGGTAAATGCAAAGGATAAAACGTTTCAAAATTGTATATTTTAATCGCTTGAGTTGATTGGAAAAGATAGACTTGATGAAGTGTAAGCAGAAACTAACTCTATTCCTTCTCTCTTTCTCCCTCAAAACCTGTTCTTTTTCTCTTCCTTAGATGGAAAGTTCATGATTTTACTGTCTCTCATTAGTAATAAACTAAAAGACCTCTGTTTTGATGATAAAAAATCTAGTCTGGTCTCATAATTATTCCATCATTGCAATATAGTCTAGAGTAAAACTTAAAACTTTGAACTCATGCACAATTTAAAGCTTCTCTCCAGCTAATTCTCATAGCTGATCCAGGCTGGGAATCCTGATGTGGGAGAGGAAGATGTATTACTTGCTTCATTATAGCACCATGCTCTCTCCCCTTCTACTTTCTAATAAAAGTTGCTAAGTAATAAGCAATTTTGAAAATTTCCTCATTTTATTTTTTTCTCCCAGATAAATGTCACGGCTTATTTAGGGGTTTAAGACAAGTTTTGCCTGGCAAGAAATGATTAGCATTTTTTTTTTTTTTTGGTGAGAATTAACTGATATGGATGTCATTCAGCTTTCTTAGAGAATTCGTAACGATCTATTCATTGAAAGCCTGGCCAGTATGAAAAATCCCTGGAGTCACAAAATGAGAAAAATTAAAAAGAAAATAAACAAAAAAAACCCCTGATGATCTGAGGTGGGTCCATCACCAGCTGAGCAAAATTTTTAAACTATTGGGTTTCTCTTACTTGCCCTAAGTTCAGCTCAGTCCCTCAGTCGTGTCTGACTCTTGGAGACCCCATGGACTGCAGCGCTCAGCCTTCTTCACAGTCCAACTCTCACATCCATACATGACTATTGGAAAAACCATAGCCTTGACTAGACGGACCTTAGTCAGCAAAGTAATGTCTCTGCTTTTGAATATGCTATCTAGGTTGATCATAACTTTTCTTCCAAGGAGTAAGCGTCTTTTAATTTCATGGCTGCAATCACCATCTGCAGTGATTTTGGAGCGCCCCCAAATAAAGTCTGACACTGTTTCGACTGTTTCCCCATCTATTTCCCATGAAGTGATCGGACTGGATGCCATGATCTTTGTTTTCTGAATGTTGAGCTTTAAGCCAACTTTTTCACTCTCCTCTTTCACTTTCATCAAGAGGCTTTTTAGCTCCTCTTCACTTTCTGCCATAAGGGTGGTGTCTTCTGCATATCTGAGGTTATTGATATTTCTCCCAGCAATCTTGATTCCAGCTTGTGTTTCTTCCAGTCCAGCGTTTCTCATGATGTACTCTACATAGAAGTTAAATAAGCGGGGTGACAATATACAGCCTTGATATACTCCTTTTCCTATTTGGAACCAGTCTGTTGTTCCATGTCCACTTCTAACTGTTGCTTCCTGACCTGCATACAGATTTCTCAAGAGGCAGGTTAGGTGGTCTGGTATCCCCATCTCTCTCAGAATTTCCCACAGTTTCTTGTGATCCACACAGTCAAAGGCTTTGGCATAGTCAATAAAGCAGAAATAGATGTTTTTCTGGAATTATCCTGTTCCAAATAATATTGTACTAACAGTTATTCATCTTAGTGTACCAACCAACAATAAAATGTTACAGAAAAATTGTTAGTAATGTTGATTTTACTGATTTATGATTTTATTTCCACTTTGTATTTCATAACAATATCCATTTCTTTTGAATTACTATGTCCTATTTCAAAGGCATCTTTTATCATGGAAAACACATCAAGAAGTCTAAGGTATCTGGCATTCATAACAAGAATTGGTTTCGAAGCCAGTATCTTTTTATCAATACTGGAAAATAAATTTGTGTCCCTGTAACCACTCCATATGCAATCTGGAAAATGACATAACCAGTGATGGGAAGAGGAGATGTACTTATGAGAGCTAAACATTTGAAATATAAATATTATTTAAGAGGCCTCACAGGTAAGGTTAACATTTCTAAAGCTCCTGGAGCAATTAGTCTTACAAACCACTGGACTGATGAAAACCTGAAATAGTACAAATTCCAAAATTTTGTGAACTTCTGTATCTCACAAATGATGAATGGAAGCCATAACAGGGGTTTTAAAGTAGAAATTTTTGGCAACAGTGCTTCATGTGGCAGATTAAAATTTTTATTTTAACCATTATAATCAAAATGATATTTTAAGGACCAAACAGCACAATGTGTCAAAACCTTTCACAAACTATGAGCTTCTACCTGTGAAAAGTGTAACAGTTTCTGCTCAGTCATTTCCAGCTCTACAACACAATGGACTGTAGCCCATCAAATTCCTCTGTTCATGGGATTCTCCAGATAAGAATACTGGAATCAGTTGCCATTCCCTTCTCCAGGGTAACTTCCTGACCCAGGGACTGAACCCTGGTCATCCTATATTTCAGGCAGATTCTTTATAGTCTGAGCCACCAGGGAAGCCCAAGATTCTACCTAAACAGTGTTAATTACAATTAACACTTTTTGTAACATTTTGCTGATGAGCACAAAAGCACAAGACAGAAATAATCTTTTAAACCATTCATTTCATTTAAAATGATCCAAAAATGTTAGTTCACAGGAATATATTACCTAGTAATATTTTCTATATGTATGCATTAGTACAACTTATGAAAAGGAATCCTAAAGGAAATTAATCCTGAATATTCATCGGAAGGACTGATGCTGAAGCTTCAATACTTTGGCCACCTGATGAGAAGAGCTGACTCATTAGAAAAGACCTTAATGCTGGGAAATATTGAAGGCAGGGGAGGAGAAGGGGACGACAGAGGATGAGATGGTTGGATGGCATCACTGACTCAATGGACATGAGGTTGACCAAGCCCCAGGAGATGGTGAAGGACAGGGAAGCCTGGTGAGCTGCAGTCCATGGGGTTGCAAAAAGTAGGACATGACTGAGGGACTGAAAACATGAAAAGCAAAGTCAAATTATTTTCTAAGATTTTGTCACACATCAGAAGGTATTGTCGATTTTTAGCTTTTTCTAATGAAAGTAATTTTCTTATAGAAGTGTTTTAATGAAATTTATTCAGTAAACAAACCATATACAACATCAGTTACCTAAAATATGAAACATCTTATTAATTCTTTAGGTATGTTTATTACAAATATTCGATAACATTAAAATAGTAAAACAAAATTATCCATATTCCTAGTACCTAAAAACTGTTATATTTTGGTATGTTTCCTCCCAGTGTTGTGTATGTGTACATGCATTCAATATGCTTGGGATCATATTATATTTAGTTTGGTGTACAGGTATTTTTCTCCCATTTGGCACAAACTTGGACCTTCTTCCAGGCTATTACTAACTTTCATAAATGTCATTTTTAACCTGGCTATAGTAATAGTTAACTGAATGCATGTACCCAAATTTACACATTAGACATGTTTTTAAAACTTAAAAAAAAAACTCTCTGCATAAAATGTATCTTATATTTAGGGTAATTTCCTTAGGATAGGTTTTGAAAAACAAACTCATCACTGTTTTAAAAAGAATCTTAGCAGACATCAAGAAGTGTCATCAAGAAAAGACAAAAATTCTCAGTAGCTTAATTGTTTCTCATTTACAGCAACTTCTTAGAATAACATGAGAGTAGGTAAAATCCTTCAATAGTTTTCTGTGAATACATTTTATTTTTGTCTTTTCAAAGTAAACAGCAGTATCAAAGGGGCCTTGCCCTTTTCAAATGAAGGTAAAATTTACTTTAGAAGAAAAAATTGGGGATAAAGAAAGGGATGTATTTATGTTGCTGATGTCAAGAGCATGAAGAGAGTTAAGGAGAAATGCAAGGCAATATTATGATGATGTACAACAGACCACAGAAAAGAGGATAAAAATATAGATTAAGGTTAAGGGCACAGGAGAGACAGAGAGGACAGAGATCCCAGTGGCATGTAAGAACTGTTGAAGTGGAGATACTGGAGGGAGGGAGTTCACGAGAGAAGGTTGAAGAGTAATGCAACTGAACTGAGACTGTGGAAAGGTATTAGCAATGACAAGGCCTACTTATGAACACAGGTGTAAATAGCTCATAGGGTGAAAGATAAGATTATTGGCAGAGCGAGAGCTTGAAAATGGAAGGCGAGATAGATCATCCAAGTGGATACTGAAAGCACAATAACTACCACAGCAGTCATGTCCAACTCTTTGGGACCCTCTGAACTGTATCCTGCCTGGGTGCCCATGAGATTCTCCAGGCAAGAATACTGGAGCAGGAAGCCATTCTCTTCTCCATGGGATCTTTACGACCTAGGGAGCAAACCTGCATCTCCTGAATTTCAGGTGGATTCTTTACCAGCTGAGCTACCAGGGAAGCCCAGTAACAGAGGTAATTAAAATAAATCACAGTGACACCAGAGTGGTCAGACTAGCAGTGCCAACCTAACTTAAGTACTTGTTAGAAATGCAAATTCTAAAGTCACATCCAGACCTATTGGGACTTCCTAGGTAGTGTGAGTGGTAAAGAAACAGCCTGCTGTTGCAGGTGAGGCAATAGCCCTGTTGGATCCCTGGGTGGGGAAGATTCCCTGGAGGAGGGCAGGGCAACCTATTCCAGTATTCTTGCCTAGAGAATCCCACGGACAGAGTGAGTAACCTAGTGGGCTACAGTCCACAGGGTCCTAAAGAGTCAGACAGGACTGAAGTGACTTAGCGCAGGCATATCCAGATCTATTAAACCAAGAAACCAGTGGATGGTGCTTCAGGTGCTGTAGGATGAAGTGTGAGAACTTATAGGGGTGGCACGGAAAATGGAAGAGTTAACTGCTTGCAAACGATTTCAAATAGGTAGCATTTAAACTACACCAGAAGTTATTGCAAGGTTAAGCAGAGAGGGCTTAAAATTAAAGAGAGCAGCATTTGTAAAGAAAAGCTTGACTCATGAAAAGACTTCAGGTAAGATCAGATAAAATCATGTAAAAGTGAAAAATATTAGCTGCTAATATTAGAAAATCAAGCCCTGCTGAGAAGGCATTGGTTCTTTAAGAAGCCTGATAAAACATAACAAACTTCCTTCTAGTCATCTACTTTTTCGTTCATTGGTCTTGGGCTCAGTAGAGAGTGAAAGCTGGGACAGTAACCGTGACTGCCTTGGCATACCAGCATTTTACACATATTTCCAACATCTTTATGGCACACTGGAGAAATCGCTTCCAACAACTACTTAAGGCGAAACCCGCAAACCTCCCAGTCCGTGACGTCACGGAACGTCCACCAAGAGTGTGTTCCACCAACATCCGGGCGCCAAGGGGAGGGTCTGCGCGCCCTCAACGTCACTACCGGGCGCCGGGCGCGCTCTGTGGCGGCAGATTCAAACGTTCCGGCCGGGGTCTCGGGGCCTGTGGGAACGTCTGAGTCGGGGTTCTTGGTGTACTCGCTGGCGTGAGCTTCAGTGCGGCGCAAGGAGGACCCGGGAAGCTGAGGCGGCTGCTGCCAAAACCCGAGGGTGAGAATGGCGCTCTCCACCACGGTCTCGCAGAGGAAGATGATAAGGCGCAAGGCTCCTCTCGGCTTTCTAAAGCGCGTTTTCAAACGACAGAAGCCTCACCTTCGTTTGAAGACGAGTAGCGACCTACTGGTGAGATTTTGTTCCTTCATAGACTGGCAGTGGGGCGGGGATAGATCGAGGAAACAAACCCCCCAGCCTGTATTTCGCCGCCCCTCCAGCCAGTCTGCTAAAGCTCCAATAAATACTTTGACCACCCGATGCGAAGAGTCCACTCATTGGTAAAGACTCTGATGCTGGGAAAGACTGAGGGCAAGAGGAGAAGAGGGCAACAGAGGATGAGATGGTTGGCTGGCATCACTGACTCAATAGACATGAGCTGGAGCAAACTCAGGGAGAATAAGGAAGGACAGGGAAGCCTGGTGTGCTGCAGTTTATGGGGTCGAACATGACTTAGCGACTGAATAGTAACAGCCCAATCTAGCTCTTTTGAGGCCTACGTTTGAGGCATTCGCAGCAAAACCTGGGCCTGTTAGTATTCCCGACGCTGAGTTGTTTTGGGGCCCGCTGAAATGTAGATATCCTGACCTTTTTTTTTTTTTTTTTTAACGGGAGCCTTTTAGCCTCATCAGTTTAAGGAATAAACTAACTGCTTTTAGTTTTTAAATATCACTCTTCAGGAGCACAGTCTGGTACTTACACTGTGCTTAGTGAAATTTGTGAAGGTTCCAAGATAGAGTTTTTTTAAAATAGATTTTGAAATTCAGGGTGGGTTACTTTCATTTAACTACTGTAAAAGGCATGCTTTTCAAAAGTACATTTCTCCTGGTCGTCTTTCCTTCGCCTTCTCTTTACGTTATTAAATACATTCATTATTAAATACATTGCTGTTTCTTCTGCTTCAGCTTACTTACTAAAGAATACTGATCCAAAAGTTTGTAAGTAGTATGCTCCCAAGTGTGAATTCGTTTTCCTAGACAGGGAGAACACCTGTTAGTTTAGTTTTCAAGTCAACCCTTAAAATTTTACCTGACTCATAGTAACTACTGCATAATGCTCACCTAATAAAAAATGCTCACATTCAAACCACTCTTAATATTTCTGTTTTGAAATAAATTGAGGGCTTTTATGTTGAATGCCTGGAATATATTATCCCGCTAACAAAATGAACACTTTTCCCTGGGTTTGCACTGTAGGAGGCACCTCCTGTGGTTTGTTATAAGAGCTCTTGGAGTAAAGGAACCACTATAGGTGGGCACCTAATTTCCAGGAGATCAAGGATGAAGAATTGTGAATAATAGGGATATATGACATGAAGAATGTCTTCGGAATGCACTCATCTGTTCCTAAGCTACACTGGTTTTTTTTTTTTTCTCCCTCACCTCCCCATCTCTTTTCTCTGTAGCCTCTGCTAGTTCTCTATTGCCTCCCGTAATTTTAGGATTTCTATTTTTGCTAGACTACTTAATTTTTTTTTTTTCATATAAAAGTGGCCTTTCTAATATCTCCTGTCCTTTTCGGTTCCTTTCTTAGACTCTATATGAAGAGACAATACATAACTGTTTTATTACCTTCTTTTGCCGAAGGTAGTGATTAAGGTGGCACAAGTGAGCTGTATTAAAGTGAAATTGATTTTCAAAAGAATTTTAAGTTATTAATTGTGAAGTTTTCACTGGTGTTGGGGTTCTAAATGGAGGGGAAGGAGATTACAAGTTGGTGCAAATTTTTGGCCAGAGATTTCTCAAGTCGTCAGATTCCTCCCACATTCACACTTGCCTGCCCCACAGTGACCCATGGACAGGTGGGCTTTGTTGTGGAGTCGGATCCAAGTGGTTCAGGAAACGATGGGAGGTGAAATTCTGAGCATTTGCAGTGGTAGGGGAAAGGAAGTTCTTTTGGCCACTGTCTGTCCCTAGATTGTATGCTTATCTTTGGCTTTCATTATTTCTCCTTCACAGTCTTATATATGTCATGCATCACTCTGGTTTCTTTACTTTTGGTTTTCTGCTTACCATTGGCACTTAATAATCTTACCCAGCAGGTGTCCCACATCATCCATAAACTTCTCTGTGATTGAGGCAGTCTGTTTTTATTTCTTTTTTCCTAAATTTTGATAGCCATAAGAGTTTACATCATACAGTTTAGCTGTTGGGACCCTGACAGTGTTCTCTTAAGAGTTTTGTGTGTCAGTGTTGTCTCCCAGTGTGGTACACAGCTTCTTGAGGAGAAGGAACCATGCATATCTCCCTTAGTGTCTCCCATTGTCTTTAACACAAAACTAATCTACTTCTCTGCTGTCTTTGCATAAGATGTTTCTTCTGCTTGAAGATGTCCTCATTCAACTCTGCTTGGCAAACACCAGTTCTTCCAAAATTGAGTTCAAATGCCTCTTACTCAGTGAAGTCTTCCTTCATCATCTTAGAAACGATCTAATCTTCCATTATCATCCACTGTCACACATGTGTCTTTAGTTTCTTTCGGGTTTTGTTCTCCCATCTGACTGGGAACTTTGACAAAATTGGGAACTTTTTGTATTCCTTGTGTTTATTCCGTGAACATTCTGAGTGTACAGTTTGAGAGTGATGTAACTATATGTGGATTGATATTTCTAACATTTTATTCATAACTTCCTTGTGTTATGTTATAGTTCTCCTGCACTGGCTTTTTGTTGTTGTTTTATTTTATACCTTACTGGATTGTATGTCACCGGGCCAGTACTGGGGAGCATATGTTAATCTCAGATTGTTCAGCTTTCTTGTGGCTGAGTTAGTTTTTAGATTTATCGCTAAGGGATACTGTGCAAATATCTGAGTACTTATGGTTTATGTAAAACTCAAAAGTGCTATGAGAAAGTGGGGAGGAAGTCATGCTGGCCCAGTCTTTGTGGATATTTCTTTGTAAATTATCTTCTGGCTTACCTCTCAAGGAAGCTAATTTTTAAATTTTCCCAAAGTAAGTTATTAATGGAATGGCTTACCTTTCCTAAAGTTGAATGTCTACCTGAAACCTTAAAATTTGCTTTTTTCTGACCATTTTAATTTAAACCTTAGTGCACTTGAGTGGCACCAGTTAACTGTTTTATGACAGAGAAATAGGTTGTTAAAAAAAAAAAAAATTCTGATGTTAAAAAAAAAGTAGTGTTAATTCAGTGTCTATGTTTCATGCCCATGAAGAGTAAAGGACTCAAGTCTCAAAACAGAATGTGGTTTATTTGGGATTGCCTAAAAATTTTTTTTGCTTAATTTGGGGAGATATGGATGGATTTTTTGCTCATGCAATGACAATTATTGACTACTTAACTACATATTGGGCCACAGGCTAAAGTTCAATGGGATACAGTTTCTGGGAAGGTAGACATGGTTTTGCCCTTACATTGAAGAAGAGAGGTGAGAAGTTGCTGCCTAATGTATGTGTATGTACAGTTATAAGAAGTTTAGGGTACCATAGATCCATATAACCTTATGTATTAGGAGGGCTTGGCCTTTAAGTATAAACCAGTAGCATGGCAGTAGGCAAAATTGTATTTGAATACTGAAAGAAATTCAGAAGGCCTAGCATAGAACTAGAAGCTGGAAAAGGTGAGATGGAATTATAAAAACCTAGTCAAATTGGGTTTAGTATTAAGGAATTTGGAGTTTATCCTGAGGGTATCTGGAAGCTATTTAGGTTTAGAAGTAGAGAATGAAGATTAATGGAGGAAACTGTGCCATATTATGGAATGTTTTTGTTGCAAAAGGAAATGGTATATTATAGGAAGTTTAAACATATTTTGAATGACATGGTATACTGTAAAGAATTAATTGGGTGATTTACCTCAGAGTTCTCATGAAAGTTAAAGAAGACCAAAAGAATATCTCCTTCCAAAGTTTCTCTGTCATGTTCAGTTTAAATCCCCTACTACTCTACTTTCCCCAGTTATCACTAAAACATTCCTAAACATCAACAATCCACTAAAGATTTCTGCTGTATAATAATAATAATAAGTAATAATTTAAAGGACCACATTACCCAGTTATTTAGCATTTAGTGAATTGTAGGGGAAGAGTTAGGTGTTGTGTATTAATTGATCTCACTGCAAAGAATGTGTAAAAGTGAAAGAAAGTGTTAGTTGCGAGTTTTGTCTGACTCTTTGCGATGCCATGGACCATAGCCTGTGAGGCTCCTCTGTGGAATTTTCCAGGCAAGAATATTGGCATGGGCTGCCATTCCCTTCTCCAGGGGATCTTCCCAACCCAGAAATCGAATCCAGGTCTCCTTCATTGTAGCTGGATTCTTTACCATCTGAGCTACCAGGGAAGCCCAAACAATGTGTACCATTAAGTAAATGACCAAAGAAGTTAAATGTTAAAGATGCTGTTTAATTGAACCTGAATTGGTAGTGCCTTCAGGCACCTGGCAGAAGCAAAGGATGGAGTATTACCAATAACTTAAATACAAGAGCACTAGACTCAATACTAGGGGAGAATTGAAATAGGGCAGCAACTCAGTTTAGTCTTGCTTTTTTTTGAGTTGAGAGTTATATTTTATTTGGTGGGAATTTTTAGGGTACATTCTCACTTACTTGGATTTTGTGCTCTACTTTAACTGTTTTCAAGGTATATGCGTATAGAATGAGTAGCAATTTTTGATTGACTAGTGAACTATGAGTAACATATTTAGCAAAATTTACATATTCAAATAGTGAGGTTAAATAAAGATATATATGTATGCATATCTTATGGTACATATATATATTTTACATATATGTAGAAGTTGTTTCTGTAAGAATATGCAAGAAACTGGCAATCAGAGTTGACTGCAGAATGATGTTGAAGAGAGGTTTACTTTTGTCAGTTTATAGATTTTTTGCTTCATATGTTAATTTTGAGATAACTGTAGGTTCACAAGAAGTGGCAAAAATAGTACAGAATTCCCATTCGTTTTCTGCAGCTTCCTGTAATGCTAATATAACTCCAGTTCTTTGTGCAGTTTTGAATTTTGTATTCCCTGCTTATTTTATCTAGTTTAAGGCTATTTTTAAAGAAACTTAAAAATTATTAATAGTAGATACAATTATTCTCATGTTGTTGTATAGCAAGTAACTTGACCTTTGTATCTACTCTTTTAAATTAAATAAACTTTTAAAATTTCAATTATTAAATTGTTTTTGATTAGACATTTTAAATTAAATATCTTCTTAAAAAATTTTATACCTTGGATTGTAGAATGAGAGATGATTAGCCTTAAATACAGTAGTTAATATGCTTTTCTTAGGGGAGAGTTTAAATTACATTGGAAACTTAACTTTAGTTGGAATGGAAAACAAATATTTGTTCTTATTAGAGTCCTACCTAAGTTTTGATATAATGATCCTTTAGAGTAATGCTATTGTCTATGGCCTTTGGTCAGCTTTACACATCCTTGTTTCATATATTGTAGTAACTAAGTCTCTTTTTTATGAAATTTTAAGATGGACCTATATTAAACTGTATTCTTTGTTATCATAAATAAAAGTTAAGTGATTGAATCACATTAGTAAATAGTGCAGCATTAAAATTTGGGATCTTCTTTTTAAAAGTCATTATTTCAAAATATCAATGTTTGGGTTTAAAAATTGTTTTGAATTTTCTCTTTTATAGGTGCATCTGAACTGTTTACTCTTTGTTCATCGATTAGCAGAAGAGTCACGGATAAATGCTTGTGGGAGTAAGTGTGGAATCATTAAAAAGGAGCATGTACTGGCTGCAGCAAAGGTAAGATCTGAAATTCTTTTCTTGAGCACAGTTACCTTAAAACACCTAGTTTGTCACCTCTGCCTGATTTAGATTCCTTATTCAGTTTCCTTGACTGAGTTGATGCTTACCTTTTCATGAGTTTTAATTACAGAGTTAGATTTTCTTTATTATGTATAGTATGGATTTCTGATGGAAAGATTCATGGCCATTGCTTTATTGCTTTAGAAGAAAATGAATGTTTGACTGCTAATCTGTGTGATCTGTAGTAGCATTATTACCTTAAAATTTATGAAAACTTTTCTTCTTGACCATTTTAAGTTTACCTAATTATTTTTTTAAATTTGTTTTGAGTTGAGTGACTTCTAAATCAAATTGCTTACATAAACAGAGAAGATTGCTTGTTAGTAATACTTCTATATAATGTAAGAGTGTGATAACTTAAGGCAGAGTTTTTTTCCGTATATGTTCCCAAGATTATTTTCACTTGAATATTCCCGAGATTGTTTTCGCTTGATGTTAATAGATGCCGCAACAGCAAAGGCTTCTGGGGTCAGATAAGTTTATATAACCGAACATACTATACCTCCCTGAATAGTTACAATGTTATGTATAGAGAGCTCATTTCTGTGAGAATATGCAAGAAACTGGCACATGGTTCACTGGGGGATGATGTGAAAGAGAGACTTATTTTTTGTAGTTTACCTCTTTATAAGCATTTTTTATTTAACATCTAAATATTTTGAACTAATTATAGACCCATGAAAGGTACAAAAATACTATGCTATTTCCACTGTACCTTTTGTCCAGCTTCCCACAATGTAAACATTTTTATATAACTATAGTTATGTAAAGTTATGAGAAGTTATCTTATATAAAAGTTATGTATTTAGTTATCAAAAGTTATAAGAAATACACCAGTAATTTGTTGAACTCTGTTTAACTTACCTTTTTGTAAATTTGGGTGTATAATGTACTTAGAATTTTGTAAATGAATTTGAGTACGTAGTATTTTATTTTGCAGTCCACATATTAATATCTTGTAGAACAGAGAAGTACTGGCCTAAGGTATAAATCTATTTGATGACTTACGTGAGAGTCTAGAAATGGCATGCCCTGGCATTTTTTAAGGGGCTTTAAATTCTCTTACAATTATAAACATTTCAACTAGTTTCTGCACTGTTAAAGTCAATGTAAGTGTTTTCTGCAGGTAAAGCAAGGCTTAAGAACATGAGGAGTCTATGTGTGTATCTTAAATTTAGGATTGGTTTGCTTTTATTAGTGAATTATAAGTAGGCTTACCTAAAAGAAGGTAAGTTCTTTAAAATAATTTTTTTGTATGTGTATATTCTGGTCTCTAATGTTGTTTGTCCTTTACAACTTAAGACTTCATTTTGTTTACTTTTTCTTCTGGGCTTTGTGTTGTGAAAATTATCTACGTAACAAGCTTTTCATCTTGAGATGACTGGCCTTAGTCTCTGATATAATTCCACCCTAAATAGAGGAAATTTGATGTTTGGATGAATTTGTATTGCTTTATGGTTGTTACATTCCTGGTTTTAATAGGATTTCTTAATTCCCTGAATTACTAAATTTTCTATAAATCTCAAGTTGGGAGCCATTAATCTGGGCACTTTTGGCACAACTGAAGAAATTAACATCTAGAAGTGACTATTATAAAACTAGATTTTGAGAATCTAGGCATGTTTCACATTCTCTGAGAGAATTAGACTATTTTAGAGAAGTCTAAGACAATTTGTAAGTCAAAAGATTCCCTAATCACATTCCAAATTGGCTTTTTATGGATTCAGAGACTTGCATATTATACACATAGGACTTTTAAACTTTTTGTTGAGTAATTGTGCTTTATTTGCCCTAGGAATAATGTAAATCTTCATTTTTTCCCCCTCACAGGTAATTCTAAAGAAGAGCAGAGGTTAGAAGTCAAAGAACACATATTTGAAAACTGTATGATGTATATTTCAGGTGGTAACATCAAAGTAGTTAACATTGTGTATTAAAATATTGGCTAGTTGAAGGATGTGTGTATTTGTATGTTTTTTGCTGGTATTGAAATATCTCAAACACATAGAACTATATAATCTTTGTTTTTGAGGAATTATTTCAAGTTCATCCTACTTCCCTTTTGTTGGTATTGCAAATGTTTTACATATCAAAAGTGAAATCTTAGTGTATGAAGTAGCTTGAAGAGATGTATTTCTTAGAATTAAGTTTATAAGTATTTAGATGTACTCACTGTTAATTAGGGAATCAATTTAATCTCTGAAGGAAGACAGTGTACAGTCAAATCTAGATATATTTTAGGTATTTTAACTGTTTAATACCTTTGCATAAGCAATGCATTCTGCTTTTATATTAGGCCAATAGTATACTGAAATAATTTCTTGACTGTAAACATCAGCAGAGTGCTTTCAAAACCTGTTTCTCTTCAAAACCAAAAATAAAAAATTACAGAGGAAACGGACTGATTTTCTTCAAATCACACAGATTTAATAGATGGGTGTCTGTTCCCCCCAAGAAATCTTTTAGAAGTTTATTGCATATCATCTAATAGTTGTGTTTTTATATTTTGTTTTTAAATAATTATACATTGCAACTTGAAGTTGCAAAAGTAGTACAGAGAAGTCCCCTTGTACTCCATACCCAGTTTTATCAACAATGTAAATAATTTACAGTATCAAAACCAGGAATTTGACTTGGTACAGTATATGTATAATTTTGTACCATTTTAGCACATTTACAGATTTATGTAATCACCACTGCTATCAAGATATAGAACTATTTCATCACCACAAAGTTCTCCATCATGCTTTTCTTTTATAAATTACACTCAGCTCCCCACAACCACTGCACATAAAACCCCCCTCATACCCCTACCATCTCTTAAGTCCTGGAAACCACTAATCTGTTCTCCATCTCTATGTTTTTGCCATTGTGATGGAATCATACAGGTTTTGACTTTGGGGAATTTGATTTTTTCAGTTGTCTTAACTTTCTTGATCCTCCAAGTTGTTGCGTATAGCAGTTTGTTCCTTTTTTATTACTGAGACATCCTATTCCCTGGTATTTATGTACCACAGTTTGTATAGCTATTTACTCATTAGGAATATTTTGGTTATTTCTAGGTTTTTTTTGGTTATCATAAATAAAGCTGTTATGAACAATTGTGTACCAGCTTTTATGGAATTTTAATTTCACTGGGATAAATGCCCAAGAGTATGATTGCTGCTGGGTTGAGTGGTAAGTATATGTTTCAGCTCAGTTCAGTCAGTCAGTTGTGTCTGATTCTTTGCAACCCAGTGGTCACACCAGGCCTCCCTATCCATCACCGACTTCCGGAGCCTGCTCACACTCATGTTCATTGACTTGGTGATGCTATCCAAATATCGCATCCTCTGTCATCCCCATCTCCTCCTGCCTTTAATCTTTCCCAGCATCAGAGTCTTTTCAAATGAGTCAGTTCTTCACAAGTATTGGAGCTGCAGCTTCAGCATCAGTCCTTCCAATGAATATTCAGGACTGATTTCCTTTAGGATTGACTGGTTTGATCTCCTTGCAGACTAAGGGACTCTCAAAAGTCTTCTGCAACACCACAGTTCAAAAGCATCAATTCTTTGGTGCTCAGCTTTCTTTATAGTCCAACTCTCATATCCATACATGACTACTGGAAAAACCATAACTTAGACTAGACGGACCTTTGTTGACAAAGTAATGTCTCTGCTTTTTAATATGCTGTCTCGATTGGTCATAACTTTTCTTCCAAGGAGCAAGTGTCTTAATTTCATGGCTGCAGTCACCATCTCCAGTGATTTTGGAGCCCAAGAAAATAAAGTTTGTCACTGTTACCATTGTTTCCCCATCTATATGCCATGAAGTGATGGACCAGATGCCAAGATCTTAGTTTTCTGAATGTTGAGTTTGAAGCCAACTTTTTCACTCTCCTCTTTCACTTTCATCAAGAGGCTCTTCAGTTCCTGTTCACTTTCTGCCATAAGGGTGGTGTCATCTGTTATCTGAGGTTATTGATATTTCTCCCAGCAATCTTGATTCCAGCTTGTGCTTCATCCAGGCTGGCATTTCACATCATGTAAGCTTCACATAAGTTAAATAAACAGGGTGACAATATACAGCCTTGATATACTGATTTCCCAGTTTGGAACCAGTCTGTTCCATGTCCGGTTCTAACTGTTCTTGATCTGCATATAGATTTCTCAGGAGGCAGGTAAGGCAGTCTGGTATTCCCATCTCTTGAAGAATTTTCCACAGTTTGTTGTGATCTACACAGTCAAAGGCCTCGGTGTAATAAATAAAGCAGAAGTAGATGTTTTTATGGAATTCTCTTGCTTTTTCTACAGTAAATGTTTTTAAAAAAGAAATGGCCAAATTATTTTCCAGAGTAGCTGTACCATTTTGTATTCCCACTAGCAGGTTGTGAGGTGGTAATGTTTTCCTTATTCTCATGAACACTTGATAGTTATTTTTTACTTTAGCTGTTCTGATAGGAATGTTTCATCATGATTTTTTTCCTTTAATCATGCTTTTTAATTTACATTTCCCTAAGAGCTAATGATGTTGCACATATTTTCATGTTTGTCCTTCATATTTTATCTTTGGCAAACTGTCACTTCATATCTGTTGCCATTTTCTTATTGGATTGTTTGTTTTTCTAATCTTAAATTTTGAGAATTCTGTAGGCATAGGTCTTTGGTCACATATGTGGTTTCCAAATATTTTCTTCTATATTCTGTACCTTGCCTTGCATCCTTTAACAGGATCTTTCAAAGATCAATGATTTTTAGTTTTGATGAAGTCCAATTTATTTTTAAATTATTTTTCATGCTATTTGGTGTCATGTTTAAGAACTCTTCACCAAGCCCTACATCTTGAAGATTTTCTCCTTTATTATTTTACAAGTTTTATAGTCTGTTTTATGTTTAAATCTCTCATTCACTTGTTCCAGCACCATGTTGAGAAGACTGTCTTTGCTCTATTGAATTTCTTTACTTTTGTTACAGATCTGTCAGTCATACTTGTGTGGGCTTATTCCTGGATTCTCCATTCCACTGATTTGGTTTAGTCTCTCCATCAGTAACATATAGCCTTTATTACTGTGGCTATATAATTCATTTAAAAATCTGATAGAATGACTCCCCTCACTTGATTCTTTTTAAGAATTGTTTGGCTTTTCTAATCCTTCACTTTTCATATACATTTTACAATAATCTTGTTTGTATCTAAGCACCTTGCTGGGGTTTTGTTAGGAGTTGCATTAAATTGTGTATTAATTTGAGGGAAGATTGACATCTTTCTATTGAGTCTTTCAAACCATGAATAAAATAATGAAATAAAAAAGGAAGTTCACTATGTCATTACTTTAGGGTAGATCTTTTGGTGACAGATTTTTGTTTCCTTCCTCTGAGAATGTCTTGATTTCCCTTCATTCTGAAGCATATTTTCACTGGATAAAGAATTTCACTGGATTATAACTTCTTTTAGCACTTGTATCACTTCCTTTTGACTTCCATAGTTTTTGGTGAAAATCTGTTGTAATTTAAAATGTTTTTCTCATGTTAATAGTGCATTGTTTCTCTGGCTACTTTAAAGATTTCCCACCCCAACCCCAACCCCCGCCCTCCCCCCTCCCCCCCCCCCCCCCAACCTTCTTCAGTATTTAGAAATTTGACTGTGGTTGTGTTTTGCCATGGATTTTATTGGGTATATACTATTTGGAGGTCACTGAATCTTTGTGTTTGATTTTTGACAAATATGGGTAACTCAGTACTGTATTTTTCCGTTGGTCCTAAGTTTGTAGCCAGTCCTTTGTCTTCTCTTCTGCTTCATACACACCCCCTCACGCATGTATGTGAAATATGTTTTATCTTCTTGAAAACAGAAATTCTGAAAGACTTTGATGAACAGCTTAGACTTACCAACAGCTAAGTAAAATATTTTATTTTTAATAAATATTACAGACGGGGAAAAAAAGTCTTGAAAATTGCCACATGAAATGATCTCATTAACTACAGTGCCAGTTTGGAATTTGTCAGAGTTTTGTAATATATCTTTGGCCCTGGTGAATGCTGGTACTGCTTTTGTGGTTAGTAGATTAGGGACTCCCAATTAATGAATCACAAGTCCATTTAGATTTATTTTGGATATCCTCCCACCTAACATTTTAATGGGTTTCCCGTGTGGCTTGCTAGGTAGATCAGAATTTTGTCTTACTTGTAATTTATGTCCTGGTTTCCTCAGAGTTTTGAAGTATGAAAAGTGCCCAACATAGAGTTGGCTCTTGGTTTTATTTAATGATGGTATGTTGAATAAAATAAATTCTTTTGAATTACGTAATTACAGTTTAGCACAGTTTGGAAATGAAATGAAAATTCTAGGATATCCTATTTTAATGATATTGCAATTCTTGAAATGTACTTAACAAAATAATTTCCCTATGAGATGAACTGAAACTTCTTTTTTCCTTTTGAAGATTGGGTCCTCCAATTGTTAAGCAGCTTTGGCTTGTTCCTTTTGGTACTTATGTTGAAAAATGCCTCAACCCTTCCCAGACCAAAATCACTGCAGATGGTGACTGCAGCCATGAAATTAAAAGACGCTTACTCCTTGGAAGAAAAGTTATGACCAACCTAGGTAGCATATTCAAAAGCAGAGACATTACTTTGCTGACTAAGGTCCGTCTAGTCAAGGCTATGGTTTTTCCAGTAGTCATGTATGGATGTGAGAGTTGGACTGTGAAGAAAGCTGAGCGCCGAAGAATTGATGCTTTTAAACTGTGGTGTTGGAGAAGACTCTTGAGAGTCCCTTGGACTGCAAGGAGATCAACCCTGGGATTTCTTTGGAAGGAATGATGCTAAAGCTGAAACTCCAGTACTTTGGCCACCTCATGCAAAGAGTTGACTCATTGGAAGAGACTCTGATGCTGGGAGGGATTGGGGGCAGGAGGAGAAGGGGACGACAGAGGAGATGGCTGGGATGGCATCACTGACTCGATGGACACAAGTTTGGGTAAACTCCAGTAGTTGGTGATTGACAGGGAGGCCTGGTGTGCTGCGATTCATGGGGTTGCAAAGAGTTGGACACTACTGCGACTGAACTGAACTGATGCGTAGGCAGAGATTATTTTTTATCAAGCTTTCTTTGGAGGTGAGTGAATTAATGAGCCAAGAGCCAGGTATTTAATGCTAGTAGTGAAGTCGCTCTGTCATGTCTGACTCTTTGCAACCCCGTGGACTGTAGCCTACCAGGCTCCTCAGTCCATGGAATCTTCCAGGCAAGAGTACTGGAATGGGTTGCCATTTCCTTCTCTAGGGGATCTTCCTAACCCAGGGATCGAACCCAGGTCTCTTGCACTGCAGGCGGATGCTTTACTGTCTGAGCCACCAGGGAAGCCTTAATGTTACGGAACTCTAAAAATTCAGAACGTGGAGAACTTTATCATGAACTATCCACAGTCATCCTCGTGGCCTCTGTGTAGTTAATGTGACTTCATTAGGGAAGGTAATCCACCCCCTCTCCCTCCTGGGATAAACTTTCTGAGAATGGACTGCCCCACATTTAGGTCTTCACTTAATCATTTTGTTATTGCGCCACCTCACTCATCCTGCATTGTATGTGGCAATCTGGACTTGGGAGAGGCCCCAGAGTTCTGCTTGGACAGGCCAGCTGTCTGCTGCAGCATGTACTACTCCTGTTGTTGCCTGTAACCTCTTTGGCCGTGCCTCAGCACTCAGAATATATCCTCTTTGCATCTAGAAGATTCTTGAAGTCTACATCTTAGCTATTCAATTTTGGTTTATACCTTTTTATACTTCATTATTTTAAAGAAGTCTAAGGTGGGAAAGCATGTGTGTATGGTTCATCTTGGACAGAAAGCCTCATAGATTCTTAGTCTGACATAAAGGCTCATGATTCTTTTAAAGCATTATTGTACCGAGATTTTCAGTGTCTTAAACTTGTAATATAAATACATATTTTTGATATGAAGTTGTTTAGTATAAAGAAATTATAGATAATAGGATTTCTCATGAGTGTAAGTTTGAAAAAAAATGCAACTAGAACCTATAATGCTCAAGAGTCCTGTAAATGTATGTAAAATTAATCTTATTTTTTATTTGACTTTATTTTAAAATAATAGCTGAACTAGGAAATTTAAAAGGTAAAAATAGCACTGCTGGGAGATAGGTTGTTTGAAGGATATATCTTGGTGACATTGGGACAGTTTTGGCATGCATAGTCAAATTTTATTCTAAAAACAAAACAGAAATACATTTTAAAAGAAAAATGGCCTACATCTGTTAATTCTCAGTTTGAAGATTCTTTGTTGGACTCCCAGCTGGCCATCTATTGTGGGGTGGAATAACCAGAGATCATAAACTGTTGTCCGAGGTATCGTGTTTTGCCTGCAGAGAAGTATAGTTTGGTCCATACAATTTTTAAACATTGAATTAGTTGATCACATATTAATAATTAAATTCTACATGAAACTTTAATTTCTGGCTTCTTTTGAAAAATTGTGCAATATGGAAATAATACAGCCATAATCAGTTGGTCCTACATAACCTCTCCTTTCAGATGAAAACATTCTTTGGTATTTGGTTTACTCCACTTAGTTAGGCCTGACTTAGTTAACTGCTACATTTCTGTAGGTATTGGAAATCACAACCCATTTGAACACTTAAAAATTGGCATTTCTTTTGACATTCCTTGTTAATTTTAGTGGCATGCCCTAGCTATGACTCAGTGATTTTCTCTTGCTCAAGTTTCTGGTAGCACTTAGTTTTGTATCATTGGTTCCAAAGCTTGCTTAATTACAAGTTGAATAGTAGCAGCCAGATTCTTAAAGAATCTGGTCTTGGGCAGTAGAAGTAGGGCTAAATATTTGAGCCCATTCAAGCATATCTCCCATCAACCTCACCTCTCCCATCCAAAAGAGACTCAAATATCTTAAGATTTCCGCTTTCCATGTAAGTTGGAATAAAACTTCTGTCCAATTTGCAACTTCCCATGGCTCAGTTGGTAAAGAATATGCCTGCAATGCAGGAGACCTGGGTTTGATCCCTGGAGAAGGGAATGGCTACCCACTCCAGTATTCTTGCCTGGAGAATTCCAGACAGGGAAGCCTGGTGGGTTATAGTCCATGGTGTTGCAGAAAGTCAGACACAACTAAGTGACTAATACGCATGAGTAGTTTCTTAGACTTCCTTCATGTAGTGCACAAATAATAGTGCTATATAAGATTTGTTTTTCTGTATATTCAACACCAAGAAAGACCTTTTCAAATTGTACTTACCTCGGTAATGTCTCTTTTTCCTTAATGATGCTGTACCAGGAACCATAACAGTGCACACTATTTATCTTACATTCAGTCTATTGCATCCTGAGTCAAAGGATTTGACAGGAATGGTGCAATGCACTCTACACGTAGTTCTAAGCTGTCTCCTAGAGGCATTTGGTACTAAACCTGCAATCCAGAATTCTGCATTATAGTCCCACAGAATGTGCTACTGTGCCTGCGTCAATTAAGCTTTTGATTATATGACTGTTGAATGGATGAGTGACAGAAACAATAACTTAACACCTTAAAACCCAGTTCCCTTTGATGTTATCTTTGTTGTATAACATTTAAAGGAATAAAAACCTGTCTTCAAAATTTACCTAAAGGTAAGTATATTCAAAAGCAGAGACATTACTTTGCTGACAAAGGTCCGTCTAGTGAAGGCTATGGTTTTTCCTGTGGTCATGTATGGATGTGAGAGTTGGACTGTGAAGAAGGCTGAGTGCCGAAGAATTGATGCTTTTGAACTGTGGTGTTGGAGAAGATTCTTGAGAGTCCCTTGGACTGCAAGGAGATCCAACCAGTCCATTCTGAAGGAGATCAACCCTGGGGTTTCTTTGGAAGGAATGATGCTAAAGCTGAAACTCCAGTACCTTGGCCACCTCATGTGAAGAGTTGACTCATTGGAAAAGACTCTGATGCTGGGAGAGATTGGGGGCAGGAGAAGAAGGGGACGACCGAGGATGCGATGGCTGGATGGCATCACTGACTTGATGGACGTGAGTCTGAGTGAACTCCGGTAGTTGGTGATTGACAGGGAGGCCTGGCGTGCTGCGATTCATGGGGTCGCAAAGAGTTGGACACGACTGAGTAACTGAACTGAACTGAACTGTTCAGTCGCTCAGTCGTGTCCAACTCTTTGCGACCCCATGAATCGCAGCACGCCAGGCCTCCCTGTCCAATGCTTTGACCACCTCATGTGAAGAGTTGACTCATTGGAAAAGGTAACTTCAGGCTTTCTTAAAGGCACAATATTCAGTTTTCTGTATTTTATCCAGAAAGCTTCTAAAGTTTTTCTTCTGATAGATTTCACTTCCCTATTTATGAATTCTGGAAACTTCTGCTGCTTTCACTCTCTCCACACACTCTCTCCAAGACTTCCACACCATTTTCCCTCCGTGTTTAATAGTGCCTCCTCTTTTCCCCCTGCACTGAGCTTTCAGATATTCCTGAGACCACCTGACCCTTTTGTCTGGTGCTCTCCCCACCCACTATCCATTCTAAATGTAACTTTTCTGTCAACGTTGTTTTCTCATGAGAATCAGCTCTGTTGTGAATGGGTGAATAAAATTGTCCACTTTATTACATACACATCAAAGAAAACTTGAATGAAGGACATTTAATGTGCTTCTTAACTTGTTCCGCTTCAAAATTCTTTTATCTACTGTTCAGTTCAGTTCAGTCGTTAGTCGTGTCCGACTCTTTGTGACCCCATGAAGTGCAGCACGCCAGGCCTCCCTGGCCATCACAAACTCCTGGAGTTCACTCAAACTCACGTCCGTCATGTTCACTTTCTGCCATAACGGTGGTGTCATCTGCATATCTGAGGTTATTGATTTTTCTCCTGTCAATCTTGATTCCAGCCTGTGCCTCTTCCAGCCCAGCATTTCTCATGATGTACTCTGCATATAAGTTAAATAAGCAGGGTGACAATATACAGCCTTGACTTATTCCGTTTCCTATTTGGAACCAGTCTGTTGTTCAATGTCCAGTTCTAACTGTTGCTTCCCTGACCTGCATATAGGTTTCTCAAGAGGCAGGTAAGATAGTCTGGTATTCCCAACTCTCAGAATTTTCCACAGTTTATTATGATCCACACAGTCAAAGGCTTTGGCATAGTCAATAAAGCAGAAATAGATGTTTTTCTGAAACTCTTGCTTTTCCATGATCCAGCGGATGTTGGCAATTTGATCTCTGGTTCCTCTGCCTTTTCTAAAGCCAGCTTGAACATCTGGAAGTTCACAGTTTATGTATTGCTGAAGCCTGGCTTGGAGAATTTTGAGCATTACTTTACTAGCGTGTGAGATGAATGCAATTGTGCAGTAGTTTGAGCATTCTTTGGCATTGCCTTTCTTTGGGATTGGAATGAAAACTGACCTTTTCTGGTGCAGTGGCCACTGCTGAGTTTTCCAGATTTGCTGGCATATTGAGTGCAGCACTTTCACAGCATCATCTTTCATGATTTGAAATAGCTCAACTGGAAATCCATCACCTCCACTAGCTTTTTTCTGGTGATGCTTTCTAAGGCCCATTTGACTTCACATTCCAGGATGTCTGGCTCTAGGTGAGTGATCACACCATCATGATTATCTTGGTCATGAAGATCTTTCTTGTATAGTTCTGTGTATTCTTGCCACCTCTTTTTAATATCTTCTGCTTCTGTTAGGTCCATACTATTTCTGTCCTTTATAGAGCCTATCTTTGCATGAAATGTTCTGTTGGTATCTCTAATTTTCTTGAAGAGATCTCTAGTCTTTCCCATTCTTTTTCCTCTATTTCTTTGCACTGATCACTGAGGAAGGCTTTCTTATCTCTCCTTGCTATTCTTTGGAACTCTGCATTCAGATGCTTATATCTTTCCTTTTCTCCTTTGCTTTTCACTTCTTTTCACAGCTATTTATAAGGCCTCCCTCAGCAGCCATTTTGCTTTTTTGCATTTTCCATGGGGATGATCTTGATCCCTGTCTTCTGTACAATGTCATGAACCTCTGTCCATAGTTCATCACGCACTCTACCTATCAGATCTAGTCACTTAAATCTATTTCTCACTTCCACTGTATAATCATAAGGGATTTGATTTAGGTCATACTTGAATGGTCTAGTGGTTTTCCCTACTTTCTTCAACCTAAGTCTGAATTTGGCAATAAGGTGTTCATGATCTGAGCCACAGTCAGCTCCCAGTCTTGTTTTTGCTGACTATAGAGCTTCTTCATCTTTGGATGCAAAGAATATAATCAGTCTGATTTTGGTGTTGACCATCTGGACATGGTCATGGTGATGTCCATGTGTAGAGTCTTCTCTTGTGTTGTTGGAAGAGGGTGTTTGCTATGACCAGTGTGTTCTCTTGGCAAAACTCTGTTAGCCTTTGCCCTGCTTCATTCCGTATTCCAAGGCCAATTGCCTCTTCACTTTCACTTTTCACTTTCATGCATTGGTGAAGGAAATGGCAACTCACTCTAGTGTTCTTGCCTGGAGAATCCCAGGGATGGGGTTGCCTGGTGGGCTTCTGTCTATGGGGTCGCACAGAGTCGGACATGACTGAGCGACTTCACTTTCATTTTTCACTTTCATGCATTGGAGAAGGAAATGGCAACCCACTCCAATGTTCTTGCCTGGAGAATCCCAGGGATGGGAGAGCCTGGTGGGCTGCTGTCTATGGGGTTGCACAGAGTCTGACACAACTGAGGCAACTTAGCAGCAGCAGCCAGGTGTTTCTTGACTTCCTGCTTTTTCATTCCAATCCCCTATAATGAAAAGGACATCTTTTTTGGGTGTTAGTTCTAAAAAGTCTTGTAGGTGTTCATAGAACCTTTCAACTTCAGCTTCTTCAGCATTACTGGTTGGATTACCGTGATATTGAATAGTTTGCCTTGGAACCAACAGAGATCATTCTGTCATTTTTGAGACTGCATCCAAGTACTGCATTTTGGACTCTTTTGTTGACCATGATGGCTACTCCATTTCTTATAAGAGATTCCTTCCCACAGTAGTAGATATAATGGTCATCTGAGTTAAATTCACCCATTCCAGTCCATTTTAGTTTACTGATTCCTAGAATGTCGATGTTCACTCTTGCCATCTCCTGTTTGACCACTTCCAATTTGCCTTAATTCATGGACCTAACATTCCAGGTTCCTAGGGAATATTGCTCTTTACAGCATCGGACCTTGCTTCTATCACCAGTCACACCCACAGCTGGGTATTGTTTTTGCTTTGGCTCCTACCCTTCATTCTTTCTGGAGTTATTTCTCCACTGATCTCCAATAGCATATTGGGTACCTACCGACCTGGGGAATTCCTCTTTCAGTGTCCTATCTATTGTTAGGTAGTTAGAATAGGAAAATGGAGTTCAGAATGGCAGTGGCTAAAAGACAAGGGAGGGAAAAGCCTGCAAAAATAGAAGGAAGGAAGGTCTGAGGAATGGACTGAGGACCTCAGGTAAAATAAACAACCCTCCTGGCTAGCTCAGTTTACATAGGGTAGGCTCAGTGGGAGGAGAAAAAATAATAGAGGAGCCAAAATTGAGCCAGGGGCCTCTTTTCTCTCTTCTTTTGGGTTGTCCGCCTTCATGCCTCAAGGATGTATTTTCCTTTGCTTGCCAAATAAAACTGAGTTGTAACTCGGAGCTGTAACACTGGTCTGACGCTTCAGGTTTTTGCTGAACCTGAAGCGACAGGTTTCTGTGAGACAGAACCAAGGAAATTACACACTCCCCCAACATCTACCGAACTATGATTGAGAGACATGAAGAAGAGTTACTAAAATAGTGTAGGCTAAAGTAAATTTAATATTGAGGCAAGTTGTGACTGAGTAAAAGCAGCTCAGAAGACACCCCGTTTGCAGGACCGTTGAGATATTTCTCAATCTCATCTCATGACAATTGAGATTATGGAACAACAGACTGGTTCCAAATTGGAAAAGGAGTATATCAAGGCTGTATATTGTCACCCTGCTTATTTAACTTATATGCAGAGTACATCATGTGAAATGCTGGGCTGGATGAAGCACAAGCTGGAATCAAGATTGCTGGGAGAAATATCAATAACTTCAGATATGAAGATGACACCACCGTTATGGCAGAAAGTGAAGAAGAACTAAAGAGCCTCTTGATGAAAGTGAAAGAGGAGAGTGAAAAAGTTGGCTTCAAATTCAACATTCAGAAAACTAAGATCTTGGCATCTGGTCCATCACTTCATGGCATATAGATGGGAAAACAATGGAAACAGTGAGAGACTTTATGTTTTTGGGCTCCAAAATCACTGCAGATGGTAACTGCAGCCATGAAATTAAAAGATGCTTGCTCCTGGAAGAAAAGTTATGACCCACCTAGACAGCATATTAAAAAGCAGAGATATTACTTTACCAACAAAGATCTGTCTAGTCAAAGCTGTGGTTTTTCCAGTAGTCATGTATGGATGTGAGAGTTGGACTATAAAGAAAGCTGAGCACTGTGGAATTGATGCTTTTGAACTGTGGTGTTAGAGAAGACTCTTGAGAGTCCCTTGGACCGCAAGGAGATCAAACCAGTCAATCCTAAAGGAAATCAGTCCTGAATATTCATTGGAAGGACTAATGTTGAAGCTGAAACTCCAATATTTTGGCTGCCTGATGCTTAGAACAGATTCATTGGAAAAGACCGTGATGCTGGGAAAGACTGAGCTTTGGAGGAGAAGGGGCCAACAGAGGATAAAATGATTGGATGGCATCACCGACTTGATGGACATGAATTTGAGTAAGAACCGGGAGTTGGTGATGGACAGGGAAGCCTGGCGTTCTGCAGTCCTTGGGGTTGCAAAGAGTCTGACATGACTGAGCAACTGAACTGAGATATTTTGTTTTTTACTAGAAGCCTGAAAAGATAGTTGTTATTCACAATTATGCACTTAAACGCAAATCAGGAAACTCAGATTCAGAGAGCAGTAGTTTGGTGCTCATAATCATGCTCAAAATTGCATGTGCTCAGCAATTTTCAAGCAGATAAAAATGCTGAAGACAATGATCCTGGTGAGTCTTGAGATCTAATTGATGTGAAATGACTAGAATTTCATAATTTTCAGGTAGAAGAACCACGTACTACTCGAGTCATAGTACAATGAATTCAGATCACCTAGCCTAATCTTTAAATATTGTAAACTTGGGGGTCAGAGATAATTAAAATGGAATTTTGACTTTTTTACACATTTTCAAAGATATATGTGAGTTGTGATCAAACCACAACTAGAATAGCACAGTATAAAGGAAAACAGTGTTATCTATGTGGAAAATATGTGTTTATGATGAAAAGAAGCTATTCAAAGCTACTGTTAGGGATTTCAGTAACTAGTTAAGCAAGAAAAACATTTCTGCTTTTCTTTTTCCTACTTGTTTTCCACAAAGCATTAAATGAAAAGGAGAATTTTAATCTTTTGTTGCCACATATGTTTCTTTTCCCTGTATTTTGTGGGTGATGAAATACCTTAATTGTGAAGTCCAGGTTTCTGGTTAAGTAATTTGTTCTTAGTGGGCTTTTAAATCAAATGTTATCTCTGAGTTTTGAGAATTAAGTCTGCCAAGATTTAAATGAGGAAAAGCATTAATTTTGATCCCTACTGGCATTTAATTTTAAGACTTTGTAGTTGTAAAGCATAAATAGTAAAAATTCAAATTTGAAAAATAAAACTGCTATTTTAAGAAGTTTTTTCTGTGCAGAGAAAAACAATGTGATCCATTTTGAGTTAATTTTTGTGTGTGGTGTAAGAAAGGGGTTCGGTTTCATTCCTTTGCATGTAGATATTCGGTTTTCCCAACCCCATTTATTTAAGAGTCTATTATTTCCCCATTATGTGTTTGGCGCCCTTGTCAAAATTGGGTTGGTTAGGGACTTCTCTGGTGGTGCAGTGGTCAAGCATCTGCCTTACAATGCAAGGGAAACAGGTTTGATCTCTGGTTTGGGATCTAAGATCCCACATGTCACAGAGCAACTGAGCCTGTGCACTGCAGTGAAAGATCCTGCATGATGCAGTGAAGATCTCCGGTGCCACAACCAAGCCCCGATGCAGCCAAATAAATGCTTTAAAAATGAGTTGGTCATATAAGCATGGGATTACATCTGGGCTGTCTCCTCTGTTCTGGTCTGTGTCTTTTTTTAATGCCTGTACCATATGATTTTGATTACTGTAGCTTTGTAATATAGCTTGAAACCAGGAAGTATTATGCCTCCAGCTTTGTTCTTCCATCTTAGGATTGCTTTGACTTTTAGGGGTCTTTTGCAGTTCCATAGAAATTTTAGGATAGTTTATTTATTATTATTTTTTGAAAAATGCTGATGGACTTCTGATAGGGATTGCAGTGAATCTGTTGATTGATTTGGGTATGAACGTTATGACAAAATTGCTTCTTCAAATCCAATAACATGATATCTGTTTCCATTTGTTTCTGTCTTCAATTTCTTTCCTCTATCTCATAGTTTTTCAGTGTTCAGGTCTTTTATATCCTTGGTTAAATTTTATTCATTAAATTCGTTAAATTTTAGTGTTTTTGGCACTTTCTCTGAACACAGTCAAGGCTCTGTCATTAAAGAAAGGAAAAGCATATATTAGATATGTGTCTCTGGCAGGAGAGCTGTTTTGTAAAACCCACTGATTCTACAAAAGATGTGTATTAAAATCATTAAGTTTAAAGCCTTAACATATTAGGCTGGAGTCCTTTCAGATGTTGAATACAGAATCAGGACATTTGTTACTCTTTTTGATCTTATTGCTTTCTCAGACTGTGTGGCCAGAGGAAACACAGATTTTACTAGTGAGAAAATGTGGAAAATATTTGTAATTGGAGGGCAAATTTATGAATATGAAAAATAATACATAAATATGTGGTTTCAAACATGTTTAAATAAAACATTTTATTTTCATATTTATAGTTTTAATGGTCAACATCTTAAATTATATTTTCAAAATTGTGTCATTTTATTCTCTTGCTTTCTAATATCTGTGATCCCATATAAAGTAACCTTCACTTTAAATGACTGGTGTACTTAATTCAATACTAGGAAATAAACGTAGCCAGATAGATTACCAGGATACCTAGTACACTTTGTTCTCCAAATGATATGTGATGTAGGTGTGGAATTGTATAGCCAAAGATGTTTAGTTAGTGAGATCACTGAATTGGTGAAATATTCCTATAAGTTTTAAGAATGGGGCTCTGAATGTATGTGGTTATTTGAAATACAATTTGGACAAGTTTCCAGCGATGCAGAAGAAGTTAAAGTGTCTGGCCAAAAGACTGAATCACTGAAGAAGTGCAGAAAGAACCAGCAATAAACTTGGTAAGTGTCTTTCTGGAAATGCAATCATTTCATTGTTACATAAGTCTTCTAAAGTGTTTTGGGATATTACCAGTAATATAGATTCTATGCCCTTGAGTAATAAAATGTTACTGTTAGTCATTTGGAATTTTAAATGTTACTTTATTTCTAGATGCAGCTGAGTCAGTTTTCTTTTTGGTTTCTAGGGGAGGCCTCAAAGTAATTATATTTTCTTACAGTTGAATAACTATGTAAACAATGTTTCTTCACATATGAAAAATATTTAAAGGTGCAAGATATAAATGATAGTGTTTTTAGATTCTGAAATCTTGTGAATTATATAGTCTTCAAAGATTTTTATGTATGTAAGGAAATGATTTAGTAACAAAATTAGCTTTATCCTAAGACTTCCAAGAGCCAAAATAAATTAGATGGGTCTCTAAAGTAGTCTGTGGACTAGTTAGTATTATTTCAGCAGCCGATATTTTTAGGGCACTGTGCTGGAGAGTGAGGGGCATAAAAGCAATTAAAACATTCTTTGTCCTTAAGAAGTATATAGTTTGAGCAAATAACACAGGGAATAACTCATGACACAGGACAGTTAACCAATATTTAATGCAATTCCACCCATAAAAATCTATGCTACTAACAGCATAGATTGTCTGTTTTGGTTATTGCTGTTTGACAAATCACCCTAAAACTTAATGGCTTAAGACAATGGCGCTTTTATTGTTTGTTATGATTCTTTGGATTGGCTGAAGCTCAGCTGGGCTGTTCTTCTGCTGGTTTCACTTGACGTCTCATATTGCAGTCAGATGATAACTGGGCTGGGATATCCAAGATGACTTCTTCACTCATGTATCTGGGCCTCGGGTCTCTTCCAAGTTGATTCTCTCTTCCCATAATGTCTCATCCTCTAGAATATCTTCATGTGGCCTCTATCCAAGGGGACTGCTTTAAATCATGGATTGAGGCTCCAGGAATCAGGAAGTAGACATTTTAGTACTCTTAAATGTACTTAGATCAAAAGTACCAGGATATCCATTTTAGCACCATTTCCATTGGTCAAGGCAGTCACAAGAAAGCAGCCTGTGCTGTGGTAGGGGAATAAACTCTTGATATGAGGGAGAGCATATAGGTAACTGAGGTATTTTTGAAGGCCATCTTTGGAGATTAGACAGCACACTGCCTGATTCGTGGTCTAGGCCTTACTCTAGGAATTCTAAGAAATGGAGGATTCTCTGAATTTGAGTGACTAAGGAAATACCTAAAAATTAGCTGAGGCTTTTTCCTGAGTTAAAAGGGGCAGGAGATGATATGGGGAGGGTGGTGGGAGGGGGGTTCAGGATTGGGAACTCATGTACACCCGTGGCAGATTCATGTCAATGTGTGGCAAAACCAATACTGTATTGCAAAGTAAAAAAAAAAATAATAATAAATAATAATAAAGAGCACACACACAAAATACATAAAATAAATTAAAAAAATAAAGGTATATTTCATTTAACCCAGTATATCCAAAAAAAAAAAAAAAAGAGGCATGGAGAAGATATCAGGGAAACTGGGAGCAGAGGGAGTTATGGGATACTCAAGAAGGATAGCATTTGCAAAGGTGCACAGGTAGGAAAACAAAGTCATTAGGTTAATAAGGACTCTAATAACAATTTTTAGAAAGTTGGCCCAAAGTAATAGCGATCAGAATTAACATTGCCTATTTCATTAATATAGAAAGGACTGGTGAAGATGCACAGAAAGTAGATGGTTTTAAAAGCCTGATGCAGTTCTACATATGGAGAATATTTACAAACAAGAAAGCCAGTGACTTTTAAAAATTGAACCATTTTGAACTTAGAAATGAGATGGCAAAATTTTATTTGGGAGAATTTTTTTTTTAAGAGTTGAGATTTTATTCAGGCAGCTGGACAATGCCAGTCTAATGCATCATGCCACTTGAATGCAGGACAAGTAAAGAAAGACATGTGTAGACATGGCTTGGGAATTTTGCCTCTTGGATGATTAAGTTTGGTAGAGTGCAGATTCATGGCCACTGAGTTTGTATTCATCAGCACTGAGGTGAGACCCAATAGCTCAGACAGCAAACAATACAGGTCTCCTGAGAGCAAATAAGTCTTGACCTTAATATCATTATGTATACTGTGAAATAAGATTCTTATATGAGTTCTTAGTAAAGCAAATCATTAAAACTGTTGCCACTTTGAAATTTGAATAACAAAATTAGCTTCAGGCATATAATAATTCCATTCATTCATTCAACACTTTTGTTGACTATTTGCTATATGAATTGTTCTTTACTGAGGAAATGCGATAATGTGTAAACTGTTCTCATTTTTAGGAAGTTCTTTATTTGTCTGGAATGTTCCTGTTATTTCCATATATTGATACTATTTCTGTGATCTGAAGTGAAGTGAAGTGAAAGTTGCTCAGTTGCGTCCTACTCTTTGTGACCCCATGGACTATACATTCCATGGAATTCTCCAGGCCAGAATACTGGACTGGGTAGCCTTGACCTTCTCCAGAGAGTCTTCCCAACCCAGGGATCGAACCCAGGTCTCCCGCATTGCAGGCAGATTCTTTACCAGTTGAGCCACAAGGGGATGAACATAAACTAATCTCTTCTACAAGATATTCCTAAACAATCTGGAGAGAGAAACATTCCCAGTGACCAAGTCTCATTTGTCCCCTAAGTTTTTCAAAGTTAATGCTGTGCTGAAGCTTTCATAATTCACATTCGTTCAGGCATTTATCAAATTCCATGTATGAGGTAGAAACAAGTCAAGATGGCTTTTGAACTGTGACCTGTATTATGAGAAGGATTCAGCCTTGAGATCTGGTTGGAGCACAAAAGCCCTGGAGAAGAAAATAAACCTAATGTGTTCAAGGGACAGAATATTAGCCTTGCTGTAGCATACAAAAGAGATAAGTCAGAACAGATAGCGTGTGGCATCTGAGGCCATAATATGGGTTTTTTAATTCTGAGTGAGGAGGGAAGATATTGGAATGTTTTGAGCAGGAAAGTGACATGACTATAATTTAGCTTTTATTTCTGATTCTTGATGGAAGAGAAAGTGTAGAGGAGCAAGGGCCAGGAGGATGTCAGGAAGCTGTTACAATAGTCAACAGAGATGATAGCCACCTGCGTTAGGTAGGAGTAGGGAATTGGTGAGATGCTGGGTGCTCTCTGCCCCCCCCCCCCCCCGCTTTGTCCATCCCGTTTTTGCTCTCCACATATTTCCGCTTTCCTTTCAACAGGTTAGTGAGTGCCTATCTTGGGCCTCACAGCATTTCATGCCTTTTCCAGTCCTCTTTTCTCTCCTACTTTACTTCCTCCTCTGTTGTTTCTTGCCCATATTCCTCTCCTGTTTTTTTTTTTTTTCATATCATTTGTTTCTGATTTTCCCCTTTTGTCTGTTACTCATCACTATTTTAGCTTTATGCAAGCCTTACATAGGCTGCCTATTCCTATTCACTGATGAGACTAATTTTTTATCCTTTTAAGGAGGCAGATGAAGGGTCCAGTCTTTTCTAATTTATCCAGTCTAGGAAATTTAAAATACTCAGATCTAGTCTTTCTGTCCTATACAGGGGTGTGTAGAACTAGTTCTCACTGTGTCCTTGACTGACCCTGGACAGGTCTCAAATTGCAGTGGCTCATAATAGGAAGCTATCAGTAAATACAGCATGCATGTCCTATAGCGGAAACTGGCTGAGATACCCAGTTCTGATAGGTGCTTATGAGTTTTACTTGGTGCTAGGAATGACTAAGTGAATAAATGAATGGAAATAAAAATTTGCTACAGAAGAGGAAGGATTTTCTAGTCTACCCAAGCTGATAACCGTGTATCCTTGTGTGTTTGTGTATGTATATACGTATGGTTTTATATATATATATATATATTTATTTATTTATTTATATTTATATTTATATTTATTCTTTCTTAGTGGCTTTCATCTTCCAGACCAGATCTTAGGACATAGGCATACAAGTGTACCAGGCAGCACATCTTCCTTCTGAGACAGGTTGGGCATCTTTCAAGGTCAAAGTATTCCTGGCCTGGGATTCCATCTACATTTTGTTTTATATAATACTACATTAGAAATAGCTTCTCTTGTCATTCTTGTCGTTAATGTTGGGAGTTAGATCAGCCAATTAGATCTCCTATGAACAGTAATAGAGTTCACAAGGCAAGGGCCAGGATGGTTAAGAGAGCACAACCAGAGTAGTTGCTGCAACTGAAGTTCTGAAACTGGGCATTTCTTAGGAATGACCACTGTCAGAATTTCTGTGGCTAATTCTGCCATACAAGTGCTTCCCAGGTGGTACAGCAGTAAAGCATATGCCTGCCAGTGCAGGAGATGTGGGTTCAATCCCCTGAAGTAGGAAATTGCAATTCACTCCAGGATTCTTGCTGGGAAAATTCCATGGACAGAGGAACCTGGCAGTCAAGGGGGGTCTCAAAGAGCTGGACACAGCTGAGCATGTACGCATGCTGCCATACAAATCATGTTTCTAGCTATATTATTAAAACACTTAAATATTCCCTAAAGGCAAACTGAAGGGTGTGTAATACTATTTGTTAACTTAGGAACTGCTAGCAGAAAAGTGTTCCCCAGATAAGTAAAGTACCATTGATTAATAAAATGAGAGAAGGTGGGAAGAACACAGATGCCTTGTGCCAGTGGGAGCGCCCTTGGGCTTCTGTGTGTCTGGGATGGGGCTGTGGGTGGTACACTGGTTCCCTCTCATTTTGATAAAACTGCCACATGATTATTTTATTCTATATGTGCAGTTCAGTCTGTGTGTACACATCTTTAGGTAAAGGTGATGTTCTATTTTTATAGGTGAAGGAAATCAGCAGTGTGTCAATTAAATACATTCTTTAATTAAATTTTATTTTTAAATTTTAGAATTTGGGGAGAGAGATAAAAGAATACAGGGTCTTTTCTCCTAGTTGTGTGCAGAAAGGGGGATGTGTGAATTGGGGAGAGCAGGAGAACCCTTTGACCCAGACCTTTATTCAGGAAGAGTATCACATTATATTGCTTTCCTTCAACTAAAGTTATACGAATAACTACAGAGATACAATTTAAGGTAAAGAGCACATCCTTTTATTGAAACATGCATTCTCCAATTAACTGCTCACCACTTTACATATGCATCAATTTATCTACCCCCCCACCCAGCTTCCGATTGTAAAGGAAACAGTCCAGAATTATTTGCTACAGAATCAAGGTAGGTTTGAGTTGCTGCTATTGAAAATGCTTTAATCTCTGGTAAAATATAATAGCAGGCATGTGTGGTCACTGTCTACTTAATTTACAAGATGTGGTTAAGTAAGCTATCCTTTTTTAATAAGTGAAGATGGGGAGGAAGGGAGAAACAAACCTAGTAACAGTTTCCACAGTGTTGCTGAACTCCGGTTGCACAAGGTGATATTTAAGTACAGTGCCGGAATGTTTTTATCCGGTATGAGTCTGTTGTACCACAAAATTGGAACTGTTAGAAACTTTTCTCAAAAGCACACCTAAATGTACTTTAAATCCATCTTTTGTCTTGTTTTGCATAAGTAAACCACATGTTAACACACCACACACTTTTAAGAGCACTATCCAAACATTACAAAGTCAGTTCCAAAGTCCAGACAATTTCCAGTTCCTCTGTCAGAAAGCAAATAACAACAAAAGACTTATTCCAAACATAAGTCAACCAGAACCTTGGAGAACCTTCACAGTGACTTGCTTTATACAACTTCAGGAAATTTTGTGAATAACCCACTGTGGGGAACACATAACCCTATAATACTCAGAACATATTGCCCAAGTTACACATGGTGACAAGGTAAACATTTGCTTAAGAACTCCTTCCAAGGGGGAAGTGGTGTGAAATAACCAGGGGGTGCTCTTCCATCTCTGAAACCCCAAATTAGCTATAGCCTTGGCTGTACCCAACACTCTTAAGGTCTGAGTGCTACAAATTATCTCTTCCTTTGTTTCAAAGAAAACAAACTTTTCCTCCAAAATACTTCCAATTGTTAACCTGCTGGAATGAAGGTAGGAGTTGAGTATGCATGCATGTTAAGTGCCATTATTTCTGATTCTTCTCTATTTCTTGCCATGTAAGCATTTGTTTTCTGACTACTAGTGACTCTGTACATAGATAAAATTTTTTTATGTATTAGTGCTTTTCTGCTGCAGAGTCCACAGTGATTGATCACTTGTGGAGATTCTCAGCATGGATGCAATTCCCAGGTAATTGTTATAGTACCATAAAACCATGGTACACCAACTTCATTTTAGTAGTTTTACACTTAGTTATAACTCCAAATACAAGGGCCATTAAAGTTAAAATGTCCCGTGAGTTTCTTTCTAACATTACATTTATTTCAACCACTACAGATGGAAACAAAACAAAAATAATGTACTGAGCTTAAACATTCTGTCTCTGAATAAAGTAAAGCTATGATGGTGAGATATTTTATCATAGTGCTTCAGGACTCATTCTTGCCGTGATAAATTGCCGAATGCACATTGGGTGCATAAAACAGGGAAGAGCTATTAATCTTATGTTGATAGTATGAACTAAAGTCCAGAAGAGAATCAGAGCTGTATGCACACAATAAGATACATAGAATGCATAATGTCAGACATATTTCTGTGACAATTTGAAAATATTGTTCCTGATTCCCATACCTGCACTCCTTGGAGGAAGAGGAAATCCATTACAGATTCTTGATGGGAGAAGTTCGTGGATAAGTAAGTGAATAAAGATGAAGCAGGAGAGGTTAGCTACTAGTGTTGTAAATGAAAATACATTTTATTTTGAAACGTAAAGAATTTTGACCTGGTTTTAAATGTAGAAGAAATAAATATTTTATTTTCTATTGATACCTTGTTACATCTCAGGAAGTATTTTCTTTTTGGTAGATAAATAATTGGTACTTCAGTATCTGGTCTTTTGGGGCTTCCCAGCTGTTGCTAGTGAACAACAGAATCTGCCTGCCAGTGCATGAGACATAAGAGATATGGGTTCAATCCCTGAGTTGGGAAGATCCCCCAGAGGAGGGCCTGGCAACTCATTCCAGTATTCTTGCCTGGAGAATCCCATGGACAGAGGGACCTGATGGGCTACAGTCCATAGGGTTGCAAAGAGTTGGACACAACTGAAGCAACTTAGCACGCACGCATCTGGCCTTTTTATGCTGAATGCTAATTCTGTGTTAATTGTTATTTATTGAGATTGACAAATTAAAAAATGTAATGCTGAAAAATGAATCAGTTATAGTAACTAATAAATCTGCTCGCTAAGCATAGCAGCACACCAGCTTGGTACCAAGTCCTCTCTAGGAAGGACGTGGATTATACCAGTAATAGACTATCTCTAAGGAGTCCCAGATGCGTGAAGCTGGAGATGGAGGTTCCCTTAATCCCATGAAACAATTCTTTTGTTGAAAAGTTTTAAGAGTAACCCTTAACATTATGAGGTCAAGGCTTTGCCTTTTTCTCCTTGTAAGATGTTCCTTCATGGAAAATGGGTAAATTTATCAGAAGAATGCTGGAAGAGATTTTGCTAATACTTGAGCCTGAGGTCTACATTATATGTACTTTAGGAATGAAGAAAAGATACTGGCCCCCAGTGCTGTCAGATTGGCCTTTTAGGTGAATTTAATGCTTTTGATTTTCATATGCTGTTCTGCTTCCCCTGAAACCTACACTGATTTATTCCAACCAATGTGGTCTGAATTCCATCCAACATTTTACTAATATTTATCAGTGCTAAACTCGGTATTGCTTGATAAGTCAAATTTGTTGCAAATCACTTCCAGTTGTACAAATACATTATTTACTCATAACTGGTAAAAGCTCCATGCTGACATTAAATGAGTCGACATACTCATGTAATTACCTGGGCTGGCAGTCTGGTTAAGTGTGATTATTCTGGAGAAAGAAAAATCAAAAGAATTACAGTATAATTCCATGAAAACTATAATTTTTGACAGTTATAAAAGTAGGCATTTTCCAAAAATGTGTTTCATTTTATTGTAACAATCTTTATTTTTCTATTTCTTTTTATGAAGTCCCTATAAATTGTCTAAAATTTGGATAGATAGATTTAAATATTTCAATCAGATCTTGGCAGCTGATGAACTGAACTTAGTTTCAAATGACCCACCCTCCAGTTTGAGTTCATGGGTTGTGCCACCAACCCCTGAAGATAAGGGTGAAATGACTCATTGCCAGGGGAAATGCTTGTGGCACAACTCCAATTTGGAACAGAGACTGACAGTTGATTTAAGCTTGGGAGCAGAGGGAGAGAAGGAGCCAAACTCCACACTGAAGCTGGAATAAGGCTGTCATGGTACTGAAACTGTTCTCCCAGATTCACTGGGTTGCTTTCAAATCGTGTATTGAATAAAAATAATGAGACCTCAGATCTGGTACTGATTTAATCCAGAAAGCCACCATTGAGCTTAGAGATGAGCAATGGCCCTGCTGTTGTCTCTAACGCTGGTCGTGACAGAGGGGTTCTGTCTGCTTTAGGTTGAGCTGTCACAGAAGAAACTGAAGGACAGAAGAGGTTGATAAATCCTACTCTGGCATGTGGATCATGTTTTAGGTGTCTCTATAAGGTCATGGGCAGGAAGCACTCCCTGTCCTAAGGCTAACACATCACGTAATGTGTGGTAGTGGTGGCTTAGTCGCTAAGTTGTGTCCAGCTCTTGTGATCCCATGGACTGTAGCCTGCCAGGCTCCTCTATCTGTGGGATTCTCCAGGGTTTTGATTCCCTTCTCCAGAGAATCTTCCCGACCCAGGAATCAAAAAGGGTCTCCTGCATTGCAGGCAGATACTTTACCAATAGAGCTATGAGGGAAGCCCTCATCACATAATGTGTAGTAGGCACAAAATATTTCATTATTTAACAAGAATTTATTAAGCTTCTATTATGCACCAAGTATGGTGCAACTAGTATTCAGGGTAAACAAGCAGTGGCCTCCACAACACACTGTTGTTATAGTGGCCTTGCTGAAATTAAGGTAAAAAAAAAGATTTTATAAAAAAGTAATGATTTATGGATTTATTTTATGACTCAGTCCATCTACAGACCACTTACAAAACTATAATACTTATTAAATTTCAGTTAGTTCAGTCACTCAGTTGAGTCTGACTCTTGGTGATCCCATGAACTGCAGCACACCAGGATTCTCTGTCCATCACCAACTCCAGGAGTTAGCTTAAACTCTTGTCCATCGAGTTGGTGATGTCATTCAACATCTCATCCTCTGTCATCCCTTTCTCTTCCTGCTTTCAATCTTTCCCAGCATCAGGGTCATTTCCAAGGAGTCAGTTCTTCATATCAGGTGGCCAAAGTATTAGAGTTTCAGCTTCAGCATCAATTCTTCCAATGAACATTCAGGACTGATTTCCTTTAGGATTGACTGGTTTGATCTCCTTGCACACCAAGGGACTCCCAAGAGTTATCTCCAACTTAATAGTTCAAAAGCATCAATTCTTCAGTGCTCAGCTTTCCTTATGGTTCACTTCTCACATCCATACATGACTACTGGAAAAACCATAGCTTTGAGTAGATGGACCTTTGTCAGCAAAGTAATGTCTCTGCTTTTTAATATGCTGTCTAGGTGGGTCATAGCTTTTCTTCCAAGGAGCAAGCATCTTTTAATTTCATGACTGCACTCATCATCTGCAGTGATTTTGGAGCCCAAGAAAATAAAGTCTCTCACTGTTTCCATTGTTTCCCCATCTGTTTGCATGAAGTGATGGGACCGGATGCCATAATCTTAGTTTTCTGAATGTTGAGTTTTAAGCCAACCTTTTCACTCTCCTCTTTTACTTTCGTCAAGCGGCTCTTTAGTTCTTCTTCGCTTTCTGCCGTATGGGTAGTGTCATCTGCGTATCTGAGGTTATTGGTATTTCTCCCAGCAATCTTCATTCCAGCTTGTGCTTTGTCCAGCCCGGCATTTTGCATGATATACTCTGCATATAATTTAAATAAGCTGGGTGACAATATATAGCCTCGACTTACTCCTTTCCCAATTTGGAACCAGGCTGTTGTTCCACGTCTAGTTCTAACTATTGCTTCTTGACCTGCATGCAGATTTCTCAGGAGGCAGGTAAGGAGTTCTGGTATTCCATCTCTTGAAGAATTGCCCACAGTCTGTTGTGATCTACACAGTCAAAAGCTTTGGCATAATCAATAAAGCAGAAGTATATGTTTTTCTGGTATTCTCTTTCTTTTTCGATGATCCAGTGGATGTTGGCAATTTGATCTCGGTTCCTCTGCCTTTTCTAAATCCATCTTGAACATCTGGAAGTTCAAAGCCTGACTTGGAGAATTTTGAGCATTACTTTGCTAGCATGTAATATGAGTGCAATTGTGTGGTACTTTGAACATTCTTTGGCATTGCCTTTCTTTGGAATTGGAATGAAACTGACTTTTTCCAGTGCTGTGGCCACTGCTGAATTTTCCAAATTTGCTGGCATATTGAGTGCAGCACTTTCACAGCATCATCTTTTAGGATTTGAAATAGCTCAACTGGAATTCCATCACCTCCACTAGCTTTTTATGTAGTGATGCTTCCTAAAGCCCGCTTGATTTCACATTGCCGGATGTCTGGTTCTAGGTAAGTGATCACACCACCATGGTTATATGGGTCATGAAGATCTTTTTTTGTATAGTTCTATGTATTGTTGCCACATCTTCTTAATATCTTCTGCTTCTGTTAGGTCAGTACCATTTCTGTCTTTTATCGTGCCCATCTTTGCATGAAATACTCCCTGGGTATCTCTGATTTTCTTGAAGAGATCTCTAGTCTTTCCCATTCTATTGTTTTCCTCTGTTTCTTTGCATTGATCACTGAGGAAGGCTTTTTTATATCTCCTTGCTATTCTTTATAACTCTTAATTCAAATTGGTATATCTTTCCTTTTCTCCTTTGCCTTTCACTTCCCTTCTTTTCTGAGCTATTTGTAAGGCCTCCTCAAACAACCATTTTGCCTTTTTGCATTTCTTTTTCTTGGGGGTGGTCTTGATCCCTGCCTCCTGTACAATGTTTGAACCTTCGTCCATAGTTTTTTAGGCATTCTGTCTATCAGCTCTCATCCCTTGAATCTATTTGTCCCTTCCACTGTATAATCATAAGGGATTTGATTTAGGTCATACCTGAATGGTCTAGTGGTTTTCCCTACTTTCTTCAATTTAAATCTGAATTTGGCAATAAGGAGTTCATGATCTGAGCCACAGTCAGCTCCCAGTCTTGTTTTTGCTAACTCTGTAGAGCTTCTCCATCTTTGGCTTAAAGAATAAAATCAATCTGATGTCAATATTGACTATCTGGTGATGTCCATGTGTAGAGTGTTCTCTTGTGTTTTTGGAAAAGGGTGTTTGCTGTGAACAGTGAGTTCTCTTAGCAAAACTCTGTTAGCCTTTGTCATACTTAATTTTACTCCAAGACCAAACTTGCCTGTTACTCCAGGTATTTCTTGACTTCCTACTTTTGCATTCCAGTCCCCTATGATGAAAAGGACATCTTTTGGGGGTATTAGTTCTAGAATGTCTTTTAGGTCTTTATAGAACCATTCAACTTCACCTTCAGCATTACTGGTAGGTGTATAGACTTGGATTACTGTAATGTTGAATGGTTTGCCTTGGAAACAAACAGAGATCATTCTGTTATTTTTGAGATTGTACCCAAGAACTGCATTTTAGGCTTTTTGTTGACTATGAGAGCTGCTTCATTTCTCCTAAGGGATTCTTGCTCACAGTAGTAGATATAATGGTCATCTGAATTAAATGTGCCATTCCAGTCCATTTTAGTTCACTGATTCCTAAAATGTCGATTTTCACTGTTGCTGTCTCCTATTTGACCACTTCTCATTTACCTTAATTCATAGACCTAACATTCCAAGTTCCTAAGCAATATTGTTCTTTACAGCATTGGACTTTACTTCCATCACCAGTCACATCCACAACTGGCATTGTTTTTGCTTTGGCTCCATCTCTTCATTCTTTCTGGAGTTATTTCTCCACCGATCTCCAGTAGCATATTGGGTGCCTACCGACCTGGGGAGTTCATTTTCAGTGTTCTATCTTTTTGCCTTTTTCATACTGTTCATGGGGTTCTCAAGGCAAGAATACTGAAGTGGTTTGCTAATCCCTTGGGTCAGAACTCTCCACCCTGACCCGTTCGTCTTGAGTGGCCCTACACCGCATGGCTCATAGTTTCTGAGTTACACAAAGCTGTGGTCCCATAGGTGCATGGGACCTTTTGAAGGAGGTTGCCATTATCTTCATTACTTCCAGCATAGTTTAGTCTCAGGTCAAACAATAGGGAGGGAACACATCCCCACCCATCAACAGAAAATTGGATTAAAGATTTCCTGAGTGTGGCCCTGCCCATTACAACCTGACCCAGTTTCCCCCACAGTCAGTCTCTCCCAACAGGAAGCCTCCATAAGCCTCTTATCCTTCAGAGGGCAGACAGAATGAAACCCACAATCACAGAAAACTATTAAATTTATCCATGATTTTTCTTTCAGTTATATATAAAAAAACATAGCTTTGTACATTTTCTCTCTGTTATAAAATTATATTCTATTTAAAAGTTGATTTATAACTTTTAAATATATAGAATATAATGTGTTGGCTTCCATTTTTATTCTTGCTCTTGCCTCAGGGCTCCAAGATTTTAGCATTAACCAGGATAGCTAGTTATTTGGTGACAGAGTTTACAGTGTTTTTAACATATTGTTTTCCATAAATTACTTCAAAATTGACATGATTTAAGAAAAAAAACCTTACTGTACTTTTTACTGCAGTTTTTCTACTGTTTTTCTCATGTCCAGTTCTAATCTCGGTAAGCGTTGCCAGGGGTTATTGTGAGTGTAGAAAATTTGTCTATCTGTCTGCACGCCCTCCTCCCGATCATCTCCCCCACTCCCAGTTCCACTTCTAATCTTTTCTCTTGACTGAGCTTTCCAGGCTCTATTCTGCTGATTTTGCCCCAGGATCTTTCCCTCTAATTCACTCTTCGAATTAATGGGAAGTTGGCCAAGTTTTTAATTTGGTATCTCCTCAAAATACTGCATTTGGTACCATCTACTACATACTCTGGCTTCCCTGGTGGCTCAGCAGTAAAGAATGTCTACAATGCAGAAGCTACAGTAGATGTAGGTTCAGACCCTAGGTTGGGAAGATCCCCTGGAGGAGGGCAGGGCAACCCACTCCAGTAGTCTTGCCTGGGGAATCCCATGGACAGAGGAGCCTGGCATGTTACGCTCCATGGGTTCACAAAGAGTCGGACACAAGTGAAGCGACAGCAGAGTACTACATACTCCTCCCCATCTCCCCCCCCCCCCCATGATCATCATGATCATTGGTATCCACTTCGCATATTGGGAAGAAGGAGGTGAAGAGATAGTCTTGTAAATAAGCTAATAAACTTCTATATAAACAGGAATTTAATTGGTAATATATAAACAGTATAAATCAAGAAATTGCAGTATAAATATATTCTTTTGAAATATAAAATTATATTAAAGGTAAAAGTGATTTGGGAGTGTCCTCTGTGGCTCAGTGGTGAAGAATTCACCTGTAATGCAGGAGACACATGTTCCATCACTGGGTCAGCGATCACCTCAGTTCAGTTCAGTTCAGTTCAGTCACTCAGTCATGTCGGACTCTTTGCAACCCCATGGAATGCAGCATGCCAGGCTTCCCTGTCCGTCACCAACTCCCAGAGCTTACTCAACTCATGTCTATTGAGTTGGTGATGCCATCCAACCATCTCATCCTCTGTTGTTCCCTTCTCCTCCTGCCTTCACTTTTTCCCAGCATCAAGGTCTTTTCCAGTGAGTCAGTTCTTCACATCAGGTGGCCAAAGTACTGGAGCTTCAGCTTCAACATCAGTCCTTCCAATGAATATTCAGGACTGATTTCCTTTAGGATTGACTGGCTGGGATTTCTTGCTGTCCAAGGGACTTTCAAGAGTCTTCTCCAACACCACAGTTCAAAAGCATCAATTCTTCAGCACTCAGCTTTCTTCATAGTCCAACTCTCACATCCATACACGACTACTGGAAAAACCATAGCCTTGACTAGACGGACTTTTGTTGATAAAGTAATATCTCTGCTTTTCAATATGCTGTCTAGGTTGGTCAAAACTTTTCTTCCAAGGAGCAAGCATCTTTTAATTTCATGGCTGCAATCACCATCTGCAGTGATTTTGGAACCCAAGAAAATAAAGTCTTATTGTTTCCCTATCTATTTGCCATGAAGTGATGGGACTGGATATCATGATCTTAGTTTTCTGAATATTGAGGTGGTTTTTTTTTTTTTTGGTTTGTTTATTTTTATTTAAATTTTTTTTATTTTTACTTTATTTTACTTTACAATACTGTATTGGTTTTGCCATACATCGACATGAATCCGCCATGGGTGTACATGAGTTCCCAATCCTGAACCCCCCTCCCACCTCCCACCCCATATCATCTCTCTGGATCATCCCCGTGTACCAGCCCCAAGCATCTTGTATCCTGTATCGAACATAGACTGGTGATTCGTTTCTAACATGTTAGTATACATGTTTCAATGCCATTCTCCTAAATCATCCCACCCTCTCCTTCTCCCTCAGACTCCAAAAGTCTGTTCTATACATCTGTGTCTCTTTTGCTGTCTCGCATACAGGGTTATCATTAGCATCTTTCTAAATTCCATATATATGTGTTAGTATACTGTATTGGTGTTTTTCTTTCTGGCTTACTTCACTCTGTATAATCGGCTCCAGTTTCATCCACCTCATTAGAACTGATTCAAATGTATTCTTTTTAATGGCTGAGTAATATTCCATTGTGTATATGTACCACAGCTTTCTTATCCATTCATCTGCTGATGGACATCTAGGTTGTTTCCATGTCCTGGCTATTATAAACAGTGCTGCGATGAACACTGGGGTACACGTGTCTCTTTCAATTCTGGTTTCCTCGGTATGTATGCCCAACAGTGGGATTGCTGGGTCATAAGGTAGTTCTATTTGCAATTTTTAAAGGAATCGCCACACTATTCTCTGTAGTGGCTGTACTAGTTAGTAAGAAGGTTCCCTTTTCTCCACACCTTCTCCAGCATTTATTGCTTGTAGACTTTTGGATTGCAGCCATTCTGACTGGTGTGAAATGGTACCTCATTGTGGTCTTGATTTGCATTTCTCTGATAATGAGTGATGTTGAGCATCTTTTGATGTGTTTGTTAGCCATCTGTATGTCTTCTTTGGAGAAATGTCTATTTAGTTCTTTGGCCCATTTTTTGATTGGGTCATTTATTTTTCTGGAATTGAGCTGCAGGAGTTCCTTGTATATCTTTGAGATTAGTTGTTCGTCAGTTGCTTCATTTGCTATTATTTTCTCCTATTCTAAAGGCTGACTTTTCACCTTGCTTATAGCTTCCTTTGTTGTGCAGAAGCTTTTAATTTTAATTAGATCCCATTTGTTTATTTTTGCTTTTATTTCCAGTATTCTGGGAGGTGGATCATAGAGGATCCTGCTGTGATTTTTGTCGGAGAGTGTTTTGCCTATGTTCTCCTTTAGGAGTTTTATAGTTTCTGGTCTTATGTTTAGATCTTTAATCCATTTTGAGTTTATTTTTGTGTGTGGTGTTAGGAAGTGATCTAGTTTCATTTTTTTACAAGTGGTTGACCAGTTTTACCAGCACTACTTGTTAAAGAGATTGTCTTTACTCCATTGTATATTCTTGCCTCCTTTGTCAAAGATAAGGTGTCCATAGGTGTGTGGGTTTATCTCTGGGCTTTCTGTTTTGTTCCATTGATCTATATTTCTGTCTTTGCGCCAGTACCATACTGTCTTGATGACTGTGGCTTTGTAGTAGAGCCTGAAGTCAGGCAGGTTGATTCCTCCAGTTCCATTCTTCTTTCTCAAGATTGCTTTGGCTATTCGAGGTTTTTGGATTTCCATACAAATCTTGAAATTATTTGTTCTAGTTCTGTGAAAAATACTGCTGGTAGCTTGATAGGGATTGCATTGAATCTGTAGACTGCTTTGGGTAGTGTACTCATTTTTACTATATTGATTCTTCCATCCATGAACATGGTATATTTCTCCATCTATTAGTGTCCTCTTTGATTTTTTTCATCATTGTTTTATAGTTTTCTATATATAGGTCTTCAGTTTCTTTAGGTAGATATATTCCTAAGTATTTTATTCTTTTTGTTGCAATGGTGAATGGAATTGTTTCCTTAATGTCTTTTCTTTCTCATTATTAGTGTATAGGAATGCAAGAGATTTCTGTGTGTTGATTTTATATCCTGCAACTTTACTATATTCATTGATTAGCTCTAGTAATTTTCCAGTGGAGTCTTTAGGGTTTTCTATGTAGAGGATCATGTCATCTGCAAACAGTGAGAGTTTTACTTTTTCTTTTCCAATTTGGATTCCTTTTATTTCTTTTCCTGCTCTGATTGCTGTGGCCAAAACTTCCAGAACTATGTTGAATAGTAGCAGTGAAAGTGGGCACCCTTGTCTTGTTCCTGACTTTAGGGGAAATGCTTTCAATTTTTCACCATTGAGGATAATGTTTGCTGTGGGTTTGTCATATATAGCTTTTATTATGTTGAAGTATGTTCCTTCTATTCCTGCTTTCTGGAGAGTTTTTATCATAAATGGATGTTGAATTTTGTCAAAGGCCTTCTCTGCATCTATTGAGATAATCATATCGCTTTTATTGAATATTGAGTTTTAAGCCAACTTTTTCACTCTCCACTTTTTCTGAATATTTGTAAAAAAATATTTCTTTTTGGTCCATTTCTTTGGATCCATTCTTGTATACTTTGTCAGTGAGTGTACATATTTTCCTGTATACTATTTTCTGCCACTTTAATGGTCTTATTCTTCAGGTAGGCAAGAGCCTTAAACAGATTGTGTGCGTGTGTTCTCAGTTGCTCAGTCATGTCCAGCTCTTTGCAACCCTATGGCTGCAAGCCCACCAGCCTCCTCTGTCCATGGAGTTTTCCAGGCAAGAATACTAGAGTGGGTTGCCATTTCCTTCTCCAGCAGATATGCCTGATCTAGGGATCGAACCTGCATTGCCTGTGTCTCCTGCATTGACAGGTAGATTCTTCAGCACTTAGCCACCTGGGAAGCCCTTAAACAGATTAGTGTTTATATTTTTGAATAGATTGGATAGATGGACAGTGTACATCAGAGAAACAATCCCTAAATTGACTGGCTTTTCTCTTTATTGTCAAATAATTTATTCTTTCATTCAATACTTTTATTTCCCCTAGTCAGCTTCTTCAAAGTCAGTCCTAGGGTCACAGAGATGAATAAGACATGGCCTTGACACATTGTCTTGAAGAATTAATAGGCTATTAATGGTCATTATAGTGCATCTTGATAAGCACTATGGTTGGCATATAGATGAAGTGTGTAAAGCACAAAAGTGAGTAGCAACAAGATTTGAAATGATATTCTCCACTTGAATTAAGCCAAGCTTTTGGAATTTAATCTATGTAGTAACACTATTAAACATGACCACTAATTAAACAATCACTTACAATTTACTGTAGATAAACTACATCTTTTTTTAAAATGACTCAGTGATTTATTTAGAGATTTAGAGAAAAGAAGCTAAGGAGGCTGCCTTGGTAGCTTAGCGGTATAAAATCTACCTGCAATGCAGAAGGCACAGGAGATGTGGATTCCCTCGGCCAGGAAGATCCCCTGGAGGAGGGCCTGGCTACCCACTCCAGAATTCTTACTGGAGAAATCCTGTGGACAGAGGAGTCTGGTAGGCTATGGTCCATGAGGTCACAAAGAGGCGAACACAACCGTAGAAAATGGGCATGCATGTACAAGCTAAGGAACTCAGTGTCTTAACAAAAAGATAAATCCAAAGTATGATCACTTGATTTTAGTTATGAATTAAATAACTAATAAATTGTTTTCTAGTTTTTATCCATATAAGTATATTCTAAATCTTTCTACTTTCTGCTAAAAACTCTATCCTAATTGTTGTTGTTGTTTTCTTTTTTGGTACTAGCTCTCAGTGAACTCTACCAATATCTTTTTGGGACATGAAATCTATGTATCCCCTAGACCAAGCCACATCTTGGCAACTCCTCCAAGTAAATGACAGTGAAAAAATGTCTAGAGTATGAAAAAGTGGTTAGAGGAGTCATATTGAAATGTGATGTACCTTGATTTTACATACCTTAATACTCAGTGTACTTTGATTTTGGAAATTACATACAAATTTTACACAAGAGAGTTTCTATTTTTAAACTTTGGTTTTCTAACTAAAATTAAAAACCTGTCCTAATAACTTGAACAGTTTCACCATATGGTGTAACATATTAAATGCTTTTATCCTTAATGAGCATCCAAATTGAGAAAGCTAACATGTCCCTATCTGAGAGTTTTAAAGCTAACAGCATTACTGTGTGGACAGATGCAAAGAAGTGAATTAGTCAGTGTCATTAATTTGTTCAAGCAAGGAGTTAAGTGTCTTCCTAAATCAATAAGTAAGAGGCTTACAACTCTTCCAAGATTTACCTAAACTGTTTTGGGGCTACCAATTATTAACAGGTATACTTGTCAGAATACCTAAATGAGTTTTCAAATAGAAGGGTAGACTTGATCTGGAGTGGTAGTTCATATATCATTTAGAAGGGCCCTCCAAATTGCCCAGGTACTCGTTCCCAAGTGCCAACCACTTTTGTTTCTTCCTTACTACTCCAATATAAACCTGAATTCTAGACATTATGAAACATATTATCCAGACCCATCTTGACTTTTAGTAAAAAGAATTGAGTGTAAATAATATTTATTGTCATGTAGATGACTTGACTGAAGCTACCTTAAAAGACAGTTTCACTCTGCTTATACGGCAATGTTTCACCTTCTACAGTAGCACACATGCATTATATAAAAGTGCACTTGGACAAAGCCAAAGGGAAAGATGAAAGTGTAATTCACCAAGGAAAGAAATATATAAAGTAAGGTGACTAAACTGAGACTTTATACAACTGTTTATTTGTCATAAAACCATCCATGAGCTGAGATATAAGCATAAGCATTAAGTGAATGACAGTTGTTTTATTGTGTTTTCAACGTTTTTAGTTGTATCTTAAAAAATACCAGATGCTGTTCGCATGATGCCAAACATATGGCTTTTGGCTGTGCTCTTGTGATCTGTAGTAGATTGTTAAATAATGTACAGGGCAGGGGAAAAAAAGCGATTTACAGATAGCCCTGGCCTGAGTGGCTTGCAGCTGGATCTAATTTCACTGAGCTGATGGCCTCTTCCCTCCAGCACCTTCTATTTTATCAAATGCCACATATTGTTTTTTGAAGTGGTTCTTGTTGTCGTAGTGAATACCACAGATGGATAGCACACAGGACATTTGGTTGTCTGTTTTCTGACTAAGGTCAGGACCTACTGTTGTTCATGTTTGGGTGGAGGGCGTTTTTCATGGGACTGTCCAAGACAACTAATGAGTTTCAGCTGTCTAAGAGGTAATGTATAAGACATTGCTCACTTGGCTGACATACTTAAAGGCTATGATAGCCATTTGAATTCTTAGGCACTATTGTGGTGCCTCCTAAGTGTGAAATTTCTTTGTGTCATTTATGAAACTGACATGTCACCTGGAAAAATATGAAAAATGTAAGAAGGAGAATAAATAAAGGTTGATAATTACTCAATTGCATTGTGATTGACTATAACTCCTCTGCCTCTGCTAGTAGATTTTAAGCTTCTTGAGGGCATACATATACCTTATTCAATGCTGAAAAGCCTGCTCATAGCCCAGGGCCTGGTACGTAACAGGGGCTTAAATATTTGTTTAATGAATAGATGGTAAAACAAGCATTCAAAGAATTTCCATATACTTGATAATTATGAAGGCAGTGGATTAGTATATGAATGGTAAGCTTATAGATCTCATTCTGAGGTTTTCCCTAAACCCTATCATTTTAAGATTCATCTTTGTAGCTTTATTTACATGATCTGTTTCTTTTAACTGTAGCATAATACTTGTGTGTGTGTTTGCTACATTTTACCTGTCAGTCTCTAACCTATATGAGCCAAGACTGCTTCCAAGTTCCTTCCAACACAGGATAATTTCCAGCCATCTCTGCTGCTGCCATGACATCGCAGTGTGGGACCATATGGGAGACACTTGCAGATGGGGCTGGTTAATGTTGCCGAAGCCATACCTTTTTTCCTTTATTAAAAGGGAAACTTTTCCATGAGGTTTCTACCTACTGAGTCTTCATTTAGTAAACCAGGCACAGATTTCCCCAAGCCACTTCTAGGGATTCTGTTGCCTACCACTTCTCCCTCTATTTCTGTCTCTGAAGAGAAGGGTATATTTCTCTTTTCTCTCTGAAACTCAGCCTCATGCGGTCTACTCAAACCAGTTTACATTGTGAGAGCAATGGAAATTTATGTATGTAAACTTATGCCAATTATCTTCATGGCTTAAGCTTTTGAGTTCCATAATACCCTGCTCTAGCAAATCAAAATTGGTTTACCATAACAGTTCTTGCTATCTTATGATCCATTTTCCACAATGCAGCCTGATTGTTCTCTCTCTCTTTTTAGATACATTGGTTTTTGCAGTTTATTTTTATTGTGGTAAAATACATGTAACACAAAATTTACCATCTTAACAATTTTTAAGTATATAATTCAGTGATATTAAATACATACATAATGCATAACCATCACTGCCATCCATCCTAGACATCCATGCTGTCTAGGTTGGTCATAACCTATTTTCATCTTGTAAAACTGAGCCTTTATGTTCAAGCTGGTTTTAGAAAAGGCAGAGGAACCAGAGATCAAATTGCCAACATCCACTGGATTGTCGAAAAAGCAAGAGCGTTCCAGAAAAACATCTATTTCTGCTTTATTGACTATGCCAAAGCCTTTGACTGTGTAGATCACAATAAACTGTGGAAAATTCTGAAAGAGATGGGAATACCAGACAACCTGACCTGCCTCCTGAGAAACGTGTATGCAGGTCAGGAAGCAACAGTTAGAACTGGACATGGAGCAACAGACTGGTTCCAAATAGGAAAAGGAGTACGTCAAGGCTGTATATTGTCACCCTGCTTATTTAACTTCTATGCAGAGTGCATCATGAGAAACACTAGGCTGGAGGAAGCACAAGCTGGAATCAAGATTGCTGGAAGGAATACTGATAATCTCAGATATGCAGATAACACTTGGCAGAAAGTGAAGAAGAACTAAAGAGCCTCTTGAAGAAAGTAAAAGAGGAGAGTGAAAAAGTGCTTAAAGCTCAAGATTCAGAAAACTAAGATCATGGCATCCGGTCCCATCACTTCATGGCAAATAGATGGGGAAACAGGGGAAACAGTGGCTGACTTTATTTTGGGGGGCTCCAAAATCACTGCAGATGGTGAGTGCAACCATGAAATTAAAAGATGCTTACTCCTTGGAAGGAAAGTTATGACCAACCTAGACAGCATATTCAAAAGCAGAGACATTACTTTGTCAACAAAGGTCCGTCTAGTCAAGGCTATTGTGTTTCCAGTGGTCATGTATGTGTGTGAGAGCTGGACTATAAAGAAAGCTGAGCACTGAAGAATTGATGCTTTTGAACTGTGGTGTTGGAGAAGACTCTTGAAAGTCCCTTGGTCTGCAAAGCGATCCAACCAGTCCACCCTAAAGGAGATCTGTCCTGGGTGTTCATTGGAAGGACTGATGTTGAAGTTGAAACTCCAATACTTTGGCCACCTGATGCAAAGAGCTGACTCATTTGAAAAGACCTTGATGGTGGGAAAGATTGAGGGCAGGAGGAGAAGGGGACAGCAGAGGATAAGGTGGTGGGGTGGCATCACCAAGTAGATGGACATGAGTTTGAGTAGCCTCTGGGGGTTGGTGATGGACAGGGAATCCTGGCATGCTGCAGTCAATGGGGTCGCAAATAGTTGGACAAGACTCAGCGAGTCAACTGAACCGAAGTACCTCATATAAGTAGGATTATACAGTATGTATCCTTTTTCTTATTCCACATACAAATAATGTCACACAATATTTGTCTTTGTCTGATTTAATTCACTTAGCATAATGTCCTCAAGTTTCATCCATGTTGTAGCATATATCTGAATTTCCTTTTTTAAAAGTCTGTATAGTATTCCATTATATGTTTATTCTGAGTTTTCCGTATCAGTTCTCCTGTCAGTGAAGAACTGGGGACTTCCACATTTTAGCTGAATAATGAAGCTATGCACATCGATGTACCATTATTTCTTTGAGGCCTTGCTTTCTGTTCTTTTGGGTATATACCCAAAATGGAACTGCTTGATATGGTATTTTTATTTTTAATTTTTTGAGGAACAGCTGTACTTTTTTCTACAGCTATAAGGTTTTACAGTCCTACCAAATATACGCAAGGGTTTTAATTTCTCCAGATCCTCACTAATATTTATTTTCTAATTTTTTGGTAGTAGTAATCCTAATGGGTATGAGGTGGTATCTCATTGTAGTTTTCATTTGCATTTTCCTAATTATTATTAATGTTGAGCATTTTTTCATGTGCTTATTCACCATTTCTATACCTTATTTAGTGGTGAGGTAGCTCAGCAATAAGGAATCTTTTCTCTGAGATTCTTTATCCGAGGTTCCCCTTTTGCTCTGTTGATACTATCATTTGATGTACACATTTTAAAATTTTTCATGAAATCCAACGTCCATTTTTTCTCCTGTTGATGAGCCTTTGGTGACATATCCAAGAAATCACTGCCAAATTCAATTTTGTAAGGTTTTGCTCTGTGTTTTCTTTTAAGTGTTTTATAGCTTATGGCTTATATTTAGATATTTGATCCATTTTAAGTTAATTCTTTGTACAGTGTTAGGTAAGAATCCAACTTCATTCTTTTCTTGTGAATATCCAGTTATTTTTTATTTTTAATGTAACTGAATTCCTCTGAACATTTTGCATATTAAGACAAGTTATGGTTTTGTCCATTAACAATCATCTTAAATACTTCAGTGAAAGTGAAAGTGAAAGTGAAAATGAATTTACTCAGTCGTGTCCGACTCTTTGTGACCCCATGGACTGCAGCCCACCAGGCTCCTCCGTCCGTGGGATTTTCCAGGCAAGAGTATTGGAGTGGGTTTCCATTTCCTTCTCCAGGGGATCTTCCCAACCCAGGGATCGAACCTGGGTCTCCCGCATTGTAGGCAGAAACTTTGCCCTCTGAGCCACCAGGTAAGTCCCTGGATAATTATGCAGCCCAAATAATCATCTATTCAGTTAGTATCAGATAACACAGATTGTTCCTCTTCTTCTGGGTAGAACAGTAGTGCTATGAAGTCATGTTCTAGAGAAGTGATTTTTCTGGTATTTGTCTCCAAATTCTATGTTCAGCTCTACATTCTAGGGCAGGAAATTAGATTCTTGGCTGCTCTTTTGATTCTAAAATTATAATGTGTTGAATCTGCAAAATCTAATACTTGAGGTTTTTCCATGGCTACTACAACTAAACACATTAGACACAGGAGGAATTTCTGTATAAAAATATTTTTGGAACCCTAACATATATTATAAAAAAATTATTCTTACCTACTTTCCAGTGAGGTCTTTTTTTATAACTAAATGAATTACTGAATGTGGAAATAAAGTGCCATATATATAGGCTTGTGTGTGTGTAATTGCTTTCTTTTTTACTTAGTAATTACTCTCATAGCTGAATTTGGGGTTATATTATCCTTTAAAAATATAAATGCTAGTTGAAGGCTGACAGAGTATAATGCAGATGAGTTGGGGAACCTCAGAAATAGAAAAAGGTGCTAGATCCATCTTGTTTGAAACTTATCACAACTAGCTAAGCCACCCACGAGAAAGCTGATGTCCATTTACTATGTTATCCTGGTCCTCACCAGAAAGAATTTAAAAATTTTATATAATTTATTTTCTGTTCTAATCATTTTATAGTCAATGTATCCTTTATATCTAAAATAACTTCTTTTTTTCTAAAATATAATTTTCTTGTTGCCAGCTTATCTCCCAGTGGAGAGGAAATACGGATTATTACCTTTGGTTTATATATTAAAGCAATTAGATAATCAACTCTGAATCTTTTCAAGCTTAAAATAATTCATAATTCCTTTAGTGTTTCCCCTAGGTGAACTTTATTATCTAAATTTTGAATTCTTTGTTTCCTGCTCCCCCCTTCTATGTTATACTTGCTTCTTTCTAGTTTCTCTCTTTCTGTTATAAAAAAGATGGAATTACTCTTTAGGTCAATATAAGATTAATGTTAAGAAAAATGAAAGCTATTGGGTTTGAAAATATTGCTCTTGTTACTTCATCCCAGCAAATCCTAAGTTTTTTTACTGAGAGTTTGTCAGTGCTCAAATGACTTCAACTTAGCTTCAAATATAAGTCTCAAGTATTTTACTATCTTTTTATATGTACAGTCATTTGTTTCCCATTTTGTACTGGATAAAGCAAAGAATACTTGGAAACTTGCACAAAAGTAGTATGTATAACTATTAATTATCCAGAGGTATACTAACTCATTTAATGATTAATTAGTTAAAAGAAAAGAAGAAATATAAAGCTTTTAAAGGAAGAAATACAAAGTTTTAATAAATTAGTATGAATATTTCTTTATTAGAAAGCATCATTGTTTGGGACTGCACACCAAGAGACACAGCAAGTTATTCATCCATTCATGAAAATTCTCTTCCCCGCTGACAAGGTGAATAATAGACCTATCAAACATGGGGTGCAGATATAAGGTGTGCAAGGGACACAAAAGGAGGGAGCATAACAGAGAATGAATGTGTGAAGAAAGAAAAAAATATATTTATAATAACATCTGAAAGAATAAAATGCTTTGGAATAAATTAACATAAGAATTGTAAGACAAACTGAAAACTACATAGCATTGTTGAAAGAAATGGAAAACTGAGTAACTGAAAGATTACAGTGAGATCAAGATGGTGTGAGTAGGAGGATGCAAAACTCACTTCCTCCCATGCACATCAAAAATACATCTACATGTGGAAGGGTTCTCACTGAAAACCAGCAGGAGGCTGGCAGGAAGACTCCTGTATGGCCAAGGCTGTTAAAGATCCACACAGAATTTGATTGGAATGGAAGAGAAGTGATCAGTGCTCTGGGAAGGTACTCAGAAGAGAAGCGAGATTGCATGGGCAGAGAACCTTCCTGGGGAGTGAGCAGTTACACTACATATTGGGCACCCCCACCCTGGGTTCTGACTCTGGGAAGACAGTTCCCTTGACTGGTTGGAGGACTGGAGGGACTAATAGAGCTATGGGAAGTCTGGACTCACTTGTGAAAAGTGCACACAAGTTTGTTTACACCTTGAGCACGATGGAGAGGGTGGATTAAAACTGTAAGCATAGATGATCAATTTCCCACAATGGCCCCAGTGTGCCCCCAGCCCAAGCAGAGCAACTGCTCCAGGTTCACTTGCTTCACAATGCAGCTCCACACTGAGGGCTGTTGCAACTGAGGAGAGACCTTGACTGTGAGACAAGTGCACCTCAGACTCAAGGGGTATCTGAGCACAGTGCAGGGAGCATTACTGATGCTAACACAAGCAGTATATCAGAAGCAGCCCAATCTCTCTCCATGACCCAACCTCCACAGCCTGTTCCATGATCCAAGCTGAGCACCATACTACCAATGTTGCCCCAGCACTGCCACCCTCTGGTGAGATTGCTAGTGCTGGGAGTGGGGAGAGCCAGCTCGGACCTGGCCCCCAGGGCTTCTGCTCCAGCAACTTGGTACCTGCCCCTGTCCTAAATAGGGCAGTGACAGCTACTGAACAGAAGAAGCACCTGTTCACATCTGGCTCTGGCCCAGCCATTCCAGCTCCATCTCCACTTGCTACCAAGGTGACAGTTAACAGCACACCCTTAGGAAAGAAATTGTACTTATGTCAGATCCAGCTCTTCCACCAAAGTCGCTGGGCATTCACAAATTGTATAGGGATGGGCCCACACAGGGACACCCCTGCAAGAGCACAATAGGCAGCTACTGCACCTAATTTTCCAAAGATGAAAAAATTAAGCAAAGTAAGAAGACAGAGGGATTTATTTCCACTGAAAGAGCAAGAGAAAAGCCCCTGAAAAAAAAATTAATGAACATAAACAATTTACCAGATAAAGAGTTCAAAGGACTAGTAATAAGAATGCTAAGTGAATTATGGAAAAAAGATAAATATGTGAGGCATTTAACAAGAAACTAGAAAATATAAAAATTAATAGAACTGAAGAATACAGTAACTGCAATGAAAAACACACTAGAAAGTATTACAGCTGACTAAGTGACACAGAAGAATAGATAAATGATCTAGAAGATAGAATAATGGAAATCACTTAATCAGAAGGGCAAAAAGGAAACACAAAGAGATCTGTTTAAGAGATATCTGGGCAACATAACTTTGACAACATTTGCATGATAGGGGTCCTAGAAGGATAAGAGGGAAAGGGGGTGTTGAAAATATATTTGATGAAATTATGGCTTAAAACAACCCAAACCTGAAGAAGGAAGCAGATATCCAGGTACAGGAATGGCAGAGCGTCCCTGATGATATAAACCCAAACAGACCCACGTCAAGACTTAAAATGGCAAAACCTAAAGAGAGAATTCTAAAGGCAGAAAGAATAAGAAAGAATTATATGCCTCAAGACAAATAGAAAATGAAAATGCAACATTCTAAAATCCATAGAATCCAACAGAAACAGTTGTAAAAAAAGGTTTATAGTGATACAGACCTGCCTCAAGAAACAAAACGCTCAAATAAACAGCCTAACTTGAAGAGGAACATCTTTTGGAATCATCTAGGTGGATCAGCTGCAGGTTTATCCTGCTGAATTCTTGAGATTGAAATGCAGAGATGCAATAGCACTATGCACTAGTGCTATTGTTTTTGTTTGTTAGTTTTTGGTAGCAATTGTATTGTTTAATTTTTTGTATTAATTTAATAAAAGGTGAAAGGAAGAGAAGGAGTGAGAGAGAGAGAGAGAGAAAGAGAAACCAGCCAGAATTCATAAATTCAAAACGGATAGAATGAGGGGAAAAGAAATTCTAATATGAAGCCAAAGTAATGAATATTGGAGAGATCATGAGTGTGAAATGTTAGGAAAGGATGGATGGCAGGTGGAGTTTGAAGTACTTAATCTGAGTTCAAATTGTCAAGAAGGTTCCTATGTGAGATTTTGTAAGATCCTTATGGCCTTGGGTTTAAGTGACTGAACTGGGTTTAAGGGGAGTGTTTATATTAGAATTCATGAATTGGAACAGATATTGAGAAAAACTGGTGCAAAATATTTTCCTATATGTTTTACTTAGTACCGTAATTCAGATAAACTATAAAAGGAGAAATAATTAGATCTGGTCATTCAAGACTTTACCAAATTTAAAATAATAAACTGAAGCGATAAATGTGAGAGAATTAATATTCACAGTCATTGATAGAAATTTGTGTTCTGTAATTCTCTTTTTTTAAAAAAGTGCAACTATAATATTGTGCTTAAATCTCCCAAATATGTTTCTTATTGATTCTCATGGTTAAACCCAGAGTCGACAGAATTTATTGACTAAACTTAGGCTTTTTGGAGGCAGAATAGTGTTTCTAACATATAAGTTGAATGTTTCCAAACAGCCTTTTTATGTTCTATTTTGAATTTCTCATCGGCAATCTAAGGTTAAGGCTTTTTGTTGTTTGTTTCTCAGTTCAGTTCAGTTCAGTTCAGTCGCTCAGTCGTGTCCGACTCTTTGCGACCCCATGAATCGCGGCACGCCAGGCCTCCCTGTCCATCACTAACTCCTGGAGTTCACTCAGACTCATATCCATCGAGTCCATGATGCCATCCAGCCATCTCATCCTCGGTCATCCCCTTCTCCTCCTGCCCCCAATCCCTCCCAGCATCAGAGTCTTTTCCAATGAGTCAACACTTCACATGAGGTGGCCAAAGTACTGGAGCTTCAGCTTTAGCATCATTCCTTCCAAAGAAATCCCAGGGCTGATCTCCTTCAGAATGGACTGGTTGGATCTCCTTGCAGTCCAAGGGACTCTCAAGAGTCTTCTCCTACACCACAGTTCAAAAGCATCAATTCTTTGGTGCTCAGCCTTCTCCACAGTACAACTCTCACATCCATACATGACCACAGGAAAAACCGTAGCCTTGATTGGATGGACCTTAGTCTGAAAAGTAATGTCTCTGCTTTTGAATATACTATCTAGGTTGTTCATAACTTTTCTTCCAAGGAGTAAGTGTCTTTTAATTTCATGGCTGCGGTCACCATCTGCAGTGATTTTGGAGCCCCCCAAAATGAAGTCTGACACTGTTTCCACTGTTTCCCCATCTATTTCCCATGAAGTGATGGGACCAGATGCCATGATCTTCTGGCTCTGAATGTTGAGCTTTAAGCCAACTTTTTCACTCTCCTCTTTCACTTTCATCAAGAGGCTTTTTAGCTCCTCTTCACTTTCTGCCATAAGGGTGGTATTTCTTACTAAATCAGGATATAACCATTGAATTAGAAACACTGGATATAGATAAGACTGAGATCAACCACTGACAATAAGATTTTGATTAAAAATAAGTTAAATCCATGAGAATAGAACTAGTGAGAACCTTCAACAAAAGATAACTTTTAAACTGAAAGCTCTTAACTCTGTTTCAGTCTTCTGGACTCTGTATTCTACCAGCCCAACTCTGGATACATATAGGCCCAGGGGAAATTATGTCAGTGGTTAAAGAAACTTAGAAATGTTGTTTTTGACATGGTCTACAGAATCCATCTTGTGAAAGTTCATAAATAATTTCTCAGTCTGAAAATAGAAGCAAAATGGTTGCTATATTTATGTGCTAAAACCTACAAATATTGAGGTATATTTTAAAATCAGTATTTCCAGGAATTTTTCACATATCCCTAGAAAAATAACCAATGATGAAATAATTTTTCAATTCCAAATAAATTCCAGATAAGGTGATGGCAGCTCCTCCACCGTTTATAGCTCTAAAGATAATTATGTCAGCTCTCCAGTTAATAGACTACATGGAGATCTGAAGACTCAAAACCCAATAGCATGTGCCTTGGAAAAAGATTGCAACATCTTGTCCTTTTTATAAAAGAGCTAAATCAAAATGAGAAGGAGCATATTGTTAGTACAGGAATCACTAACCATGACAATCCTCTGATACTGAGATTTAAATGGCCAATGCACTTTTATCTCTGCCAAGCATTTCTTTTTCCTTTCCAGTCAGAAAGCATAAAGTTTGAAGTCTAGGGAAAGGATAAAATTCTTGGGCAGACAAAATGCAAATTTTGTGTTATTCACTCAATTCAATTTTATTGAGTGCTTACTGTGTTTCATGCACAGCTCTATGAACAGAAATGAGTATAAAACACAAGGCTTTTGTCCTTAGAGAGTTTACATTCTAGTGAGGAGAGACCCATGATATATAAATCAATAAAATAAGAAAGGTTTCAGAGTATTAGTTTTCTATTGCCACTACAACAAATTATCAAAAGCTTAGTGATTTAAAGGGGCTTCCCTTCTGGCTCAATGGTAAAGACTCCACTTGCAATGCAGGAGATGCAGGTTTGATCCCTGGGTTAAGACGGTCTCCTGGAGAAGGAAATGACAACCCACTCCAGTGTTCTTGCCTGGGAAATCCCACGGAGACAGAAGCCTAGTGGGCTACAGTCCATGAAGTTGCAAAAGAGTTGGACATAACATTAGCAACTAAACAACAACAACAACTTAACTCAAATTTATTATCTTGTAGTTATGGAGGTTACTGTCTGATACAGATTTCACTGAGCCAAAATCAAGGTGTCAGCTGAGCTATGCCTTCTCTGGGAATCTAGGGGAGAATCCATTGTCTTGCTTTTTTCCAGCTTCTATATTCCTCCTGCGTTCTTTGACTTATGGGCCCATTCTCCATTTTCAAAGTGCAAAACTAACTTTTCCCATCATCATATTTCCTCTCTCTGACCATGATCCTCCTGCTTATAGAATCATATAGTATTCTTGTGATTGTATTAGATCCACTTGTTTGGAGTTCAGTCACTCTGTCCTGTCCAACTCTTTCCGACTCCATGGACTGCAGCACGCCAGACTTCCCTGTCCATCACTAACTCCCAGAGCTTGCTCAAACTCATGTCCAACCACTTGGTGATGCCATCCAACCATATCATCCTCAGTTGTCACCTTCTACTGCCTTCAATCTTTCCCAGCATCAGGGTCTTTTTCCAATGAGTCAGTTCTTTGCATCAGGTGGCCAAAGTATAGGAGCTTCAGCTTCAGCATCAATCCTTCCAACTAACATTCAGGACTGATTTCCTTTAGGATGGACTAGTTGGATCTCCTTGCAGTCCAAAGGACTCTCGAGAGTCTTCTCCAGCACCACAGTTTGAAAGAATCAATTCTTGGGTGCTCAGCTTTCTTTATAGTCCAACTCGCACATCCATACATGATTACTGGAAAAACGATAGCCTTGACTAGATGGACCTTTGTCGGCAAAGTAATGCCTCTGCTTTATAATATGCTGTCTAGTTTGGTCATAACTTTTCTTCCAAGGAGCAAGTGTCTTTTAATTTCATGGCTGCAATCCTCATCTGCAGTTATTTTGGAGCCCAAGAAAATAAAAGACTGTCAGTGTTTCCATTGTATCCCCATCTATTTGCCAAGAAGTGATGGGACCAGATGCCATGATCTTAGTTTTTTGAATGCTGAGTTTTAATCCAGCTTTTTTACTCTCCTCTTTCACATTTATCAAGAGGCTCTTTAGTTCTTCGCTTTCTGCCATAAGGGTTGTGTTATCTGCATATCTGAGGTTATTAATATTCCTCTTGGCAATCTTGATTCCAGCTTGAGTTTCATCCAGCCTGATATTTCACATGATGTACTCTGCATATAAGTTAAATAAGCAGGATGACAATATACAGCCTTGTCTTACTCCTCTTCCGATTTGGAACCAGTCCATTGTTCCGTGACTGGTTCTAACTGTTGCTTCTTGACCTGTGTACAGATTTCTCAGGAGGCAAGTAAGGTGGTCTGCTATTCCCATCTGTTTAAGAATTTTCCACAGTTTGTTGTGATCCACATAGCCAAAGACTTTGGTGTAGTCAATAAAGCAGAAGTAGCTGTTTTGCTGGTATTCTTTTGTTTTTTCTATGATTCAACGAAAGAGTCCGAAATGCAGTACTTGGATGCAATCTCAAAAACGACAGAATGATCTCTGTTCATCTCCAAGGCAAACCATTCAATATCACAGTTATCCAAGTCTATGCCCCAACCAGTAATGCTGAAGAAGCTGAAGTTGAACGGTTTTATGAAGACCTCCAAGACCTTTTAGAACTAACACCAAAAAAAAGGTGTCCTTTTCATTATAGGGGACTGGAATGCAAAAGTAGGAAGTCAAGAAACACCTGGAGTAACAGGCAAATTTGGCCTTGGAATGTGGAATGAAGCAGGGCAAAGACTAATAGAGTTTTGCCAAGAAAATGCACTGGTCATAGCAAACACCCTCTTCCAATAACACAAGAGAAGACTCTACACATGGACATCACCAGATGGTCAACGCCAAAGTCAGACTGATTATATTCTTTGCAGCCAAAGATGGAGAAGCTCTACACAGTCAACAAAAACAAGACCAGGAGCTGACTGTGGCTCAGATCATGAACTCCTTATTACCAAATTCAGACTTAAATTGAAGAAAGTAGGGAAAACCACTAGACCATTCAGATATGACCTAAATCAAATCCCTTTTGATTATACAGTGGAAGTGAGAAATCTATTTAAGGGCCTAGATCTGATAGATAGAGTGCCTGATGAACTATGGAATGAGGTTCATGACATTGTACAGGAGACAGGGATCAAGACCATCCCCATGGAAAAGAAATGCAAAAAAGCAAAATGGCTGTCTGGGGAGGCCTTAAAAATAGCTGTGAAGAGAAGAGAGGCAAAAATCAAAGGAGAAAAGAAAGATATAGGCATCTAAATGTAGAGTTCCAAAGAATAGCAAGAAGAGATAAGAAAGCCTTCTTCAGCAATCAATGCAAAGAAATAGAGGAAAAGAACAGATTGGGAAAGACTAGAGATCTCTTCAAGAAAATTAGAGATACCAAGGGAACATTTCATGCAAAGATGGGCTCTATAAAGGACAGAAATGGTCTGGACGTAACAGAAGCAGAAGATATTAAGAAGAGGTGGCAAGAATACATGGAAGAACTGTACAAAAAAGACCTTTATGACCCAGATAATCACGATAGTGTGATCACTCACCTAGAGCCAGACATCCTGGAATGTGAAGTCAAGTGGGCCTTAGAAAGCATCACCATGAACAAAGCTAGTGGAGGTGATGGAATTCCAGTTGACCTGTTTCAAATCCTGAAAGATGATGCTGTGAAAGTGCTGCACTCAATATGCCAGCAAATTTGGAAAACTCAGCAGCGGCCACAGGACTGGAAAAAGTCAGTTTTCATTCCAATCCCAAAGAAAGGCAATGCCAAAGAATGTTCAAACTACCGCACAATTGCACTCATCTCACATGCTAGTAAAGTAATGCTCAAAATTCTCCAAGCCAGGCTTCAGCAATACGTGAACCATGAACTTCCAGATCTTCAAGTTGGTTTTAGAAAAGGCAGAGGAATCAGAGATCAAATTGCCAACATCCGATGGATCATCGAAAAAGCAAGAGAGTTCCAGAAAAACATCTATTTCTGCTTTATTGACTATGCCAAAGCCTTTGACTGTGTGGATCACAAGAAACTGTGGAAAATTCTGAGAGAGATGGGAATACCAGACCACCTGACCTGCCTCTTGACAAACCTGTATGCAGGTCAGGAAGCAACAGTTAGAACTGGACATGGAACAACAGACTGGTTCCAAATAGGAAAAGGAGTACGTCAAGGCTGTATATTGTCACTCTGCTTATTTAACTTATATGCAAAGTACATCATGAGAAACGCTAGGCTGGAAGAAGCACAAGCTGGAATCAAGATTGCTGGGAGAAATATCAGTAACCTCAGATATGCAGAAGACACCACCCTTATGGCAGAAAGTGAAGAGGAACTAAAAAGCCTCTTGATGAAAGTGAAAGAGGAGAGTGAAAAAGCTGAACATTCAGAAAACGAAGATCATGGCATCCGGCCCCATCACTGCATGGGAAATAGATGGAGAAACAGTGGAAACAGTGTCAGACTTTAAGTTTTTGGGGTCCAAAATCACTGCAGATGGTGATTGCAGCCATGAAATTAAAAGAAGTTTGTTCCTTGGAAGAGACGTGATCAAGTTAGACAGCATAATAAAAAGTAGAGACATTACTTTGCCTACAAAGGTCTGCCTAGTCAAAGTTATGGTTTTTCCAGTAGTCATGTATGGATGTGAGAATCGGACTATAAAGAAAGCTGAATGCTGAAGAATTGATGCTTTTGAACTGTGGTGTTGGAGAAGACTCTTAAGAGTCCCTTGAACTGCAAGGAAACCAGTCTATCCTAAAGGAAATCAGTCATGAATATTCATCTGAAGAACTTGTGCTATTGCTGAAACTTCAATAATTTGGCCACCTGATGTAAAGAACTGATTCACTGGAAGAGACCCTGATGCTGGCAAGATTGAAGGTGGGAGGAGAAGGGGTCGACAGAGGATGAGATGCTTGGATGGTATCACTGACTCAATGGACATGAGTTTGAGTAAACTGGGAGTTGGCGATGGATAGGGAGGCCTGGTGTGCTGTGGTCACGGGTTCGCAAAAGTCAGACAGGAATGAGCGACTGAACTGACTGAGTTGACAGGCCTCCTTGGCTCATTGATAAACAGCTTCTCACTGTGTCCTCACATGGCCTTTCATCTCTGTAGCCGTGTCCCAGGTCTCCACTTCTTATAAGCACACTAATTCTATAGTATTAGGACTCCACCTTTATTACCTCATTTACCCTACATACCTCTTTAAGGCCTTGTCTCCAAATATAGTCACATTAGGCATTAGGGATTCAGCATATGATTTAAATATGTTGAACCTTCATCTCTCTTTATCAACCAGCTACACACCTCTTCTTGTCAATCTGGGAAAAAAAAAAAAATCACCCTACCTTCACTCTAACTCACAGAGAAAATAGGGATTATGAGATAAGGACCACTTTATCTTTCTCCTTTTCCTCTTCACCTGAAAGTTTATCTTGAACTGCCTTCACACATTTATTTTTTTCCACTTAAAGTTAGGCAGGTAACAACAAAAATAGCAGCTGACAGTTTCAGACTTAAACTATATGTGTAGAACAAACAGCATCTTCTGAGGCAGTCAAAGTAGAATGATGTCAAATAACCACATTTAACTGTGTTCCCAGGGTTTGGAGCATTCTTTTCAACAGAGAATAAAGAACTTTAGCCTTTCCCTGTTGAATGAAATGTTTTGTCACTATTTTCAAGATAATGACATTTCATTATAAAATAGATAGCTAATAAGGATTGACTGTGTATATGGCACAAGGAACTCTCCTTAATACTACGTAATGATGTCCTTGGGAAAATAATCTAAAAAAGAGTATATATATGTATGTGTATAACTGACATACTTTGCTATACAGCAGAAACTATGCAACATCGTTAAGTCAACTATAATAAAAATGTTTTTTAAAAGTCACAAAGCAAAAAAAAAAAAAAAAGAATTCTAAAGCAGATACTGACAGTTCATGTTTTCTCCTTCAGAAAAATTGCTTAAATCTTTACTTTTCTCAGATATGTGATTATCCATCAATCTTTGAATTACATCACAATGACATTTAGTGGTTATAGGGATTTCTTTCATCTGAAAGAAGTACAGTTTTAAGTATAAGGAGATCTTTGCAAACTAAAAATAAGAAAGGAGAATGAGTCATTATAATGTAGTCATTATCATTTCAATATATTTTTTTGTTTTTGAACCTGACTCTTCCCCTACCTTCTACATCTAGTTTATTCTAAATAGAAATGGAAAGGGTGCAGAAAAATTTCCCATTTGATCAAAAGTGCCATATTGATGTCCAGTGTGGCACTTCTTGGAATCTGTTTTAAGTGTACAGAAATGAACAGATTGATATAAAACACTGATAAATACCCTACAGAATGACTTCAGGTGAAAAATTAAGATCCACTTTTATATGATCTCCTCTTTCACCCTCATCAAGAGTATCCTTAGTTTCTCTTAACTTTCTGCCATTAGAATTGTATCATCTGCATATCTGAGGTTGTTGATATTTCTCCCAGTAATTTTCATTCTATCTTGCAATTTATCCAGCTTGGCATTTTGCATGATGTACTCCGCATATAAGTTAAATAAGCAGGGTGACAGTATACAGCCATTTTGTACTCCTTTCCCAATTTTGAACCAGTCCATTGTTTCATGTCCAGTTCTAACTGTTGATTCTTAATCCATATACAAGTTTCTCAGGAGACAAGTAAGGTGGTCTGGTACTTTCATCTCTTAAGAATTTTCCGTAATTTGTTGTGATCCACAGAGTCAAAAGATTTAACGTAGTCAGTGAAGCAGGAGTAGATATTTTCCTGGAATTCCCTGCTTTCTCCATGATCCAACAAATGTACAGTTTTTGCTTTTAGAGTCAAATCCAGAAAAAATATTTCCAAGGATGATGTAAAGGACATATTGCCTGTTTTTTCTTCTAGGATTTTTATGGGTTTTGGTATTGCATTTAAGTTTTTAATCCAGTTTGAGTTTATTTTTGTATAAGGTGTGAGAAAATAGTTCTGTTTGATTTTTTTGCATATAGCTGTCCAATTTTCCCAGCACCGTTTATTGAAGAGGTGGTCTTTCCCCATTATATATTCTTGCCTCCTTCAGTGTAGATTAATTGACCACATAAATGTGGGTTTATTTCTGGACACTCTATTCAGTTTCACTGATGTATGTGTCTGTTTTTGGGTCAGGACTATACTTTTTTGATATTGTAGCTTTGTAGTATAGTTTGAAAACAGAGAGTGTGATACTACAAATTTTGTTGTTTCTTAAGTTTGTTTCAGCTCTTTGGAATCTTTTCTGTTTTCTTACAAATGTTCAATGTACTTGTTCTAGTTCAGTGAAAAATGCTATTGTTATTTAGTTAGAAATTGCACTGAAGCTATAGATTCCTTGATTAGTACGGTAACTTTAACAATATTAATTCTTCCAGTCCATGAACATAGTATATCTTTCCATTTGTTTGTGTCATATTCAACCTCTTTCATCAAGTTTTCCAAGTTATAGATCTTTCAACTCCTTGGTTAGATTTTTCCTAGATTTTTTTTCTTGATGTAATTTTAAATGGGGTTGTTTTCTTAATTTTTGTTTCTAGTAGTTTGTTGTTATTGTATAAAACTGCAAGAGATTTTTACACACTAATTTTGTGTCTTGCAACTTTACTGAATTCATTGATGCATTCTAATAGTTTTTTGTTGGTATCCTTAGAATTTGCTGTATATAGTATCATGTCATTTGCAAATAGTAACAGTTTTGCTACTTTCTTTCCAATTTAATTCCATTTATTTATTTGCTGTGACTGGAGTTATATTACGATGGTGAATAAAAGTGCTAAGAGTGGGCTACCTTATTCTTGTCTTGTTCCTTATAGTAAATGCTTTTAGCTTTTCACTGTTGAGAATGATTTTAGTTGTGGTCTTGTCATATATGGCCTTTATTGAGCTGTGTCCCTCTATACTGACTTTCTTGAAATTTTTAACCATAAATGGACTTTGAATTTTGTCAAAAGCTTTTTCTGTGTGTTTTGGGATGATCATATAGGACTTTTATTCTTCAGTTTGTTAATGTTGTGTATCATATTGATTGATTTGTGAATATTGAGCTATCCTTGTGTCCTTGGGATAAATCCCACTTGATCCTGCTGCATGATCTTTTTAATATATTGTTGAACTTGATTTGCTAAATAATGCCCCTATCATTCTTTTTGTTATTGTTTCTTCTTGAAGGTTAATGATTATTTCCTTATGATAAAGCCAAAGAAATATATACATATAAAAGCACACTCTTGCCAAATCAGAGTATTTTCTTTATCTTCTAATTTGGCAAGTAAAAATAAATATTTTAAATTTGTGTTTCTCTGCTATCCAGTTAGGTTGCCATTTTAAAATAGATGTATTAGTCATTTAGGTTGCCATTTTAAAATAGATGTATTAGTCATTTAGAGTTCTTCCTTTTCAGGTTTAATGTGTATCAAACAATTTCCACAGGTATAGAAATTCCCTGGAGTAAGTGGAATACAAACAATACTGAAAATGCCTCTCTGCTCATCCCCCAAATTGTTTCCTTTCCTGCCAAAGACAACAAGAAGTATTTTAATTTTGATATGTTTTCTCCATGCTTCCATACCTTTGACCAACTTGTCCTGCCTGCAATATCCTTCCTAACTTGGGGAAGGCTTGCCTTCAAATCCCAGGGTCCCCTCTGTCTGTTTTCCCACAGTATTCTGTGGCCTCTGTTATCTCGCTTATCATGGGATACCTGGCTTTAGCTTTGGTGACCTGTGTCTGATCTGGAATAGGTGGCGAGCTCTTTTATCCAGCGACCACATCTTATTTTCCCCTGTGCTTCCTCCCACCTCTGATTTATTAGCACAGTTTCTTGAACATGTCTGGTGTGCAGCACATATCAATTTTTAACTTACAAATAAGTAATTAAGGGAAATATAAGTAAAACTCAGTTTGGCATTTTATAACCCTGAGTCACATGAGCCTGTGTTCAATATAAAAAAAAATGATTTGCCTAATTTAATTTAAATTAAATATTTAAAATTTAATTCAGTATTATATGATTGCTTATACACACACACATACATTGCTGTTGTTTGGTCACTAAGTTGTGTCTGACTCTTTGAGACCCCATGAACTGTAGCCCTTGAGTCTCTGCTGTTCATGGGATTTCCCAGGCAAGAATACTGGAGTGGGTTGCTATTTCCTTCTCCAGGGGATTTTCCCGACCCAGGGATTGAATCTGTTTTCTATTGCTGAGTTACCAGGGAAGCCTATATAAATATATACATATATGTTCAAATAAAACATAAAATACATATTAGTATTCAAAAAAATGATCATAGTATCTGGTCCCATCACTTCATGGCAAATAGATGGGGAAACAATGGAAACACTGACAGACTTTATTTTCTTGGGCTCCAAAATCACTGCAGATGATGACTGCAGCCATGAAATTAAAAGACATTTGCCGGGAGCCACCATGGGAGATCCCACCCATGACAAGTTCATGTGGAAGAGAACTGTTAAGCAAGGCTTCAGAACTCAAGGGGCTCCCTAGGCTTTCTCAAACATCTACCCCAAAACCAGAATCTATCTGTTTTACTATTTCATGACTTTCACCAACTCCTCTGACATTAACAGGGGGCTATTCCTGACCACCTTTCTCTGGAGAAAATCAACTTAGGGCTATAGCTAATAAGTCTCCTGGACATGAGAAGAATATTTCCAATCAAAACCCCTCTGTTAGCATTATACCTTGCTTGGCAGATATATCCAGACTCTTGCAGCTATGCATATGATTATTTACAGCCTCCCAACTGTGAGAGGCATGGAAAGCCTAAAACATAGAGCCTTTCAAAGAGTTAAAAGTTATTAGAGTAGTGCTAATATAGGATTTCATTATTGGGCCAATGCTTGTTGCTAAGTTCCCACATCTCTTATCCACTGTGCACCTGGGAGTGCATTAGTTAACATAGTTGGAAAGTAAGAAAAACAAGTGTAGCCTTGAAATTAACCACATCAGACTTTTGAGCTAACTGGTTCTTTCTTGTAACTCACTGCACCTTTGCTTCGTGAGAATGTAACTTTGTTTAATACTTTTTGAGGCTGACATAGATTATAAATATAAGAAAAAACATTTCAAGGGAAAATAAGTTTTCTGGTTGAACAGCCTTTATCAAAAGAGGGTCATAAAATGTTCACAGGCCTCCAAGGCCAGAAGATAACGTACACAACATTGTCTATGGGAAAGGTTTGCAGAAAAAATCCTGGTTTCGATAAAGACAAAACATGTAATATTTGGGCTGACTCTGTATGACTTTGCATCTTTCATTTCCCTCTATGTACAAGTAAAGGTATAAAAGACCCTTTTGAACATAAAAACAATGGGCCTCACTTGAAGAAGCTTGGTCACCCCGTGTTTTTCTTTTTTCCCTTTTTTTCTCTCTTACTTTCTTTTTCAGGCTGATCCCTTGGAGCATAGAGGCTCCCTGTGTTCACTTATCTGCCCGGGTTTCTAAGACCTGAACGGGAAGACGCTCTGTGTCTTCACTCCCTTGGGAGACCGGGAAGGCACCTGTGGCCTCCGTGAGCAGGGCAAACTTCTTGTCTCGAAGTTTTATTGGCTTTCTATGTAAGCCAAGGAATATCAGCCTCTTTCTCTCCTCTATTTTCTTATCTACAATAGTCTTTCCTTATCTCTCTCTAAATCATCAGCCAACGCTGTTTTTCCTTCAGGTTCCCCTGGATCCTCTGGGGGCTGGACCCCGGAAGACATTTGCTCCTTAGAAGAAAAGTTATGACTAACCTAGACAGCATATTAAAAAGCAGAGACATTACTTTGCTAACAAAGGTCCGTCTAGTCAAGGCTATGGTTTTTCCAGTAGTCATGTATGGATGTGAGAGTTGGACTATAAAGAAAGCTGAGCACTGAAGAATTGATGCTTTTGAACTGTGGTGTTGGAGAAGACTCTTGAGAAGTCCCTTGGACTTCAAGGAGATCCAACCAGTCCATCCTAAAGGAGATCAGTCCTGAATATTCATTGGAAGAACTGATGCTGAAAGGAAGCACGAATACTTTGGCCACCTGATGCGAAGAACTGTCTCCTTGGAAAAGACACTGATGCTGGGAAAGATTGAAGGCAGGAGGAGAAGTGGACAACAGAGGATGAGATGGTTGGATGGCATCACAACTTGACGGACATGAGTTTGAGCAAGCTCTGGAGGTTGGTGATGGACAGGGAAGCCTGGCATGTTGTAGTCCATGGGATTGCATGCAAAGAGTCAGACACGACTGAACCACGGAACTGAACTGAACACATCAGTGTCATTTACATATTACACTATTCATTTCCTGTATCAGGCAATGTATTTGTTTGCTAGGCATTGAACACATGAAGCAGGAAGAATGTTATTTTGCACTAAGGTTTCCTTACTGTATGCCTTGTGCCTGTGTGCTCAGTTGCTTCAGTCGTGTCCAACTCTTTGCAACCCTATGGACTGTAGCCCGCCAGACTTCTTTGTCTATGGGGATTCTTCAGGCAAGAATACTGGAATGGGTTGCCATGCCCTTCTGCAGGGGATCTTCCCAACCCAGGGATCGAACCCACATCTCTATGTCTCCTGCATTGGTAGGTGGTTTCTTTAACACCAGCACCACCTGGGAAGCCTTGGTGAGAACGAAATCTTTCCACTGATTTGGGAAGGATTTGAACTCTCTTCCAGAGCGGTGGGTGCTGGAAGGGGCCAGATGTTGACATCTGTGTAGTCGATGTCTTCAGTTCATCTAGTGAATGTTTTCAAAATAAAAAAGACCACACTTTCACTTTATCTTCCTCTCCACTATGCTGCACACGATCACGCAGACATGGTCAAGCCAGTTCAAATCATTGCCTCTGGGACAAGAGAGTTTTTCCTCCTATTTTATCCTTAGTATCTTAAGGACAGCCAATGTGGTTGTTAAATAGTATAATATTTGGATTTTATGAGATAAACACCTGTTGATTTAAAAGTAAATAATCTTCTAACCCATTGGATGATTAGAAGGAGGGCCTTCCTCTGCGACCTGAATTTGGCATATTAAACCTTGACTTTCTTTTTTACCTCCCAAGTTTCCTGACTCTGGTGTTTTCTTTTTTCTGAATCTGCTAATGTTGGATCATATATATATTTTTTTTAACGTACAATTGAACCAGTGAAATAAAACAGAGCAATGTCTGAGATTCCCTCATCCTTCAAGGATTTTTCCTGGCTAAACAAAATGTATGAGATTTTGGGATTGTTTCTCCAAACACAAACTGGGGCTGATAATATGGGTAAAAAGAATACAAACACCTCTCCTTGGTTACGAGTGTTAACATGTTTATGTGAATTGTCTTTTGCGCAGACCAGTTATCTGAAAGGTAGTGTAAACACCATGGTATGAGCAAATTTAATTTTTTTTCCTACCCAAACTTTTTTCTACTTTTACCTCTACTCACTAGGTTGCCAATCCTCACTTTTTCCCTGATTTATTTAATGATTTGTTTCTTAACTCTACCAACTACATAAGAAAATTGTCAGCATTTACATTGTAAATTAAACTTTATTTGGGATGAGGCCTTCCAGGGAAAGCGTACAGAGAAAGATATGAAAATAAATGATGGAACTTTGGAGCTCATGAGCACTTAAGGATGAAGAAAGAGAATTGAGAAGTCCAATATGGAAGGGTCAGAAATTGGGACAAAAATCAAGTTTATAAAAACCAAGGAAACAGTTTTAATAAGAAGGAAGTAGTGATTAATGTAAGAGCATTTGATATTTTAGGCAATTTTCTGATTTAATCCTCTGCTTCAAAATGAAGTTAGTTTATCAAGTAACAAGTTTTATGAGCTTCTGACAAACTGCTTGCTTCAGTTGGAAATGGCAAAGGACCAGATTTTTCCTGAGTTCTTGTAACCTGGCTTGCCTGGTGGTTCAAATGGAAAAACATTCGCCTGCAATGCAGGAGACCTGGGTTTGATCCCTGAGTTAGGAAGATCTCCTAGAGAAGGAAATGGCAACCCACTCCAGTATTCTGCCTGGGAAATCCCATGGACAGAGGAGCCTGGTAGGCTACAGTCAATGGGTCACAAAGAGTTGGACACAACTGAGCAACTAACTCTTTTCACTTTCGCTGTAACCTGAACTACTCCTAAGCTCTAGTTGATATGTATGACAAATACGCAGCCCATATCATTTCAGGCCAGAGCAACCTGAAGGATGGTGTATGGAGATGGGTTATTAGGAATGAACAGTATTCCTTACCTCTCATTTTCATCTGCTGTTTGGAGACTTCAGTCAGTTCAGTTCAGTTGCTCAGTCATTTCCAACTCTTTGCAACTCCAAGGACTGCAGTATGGCAGGTTTCCCTGTCCATCATCAATTCCCAGAGCTTACTCAAACTCATGTCCATCGAGTCGGTGATGCCATCCAATCATCTTATCCTCTGTCGTCCCCTTCTCCTCCTGCCTTCACTCTCTCAGCATCAGGGTCTTTTCCAATGAGTCAGTTCTTCGCATCAGGTGGCCAAACTATTGGAGATTCAGCTCCAACATCAGTCCTTCCAATGAACATTCAAGACTGTTTTCCTTTAGGATGGACTGGTTGGATCTCCTTGCATACAAGGGACTTTCAAGAGTCTCTCCAACACCACAGTTCAAAAGCATCAGTTCTTCAGCACTCAGCTTTCTTTATGGTCCAATTCTCACATCCATGCATCACTACTGGAAAAACCATAGCTTTGACTAGATGGACTTTGTCAGCAAAATAACATCTCTGCTTTTTAATATGCTGTCCAGGTTGGTCATAGCTGAAGCAAACGTCTTTTCATTTCATGGCTGCACTCACCATCTGCAGTGATTCTAGAGCCCAAGAAAATAAAGTCTCTCACTGTTTCCATTGTTTCCCCATCTATTTGTTGTGATGGGACTGGATGCCATGATCTTAGTTTTTTGAATGTTGAGTTTTAAGCCAGCTTTTTCACTCTCCTATTTCTTCTTCTTCAAGAGGCTCTTTAGTCCCTCTTCACTTTCTGCCATAAAGGTGGTGTCATCTGCATATCTGAGGTTATTGGTATTTCTCCCAGCAATCTTGATTCCAGCTTGTGCTTCATCCAGCCCTGCATTTCACATGATGTACTCTGCATAGACATTAAATAAGCAGGGTGACAATATACAGCCTTGACTTACTCCTTTCCCAATTTGGAATCAGTTCATTGTTCCATGTCTGGTTCCGACTGTTGCGTCTTGACCTGTGTACAGATTTCTCAGGAGGCAAGTAAGGTGATCTGGTATTCCCATCTCTTTAAGAATCTTCCACAGTTTGCTGTGATCCACACAGCCAAAGGCTTTGGCGTAGTCAATAAAGCAGAAGTAGATTTTTTTCTGGAATGCTCTTGCTTTTACTATGATCCAAAGGATGTTGGCAATTTGATCTCTGATTTCTCTGCCTTTTCTGAATCCAGGTTGAACATCTGAAAATTCTCAGCTCTAGAAAGATAAAGGAGGAAAGGAAGGATATACCCATCTGAATGCAGAGTTTCAAAGAATAGCAAGGAGAAATAAGAAAACCTGCCTAGGTGATCAATACAAAGAAATAGAGAAAAACAACAGAATGGGAAAGACTAGAGATATCTTCAAGAAAATTAGAGATACCAAGGGAACATTTCATGCAAAGATGAGCACAATAAAGGAGAGAAATGGTATGGACTTAACAGAAGCAGAAGGTATTGAGAAGAAGTGGCAAGAACACACAGAAAAACTACACAAAAAAGATCATAATGATCCAGATAACCAACAATGGTATGATCACTCACCTAGAACCAGACATCCTGGAATGTGAAGTCAAGTGGGCCTTAGAAAGCATCACTTTGAACAAAGCTAGTGAAGGTGATGGAATTCTAGTTGAGCTATTTCAAATCCTGAAAGATGATGCTGCGAAAGTGCTGCACTCACTATGCCAGCAAATTTGGCAACTCAGCAGTGGCCACAGGAGTGGAAAAAGTCAGTTTTAATTCCAATTCCAAAGAAAGGCAATGCCAAAGAATGCTCAAACTACCGCACAATTGCACTCATCTCACACGCTAGCAAAGTCATTCTCACAGTTTTCCAAGCCAGGCTTCAACAGTACATTTTGAAACTTGACTATATTCAACGTCTTCCTTACTTATATCTGAGAATTATGCTGGCAAACATACATATGCTCTCTAACATCTCAGCTTCCTTAAGTAGCCATGGTCTCTACCCTCTCCATCTCCAATATTATTGCTTTGGGAAAAACAGCCCCGGCAGGCATGTGAGCTGTGTGCTGTATCCCATTCTCCCCAGAGCTAGGGTACAGCTGAAATCTTGTACCCTACAATTCTGCGGGGCCATTGAGGAGTAGATCTTTCTATTGTCTTAGTACTATTTTTTTTCCCAGTGGGTATATACTCAAAGATTGGCTTAAACCTCAATATCTTACAAAGTGTTTTTTTAACAGCTCATCCTCCACCCCCAACTTGTAGTCTCTATTTCCCTAAAACTCATATAATAGGACGAGTCAGAAGGCAAATCTAATTTAGTGGACTTTTTATTGTACTTACTATCTATCACACTTTGTATCAACTTCATTGACCAGCTCATTGTTTTTATTGTGGAAGTCTCTGAACTTGGTTCTCTCATCCAATACAATGGACTGTGTCCAAGGAGGCACTTTTTCTGGCTTACCCAGAGTCTCCCAGACTTGGACACATCTGTCAAGAATCTGTGCTGGGCAAAGTCTGAAGCTTTACTCAGGACTTTCTGCATGTTGACAGTCTCTCTCTCTCTCTCTCTCCATCCATTTCATAGCCATTACCATAAACGTGGTTCAAACAAATCTAAAATAACAGTACACTCTATTACTTCAGATCAGAAGACATTTTATCAGGTGGTCATTTTGTGATCAAAACACATTAAAAAACACACACACACTTTGGGTTAGAAGTGGTAAGAGAAAACAGTGGCTTTGTGTCAACCAACCTGAATTCATGTAAATTTGCCTAGCTTGCTCATCAGAGGCCTGTCAGTCCTGAATTCTTTGCTTTGAGGCTCATCTATATCAATGTCAATTCTACATACCAGTCTAGTAGCTTAAAAAATTCATTTATGTTTTTTAGATGATGTATGACAAATTTCATTTAGGAAAATAAATGATCTTCTTTTAAAATAATTGTTATTCTGAGGAGAGGTGTCATTTCTACCATATTTAGCAGTTCTTCAGATTCCAAGTGTAACTCCCCCTGTCCTTCCCTCTTTTTACTGTATATTAGGTGCTGTGCCAGAATTTGTCTTGATAATTAAAGAATCCTAGCAATGGCACCCTACTCCAGTACTCTTGCCTGGAAAATCCCATGGATGGAGCCTGGTGGGCTGCAGTCCATGGGGTCACTAAGAGTCGAACACGACTGAGCGACTTCACTTTCACTCTTCACTTTCATGCATTGGAGAAGAAAATGGCAACCCACTCCAATGTTCTTGCCTGGAGAATCCCAGGGATGGCAGAGCCTGATGGGCTGCCGTCTATGGGGTCGCACAGAGTCAGACAGACTGAAGCGACTTAGCAGCAGCAGCAGCAGCAGGATTACCTGAGAGGTTCCAGAGTGTAAAATACTTGGCATCCATCATAAACTCATTGGTTACTTGTGGATTAAGCATTCCTCAAGTTAACTTGACTTTCTCAGACTATTGCTTTTGGGCTGTCCCCTTGACCTTGTGGTGCCTGAAATCTGAAAAGTGGAGAACATGTTCAGGTAAAACTCAAGAGAATTTCTTTAGAAGTAAGAGGTGGCAGGTGGTGGGAAATCAGTAAAAAGAGTTTTTAAAATATCTGGAAACCAATGTTTTAGTCAGGTAGTTTAAAGAGATGCAATGTAAAACAGCCTTTAGCAAAAACTCTAATTGGACAAAAGGAGAAGCAGCAAATTTGAGTCTTAAGAGTCTACGCTGTCCTAATTGAGGAAAAAGCTGAATGTAAGGAAATTTGCATAGAGGATAATGGTGATGATTGTGGCTTTGTTATTGTCACTCTACTCTTTTGCTAGGGCTTCTCTGGTGGCTCAGATGGTAAAGAACCTGCCTGCAATGAGGGAGGCCTGAGTTCAATCCCTGGGTCAGGAAGATCCCCTGGAGAATGGAATGGCAGCTCACTCCAGTATTCTTGCTTGGAGAATCCCATGGACAGAGGAGCCTGGTGGGCTACAGTCCATGGGGTCACAAAGAGTCAGACATGACTGAGCGACTAACACACACACACCTTTGCTATAGCGAAAGTATTCCCTTATATGTACATAGTAGACATTTCATATTCACTCGGCTTTATCTGGAAGTTCCCTGATGGCTTGGTGGGTAAAGAATCTGCCTGCAATGCACAAGATGTGGGTTTGAACCCTGGGTTGGGAAGAGTGCCTGGAGAAGGGAATGGCAGCTCACTCCAGTATTCTGGCCTGGAGAATCCCATGGACAGAGGAGTCTGGTGGGCTATAGCCCATAGGGTTGCAAGAGTCGGACACGACTAAACAACTGGACACACACACACATACACACACACACGCACACAGGATATCATGCTTTGAAGCTGACTAGCTAGCAAAGTGGCCATTTTAGTTGCAGTATTTTCTCTCTGAAGCCATTGGAAAAGATTTTAATAGATTTTCTTCCAAGATAGGCAAGCACTTGTAGAGGCAAAAAAGCAAAGTGCTGGTATGCAGTTTCAGAAATCTGTTGACTACTTGTTCCCATATGTGTTCCAGGAAATTCACATTTGGATTTCAGTACAATTCAGAGTTATGGTAGGGCTATCCAACACTTTTTTGGAAGAGAGTTTGCTTGATACCAATATAAGGCTTGCCAAAACTCAGCAGGCCAAATTCTAGTTCTGAAATCTGTGGGAACCAAGAGATCAGCAGTTAGATCATGGGGGCTGTATCACTTTCAGCTCTCTGAGGAAACAAATTTTACCTAATGGTCCAGAAGGTCATTTTGAATATAACCAATAATCTTTAAAAAATGAAATGTCTCTTCTGTGGCATTTTATAGGGTATGTAACATTTAATAATGAACACATACTATTATATTTCTTTCTCTGAGTATTGGCTAAAATGTTTCAGCTTTTCAGACTTAATTATATCTGGCCAGACATGTGCAATTATGCTTACCTTTAGAAATGAAAACCCACTAGTATTTATTGTGTGTATTAAACTAAGTTAGAAATTCAATCACTTTATAGCTAACCTGTGTCAAAACTGCTCTGGTTAAAGTGATTAGTTGGCATTAAGCTCATTATTGAGCACAGAACTTCTCATCTTCCTTTAAAATATTGCTATTAACTTTGCAAAAATGGTGTGTTAGAAGTACAATAAGTGTAATAAAATAAGAAATTGTAAACCACAGTCAATCTGAGAATGTCCGTTTCTTTTCCTAAGACTAAACTATAAAATGCAAGTACTGGAAGTGATCTCAAAGGTCAATGTTCAAGTACCCCACGTTTTAGCAAAGGTAAGACCAAGCAATTCCAGATGAACTATTTTCTTTTCTTAGATCCTAGTTATATGCCTTGTCATAATAGTCTGCTTTAATGCTTATCCAAACAATGAAACATTGTAAAATGATTGGTTATACCCTCTTCAGAATGAACTTTTGCGTTAGAGTGTGTTAAATCTTCCTCTTCGTCTTAAACCATCCCAACTTTATGTGTAATAAGGATTGCTTTCTGTCCTATTGAAAGTAGTTTTCTCTTGGCCTTTGGAAAGTTTGTTTTTAATACCTCTTTCAGAAGGGGAAAACTAAAATTTGATAAAGCTTTTAAAATGAAAGTGTAGAAAGTGACAAGTACATTATCTTTATCTTCTTTATGAAAAGAAGATTGTTTATTTTCATGTTTTTTTTCATATTGTGCTTGCTTTTTGTACCAATAGAGTGTTTCTCAGCCATCACAATTATAGTATCTTCTGTTTTTCTGAATTTCTGATGTTCTGCTAGGTTCCATTTACCTGGAGGGAGAAATTCTAGTTGCTTTAGTTAAATTTTGTGACTTCTCAGAATACCATATCTATTGTGGAAATGAGGTAGTTAACTTAAGAGCATATCCTGCTATTGAGTAAAATGGTGGATTTTATGTTTTTATGACTTTTGCAGTTTGTATTACTTATGCAATGAATTTTCTCAGATAGCCATTATTATTCCAATTTCACTGTTTAAAAATAGTAAGTGAGAGGCCAAATCATTTGCCTAAGTGTTATGACTTATTAGTCAGAGTCATCTGGAAATCTTTGGACCACTGCTCTTCCCACAAGGCCACATTGCTGATATTTTACTTTATTTGTGTTCAGTTCAGTTCAGTTCAGTTGCTCAGTTGTGTCCGACTCTTTGCGACCCCATGAATTGCAACACGCCAGGCCTCCCTGTCCATCACCAACTCCCGGAGTTCACTCAGACTCGCATCCATTGAGTCGGTGATGCCATTCAGCCATCTCATCCTCTGTCGTCCCCTTCTCCTCCTGCCCCCAATCCTTCCCAGCATCAGAGTCTTTTCCAGTGAGTCAACTCTTCACATGAAGTGGCCAAAGTACTGGAGTTTCAGCTTTAGCATCATTCCTTCCAAAGAAATCCCAAGGCTGATCTCCTTATTTGTGTAGATTAATCTTTATACTCTAAGTGATTCATTTTTCTCTTATAAAAATGGTCTAACAAGTGCAGTGGACATTTTGGGGAAATAAATACTACTTTTTTTTCCTACATAAAAATATTTTTTCAATGCTTTTGTGTTGGCATTAAAAACTTGGCCTGTAAATGACTGTACAATCAGTTGAAATTATTCATCCTAGGACCAACCCTACTGTCCAGAGTTTAATGTTTTGGGGTTAGTGTGGATAAGAAGACTCATAATGACACATACAAAGTATTTCCTGACAGTGAAATTTCTGGGACTAGAAATGATCATAACTAATTTGATGTATGTTCTCTACTTTTTTCCCCATCAACTACAGTCACTAGAAAATCTGCATGCAATCCTACCTGGAATCAGGTAGGCATACTAATCATTTTTGAAAGACTTTTTTGGTCTATGATTCTATTAATATAAAACAGGGTAATCAAGGAAATGGTAATTTTAGCAAGATGCTTTAAATCCACCAAAATTAATATTTATTTTTAGATTGTTAGTGCTCCATAAATATGAGAAACAATCATGATCCTGTGAGTTGAAACATATTCATAATTTCTATTATGTCTGTATTAATAATGTCTTTTAGGGGCTCCATCATTAGGGAGGACTGTGACCCCAAGCTTTACTAGCCTCCCCCAGATATGCTGTATCTTCCTAATTTTATGCATAGATTTGACATTGTAAAGATATCTAATACTTAAAATAATTCCATGTTGTTGGGATGCAGATTGAAGATCAAGCTCCCAAAATATGAAGCAAAACACCAAATGTGACCATTTGGGGAAATATTTTAAAAGATCTATAACTTCATAAAGTGATCGAACCCAGGCCTCCTGCACTGCAGGCAGATTCGTTACAAGCTGAGCCACCAGGGAAGGCCAAGAATACTGGAGTGGGTAACCAATCCCTTCTCCAGGGGATCTTCCTGACCCAGGAATCAAGCCAGGTCTCCTTCATTGTAGGCGGCTTCTTTATCAGCTGTGCTACCAGGGAAGGCCTATAAAGATTTCACTTTAAAGTGTATAAAACCCTGCTCATATTTTGTAATATCTAGTCATAATTCTCCCCCTTTTTTAACCATACACCATTAGGCTAAATGAAAAAAAAAATTTTTGTTGTTGTTGTTTAGTTGCTAAGTCATGTCCGACTCCTTTGCAACCCCATAGACCATGGCCCATGAGGCTTCTCTGTCCATAGAATTCTCCAGGCAAGAATACTGGAGTGGGTTGCCATTCCCTTCTCCAGGGGATCTTCCTGACCCAAGGATTGAACCCAAGTCTCCTGCATTGCAGGTGGATTCTTTACCATCTGAGCCATAGGGATTCTACTGTCATCTGATGTAAAAGTCTATAAAGGATGTTAAACCTTTTTCCCTCATAGTGTTTAACTTATGAATCAGTAGACCACATGCACAACCTGTGTATGAGGAAGTCTGCAGATAGTGACTTTAATGACAAAAGTTTTCCCTTAGTGACTGAATGACTCATTTCCTTTAAGCAAACTTTCATGAACAAATATGTTGAAAATTGCCTGGCATGACAAAATCAATTTGAATTTGTTAGAAAATTAAAAAATGATGTGAAGCCAGTTGACCTTTAAATATCTCTCAGAATCTTTCCATACCATGAATTCTTGCACAAAACAACCAGATGTATCAGTATTATGCTCAAATTTTTAATCTGACCCAGTTGAAATTGGTTTTATACCAACTCAGCTGAAGGCCAACATAATGGCTCCCCGTACTTGAGCCAAATCAGACAATGAACCGTCTCTTTGTCTCATTTGTTGGTGGGAAGATTTGTAATGTTATAACTTTAGTTTGAGAAGAAACACAGTTTGAAATTATGATGTCTCATAGATTTTTTTCACCCAGTTTTGTCTACAAATGGAAAGAAATTTATTTATCTACTGAGTAACTGAGACATACTTTAGTAAAATGTGTTTCCAAGAATAAAAATGATTGTAGCAGTTATCATAACAATTTTAAGTGAATTGATTTTTTTCAATTTATAAAGTTTGGTTTTGTTGTAATCTCATTTTTTTTTCCTGTATGAGAGTTGTAGTGAAGTGAGTGAAAGTCACTCAGTTGTGTCCGACTCTTTGCGAACCCATGAACTATAGAGTCCATGGAATTCTCCAGGCCAGAATACTAGAGTGGGTAGCCTTTCCCTTCCTCAGGGGATCTTCCAAACCCAGGGATCAAACCCAGGTCTCCTGCATTGCAGGCGGATTCTTTACCGCTTGAGCCACCAAGGAAGCCCAAGAATACTGGAATAGGTAGCTTATCCCTTCTCCAGCAGATCTCCTCGACCCAGGAATTGAACCAGGGTCTCCTGCATTGAAGGTGGATTCTTTATCAACTGAGCTATGAGGGAAGCCCAAGAGAGTTGTAGACTGAAATGTAAATTTTCTGGTGTTGAGTATGTTGCTTATAATGCTGATATTTCTAGAAGATTCAGAATAATGAGAAATCGGTTCACAATAGGGGATTAGCCTTAGAAAACATTGTGGTAATTGCCTCTATTTATACAACGATATTGCTCTGGAGTATAGAGTCAGTAAATAAATTTTAAATTAAGCTGTAAAAACATGTTTATAAAGTGATCCAGTAGTGATCATTTAGCAAACAATGAGAGATTGACTGTTTTTGTGTTATGTTTTCTTTCAGCAGAGTGACTTTAAAAATCCTCATAGTTCATTTAGGGTTTGTCTTGCTCTTCTATTATCAATAACCATTATGAAAGAGAGTATGTGGTGTTAACATCTAGCAAAATGTAGTCTTTTTTTTTTCTCTAGACATTCACTTTGTGCTTAGTTTCAACATTTTATTTTATAAATTTCAAATAAAACATCTTACTTAAAAGGCCCTTTTTAAATGGAAACCTAGATTAGACTGTTCTCAAAAAAAAAAAAAAAGAAACATAAATGAAGTCATTTCATTTGGATATGAGCTTTTTAGAGAGTGTAGTTGAATGATAAATAACTGATTGAACACTAAATAAAATAAGGGCTACAAATGACTAAGGTAAAGTGTAGAAAGGGTCTTATCTGATCTCAATATGACACAGAAAGAAATCTATTTGCTGATAAAAAGAAAAAAAATCACACATTAACATCTGGACTTCATGTGGATATTTTCTCAATAATTAGCAGCAGCCCTTGTTCAGCTACATTCTTCCATCTGGGAACAAAACATCATAGGGACTAAAAATAAAGACAAGGAGAAAAGTTAAAAAAAAAAGCTTGCTGCAAAATAGTGTGGTTCCCTTACATTGTAAATTAAAGCAATCATTTCACCCTCTTTGGGTGCCAAACATACTTTCATCACTATACTACCTAGACATGCCTTGCAAACTGACATTTTCTTTTTTATATTCAGAGGAAAATATTATGATTTAAAACTATGCTTGTGATTTAGGACTTAAAGGATCATTGAAAATATTATTAAAGGTATTTGTATACTGATAGATTTTAAATAAAAAGAATATATCAACATCAGTTGATAGAATCGTCATCGCATATGTTACTTCAGGACATAAGGGACAAAAATTGTTTAAACTTTATTTCATGCTGTGAAGAAGGTGGCTTATGTAAGTACAAAAGAGTGTTTTTGTTTAGTTGTTAAGTCATGTCCAATTCTGCAACCCCATGAACTGCAGCATGCCAGGCTTCCCTGTCCTTCACTATATTGCAGTTGCTTAAACTCATGTCCATTGAGTCAGTGGTGCCATCCAACCATCTTATCCTCTGTCGTCCCCTTCTCCTCCTGCCTTCAGTCTTTCCCAGGATCAGGGTGTGTTCCAAAGAGTCAACTCTTCATGTCAGGTGGCCAAACTGTTGGAACTTCAGCTTTAGTATCAGTTCTTCCACTGAATATTCAGGATTGGTTTCCTTTAGGATTAACTAGTTTGATCTCCTTGCTGCCCAAGGAACTCTCAAGAGTCTTCTCCAGCACCACAATCTGAAAGCATTGATTCTACGGACCTTTGTCAGCCAAGTGATGTCTCCGTTTTTTTAATATACTGTTTAGGCTTGTCATAGCATTTCTTCTAAGGAGCAAGCATCTTTTAATTTTGTGGCTGCAGTCACCATCTGCAGTATACAAAAGAGTTACCTGTGCAACCCCATGGACTGCAGCCTACCAGGGTCCTCCATCCATGGGATTTTCCAGGCAAGAGTACTGGAGTGGGTTGCCATTGTCTTCTCCGATTACTAACAGAAGAATAGTTAATTTGCGGGGAAAATGAAGTGAAGTCGCTCAGTCCTGTCCGACTCTTTGTGACCCCATGGACTGTAGCTTACCAGGCTCCTCCATCCATGGGACTTTCCAGGCAAGAATACTGTAGTGAGTTGCCATTTCCTTCTCCAGGGGATCTTTCTGATCCAGGGATCGAACATGGATCTCCCGCATTGCAGGCAGATGCTTTAACCTCTCAGCCCTCCAAAATCACTGCAGATGGTGACTGCAGCCATGAAATTAAAAGATGCTTTCTCCTTGGAAGAAAAGCTATGACCAACATAGACAGCATATTATAAAGCAGAGACATTACTTTGCCAACAAAGGTCCATCTAGTCAAAGATAGAGTTTTTTGAGTAGTCATGTATGGATGTGAGAGTTGGATTATAATGAAAGCTGAGTGCTGAAAAATTGATGCTTTTGAACTGTGGTGTTGGAGAAGACTCTTGGGAGCCCCTTGGACTGCAAGGAGATCCAACCTGTCCATCCTAAAGGAAATCAGTCCTGAATATGCATTGGAAGGACTGATGCTAAAGCTGAAACTCCAATACCTGATGTGAAGAACTGACTCCTTGGAAAAGACCCTGATGTTGGGAAAAATTGAAGGCAGGAGGAGAAGGGAATGATAGAGGATGAGATGATTGGATGGCATCACCGACTTGATGGACATGGGTTTGAGTAAGCTCCTGGAGTTGGAGATGGACAAGGAAGCCTGTTGTGCTGCAGTCCATGGGGTCACAAAGAGTCAGACACTACTGAGCAACTGAACTGAACTAAAGAATATATTTCTCTAGTCTTAGAGGAGAAAAACGTACAGTATACTAATTCTACTCAATGGTCTGCAATTTTTCGCCTGTTAAGAATGGCAAAGTAAAACAATCTGATGCTGGCAGTTTTCATGCAACGATAATCAGATTTTTATTCTCTGTTACAATGTAGATTCTATGGAAGATACATTGCATACCGTCTCTAAATTATTGTGGAATATGTACCATATGTTTTCTGAGGCTGCTTATCTTTCATTGACTGAAGACTAAACCCATATGGTAAACACAAACAGAGCCTGTAGTTCATCATAAGGATGGAAATAGTCTCCAGAGATTTGAACTTTGGTTTCCAGACCCCTCTGGGTCAATTTGAAGGAGACTGGTCATTGTTTACCACCCTGGCCCAATAATCTTAGAGCATGAAGGAAGCCTGAAAACTGCCAGTCTTTTTCTAGCCTATCGAAAGTGGTTACCATCAATGAGGGTGGCTCTGGGAGTTCTCAGGGCCAACGACCGTACCTCATAATTTTGTAGTTTTCTTTCCTCCCTTGATTTTAATGATTATTTCTTTATGATGTTGGCTAGTTTCAGTCCATCAACTAATTGCTACTGTTCTGAGTCAATATTAATATTTATTAATACTTTTCATGATTATTTGTACAAAAGTGTTTATTTGTCCACCTAAAAGCAGCCTATAGTTATCAAAACTGGAAAATTTTGAGACGTTTTTGGGCAATGGAGCCAAAATTTTTCTAACCACTTCTTACATTGCAGGACGCTTCAGAATTTTATAGCCAAGATCACTTTGTTCTCCTGGCATTATTAAACCATTTGCTCTTCGTTATCTTCTGTGTCCTATTCAAACCACTCATCCTTGCCTTCAAGCAGTTCCTTCAGTCCTACCATCATCTCCTTCCACACTTTTCTATCCTATAATTCATGGTCCTCAATAGATTTTATTTTTCTACTGTTTCCTTCCCCATTTTGATTGCAAAGAGAAATATGTAATTTCCAAGTCAGGTAGGCAAACGTAGACGAATTGATGTGTTTATTAACTCACTTTCCCTAGTAGACAAAAAGTCCTTCACCTTTCATTGAGATGATTTATATTTATGTGTATATAAGGTGTTGTAAAAAGTAAGGAGGCCTTCAATAAAGGGTGAGGACATAAATAAATATGTTTTGTTTCTTAAGCTGCAAAAATAGACATAAGCAGTGAACACTGAGCTGAAATGAGAAGGACAGTGGACCTCTCATTTTAAAGAATATGAATTTTGAAACTTGGTCTTGAGTTTTAGCAAAACAGTCATTTGGAGGTTATTATTTTTGAAAAAATAATTTGGTAATACATATGCTCTTTTAAGGGTTTATCCAGTGACTCAGTGGTAAAGAATCCACCTGCAATGAAGGAAATGTGAGTTCAATTCCTGGGTTGAAAGATCCCTTGGAAGAGGGCATGGCAACCCACTCCAGTATTCTTGCTTGGAAAATTCCATGGACAGAAGAGCCTGACAGGTTACAGTCCATGGAGGTGCAAAGAGTCACACACGACTGAGACACAGAATATAGGGACAAACTTAATAACATTTAAAGAGAGGATTTAGAAAGACTGAAGAAGCCCAGTAAAGATAAAGCTGTTCAGAAAGAATAGCCCCTTTGGAGAGTGTCAGAGGAGTCAGCAGACCTTAAATTAAAGAAGGAACACATAGATTGAACTTAAGTATTTTAGAAAACTGGAAGACAGTTATTTTAGTTTGCCTATTAATAGTAAACATTGACTCCCATTTAGCATAACTTTTGTACATCAGAATCTAGAAGGCTAAAGATGTATTTCTCAAAATCCTTTGCAGCAAAGATTCTACTTGTGTAGAACTGTTGTACTAAGCAGATACTCTCAGCTGGGACAGAAGTGAGCAGTAATGCTTTTGTTGAAGAGATCAGATCAGTTGACAATCCTGATAATGGGAGCACTTGGCTCTAAAGGCAAACCAGAGTCAGTTTCTGGAGTCTGCGGCAACAGACCCCTGATGTCTTAGGTGTTAAGAAACAAGGTGATATATATGGCTAGCTGTCATGGGCACACTAGAATAGCTGATGGAGGTTTGTGCATTTTTCTCTGATGCTCTTCCTGGCTCTGTAGTATTCAAACTCCATTCTTTGATTCTCCCTGAGATTTGTAAACTGCCTAACTTGATTTTTTCAATAACCTTCTTCATCTAAAACTAGCTACAGTGAATTTCTTTTTCTGAGAATAAGGATCCTGCAGGATACAACTATTAATACTTTTTTTTTTTTTTTTTTTTTTGCACCATGCAGCTTGCAGCATCCTAGTTGCCCCACCAGAGATTGAATGTGGGCCCCAGCAATGAAAGCACAAAGACCTGACCACTGGGCCACGAGGGAATTCTCCAATGCCAACATTTTAAGTACCATCTCACTTAAACTTTACATATACTCTTTGAAGCCCTTTCTCAAATCCATCTAGTGATCACTGACAAAAAGTAGTCAAATCCGTGTCTGTCTTGATATGACCATTTTTAAGGAAGCCAAGTAAAGGAAATGGATTCAAAGGTAAGCCAAAGAGGGCTCATTTTAGACATGTGCACAAAAATAATTTAATAGAGGACCAATTATGTCTATAGAATAGATTAATTCACTTCAGTTCAGTTCAGTTCAGTAGCTCAGTCATGACCAACTCATTGTGATCCCATGGACTGTAGCACGCCAGGCTTCCCTGTCCATCACCAACTGCCAGAGCCTGCTCAAATTCATGCCCATTGAGTCGGTGATGCCATCTAATGATCTCATCCTCTGTTGTTCCCTAATAGATTAATTAGTGAACTCGAAAGTTGCATCATGGAACATCCTTAAAGTGACTAGATATTGGGTTAAGCAATCATTTATTAGACGAGATCTCATCTGACAAACTTTCTATTTCAGTTTGTTATTTTAACCACAAGACTTTTATTACTACTTAATTGTAATATGTCAATGGCCCCATGGTGCTATGTTATAATTTTATGTTAGCATATTGGTAGGTTAAAAAATGTGATTATGTGACAGATAAGGAAGAAATTTTTATAGTCAGTTGTTTATTATTTTCTAAGAAACAGAACTACAACATATTTTAAACCCCCCATTAATTTTAAAATATCATTATATGTCCAAAGAGTGTTCAGATTTCCTTAGTTGCTTCATAATTATTTCTTAAGATTGTTCAAATCAAGATTCAGCAGAGTTTCTACACTGCAGTTCTTTGACTTGTATTTTAAGTCCCTTTTGATCTGTGCACCCACTTGAATTTGCCTTAGAGAACTTTCCACAGTCTGGATTTTGCTCAATGTACGCTTGTGTGGTTATTTAACATGTTGTTTCCCCCACCCCACCCCTTCTTCTTTATTTTTATCAACTAAAGGGATTTAAGACTTTCAAATTCAGGTTTGATTTTTTTTTTAATCAGACACAAACATATGTCACTGATGGTCATGTGTACTTTTATCAGGAAGCACATGTCGTCTGGTTGTTTTTCTTTTTGTGGTGTTAACTGCCATTAATATTTATTGTCGATATGCATTATTTCATGAAGGTTTACTCATACTCTAACTCTGTGATACCTCTGTTTATAGAAGCTATTAAGGTAATTAGCAAGTTTATTTTATTTTCTGTAATCTTTCTTCCATCTCCCTGTACTTCTTAATAACTGTGCTTTGTACACATCATAAGAACATATGGCCACTATATACTACAATGTTTCCCTTGAATCTGTTATTTAGTTTTAGTTTCTCAGGTACAATGTTTTTCTTGTATTTGTTATTTCATTTTAGTTTCACAGATGGATACCTATTGAATTTTCACCACCAGTCTTCATGCCATGGCCTGTCCAGTCATTTTCACTATATGAAATTTCTTCTCTAGTAGATTACTCAGGAAGGGCACCATGGGATAATATTTCCAGAATTCTTGTATGTTCTTAGAAAGTTCAGCATTTTCATTTTGAAGGTCACTTTGCATATAAAAAATTAGTTCACACATTCTTTCCTTGAATATCTTAAATATGTTAAGATATTTCATTGTCTTCTATCATTAAGTGCTCCTGTTAAAAAGCATGAGAAAAATCAGGTTTTCTCATCCTTATAAAGAACTGTCTTTTTTCTCTAGATATTCAAAAGACTTTTTAAAAAATTAGTTTTACTATAATAATATGTAATCTCTTCTGGTTAAACTTTTCTGGGTATGGGTTTGTGCTGGGGTCCAGCCCCAGTGGATCCAGGGTGATTCGAAGGTGGGGGGATGGTGTCGGCGTCTTTGGAAATAACTTATTTAATTATAGATAGAGAGGGATGAGAAGATTAGCAGAGAAAAAGAGGCTGAATAACTTGGTTCATATGGGATACCAATCATCACCTACATAGGCCACAGGCATCTTCCCATTCTCCCAAAGGAGAGGAGGCACTGAGGCCCCCCCAGTCCGATCTTAGAAGCCCAGGCAAAATTAATAGGCTTGGTGGGTACCCATGCACCAGATGGGAATTTGGCCAGAAAATAGTGGGAGATAAAAAGGGGCTGAATAACTTGGTTTATGTGGGATACCAATTAAATTCCAAGACAAGGAATTTGCACCATCTACGTTGGGCCATTGGTGCCACTTGAATATCGGGAGGTGCCCCTCCTTGGGCTCCTTCTCGCGTGGGCTTGAAAACCGGGGCAAGTAAGTAGACTTGGAGGGCACCCACGCTCCAGATGGGAATTCAGCCAGAAAATCAGGGAGCAGAAAAGAACGACATGAGGGAATCAGTCTTTCTGGAAACTGATCTGATTTCTTTATTTTGGGGTTTGCTTATACACCTTTTGTTACATATAGGGATGAATACAGAGTCACACGGGGGTCAGCAGTCCTGACCTTTATCAAAATCAGGTGCTTCACATAAATGTATAAAAAAAAGGTCTTAGGGATATTATATCATCTTCTGGCCATGAGTGAGACCTGCTGACATTTTATGATCCTTTCTTTCTGATAACCAAAAAACTTGTTTCTTCCAAAGATATTTTTTGTTAAACGAGGCATCACCCTCCAAATAAAGTTACATTCCTATAGGGTGAAGGTGTAGTGAGTTACAGTCAAGAAAGGAATTTATTTAACCCAAGGTTAACATGATTATTCTTAAAGGTTAATAATTATTTCTCCTATATGCTTAAAGGTTAATACTTATTTCTCCTATATGTTGGTTATATTCATTATAAGGGTAGGGAACATGGAGATTTAGCAGCAAACATCAGCCCAACAAATGAAAATCCTTTCACCAATGCTCCCCTTAAGATCTATTTAGTCTTAAGATAGTGATAAAGTTACATTTTTACATAGCAAGGACACAGTGATTTATAACAAAGTACAGTGATCTATTACAAAAGAGAAAATCCATTAACTCAAAAAGTCTAGTATTGCTAACATAAAAAACTACTATATTTCCTTTTCTATATTCCAAATACATTGATTAATATATTCCCAGGTGCCTAAAGATATGGAGGCCTGATGGCAATCATTGACTCAACAAGAAGAAAAAGCCCTATGCTAATTAAGACTCTCAAAATACTCCAAAGCTCTCTGTGCTGTTTATGGTTAAGAGGTAGTAAACAATCATGTGGCAGGAGTATGGATAATCCTGTCACACAAGCTAGTCTGTCAGCAGAGAGGTTTGACCTGAGACATCCTTGTCCTACCCAGGGGAGGGAATTAACAGCAATTATTGACACAACAAATGAAAAACCCTTCACCAATATAATTCCTAACCAACCCAGTATACTAATAATTTCCAACTCCCCAAAAGAATTTGCCTTTAGTAAGTCTAAAACATCTCATGCCTCTCAGATTGGGAGCCTGTAAACAATCACATGTGGCCAGACGAACCTATACAGGTGGACTAGATAACCTTCAGAGGAGTCTGTAAGCTGAAACACTCTTGTCATGCCCAAGAATTTTTATTGCCTTGGAGCTGCACGTTTACTCCTTCTCCGAGAGAAACAGTTATGGGGGAGAGCCCCCCATAAAGTCAGAGGTGTAGGTGAGAGCATAAAACAGACTCTGGTTTGGGGGTTAGATGCTCAGGAACAGGGGGTTTCCTGAGACTTGATCATGCCTTTGCGTATGCCAAGCCTCCTTCCTCATGACCTTTGCCATGGGCAGAGTTCCTCACGCTGGCCCCTGGCAGGTTTGCCTTTTCAATATGTATATAAAGGTGGTATTTATTTCAGAAAACTTTTCCTGAATTATACATTTCAGTATTGATTCTATTCTCTTGCTTTATCTGTCTTCATTGGGGACTTCTATTACATAGGTGGTGAATTTTGCTTGCTTTTTTCTCCCTGTAAATTTCTTTTAATTTGTTTCATTGCTTTAATTTTTGTATCTTCTTTTACTTTCTTCTTTCCTATAGCCTATTTTTCAAATATATCTAAAGACATTACCCATTATCCAAATCCATTTATTTTTTCCTACATTTCTTCTAATTTAGTCATCATTTCTGAAATGATTTTTACTTTTGTTTCTAAATCTTTCTTGAGTTCTTTTCCTCTTTTCAAATATTCTTTTTCTTCTCATCATCTCATTTCTGAGTGTTTCTAATTCTTCTGGTATTCTTTCATAGTTTCTATTATTTTCTGAAATTCTTTTAGCTTGTTTTGAAATATTAAGGAATATTTTATCAATTTTGTGGGATGTTTTCTGGCATGCCTTTATTGTCAACATGAGTATTATTTTGCTCATTATTCCTTTTCCCTAGAAAAGCTTTACATGGATTCTGTCCACAGTTCATTCCTCTTGCTGGTTTTAAGTGATAAGTGTTTCCTATTACTCAAAAAATGGAATGGCCCAGCAGGATTTCTTAGCCTCGTGCCTTGGGCCTTCTCCTCCATACTTTTGTTCTGGAACTTCTTTTTTTTTGTGCCTCAGTGTGTCTACCCAGTTCTGTTTAGATTCTCCTCTCAGAGGTTCTCCTTAGGTCAGGCATTTGTTTGAAAGGGGCCTTAGGTTGGTCAGTTAGGAAAGTTCTTAGTATGGAGACACCTCTGTACAATCAGCCCACTTTGTGATCCCTTGAACACCCCCATGAATCACAGCCTCTGAAGGAACCTCTTAGGCCTGTCTGCTGTTTTTGAAATGGCTCACTGAGCTTTTTACACAAAAATGAGGACTCATTTTGGGGGTAAATCCCTCTTAGGAATTTGTTCCTGGATTTCATATTCATCAGAAGTCCTATTTTCCTTCCCTCTACTGTCTTGCATGCAGTTGCTAATATCATGTGGGCCTGATGGCAGATCCAAGTTTGGGAGTTGCAGAGATGCTCTTTCTTCAAATTTTGCAGCAGGTGTTGGTCATAAAGTTTTATTTTGTTATTCTAGCTTCTCTGTTGTTATTAGAGGTTTGGAAAGATTAAAAACTAGCCCAAGGTTGCCTATATTGTCTTTCTAGAAACTAGTAATCAGTTTACTCTCAATCTTATTGCATGACTGCAAGAGGATTTGAACTCTTTTCCTGAAGAGTTTTAAAACCAAGCTAATATATATTGCAAACCCACAACAAACATTATCCTCAATAGTGAAAAATTGAAAGGATTTCCCCTAAAGTCAGGAACAAGACAAGGGTGCCCACTTTCACCACTACTATTCAACATAGTTCTGGAAGTTTTGGCCACAGCAATCAGAGCAGAAAAAGAAATAAAAGGAATCCAAATTGGAAAAGAAGAAGTAAAACTCTCACTGTTTGCAGATGGCATGATCCTCTACATAGAAAATCATAAAGACTCCACCGGAAAATTACTAGAGCTAATTAATGAATATAGTAAAGTTGCAGGATATAAAATCAACACTCAGAAATCTCTTGCATTCCTATACTCTAATAATGAGAAAGTAGAAAAAGAAATTAAGGAAACAATTCCATTCACCATTGCAACAAAAAGAATAAAATACTTAGGAATATACCTACCTAAAGAAACTAAAGACCTATATATAGGAAACTATAAAACACTGATGAAAGAAATCAAAGAGGACACTAATAGATGGAGAAATATACCATGTTCATGGATCAGAAGAATCAATATAGTGAAAATGAGTATACTACCCAAAACAATCTACAGATTCAATGTAATCCCTATCAAGCTACCAGCAGTATTTTTCACAGAACTAGAACAAATAATTTCAAGATTTGTATGGAAATCCAAAAACCTCGGATAGCCAAAGCAATCTTGAGAAAGAAGAATGGAACTGCAGGAATCAACCTGCCTGACTTCAGGCTCTACTACAAAGCCACAGTCATCAAGATAGTATGGTACTGGCACAAAGACAGAAATATAGATCAATGGAACAAAATAGAAAGCCCAGAGATAAATCCACACACCTATGGACACCTTATCTTTGACAAAGGAGGCAAGAATATACAATGGAGTAAAGACAATCTCTTTAACAAGTGGTGCTGGCAAAACTGGTCAACCACTTGTAAAAAAATGAAACTAGGTCACTTTATAACACCACACAAGAAAATAAACTCAAAATGGATTAAAGATCTAAGCGTAAGACCGGAAACTATAAAACTCCTAGAAGAGAACATAGGCAAACCACTCTCCGACATAAATCACAGCAGGATCCTCTATGATCCACCTTCCAGAATACTGGAAATGAAAGCAAAAATAAAAAAATGGGATCTAATTAAAATTAAAAGCTTCTGCACAACAAAGGAAACTATAAGTAAGGTGAAAAGACAGCCTTCTGAATGGGAGAAAACAATAGCAAATGAAGCAACTGACAAACAACTAATCTCAAAAATATACAAGCAACTCCTGCAGCTCAATTCCAGAAAAATAAATGACCCAATCAAAAAATGGGCCAAAGAACTAAATAGACATTTCTCCAAAGAAGACATACAGATGGCTAACAAACACATGAAAAGATGCTCAACATCACTCATTATTAGAGAAATGCAAATCAAAACCACAATGAGGTACCATTTCACACCAGTCAGAATGGCTGTGATCCAAAAGTCTACAAGCAATAAATGCTGGAGAAGGTGTGGAGAAAAGGGAACCCTCCTACACTGTTGGTGAGAATGCAAACTAGTACAGCCACTATGGAAAACAGTGTGGAGATTCCTTTAAAAATTGCAAATAGAACTGCCTTATGACCCAGCAATCCCACTGTTGGGCATACACACCGAGGAAACCAGAATTGAAAGAGACACATGTACCCCAATGTTCATCGCAGCACTGTTTATAATAGCCAGGACATGGAAACAACCTAGATGTCCATCAGCAGATGAACAGATAAGAGAGCTGTGGTACATATACACAATGGAATATTACTCAGCCATTAAAAAGAATACATTTGAATCAGTTCTAATGAGATGGATGAAACTGGAGCTGATTATACAGAGTGAAGTAAGCCAGAAAGAAAAACACCAATACAGTATACTAACGCATATATATGGAATTTAGAAAGATGGTAATGATGACCCTGTATGCAAGATAACAAAAGAGACACAGATGTATAGAACGGACTTTTGGACTCTGAGGGAGAGGGAGAGGGTGGGATGATTTGGGAGAATGGCATTGAAACATGTATACTATCATGTAAGAAACGAATCGCCAGTCTATGTTTGATACAGGATACAGGATGCTTGGGGCTGGTGCATGGGGATGATCCAGAGAGATGATATGGGGTGGGAGGTGGGAGAGGGATTCAGGATTGTGAGCTTGTATACACCCGTGGTGGATTCATGTCAATGTATGGCAAAACCAATACAGTATTGTAAAGTAAAAATAAAATTAAAAAAAAAGAAAAAATAAAGAAAGACAATGCCATAAAAATAAAAACAAATAAAAGCAAGCTAATTAGCAATCATTTTGTATTGATATATTTAGGACACTCACCTGCTAGGAGTCTATGATTTCAACCATAATGCTCTTTTCCTTTGTTATATCTTACATAATACAATTTAGTCACTTTGCAAGAGTAGTAGATAAATTTTTAATTAATAAAAACTTTATTAATATATTTATAAATTTATATATATGTTGAAATATATCCATAAATTTGTTGTATGTAATATATGTTTATGTAGTATATACTAAAAAGCATATCAAAAATTATTAGATATAAATTTTTTTAAATAAACGTGTTTTTTTATTAGACAAAGAATGTGTGGATTTATTTTTTCTTATACTAAGAAAAAAGACTAAAGCAATGCAGTCCCACTTTAGTCAGTTTTGCTTTTACTCTAAATGTTTTCTTCTCACCTAATAAAGAAGAGAAAGAATGTTTTGCCTAACTCAAGACGCATTTGGATCTGTGGTTTCTAAAATGTCAAGCCCAAATCGAACACTCTGGAGTTTAACCTTGTTTGCTTTTGGCTAAAGTGACTTCCTGTTTCTAAGAAAGGAAAAAAAAAATGGTCTAAAACGCTATTAGAAAGATCACCAGGCTTTTCTAAAATCCAGTGGCTCACACAGCAAAATACTTTGATGAATTAAGTACAAATAAATCCTAAAATGTAAATAAAATTTACCTGTAAAATATAGTTGACTTTATAAATTCAGAAAGAAAATAGACTGAGACAAAACGTCCTTGGGAAAAAGGCAGCTGAGTTTGGCCAAACCCAAGTGTTTGAAAAACATTGTTGCTGGAGATGCATAATGAACCCAAAAATTTTTTCAGTTTTTGTGTTTTTCCTTCTTATAATTTTGTTGTGCTTATTCCCACAGCCAACTTCAAGTGACCCTCACCCCAGCCCACCCCCTACCAGGGGAAAAAACAAGGCCACTGAAAAGTTTGCTTAAACTTCTTAATACTTTTAATCCTTACTTGTTATAATTTGATTACTGAGACATTTTCTCTGTGGGCCTCCTATTAAATCACTTTCAACTTGAAACAAACCAGAAATCCTTTTAAATAACAGAGCTAGTATTCATTTTAAGCTGCTCAGAATTTATACAGAAACTGTAGAATGTCTCTTCTAAAATGCTGTAAATGTGCCCAGAAGCTACTGTGATGGGCTTATCCTTCCAACCTAAGCAAAAATAAATAAATAAATGACTGAACGTGGTATTCTGGGTTACAAAGTAGAGGACAATGTTACTCAGCCTTGTAGCTACTTTTATTTATTGTTTTGTGTTCTTAGGTATCAGTGTTGATAGTTACCTCAAATTAACAGAGGTGGTTTTTCACTTGATATACTCAATAATATAATTTGTTTTTTTTTTAATAGAAAACTTTTTATTTTGTATTGGGATAAAGCCAATTAACATGTTGTGATAGTTTCAGGTAGGCAGCAAAGGGACTCAGCCATACAGATAGATACAGGTATCTATTCTCCCCCAAACTCTCCTCCCATCCAGGCTTTGACATAACTAAAGACCTAAATGTGAGTCCAGAGACTATAAAAGTCCTAGAGGAAAACCTAGGCAGAACACTCTCTGGCATAAATTACATCAATTTCTTTTCTGATCCATGTCCCAGAATAATGGAAATAAAAATAAACAAATGGGACCTACTTAAACTACAGAGCTTTTGCACAGCAAAGGAAACAATAAAGAAAATGAAAAGACAACCCACGGATTGGGAGAAAATATTTGCAAATGATGTGACTGACAGGGGTTAGTTTCCAAAAGTTACAAGCAGTCCATGACACTTAGCAACATCCAACAAACAACCCAATCAACAAATGGGTAGAAGATCTAAAGAGACATTTCTCCAAAGAAGACATATGGCTGGCCAAGAGGCACATGAAAAGATGTTCAACATTGCTAATTATTAAGGAAATGTAAATCAAAACTACATGGAACGTCATCTCACACCAGCCAGAATGGCTATCATCAAAAAATGCGCAAACAATAAATGCTGGAGAGGGTGTGGAGAGAAGGGAACTGTCCTACACTATTGGTGGAAATGTGAATTGGTACAGCCACTATGAAGAACAGTATGAATATTCCTTAAAAAACTAAAAATAGACCTATCATATGACCCTGCAATCCCACTCCTGGGCATATAGCTGGAGAAAAACATGATCCAAAGAGATGCATGCTTCCCAACATTCATTGCAGCACTGTTTACAACCGCTGAGACATGGAAGCAAGCTAAATGTCCATGGACAGAGGAATGGATAAGAAAGATGTGTTACATACATATAATGGAATATTACTTAGCCATAGAGTCGGACACGACTGAGCGACTGAACTGAACTGAACTGAAGGATGAATGAAATAAGGCCACTGCCAGCCAGATGGATGGACCTAGAGATTGTCATACTGAGAAGGCAAGTCAGACAGAGAAGGAGAAATATTGTATGACATCCCTTATATGTGAAATCTACAAAGAAATGATGCAAATGAACTTACAAACCAGAAAGAGACTCAGAGAGAATGAACTTATGGTTCCAGGGGTGGGGTGTGGGGAAAGAGATAGGGAGTTTGGGATGGACAAGTCCACATTGCTATATTTAAAATGGATAACCAACAAGGACCTACTGTATAGCACAGGAAACTCTGCTCAATGTTATGCCCCAGTAATATAATTCTGTTTGGGCAGATATTATGAAGATCTGGTCTGAAACAATCTTTACATTGTATATTTTACATAGAAAAATTAATTGTGTTTTTTAATGTTACTTCCCCCTATTTTAAGTAGTTTCAAGATATCCAGGAATGATATAGATTTTGTGTCTCTAAGAATCTATTTTCAATCATTCATCTAAAAGGAATAACTGAAGTTACTAAATTTATAACAGCTGAGGGGAGAAAGAGCAGAAAAAGCAATCATTACAGTAATTCTCAACCTTTTGTGTGCATAGATATTTCAAGGAAAACTCCTTTAAAATGCATGCTCAAGGGAATCTGCCCCAGGAGATACAATCTGATAGGTGATGACTAAGAATCTGCATTTTAACAGTGTGATGCTATAGGCTGTCTTTAGACTTTAGTTTGGGAAATAATTCTAATTTTAGCCACGTAAAATATCTAAGAGCAATTTGGGAACTTTAGTGTCCAGGATAGAATTACTTTTTGAAAAATATCACTAGCAATTGTGTTCTAAACATCAGAAAAAATGTTGGGACAAATAGAGATGAAAGTTATGACAATGACAGGTAGCTTGATGGGTGAAGAAGGAAGACCGATTAGAGAATGGAAGAATGTTTTGTAAACTATAAGGATTTTCAAGTTAAAGCAGAAGGAAGGGTGTGCGGGTATTAGTGTCGAGCGAAATAGATTGACTGTTCAGTCTCTCAGTAGTGTTTGACTCTTTTGTGACCCCATGGACTCTCTCCTATCCATGGGATTTTCCAGGCAAGAATACTGGAGTGGATTGCCATTTCCATCTCCAAAAGAAATGGATACCATGTTTTGAAAGTCTACACGAACCTGTCTCAGCTCTTCTAGGTAAGGCATAAGGCCAGCCAGTATAACTTACAATTGACTGTCTGTCCCAAGCTGCTTGCTCTGAACTACTTTATACTCTCGTGTCCCAGATTCCTTAGCTTGTCACCCTACAACTCACTTTTCTGCTAAGTGCTCAGATCTGGCTTTGTCCTTTGGCTTCCCATCCCACTGCCCACCACTACTGAGCCAGGTCATGTATGCTTTGAAGTGCTAGAACTTTGGAAGTGGAGTCAAGGTCAGCCTGGCTCCTTTGTGTTCATGCTCACCTATCATCATTCACTGTTCCACTTCTTGTATTGTTCCTTCTGAAATTGACTGAAGTAACATCTGATTTGGAGGTCAGATGCATATCTGCTGCCTGATCCAGGGTCAGTCCCTTTAGCCAAGTCAGTCTCTGTTGGCTTTATGGTTCTCAAACTTTTATCTTCACTGTAAGCATTAGGGAAGCATGTTAAAAACAAGAACACTTAGATCCCAGTAGTTCTGGAGCGCAATCAAGATCATTGTATTCAAAGTGTGGGCCTCAAATAAAGAGCATCAGCAACAGCCTGGGAGCTTGTTAGGAATGTAAATTGCTGGATTCTATTCCATGTCTACTGAACCAGGCTCTCGGTAGGTAAGCCCAGCAATCTGTGTTTTAACAAGGAAGGCCCTTCTATGACTTACTCAACTTGAGTATTGCTAGTGCTGACGTTTCATTCTTAAAGTATAATCTGATTCCAGGCCTACTGAAATAGAATCTGTACTTTTAAAAAGAATACCCAGGTTTTAGAAGTTCTGGGGCTTCCCAGGTGGCACAGTGTAAAGAAAGAATCTGCCCTCCAGGGCATCAGTGCAGCAGATGCAAGAGATATGGGCTCGATCCCTGGGCTGGGAAGATCCCCTGGAATAGGAAATGGCACCCCACTGTAGTATTCTTGCTTGGAAAATTCCATAAACAGAGGAGCTTGGTGGGCTACAGTCCATGGGGTAGTAAAAGAGTCCAACACAACTGACCCCTGAGCACTTCAGAAGTTCTGGCCTGATAACTGTGCTTTTTGACAAATTGCATCAGTGGTTTTTAGGCAAAACAAAGGTGGAGGGCATTGGCACTAACACCTGCTCTGCTCACAGGAGAGGGGCAGTCCTCAGCCTGATGTTCACCAAATGACTGTTGAAACATATATCTCCTCATGCCTCTCTGGTTTGTAACACCAACCTTGTGTAATATCCATGCTTCAGAGCTGTTGTGAGGATTGACTACTTCATGCCTATTAAAACCTGTTGAGGTCCTCTGGTTTAATCCCAAGGTCCCCGAAGTATCTGTAGGGACTTTTCTAATGGTCCAGTTGCTAAGGCTCCATGCTTTCACTGCAGGCGCTACGGTTCGATCTTTGGTTTGGGAAGTTCCACGAGCTGCATGGGGTGAAAAAGTGTTAGTCACTCAGTTGTGTCCCACTCTTTGTGACCCCATGGACTGTAGCCCACCAGGCTTCTCTGTTCATGGAATTCTCCAGGCAAGAATACAGGACTGTGTAGCCATTTCCTTCTCCAGGGTAGAGAACCTGGGTCTTCTGCATTTCAGGGAGATTCCTCACCATCTGAGCCACCAAGGAAGCCTGCCTATATTGTAGGCTTTGCTGTCACTGGTACTGTAACAGATTTTAGCATGACAGTTATACAGCTCCCTACAAATGATGGTTTCACTCTCAAAACCAGGTGCTAAGACAAAAAGAAATATGCCAAATAATAGAAATAAAACAACACTAAGTCTACACCCATTCCTTTCCCCCCAAAGTAAGATAATAGAGGCAACAGAGTATCCATATGTATTCTTTTATTATTCATTCAAATAGACTATTCAAGCTGAACATTCAGTTAAAACTATCTTTCTGGTAACCAAAAGCTCAGCTGAGAACGTCTGTGGTGTTTTATTTGTCATCCGTATAAATTCCCAAGCATAAACTACAATTTCTGAATAATGAGTCAAACTAATGCAATGTTATCTCTAGAGATTTAAATTGCAAATATTTGCCTCATAATCTGTGTAAGAAACAAATCTCCTTTGATCTCTTTTAAAGATATCACAACTTTTTATTGGGTTTTATAAAAAGAAAAATAACAAATATATTCCAACTCCATGGATGCTTCTTGAATGAGTAGACACATTTTTTTCATTAGAAACGCTACCAAAATTATAACCTTTATCACACAACTTACCTTGTAATGTATACTTGTACATGTGTCTGTTCTTCCACTAAATTGTTAGCCTCTAACAATTTATGGGAACAAAGATGGGATCTTATTTATATTTGAAATCCTCATAGTGCCTAGCGGTGCCGTGCAAAACCTCAATAAATATTTACAAAATGAAAAAATGGATCATCTCCCCACTCCTTCCAAATACTGTGACTTTGTTCATCCTGTCTGCTTTAGTGTATTGCTAACCAAACTTCTGGCTAACCAGCACAATAACTCAGTGTTCATACCCTTCAGGAACTACTTGACTGATATAGCAGGGACCAACTAAAGCCCATAGATTTATTCATTTTTTTCCTGCTCTGTCAGAAGAGCAAACATGGATTAGGTGAAACTAGCAAACAACTTCACAAAGAAAATAACTAAAATCGATCTTAAACCCACTACAAACATACCCTTCTCAACTTTGATAAATAATGACCTTAAAACTGCAAAATAATTTCCTATCCATCAAGCCCTCTGATAAATAGTCTTACTCACCAGTCCAGGAAAAAAGAAAGAAATACTGAATGAGATTATACCTACTAAGTTATGGAAAGTGGCAAACTAAAGGAAAATGATCTAAGTTGAATTATGAGAAATTATTATTTTTATAGGTAAAAATATTGAATATTAACAAATTCCTATGGTTCAACCTAATAATTTTTTTTTTTTTTTGCAGTTCCCAGGTATACTATGTTTGATATCCTCACAATGCCTAATGGTCGTAAAAAGTCTTTAAAACACAAGATGATTTCTATCAACCCCAAGAATTGAGTTCAGGAGATTCATTAGCTTTGTGAACCAAGTTCCAAGGACACTGGTGGTTAGAGGCTCTGTGTATTATTTTTTAAATTTTAGCCTTGCTTTTGTTTGTTTTCTAATAAACAGGCTTAGGATAAAAGAAAAAGGAAATTGAAATATTTGACTACATTTTCTAAATTGTAGTTGGTAAAGAGCACACATTAGATCACTTTGAGTATTTGTTTAAATGCAATTATGTAGGCATCACTTATTGAATCAAAATCTTAGGGTAAAGCCTCTGAAGTCAGCATTTTGACTAGGTATTCAGGATGAGTCTTGTTGTTCCAAATCTGACACCTTTTTTTCTATGGACAAGATAACTGAAGTCTAAAGACAAGTATTTGATATGTCCTGATGCCATATATCCAATAAGTATCAGAAATGGTTCTCTAATGCAGTTCAGTCACTCAGTCATATCTGACTCTTTGCAACCCCATGGACTGTAGCACACCAGGCTTCCCTGTCCATCTCCAACTCCCAGATCTTGCTCAAAATCATGTCCATTGAATTGATGATGTCATCCATCTATCTCACAACCTGTTGTCGCCTTTTCCTCCTGCCTTCAATCTTTCCCAACATCAGAAACTTTTCCAATGAGTTAGTTCTTTGCTTCATGTGGCCAAAGTATTGGAGTGTCAGCTTCAGCATCAGTCCTTCCAATGAATATTCAGGACTGATTTCCTTTCAGATTGACTGGTTAGACCTCCTTGCAGTCCAAGGGACTCTCAAAAGTCTTCTCCAACAACACAGTTAAAAGGCATCAATTCTTCAGTGCTCAGCTTTCTTTATAGTCCAACTCTCACATCCATACATGACTATTGGAAAAACCATAGCTATGACTAAAACCATAGCTTTGACCTTTGTCAGCAAAGTAATGTCTCTGCTTTTTAATATACTGTCTGGATTGGTCATAGCTTTTCTACCAAGGACCAAGCATCTTAATTTCATGGCTGCAGTGATCATCTGCCAGTGATTTTGGAGCCCAAGAAAATAAAGTCTGTCACTGTTTCCTATGTTCCCCCGTCTATTTGCCAAGAAGTGATGGGACTGTGTGCCATGATCATAGTATTTTGAATGTTGAGTTTTAGTAAGTTTTGAATGTTGAATTTTAACAAGTTTCCATAATTCCATAATAAGTTTAATGAGTTTCCATAAGCCTCTTATCCTTATCCGTCAGAGAGCAGACAGAATGAAAACCACAACCATAGAAAATCAGTCAAACTGATCACAAGGACCACAGCCTTCTCTAACTCAATGAAACTATGAGCCATGCCATGTAGGGCCACCCAAGATGGACGGGTCATGGTAGAGAGTTCTGATGAAATGTAGTCCACTGAAGGGAATGGCAAATGACTTCAGTATTCTTGCCTTGAGAGCACTATGGACAGTATGAAGAGGCAGAAAGATAGGAAACTGAAAGATGACCTCCCCAGGTCGATAAGTGCCCAGTAGGCTACTGGAGAAGAGTGGAGAAATAACTCCAGAAAGAACAAAGAGGCAGAGCCAAAGCAAAAACAACACCAGGTTGTGGATGTGACTGGCGATGGAAGGAGAGTCTGATGCTATGAAGAACAATATTGTGTAGGAACCTGGAATGTTAGGTCCAAGGTAAATGGGAAGTGGTCAAACAGGAGATGGCAAGAGTGAACATCAACATTTTAGGAATCAGTGAATAAAATGGACTGGAATGGGTGAATTTAACTCAGATGACCATTATATCTACTACTGTGGGCAAAAATCCCTTAGAAGACATGAAGTAGCCATCATAGTCAACAAAAGAGTCTGAAATGCAGTACTTGGGTGCAATCTCAAAAATGACAGAATGATCTCTGTTCGTTTCCAAGGCAAACCATTCAATATCACAGTGATCCAAGACTATGCCCCAACTACTAATGCCAAAAAAGCTGAAATTAAATGGTTCTACGAAGACCTACAAGACCTTTTAGAACTAACACACACAAAAAGATGTCCTTTTCATCATAAGAGGCTGGAATGCAAAAGTAGGAAGTCATGAGATACCTAGAGTAACAGGCAAGTTTGGCCTAGAGTACAAAATGAAGCAGGGCAAAGGCTAGCAGAGCTTTGCCAAGAGAACACACTGGTCATAGCAAATAACCTCTTTTGACAACATAAGAGAAGACTCTACACATGGGCATCACCAGATGGTCAATATCAAAATCAGATTGATTATATTCTTTGCAGTCAAAGATGGAGAAACTCTATATAGTCAGCATAAACAAGACTTGGAGCTGACTGTGGCTGAAATAATGAACTTCTTATTGCAAAATTCAGACTTAAATTGAAGAAAGTAAGGAAAACCACTAAACCATTCAGGTATGACCTAAGTGAAATCCCTTATGATTATACAGTTGAAATGACAAATCATTCAAGGGATTAGATCTGATAGACAGAGTGCCTGAAGAACTATGGAGACATTGTACAGGAGGCAGTGATCAAGACCATCCCCAAGAAAAAGAAATGAGAAAGGGAAAATGGTTGTCTGAGGAGGCCTTAACAAATTGCTGAGAAAATATGAGAAGCAAAACATAAAGGAGAAAAGGAAAGATATACCCATATGAAGGCAGAGTTCCAAAGAATAGCAAGGAGAGATGAGAAAACCTTCCTCAGTGATCAATGCAAAGAAATAGAGGAAAACAATAGAATGGGAAAGACTAGAGATCTCTAATCCGAGAAGGTGGAAACAACTCCCTTTCCACTAACCATCCCTCCACCACCATCAATTTTGCCCTCTCTCCATCCTTTTTCCACTTCACTAAATGTCAGTACCATCGCAGAAGTGTGTGAAGGGTTGAATAACTAAAATTCCACCTTTCTAGTGAGAAGTGTGAACAGGGAAGCTCAGGAAAATTGATAAGTAGTGACAAAACCCTGGAAAAGGAGGTGCTTTGGAAAATGAATCCATAAGCTGATTCCTGGGCTCACCCTGGAACTGTCCTTATATGAATCTGAACCTAAAGACTATACTACAGACTTTGAGAAGCAAATTTATCAACAGACCACCATCCATATTTCAATTTTCATAAATAAAATCAATAAATATCAAAACTGAGATAACAAAGGTGTTGGCATGGTCTGACAAATACTTTAAGCATCCTATTATAAAAATGCTGCAACAAACAACTGTAAACACTTTCACAATGAAAGGCAAAGTAGAAAGTTTAAGTGAAGAAATAGAAGATATGTAGAAAAAACCAACTGGAAATCTTCGAAGAGAAAAAGAGAGTAATCAAAAACAAGAAGAGCTCTTATTAGCAACAGAAGAAACAGTCAGTGAAATTGAAGATAGGTCAATAGCAATTATGTAATCAGAAGAACAGAGAGGAAAAAAATTTTTTTAAAGGAAAGGAGCCTCTGTTCAGTTCAGTTCAGTCGCTCAGTCGTGTCCGACTCTTTGCGACCCCATGAATCGCAGCACGCCAGGCCTCCCTGTCCATCACCAACTCCCGGAGTTCACTCAGACTCGCATCCATTGAGTCGGTGATGCCATCCAACCATCTCATCCTCTGTCGTCCCCTTTTCCTCCTTCCCCTAATCCCTCCCAGCATCAGAGTCTTTTCCAATGAGTCAACTCTTCCCATGTGGTGGCCAAAGTGCTGGAGTTTCAGCTTTAGCATCATTCCTTCCAAAGAACACCCAGGACTGATCTCCTTCAGAATGGACTGGTTGGATCTCCTTGCAGTCCAAGGGACTCTCAAGAGTCTTTTCCAACACCACAGTTCAAAAGCATCAGTTCTTCGGTGTTCAGCTTTCTTCATAGTCCAACTCTCACATCCATACATGATCACTGAAAAAACCATAGCCTTGACTAGATGGACCTTTGTTGGCAAAGTAATGTCTCTGCTTTTGAATATGCTCTCTAGTTTGGTCATAACTTTCCTTCCAAGGAGTAAGTGTCTTTTAATTTCATGGCTGCAGTCACCATCTGCAGTGATTTTGGACCTATAGAACAATGATGATATGTTGAACATTCACATCATGAGAGTCCCCAAAAGAGGAAGAGTGCAGTGTTGAAAAAAGTTTGCAAACAAATGAAAAATTCTCAAGTTTGGCAAATGGCATAAACCTGTAGATTCAAGTATTTTAGTTAACCTCAAGCATAAGTCTAAAGAAATCCATGCCCTGAAACATAATTGAGCTGATGAAAGATGAAGAAAAAATTATTGGAAACAACCAGAGGAAAAAATGATGTGCTACCTATAGAGAAATAATGATGTGAATATTTGTGAATTTCTTATCAGAAGCCTTCAAGGCCATAAGGAAGTGAGACATTTGAAATGTTCTAAAAGAAAATAACACTCAATCTGGAATTCTATACTTAGCAAAAAATTACTTCAGAAATGAAGGTAAAATAAAGGTATTCTCAGATGAGGGAAAACAAAGACAAGAGCCATCAGCCTTAAAAGAAGTGTAAAAATAAAGGGGAAAAAAAAGAAGTGTGAAAATAAATTCTTCAGAGGGGAAATAATCCGGAATGAAACTTGGAATAGTAGGAGTGAAGAAAGAACAACAGACAGAAAAGTCAGTCTTTTATAACCTAATCTCATGACATTTGATCTCCTTTGCCATATTCTGTTTTTAAAGGAAAATTCTACGCCCTGCCCACACACAAATGGAGGAAATTACACAAGGGAATAAATATCACATTGTAGGATCACTGCGAACTACTTTAGTAGCTGACTTCCACACCAGTAGTAATATGAGAAAGCTAATGTGTTTTTATTGATAACAGAAAAGCAGACTTTAGGGACAAGAAAATTACCAACGATAAAAAGGGATATTACATAATGATAAAATTTTAATATATGAAGAAAGCATTGTTGTCATCGTTCAATTGTTCAGTCATGTCTGATACTTTGCAACCCCATGGACTTCAGCATGCCAGGCTTCCCTGTCCTTCCCTATCTCCTGGAGTTTGCACAAACTCATATCCATTGAGTCGATGATGCCTTACAAACATCTCATCCTCTGTCGTCGACTTTTCCTCCTGCCTTTAATCATTCCTAGTATCAGGACTGGTTCCAATGAGTTGGCTCTTTGCATCGGTTGGCCAAAATACTGGAGCTTCAGCTGCAGCATGAGTCCTTCCAATGAAGAATGTATAATGATTCTAAATGTGTATATAGCCCAAAACAGAGCAAAAATGGGCAAAACTGAAAGGAAAAATACACAAATCCACAATTATAGTTGGAGACTTCAGTGTTCCTCTGAATAATTGATAGAAATACAAAATCAACAAGGATGTAGAAAAACTAAGCAATATCAGCATCCAGTTGGATCTAATTGATATTTTAAGATACTCTGTTCAACAACAGCACAATACACTTTTTTTTTTTCAGGTACAGAGGGAACATTCACCAAGACACCCCATATTCTGGATCATAAACTCTTAATAAATTTAAAAAAATTACAGTGTACAAAATATGCCCTCAGATTATAGTAGAATTAAACTAGCAATCACTAGTGGAAAGATTATAGGAAAGTCTTATAAATAAATAAATATTATAATTTATTATTGTTATTATAATATATAATATATATAATAATAAAATTATTATAAAATTATAATAAATATTATAAAACAAATAACACTTTGAAATAATCATAGGTCAAAGAAGAAATCTAAAGGTATATTACAAGGACTTCCCTGGTGTTCCAGGGGTTAAGATTCTGCACTCCCAATGAAAGGGGTATAGGTTACAATATTTTGAGAAACTGAACATGAAAATGCGACATCGAAAACTTTGAAAACAGCTAAATAATGCTTAGAGGAAATTTTATAGCATTGAATGCTTACATTAAAAAAGAGGCAAGCCCTCATATCAATAATCCAAGCTTTCATGTTAAGAAAGTAGCGTAAGAAGAGTAAAATAAACCTAAAACAAACAGAAATAAGAAAAAAAATAACAGAAATCAAAAAATAAAAACAAAGAGCAATATAGCCAAATTGTGTAATTTGTAATTTAAAAAGATCAATAAAATTGGTAAACTTCTAGCAAGATTGGCAAGGAATAAAAGAGGGAAGACATATTACCAAGGAACATATGAAATATGTTTGGTACCATTTATAGTCTGGAAAGAGCTTCTCCAGGGACATGGTTGTAAAGAATTTGTCTGCAATACAGGAGAACTGGGTTTGATCCCTGGGTGGGAAAGATTCCCTGGAGAAGGAAATGGCAACCCATTCCAGTTTTCTTGCCTGGAGAATTCCATGGACAGCAGAGCCTGGCAGGCTACAGTCTATGGGGCTGCAAGAGTCAGACATGACTTAGTGATTATAATATTATTATTATAGTCTAGAAACCTTGATTTAAAAGGAGATACCATTAAAGGAGATACCATTAAAGGAGATACCATTTTGCTTTCTCATCAATTATAATTTTTTTTAAAAATGTGACATTTAGTATTGAGGAGGCTATTGTTAAAAGCACAGTCTATACTGTTAGGACTATAAGTTACTACAGATATTTTTTTGCAAATAACTTGTTAATATTAAATTTTTGAATATGCAGTTTCGACATGCTATCCCCCTTGTGGGATAAAAAATAAGCGTACGAATATTGTTCAGTCTCCCAGTGGTGCCCAAATCTTTGCAACTCCATGGACTGCAGCACACCAGGCCTCCCTGTCCCTCACCATCTCCCAAAGTTTTCCCAAATTCATGTCCATTGCATCAGTGATGCCATCCTGGCATCTCTGACATCTCTGACATCTTCTTCTCCTTCTGCTCTCACTCTTTCCCAGCATCAGGGACTTTTCCAATATATATATACAGATACATTTTTTTTCTGAAAAGGATATCAAATTGCTATGATTTATTCAGTAACCCTGGATAAATACTTTGGTATTATGTAGGAACTTGGATGATCCTTTCAGTTTTATTCAGTACTGTTGTTTTTTAGAGATCATGTACATTTCAGATCATCGGCAGTAATGTAGCAGATAGGTGAATTTCCGTTTTAGAGAGGATTGCCAGGTATTATACTCTCACAGGTTCTTTGGAAATTTTGTGGAATGTTTAAGAGTTACTGAAATTCATTTATGGAATATTTTCATGGAGAAGGAAATGGCAACCCACTCCAGTGTTCTTGCCTGGAGAATCCCAGGGATGGGGGAGCCTGGTGGGCTGCCGTCTCTGGGGTCGCCCAGAGTTGGACACGACTGAAGTGACTTAGCTTAGCTTAGCTTATATATATATACACACATACATATATATATATATACATATATATATATAAATGAGGGTCAACTTGAGTGTCTGGGGAAAGACTGGATATATATATTTTCAGAAAGATGTTCATGTTATTTTGTTAAGTAATAAGCTAATATAGAGATTTTAAAACCAAGCCCTCAAATTCTTGGATGCTCTTCTCATCAAGCAGTGGGATCTCTAGTGGATGTGTGATTAGTCTTTTAGAATCTGACAGCTTCCATTTCCTGTCCCTTGAGATGTTCAACCTTGGAACTCAACCAATATACCATTCTTGACAGAGAGGGCTGGGCAGTTAACTACCTGTTAGGAGGTTATGTTGAAACTTTTCCTTATAAAGTTGGCAGATCATTTGTCCTCACTGGAATAGAGACATATTCTGGATATGGATCTACCTTCCCTTTCTGTAATGTTTCTGCCAGTAACACCATTTGTGCACTCAAAGAAGGCTGTTATCACTTGTCATGACATTCTCCACACCGTTGTGAAATGAACTCATCTCACAGCAGAGGAAGTACACTGATGGGCGCATGCATGAAATTAACTGATCTTACCATCTTCCCCAAGTTTTGAACAAGACATAGAAACACCCTCTATCAACAACACAAGAGAAGACTCTACACATGGACATCACCAGATGGTCAACACTGAAATCAGATTGATTATATTCTTTGCAGCCAAAGATGGAGAAGCTCTATACAGTCAGCAAAAACAAGATTGGGAGCTGACTGTGGCTCAGATCATGAACTCCTTATTGTAAAATTCAGACTAAAATATAAGAAAGTAGGAAAAACCACTAAACCATCAGGTATGACCTAAATCAAATTCCTTACTATTGTACCGTGGAAGTGACAAATAGATTCAAGGGATTAGATCTGATAAATAGAGTGCCTGAAGAAATATGGACAGAGATTCATGACATTGTATAGGAGGCAGGAATCAAGATCATCCCCAAGAAAAAGAATTGCAAAAGGGCAAAATGGCTATCTGAGGAGGCCTTACAAATAGCTGAGAAAACAAGAGAACCAAAAGGCAAAGGAGAAAAGGAAAGATATACTCATCTGAATACAGAGCTCCAAGAATAGCAAGGAGAGAGAAAAAAGCCTTCCTCAGTGATCAATGCAAAGAAATAGAGGAAAACAATAGAATGGGAAAGACAAGAGATCTCTTCAAGAAAATTAGAGATACCAAGGGAACATTTCATGGGAAGATGGGCATGGTAAAGGATTGAAGTAATATGGACCTAACAGAAGCAGAAGATATTAAGAGGTGGCAAGAATACACAGAAGAACTATACAAAAAAGATCTTCATGACCCAAATAACCACAATGGTGTGATCACTCACCTAGAGCCAGACATCCTGAACTGACAAATCAAGTAGGCCTTAGGAAGCATCACTATGAACAAAGCTAGTGGAGGTGATGGAATTTCAGTTGAGTTACTTCAAATCCTAAAAGATGATACTGTAAAAGTGCTGCACTCAGTATGTCAGCAAATTTGAAAAACTAGCCTGTGGCCATAGGACTGAAAAGGTCAGTTTTCATTCCAATCCCAAAGAAGGGCAATGCCAAAGATTGCTCAAACTACCGCACAATTACACTCATCTCACATGCTAGCAAAGTAATGCTCAAAAATTCTTCAAGCAAGGTTTCAAGAGTATGTGAACCATGAACTTCCAGATGTTCAAGCTAGATTTAGAAACTGTAGAAGAACCAGACATCAAATTGTCAGCATCTGTTGGATCATGTAAAAAGCAAGAGAATTCCAGAAAAATATCTACTTCTGCTTTGCTGATTACGCCAAAGCCTTTGACTGTGTAGAACACAACAAACTGTGGAAAATTCTTCAAGAGATGAGAATACCAGACCACCTCACCTGCCTCCTGAGATATCTGTATACAGGTCAAGAAGCAACAATTAGAACTGGACAGGGAACAACATACTGGTTCCAAATTGAGAAAGAAATATGTTAAGGCTGTATATTGTCACCTTGCTATTTAACATTTATGCAGAATACATCATGCAAAATGCTGGGCTTGATGAAGCACAAGCTGGAATCAAGATTGCTGAGAGAAATATCAATAACCTCAAATACACAGATGAAACCACTCTTATGGCAGAAAGTGAAGAGGAACTGAGGAACATCTTGATGAAAGTGAAAGAGGAGAGTGAAAAAGTTGGCTTCAAACTCAACATTCAGAAAACTAAGATCTTGGCATCTGGTCCCATCACTTCATGGCAAATAGATGGGGAAGCAATGGAAACAGTGACAGACTTCATTTTCTTGGGCTCCAAAATCACTGCAGATGGTGAGTGCAGCCATGAAATGAAAAGACACTTGCTCTTTGGAAGAAAAGCTATGACCAACCTAGACAGCATATTAAAAAGCAGAGTCAGAACAGTCTTTTGGACTCTGGGAGAGGGAGAGGGTGGGATGGGAGAGGGTGGGAGAGGGAGAGGGTGGGATGATTTGGGAGAATGGCATTGAAACATGTATAATATCATATAAAGAAATGAATCACCAGTCCAGGTTTGATGCAGGATACAGGATGCTTGAAGCTGGGGCATTGGAATGACCCAGAGGGATGGTTCTGGAAGGGAGGTGGGAAGAGGGTTCAGGATGGGGAACATGTGTATACCCGTGGTGGATTTATGTTGATGTATGGCAAAACCAATACAATATTGTAAAGTAATTAGCCTCCAATTAAAATTAATAAATTTAAATTAAAAAAAAAAAAAGGAGAGTCATTACTTTGCCGACAAAGGTCTGTCTAGTCAGTGGCTTTCTTTATTTTTCTGGGCTCCAGAATCACTGCAGATGGTGATTGCAGCCATGAAATTAAAAGATGCTTGTTCCTTGGAAGGAAAGTTATGATCAACCTAGACAGCATATTAAAAAGCAGAGACATTACTTTGCCAACAAAGGTCCGACTAGTCAAGGCTGTTTTTTCCAGTAGTCATGTATGGGTGTGAGAGTTGGACTATAAAGAGAGCAAAGTGCCAAAGAATTGATGCTTTTGAACTGTGTTGTTGGAGAAGATTCTTGAGAGTACCTTAGACTGCAAGGAGAGCCAACCAGTCCATCCTAAAGGAAATCAGTCCTGAATATTCATTAAAATGACTGATGCTGAAGCTGAAACTCCAATACTTTGGCCACCTGATGTGAGGAACAGATTCATTGGAAAAGACTCTGATGCTGGGAAAGATTGAAGGCAGGAGGAGAAGGGGACGGCAGAGGATGAGATGATTGGATGGCATCACCGACTCAATGGATATGAGTTTGGGTAAACTCCGGGTGTTGGCGATGGACAGGGAGGTCTGGTGTGCTGCAGCCCCTGGGGTCGCAAAGAGTTGGACATGACTGAGCGACTGAACTGAACTCGTCACCTACACCAACACCTGGTAGTGTATTTTCTGTCCTGGCAAAACTATATTCCTGTTTAAAGCTAACCCTCCCCACCTTTCCACTTGCATCTGTGCAGCTCAATGTGGCTTGATACCCTAGCTGATATCACTTTAAACTCATGGCCATGATCCTCAAGAGTGTGCTTAATGGTTCTGTGTAGTCATACTATATGTCCCTAGTCTGATTTCTCTCTCTTGTCCAAAAATACTTCATATCTTCTGTGTCCTCAAACTACCACACCTCTTCCTCCTGTCCTCACTCAACTTCCAAGCTGAATGAGACCCTTTTTTGATATAGGCTGCTGCTGCTGCTGCTACTAAGTCGCTTCAGTCATGTCTGACTCTGTGCAACCCCATAGACGGCAGCCCACCAGGCTCCCCCGTCCCTGGGATTCCCCAGGCAAGAACACTGGGGTGGGTTGCCATTTCCTTCTCCAATGCATGAAAGTGAAAAGTGAAAGTGAAGTTGCTCAGTCGTGTCTGACTCTTAGTGACCCCATGGACTGTAGCCCACCAGGCTCCTCTGTCCACAGGATTCTCCAGGCAAGAGTACTGGAGCGGGGTGCCATTGCCTTCTCCTTTTGATATAGGCAGGAGATGACAAATGATATGGTCTCCTTATTTGTGTGAATACTCTCCTGAGATTTCTTCACTGAACAGTGAAACTACCTTCTCTGAGATATTTTCTCTGATTATTCTATCACATGGTAATCTCCATTATATCCAAATTTCTATATCATTTTCTGTACCATGATTTTTGTCATTTATTTCAAAATCATTTTTATTGCTATTTACTTACATTGTATCTCACCTTCAAAGTTTATATTCTGATTTCTCTGACTGATCCAGTATCAATGGGTTCCTTAGCTTCTTTGTAACGTCATTTTCCACCCAGATTTCTAATCCTTACATGAAGAAATAATGCCTGCATTTTAGGTGATTAGTAGCAATGTAAGACACAATGATATAGAATCAGTAAACTTCAGGATGATAAGAGTAAAGGTTAAAATGTTGGTAATGATTTGTGAGTATGGTTTAATCTTAAAAGTTGAACTGAAAAATAAGAACTAGAAAATACTAATCACATTTCAGTATTTAAAGCAAGGCTGAGCAATTATTTACAATTTTTTTTTTTAAATTTTTAAACACAGAATTCACATAGCAGTTTGTGAATTGAATTATCAAGAAGAAAACTAGTGAAAATTAAAATAATTTTTGTGGAACATACCAACTGGGTCAAATAAGGTATGGTGTGTTTAAAAGATCTTGTCTGTTTCCAACTTTCTTTTTTTGAGGAATTAAATTCTGTGAGATTTCAAGAGCAAGCTAGTGAGTTAGCTATGTCGTTAGCAAATTCAAATCATATAACAACCAAAGTATGAGATCAGATCACTCAGGTCATTACGCAGTTTCTGTTTCTCCCTAACTTTGTGTGTGTGTGTGTGTGTGTGTGTGTGTGTGTGTGCCTGCATGCTCAGTCGTGTCTGAATCTTTGCGACTCCATGAACTGTAGCCTGCCAGGCTGCTCTGTCCATGGAACTCTCCAAGCAAGAGTACTGGAGTGAGTTGCCATTTCCTTCTCCAGGGGTCTTCCCATCCAGGGATTGAACCTACGTTTCATGCAGAACCTTGCATTTTTTTTTTTTGCATTGCCAGGTGGGTTCTTTACCAGCTGAGCTACTAGGGAAGCCCCTCTAACTTTATGCTTCTCACTAATTCCTTTAAAATATTGGAACTTTAGGATGATTATGTCTTCAGACCAAAACACTAATTGTAAGCATTAACCATTGGTAGGTGCCTACAATTAATATCCTGTCAATGTCAATGTGTCCTTTCTTCCAATAATTTTCTTTAAAGGAGAGCTTTATTCTTTAGTGGTTAAACTTTAATTATTTGTTTTTGAAAAAATAAATCTTATTCTTATGGTTAATTGTTGTATTTTCAATAAACAAAATGCAAGATTGCTGTTTACATTCAAACTGGAGGAAAAACATACAAGTGATGACAATTCTGAGTTTAAAAACCTAAGCCAAATTTTCTGTAACTTAATTTGTTATTTATATCTATTAGGAGAGTCTCTAAACTGGCAACCACATGTGTTAATGTGGAAACAATTTGGATAGGGAGGTGGGGACTTGTTTTAAATTCATTTAAAGAAGGGATCCTGAATTACACTTGAGACCCTTAATTTTAGATTTTAAAGTCTTTCTTGTTGTGTGTCAATGTAGCCAATATTGTTTTCTAAGTCTTTCTAATACCCAAAGTGAGGTTTCAAAGAATTTGGCCTGAAAATCATGGGAGTAGGAGTTTATTATCTGTTTGCACAACTGCTTTTCTGTATAATGCAAGCGTGTTAAGGAAGGGCAGTCTCTCCATTTTTCCAGTCTGAACAGTAGTCTCCCTAACATTTCACTCCTTCATGTATTACAGTGTGTTAAAAGTGTCATTCTTCCCTCTCAGCACTTATAGTTTTATATTATTACAGCTAAATTCTACATTTACCTGTTACTTGTATTAGGAAGAAAAAAATGCCGCTGAATAGTAGTTAAAGAAGTAAGGACAGATTTTTATTCAGGAATTATTGCAACGTGGGAAAAGAGACCTCAGAATAGAACTGATTTCCATTCTTAATTGGGCATGGTTGAGTGAGGATTTATAGTCAAGGTGTAGGATGGGAGTTGGTGGATCAAAAATTACTAAGAGGAAATATCAGGAATAAGTGGGAATTCTAGCCAAATCAATTGAACAGAATTCTTACTGAAGGCAGCCAGGGTGATCAGGTATCATGGGTGGGGGATGACCAGTTTGATCAGATATGGAGCGTGGGGGATTTTCTCTGAGCTGACTTGACAAAGTTCTTGCTATCAGGAGCAAAACAGGTCTACAAGGACAACAGACACCAAGGTCAAGCCTTAGAAGGCCTATAAGAAACTGACAAAAGTTTTGTCAAAGAGAGAGTCTTCCTTAAAGGTTCATAGTGCAAGTATTGTCTGTTTTCTCATGTCTTAACCACTGTCTTACTGGATGGCCCATAATGGGTATTCAGTGTTTTGAAGTAAAACATCAAGGATAGGGTATTGGCATTTACTGAGTGCTAAGTTTGTTACAGACATTAGGTTCTTTCAAAGAAATATTGCTGGCTCTGGGGCTGGACAGAAGTGGATTTGAATCTTGAATCTAACACTAACTGTGTGACCATGAAACATTTATGTAGTTTTTGAGGATTAGTTACCTATCTTTAAAAGGGGACAATAATACTTGGCTAAAACCTTCTTTGTGAGAATTAAATGAAACGATATCTTCAAGTAGCTATAGTGTAGCCACTTTGTTACATTTTTATCTTTAGGACTGTTTTCATTATGTCAGGCTTCTTCACATAAAGAATGATGACTGTCATACAGCTCTAACCTGTTTTTTAAATAATAGTTATAGAGAGTTGCAATGTAGTGAAAATTTCCCACTACTTATGTGACTTTAGATGTTTATGGAAGCTTCCTGATGGGAGGGACTGACTGTGGGGGAAACTGGATCTTATTCTGATGGGCAGGGCAATGCTCAGGAAATCTTTAATCCAGTTTTCTGTTGATGGGCAGGGCTGTGTTCCCTCTCTCTTGTTTGACCTGAGACCAAACTGTAGTGGGGAAATGAAGTTAATGGTGACCTCCTTCAAAAGGTCTTATGCACACACTGTTGTATTTGGTGCCCCTGACCCTGCAACAGGCTACTGTTGACCCACGCCTCTAGCCGAGACTCCTGGACACTCGCAGGCAAGTCTGGGTCAGTCTCTTGTGGGGACACTGCTCCTTTCTCCTGGGTCCTGGTGCACACAAGGTTTTGTGTGTGCTCTCCAACAGTCTATTTCCCCAGTCCTGTGTAAGTTCTGTGATCAAATCCCACTGACCTCCAAAGTCAAATTCCCTGGGTGTTCTCAGTCCCTTTGCCAGATCCTGAGGTTGGGAAATCTATTGTGGGTCTTAGAACTTTCTTAACAGTGTGAGAATTTATTTTTTTAGTTATTTTGCAGGTTGTGGGCTGTCTGCTTGGTGGCTTTATGGTGGGGGTAGTAGTGACCTCCTCCAAGCAGCCTTATGCCACATGCTGTGTGACCCACGTCTGCTGAACCCAGAGCCCCTGTCCGTGTGGCAGGCCACTGCTGACCTATGCCTCACAGGAGATACTCAAACACTCAAAGGCAGGTCTGGCTCAGTTTCTGTGTGGTCTTTGGCTCCCTGTGTGAACAAGGTTTTGTTTGAGCCCTCCAAGAGCCTCTGGCAGGTATGGGGTTTGATTCTACAGGTGATTTTGCCCCTCCTATTGTCTTACTGGGCATTTCCTTTGTTTGACCTTGGACATTGGGTATCATTTTTTGGTGGGATCCAACATTCTCCTGCTGACGGTTGTTCAGCAGCAAGTTGCGGTTTTGGAGTTCTCACAGGAGAAGATGACTGCATGTCTTTCTATTCCACCATCTTGTTCTACTCCACCCTAATAACTAAATCAAACTGATCACATGGATCGCAGCCTTCTCCAACTCAATGAAACTATAAGCCATGCTGTGTAGGGCTACCCAAGACAGGCAGGTCATGGTAGAGAGTTCTGACGAAAGTTCCCACGGAAGGGAATGGCAAACCACTTCAATATTCTTGCCTTGAGAACCCTATGAACAGTATGAAAAGACAAAACGATATTACACTGAAAGATGAACTCCCCAGATTGATAATTGCCCAATAGGTTACTGGGGAAGAGTGGAGAAATAACTCCAGAAAGAACAAAGAGGCAGAGCCAAAGCGAAAAACAATGCCTAGTTATGGATGTGACTGGTGATGGAAGTAAAATCCAATGCTGTAAAGAACAATATTGCAATATTGCATAGGAACCAGGAATGTTAGGTCCATGAATCAAGGTTAATGGGAAGTGGTCAAACAGGAGATGGCAAGAGTGAACATTGACATTTTAAGAATCAGTGAACTAAAATGGACTGGAATGGGAGAATTTAATTCAGATGATCATTATATCTACTACTGTGGGCAAAATCCCTTAGAAGAAATGGAGTAGCCATAATAGTCAACAAAAGAGCCTGAAATGCAGTACTTGGATACAATCTCAAAAATGACAGAATGATCTCTGTTCATTTCCAAGGAAAGCCATTCAGTATCACAGTAATCCAAGTCTATGCCCCAAACATTAACGCTGAAGAAGCTAAGTTGATTGGTTCTATGAAGACCTACAAGACCTTATAGAACTAACACCCCAAAACGATGTCCTTTTCATCATAGGGGATTGACATGCCAAAGTAGGAAGTCAAGAGATACCTGGAGTAACAGGCAATTTGGCCTTGGAGTACAAAATGAAGCAGGGCAAAGGCTAGCAGAGTTTTGCTAAGGGAACTCACTGGTCATAGTAAACACCCTTTTCCAACAACACAGGAGAACATTCTACACATGGACATCACCAGATGGTCAATACTGAAATCAGGTTGTTTATATTTTTTGCAGCCAAAGATGGAGAATGTCTATATAGTCAGAAAATCAAGCCTGGGAGCTGACTGTGGCTCAGATGATGAACTCCTTATTGCAAAATTCAGACTTAAATTGAAGAAAGTAGGGAAAACCACTAGACCATTCAGGTATGACCTAAATCAAATCCCTTAAGATTATACAATGGAAGTGAGAAATAGATTTAAGTGACTAGATCTGATAGGTAGAGTGCCTGTAGAACTATGGATGGAGATTCTTAACACTGTACAGGAGATAGTGAGCAAGGCCATCCTCAAGAAAAAGAAATGTGAAAGGGCAAAATGGTTATCTGAGGAGGCCTTACAAATAGCTGAGAAAAGAAGAGAAGCAAGAGGCAAAGGAGAAAAGGAAAGACATACCCATCTGAATGCAGAATTCCAAAGAGTTGCAAGGAGAGATAAGAAAGCCTTCCTCAGCGATCAATGCAAAGAAATAGAAGAAAACAATAGAATGGGAAAGACTAGAGACCTCTTTGAAAAAATTAGAGATACCAGGGGAACATTTCATGCAAAGATGGGCTCCATAAAAGACAGAAATGGTATGGACCTAGCAGAAGCAGAAGATATTAAGAAGAGATGGCAAGAATACACAGAAGAACTGTACAAAAAAGATCGTCATGACCCAGATAATCACGATGGTATCATCACTCACCTAAAGCCAGACATCCTGGAATGTGAAGTCAAGTGGGACTTAGGAAGCATCACTATGAAAAAAGCTAGTGGAGGTGATGGAATTCCAGTGGAGCTATTTCAAATCCTAAAAGATGATGCTGTGAAAGTGCTGCACTCAATATGCCAGCAAATTTGGAAAACTCAGCAGTGGCCACAGGACTGGAAAAGGTAAGTTTTAATTCCAATCCCAAAGAAAGGTAATGCCAAAGAATGCTCAAACTACCACACAATTGCACTCATCTCATACGCTAGTAAAGTAATGCTCAAAATTCTCCAAGCCAGGCTTCAACCATACATGAACTTCCAGATGTTCAAGCTGGTTTTAGGAAAGGCAGAGGAACCAGAGATCAAAATGCCAACATTTGTTGGATTATCAAAAAAGCAAGGGAGTTCCAGAAAAACATCTATTTTGCTTTATTGACTATGCCAAAGCCTTTGACTATGTGGATCACAGCAAACTTGAAAAATTCTTCAAGAGATGGGCATACTAGACCACCTTACTTGCCTCCTGAGAAATCTGTATGCAGGACAGGAAGCAACAGTTAGTACCAGACATGGAACAACAGACTGGTTCCAAACAGGGAAAGGAGTATGTCAAGGCTGTATATTGTCACTCTACTTATTTAACTTATATGCAGAGTACATCATGTGAAATGTTGGGCTGGATGAAGCACAAGCTGGAATCAAGATTGCCTGGAGGAATGCAATAACCTCAGATATGCAGATAACTGGAGAAGGAAATGACAACCCACTCCAGTATTCTTGCCTGGAGAATCCCATGGACAGAGGAGCCTGGAGGGCTACAGTCCCTGGGGTCACAAGAATCAGACACGACTTAGTGACTAAACCACCACCACTACCATGCAGATGACACCACCCTTATGGCAGAAAGTGAAGAAGGGCTAAAGAGCCTCTTGATGAAAGGCAAAGAGGAGAGTGAAAAGTTGCCTTAAAACTTAACGTTCAAAAAACAGAGATCATGGCATCCATGATCCCATCACTTCATGGGAAATAGATGGGGAAACAATGGAAACAGTGACAGACTTTCTTTTCTTGGGCTCCAAAATCTCTGCAGATGGTGACTGCAGCCATGAAATTAATAAACATTTACTCCTTGGAAGAAAACCTATGACCAACCTAGATGGCATATTAAAAAGCAGAATCATTACTTTGCCAACAAAGGTCCATCTAGTCAAAGCTATGGTTTTTCCAGTAGTCATATATTGATGTGAGAGTCAGACCATAAAGAAAGTTAAGCACCAAATTGATGCTTTTGAACTGTGGTGTTGCAGAAGACCCTTTAGAGTCCCTTGGTTGCAAGGTGAGCTAACCAGTAAATCCTAAAGGAAATCAGGCCTGAATATTCATTGGAAGGACTGATGCTGAACTGAAACTGCAATATTTTGGCCACCTAATGCAAAGAACTGACTCATTGGAAAAGACCCTGATTCTAGGAAAGAGTGAAGGCAGGAGGATAGGGGATGACAGAGGATGAGATGGTTGGATGGCATCACTCGATGGACATGAGTTTGAGCCAGCACTGGGAGTTGTTGATGAAGAGGGAAGCCTGGCCTGCTGCAGTCCGTGGGGTCACAAAGACTTGGACACGACTGAGTGACTGAAGTGAACTGAACTGATGTGACTTTAAACAAGCCTCTTTATATATATATATATATGTTTTCTCAGTTATAAATTTAGAAGGCCCAACCCAGCGATCTATAGTGGTGACATTCTTGAGTTACATTACCTAGGAAACATAACCCCAAAGCAGGTTCATTTCTAACAATGTTGTCGTGTAGCTAACTTGACTGGTAGAGTCTTTCTTACTAAAATGTTATGAACTTTAGTATCCCTTCTAGGAGAGGTTTTCATTAAAAAAGAGAGAGAATGTTGAAAAGCTTACTAAAGAGAGGATTGTTAATAAACATTCAGATATCAGAAAGGGAAATGACTTTGAGCAGGAAGGACCTCTTTTTAGTGTCCCTGTTATACCATTTTACTTATGCAATTTATTATAACTAAGCTGTATTTGATTTAAAAAAAAGGTTTTCAGCATCTCTGAAGAAATATTTTATTGATTTGGTTTAGATTATTTAGAACATTTCAGAACACTGTTCAATACCTTTTAAGTTCATGTTGAAAGTTAAGAAAATAAGGAAACTTTCTCATTTCCTCCCTCCTTCTCTTCCCTTCTGTCTCTCTTTCTCTCTCCCTTCCTTTCCCTCTCCCTCCCTCTTTCTTTCCTTCTCTCTCTCTCTCTTTCCCACTCTCCTCCTTCTTCTCCCTATCTCTAACTACCTCTATCTTTATTCTTTTAAATTAAATAGCTAGTAGATTTCTTTGAGCACTATCAGACATAAAGTAAAACTGGTATATAAATGTTTTACATCAAAACTATTTTTAAAAAAGAACAGTAGCCACCCTTCCATTTTATTATTGTAAAACTTTTGATTGTTTTGCCTATAACTGATGCAGTGAGCTCAGCTATATGGCAGACTTGAGAGGACAAATGCTTATAAAATCAACTGCTGGATTAGTTGGTTAACGTATGTTTAAGTAGAGGCCATACACACTGAAGTTATGAAATTTAATTTTGAAAAAAGGTTATTTGTATTTGTGTTATTTTACAAATTTGATTATTATTTTATCTAAAATATTTCATTTTGTAGCAGGTTATTAAACTTATGACAATTTAATGGGACAACGTTAGAAAATAGCATAGCAGCAGCAGCTGTGGAAAGATTAGATATAAAGTCTAGAGTCATGATTTTTAACTGTGGCTCTGCTCGCAGTTTATCGTGTAACATTATACAAACACATTCCTCTTAAGTTAAATCACATAATCTCTAAGGTCCCTTCTACACTGTCATTATTATAGTTGCACTCACAAAAGCAAAGCCCTAGATGTTGGTAGAATGGTTTAACTCTGGACAGTACCTAGAGGCAAGTAGGTTGTCTATGAATGTGACTTACACGTAGGTATCTTCTCATTGACACACATATAAAATCCGATTTTTAGATTATGGTTTAGGAAATAACAAAGTAGTGCATTGCCTCCTTTAAAAGACTACATGTTATCAGGTTCCATCTGAAGGAATAAGAAAATGAGAAGATAACTTCAAATTAGGCAGAAGAAAGAAGAGGGGAAAAAGTAGAAATCAATTAATTAGAAAACAGAGGTAAGTAAATTTGATTAATCTCTAGCCAAACCAACCAGAAAAAAGGAGAGAACACGCAAACTAGCAATATCAGGAGAAAGAGAGAGAATATCACTGTAATTCTGCAGATAGTAATAAAATAATAGGTGAACAACTTCATACCAATCCATTAGACAACTAAGGTAAAGCAGATAACTTCTGTGAAAGATACAAATTACCAAAGATCACTGAAGAAGAATATCATTTGAACAGCCCTGTATCTATTATAGAAATTGAACTCATAGTTATTTTATTCCATGAAGAAACTTCAGGTGCTGATGGCTTCACTGGTGAATTCTACTGAACATTTGAGGAAAAAGTCCAATTCTTCAGAAATACCTCCAAAAACCTAGGAGGAAGGAATACTTTTGAATTTTTCCTTTGAGGCCAAAATGACAATCCAAAACCAGATAAAGATATTTAAAAAAGAAGAGAACTTCAGATCAAAACTCATGAACATAGATGAAAAATTAAACAAAATTGGAGCAGTGAAACCCAGTTATATACTAAAAGGATAATGCATCACAATTGAGTGAGGTTGACCCTAGAAATTCAGGGATGAGTTAACATTTGAAAAACAGTATTTTATAATAAGTATAAATGGAGTATAACTTTAAAAATGTGAATTCAGTATATTGTACACCTGCAGTATATAATAGTATATATCAACTATACTTCAATAAAGAAACAATTTAACCCTTGCTTTTTCATGATTTGATAGTTCATTTCTTTTTTTATTGGTAAACAATATTAATTACATGGTTATACCACAGTTCATTTATTCATTTATCTTGGTTGCTTCCAGCTTCGGAAATTATACATAAAGATGCTATAAACATCCATATGTACATTTTTGTGAAGATATGTTTTTGAATCAATTGGGTAAATACCGAGAAGTACAATGCTGGATCACATAGTAAGACTATGTTTAGGTTTACAGCAAACTGGCAAACTTTCTTCCATAATGAGTTTGATATGTAGTGCTTTTGTTGTTGTTATTATAGAATTCTAAGTATTTCTAACTTTAATTTTGTTTTCCTCCTATACTTCCTATACCTATTATTATTTAGAAACAAATGTATGGGTTAAGTTTTTTCCATTGTTATTAATTTTTTAATTGGATTGGTAAGAGAACATGATTTTTCTTTGAAATTTATTGAGATGTTTTAGAAAATGGTACACAGTGAATTTTTATGAATATTACATGTGTGATTGAGAAGAATGTATACATTCTAATTATTTGATATAGAATTTTATGTTATTGAATCAAACTTGGTAGATATATGTTCTCACTTTCTATCTGCTTTGTTGTTGTTTGCATTGTTCAGTTACTCTTCTGTGATTCTTTGCAACCCCATGAACTGCAGCACACCAGGCTTCCCTGTACTTCACCATCTGCCAGAGTCTGCTCAAACTCATGTCCACTGAGTCGATGATGCCATCCAACCATCTCATCCTCTGTTTCCCCCTTCTCCTCCTGCCCTCAGTCTTTCCCAGCATCAGGGTCTTTTGCATCAGCTCTTCACATCAGGTGGCCAACATATCGGAGTTACAGCTTCAGCATCAGTCCTTCCAATAAATATTCAGGGTTGATTTCCTTGCAGTCCAAGGAACTCTCAAGAGTCTTCTCCAGCACCACAGGTCAAAAGCACCAATTCATCAGTGCTCAGCGTTCTTTATGGTTCAGCTCTCACATCCATATGTGACTGGATTTATCCTCGGGATATGGGGATGGTTCCACATGTGGAAATCAATTAATAAGATGCACCATATTAACAGAATAAATGGTAAAAACCACATTACCATCCCTATAGATGCAGAAAAGCATTTGACAAAATTCAACACAGTTTCAGCAAACTAAGAATGGAAAGATATTACCTCAACATAACAAAGGCTATATATTAAAATCCTATAGTTAGCATCTTACTCAAAACTAAGAAACTAAAATCTTTTCCTGTGAGATAAGGAAAAAGGCAAGGCTGTCCTTTCTGACCACATCTATTAGTGGTATATAGTACTGGGAGTCTTACCAGAGTAATCAAGCTCCTAAATATTTTTACACTCCTTGCTAAGGATCCATAATAATATAATTTTCCACATGAAAATCTTGTGGGTTTAAAAGCTCAGACATTCTGCAGAAGGTTTAAACCAATTGCTAAGATCTCACACTGTGACTCAGATTTCGTATTTCTTTCTCACTAATGGCATAGGGCCTTCTTGTATGAAACCAAAACAAAAAAGGTTTAGAATATTTTTATAGCAGGTGGTTTCTAAACAGGTGGTTTTTAGGGGCAATGGGAAGTGTTCTCATCTTTTATCTCCTATTATAATCATCTCTCCAAGACAGTAAATTATCATTATCCTTACAATAATCTCCTTAACCTAGGCAAAATAGTTGATATGTTGGGAAGAACAAAGGCATTATATTCAGCACTATGAAGTTTCAAGCCTGGTTTTGTTGCTTACCAGCAATTTCTGGTAAGTCACTTAATTTCTCTCATGCTTAAGTTCTCTCATTTGTAAGTGGATTATTACCCTGCAAGATAGTTTAAAAAATTGTGATAGTATACAAAAAGCCTTTGACATAGGACCTTTTACAGCATTGAAAAGTGCTGTTAATATATATGTATATTATCTGAGGTTACTTATGCACTCCTTGGTTTATACCACTCTTAATAGATTTGGCATCTTTCTACATGAAATGCTAGAGCCCAAAAAGACTGTGAAAATTATCTAGTTGCCACTAACGCCTTAATTTTATAGATAAAAGGAAATTGTCACTGTGATATTAAGAGTTATCCAAATCACATAGTGAATTAGTAGTACAACTAGTACCAAAGTTCAAGTCCCTGATTCTAATTTCTGTTTTTCCTATATTACTACCAGTAAAATGTTCTACTTTACCTATAGAAGTTAAAAAAAAAAAAGCAAAGAAAAAGTCACACACACAAAAAGTCCAAACCAAACATTAAAACATGTGATTAACTTTTCCCCATCAGAATCTATACTCTTCCTACTTGGCAGAATCACATTCAGGTCAGTTAGCAAGGACAGTTGGTTCTTAACTGGAGGACAGTTTGATATTTGTCTAATCATTTGTCATGCTTATTTTGCATTGTGGTCAGCTGCAGCTTTGTGATTTCCCTGATACTACTTTTTCATAAAATATTAACTTGAAAGAACTTAAAAAACCATGCAATGTAAGTCTAAACATGTCCTTTAGTTTCCTACTGAAATGTTCTAAAGATTTTTCTACTAACATTAGTGGTGATCAATTCTTTTTTAAAACTCCATATTGACTCAAAATTATGGGAAAACCTGAGCTTTTGTTCAATGTGTTCAGCATGACTCATGTGGAGGCAACATTTCTATAACTGTGTATTTTATCTCATAAAATTGATTCTACATTGAGACTACCCAGTCTTTTTACTAGAGGAATGTCTTTTTCACTAGAGGAATCACATTGTATGTTATTCTGAAGATGGAAAAATGGCTTTCATTAGAGCCCTATTTCTGATTTCCAAAGACCTTGCAATTCTGATCTGATATTGTGTGTAAAATTTCCTATCTGTGTTTTCTAACTTACCACAGCACTGACAGTATCCCAGTTTGAGAAAAGATCAGTGCATTTGAACCCCTTCTAAAGGAGACATTTCATAAGTTAGATAATCTGTTCTCATTCTTAAAGACATGATTTGAGAGATTGATTGTAGCTGTTCTTAAATATGTCTGTCTGATCAGCAAAGCCAGAATTCTGGAAGTAGCTAAAGCCAGATATGTAATGACTGTAAACTAAGCCTTACCAGTTTAAATGAGTGACCCTTCAACTCAGTTATCTATATATAGTAAATAAGAAAAAGAATGGTATTGAATTAAGCATGAAACCAGTTTATTAGAGAAATAAAAGCTAAAAAAATTAGTATTACCAGATTCAAAACATGAGGATAACTGGGACTTAAAGCAAATACAACCTGCCTTCAATAGTCTGGGTCACATTTTGTCCACTAATCTTGATTTTGTCAAGATGTCTGTCTCCAATACATTATTGAATAAACACTAGTTATCCCCTGGAGAAGGCAGTGGCACCCCACTCCAGTACTCTTGCCTGGAAAATCCCATGGATGGAGGAGCCTGGTAGGCTGCAGTCCACGGGGTCACACAGAGTCGGACATGACTGAAGCGACTTAGCAGCAGCAGCAGCAGCAGTTGTCCCTTAAGACAGTATAATGCCAATATAAAATCTGCTTACCTCCCTAAAAGAACCCCTGATGAAATTCTTTCTTGGCAACTATTAACAGCATTAATAAGTGAAATTGTATATTATGGCAACCAAAATAGGTTTCCATGAGAACAAATAGAAAATGAGCTTGATAAAATGAAAAATTATTATTGTTTTTTTAAGGTTCATATTTTAGTCCCTGAATTGATGACATATTACATTTATATGAGCAAATTTATGATAGCTCATTGAACCACTTTTAAAGAATTCTCTCCTGGCAAATAATGCATTAATTTTGTTTAATTCTCATGTACTATTCAGTGATAAGTACTATTACTCCATTTTACAAATAAACAGACTCAAGAAGTTAAATGACTTGCTCAATTTTGCATTTATAATTTGAGCAAAGTCTAATAGATTCTACAACCTGAAGTGTAAAAGTCTGAATTGTGTGCATGAAGAAAATAATGGTGATAGTAGCACAGTGGACCCTTGAATAACATAAAGACTGGGAACGCCAACACCCTCCCAACCCCACAGTCAAAAATCCATGTATAACTTTTGATTCTGTAAAAACCTAGCTACTAATAGCTTACTGTGGATCAGAAACCTTGCTAATAACATAAACCGGTCAATTAACACATATTTTGTATGTCACATGTATTACATATTGTATTCTCACAATGAAGCTAGAGAAAAGGAAACATTATTTAAAAAGTCGCATGGAAGAGAAAATACAATTACCATGCTGTACTACATTTATTGATCCTGTAAGTTTATATCATCTGTTTACAAGATGAGTTGTCTTTCAGTACCTACTGAACAGCATATCGACATTGTTTTATATGGTACAATATATATATTATTGACACTAGATATAAAAAATTAAAACATAATGTCAAAAAGGAATACTGATTCATTCATTGATAATGAAGAAGCAGCAATATGATTGCTTTATGGTAGTCCAGTCCATGGGGTCGCTGGGTCGGGCGCGACTGGGCAACTTCACTTTCGCTTTTCGCTTTCATGCTTCAGAGAGGGAAATGGCAACTCACTCCAGTGTTGTTGCCTGGAGAATCCCAGGGACGGTGGAACCTGGTGGGCTGCAGTCTCTGGGGTCGCACAGAGTCAGACATGACTGAAGTGACTTAGCAGCAGCAGCAGCAGTCTATATACTAATGAGTGAATCATCATAAAGTTTTCTGGCATACATTATTATAATCAAGTTCATGATACAGTAGTGCAAATATTGCTACATTAAAAAATCCCAACTTACTTGTGATGATAAGCTCATAAGCGGATACTCAGTTTTCCAGTTATGAGAGAGAGACACACATACAGTTTGGTAATGTAATTACTGAAAGCAATCTTATAAGTAAGTGAGAAAACCAACAAATTATTATATTTATATTAAACACCACTCCACCTTATGCCTGTGTTGTTATTGTTCACTCAGTCCTGTCTGATTCTTTATAACCCCATGGATTGTAGCACATCAGGCTTCCCTATCCTTCACTATCTCCTGGAGTTTACTTCAACTCATGTCCATTGAGTCGGTGATATCATCCAAGCATCTCATCCTCTGTTGCCCCTTTCTTCTCCTCCCTTCTATCTTTCCCAGCATCAAGATCTTTTTCAGTGAGCTGATTCTTCACATGAAGTGGCAAAGTATTAGAGCTTTTAGCTTTAGCATCAGTCTTTCCAATGAATATTCAGGATTGATTTCCTTCAGGATTGACTGGTTTTATCTCTTTGCTGTCCAAGGGACTCTCAAGAGTCTTCTCCAGCACCACAGTTGGAAAGCATCAATTTTTTTGGCATTCATCCTTCTTTATGGTCCAGCTCTCACATCTATACATGACCAATACAAAAACCATAGCTTTGATTAGACGGATCTTTGTTGGTAAAGTGACGTTTCTGCTTTTTAATATGCTGTCTAGGTTTGTCATAGCTTTTCTTCCAAGGAGTTCATTTCAGTTCAGTCGCTCAGTTGTGTCTGGCCCCATGCACCACAGCATGTCAGGCCTCCCTGTCCATCACCAACTCCTGGAGTTTATCCAAATTCATGTCCATTGAGTTGGTAATGCCATCCAACCATCTCATCCTCTGTTGTCCCCTTCTCCTCCTGTCCTTAATCTTTCCCAGCATCAGGGTCTTTTCAAATGAGTCAGCTCTTCACATCAGGTGGCCAAAGTACTGGAGTTTCAGCTTTAGCATCAGTTCTTCCAATGAACACCCAGGACTGATCTCCTTTAGAATGGACTGGTTGGATCTCCTTGCAGTCCAAGGGACTCTCAAAAGTCTTCTCAAACACCACAGTTCAAAAGCATCAATTCTTCAGCACTCAGCTTTCTTCGCAGTCCAACTCTCACATCCATCCATGACCACTGGAAAAACCATAGCTTTGACTAGATGAACCTTTGTTGGCAAAGTAATGTCTCTGTTTTTTAATATGCTATCTAGGTTGGTCATAACTTTCCTTCCAAGGGGTAAGCATCTTTTAATTTCATGGCTGCAGTCACCATCTGCAGCGATTCTGGAGTCCAAAAAAATAAAGTCTCTCACTGTTTCCACTGTTTCCCCACCTATTTGCCATGAAGTGATGGGACCAGATGTCATGATCTTCATTTTTTGAATGTTGAGTTGTAAGCCAGCTTTTTCACTCTCCTCTTATCTTCATCAAGAGGCTCTTTAGTTCCTCTTCACTTTCTACCATTAAGGTGATGTCATCCGCATATCCAAGGTTATTGATATTTCTCCGTGAAAGCTTGATTCCAGTTATTAGACTTTCGCATAAAGACACACACACATATGCCACAGATAAATTTATTAGTTCTATGGCATGATGATTACTTTCTATTCATTGAGCGGAAGTGGATCATCATAGAGGTTTTCATCCTCATTGTCTTTATGTTAGGTAAGCTGAGGAGGAGGAGGAGTGGTTGGTCTTGCTGTCTTAGGGATGTCAGAGGTGGGAGAGGAGGAAGGAGAGGCAAGCACATCTGTGTGACACTATAGATACAGCTGATTTTTTTTCTTTTCATTCCTCCAAAAATGTTTTTAGGCATTATCTATGACTGCTTACTTTAGTTTCAGCACCCAAATCATAGAAAGGCCCATGTCACAAAAGAAGGTTCTGAACAATGAGAAACTCTGCCATCTTGTCTCGTATCAGCTTGTTTTCTGGCACTGCTTCTTCATCACCTTCCTCACTTGTCATTTGGCACTTGTTGGGAAGGACTCATCTCCAGCAAACGTCTCTTTTTTTTTTTTTTTCCACCCCCTCAGCCTCTCCACATGGTTTGCAAGATCTTAGTTCCTTGAACAGGGATTAAACCCAGGTCATAGCACAGAAAGTGCTGAGGCCTAAACACTAGACCACCAGAGATTTCCCTCAAGCTGTCTTCTGTTACTTCCTCTGGTGTGGTGTCTATTAGCTCTTGAATTTCTCCAAGATCCATATCTTGAGACCCTTCACCTCCACCTTTTATTCTCCCCATATCTTCAATCTCTTTCATGATTTCTTTGATTGGTTCAGTCGTAAATCCTGTTAAGTCATGCATGCATAACATATGGACACAGTTTTCTCCGGCAGGAATTTATTGTTTTGAGCTTGATGCCTTTCACAGCTTTTTTTTCTGTAAAAATGATGGCCTTTTCAATAGTGTAATCCTTCCAGGCTGTCATAGCTGTCTCTCTATCAGGGTTCTTTTCCATGGTGTTAACAGTCCTTTTCCTAGAGTACTGGGTGTAACTAGTCTTAAAGGTCCTTATGTCCCCTAGACTAGAGATTGAATTAGAGATGTTGTGTTTAGGGGGAGGTAGACTCCTCTGATGCCTTCAATATTGAACTCAGGGGGTGCTGAGTGGCCAGGGCATTGTCCAATATCAAAAAAACTTTAAAAAGCAGTTTCCTACTGGCATAGTTCTTCTTGGCTTTTGTGGACAAAGCATTCCAAGTCTAGGAAAAGGGTTCTCATTGTCCAGGCCTTCTTATCCAACCAAAAGACTGGCAGCAGGCATTTATCTTTTTCCCTTCAAGGCTCAGTGTTAGCCACTTTATAGATAAGGACAGTCCTGAACATTAACCTGACTGCTGCTGCTGCTGCTAAGTCACTTCAGTCATGTCTGACTCTTTGTGATCCCACAGATGACAGCCCATCAGGCTCCCCTGTCCCTGGGATTCTCCAGGCAAGAATACTGGAATGGGTTGCCATTTCCTTCTCCAATGCATGAGAGTGAAAAGTGAAAGTGAAGTCTGACTCCTAGCGACCCCATGGACTGCAGCCTACCAGGCTCCTCCATCCATGGGATTTTTCAGGCAAGAGTACTGGAGTAGAGTGCCATTGCCTTCTCTGTAACCTGACTGCATTTGTGCAAACATAAAGTCAGCCTTTTGTTGTTGTTCAGTTGCCAAGTCATGTCCAATTCTTTGCGACCTCATGGACTGCAGCACACCAGGCTTCCCTGTCCTTCATTATCTCCTGGCATTTGCTCAAACTCACATCCATTGAGTTGATGACACCATCCCACCATTTTATCCTCTGTTGTCCCCTTCTCCTCCTGCCCTCAGTCTTTCCCAGCTTCAGAGTCTTTTCTAATGAGTCAGCTCTTAACATCAGGTGGCCAAACGATTGGAACTTCAGCTTCAGCATCAGTCCTTCCAGTGAATATTCAGAGTTTATTTTCTTTAGGATTGAGTGGTTTGATCTCCTTGCAGTCTAAGGGACTCTCAAGAATCTTCTCCAACACCACAGTTTGAGAGTATCAATTCTTTGATGCTCAGCCTTCTTTATGGTCTAACTCTCACGTCCATAAATGACTACTGGAAAAACCATAGCTTTGACTAGACAGACTTTGTCAGCGAAGCGATGTGTCTGCTTTTTAATATGCTGTCTAGGTTTGTTGTATTTTTTTCCTCAGAATAGGGCATTTTTGTCCGCATTAAAAACCTGTTTGGGCAGATGTTCTTTCTCCTTAATGATTTTCTAAATGGTATCTGGGGATTTATCTGGTGCCTCTTGGTCAGTAGAAGCTACTTTTCTTGTTATCTTGACATTTTTGAAGACAAATTTCTTTCTAAAATTGTCAAACTCATTTGCTTGCTTTAAATTCTCCCATTTTAGATCCCTTACCTTCCTTTTGCTATAAGTTTTCAGATATTATCTTTGCTTTCTTCAACTCATATGAGAGACTATAGGTAGGCCTTTCTCATAGCAACCTGAACCTACATAAAAGCTGTATTTTCAACAAGGTAAAAGGTGTTTTGCAAAAACTCCAAGGTTGCTGGCATACTTTCCTTTTCTTTCCTTTTCTTTCTTTTTTTTTTTTTAAATTTTAATTACAGTGGTCCTTATGCTGGATTCGTTGATCTCAAAATGGTGAGCAGTTGAAGCTGTAGACCTCAGTCTATGGCATACATCAAGCAATTCAACTTACATCAATCATGACTTTGCCTCTTGGGAGCCCTTCCAGCATCACTGACTAGTGACACTTCTATGGTACAATTTAAGGTTACAGTATTCCACTGAACACAATGAAAATTATGTAAGAACTGCAAGAGATCACTTTTTACTGTTATATGCAATTTACTGGAGAGATGAACTGCTCATGCTGAAATTATCATCACATAGCATTTTATGTGAATACTTGCAATACTTAGCTCACTGCAATAGCCGCAGAAAGTAGCTACAAAATTATTATAGTAGTAACATATATTACAGTTAACTTTCAGTTCAGTTCAGTTCAGTTGCTCAGTTGTGGCCTATTCTTTGCAACCCCATGAATCGTAGGATGCCAGGCCTCCCTGTCTATCACCAACTCCCAGAGTTCACTCAAACTCATGTCCATCGAGTCGGTGATGCCATCCAGCCATCTCATCCTCTGTCGTCCCCTTCTCCTCATGCCCTCAATTCCTCCCAGCATCAGAGTCTCTTCCAATGAGTCAACTCTTCGCATGAGGTGGCCAAAGTATTGGAGTTTCAGCTTTAGCATCAGTCCTTCCAGAGAACAGCCAGGACTGATCTCCCTTAGAATGGACTGAAGGGGCTCTCAAGAGTCTTCTCCAACACCACAGTTCAAAAGCATCAATTCTTCAGTGCTCAGCTTTCTTCGCAGTCCAACTCTCACATCCATACATGACCACTGGAAAAACTTTATTCAGTTTAAAAACTTTTTAAAAATTTGAGTATAATTGCTTTATGGGCTCCCCAGTGTCTCAGTGGCAAAGGATTGCCTGCTAAATGGAGGAGACACCAGAGACATAGGGTTCAGTCCCTGGGTCAGAAAGATCCCTTGTGGGAGGAAGTGGCAGCCCTTTCCAGTATTCTTGGCTGGAGAATTCCATGGACAGAAGAACCTGGTGGGCTACCTTCCATAGGGTCATGCAGAGTTAGACACGCCTGAGAGACTAAGCACACACACAATTGCTCTGCAGTGTTGCATTAGTTTCTGTTGCACAATGAGGTGAATCAGCTTTCTGTAGACATATATCCCCATCCCACTCTTCTCGGTCATCAAAGAGCACAGAGCCGAGCTCTTTGTGCTATACTGCAGATTCCCATTGTCTATTTATTTCACATATGATAGTGTATTTATGTCAAACCCAATCTCCCAATTCGTCCCACCCTCCCCTTCCTGCACTATTTCCACAAGTCTGTTCTCTATATCTGCATCTCTATTCCTGCCCTGAAAGTAGGTTCACCTGTACTATGTTTTCTAGATTGCACATGCATGCATTAATACACAATATTTGTTTTTCTCTGACTTACTTCACTCTGAGTGACAGACTCTGGATCCATCCATGAATCTTTTTTTTTTTTTTTTCACATTTCTCTTAACTGCAAATGGCCCCATGAATGGTCTGTCAGTGTTTATGTGTAGGTTTTGATAAATATTAATTTTTATCATAGATTTTCATACATTTTATGATAACAAATGATAAAATACACTAGTTTCTACATATATTTTTATACACTCATGATATTCCTTATATTTTCTTTATTTTATCAATATGTCTAGTCTATGCAGTTCATCTGTGAATTTTTTCATTTATCACAAATCTCCAAAATTTCTTTCAGTATATTTGTTGAAAAAAATCAGTGCATAAGTGAACTCACATAGTTCAAATCTATGCTGTTCAAGGGTCAATTGCAGTTTTAGGAAAGTTTTAAATGATAACATTTAAACGATGTTTCAAAATTAATCCCCCCCCAAATTATCTTTTGATCCTGCATGTCCATTTTGCTTTCTTTCATAGCTAAGTTTTGAGGTTCTAAAAAGAGCCCTTCTGGTGGTGTTTGTTCTTTCTCACCTCCTGTTTACTTCCCACATCACTGCCATCTGGATTTTGCTTTCTGCATTGCTTGAAGCTGCTTAGTCTACAGATGAACAATGACCGTTAATTGCTTAATTCTACAGGCTCTTTTCAATTCTTGCCTTACTTGACACAGACAACACTTAACCCCTGTAATCCAAGCTTCCTCTGGCTTCACCAGGTTGTGGATGCCAATTGGTCATATTCACAGGAATAACCTGTATTTTGTTTTTCCATATCCAGCTGTAGCTTTGGGAGAACAGCTTCTCCCTAGCTCTCTTGACCTGGGGAGGGGAATTTACCCAGTCAAACCACTGGACAGGTGTTTAGTAGAAGTGGCCAATCTGATTGAAATCAGTGATTTATCTAGGATTACTAAATAATAATATAGGAAGAAAAATACCCATTTTTTTGGTCTAGGTCATTAAACTGGAAGAACCTAGGTCTGCCAGAAACCATCTGTCTCTTCAGTTCAGTTCAGTTCAGTCACTCAGTCGTGGCCAACTCTTTGCGACCCCATGAATCGCAGCATGCCAGGCCTCCCTGTCCATCACCAACTCCCAGAGTTCACTCAAACTCATGTCCATGGTGTCGGTGATGCCATCCAGCCATCTCATCCTCTGTCATCCCCTTCTCCTCCTGCCCCCAATCCCTCCCAGCATCAGGGTCTTTTCCAATGAGTCAAGTCTTCACATGAGGTAGCCAAAGTATTGGAGTTTCAGCTCTAGCATCATTCCTTCCAAAGAAATCCCAGGGCTGATCTCCTTCAGAATGGACTGGTTGGACCTCCTTGCAGTCCAAGGGACTCTCAAGAGTCTTTTCCAACACCACAGTTCAAAAGCATCAATTCTTCTGTGCTCAGCTTTCTTCACAGTCCAACTCTCACATCCATACATGATCACTGGAAAAACCATAGCCTTGACTAGACAGACCTTTGTTGGCAAAGTAATGTTTCTGGTTTTGAATAACCTATTCCAGTATTCTTGCCTGGAGAATCCCATGGACAGAGGAGCCTGGCAGACTACAGTTAATAGCGTTGCAAAGAGTCAGATGTGACTGAAGTGACTTAGCATGCACATATACAAAGAGAAAACAGATACAATGCTGAGTAATGAAATAAATAAATTAGTCATGATCACAAAAGGAGAAGTCCATTAGACATATTCATAAGTAGTGTGAACTGAGGTCAGCTCTATTAGACCCAATGATCTTATTACCAAGTTATGTGTGGTGGTTGAGATTGTCAGTACTCTCTTAATTCCTTGGGGTAAAAAACTTGAGTATAAATGTTCACCTCTGGTAAAATATAACACATTGAATGGTAATGTACTTGCTGGAAGGCACATATCTGGCTTTAGAAAATATACTTATTTTATTGAGCAGATCATATTTTGCCCTCAGAAATGTTGGACTGAGAAAGTCTAGCTTGATTAAATAGCTCAAGAAAACTACGGCATCCAGTAAAATTAAAAAGCTGAGTCAATGTACATTCTCTGAAATAAAAGTTTTCTACCACAGAAAAAGGCGTTTAATGCTAGGGAGTTTGCCCCCAGCATTTAGGGATGTTTTTAATGAGTACTTGCATAGTGTACATCATCCCATTCATTTTGTGGTATTTGAGGTGACCTATCAATAACAAATTCAATATATTATGAGTCTACAGATCAGCATTTCTTACATTCCCAACTAAATCTTAGTGCATTATTTGTTTAGCTGAACTGTCACTCAAATTAACGATCCTTATGTCTACTGGAAGTCATGAGCTAAGTGAAATGGAGGCATCAAGCAGTTTGCCCATGGCCACCCACATAGTTAGTTGGCATGGCCAGCGTAAGAAAATTTCATGATTTCCTACCCCATGTTCACAGACCACAAGATCATGCCTCATTACCCAAAGAGATGAAATTAAGTATCATCAACTAAAAGAATATGTTTATTGCTTGTAACCTTTTCTTTGTCACTCTGGAATTTCTTTTCTCTGTATGTCCATATGTAGATAAAAACCCTTTTTAAAAGAATGAAGTTAAATAATAAGCTGAGTCTTTTTTGTCCCAACTGCTTATTTTATAAAAGTAGTGATAAGGAGCGGGAGGAGGTTCAGGAGGAGGATAGGAAGAGAACTATACCCACCACTAACCTTTTGCAGGATGGCCTCTGGTTCACACTCAGGTCCTCAGTGCATGGTGGGAGGTCAGTTTGGTCAGAAGATTACTTATTTTTAAGACATTGAAAGCCATATATTAAGTGGTTGTGTAAGCAGTTAGGAAAATCATTGGGAAAGTTTTCTCAGGATGTTAAGAAAAAAAGGATAAAAATAAAATGATGGAATTTGGAAGATACGTCTTAAAATTATAGTGTTCTCACGTAGCAAGTGGGAGATTATGTATTAGAGCAAAAACCTGAGAGGAATTACAGCTCCAAATATAAACCCTTGCTTACTAAAGAGAAAACCAATCCAGAAAGTGGGATTTGGAAATGTAAGGGAAAGAGGTCTGTGTTCCCTCTCTTCCACACCACTTGCCTTTCTTAATATGCTGAAGGATATTTGGGGACCAAAAGGACACATTTTAGAGATGGATAGATTTCAGTCTAGAGGGAAAAAGAAAACCCAGCCATGTCTCCTAATATTTCTGGGACAGGGCAACCAGATGAATAATAATGACGACTGGTGGGAGAGAGAATTTGAGGGGAAAGAAGATGAAGATGATGAAGTCACTCTTAATGAGGTAAAATCAAGATAGTCATGGACTACCTAGTAAGACTGATAAGAACAGATACTACATTTGATCTTAGCCAAAAGGTGGAATGTGGTGTTGGGGAAGACTCTTGAGAGTTCCTTGGACTGCAAGGAGATCGAACCAGTCCATCCTAAAGGAGATCAGTCCTGGGTGTTCATTGGAAGGACTGATGCTAAAGCTGAAACTCCAATACTTTGGCCACCTGATACAAAGAGCTGACTCATTTGAAAAGACCATGATGCTGGGAAAGATTGAGGGCAGGAAGAGAAAGAGATGACAGAGGATGAGATGGTTGGATGGCATCGCCGACTCGATGCACGTGGGTTTGGGTAAACTCTGGGAGTTAGTGATGGACAGGGAGGCCTGGTGTGCTGTGGTTCATGGGGTCACAAAGAGTCAGACATGACTGAGCGACTGAACTGAACTGACCCCAGTAAGATATGTAGTAGCAAGTTGGTACATGTGAGGGTCTGGAGTTCAGGACAGAGACTGGGGTTGTAGATAAAAATTGTCAAGTTATTTGTTTAGAGGTACATTCATCTGGTGACACAGGGCAGAATGTGGTTGCCTGGATAGGAGGACAAGTAGGAATAGATCTGGATTAAAGACACACTAGAGCAACCAGCTTTACAGGGAAACGGGCAAGGAGAACCAGAGAGAAAAGAGAGAAAACCGAAGTGTGACGCACAAATCAAGGGACAGTTGTTCCAAGGAGGAAAGAGCAAACTGCCTGTAGCAGGGCCAGGACTCAGACATATGCAGGACTGTGTGAGGAGCTGGTAGGAAGGCACTTGACAAGGTTTATCCAAGCGATTCTGGCTAAAGAAGAGAGACCTTTCTTCATGTATGCACCCTATCAAGAGAGAGGCAGCTGCTGAAGCCAAAGAAGTTTTCATTAGGAACTCTGAAACATGGAAGACCAGCTGTGTTGCCTTTCATGTCCAGATATCAAAGTGAGCAACAGCCAAAAAGATGCTCCCACTTCACAAATCATAGCCGGGCGGCGGGACGTTTTTAGCAGTTCTAGTGCTTTGGGACATTTGATGATATCATCTTCACACAGATATCAAGGGTCCAAGGAGGACAGTAGCTGTGAGCAGTCGTTAAGGAAGTGAAGTCTTTTAAACATGCAAAGGACAGAAAGCCAACTGCAACAAGCATAAGCCACACGGCCTGTGTGGCTCACAAACCTAGGATGGACAGGAAAAGATACAGGGACTTACACACTGCTTTCAGAGCACATTTCTCTTTCTTCAGCTTTCGTTTCAGCTGTCTCTATATGTTGGCTTCATTTTCTTATCTTCAAATCCCTGTGTGTGTGTACTCAGTCGCTTAGTCCTGTCTGACTCTTTGTGACCCTTTACACTGTAGCCCGCCAGGCTCCTCTGTCCATGGGATTTCCCAGGCAAGAATCCTGGAATGGGTGGCCATTTCCTCCTCCAGGGGCTCTTCCTGACCCAGGGACTGAACAAGCTTCTCCTGCATCTCCTGCATTACAGGCAGAGTCTTTACCACTGAGCCACTGGGGAGGCCCTTCCTTTCAAATGGTTCCCTAATATGCTGTAATTATGTTCATGGATTTGTGTTTATGGGTGTGCATTCTATTTGTAAAGAAGTAGAGACAAACCTCAACATTCCAAAAACTAAGATCATGGCATCTTGTCCCATCAATTCATGGCAAATAGATGGGGAAACAGTGTCAGACTTTATTTCTGCGGGGCTCCAAAATCACTGCAGATGGTGATTGAAGCAATGACATTAAAAGATGCTTACTCCTTGGAAGGAAAGTTATGACCAACCTAGACAGCATATTAGAAAGTAGAGACATTACTTTGCCAACAAGGTCCGTCTAGTCAAGGCTATGGTTTTTCCAGTGGTCATGTATGGATGTAAGAGTTGGACTATAAAGAAAGCTGAGTGCCGAAGAATTGATGCTTTTGAACTGTGATGTTGGAGAAGCTCTTGAGAGTCCCTTGGACTGCAAGGAGATCCAACCAGTCCATCCTAAAGGAGATCAGTCCTGGGTGTTCATTGGAAAGACTGATGCTAAAGCTGAAACTCCAATACTTTGGCCACCTGATTTGAAGAACTGACTCATTTGAAAAGACGCTGATGCTGGGAAAGATTGAGGGCAGGAGGAGAAGAGGATGACAGAGGATAAGATGGTTGGATGGCATCACCAACTCAATGGACATGGGTTTGGGTGACTGCTGGGAGCTGGTGACGGACAGGGAGGCCTGGCGTGCTGCGGTTCATGGGGTCGCAAAGAGTTGACATGACTGAGCAACTGAGCTGAATTGAACTGTTGTTCTTATGTCAATCACTTTACCAAAATTTATGTCTGCTACAAATACATCTATAAATTCTCTCGGTAAGTGGACATATAACTTTCTGAGTAAAACAGTGGAGTTAATTTGACTAAGTGTTCTGGTTGCTTGCTTAACTACCTTGGGTTTTAGTTCACTCTTACAAATGTTTGTTCCACTTTTCAGTCTTAAAAGTATTCTTGGCAGAGAGTGTGAAAGGAAGAAATTTCACATTTTTTAACGTTATCTTTTGCCATCACATCATATTTCTTAATCAAAAAGCCTATGTTTCTTTCTTCATGTGGTTTCTGATATAGCTTTTAAACATCCTTCAGAATTTTCCTCTATATTTAATTTCATTTTGCAGTTAACATTTTTAATTAATTACTTTTAAAATATTTATTTATTTTTTATTAGATTGATGATTGCTTTACAATATTGGTTTGATTTCTGTCATACATCAACATGAACTAACCATAGGTGTACACATGCCCCCTCCCTTTTGAATCTCCCTCCACCTCCTGCTCATCCCCATCCCTCTAGGTTACTACAGAGCCCCAGTTTGAGTTCCCCGAGTCATACAGCAAATTCCCATTGGCTATCTGTTTACCTATATTACTCTATATGCATCCATAGTACTCTCTTCATTAATCTCACCCTCTCCCTCCTCTCTCCAACCCTTGTCCATAAGTCTGTTCTCTATGTTTGTGTCTCCAATGCTGCTCTGCGAGCAGGTTCATCAGCACCATCCTTATAGATTCCATATACATTCATCAATATATGATATTTGTTTTTCTCTTTCTGACTTCCTTCACCCTGTTTATTAGGCTCTAGGTTCATCCACCTCATTAGAACGGACTCAAATGCATTCCTTTTTATGGCTGAGTAGTATTCCATTGTATAAATGTACCACAGCTTCTTTATCCATTCATCCGCTGATGGACATTTAGGTTGCTTCCACATCTTGGCTATTGTAAATAGTGTTGCCATGAACACTGGGGTACATGTGTGTTTTGTTTTTCAGTTTGGGTTTCTTCAGGGTATAAGCCTACATGTGGTATTTTGGGATCATATGGTGGTTTTATTCCTAGTTTTTAAAGGAATCTCCATACTGTCTTCCATGAAAGAAAAAGTGAAAGTGTTAGTCACTCAGTCGTGTTCAACGCTTTGCAACCCTAGGGACTGTAGCCCACCAGGCTCCTCTGTCCATGGAACTCTCCAGGCAAGAATACTGGAGTGGGAAGGCAGTCCCTTTTCCAGATCTTCCCGATCTGGAAAGGGGTCGAACCCAGGTCGCCTGCAATGCAGGCAGATTCTTTACCGTCTGAGCCACCATGGAAGCCGTGGTGGCTATATCAATGTACACTCCCATCAGCAGTGTAGGAGGGTTCCCTTTTCTCCACTATCCAGAACTTGTTTTTTGTAGGGTTTTTTTTTTTTTTTTAATGGCCATTCTGTCTGGTGTGAGGTGATATCTCATTGTAGTTTTGATTTGCATTTCTCTGATAACGAGTGATGTTGAGCATCTCTTCAGTGTTTATTAGCCATCTGTGTGTCTTCTTTGGAGAAATGTCTGTTTAGGTCTTTTGCCCACTTTTTGACTGGGTTGTTTGTTTTTCTGGTATTGAGTTGTATGAGCTGCTTGTATATTTTGGAAATTAATCCCTTGTTAGTTGTTTCATTTGCTATTATTTTTTCCCATTCTGAAGGCTGTCTTTTCATTTTGTCTATACTTTCCTTTGGTGCATTTTGCAGTTTCCATTTTGATGTTACGAAAGAACTCTTTTTTCAAGCTTTCATATTAACTATTAATAGATCATGCATTTCCTATATTCAAATCAATATGCTAATAGATAAGACTTAATATATGAATTACATAATTATTGTGTATAATTATATGCATATTTAGCTTTAAATATCCATGACTTATTTATAATGACAAAAGGAAATATTTACACAATAGTGTAAGGATGGTTCAATTTCGGTAAATAATTTATTCTAAAATCTCTTGTAACAAATTAAGGAAGAAAAGTACCTATGTTACCTCAATAAGTGTTGAAAATTTTTAATATTCACTTAGATTAGAAAAAACACTTCATGCATGTTTGGAATCTTACATAAGGTCATAATAGAAATATACATAATTTTCAAGATCTGTCAAAAATCATAGAGAAATCATCATATTTAATGTTGAAATATTAGAAGCACTGTCCCAAGAATTCTAGGCAAAAATAAGGGTAGGATGTCTGCTATTATTGCTGTTTTAAATATCTCAATGTAGGTCCTAACTCAAATAATAAGAAAAGAAAAGCAAAGTGAAAAACAGAAAAGCTTATTGGAAGATAGGGGAAAAAAAGTTATTATTTGATGATGATGATATAAAGAACTTACAGACAAATGTTGAGAACAAATAAGAGAGTTCAATGAGATTGCTGTACATATATAAAAGGCCAATATTTAAAAAAAACATCAGAATTTTAAACACTAATAATCACTAATTATAAAATATTATAGATGAATATAGAGGTCACATTGCAACAAATCTTCTAAGTGCCTTATAGAAAAATTGTTAGCTATTATTGAGGACATTAATGAAGATCTGAGCAATTGGAGAGCCATATTGTTTTCACAAATTGGAAGACTCAGTCTTCTAAAGATGTGAGTTCCTTCCATATTAATTATAAGTTAAATGTAATTTCACTTAGATCAAAAAAGGAATATTTTGGTGGGAGGAGGATTTGATACGTTTCTCTCAAAATTTATAAACTAGAACTAAGAATGAAGAATAAGACAGTTTTGAAAAAGAAGAAATAGATTAAGATAATTTGTGATCAAATATCAAGAGTTTTTGTAAGATTTTTATAGTTAAGAACATGAGCTATTGGTACAGGAGAAAACATTAAAACCAACGGAGAAGGAAAGAAACAAACCAACACTTTATGCTAACTTATTTTATGACTGAGGCAAAAGTACAAATAAGTGGTAAGACAATGAACTATTCAATCAATGATGCTGGGAAAATTAATTTTTCAAAAGTAAAAAAATAAAATTACAAATCTATCTTCTATTATCCACAAGATATCATTTTCATATTATTTAAAAGTAAATGTGAAAATTAAAATATTAAAATTTTAGACAAACACAAAGATGATACTTTTGTAGTATTGGATTTGGACCTATAATTAAACTATTTTCCATAGTTAAACTGTTTTCCTGTAATTGAATACTAGTACATGAGTTAAAAAAAAAAATCATGAAAAGGGTCAAGCTGATGGGCTAAGAGATGCAAATAGCTGTGTATGATTGCTATACCCTTTCATTTATTTAGAACCACTTCTATGCCATTTCAAAGATTTTAAAAATTTTCTCCATGAGGAATTTTTCTGTATTAATTTGTAGGTAGTTTATTGTTTTGCTGCATTTGATAGTGGCATCTTAGTTTTGAATTTATTTTCTAGACGGTTACTGAGAGTAGAGGGGAATAGTTATGTTTGTGGGTTAGTGTTTATGAGTTTTCTTCTACCCAGAAAACATAAGTGATCTGCTCTGAGTCTCTCTGTTTATTCATTTGGGTTCCACAAAATCAATTTTGGTTTGTGTTTGTTTCATAGTATTTATTATTCTTTTCTGTGTTTGTAGATATTTTCTAATTTTGCTTTTGTTAATTTGAATTCTCTCATCTATTTTCCTTTTATTCCTGAAGTACATTCTTTTTTTAATATAAATTTATTTATTTTAATTGGAGGCTAATTACAATATTGTATTGGTTTTGCCATACATCAACATTAATCTGCCACGGGTGTACATGTGTTTCCCATCCTGAACCCCCCTCCCATCTCCCTCCCCATACCATCCCTCTGGGTTTTCCCAGCGCACCAGCCCCAAGCATCCTGTATCATGCATTGAACCTGGACTGGAGATTCATTTCATATATGATATTATACAGGTTTCAATGCCATTCTCCCAAATCATCCCAGCCTCTTCCTCTCCCACAGAGTTTTAGCAGTATTTGGTGATCATAATTAATAATGAACATAGTCTTTATTGAAAATATCTTAATTTTATCTTCAATAGTAATTGATGATTATTATATGGCTGTAGAATTCAAGGGTGAGAGGTATTTTGCATCAGTGAGATAAAGCTACTTTTCTGTTGTCTTTGACTCTCTGCTGCTGCTAAGTCACTTCAGTCGTGTTCGACTCTGTGCAACCCCAGAGACAGCACCCCACCAGGTCCTCCATCCTTGCGATTCTCCAGGCAAGAACACTAGAGTGGGTTGCCATTTCCTTCTCCAGTGCATGACAGTGAAAAGTGAAAGTGAAGTCGCTCAGTCATGTCTGACTCTTAGCGACCCCATGGACTGCAGCCTACCAGGCTCCCCCGTCCATGGAATTTGCCAGGCAAGAGTACTGGAGTGGGTTACCATTGCCTTCTCCGCTTGGACTCTCCACTGTTGCTGTAATAAACTGATTATGTATTTAAATGTTATTATTTTAAATATAATTTTTATTTTATCTCAGTATTGTTCTAACACCTCTTTTTTTTTCAGCAGTTTCACTATAACATATCTAGAAAGTGATTCAGATTTATTTATGTGATATGGGACTTGTGGTCCTTCTTGAAATCGTGCTATTATGTCATTGCGTATTTTCCCTTTTATCATTTATCTCTTCTTGTGTAAATCCTACCAGAGAAAGTAAGTTGATCCTTTCTCTTATGTTCCATATCTCTTGAGCTCTTCTTTGTGTTTATGGTCTCTTAATCTTTCTATACTTGTCCTGTGTAATTTCCTCAAATGCTTTTTCCAGTTTATTAATTCTCTTTTCAGCTGTGTTCACTCTGCTCTTTATTTTTGAACCTCAGTGGCCATATCTTTCTTTTGTAGGGCTTTTTTGGTCCTTTTAACGTCTCTGTGTTCCAATTTCTGAGCTCTGTGTATGTGTGTGTGTGCGCTTTCTTTCACAATTCCTTTATTAATGTCTTTGTTTAAACACATTTTAAACAGGTGAGGGAGATTAACATTGATAGATAAAAAATTTTAGTCACAAAAGAAATGAGTAATATGTATAAAAGTACAGTGTGGGGAATATAGACAAAGATTATGAAATATCTTTGTATGGTGACAGATGATAACTGGACTTACTGTGACCATTTTGAATTGTATCAGTTCAGTCACTCAGTCGTGTCCGACTCTTTGTGACCCCATGAATCGCAGCACGCCAGGCCTCCCTGTCCATCACCAACTCCCAGAGTTCACTCAGACTCACGCCCATTGAGTCAGTGATGCCATCCAGCCATCTCATCCTCTGTCGTCCCCTTCTCCTGCCCCCAATCCCTCCCAGCATCAGAGTCTTTTCCAATGAATCAGCTCTTCACATGAGGTGGCCAAAGTACTGGAGCTTCAGCTTTAGCATCAGTCCTTCCAAAGAAATCCCAGGCTTGATCTCCTTCAGAATGGACTGGTTGGATCTCCTTGAAGCCCAAGGGACTCTCAAGAGTCTTCTCCAACACCACAGTTCAAAAGCATAGATATATCAAATCAGTATATGTGTACTGACTTACATAGCGCTGTAGGTCAGTTATGCTTCAAAAACAAGCAACCAAGCAAACAAACAAATAAATTCATAGAGAAAGAAATCAGATTTGTGGTTAACAAAGATGGGGTTGGGGGAAGGAGAATTAGATAAAGGTAGTCAAACGGCACAAACTTCCAGTTATATGATAAATAAATACTAAAGATATAATGAATAATATTAACACTGCTGTACATAATAAAAATGAAAGCTGTTAAGAGTAAGTCTTAAGAATTCTTACCATAAGGAAAATTTTTTTCTGTTTCTGTAATGCTGTACCTATATGAGATGATGGATCTTCTAAGCCTGTTTTGATAATCATTTCATGATATATGTAAGTCAAAATCATTATGTTGTATACCATAAACTTATCAGGGATGTATTCCAATTACATCCCAAAGACACTGGTAAAACAAAATGCATTTTATAACACCCAACTGATCATTTTGCCATCTCAAGTTCTAGAACTTTTAATTCTCTTGATTTGTTTGATTGTTTCTATTGGCTCTAGCTCATAATGGATTGTTTGTTTTTTTGTGCATTTTGTGAATTTTGACTATGAGCTTACGCTTGCTGTGACTTTATCAGTAGAATTGTGTGTGACCTCAATTAATGGTTTGTGCCTTTAAAGTGCCTTGACATTCTGCCATGTGCCTTAGTATTATTATTAATACATTTTAAAATCCATTTTTTGACTTAAGGTCTTCCCTATCCTAAATATTATAATCTCAAGCTTCAAATTAATATGGAGCACATGTACAGATTTCTCGGGGAGGGCGGTTATTTTTAATTTGATTTTGGTCATCTAAAGTCATGACAGAAACACCTACTTCAATAACTCCTGGTGTTGGTGGGCACAATTTCTCTGGTACATCCTTATATCAGGGGTGTGTCCCTTTGAGTTTCCTACATTTAGTCACACGTTTCAACTCCTCCCTCGGCCTCTCTTCTCCTCTTCACATGTAAACTTTAAAACCAAACGCTTTGGGTTAGAAATATTGACTACCACCCCCATGCTAACCCTCTCACCCTACATTTCACCAGGACCTTATATAAGAGAAATCACTGATGTAGCTGATTACTACTGTGTTCAGTTCCTTCTTTTCTATTTTTTTCTTTTAACCTAAGATATTTCCACTTTCATGCATTGGAGAAGGAAATGGCAACCCACTCCAGTGTTCTTGCCTGGAGAATCCCAGGGACGGGGGAGCCTGGTGGGCTGCCGTCTCTGGGGTCGCACAGAGTTAGACACGACTGAAGCGACTTAGCAGCAGCAGCAGCATTCTCCTTTACATTTTGAAACTCAACAGAATAAGTATAATATTTTTATATTACTATTTTTGCACGTCTACATATTTTTAACAGGAGAATTTTAGGCATACTTCTGTCTTGTCATAACTGGAAGTTAGACATTTTCTGTCAGTTTTTCCTCTAGTATTATTTAACCTCAATGACTTTAATCTCTGTCATAGTGTCACGTTTCTTCACTTTCAAATTTTTTGACTTTGATTATTCTTTCTGGTATTTCTGAATTGTTTTTCTTTGACTTCTCTCTTGGGTTATTTTTTTCTTTGTGTTTTAGAATGATTTGTTCCCTCAAAGACAAATAGTAGAGAGATATTTTTCAAATTCTTGTACCATCCTCAAAAATATAGATTTTTTAAAAAATTTAGCACATGGTTGTCTAGAATTTTATATAGGAATTAAAACAGTGTATGTCTACAGTGCATAGGACCAGTACTTTGATGTCAACACTGTTATTACTCTATAACAGATTATAGAACTTTGTGTGATTCTTCCTGGAGATGCCACCTGACAATCTGCAGTGCCTGAATGGCTAACTTATTTGGCCTTTGCAGCTGGGCACTTAGTTTGTCGAGGATTCCTAGCAATACTAGCTTCAAGTTAACTGGTCTGTTTCCTTCTTGATTCTTGATATTATCTGTGAGTACTTTTTAGGTATTTAAGTATTTAAGGCATTTATCCCTGGAGAAGGAAATAGCAACCCACTCCAGTATTCTTGCCTGGAACATCCTATGGACAGAGCAGCCTGGAGGGCTACAGTCTGTGGGGTTGCAAAGAGCTGGACACAACTGAGCAACTGAGCACAGGGCATTTATAATAACTTAGTTTCCTTTATTAGGAATCACCTTCAAAATTAGGCCATGATAATCACAAAAAGTGATTTTTAAAAGGATGTAAACAAAAATGCCAACAAACATCCCCCGCACAAACTGTCTCCTGTTACCTTTAATACCTCTCATAGGCTGTCCAGCTCTGCTGTCTGTTGATAATAATTCAGTACTTCAGAACGAATCAACGTAACTGAGTTTTAATAGTTCTTTAAAATGGCTATACAAAACTGCTTCACTCGGAGGCAAAGATTTTTGATTTTGTGGACTTATGGTTAAATTTAGTATCACATGCTTTAGAGGTGCCTAAAAAAAGCAATTCAATAATATGGCAATCAAGTGATATAAAATTGAGTGCAGTTATAATTTTCAAACAAAGTACTCACTTTTATAACGACGCAAGGCAAAGCTGCTTGTGTCAATAAAAGGGCAGTATAAGAATAAAAAAAAAAGAATAAAAAATGTATTTCAAGGGTGGAAAAAGTGACTTTATCTTGAATGTGTACGCTTGACTTAAAAAAAAATGCAATGAGAATGTTTAAAGGCAACACAATATGTTCTGGAGATTGTGTTAAAAAGTGCTATAACTAGTCCCATGTCCCTGATAAAATCCTCCCTGATGACTGCTATAAAATCTCCCCAAAGTTGTTCCGATTGAAAATGTTACTTTACTTCACGTTTTCTTTTCACAGATGAAACAATATGAGTTTAATACAGTAAGTGGTGAATGTTAATTGTAGAGGAGTACTACATTATTTTAAGTTTCTGTAATGTCCTAAACTTGTTTTTGTTATTGTTGCTTTAATGAGTGTGAGTGAGCATGGTTGTGATGCTGCCTTAATCAGCCTTTGGCCTTTGGTAAAGGATATTAAACAGGCTTATTGGTTTTTTTGGGGGGGGATGGGAGTGGGATTAAATTCAATATATAATTTGTATTTAGAAAGACTTTATAAGGGCCATGACTGATTATATATGAATGCTGTCTTGTTCTTACTCAGGTTAATTTTAAAAGATTTAATTATTCAGGTGGAGGTTTTAGCAAAGCGTTTATTAAGACCGGTTTTTTAAAAAAAGTTCAGTTTTAACAGGGGTAAGCGTCAATGATGTAGAGAACTCATCTAGATGTTAGATACTTATTTCTCTGGAATGCTTACATGAGTGAAGAAGTACTTTAGTTCTGCAAGGAATAAAGCCAAAAGCAAGAAACTATTTCCTAAAATGAATTCTTATGTGTAAGTTTGAGGGGAAGACGGGTGATAGGAAAAGGAGCCTTTAGTGGTCCCTTTCTTAGTGATTATGCTGCTTCTTGAGGCTGTCTGGTGAGAAACTATGTCAGACATTTAATTTTTCTTCACATGAACAAGCAGAATACTTAATAATTAAACCTCCTTGGTCAGCCTAGCAAACTGATTGAATTTTCATCTTAACTTTAGAGTCAGAGACTTTCCCAAACAATTTTTATGGAGCGGAATCGTCGATGTAAGGAACACTGCCTCATCAGCTTGCCTAAATTTTTTACCTAAAGCATACAGGCAACATCCAGTGTGAATCAAACTGGTCTATATACATCATTTTCCTCCTTACTTACAATTATTGAGTGTTACAGGCTATGAGAGGTATTAAAGGTAACAGGAGACAGTTTGTGTGGGGGATGTTTGTTGGCATTTTTGTTTACATCCTTTTAAAAATCAGTTTTTGCGATTATCATAGCCTGCTGCTATTGAAGCAGCAGTAACAGACAGGATTCCGCCAGTCCCTTCACTGCGTAAATCCAAGCCAGAGTGCAGAGACCATCAAAGGGATAGTCGAGGTTCTGTTACCCAACTTGTCTCTATTCTCTCAGTGGTGGCTGATCCCATCTGTCTCTAAGCGCTGACTAGAGCTTGTTCTATTTGTAAGTATTCACAAGTCACCTAAGATTAAACTTGCGGCTCTTTCCCTACACGTTCAGTCTGGTGTTAAAATGGAAAAATAGACATGTACTTGTACCAGCAAAGAGTCATACGTAATGTTACCCTGCAAGGCAGGAAAACAAATTCTTTAAGAATATCAAATATTTGAAACATTTGCTTATATTTGCTCACCTCTTAAAGATTTTAGAGATATAGATAGATGAATTTGGTTAATAACAGCTACTCTGAGGGGGTGGGTGTAAAGCTACAGATTTCATAAACCTACGGAAATTTTCAGTATAGTGGCTGATGAAGGATAAGTAATAGCTGTGATCAGATTATCTTCCAGCCACAGTGAAATTCAGTATTTGAAGAAAGGTGCTTTCAACAGAAGAACATGTATTCTCACATCTTTACCTATTTTTTCATTCTTTTCTTAAGCATAAACTGACAGCTTCTGTATTCTGAGCCAAGTGCCACATATCAAGCTTTTTTGTAATCATTTAAATACACTCATGATGTTGGGGCAGGTGTCTTATGATACAATCTCTCACACATGAGGAGTTAGAGATTTAACAAGAAAACAGTCATGTTTAAGATTGAGCAACAATTGGTCCTTAATTCTTAGGCTTAGTTTTAGGGGAAACCAGCGTTAAGGCACATTGACATCTTCCTGAGGTATATGCTATTCTAAGCAAGCTCTAAATTTTTTACCTAAAGCATACAGGCAACATCCAGTGTGAATCAAACTGGTCTATATACATCATTTTCCTCCTTACTTACAATTATTGAGTATACTTTACTATTTTGGCCACAACCCACGAGTTGATTCACATAGGCATTTAAAATATTTTTCAAAATAAACAAAACAGGGGAGTGAAGTTGCTTTTATGCTCTGTGAACACCCCAGCTTTGTTCGTTATGATAAACAGGGCAAGTACACGTCATTTGCTTGCTCTTTAACCTTTCATTATATTGACAATCTGTTATTGCCTAGCATCCATTCCATTCTTCTCAGAAGGTGGCTTGGCATTTTTGTGGTACTTTCAATCTAGGGGGATAAATCTGCATCTCCATCTGGGTTGACCAGATGAGGCTCCCTTCAGAGCCAATTAACACTTTACCAATGGGGTCACCTCAGCATGGTATGAGGTGCTTTGCACCTCCAGGGCTACCATAAACTGTCTCCACAATGCCTCCAGATGCTCCAGGACTGGAAGCCAATCAATCTTTCACAGAAGTGCTCAGCACACCTACCCCAGGGTCCTAGGAAGAGGCGCAGCAGCAACACTGAAAGATGTATATGGCTCTCCAAGCCAGAGCCTTTTGAATATTCTTTTGTTAGCCTCTTCATGCACTTCCTCAGCCTAAGCGAGATGTTCACGACCCACAGGAAAGCCAGGTATGCCTGGTAGGCAAGGCACAAGCCCCACTCTTGTTCAATTTGATAGTCACCCATATGGTTATAACTTCTGACAAGCTTGACTAGAAAATTCTCCACCTCGATTGTGACCTTTGAAGAGCCTTCTAGTGTTTGGTTCACGCTAAGACTTGCAGGTCCCACTCGTTAAGATGCTTAGGGCATGGTGGTGCCAGCTCTCATACCCCTCGAGGCAGCCAAGGGCATCTCTCTGTTGGTATCCTGGCTGCATCTGAGATATGTGGTTATTTCTATAGGAATCCAGACTTGATGCAAAGATTGCTGAGGCTTTTCTGCACAGGCGTCTCATTTATTGAAGCAATTCCCTTTAACTTTGAGTTAGCTGGGAAAGAATGCAAATTAAATATTCTTTTCGTAGGGAGACTGGGAGGGGTGACAAGTGAAAGAGAAAAAAGGCATGGGTGAGCGACGTGGAGGCCCAGAGTTCCCTCAGGTGGTTGGCTAACTAGCTCAGCCTTTGTGTAGACCCTGCCTGCCTGTGGGATGGAGCTGAGACAGGAGAATGACAGTCTGGAGGAGGAAAGAAAGACAGTAATTATGGGATGCGTGAGATTAGTGCGGTAGCCAGAGAAATTAAGCCACAAGTCCTAGGAATCTTCCCTTCTGTATGGTACCTGCAGAGGAGGAGAAAAGCCCTCGCCACAGAGTTCAGTGGGAATCCACTCCCCGCCAGCTCAGCTTGATTGCTTTCTGGGTTACCTACTGTGGAAGTTCAGCAGCTCGACCTTCCTTTCAGCAAAGCTATATTGTCCTGCCCTGAAAAAAAAGCAGATTAAGAATTTACAGGGATCCCTCCATCACTGGCCTCTGACAGGAACATTCAGGGAGCTGATTTTTCATGGTTCAATTTGCCTGAGGCCAAGATTCTTATCGAAACGTATTTTGTTAATGGAAAGTGCCATTGCAGATTTCAGAAATGTCTAACTTCCCATTAAACTTTCTCAATTCTTTCCCTCTCATCCTTTTGTTTCAGTTAAGTGGCATTCTCCCTGAGCTACTTTACTATTATCGTATTTCTTTGAAGAATATATAAATTCGAGTTCAGGTTTATAGGTGAGCAGTAAATCATGTCAGTTAAGTTTATAATTATTTTGTAGTGAGGTAAATGATGTTCTGACTGTCTTGAGTCTGAGATAGTCCCAGCTATAATTCAGATCATACTTCAGTTGTCTACTTTGATTTAAATGTTTTCATTAAAAGCTATAAGTTTGCAGAATAATTGAAAAACACTTTTTTTTTGTTAAAACAAAGGCTATGCAATTTTATCAAGATAGGAAGAAATGAAGCCTATCCAATGCTTTCTTAGTTTAAAGCATTTTTGAGGGCTGCTTCAGATGGAAGAGGGAAGGCGTTAGTCACATTTTGTGCCAGGGATTATATTAGGCCTCTGTATCTGTATTATCTCAGTTCTGGTTAGGTCATAGTATTGCTATCCTTCTTATTTGTGTCTTTTGATTATAAGTGACTTGATATCAGCATCCCTAATATTATCAGTAGTTATGCTGAAATTTTGAGGTTATGCTGGTAAATGACATGATTGTGCTATACTTGTTCTTAGTACTCTTAAGACAGAAGAGATTCCTTAATGCTGTATGTTTTGCTAACAGGGCAAGTAAGAATCTGGAAACAATGTTTACTAGAGACGAGAAAGCTTAGCAGATGGGCTGTAATGATTTTCCAGGAGGAGGAAATGAAACATCTTTGTCTCCTATTCATATTGGTGCCACCTGGCAGAGTTAGATCCAGAGAAGAGGCCCTTGTTAGCTGGCTCAGCAACAATGCCACTGACTATTTATGATTTTTGATATAATAATTTTGATACATTTGTTATGTGGTTTACATCCTCAAAACAAGTAATTTGAGATTTATTTATCGAAGCCCATTTGTTAAAAATATTCAGTATGAAACACATACGTGTTCTTGTTCTGCATAGGCTTACCTCATTGCAGAGGGATTTACAGCATGGTCTGACCTATTACAAGATCTTTAATCATAGGCCTTGATCCTTTTACTGATGAGATTCCGGTGCTGTTGAGTCTCAAAAGTATGTTTCAGAAACGCTGAATTACGGTTCCGTTGCCCTGCCACCGCTCATGGCCCCTTATCTGTTTCACTCTCACTTTCCTGCTCACAATCTATAGAAGTATTTACAGGGGAGGCAGACTGATGCACTGGTCAGAATCTCTGGATGAATTCATTTTTAGATTTACTTATTAATGGTTTATGCTGATTTCAAATGAAAGATATGCATTCTTCACTTGAATTATTTTGCAGTATTCATGAATAATATATCTGAAGGGTCTGATGGGTATTCTCAGTAAGTGACTTGTGATATTTTTGTAACAAAGATCAGTCAATACATCAGGTTACTCTTCCTCTCATTATAGATAATGCTTCCATGACATTACTCTTGTGACTTAAAACATTTTAGTTTTCCTTTCTTGATATTATTAAGACAGAATTTTAATTTAAAGCACCCAAACAACCACCTGTGACATTCTTCTAGTAACAGATGCTTAATGGGTAATGCTTAAATAGATTAAGTAATAAATGCTTGAAAGGAGAGAAGGGGCTTGAAAGTGAAAAGTCAGTTGGTGACACATCTCGTTAAGATGAATATGATGATGAAAAAGACTTGTTCATTATATATCTGATGCTAACAAATATTAGCATAAGGAAACTGTATCCCCCCAAAATCACAGGAAATGTTATAAAACATGATCATTAAGCCAGAAGAACAACAAAGAAAGGTTACTGAAATGCTGCCAAAGCTGAAGGATGGATGAATATCAGCTATGCTGAGCTGCAGAATAATGTCTGAGTGCTGAGTGTGTTGTGATGTTACCAGTGTGCAGCAGAGTGTGCTAAAATTATTAGAACAAAACTACCTAGTAAGCTCAAGTCTGTGTCCGTGTAAGAGTCAAGAAAAGAAAAAGAGCTAAGGGAGAAAAGGACAAATAAGGAAACTGACTGTTGATAGCTTGCACGCACTTGTAAGTCATAAAGGACTTTTTGAAGTTCTAACAGAAACAGTCCCTGTGGGACAATGATAACAGGAGAGACAGACATTGATGTGTAAATGACATCATCACCCGAAGCCACTTTCACTCAAACCAGAGTCCCAAATCATACTAGGGTTCAAAGGGATTCTAATCTTACCCTGTTCCTTTTTTTTTTTTCCTCCTAAGTTCTTGCCAGAAATGAAGGAAACACAGAGAGGCTTGTTCATGTCAGTTTTTCTGACTTGACCTGGAAACTGAGAGTCATGTAACTGGACAAGGGCTTCCCAGAGTTCACAGATTTTAGGATCAAGTTTGTAAAGACACTGGCTTAATGCATATAAGAACAATAGTTGAAATTAGTGTTATATAAACTTGAATAACTATCTTAAGAAATGTCTGATACTTTGAGAGAAATACAAAGTTGTATCAACAGCTTATAAATAAATGTGAATTTGTCATAATGTTGGTAGAATTTTCTGTGAAAGGAAAAGAGCTACTTTTCCTTCCCTGGAAAAATCTTTTTTCTTTCTGAATAATTTAGTGATATAAAATGTGGTAAATTTATAAGGCATATTAATCAATATTTTCCCACTTTTAACTTGAAGATAAGCTCAATTAGCAACAGGAGTAGGGTACCTCTACTTTCCAAGTCATTCATGGTAATGCCTAGGGATTACCATTTCTTGAAGAACTGGATATTAATGACAGTTTCATCTAACTTTATATGCGGTATAAATAACCTGATTATTCACTGAGAGTGGCGCATAAATCAGAAGTTAAGAACCCCAGGACAGGAGAATTAATATTGAAATGACAAATCAAACAATGGTATTTGTCAAATGTTATCTCCTTTAATAAGAATCATGGATTTGAAATGTCCCTAAATTCCAATGACAAAGCCCTTTCTCAGTATAAAGTGTTTATACAGCACAAGCTAATTAGTATTAGAAATATCTGCTTTATTTCCTTTGCTCCGCAGCTTAGACATCTATCTGGGAAGAGGCTGAGTACATCAAATGTTCCTTTCCATGTAAGCAGTAAGTAGTTCACTTCCTGTACTCTCTATGAACTTTGTAATGGTTAAATGGAGCTATATTCAACATGAACTCGTGAATACCTCTCTTTCAATTTTCTTTGGCTGTGATTGAGATCTCAATATAAAATAGAAGCGATTTGCCTTTCTATTCTAACACCACAACAGTGTCTTCAGTAGAATGATACTATTAGTCAAATGTGATAATTCATTATCATAAGTTAAATGAGAACTTTGTCACTTAGAATGTTGTACCCTCAGCTGTTAAAATATTATATGATCATTGTGGAAGTAAAACTTTTTACGGTAACTATTCAAGTATTAGGCTGGCTTTACTTTATCCAATGAGAGTTTCTGGGGGTGCTGTCTTTGGTTATATTGCGAAGAAGAGACTGCCCTGTAAGCTTATTTGCAATGGGTATATGTTTGGCCAGGATTCAAGCTGACAATTAGACAATAAGTCAAATGCAAGGCTCAAGGTTCTTACGTAACAACTGGAGTAAAAGGGAAGTTAGATGTTAGTATGGGGATTCGCAGGTAGTGCTAGTTGTAAAGAATCTTCCTGCCAATAGCAGGAGATGCAAGAGACACGAGTATGATCCTTGGTTGGGGTAGATACCCTGGAGAAGGGAATGGAAACCTACTCTAGCATTTTTGCCTATAAAGTCCCATAGACAGAGAAGCCTAGCAGGCTACTGTCTACGTGGTCACAAAGTAGTTATTGGAGTTAACTCGCTTTCGTAAGTCACAGAGAAGTGACGCCTGCCCTCTCCTACCATCGAAGCCTTCACCCTTTACTCTGTACTCTCTTAGCTGCTGTATATTTTTTTGCATTCTTTGTCTTAATAAATCTGTCCAAGATAGCTCTACATCTCTCTTCCCACTGGGTCTCCTTGGCTCACCCTTCTTCATCCATGTCCTGCCAAATTTAACCTTCAAAACATTCCTTGACTCTCCACTCAGTCTGCATTTCTTCTGCCATTACCTTAATTCAGGCCTCAGTCACCTGTTCCTCCTTGGCCTAGGCAAAGTAAGTTGAGCCTGGTCTCCTTACCTTCAGTTTGCTATACAACTGACCCAGTGTTCCATCTCAGCTGTTCGTATCACTTTCCTTTCTAATGTGGTTCTGCATTGCTTAGAAGATAAAATGTAGCCACTATTATGATGTTTCTAGACCCACTTTCATGGCCTAGACAGTTAACTTCAACAAGTGAAATGGACTGGGTATAGAAGTAGGGATTCTAGGATCCATCGCAATTTGAAGTATTCAAGACCCCCCCCATGAGGCATCTGAATGTATTTGTGTTGTTGTAATATGCCTTCAGGGCAAGGCTGACTCAGGATTTCCTATTTGAGATTGCTAGTAACACCAAATTGTTCAGGATTAGTTGCTTCCACCATGGTGTTTTTTTCCTACCACAATTCATTTGCTCCCTTGTGGGCAATGCTCAGACACAGGGCAATGCTCCCCTCACTCACTGCATCCTTCTCAGGTCAACCATTTGTCACTATTTAAGAGTTAGATCACATAGTCATTTCCTTAAAAAATCCTTGCATGATCCCTATTTATTTCCAACAGGCTTCCATATAAATTTCTATCATACATACTCTATTTATTTTATGTTTCCACCTCTCCCAGTGTATCATAATTTCAGTATTTTTGGTAAACAATTGAGAGCCAGGTATGGAATAAGTACTCAGCAAAGGCATGAAGACTATGCTGAGTTGAATAGAGCTATGGTTCAATGACTTGCTTTAGCATTTGAGTTTATGGCTATGGAAGTCCATGGAAATCTCAGAGAGTCATTTGACACCAGTCAGAAAGAGAATATGGCAAATCTTGTCTTACTAATCTTTCTATCCCTGAAATCTAGAATTATATCCATCACCTTGTGGAAGGAAGAAGGATGAAAGGAAGAAAGAAAAGAGGGAAGAAAGAAAAGAGAGAAGGAAGAAACAGATTTATTTTCTTAATCCAGAAGTGCTGTAGGGAAAGGGGAAGAATGGAAAGAGGCAAGGAGATAACTTGAACTGAAGTAAAGAATAGAGGAACACGTGTATACTTGTGGTGGATTCATGTTGATGTGTGGCAAAACCAATACAATATTGTAAAGTAATTAACCTCCAATTAAAATAAATAAATTTATATTTAAAAAAAGAAACAAAGTCTGTTTTATAAGAATTAAATCTTTTGAGATAGCCACCCAGGAAGAGGGCTGGTCTGAGAGCAGGTTAAGGACTGAGATTCAGAAAGTATTGAGTTGCCCAGAGTGACATTTTACTCTACATCAAGAGATAAATGGATGCATTCTAATTAATTCTTCACACAGTTTCTCCTAGAGTAGAATGTGTAGTTAGATATGTTTTCTTCATGTGATAACTCATTTGCTTTAAAGGATTATGTTTGAGAGAAGAAGGAATATTATCAAAACACACAAACTTTATGAAGTGGTTTATAGCATTTGGCAAAGGAGTGACAGTGAAGAGAGGTCACCTAAATGTGTCATTTCAACTCAAGAGCACTCTTGTGTGCTTGGTCATCTCCTGCTATCAATCAGGATCACACTTAAAATATTCCTGTGAGGTATCTGTATAGTCACCATTGATAAATGCAAAGTTCTTAGCAACATACCACTGTTTAAGATCATGTAAATTAAAAAATTCGAGGACACTAGTGGTAAAGAACCCACCTGCCAATGCAGGAGATGTAAGAGATGCAGGTTCAGTCCCTGGGCTGGGAAAATCCCCTGGAGGAGGGCACAGCAACCCATTCCAATGTGCTTTCCTGGAGAATCCTATGGACAGAGGAGCTTGGCGGGCTACAGTCCATAGGGTCGCAGAATCAGATAACGACTGAAGCAACTTAGCACACATGTCTTTCTACTCAGTGTAAGCGCAGGAAATAAAGAAAGTGAAAGTCACTTAGTCATGTCTGACTCTTTGCAACCCCATGGACTAAACAGTCCATGGAGGAGTCTTAATAATGTGATGTAATATTTCTGGCTTCTGCAGAGTGATTTTTAAAAATTTTTATTGTTTAGCAGAGTGATTAAACAGGTCAGCCATCAAAACACACAACAAACAGTGTGTGTTCACTATTATAGCAAATGCTGTGAGAATAAGCAAGACAGAAAGCTCCTAAAAGGCCTTGGAAGAAAGGTAAATATGAAGGATAAGCATCTCCCAGTTTTCTTATAGCCCATTTTCACAGGGCTGCCAAATGACTCTACTGTTTGCCTCACACCAGGGGTGTGTCAATGATGTATTTTCACAAGTGCTTAAGTACTGAGATAAAAAGTGTGTGTGAGTGTCAAGGGTGGACTAAAACACAAAGCTCTACTACTTGCCAGTTTTCACAGAAGATAAATAGTTTTTCTTTGTAATAACAAAGGGTATCCTTGTCTCCAACTCAGCTACCTTACAAATCAGGAAGTTGCTCCAAAGGAGGCCCCACATTAGAGCTGACACGGCCTGATGGTGGGTGAGGGGGTGTTATTCTGGTACAAATGACCACATATTATATAATCCTGAAGTTTTAAATCAGCCTATGCAGGATGGCTATCTTTGTCAATCTAGATTTGGAATACATTCTTAACTGAACTCTCTTCAGTTTATAAACATAATTTTCCTTTTCACCTCCAACTATATCCTAGACCTTAGCTTTGGATCGTTAATAGAACCATATGTTAGCCAAATTCACTTTGATAACTAGAATAGACAAGTCTGGCGGTTCTATTTTTATTTTAGCAAACAAGAGGCCAGTTGAATATAGTCAGGAAGTACTATAAATGGAAAACATTATTGTCATGAGTTAAAACTCACAGTCAAAAATGTCCACTATTTAAATCCACAGAATTTCTCTAGATAATTCTACAGATACAGATAACTTAAACATTGTAGTATGAGATCATAAAGGAAACATAAGGATAATTCTCAGAATTCAGAAGCATATAAGAACAACTCATCCATTGACTGTGAATATTATCTAAAGGGGTTAAAAGAAATCAGACTTCTCTGTGGGTTGTGCATGGGGCATGCATTTTGTGCTGTCATTAAAGTATTTTTTTCTCTCATAAGCAAGCATTCCCCGCTGGGCCATGTCTTTGGTTTGGTGGGAGTCTGGAGTTATACACGAAGTGTGTGTTATCAGCTAGAAATTACTCCATATAAAAATTTAATGATATTGTCCTAGCTATTTTTCAATTAGTGCGTGTGTTTTACTCACATGACTTGGATTATTGACAACACAAATTATAACTCTGTGGTAAAACATGATTAGAGTTTTTTTTCCCCTCTCTGCTATAATCTTATGACTGACGAGAACCTCTGAACAATAACAAAAATGAATAGAATTAAAATAAGTTGAGCCTTATTGTTGGCAATAACTATGAGATTCTGAATTATCTCATGTTGGCTGCATTAAGGCTTTTACTTGGACTACCTTGAAAATCGTGCATAGTGTTCAATCAGTATACCTTCCTTTTTTTTTTGCCCCAAGGCCCCTGTGTTTAAATCTATCAGTGTCATGGAACAGTGGGGTTTTAAAAAGTATTTGGAAGGGCACCAAGCCTGAATGTTTTGAGAGCACTAACCAAGATACACACACAGGACTGAATGCATTTTCACGAAGACTGAAACAGATTTTTTTTTTTTTTCTGAGAACATTATTAAAGAAAACCCTGGATACTTACCAGAGGGTGGTAGAACCAGTCAATGTGTAGAAATGTTTTTGCTTAATTAAATCCATATTTTTCTTCAAGGCTTCTGAAATACAGTGATCACCGAAAGGCCTGTAATCTCTTTTGTGGTGTGAGATATGTATTTTCTCTTTTTGTAAGACAAACTATCATCATTTCTTTTGTCAAATATATATTTTTAAAGAGAACTAAACAGGTGAATTTTAATAGTATAGTTGGGTAATCTGTCAAAGGTTATGCTGGAATCAGATTCAAAACTTTTGTATTGCTCGGTTCTATTCTAATTCATACTTTTGTTCATCATTTTTATATTATATTTCTACTTTCAATAAAATTGTATAATAGATCTTTCATTTGTTTCACATTTTTCTGGGTACTTTGAAACTATTGAATGTTCTCCAACAACTTGAATTTCATCTAAAAATAACTTTAGGCAAATTCAGTTTTTTTAGTTTTACACAAATCAAATGAATGAAGGCTAGATAGATGGATTTTTTTTTTCTTTCTTTCAAGATTCCCTCTGTGAAGAGACTAATTAAAGGGGAATCTGCCTGAGGTGTATTACTCCAATATCTCTCTCAGCACCCCATATATTGATCTATTTAACATCTTCCTTCTGGATAACCCAGAACAACAATTTTTAATCTCTCTGGTGGCATAGCATTAATCAATGCCACAGTTAGAAGCTTACCAAATGCATTCGTAAACAGATGCAGATCTGATATGGTTTATGGTGAACTATTTTTAAATTGATCAAATCAAACCTACCATCTCTGAATCTTTGAGTAGACATTTGCTCTTTTTCTTTTTGAATTATTTACGATGACCAAAAAGTGTGTGTATATGTTTTGCATTAGACATATTTAGGTATTGGGAGGATAATGTATTCCTCTTCTTTTTCTTTCTATTTCCTTTGATAAATAATTTCCATAAAATTGTAAAAAATAATGTAAGAAATATGATACACTACTGCCCCAAGTTATCAATTGTGTGTTCTTATTTGGTTCAGATGAAAAGTTTTAAATTCCTAAAATACAGATTTTATAAGCATTAATTAGCACTAGATTTTTACTTTTTCATCCTTTATTTCCTTAGTCTTCAATATTGGAACGTACTGAGAGATCTGGATGAGTCTACAGGGGAAATCCTTCTGGTTTTCTGCAAAGAAAATTCAATAAAGTTGATAATGTTGATCGACCTGGGAGCCCTCAGTTGGAAAGTACCCCAGAGGGCCTTTAATTTGGACAGTCTAGCACATTGGCATAGAAGGAAATGTAAATCAGTGTGCATGCTGCCACATTTCCTCACCATGGTTTTATTTCTCTTTGACACATTTTGTTATTCTCCTTGAAAGTAAAATTTCTTTATATTGCTTCATTTTATTTTTCCTAGGGAGCTCAAGTCTTATCTCTTTAAAAATTGCAAAAAGTGCTTGAATTACAGTGCTGCATTTTAATCCTTAGTAAAATCAATAGTTCTTAGAGTGTGGTGGTGGGAAAGGAGTTTTGAATTAGTCAAAAAATAAAAGTGTATGAGACTACTGGTCCAAGTCAAATTTCATTGTTCTCTATTTGGAAGAGGAGTGAAGTTATTTTGCCAACTTTCGAATACAGTTCACTCAGAAATTGTCTGCTCTAATTTTGCAGCACATCTCAGGATTAGTTTGGCTCCAGTTAGCTATGGGACTTTGGTTTGCTTTTATTTTCAATTCTCTTGGTAGTTCTGAAAGCAAGAATACAGTTCACAGAGGAATCTTGTTTGCACATTATAAACCACCTTTTCTACACCCCCCTCGCCAAAACCAGGAATTGTGTGATTTATGTTTTCCTGGAAAGAAATGGCCTAAATTAAAGATAACTGAAATTCAAAGAAAGTTATACACATACATTTTATCTTTAATGTGAAAGCTTTCATAAAGAAGTGTCTATTTCCTTTTTGCAATAAAACAGTGGTTCTTATATAGATAGAATGACAAAGATGACTCAAACTCTATTTCAAATTCACTAATTGAAGCATTTAGCTGCACACTGTTATTACTTACATTCACAAATGGCAGCACAGCTGCTTCTGCTGTTGCTGCAGCTGGCATGATTTTACATTTAAGTGAGTGAAACAGACAGGAGAAAGTTCTTTCTAGTTTGGATACACAGGAATGAAGTGCCCTTTAGTTCTTGCTCTTTAATTTTGCAGTCTGTCACAGGGTTCCTGTGCATGATTAGATCTTCCCCAGCCTTTTTTCAAAGCAGGTGGTTTCCTATTTTTCAACAAAACTGAAGAAAAACCTAATCTTGTTGTCAGCTGGTAGATCATTAAAAGTGATTTTTGATGATAGATCACCACGTGAATTTTAGCATGAAGCGCTGACAGAGTTCAAAGCATTTTGTGACAGTTTTATGAAAATGACTTTCCCATCCCCATCTCCTTATTTTATGAACAACTTTTTCTATGCTACCTTTCTAAAGGTGAAAAATAGGATAGAATAGATGGCATACTGGGTTTCACTCTAGTAAAAATGATATTTCCTTTTTAATAATGGAGCAGTTGAAGAAAATCTGCCTCATTCATCACATTGAGGGAGTAATTTCCCCCCAAGATTGCTTTTATGTTTAATAATTATTTATCAGCATTTGTAATCTAGGTATGTTGTTTTGACAAATTGTGTACAACTACTAGTATTAATAACTGGATGTTATTGTTCAGTCGCCCAGTCGTGTTCAACTCTTTGCAACCCCATGGACTGCAGCATGCCAGGCCTCTCTGTTCTTCACCATTGCCCAGAGTTTGCCCAAGTTCATGTTCATTGCGTTGATGATGCCATCCAATTATCTCATCCTCTGATGCCCTCTTCCCCTTCTGCCCTTAACCTTTCCCAGAATCAGGGACTTTTCCAATGAGTCCTCTGTTCTCATCAGATAATCAAAACACAGGAGCTTCACTTCAGCATCAGTCCTTCCAGTGAATATTCAGGGTTGATCTCCCTTAAGATTGACTGGTTTGATTTCCTTGCTGTCCTAGGGACTAAATTTTAACCCTGTACACTTTAAATAGAAGGGAATTTCATTACTTTCTATTTATATACTTTTTTTTTTTTTTTTGGTCAGAGTAAAGGTATTGCAATAAAAGACTTTCAAGCATATAGCTGTATTAGGTAAACTTATATTGTAGAATGGGAAGTGATCTAAATTTAAGACAAAGTATCAACAATGTAGGAGAAGGCAATGGCACCCCACTCCAGTACTCTTGCCTGGAAAATCCCATGGATGGAGGAGCCTGGTAGGCTCCAGTCCATGTGGTCGCTGGGCACGACTGAGTGACTTCACTTTCAATTTTCACTTTCATGCATTGGAGAAGGAAATGGCAACCCACTCCAGTATTCTTGCCTAGAGAATCCTAGGGACAGAGGAGCCTAGTGGGCTGCCATCTATGGGGTCGCACAGAGTCGGACACGACTGAAGCGACTTAGCAGCAGCAGCAGCAGCAGCAGCAGCAGCATGAACAATGTAAAATTTAAAGAAGAGATTATCCGTGTTTATTTAAATGGGTGATAGCTGCATATGTCTAAGGAACATTCAAGTTTTATTGGATATATTTAGAAGTGTGATATAACATTATTTTAAAAACCGATATATGTATAATTATATGAAAACAGTATCCTTTGAAGTTATTTCAATTTGTAATGACTGCTTTTGATGTTAACTTAAAAATATATAAGGGAGTGTCTAGTTTTCAAAATTCTTTTGGAGTTTGTGAACAAACAGTTTAAACACCATTATCCTCTGCTAAATCCCAACCTATTTGCCTGTACCTATTTGTTTCACTTGTCTGACCCTTTTATTTGGTTACCATAGATCAAAATACAAGCCTGAGTCAGTGTAGATTAGCTACCCTTCTTTGGGCACTTGGCAATTTCTCACATCTTTTCTCTGGTTCACACCTATCTCTCAGCTATAATGAAGTCTTCTATTAAAAGTCTAGTCCTCTTTTAAGGCTGAACTAACAATCTGCATCTTGCTCATTATCGCCCATAGTCATCCCAGGAGAAGTAATTGCTCTTTCCTCAGTACCTTTAGAAAAACTAGCCCATACCACTTTATAGCACTTAAATAACACTGCCTTTTCGATGGATTCTGAGCATTTTCTTGCCTACGTAATTATAATTATGCTGTTATGAAGAGACCATGGAGAAGGCAATGGCACACCACTCCAGTACTCTTGCCTGGAAAATCCCATGGATGGAGGAGCCTGGTGGGCTGCAGTCCATGGGGTCGCTAAGAGTCGGACATGACTGAGCGACTTCACTTTCACTTTTCACTTTCATGCATTGGAGAAGGAAATGGCAACCCACTCCAGTGTTCTTGCCTGGAGAATCCCAGGGACGGGGGAGCCTGGTGGGCTGCCATCTATGGGGTCGCACAGAGTCGGACACGACTGAAGCGACTTAGCCGCAGCAGAAGAGACCATGAGTCTTCCATGGGTTTATATGCCTTACAGTACCAAATATAGAAGGTTCATTTATTAACTAGATGCATGAATGAATTATATATATTAAAAGGGAAATGTTTTCAATTATATCAAAGCTCCTTTGATGTGGCTTTCTTGTAACTTCTGTTTTGAGAATCACAGGGGATATTGAAATCAGCTGAATGTATACAGCCCAGTGAAGGAGACAGAGTGAGTCAATGTTGAAGAAGCCATACTGGGAAAAATATTTGTATAGCTAAATATTTTCATAGCTAAATATATTTCAAAGATTTGGAGGAAATTACATCAGGAAGAGTTGAGATGAGGAAAAAGAAAACAGAAGCATTTTCAGTTTGGTATGCTATGAAATCAGGTAGGAGTAACTTTGAATGGTATGGGAGGGAAAATGAGGAGCTGAGCCAACAGGTAAACAACTTCAAAGGGGCTGGAAGGAAGCAAGGGACCTGGTTAACAGAATTTTTATTTTTATTTTTTTTCATCCTGCTTGTGGGAATCCCATTTAAGAAGTGTATGGCTAGAACAGCTGTACCTTTAATTGTTTTATTACTTTTTTTCCCAACATGAGTTCCAAAATAATCAAATTACTTAGACAAATAAAAAGGGTTTTTTTCCATTCCATTTCCTCATGGGGTTTTTGTTTTGTTTAGTTTTTACTGGGGGATACAAATATTTCCCAACTTTTCTAAACTATAAAATAATATTCCAGAGGACAGCTATCTATAATCTAGAACCTATGAGTTGTTTCATTCCTCAAATAGTGATTTTAATGGTCTCATAATATTTGAGCCAATGTGACTCCCAGAACGAGAAGTCTAGTGTCTTTTGAACATTGTCTACTGGGGACTCTATCAATGTTTTAACATGCAGAGTCCAGGTTTCTGACATGAAGAGTATATTTTGAGAACTAATCTGCTATGCATTCTTCATTTTGCTGTTTGGGGAGGGGAGCATTGATTACCTTACCACTAATTTTGTTTGCTTACTGATATTGCATTCTCAAAATGCACTATATTTGGCAATTGATAGTGAAAATCAAAGGATTTCAACAGAAAGTTTAACTACAGGAATAGCTAAGTTCGGTAAAACCTGGTGAGGAGTTTCCAGTAATTACATGACACTTACAAGGAAGCAATAACAATTAAGTACCAAATTCTGAGAAAAATTACTTTCAAAAATACATGTTAATAAAAATCTACCTTTCTTGGGTTATATAGAATTTATCCTGAGATTTCAAGGTTTATGAGATGTGTATTTAACACAGAAGCACATGTTCTCTTCTTCCCTACCATGCCACTGCAGAAATAGCAGTTCCAAGAGAAAGAGAAAGATGTTTAAATATCTATCTGTCTACCAATCTATCTATCTACTTAATGTCATCTATAGATGTAGAAACACTTGTGTACATATACAATTCTGCTAGGTCATGATCTTTTAGTTCAGATGATGGAACCAGTGATATAAATGAAGGTGTCTCATCATTTGGCTGTGACTAAAAAGTCACTTTTGCAATGGTCACACATCAAGACAGTCTTATTCTAATAATATACATTAACTTAGCATGATTATGAGAAATCTTCTTTATGTAAAGGTTGACTCAGAAAAAAAATATTTATACAAAACAATATATTTAAAATAAAAATATTTTTATTGAATCCTGGAGTGGGAGCAGCACGCCGCAGAGATCATTCATTTATAATTCAGAATATGTAATTTATTAAGTAGAACAATGTGGATAGGAATTGATGTTCTCAAAAAAGTAATTCATTTAAAAATTGCTTACAGAGCATATATGATGTTTTAGGTACTATTCTAGTGACTGAACAAAACTGACAGAATCTCTGCTTTTTTTGTAGTTTATATTCTTTGTGTTAGAAATAGGCAATAAGACATGTGCAATGGGGATAAATACTACACATATTATAAAAAATAGAAACCAAGATAAGGAGATAGTGAATGGTAATTCCAAACAAATATTCTTTCCTAGAGCATTGATCAGGGAAGGCCTCCCTTTATCTCTAGGCAGAGTGAGAGAGAAAGCCCTGGGAATATCTGGGAGTCAAGATTTCAGGAGAAAGAAACAGTGAGTACTCACAGGAGACAGGATTCTAGAAAAAAGCCCAGAGGCCAAATTGGAGTAGAGAGAACAGAGGAGGAGGACTGAAGGAGATAAGGCCAGAAAAGGATCCTGGGGAGGATCACAGGTGTCTTGAAGGACATGGGGAGGACTTTGCAATTTATCTGGCGTGATCTGGAATCACTGAAGGGATCTGGGCAGAAAAGGGACATGGTTTAACTCTTTGCTGTGCAGAGAACAGACTATAGAGCAAAACAAAACAAGACTCCCAAGCAGGGGCCGTTGCAGTAATTCACGGGAGAGATGAGAAGGCTCTGGGCCAGGGTGGCTGCAGTAAAGGTGGTCAAAAATGTCAGGAATTTGAATAGTTTTCATGAAAGGATGAAGAGAATGTATTATTTATCCACCACTTCTGAGGAAAATACGTCTCTTTTGAGGAATGCTCACAGTGAACTCTAAGAAACGATGAAGGAAATCAGTATGGGCACCTTGAGGACAGTGACCATAAGGGAACTGAAGCAGGGAGATTAGTCAGGATGTCACTGAAATCAACCTGTGAGAAATAATGGGTATTTAAATGAGGATTTTTGTGATAAAAGTGGTAAGACATAGCCAGATGCTAATATATTTTGAAGTGAGCATTGACAGGAGTTTTAATGGAAACACTGTGAGATAAAGAAAAAGTGCCAAAAACTTTGATTAGAGAAAGGAGATCTTAAAATCTGGGCACGTTGCTAATCTCTTATCCTGATTTAGATATCTCTCCATTTCTCATAGCTGGATGGCCTGCAAGGTTATTGGATATCGGTTCTTAACACACTTGAATGTTCACAGATATTTTACAAACAGTATCACTTTTGACCCTTGGGGCAAGTGTGTAAAGTAAGGAGAGAGAATTTTCAGTTTTAGAGTTAAAGATGATGAGTTTTAGGGAGGCTGTATACCTTGTCCAAGGATATAGCTCTGTTAACGGGCTTTGTTGTTCAGTCGCTCAGTTTTGTCAACTCTTTTCAACCATGCTAGGCTTCCCCGTCCTTCACCATCTCCCAGAGCTTTCTCAAATTCATGTCCATTGAGTCGGTGATGCTATCCAACCATCTCCTCTGTCGTCCCCTTCTCCTCCTGCCTTCAATCTTGTCCAGCATAAGTGTCCTTTCCAATGAGTCAGTTCTTGGCATCAGGTGGCCAACGTATTGGAGCTTTAGCTTCAGCATCAGTCCGTCCAATGAACATTTAGGACTGACATTCTGTTAATGGGTAGAGATGGATAAAAATGGGCAGACTGGGGCTGACCCCAGTCTTAAAGACATGCTGCCTTGAAAATTAACACCGTGTGTATGGGCATCATGCTATTTGTCAAATATTAAACATCTGGCTGGGTATAAGCTTCACGAGGGCAGGTATCTTTGTTTCGTTCCCTGATGAATCTCAAGAGCCTAACCTCTTTTTAAAAGGGAAATTGTTTTCATAGGGAAATTAAAAACTTTTTCTTTTTGGCTGCAGATTAAGAAGACTCAATACATTGTGCTGTGCTCGAGTATCTTATTTCCTGCTCTTTTATTATGACCAGTTATTCTATAATAATAATGTTAGGGTTATTAATTAATTATTTGCAAAAGCAAAAGTTAACTAATCAATGCAAATTCATGCTCCCTCATTGGTGGGTAGTCTGGAAGATCACTGCCCAGCCAGAGACTGTAACTCACATTTAGTGTTACATCCAGGTATATGATTCATTCTCGCTACTAGAATATGAGAAGAAATAGTGTGTCTCACCTAGGCCCTGACTCAAAGAAGTTGGTAGGGCATCTGCATATTGTTTTTCTCATCTGCTAGCAGAACCAATTGATTGGTAAGACTGGGACACAGATTTACCATTTAATAAAAACTGGAATGTTTCTGGGAAATGAACATCTACTGTCAACAGAATTGCTTTTAGTTATAGCTGCTAGTATTACCTAACAAAATTGGTACTGGAAGTGCTGCTTTCAAAAAGTATAAATATGTAGGGTTGATATCAAGATTGAGTGGTGATAAAGGAGATATTAGAGGATGGGGAAATGGAGATGCATGTTTTGCAATGGCAGAACTTGTGATAAAACTGTTGCCTGTGATGACTTTGAAGGTAGGCCATGTGCCTTTGGCTCTAGGGTCAGAAGTTGGAAAACAGAGTAATATAGTTTGTGTTTGCTGTTACTTGCTGCATTTTATAAGATAAGATAAGAAAGACATGAATTCAAGCAAAACTTGCCTGGTTTTTGAGAGCATAAATAAAAGGGAACAGATAAAATCCTGAAATCTCAGACCTCACAATGGTTGGAAAAGCTTAAGGTTCTGGACCTCAATTGGATGAGATAAGACTGAAAAAGTCTCATTAAGACTTCAGCTAAACAGTTGGGCTCAGCTCTGTAGTAAAGATAAAAGAACTTCCATTTTCATTATTGACAGATGGAATTCACTGGAAGCAAACAGATCAGAAGCCTACTAACTTTGAAAGAAATGTATTGACAAGGGAGTTTTGATCCCAAGACTAATCAGAGAGATTTGATCATTGCCAGGGTAGAGGTCTTCACAATGCCTGCCTGGGAGAATTTCATGATTGTCGTGGAACAGGCCACCATAGGTTTCCATCATTCCCTTTTGCCAGTGGGAGGTGATTATTCTGTTCTTCCTGCAACACTGTATATTGATATCTGGGATGTAGAGGGAAGACAACATACTTTTAATTTGTAGGTCGCCAGACCATGAGTTGCCACATATGGATCTGATGGAGATGAATATGTATTTCTCAGAGCTCCTAGATTTTGAGCTGGATCTATAACTGGATGGAACTTTGAATTATATATCCTGGGACAGGGGTAACTGTGTTCTTGTGGGGAAAAAGATTCCCAATGATATTTAATAGCCAAAGGTATTGACTATGGCTCCAATACTTTGGCCACCTGATGTGAAGAGTCAACTCATTAGAAAAGACCCTGATGCTGGGAAAGATTGAAGGCAGGAGGAGAAGGGGATGACAGAGGATGAGATGGTTGGATGGCATCACCAACTTAATGGATATGAGTTTGAGCAAGCTCCAGGAGATGGTGAAGAACAGGGAAGCCTGGCATGCTGCAGTCCATGGGGTTGCAAATAGTCAGACACAACTGAGTTACTGAACAACACTGACTGTTGAAGAGATGGCTAGTTGCCCACATAAAATCCATGCTTCCCCTTCAGTACTATTGAGTTACAACTAGAAGGAAGCTATTCTACCTTGAGCTACATTGTCCAATTCCATTCACATCCAGATGAATGATATGATTAGTTTTAGCTGATGGAATGTCTATGGAAGTGTTTGTCACTATCAGACTGCTCTTTTATAGTAATGGCTGAAACTTTTTCAGTCCATTTCTCTTACTGTTGGATTGAAGTAAAGAACTTAGCAAGCCTAGGGGATGAGTGACCCACAGAATAGAAACAGCCTGGCTTCCCAAGTTAGCACAGTAAAAAACCCTCTCCCTCTAGAAAAGGACACCTGCATTGAATAACCTGCAATAAGCTTTTTAATGTTAGATCTCCCCAGTGGCTCAGTGGTAAAGAATCCATCTGCTAACCAGGTATGTGCAGGTTTGATTCCTGGGTCAGGAAAATACCCTGGAGAAGGAAATGGCTCCGCACTCCAGTATTTTCACCTGGGGATCTGCTTATTGCATTATGACTTAGCATGCATGTAATAAGCTCTATTATGTCACACCACCAAATTTGGGGGATCATTTGTTGCTATAGCTAGTATTAGCATAATTAACTCAATATGTTATTGATAATCATTTGCCGGATATACTAATAAGAGTGTCAGTTCAATTCAGTTGCTCAGTCGTGTCCAACTCTTTGCGACCCCATGGACTGCAGCACACCAGGCTTCCCTGTCCATCGCCATCTCCCAGAGTCTACACAAGCTCATATCCACTGAGTCGGTGATGCCATCCAACCAGCTCATCCTCTGTTGTCCCCTTCTCCTCCTGCCTTCAATCTTTCCCACCATTAGGGTCTTCTCCAATGAGCTGGTTCTTTGCATCAGGTGGTCAAAGTATTGGAGTTTCAGCTTCAGCATCAGTCCTTCCAATGAATATTCAGGATTGATTTCCTTTAGGATTGACTGGTTGGATCTTCTTGTAGTCCAGGGGACTCTCAAGAGTCTTCTCCAACACCACAGTTTAAAGCATCAGTTTTTCAGTACTCAGTTTTCTTTACAGTCCAACTCTCACATCCATACATGTCTACTAGAAAAACCATAACTTTGACTAGGTGGACCTTTGTTGGTAAAGTAATATCTCTGCTTTTTAATGTGTTGGTCATAGCTTTTCTCCCAAGTTCAAGTGTCTTTTAATTTCAAGGCTGAAGTCACCATCTACAGTGATTTAGGAGCCCCCAAAACTACAGTTTGTCACTGTTTCCATTGTTTCCCTCTCTATTTGCCATAAAGTGATGGGACTGGATGCCATGATCTTAGTTTTCTATATGTTGAGTTTTAAACCAACTTTTCCACTCTCCTCTTTTACTTTCATTAAGAAGCTCTTTAGTTCCTCTTTGCTTTCTGCCGTAAGGCTGGTATCGTCTGTGTATCTGAGGTAATTGACATTTCTCCCAGCAATCTTGATTCCAGCTTGTGCTTCATCCAGCCTGCATTTCGCATGATGTATTCTGGGTATGAGTTAAATAGGCAGGGTGACAATATAGTCTTGATGTACTCCTTTCATGATTGGGAACCAATCTGTTGTTCTGTGTCCAGTTCTAACTGTTGCTGCTTGACCTGCATATAGATTTCTCAGGAGGCAGGTCAAGTGGTCAAGTATTCCCATATCTTGAAGAATTTTCCACAGTTTGTTGTGACCCACACAGTCAAAGGCTTTGGCATAGTTAATAAACCAGAAATAGATGTTTTTCTGGAACTCTATTGCTTTTTCGATGATCCAGCAGATGTTGGCAATTTAATCTCTGGTTCCTCTGCCTTTCCTAAAACCAGCTTGAACATCTGGAAGTTCACGGTTCCTGTACAGTTGAAGCCTGGTTTGGAGAATTTTGAGCATTACTTTGCAAGAGTGTGAGATGAGTGCAATTGTGCAGTAGTTTGAGCATTCTTTGACATTACCTTTCTTTGGGACAGGAATGAAAACTGACCTTTTCCAGTCCTGTGGTCACTGCTGAGTGTTCCAAATTTGCTGGCATATTGAGTGCAGCACTTACATAACATCATCTTTTAGGATATGAAATAGCTCAACAGGAATTCCATCACCTCACCTCCACTAGCTTTGTTCATAGTTATGCTTCCTAAGGCCCACTTGACTTCACATTACAGGATGTCTGGCGCTAGGTGAGTGATCACACTATCGTGAATATCTGGGTTGTGAAGATCTTTTTTGTACAGTTCTGTGTATTCTTGCCACCTCTTCTTAATATCCTCTGCTTCTGTTAGGTCTATACCATTTCTGTCCTTTATCGAGCCCATCTTTGTATGAAATGTACCCTTGGTACCTCTAATTTTCTTGAAGATATCTCTAGTCTTTCCCATTCTATTGTTTTCCTCTATTTCTTTGCACTGATCACTGAGGAAGGCTTTCTTATCCCTCTTTACTCTTCTTTGGCACTCTGCATTCAGATGGGTATATCTTTCCTTTTCTCCTTTGCCTTTTGCTTCTCTTCTTTTTCTCAGCTACTTGTAAGGCCTTCTCAGACAACCATTTTGCATTTTTGCATTTTTTTTTCTTTTTTTTTATATTTCAATGTAGTTTTTATTTCAACCTGTTTTCATGTCTCTTCTTTTTTTAATGTAAATTTATTTATCTTAATTGGAGGTTAATTACTTTACAATACTGTATTGGTTTTGCCATACATCAACATGAATCCACCACAGGTATACACGTGTTCCCCATCCTGAACCCACCTCCCTCCTCCGTTCTTGTACCATCCCCCTGGGTCATCCCAGTGCACTAGCCCCAAGCATCCAGTATCATGCATCGAACATGGACTGGTGATTCATTTCATATATATTATACATGTTTCAATGCCATTCTCTCAAATCATCCCACCCTTTCCCTCTCCCACAGAGTCCAAAAGCCTGTTCTATACATCTGGGTTATCATTACCATCTTTCTAAATTCCATGTATATGCATTAGTATACTGTATTGGTGTTTTTCATTCTGGCTTACTTCACGCTGTATAATAGGTTCCAGTTTCATCCACCTCATTACAACTGATTCAAATGAATTCTTTTTAATGGCTGAGTAATACTCCATTGTGTATATGTACCACAGCTTTCTTATCTATTCATCTGCTGATGGATATCTAGGTTGCTTCCATGTCCTGGCTATTATAAACAGTGCTGCGATGAACCTTGGGGTACACTTGTCTCTTTCAATTCTGGTTTTCTCAGTGTGTATGCCCAGCAGTGGGATTGCTGGGTCATTAGGGAGTTCTATTTCCAGTTTTTTTAAGGAATCTCCACACTGTTCTCCATAGTGGCTGTACTAGTTTGCATTCCCACTGACAGTGTAAGAGGGTTCCCTTTTCTCCACACCCTCTCCAACATTTATTGCTTGTAGACTTTTGGATCGCAGCCATTCTGACTGGTGTGAAATGGTACCTCATTGTGGTTTTGTTTTGCATTTCTCTGATAATGAGTGATGTTAAGCATCTTTTCATGTGTTTGTTAGCCATCTGTGTGTCTTTGGAGAAATGTCTATTTAGTTCTTTGGCCCATTTTTTGATTGGGTTGTTCATTTTTCTGGAATTGAGCTGCATAAGTTGCTTGTATTTTTTGAGATTAGTTGTTTGTCAGTTGCTTCATTTGCTGTTATTTTCTCCCATTCAGAAGGCTGTCTTTTCACCTTGCTTATAGCTTCCTTTGTTGTGCAGAAGCTTTTAATTTTAATTAGATCCCATTTGTTTATTTTTGCTTTTATTTCCAATATTCTGGGAGGTGGGTCATAGAGGATCCTGCTGTGATTTATGTCGGAGAGTGTTTTGCCTATGTTCTCCTCTAGGAGTTTTATAGTTTCTGGTCTTACGTTTAGATCTTTAATCCATTTTGAGTTTATTTTTGTGTATGGTATTAGAAAGTGTTCTAGTTTCATTCTTTTACAATGATTGACCAGTTTTCCCAGCACCACTTGTTAAAGAGATTGTCTTTAATCCATTATATATTCTTGCCTCCTTTGTCAAAGATAAGGTGTCCATAGGTGTGTGGATTTATCTCTGGGCTTTCTATTTTGTTCCATTGATCTGTATTTCTGTCTTTGTGCCAGTACCATACTGTCTTAATGAGTGTGGCTTTGTAGTAGAGCCTGAAGTCAGGCAGTTTGATTCCTCCAGTTCCATTCTTCTTTCTCAAGATTGCTTTGGCTATTCGAGATTTCCATACAAATAATGAAATTATTTGTTCTAGCTCTGTGAAAAATACCGTTGGTAGCTTGATAGGGATTGCATTGAATCTATAGATTGCTTTGGGTAGTATACTCATTTTCACTATATTGATTCTTCCGATCCATGAACATGGTATATTTCTCCATCTATTAGTGTCCTCTTTGATTTCTTTCATCAGTGTTTTATAGTTTTCTTTTTTTTTTAGTTTTTTATTTTTTTAATTTTAAAATCTTTAATTCTTACATGCGTTCCCAAACATGAACGCCCCTCCCACCTCCCTCCCCATAACATAGGTCTTTAGTGTCTTTAGGTAGATATATTCCTAAGTATTTTATTCTTTTCATTGTTTTTAGTTATAACTGCTAATATTACCTAGCCAAATTGGTACTGGAAGTGGAGTTGCTTCTTTCAAAAGCATAAAATGTATGGCTTTTAACTATAGTTACAGTACATTGCCATTTTTAGAAAAAAATGATTTGCACAAATTACTATGATTGAAGAATAATTTAAGGAGAGGTCGGTTATTATATTTGCTAAGAAAATTTGAGTTAAAAGTACCTTCTTAATCTTACATATTTATATGATTTGTCAATACAAAAGAAGAATGTATGTGCTACATTCTGCATAAGAATATATGTGGTCTTATTATTCTGTCTAGAATATTTAGTAATGTTGTTAAATTCCTCTTTACTCATGAATTCCCCTGCTTAATTTTTGTATAGATCTTGTTTCAGAAGTTCTTAAATTGCTTCTCCTGAGATTTAATCTCCCCAGCAGTAAACAGGTCTGATTTTTAGGAATAAATCCTTACCAAAGAATAGACATCTTGTGGAAAGTTTTGTGTTTTTTTGCTTCTTTGTTTCTTTCTTTTTTTTTTTTCCTGCAGCACTGTCTAAAGAGGTGCCTACTTTCACTGTTACTCTGCAAGACTGGCCAAATTTCCTAATTTTTGTTGTTGTTGTTGCTGTTGTTGTTATTTTTAAGTCTCGAAAAGTTAACATTTTCCTTGTTCCTATAGGCTTGATCTGGGCAACTGACCATCCTACTTCATGTTTTGAGGGTGAAGGCCAATATGAGAGTCTCTGGTGCTCTCTGAAATGGGCTTCAGGTCTGAGTAGTAGTGTGTCTCTTTGTCTCAGAACTGCAGATCTACACAAATCATGCCAAGGGCATTTCAGGGGTTTCTACAGTTAAGTTCTATTCACACTTCTTTCTCAGTCATCCCTGGCTGTATCCTGTGACTCACATTGCAGATTAACTCAGAAGGTTAAACAAATTGGCCCTTACACCTAGCTTTCTTGGTTCCTGCTTGTCATCCAGCCTTCTCTGATAGTTCCTACGCTTCCAAAATGTATTGACAAAAAAGTAAAATCACTTGCTGTTGTCTCTCTCTACGAGTACTCTACTTGATATTTAGGCTAGCATTGGTAACTGAAAGTACAGAAATACCATTCATTTTTTAAATGATTGTACTTGCTTGTTTAAAAAATATTAATAAGGAAGCTTGTCTTGTTTTCACTTGGAAAATTCAAGTACATTTTGGTTAAGTATAACATGATTATGTTGCTTGATGTTACACGACTCCTATTTTTTTCTTTAAAGAGCTCTTTTTTAGCTGTCTAGTATAAAACTTCCTGCTTACCATCAATGTCTGAAGTTCTAGAAAGTCGGAATGTCTATCCTGGGCAAACCTTCACTCATTTCTTTTTTTTCTTTAATTATTTTTTTAATTGAAGGATAATTGCTTTACAGAATTTTGTTGTTTTCTGTCAAAAAAGAGTCAGCCATAGATACACCCCATCCCCTCTTTCCCAGACCTCCCTCTCATCTCCCTCCCCTTCACCCCTCCAGGTTGTTACCAAGTCCCTGATTGGGTTCTCTGAGTCATACAACAAATTCCCATTAGCTATCTAGTTTACATGTAAGTTTCCCTGTTATTCTCTCCATACATCTCACCCCCTCCCTCCTCCTCTCCCCCTGTGTCCATAAGTCTGTTCTCTATGTCTGTTTCTCCATTGCTGCCCTGCAAATGAATTCATCAGTACCATCTTTCTAGATTCCATATATATGCATTATTATATGAAATTTATAGTTCTCTTTCTGACTTATTTCAGTCTGTACTTCACTCAGTTCTTAATAATTCATTCTGTCTAGTTGCATTGGGAAACAACAATGAAAAATAAGAGCATTCCTGTCATTGAAGAACTCATTCTAACAGGGGCAACAAACTAAAGAAGCGTATAATAAAGTCTTGAGAGAAAAAGAACAGAGCAAATAGATGACCTACAGGAAACACTAGTTAAATCACTGAGCTATGATGCTTGCCCAGAGAAGAAGACGATATATTTTGTAAGATAAACTGGGAACGAGATGGAGGTGATGTGACCCTGACCGGGAAGATCTCTTAGAACAATTGGATGACAAGCAGCTCACCAAGAAAGACTGGAGAAAGTAAGAGATCCCAAGCAGAGGGAGCTGTTAAAAACTTGACTATAGACTTAAAGGTGTTAAAATTCGCAAGCTATTTGTGTAGGAGGTAGGCTAGAGCATAGAGCAAGCATGTCTGTTGAAGAGCAGCAGGAAATGAGACTAGAAATGTAGCATAAGTGCTAATTTATCGTGTCCAACTCTGTGTGACCCTATGGTCTGTACCCACCACCCCCCCCCCCCCCAGGCTCCTCTGCCCATGGGGATTCTCCAGGCAAGAATACTAGAATATGTTGCCATGCCCTCCTCTAGGGGATCTTCCTGACCGAGGGATTGAACTGGTGTCTCTTATGTCTCCTGCATTGGCAGTGTGTTATTTACCACTAGCATCACCTCGGAAGCCCCATAGAAAAGTATATTAAACCTACATCATAAGTTGTATGAAAAATAAAGCAGAGTGTAAACAGCAGTATAATGAATAGAGAGCACAGAGTTCTGAACAGAACTCTTCTTTATATTCTCCTCTTCCCTTAATCTGTTGGTCAATGCTTGATGTTACAATAATAACAATAATAACTACACCATTATTTATTATATTTATTTATCACCTTCTTTTGGATCAAATGCACATTTGGGGATTCAGTGAGATAGTCACATTCCTTAACTGTTCATTCTCAGCTCTACATGAATGAATATAACCTATCTTTGCAACAGACCAATGGGAACATTTCAGACAACAGGTGAAATATCATCCCATTGTCTTGTATTTAATCAGATGAACTTCCCTCTTGCCTGTTTCTTCTTGATGGTCCTTGATATCCTACAACTGGACTGTCTGATCTCCTATGGAGCTTAGCAGAACCCCCATTATAGATGCTTCTTGCTCAAGTTTCGCTGACCCTTTGGGCCTTGCTTGGTCATAATTTAATCTTGAGTTTTTTGTACTATAAGCATGGGTGGGAGATGTCTGCAGCCCTCTTTCTTATCATGATGGGCTTGTATCTGTATGTACAAAAGTCACCCAAGTTACCTATGTTAGTTTCCTGTTGCTGCTATAACATATTATCATAAATTTGGTGGCTTAAAATTATAAAGACTTATTCTATCATAATTCTGGAAACCAGAAATCTGAAGTCAAGTTTTCAGCAGTGTTTCCTTTGAAGGCTCTAGGGGAAATTCTACTCCTGGCTTTTCCAGCAACTGGTGGCTTCAGACACTGGCTTTTGACTATATCACTCTAATCTCTGCTTCCAGCTTAACACTGTTCCTCCTCTTCTGTTTATCTTCTTCTCTGTGAATTTTTCTTTGCTTCTACTTTATAAGCACTCTTGTGATAGTACTTAATGCCCACCAGGATAGATAATCAGGTTAATCTTTTCATTTTATGATTCTTCAGTTCAGTTCAGTTGCTCAGTCATGTCCGACTCTTTGTGACCCCATGAATCACAGCACGCCAGGCCTCCCTGTCCATCACCAACTCCCGGAGTTCACTCAGACTCTCGTCCATCGAGTCCATGATGCCATCCAGCCATCTCATCCTCTGTTGTCCCCTTTTCCAACTGCCCCCAATCCCTCCCAGCATCAGAGTATTTTCCAATGAGTCAACTCTTCGCATGAGGTGGCTTAATTACATATAAAAATATTATTTTTTCAAATGAGGTACCATTCTCCAGGGATTACAACTTGATATCTTTGGGTGGTCATTGTTCAACCAAAACGAGTAAGTTTGAGTATTTTCATTATATAGATGAGTAAACTGAGATTCAAAGGGTAAAAGTAATTTGCCAGTGATTCAGTAACTAATAAATTTCTCTCTTCTATAATATGTTATTCCCTTCTTAAGTAACATGTAGTAAGCTCCTACTATGGATCTGGTATCTTCTTTGATTTTAACCTTTATAGCATACTGTAAAATAGTTTGAACCCCATTTTATTTTTAAAACCTCAGAATGATTAATTAAATTGAAAAAGTAATAATTTACTGAGTCATAGTTCTGCAGAGCTGGGATTTGCACAGAGGCCAATAATGGATGCCTCTTAATATTTCTCAGTGTTTAACTCTAAAATGAGAACCTAAAATCAGCTATTTATAAAGTTCTGACTAGCTTCAAAAAATCTATTTATTCTGTGGGTTTAAAAAATATTTTCTCTTTTTTTATAGCATTCTTCATAAAATATATTTATAAATATTTTCATATATTTTGGATGAAGATAATTGTTATCCCTTAGAGGAATAGCATACCTATATTAATATATCTATATTATGATCTATCTATAATATATACTATATTGTTCAGTCATGTCTGACTCTTTGCAACCTTTATAGCCCTCCAGGCTCCTCTGTCCATGGAATTTCCCAGGCAAGAATACTGGAGTGGGTTGCCATTTCCTCCTCCAAGAGATCTTCCCAACCCAGAAATCTAATCCAGGTCTCCTGTGTCTCCTGCATTGCAGGCAGACTCTTTAACTCTGAGCCATCAGAAGCCCCATTAATATATCTATACTTACATTAATGTTTAAATAAAATCAGTAAGTCTTAAGGTCTCTTTTGTTATAAAATATGTATTATAAAATCTCAAATATATCTTCTGATAGTCACAGTATATCTTCTATTTTTCACTGGATTATGACATTTTTTCCATTTTGCTACAGATGTTTGGGTGTTAACACATATTTTCTTCATATAGAAGTTTTACACTTGCATTCTAGCTCAATAACTCTTGAATTTGTATTAGACCAGAAACCTTGGGGGTACAAGACAAGTAAAGTCATACACTTTAAGAAACTCATCTAGTTGATCATCCTTAAGGTACATCATTAAGTAAATCATTAGATAATCTTGTAAATGCATATAGAGAGAGCTGTGTACAGCCTGCTGCAGGGCTCAGAGGGAGGGCTTAACCCCTCCAGAGGAAAGCACCACAAATATTTTTGTTTACTGCTGAAAGTAACTTCAAAATACTTTCATAAATTCCTTTGTTGTGAATACTTGTACATAGTTATACATTTGATCATTTTATGTATAATAATACTGAAGACCAAGTCAGATATGATTTGATCTATAAATTCTGATCAAGTGTGAAGGAATGGAGTAGTGACTCATAGAAATAATTCAACGGTTTTTTGATGTTTACCACTAGGACTTTTTGTGTGTATGTATCTAACCCAAATCTCTCTCATGTCAATTTCCAAGTCAATCTCCTTTTCTTTGGGCCTTTGCAGATGCAGTTCACCAGAATGAAAAACTCATCATATCTTCTTCCTTTCTAAACACTCTCCCTGAGATTCAATTTTTTAAAAAACCCCTCCTTTTTTTTTGATTGGAGGATAATTGCTTTACAATATTGTATTGGTTTCTGCCATACAGCAACATGAATCAGCCACAAATACACATGTATTCCCTCTCTCCTGAACCCCCTCTTATCTCCCTCCCCATTCACCCCTCTGTGTTGTCTCAGAGCACTGGATTGAGCCCCCTGTGTCACACAGTCAAGTCCCACTTGGTATCTATCTTACATATGGCCTTGTATATGTTTCCACGCTCTTCTCTCAATTCATCCCACCATCTCCTTCTCCCACTGTGTCCACAAGTCTGTTTCTTATGTCTGCATCTCCATTGCTGCCCTGAAAATTTATCTGTGTAGAAGAGTTTAGTAAACCATTTCATACTTGCTCCTCCGCTAAATCTTAAATTCACTGTAGCTTCCAAATAAGTTTGATACTTTCTGAGATTAAGTGATTTAATTTAACATATGAATCACATTTTTGAAATGTATCATAAGAAATATTTGATAAAATTTACTGGTTTTATATGGATACTTTAATTGATTTAGAATAAGCCATTGATTTTTAGGTAGCAGAAGAAGGATTTATATTAGAAAAACATCTTTCTGGAATTATGATGTTGTTGTTTAAAGCCTAATTTTTATTTTCTTTCAAAGACCAAATTGTCTCATGTGACAGGTGCAAAAGATGTACTCAGATAAAACACAAAGTGACTTGGAATCAGGTAATTCTTGATAAGCCTGGTAGGCACTCTTTAAAGACTCAGCTTCTGATACTATTAAATAAAATTATTATTCTGCTGTTCTAAAATTCTTTGTAAATGGTTGTCCCTCCAGAATGCCACTGAATTTTCTCTGAGACTTACATTTTGAGTTGATGAGGGACCCTAAAGTTAGATGTAGATTTTAATATTAACAATGAACCTGAGACAGTATGCTTTTTCCTGCCTTATTGTTTTCACTCTAAAAACTTTTGTGATGCTCTCATGCTTTATACATGTGGGGACTCTGGGAATGAAACCAATTATTCTGTTAGACATAGGAGTTTACAAATTCATATCAACATGCTAAAATTAAGTTTCACATTGGCACAAAGTTACCATAGACACTGTACGGGGTTATGATTTTCTTTGCTGGGAACAACAATTAAGGATTTCTATGTTATATGTGCTATCTAAAATTAAAGGATCCTTGATTTCTTTTAAAAGTAAGAAAAAGATTCAGCTTAAATATATGTCACTTAAAATAGTATATTAAGGAGAATAACACTTGTTGTTCAGTCACTAAATCACTTCTGACTCTTTGCAACCTGTAGACTGTAGTACTCTAGGCTCCTCTGTCCTCCACCATCTCCTAGAGTTTGCTCCAATTCTAACATTTATTTAATTCCTAATATATAAATTCTTGACATATATAGCTGTATATTTTATACATCTAATATGAGTTAATCCTTAAAACAACAATGCCTTACAGAAAATGGTACTTTAAAAAATCCTTTACTTTTTTCTGCTGAGTAGAAAGATCCTTTCAACTTTCCCAGGACTTGCCTACTATGTGCAAAGTTCTCCCTTCTTGTATGGTATTTGTGAGAAAAAAATTATTTCCATGAAAGTTTCAGCAACTGAACATGGCTCACACTGTGTACTTTTCCTGAGAGTCTAGGTTTATTTATTTATTTACCATTTAAGAATACTTCTTCTTATTTTGACTTGAAGTAGCTATCACAATGGAAACTTTAGCAGGGTGGTCACATAGGGTTTCCCCTTCTTTTCTCAACGTTTATTAGAAGTGTTGTGTTTCACAGGATCAACACCACATATGTGTTCTGAGAATGTTCTATCGCTGATTGCAAAACTACCGACACTCCTAGGAATCTACTCTCTTTGTCCTTGGAAACTTTCCTGATGTCCTATTAAATATGGTTTTAAAAAAACGAGGCTGATCTGGACTGAGTTTGGTTTAAGACCATGGATACAATGATATAATGTGGGAGGGAATTCTTCTCTTTGTGATTATTATATATTATACCACTGGAGTTATGCTTTTTTTTTTTTTAACAAACTTGTGCTTTGTTAGGTGCATTTTGAGAGAACAGCAGGAGAAAAATGTTTCCACAATGAATGGGTTTTGGCAGGCACATGACCCGAATATCGTTATTTGAGAAGGAAAAACTTACTCTGATATACTGCTTTTATGAATCTCATTCTTCCAAGTCATCTTTGTATGTGTCGAAGTAGCCTTGTCTGAGACATTGAGTGGAAACTTTGGGTCATAAAAAATGAAAATTCCTTCCTCCATTTGTTAGATATGTTTATGAAGTAAAATTATTTGGTGGGCTGCTAGTTTTCATTACATATAATATAACTTAGTTAAATTGAGACATGAATTTAAATAACACTTGGGTGATTGCCCAGGTGCTAGAAATCCTTTGGGATTGAGCATAGATGATACTGAATTCACAATAAACTTTTCAACTGAAAGGAGCCTTTAATTCTTTGGGATGCATTCCTAAGTCTGGTTAGTAACTAGTTTGTCCTGTTAATAAACAAACATCAACAGATTCCGAGATTAAGCTTGGAAAACAACTCCCCAAATTTAGCACTCTTTTTTTTTTTTTTTATATTTGCCCACTTCTGCTACCTTTCATTCTTTTTTTTTTTTAATTTTTAGTTTTTTATTTTTTAAATTTTAAAATCTTTAATTCTTACATGCATTCCCAAACATGAACCCCCCTCCCACCTCCCTCCCCAGAACATCTTTCTGGGTCATCCCCATGCACCAGCCCCAAGCATGCTGCATCCTGCGTCAGACATAGACTGGCGATTCAATTCACATGATAGTATACATGTTAGAATGTCATTCTCCCAAATCATCCCACCCTCTCCCTCTCCCTCTGAGTCCAAAAGTCCATTATACACATCTGTGTCTCTTTCCCTGTCTTGCATACAGGGTCATCATTGCCATCTTCCTAAATTCCATATATATGTGTTAGTATACTGTATTGGTGTTTTTCTTTCTGGCTTACTTCACTCTGTATAATCGGCTCCAGTTTCATCCATCTCATCAGAACTGATTCAAATGAATTCTTTTTAACGGCTGAGTAATACTCCATTGTGTATATGTACCACAGCTTTCTTATCCATTCATCTGCTGATGGACATCTAGGTTGTTTCCATGTCCTGGCTATTATAAACAGTGCTGCGATGAACATTGGGGTACATGTGTCTCTTTCAATTCTGGTTTCCTCGGTGTGTATGCCCAGCAGTGGGATTGCTGGGTCATAAGGGAGTTCTATTTGCAATTTTTTAAGGAATCTCCACACTGTTCTCCATAGTGGCTGTACTAGTTTGCATTCCCACCAACAGTGTAGGAGGGTTCCCTTTTCTCCACACCCTCTCCAGCATTTATTGCTTGCAGATTTTTGGATCGCAGCCATTCTGACTGGAGTGAAGTGGTACCTCATTGTGGTTTTGATTTGCATTTCTCTAATAATGAGTGATGTTGAGCATCTTTTCATGTGTTTGTTAGCCATCCGTATGTCTTCTTTGGAGAAATGTCTATTTAGTTCTTTGGCCCATTTTTTGATTGGGTCGTTTATTTTTCTGGAGTTGAGCTGCAGAAGTTGCTTGTATATTTTTGAGATTAGTTGTTTGTCAGTTGCTTCATTTGCTATTATTTTCTCCCATTCAGAAGGCTGTCTTTTCACCTTGTTTATAGCTTCCTTTGTTGTGCAGAAGCTTTTAATTTTAATTAGATCCCATTTGTTTATTTTTGCTTTTATTTCCAGAATTCTGGGAGGTGGATCATAGAGGATCCTGCTGTGATTTATGTCTGAGAGTGTTTTGCCTATGTTCTCCTCTAGGAGTTTTATAGTTTCTGATCTTACATTTAGATCTTTAATCCATTTTGAGTTTATTTTTGTGTGCGGTGTTAGAAAGTGATTTCGTTTCATTCTTTTACAAGTGGTTGACCAGTTTTCCCAGCACCGCTTGTTAAAGAGATTGTCTTTACTCCATTGTATATTCTTGCCTCCTTTGTCAAAGATAAGGTGTCCATAGGTGTGTGGATTTATCTCTGGGCTTTCTATTTTGTTCCATTGATCTATATGTCTGTCTTTGTGCCAGTACCATACTGTCTTGATGACTGTGGCTTTGTAGTAGAGCCTGAAGTCAGGCAAGTTGATTCCTCCAGTTCCATTCTTCTTTCTCAAGATTGCTTTGGCTATTCGAGGTTTTTTGTATTTCCATACAAAGCTTGAAATTATTTGTTCTAGTTCTGTGAAAAATGTGGCTGGTAGCTTGATAGGGATTGCATTGAATTTGTAAATTGCTTTGGGTAGTATACTCATTTTCACTATATTGATTCTTCCAATCCATGAACATGGTATATTTCTCCATCTATTAGTGTCCTCTTTGATTTCTTTCATCAGTGTTTTATAGTTTTCTATATATAGGTCTTTAGTTTCTTTAGGTAGATATATTCCTAAGTATTTTATTCTTTTCGTTGCAATGGTGAATGGAATTGTTTCCTTAATTTCTTTTTCTACTTTCTCATTATTCGTGTATAGGAATGCAAGGGATTTCTGTGTGTTGATTTTATATCCTGCAACTTTACTATATTCATTGATGAGCTCTAGTAATTTTCTGGTGGAGTCTTTAGGGTTTTCCATGTAGAGGATCATGTCATCTGCAAACAGTGAGAGTTTTACTTCTTCTTTTCCAATTTGGATTCCTTTTATTTCTTTTTCTGCTCTGATTGCTGTGGCCAAAACTTCCAGAACTATGTTGAATAGTAGCGGTGAAAGTGGACACCCTTGTCTTGTTCCTGACTTTAGGGGAAATGCTTTCAATTTTTCACCATTGAGGATAATGTTTGCTGTGGGTTTGTCATAGATAGCTTTTATTATGTTGAGATATGTTCCTTCTATTCCTGCTTTCTGGAGAGTTTTTATCATAAATGGATGTTGAATTTTGTCAAAGGCCTTCTCTGCATCTATTGAGATAATCATATGGTTTTTATTTTTCAATTTGTTAATGTGGTGAATTACATTGATTGATTTGCGGATATTGAAGAATCCTTGCATCCCTGGGATAAAGCCCACTTGGTCATGATGTATGATCTTTTTAATGTGTTGTTGGATTCTGATTGCTAGAATTTTGTTGAGGATTTTTGCATCTATGTTCATCAGAGATATTGGCCTGTAGTTTTCTTTTTTTGTGACATCTTTGTCAGGTTTTGGTATTAGGGTGATGGTGGCCTCATAGAATGAGTTTGGAAGTTTACCTTCCTCTGCAATTTTCTGGAAGAGTTTGAGTAGGATAGGTGTTAGCTCTTCTCGAAATTTTTGGTAGAATTCAGCTGTGAAGCCATCTGGACCTGGGCTTTTGTTTGCTGGAAGATTTCTGATTACAGTATCAATTTCCGTGCTTGTGATGGGTCTGTTAAGATTTTCTATTTCTTCCTGGTTCAGTTTTGGAAAATTGTACTTTTCTAAGAATTTGTCCATTTCTTCCACGTTGTCCATTTTATTGGCATACAACTGCTGATAGTAGTCTCTTATGATCCTTTGTATTTCTGTGTTGTCTGTTGTGATCTCTCCATTTTCATTTCTAATTTTATTGATTTGATTTTTCTCTCTTTGCTTCTTGATGAGTCTGGCTAATGGTTTGTCAATTTTATTTATCCTTTCAAAGAACCAGCTTTTGGCTTTGTTGATTTTTGCTATGGTCTCTTTTGTTTCTTTTGCATTTATTTCTGCCCTAATTTTTAAGATTTCTTTCCTTCTACTAACTCTGGGGTTCTCCAACTCTTCCTTTTCTAGTTGCTTTAGTTGTAGAGTTAGGTTATTTATTTGACTTTTTTCTTGTTTCTTGAGGTATGCCTGTATTGCTATGAACTTTCCTCTTAGCACTGCTTTTATAGTGTCCCACAGGTTTTGGGTTGTTGTGTTTTCATTTTCATTTGTTTCTATGCATATTTTGATTTCTTTTTTGATTTCTTCTGTGATTTGTTGGTTATTCAGAAGTGTGTTGTTCAACCTCCATATGTTAGAATTTTTAATAGTTTTTCTCCTGTAATTGAGATCTAATCTTAATGCATTATGGTCAGAAAAGATGCTTGGAATGATTTCGATTTTTTTGAATTTATCAAGTTTAGATTTATGGCCCAGGATGTGATCTATCCTGGAGAAGGTTCCATGAGCACTTGAAAAAAAGGTGAAATTCATTGTTTTGGGGTGAAATGTCCTATAGATATCAATTAGGTCTAACTGATCTAATGTATCATTTAAAATTTGCGTTTCTTTGTTAATTTTCTGTTTAGTTGATCTGTCCATAGGTGTGAGTGGGGTATTAAAGTCTCCCACTATTATTGTGTTATTGTTGATTTCCCCTTTCATACTTGTTAGCATTTGTCTTACATATTGCAGTGCTCCTATATTGGGTGCATATATATTTATAATTGTTATATCTTCTTCTTGGATTGTTCCTTTGATCATTATGTAGTGGCCTTCTTTGTCTCTTTTCACAGCCTTTGTTTTAAAGTCTATTTTATCGGATATGAGTATTGCCACTCCTGCTTTCTTTTGGTCTCTATTCGCGTGGTATATCTTTTTCCAGCCCTTCACTTTCAGTCTGTATGTGTCCCTTGTTTTGAGGTGGGTCTCTTGTAAGCAGCATATAGAGGGGTCTTGTTTTTGTATCCATTCGGCCAGTCTTTGTCTTTTGGTTGGGGCGTTCAACCTATTTACGTTTAAGGTAATTATTGATAAGTATGATCCCGTTGCCATTTACTTTATTGTTTTGGGTTCGGGTTTATACACCCTTTTCGTGTTTCCTGTCTAGAGGATATCCTTTAGAATTTGTTGGAGAGCTGGTTTGGTGGTGCTGAATTCTCTCAGCTTTTGCTTGTCTGTAAAGCTTTTGATTTCTCCTTCGTATTTGAATGAGATCCTTGCTGGGTACAGTAATCTGGGCTGTAGGTTATTGTCTTTCATCACTTTAAGTATGTCTTGCCATTCCCTCCTGGCCTGAAGAGTTTCTATTGACAGATCAGCTGTTATCCTTATGGGAATCCCCTTGTGTGTTATTTGTTGTTTTTCCCTTGCTGCTTTTAATATTTGTTCTTTGTGTTTGATCTTTGTTAATTTGATTAATATGTGTCTTGGGGTGTTTCGCCTTGGGTTTATCCTATTTGGGACTCTCTGTGTTTCTTGGACTTGGGTGATTATTTCCTTCCCCATTTTAGGGAAGTTTTCAACTATTATCTCCTCAAGGATTTTCTCATGATCTTTCTTTCTGTCTTCTTCTTCTGGGACTCCTATAATTCGAATGTTGGAGCGTTTCATATTGTCCTGGAGGTCTCTGAGATTGTCCTCGTTTCTTTTAATTCGTTTTTCTTGTTTCCTCTCTGATTCATTTATTTCTACCATTCTATCTTCTATTTCACTAATCCTATCTTCTGCCTCCGTTATTCTACTATTTGTTGCCTCCAGAGTGTTTCTGATCTCATTTATTGTGTTATTCATTATATTTTGACTCTTTTTTATTTCTTCTAGGTCCTTGTTAAACCTTTCTTGCATCTTCTCAATCCTTGTCTCTAGGCTATTTATCTGTGTTTCCATTTTGATTTCAAGATTTTGGATCATTTTCACTATCAATATTCGGAATTCCTTCTCCGGTAGATTCCCTACTTCTTCCTCTTTTGTTTGGTTTGGTGGGCAACTCTCCTGTTCCTTTACCTGCTGAGTATTCCTCTGTCTCTTCATCTTGGTTATATTGCTGCTTTTGGGGTGGCCTTTTTATATTCTGATAATTTGTGGAGTTCTCTTTATTATGGAGCTTCCTCACTTTGGGTGGGGTTCTATCAGTGGCTTGTCAAGGTTTCCTGGTTAGGGAGGCTTGTGTTGGAGTTTTGGTGGGTGGAGCTGGGTTTCTTCTCTCTGGAGTGCAATGGAGTGACCCGTAATGGGTTATGAGACATCAAAGGTTTTGGGATAATTTTGAGCTGCCTGTATATTGAGGCTCAGGGGAGTGTTCCTGTGTTGCTGGAGAATTTGCGTGGTATGTCTTGTTTTGGAACTTGTTGGCCCTTGGGTGGAGCTTGGTTTCAGTGTAGGTATGAAGGCATTTGATGAGCTCCTATTGCTTAATGTTCCCTGAATTCAAGAGTTCTCTAATGTTTTCAGGCTTTGGGTTTAAGCTTCCTGCTTCTGGTTTTCAGTTTTATTTTCACAGTAGCCTCTAGACTTCTCCATCTATACAGCACCGATGATAAAACATCTAGGTTAAAGATGAAAAGTTTCTCCACCTTGAGGGACACTCAGAGAGGTTCACTGAGTTACAAGGAGAAGAGAAGATGGAGGGGGTAGTTAGAGGTAACTGGAATGAGATGCGGTGAGATCAAGAGAGGAGAGAGCAGGCTAGCCAGTAGTCACTTCCTTATGTGCGCTCTATAGTCTGGACCGCTCAGAGGTATTTACAGAGTTATACGGGGAAGAGGAGAGGGAGGAAGTAGACAGAGGTGACCAGGAGGATAAGAGAGAGGAATGAGTAGGAGAGAGACAAATCCTGCCAGTAACCAGTTCCTTAGGTGTTCTCTACCGTCTGGAACACACAGAGATTCACAGAGTTGGATAGAGAAGAGATGGGGGAGAAAAGAGACAGAGGCCACCTGGTGGAGAAAGAGGAGAGGCCAGAGGAGGAGAGAGTGGACAAGTCAGTAATCTCGCTCTCAGGTAAACTTGGGTAGTGAAGTTTGGGTTTTTAAATGTACAAAATTGACAACAAAGATTAAAAATCTGGAGTAGAGGTTGGATTTTCAAAGATACAATATTAAGGAAAAGCAGAAGGAAAAAGGAAGAAAGAAAAAAAAAGAATTATTAAAAAACAAACAAACAAAAAAAAACAAAACAAAACACCAACAACCATCCAAAGAGTATATATGGTGTTTGCCTTAAAAAAAAAAAAAGTCTTTTTTTTAAAAAAATAGTAATACTAGGTTATAGAAATAAAAATTAGAGGAGAAATAGAAGACTTAACAATTAAAAAAAAGCTCAGAAAAAAAAGAAAAAAAAAAGCAAAAGGCAAAAAAAAAAAGAATGATTTTAAAAATATTAAAAAATTAAAAATATATCTGGCTCTTCTCTGATGTTATGGGCCGTGTGGGGCTCACTTCCAAGGTGGTTCCCTCTGTTTAACTTCTTCTGTTTGCTGGTTTTTAGGCTCACTAGTTCAGTCGCGCTGTGGGGAGGGGGGATGCTGCAAACAAATAGCACTGTCCTGTGTACACAGTATCTCTGCCCCGCTTGACCTGTCCTTTCTCGCGGCGTACAAACCGCTCCAGCTCTACGATGCTCAGCCGGGAACCGTCTGGGGCCGGCCCTAGGCTGCGTGCACTTCCCCGGTCCAAGCCGCTCAGGTTCGGCCCTCAGGCAGCCCTCAGAGGCACAAATGCGGCTGGGACTGCGCTTTGTGCCCTTCCCAGGTCCGAGTAGCTCAGGAGTTTGGCGAGCGCGATCGCCGGGGCTTGTCACCTTTTCCGCCGCTACCGCTCAGCTCTCTGGGTGGACCGCTGGCGCACCCCGTGAGGCAGACTGTGACTGTCCAGCACCCCCAGAAGTCTTAGCAAAGGAGCCTGCTTGCAGTTAGGTAAGTAAAGTCTCTCCGGGTCTGCAATTGCCCCTTTCCAGTCCTTACGGCTCTGGCTGCCTGTCCCCGGCGGGGAATGGTCTGCAGCCGGCTTTTTCCGCTCCGTCCTTTGTTCTGTGCTCAGTCCTGGCGGCGTCTTATGTTCGAGCTTTTCGCGTGGTAGCTATCCCACAGTCTGGTTTGCTAGCCCGAGTTAGATCGTTCTGGTTGCGCGTGGGGCGTTCCTGCCCGATTCTTACAAAGCTCTGCAGCCCGCGCCTCCCGCGCGTCCCTGCCCTGCCCCCACTTCCCAATGGCGGATGCAGGCGTCTGTGCTGCTTTTCCGCTGGGGGAGTTACTGGTGGGCTTGTAATCTCTTGGTTTTAATTATTTATCTATTTTTCCTTCCTGTTATGTTGCCCTCTGTGTTTCCAAGGCTCGCCACAGACTCGGCAGGGAGAGTGTTTCCTGGTGTTTGGAAACCTCTCTTCTTAAAATTCCCTTCCCGGGACGGGCTTCCCTTCCCGGGACGGAGCTCCCTCCCCACCTCCTTTGTCTCCTTTTTCGTCTTTTATATTTTTTCCTACCTGTTTTTGAAGACAATGGTCTGCTTTTCTGGTTGCCTGATGTCCTCTGCCAGCCTACAGAAGTTGTTTTGTGGAGTTTGCTCGGCGTTGAAATGTTCTTTTGAGGAATTTGTGAGGGAGAACGTGATCTTCCCGTCCTATTCCTCCGCCATCTTTTTCTGTCTCACCTACCTTTCATTCTTTGTTGATCTAAATTTCCATCTGATGCCATTTGCCTTCTGACCGAAGAACGTCCTTGAATATTTCTTGTAGTGAAAATCTCCTGCCAGTGGGTATCTCAGCTTTAGTTTGGAGGATAAAGTCTTCACTTCGCCTTAATTTTGACTAATATTTTCAGTAGGTAGAGAAGACTAGGTTGAGAGGTTTTGCTTTGCACGTGGCACAGGCCTAGCACTCTTTATCTTAACACAGATCTAATCTTTTGAAGATATGTCTGAAGCAGTAATTTCTGCTTCTTCCTAATTCCATGAAGTATTAAAGTTTCCTGCAATGGAGGCATCATTGTAGTTTTCTTGTCAATTCTGTCCTTGCTAAGAATCAGTAAGATTTAAATAACAGTAGGGACAGAATTCATCTATGAGGCATGACACTCCTGTTTCTCAACATATGCAATTTTTTTTCTTATGTCTTTGTATGCCTTCTGTATCTTGTTTCTTTCAGCAGGAAAAAGATCTGTGTTCTTTTTAAAACAACTAGTCTGTATTCATTTCTTTTTTTTTCTTTTCTTGAAACAAAATTAAAATAATGGAATACTAAAGAATTGAACCCAAGTTCTTGGTTTCCACAACATCTATAGGAGGACCAGTCTGCTGGGTCCATAGCTCTCTTTTGGCAAAATATCTGTACTGGAAAAAAAATTTTTAACTGTGTGATGGTAGTCAGGTCATTTATGTATGTGTCTAGATTTGGGGGAAATTCAAAGATCAGCATGAAGAGAAGAAATGCTGCTCTCCGGCATCAGTAAACAACTTTTGGCAGATGTTAGAGTAGCTGACAAAGGACAGCAGTACAGATTCAACTGATGGTAGCAGTGAAGTAGTGACAATCCAGGTCAATGTGAAAAATGGTAAAATATAGTGGGGTTTGAGCAGACAGTGGTAGGGATGTTTGAAGATGCTGTAGCAGTGATGATAGCTAAAAATGTTCAGATAATGACATTAAACACCACCAACAGCAAATAATAGTGCTTCTCCTGTAGGCCTCCTGTGCTTCTGATATTTCTTTTAAGTAAATCTATCAATGACTTGGGTGACTGGTGACGTCTATTGCTGGAAACCAATCATAGAAATAATCTTAAGGAACTCAGAGTAATAATTCCCACTTGTCCTCAAGGAAATTCTTAGTTTATTGTGAGGAGGTAAATTTTCTTCTTTGGGGAGACTTGAGGAATGCCTGGTCCATACAAAACATTCCGTCTGTCTTTAATAGGCCAACTTTCTTTACGACTAGATGAGGTTACATGGGCTGAGGTGAGCTGCTATAACACAGTTAGACAGGAAGGTCTGGTACATGGCTCTCCTCTCTGGGAACTGACGCTGATGATCGAGGCCAAGCCCTGTGCTTTTGAATGGGTGTTTCAGGACTCCTTCTTGCTCCCTTTTGCTTTCCATTTGTACCTCCAGGATTTGCTTTGTTTTGTTTCCAGCATTTGCATTTCAGATCCTTCATTAGCTAAGCTCACCACTTCTGGGTATTTCTGGTTACTTATTACTTATGTTTCTTGCAGAATTAATGTTCAGTCAGTGAAGGTAGACTATAATATCTTTCAGTTTATAGAAATTAAAAAATGGTTGCTAATTTTCTTATTGTACTGATGATTATATTTCAAATCGGTTCTAAAGAAAAATATGGGAAATGAATTTTGAATCTAGATATCTGTTGAATATTTTGATCATAGTACAGCTAATATAGCTATGTACATATCATCATGATTTGAATGTCACTGTAATTTGAGGATATTATTAATGCGATCATTAAATCAAATCTCAGAAATAGAAACTAGTCATGAGGTTTCAAAATAACCCATGGAATTTTTGAAAAGCTTTATCTTTAGAAGGTACTTATTTCCTTTGAATCCAAACCTCTCTTTAAGTTGATACATTTATTTTAATTCAGTCTTCTGGTATACACAGAATTTACTAATGATATGATTATTTTTCAGCATGTGGAATTTTCATGTTCCCCAGCATCACTTATCTTTTTCAGAACTAAACTGGCTTATTTATTTCAACCATCCATCTTATGATTATATTTTTCAGGCACTGTATCTATAGTTACTCCTAGAATCATTCTAGTCTGTTTTTGTCTTGAGCTATATTTCAATAGAGTTGAATGCCATACCTCAGTCCAGGTAATATCATGTCCCTTGTTCTGAATCTTCCAGTTCTATTAATGTATCCTAACATTGTATTCATTTTGTTTGTATGCTTTGGTTTTCGTTTTCAGGAGTGATATTTTTCTTGACTGATGTTGAACTGAATGTTGTCTTTTACATAGAACATTTATTTGTTCAGTTGGATTTTCTTCATCCTAAAGAGCTGTTATTCTATTTTTTAAAATTTAAGTTCAGAACTGGATTTTTAATAATTTACTCACTCATTTATTCTTTCATTCAAAAGCACAGGATATAAAAAGTTAAGCCAGAAAGACAGTGCTTTCTTTACCTCATAAAGTAGTTCTATTAGATGTTTTATTTTATTAGACTCACTCCATTATTCCAGCGCAGTAGTACTCAGTTCGGCACAGCTTCTTTCCTAGGGGACATTTGGCAATGTCTGGAGATGTTTTTGGTTGTCAAAACTGAGATGCCAGGGAGAAGTTACTATTAGGATCTAGTCCGTAGAGGATAGGAACCCTACTACGCATCAGCAAATTGTCCCCAGGGATTCAAATGCTTCCTGGTATTCACACTCTTGTGTTATCTCTTCCCACATGATATATGGCTGACCTACTTAACCAAAAGGATATTGAGGAAATGAGGGAGTTGTTTTTTCTGAGGCTGAACATGAAAGACCCTGTGGCTTACGCTTTGCTCCTTTTGGATCATTTGCTTTGGGAAAAGCCAAATGCTGTGCCATAAGGACACTTAAGGGGGCCTATGAAGACATTTATGTTGTGAAGCCTCATAAACTAAGGCCTCCTATCAAAACCAGCACTAACATGTCAGGCATGTGAGTGACCACCTTGGAAGAGGATTTCTTTGCTTCAGTAAAACCTTCAGTTGACTGTAGTCCCTGCAAGCTCATGAGAATAAAAGACTCCAAGCCCGAGGAACACCCATGTCATCTACTCCCAGATATCTGATGCACAGAAACTGAGCTGAGCGTTTCTTATTTTTAAGGTGCCAAGTTTTAGGGTAATCTGTTGTGTGCTTAGTTGCTCAGTCGTGCCTGACTCTTCAAACTGCATGGACTGTAGCCCGCCAGGCTCCTCTGTCCGTGGGATTTCCCAGGCAAGAATACTGGAGTGGGTTTCTACGCCCTCCTCCAGGGGCTCTTTCTGACCCAGGGGTTGAATCCGTATCTCTTGTGTCTCCTACACTGCAGGCTGATTCTTTACCCATTGAGCCATCAGGTAATTTGTTATGTAGCAATAAATAACTAATACAACTGGGCTAACTATTCAGGTTAGAACCTGGCATAGAAGTGTTCACTTTCAATTAAAATGGTTTAGTCATACTAAATTAAATTTTGTCACAGCCTCCAAGTTTACATTTTACATAGAAAATGTTCCAGGTCAGCCAACAGTCTCCTAACTGCTTCAATCTGTTTCTCAATAACAATAATCATGCCACTTACTAAGGTGTTATTATTGCTTAAAATTTCATTATGCTTTATGTGATGATGGATTTAAAGCAAAAATCCTGCTCTTAGGCTTAGAAAAATGTGGTCCCAGTTTTCATGTTATTCTAGCCATTATATCATGGATATTTCAATACAAGTCTTATAAACAGATACTGAATGCCTTCTTCACTCTTATGAGCCCTTCTTGACTTATAAATTATTTCACCTTTCTTTTTCTTGGGCTAGACCCAGACCACAGTATGTACTATATGTTAGAAATATGGGGATGCTTTCCTTTGTACTATATCCAGTGGAACATATGTAATGCTTCTGAAATGGCTCACTACTTTAGAATTGTTCTAAGGACATAACAAAGCACACACTAAAAAACAACAACAACAACAACAAAAACACCCATATATATAACCATAGCATAGATTTTTAGAAATAATCAACTCTTGACTCTATATTGCTATTTCGAAGAAGGCGTACGTTAACTCCAGAAAATGCCAAGAAACTAACTGAAACTATTTCTCCATAATAAATAACATGGGTAGCGTTCTGACATTTCTTTCAAGGGGTTACTTTTAATAATAATAATGAAGACCATTTGTTTGAGTGAAAGGAAATATTTGATGTGTTCTAAAATAAAAATTTCAATTTATTTGCACGCTTTGCCATTGTGGCTGAGAAGCGTGCAGGAGAGATGGATTAGGCCACGTCGGGTATTTCATTGTACCGTCATGATTACTGGCACCAACGCATCCACAATGAGCAGTATGGGAAAAGATGAAGAGCTGAAAAGCTGCAGATGTTTACATCTCTCACCCCAGAAAACGTTTTCCAGCACTGACCCCTGGAGCATTCTACTTACGATGCGACAGTGGCTTTTTCCCCAGTCTGCGCGATCGGAAGTAGATCCATGCCGCAGCACCAGCACCCACTCTTTAGTTACTACTAGTAATACAACAGCAATAAAATAGAATGACCAATAAATGACAGGACAGCTGTCTAATGAGGTGAAGGTTAAGGAGTGTTAAACTGTGCTAGACATTTCTATTTGCTGGCACTAAATTATGTTGTCTGTTCCAAGAGCTCTCCCCATGAGATGTTGATGTGCTGTGTTGTTCTTGGGCAATTTATGAAATCTAGAAATGGCCTGCATGCCTATCTTTCTGGGAAGTGAGCTGCCTGCAGCCCTGTCAATAGCTGCAGCATAGTAAATCATGATAAACAGGAGTGCAAACAACCCACCTTCCCCACTTGGCCTGTTCACAGACCCCGCAGTCTTTTCCATTCCACTGGCTATGACTTATTGTCTTGTTGGTTGAAATATCCCTAAGACAACATAGAGTCTTGCATAGATGTAGAAACAGATTTCACCTATAACATTCTTACTTCTTCACCATGGACATGAGTGAAAGGGAGAAAAGCTTGGCATGTCTTTATTTTTTTACTATACTGTGAGCAGGAGAAGAGAGAAACACTGTCTTTCCTATGAGCAACTTAGTGTCAAGTGAGTGGAGGTTATCCCATCACTCAGTGTATATATGTTGAACCTCCATAATTCGTCAGGCACTATGGTTAAAAAGATACATATGGCCGTTTCTTTTTTTTTTTTTTAAGTTTCAGGATGATGGAAGAAACATATTACAAGTCTAGTAAGTATCAATACTATAAGTGGAAAAAATTAGGATGCTATGGGAGTAGATGTCAAGGGGTAAAACAAGGTCTAGGAGAAGGCAATGGCACCCCACTCCAATACTCTTGCCTGGAAAATCCCATGGGTGGAGGAGCCTGGTGGGCTGCAGTCCTTGGGGTCGCTAGGAGTCAGACACGACTGAGTGACTTCACTTTCACTTTTCACTTTCATGCATTGAGAAGGAAATGGCACCCCCCTCCAGTGTTCTTGCCTGGAGAATCCCAGGGACAGGGGAGCCTGGTGGGCTGTCACCAATGGGGTCGCACAGAGTTGGACACTACTGAAGTGACTTAGCAGCAGCAGGGGATTCCAGCTTATTGGTGTTATGAAATCAAGTGCTAGGTTTTTTGTTATTGTTTGTGTTTTTATGGTTTTATAGGTACATGGCAATCATAGTGACATAGTAATATGCTGAACAGGAATATGCCAGTTGGCATGGTTTATATGAGACTCTGTAATGACAAAGAATACCATCATCTGTTTGGAAATGTTGATGCGAAGCAAGAGGCAGTGTGCTGCCGGTAACGGTTTTAGTAGTGATTCTCGATCTTGGCTGCACGTTAGACTTGCTTGGGGAGATTTTTAAAATCCTGATGCCTAGGCCACCCTCAAAGCCAATTAAATAAGAATCTCTGAGGGTGAGACCCAGACACTGCTACTCTTTAAAACTCCCCAGGTGATTCCAGTGTGCAGCCAATTTAGGAACCGCTGAGTTATAGGCTTCCAAGCCTTTCCAAAATTCCCCACGAGGAACCACAGCTGCCAATTTTATCACTTTGGAGAAAAAAAAAAAAATCACCAGGTGCAAGAAGCTCTTCTTTGCCATCTTAAAGTTTTAACTTTATTTTTAAAAAGTTTAAGTATAACTATACAGTAAATTCACATACCTTAAATGTAGAGTTCAGTGAATTTTGACAAAGTATATACTCATGTAACCCACATGCCAGTTGGATAGAGAACATTGCCATTGAATCACAGTCTTCTCATTCTTTGTGACAGAGTAACATGTCACATTCTCATGTGTCCCTTCTCATTCTTTGCCCTTCTCCGCTGTAGACAAGAAGTGTCTTCATTTCCATTCCATAGTTTAGACCATTCTTGGACTTCATAAAAATGGAATCAAACGGTATGCACCATTTTGTTCTGATTTGCTTCCCTCAGGTATGCCTCAATGGGTTGCTTCTCTTTATTGCTGAGTGACATTCCATTTTATGGATATACTATATAACCCACACTTGTGTATCCATTCTCCTGTTAACTTGGTTTTTCTCCAAGTTTTGTTCACATGAATAAACCTCCAATAACATTCTAGTACAAGTGTCTGTGTACTTGTGTTTTATTTTCACTCTTCATAGCTAAGAGTGAAATTGTTGAGTCATGGAGTAGTTGTACATTTAACTTGAAAAAAGTACTAATTTTTCATAGTGGTTGTACCATTTAATACTCCTGCCAGCAATGAATGGGAGGTCCAGTTGTTCTGTAACTTCTCCAATATTTGTCACTGCAAATTTTTAAATTTTAGCCATTCTCTTGAGCATGTGGTGATAACTAGCTATGACTTTATTTGAGTTCCCTAATGACTAACAACGCTGGCCATTTTTAAGTGTGTCTATCAGCTGTTTGTATATTGTGTGTGTGTGTGTGTGTGGTGTGAGAAATGTCTGTCCAAAACTTTTTCCCATCTTGGTATTTGGTGAATTATCTTTTTTTTACTTTTTGTGAGTTCTTTATATAATCAAGATATGAGTCATTTTTCAGAATATGTCATGAATATTTTCTTCCAGCCTTATACTTGCTTTTAACTTTCTTCAATGTGTCTTTGGTTGAACAGCACTTTTTATTTTGATGAAGTCTAGTTTATAATTTTTTTCCATTCTTGGTTTGATACATTAATCTATATATCCTTATGACTCATTATACTGATTGTTATAGCTTTATAACATCTTAAAATCAAGTAATAAAAGTTTTTCAACTTTGTTTTTCTTTTCCAAACTGCTTTGACTGTTTGAGATCATTAGATTTTCATATAAATTTTAAGATAATCTTCTCAGTATCTGCAAATAAGCCTGATGATATTTTGATCAGTTATACTGTGAATGCTGCTACTGCTGCTGCTAAGTCGCTTCAGTCATGTCCAACTCTGTGCGACCCCGCAGATGGCAGCCTACCAGGCTCCACCGTCCCTGGAATTCTCCAGGCAAGAACACTGGAGTGGGTTGCCATTTCCTTCTCCAAATAACTTAGGAAGAATTGAAATCTTTATTATTGAATTTTCCAACAATATTGAATCTTATCAATTCTTTTATATGTTTTGCTAAAGTCTGCTCCCAAATATTTTATTTATTTTAATTATATTGCAGATGGAATTTATTTTTTAATTATATTTCATCTTTTGTTGCTTGTCTATAGAAATACTCAGATTTGATTACATACACCGAGACCTTGATGAATTCACTTACTGCATCTGAGGGAAGTTCATCTGTTATGAAGATTCCTTTGGATTTGGATACATACTATAAATATAGTTTTACTTCTCCTTTCTGCTATTCATATCTTTTGTTTCTTTTTCTTGCCTTAATTCCTTGAGTAGACCTGCACATGCAGCGCTGAGTAGAAGCGATGTGAGTGCCTTTCTTGCACTGTTCCCAATTTTAGAGTAAATATTTTGCCACATCACCACTAGCTATCATGTTAGCTACAGGATTTCCAGATTCGGGCCTTTTATTCATAGTCTGCTGAGAGCATTTTAAAGTCATGAATATATATGTTTATAATTATTGAGATGGGCTTCCCAGGTGGCTCAGTGGTAAAGAATTCACCTGCCAATACAGGAAATGCAGGTTCGATCCCTGGGTTGGGACGATCACCTGGAGAAGGAAATGGCAACACCCTCCTGTATTCTTGCCTGGAAAATCCTGTGGACAGAGAAGCTTGGTAGGCAGCAGTCCATGGGGTAGCAAAAGAGTCAGACACAACTTGGTGACTGAACAACGACAGTGATCTATTGAGATAATAGTAAGATTTTTCCTCTTTAATCTCATAAATGTCTATTTTATTAGCTTTATTTCTTCATAACTTTAACCTCCCTAATTTATAACTCTGGAATTTACTTGTTTTCTCACAAAAGGAATCACATAATTAAGAATAAAAGCAAAACCTGTCTGACTGCATGATGTGACTACATGAGTTGAATTTCAGCTTCCCAGATAACAAACTTACCAGCAAGACCAGTCTGAGATCTGTTCCTTCAATAGGAATGTAAGAGGCTTATATATGGGTTTTCTATCTTATTTTATATCAAGACATTAGATGGTTCTTCTGTTTTTTAATCCAATCCTGAATCTGAAGAATAGAGAATAGAATATGAAACAGGATTTAAAAATAAGACCAATTAAGGAAAAATTTACTCTCCAGAGGCAAGGAATGTTTTAGGGAAATAAAACAGATGAAATGTCAGTAAATAACATTTTCAAATAGGTGAAAGCAGTTAATATGACAAATTGAAAAATAGGACCTAATAAACTATTATCTACTGCCATTTCTTTTAAGTAATAATTTAAAAAATTAGCAGTCAGCACAAAATACCTTTTCCTGCATCAGAAATAAGAGGTTCCCATTAAAACAACAGCCAGAGACAAGTAGGTAACAGGTGAAACCACTGACTATCTAGGATATTAGGCAGTGCTTTTATCTTTTCCTGATATTTACTAATTATCATTTTATTTACTATTGGTATATGACAGTGATTTTCCCTTGAAGAAACAAAAGCAGATAGATATCAATGTTATAATGTGAGAATAGATCGTAGTAACTGACCTTCTTTTAACCTTTGGCTCCTGCATTTAACGTGTAAATAAAGCTGGAGAGAAATAGGATCTTTGGTATTTTGGTAACAGAGGATAGGTTCAGACAATAGGAGATTCCTTTTTCAAACTGATTTGCCTGATGTGTCACTGGGTGGATGAAATGCCATTAGCGTGAGAAGAACAATAACAAGTTTCCTAGCTTTTGTATCTCTATGAAATGTCTAGGATAGATAAAGTAATGGATGAAAAACTGACATGAGGACCTGTAAACACAAATTTCAGGTATTAATATTATTATTTCAAGGCTTAAATTATGGATTATAATTATAGACACAATGGTGTAAACTTAGTAAAAGATGTAACCTTTCAAAGTAAATATTTCAGTTTCTATGTGGCCTATTTGGTTACATTTTAAAGAAGACATTATTAATCTGGCCACAAAAATGAGAAAAATAAGTCTCCCCCCCCCCATATTTAACAGAACCAGGAGTAAATATATGCTATGTCAATAAAAGTATTCATAATCAGTTGGCATTAATTTGTATTCAAGAACTAGAAATCATCATCAAACATAGAGCAAAATCATAATTATTGCTAAAGAGATTCAGGACAGTCTTTCTTCACTTGCATAACTCACTCAAATTATAAAAGAAACTCAATTCTATGAACTTTAATCAAGTCACCCTCTGAGTCCATACAATGTTCATCTCCACCAACTACTTTTGCTGTGTTTCTGCCAAATAATAAATTCTACATCATCTACTGAAGTGTAAGAGAGTTTATGTTCTGATGACCACCAGGAGAGAGTCTTGATAGTGTCAGAGGTCAAATACTTATGTCAGAAAGACTTTATTCAGTAGCAATAAAAAACTGACTAGGCATCAATAAAGCCCTATGGGGCCATATAAGAACTGTGGGTTTTTGAGTTGACATGTATGTAGAGTAAGCATTTATGCTTCACATAGGCACTGAGACATTAGAGTCAGCAGTTTTCTTTCCCAGCATGTTTCTCATGCCTTCTTCTCCAAGAAAAAGCTTTCATTTGATAACTTATGTATAATCTAGAAAGTATCAAAACACAGGTTTCTTTTCTTTCTTTAAGGAGAAAAAAATCTAAGCAACTTAGAAATGCATATATATCATCATGTTGAGTGGGCTGGGAAATATCACTACATGGTTATCCAGGGACATAGTACTCATTAAAAGATTAGAGCAAGTCAGCTGGAATGGTATGTATCAGTTACATAAGATTTTTAATCTTAGGTACAGTATTTTTACTTAATGAAAACCAACAAGTATTAATTAATATCTACTATATTGATGTTTAAGTCAGACAAATCTTCACACGAATCATTTGGGAACTTGTTAGAAATGCAAAGAGAGAGAGAGAGAGAGAGAGAGAGAGAGAGAGAGCCACATTATCCCAGATCTATTGAACCAGAATTTATATTTTAACAGGATCCCTAGTTGATCTGTATGCACTAAACTTTATAAAGCAGGGCTTTCAAATTTATTTACATTGGAGGAGATATTCAAGCTTCCTACTCAACTCTCAAATCTTCCTTACAACTAGTTTGTGGCAAAATTTGGAGAGTTTGTACAGCTTATTTACTTTTTTTCAGCTTGCCCTATTTCAAAAGGGAAATGAGACCTTAGGGAGTAATGAGCTTTTATTTTGTAGAAAAACAAGGGTTCACCAGCAGAGCAGAAGAAGGCAGGGACCCAAAGGTCAGAGAAAATTTGTGCTTATGTCCCAGCTCAATTCTCAGCCACATGATTCATCATTTGGATTAAGAGCATGTTTCTGCATACTCTCGTAGCACAGACAATCCACAGTTTAAGAACTGATTGTGGTCTAAATGATCATTTGTAAATTGGTGATTTGAAATGTTGAATGTATTTTCTCAGAGAAACAGTGTTATACTCAATGGGTAGACTTCCAGGCAGGCTGCAGAGATCTGTTTAACTTATAATGTACCGAGAAGAAAAATATTGAGAAGCATTGAGAAAAATAAGCATATGAGAATAATACATGCCCAAGTTCAACTCCTCAACTCCTCAACTCTCCAGCTCTTCAATTAGAGCAAGTTATTTAACCTATTTATCATCTGTAAAATAAATGTAATAATAACTTCCTCACAACATCTTTGTAAGAGCTGAAATGTGTATTAAATTACTTGCTGTTGAATTAAATAACTTGCATGATTGGTCACATAATATCAATAAAGGTTTAAAAGATATCTTGCTGTACAATTCTGCTGAGTATAGATTATGACATTCGTTCCAAGGAGAAAGAGAACGAGGATCTCAGGGAAGACAAAATGATGCCTTGAAAACTGAGGGGATCTATTTGTGGGGTTAGGTAGAAGTTGAGGAGGATGTTCTGTGTGGCATGTGTGTGAAAAATAGTGGGGGTACAGAGGAAAGAGAGGGGAGTTCAATGGATTTGGGCCAGAGACTGAGAAAATAAAAAAGAAACACAGCTTGAGTTTGCCTTTCTTTTCCTTTCTCCCTTGCCTCCATCTATTTTGCAATTGCCAACCTACACCAAGCAAACCATAAGAGGAAGAAGAACCAAGAGCTAGAGTTGGCTGGGCAGCATCACAGTCTCCATTATGGACCCCAGTAGCAATGAAGAAAGTGGAAAGTGGGGAGAGGGAAAGCAACTGTTGGGGTAGAGCAGTGTGGGGAGGTTATTCAGTCATTTGTGGTTTTTGAGCTTTGGGATTGTTTTTCTATTTCTGTACAAATGAATGCCTTTAGATTTTGATAAAGATTATGTTGAATTTGTATGAACATTTTAACAATTTTAATTTTTCCAATACGTTAACAGAATACATTTTCACTTATTTGCCTCTTTTTAAACTTCTTTCAAAATGTTTTGTGGTTTTTAGCATACTAATAATTCATCTTCTAAATTTAGGCTTAGTTTGTTCTTTTTCTCTTTCCTCAAGGTGTGGAATTAGGTTGTTTATCTGAGATCTTTGTTCCTTTCTAATGTTGGCATTTATTATCATGAACTTCCCTGTTAGCACTGTTTTTGTTACATCCCATATGTTTTGGAGTGCATGTTTTCATTTTCATTTGTACCAAGATATTTTTTGATTTCCCTTTTGATTTCTTCTTTGGACCATTAGTTCAGGACTGTGCTTTAATTTAAACATATTTGTGAACTTTTCAGAATTTTTCTGCTATTGATTTCAGTTTCATTCGGTTTTCATCGGAAAAGATATTTGGTATGATTTGAATTTGCTGAAATTTATTAACACTTATTTTATGACCTAATATGTTATCTGTCTTGGAGAATGTGCCATATGTGCTTGAGAATAATGTTTATCCTGTTGATGTTGGGTGAAATGTTTTATATGTTTTTCAGTCTTGCTCTATAATGTTGCTAAGATACACTGTTTCCTTACTGATTTTCAGCTTCGATGGTCTATCCAATATTTAAAGTGGAATGTTAAAGTCCCCTACCATTATTGTATTACTATCTTTTTGTCCCTTCAGTTCTGTCAATGTTTGTTTATATATTTAGATGTTCTGAAGTTGGGTAGGTATATATAATTAATTGGATTCATTCCTGATGAATTGATAATTTTATTAATAACCACCTGATGCAAAGAACTGACTCACTGGAAAAGAGCCTGATGCTGGGAAAGATTGAAGGCAGGAGAAGGGGATGACACAGGATGAGATGGTTGGATGACATTATCAACTTGATGGACATGAGTTTGAGCAAACTCTGGGAACTGGTAATGGACAGGGAAGTCTCGCTTGCTGCAGTCCATGGGGTCACAAATAGTCAGACATGACTGAGCGACTGAACTGAACTGAATGTTCTCTTTGCCTTAAAGTGTATGTTTTTTGACTTAGTGTGTATTTCGTTTAATATTAGTGGAGCCACCTCTATCTCTTTTGGTTGCCATTTGTGTGGAATATCGTTTTCCCTCTCTTCACTTTCAGTTTGTGTGTATCGTTAAATATGATGTGATTGCCTTGTAGGCAGCATATGGTTGGATTGTAATTTTTAATCCATTTAGCCACTGTATAACTTTTGATTGGAAAATCTAATCCATTTACACTTAAAGTAATTATTGATAAGGAACAACTTAGCTCTGCCATTTTGTTGAATGTTTTCTGCCTGTCTAGTAGTTCTTTTCTCCCACTTTCTTTTCTCTCTTGCAGTCTTACTTTTGTTTGGTTGTCATTTAGGCTGTATGAGCCTATCAATAGTTTCTAGATTTCTCATGAAAAGAATTTGTCTATATGTTGTCATTGAATTGGTGTATCCGCTAGGAAAAGGAGAGCCCAGGACTTCCTATTCTGTCGTTTTGTTCTGTAAATTACTCTATGTGCTATATGTGTTGAAATTTTATCATTTGATAAAATGTAAATATTATTTATTAGTGCAAAGGAAAACTGGCACAGACAGTTACTGACGATTGTTAAAGCTGTTAAATATATCTATATAGGCAATCATTAAAAACTGATAAAAAGTTAAATAAATATGAAAATCAGTTGATAGGACAAATGATAAACACAGAGTATCAGCCCTATAGTTTAATAAAAAATATAATATCATAATATTGTGCCAAAAGTATTAAAATTTAAATTACAATATGAGATAAAACAATAGATATTGAATTGTGGTATAATTGGAGAAGGAAATGGCAGTCCACTCTAGTACCTTTGCCTGGAAAATCCCATGGATGGAGAAGCCTGGTAGGCTACAGTCCATGGGGTCGCAGAGTCAGACAGAACTGTGCAACTTCACTTTCAACTTTCAACTTTATGGTGCAACGCTATCACTATAAAGTTATTTGTGTAGTCCTATATGTAATAGTTATCATTAAGAAGTAGTTTTAATCCTTAATTTTTTAATTCCTTTTTGGCTATGAGTCATCCAAAAAAAAGTTTTGAGATTGCTTTGTATCATGTGAAGATGCATTAAAAACTGAATGTCAACATTTCTGCCTCAAAATTTCATTAAAAAGAATAACTCAAAATCAAATATAATAATATTCATAATAAATTATCTTCTTTCCAGTTAAAGTATAGAATATAAGGGATATGACAAAAAAGAAAAAAAAGTTACTCAAAGTGCTTTTTCTTCCCACTAATCAAAATTTGAGACAAAATTCAAGATACTAGAGGACATCTTTAAAATAACAATTTTTAATCTATAGTTGACAAAATTTTAAATAAAACCTAGTTAAAAAGATTGGTATAGAATGGAAACCAGAAATCACACTGAACAGAAAGTAAAAATGAAATGAGTTCCCTTAACTTGAGAATATTCAGTCTATTTAAAGCATAGATAAGGAAACAATCATAGAAAAGTGCTAAGTATTATAATAAAGGGAGACATAGGGTAAGTTATCTGAGCCTACAAAATATTTTTATAAATTATAAAATTAATATGATCCACAATACAAAATTTAGATTAAAAATTATAAGGAAGAAAATTTTAATTATTTTCACTTCCGCTATTCTTGCACTTGATGAAGGTGAAAGAGAAGAGTGAAAAAGCTGGCTTGAAACTCATTATCAAACAAACAAAGATGATGGCATCCGGTCCCATTGCTTCATGGCAAATAGAAGGAGAAAACGTAGAAGCAATGACATATTTTATTTTCTTAGACTCCAAAATTATTCTGGACAGTGAATGTAGTTATGAAGTTAAAAGATGCTCCTTGGAAAGAAAGCTATGACAAACCTAGACAGTGTCATAAAAAACAGACATTATTTTCCTGACAAAGGTCCATGTAGTCAAAGCTATGGTTTTTCCAATAGTCATGTACATATGTGAATGTGTGTGTGTGTGTGTGGGTGTGTGTGCAAAAGTTGCTCAGTTGTGTCTGACTCTTTGTGACCTCATGGACTATACAGTCCATGGAATTCTATAGGCCAGAGTACTGAAATGGGTAGCCTTTCCCTTCTCCAGGTGATCTTCCCAACCAGGGATTGAACCTAGGTCTTCTGCAAAGCAGGTAGATTCTTTACCAGCTGAGCCACAAGGGAAGCCCACAGATGTGAGAGTAGGACCATAAAGAAGGTTGAGTGCCAAAGAATTGATGTTTTGAACTGTGGTGCTGGAAAAGACTCTTGAGAGTCCCCTGGTCTGCAGGGAGATCAAACCAGTCAATCCTGAAGAAAATCAACCCTAAATATTCCTTGGAGGGTCTGTTGCTGAAGCTGCAATACTTTGGCCACCTGATGTGAAGAACCAACTCACTGGAAAAGATCCTGGTGCTGGGAAAGACTGAAGGCAAAAGGAGAAGAGGGTTGCAGAGAATGAGACGGTTAGATAGCATCACTGCCTCAATGGACACGAATTTGAGCAATCTCTGGGAGATAGTGGAAGACAGGGAAGACTGGCGGACTATAGTCAGTGGGGTTGCGCATGCACAGGGTTGGGTCTGACTTAACGACTGTATAGTAACAACTTCTGCACTGATTCTTACAATCAAAAACCAATTGGGAAAGGGAATCTTAAGGAGGGGACATGGTACACACAGAGGTAAGCAGGAAGGAAAGAGTGTAATAATGTTAGGAAACTCCAAGAACAGCGTGATGGACACTTGTTGCATAAATTGATAGACAGGATTAGAAAAGTAGATATGGATTCGATTTTAAAAGAAACTATAGATGGTATCAAGAAATTTGAATCTAAACCTTTAGTTACTAGTGTGTGTGTTTGTGTATGTGTGTTCTCAGTCCTATCCAACTCTTTGTGACCCCATGGATTGCAGTCCACTGGGCTCCTCTGTCTATGGAATTCTCCAGGCAAGACTACTAGAGCGGGTTGCCATTTCGTAATCCAGAGATCTTCCTGATCCGAGGATCAAACCCGAGTCCCTTGTGTCTCCTGCATTTGCAGGCAAATTCTTTACCACTGAGCCACCTGGGAAGCCTTATTATAAGCTTTAATATAATACTTTGCAAAACACATAGTTCATGAGAATATTTAGATACAGAAGGTACATTTAAAATTGAAATACTATGTGTATTTAAAGTTATGCAACTGGATGAAATGACCAATGGAGAGAAAAGTAATGAAGTCTGAAGAATAAATCCTGAAAGTGAGTGTTAGTTGCTCAGTCATGTCTGACTCTTTGCAACCCCATGGACTGTAGCCTGCCAGGTTCCCCTGTCCATGGGATTCTCCAGTCAAGAATACTGGAGTGTGTTGCCATTTCCTTCTCCAGGGGATCTTCCCAACCCAGGGATCAAACCTGGGTCTCCTGCATTGCATGCAGAATCTTTACCATCTGAGCCACCAGAATAAATCCTGAGCACTACAATATTATGAAGTAAGGAGGAAAGTAAGCTGCAAAAAAAAATTAAGAGTCTTGGAAATTCTGACTTTTTCTTCTATATATGTGCAAGATAGGAATTCAAATATGATTGTAAATGTATTTTTTATTATAATAAGATTTAACGTGACCTCTGGGGAAACAGTGGAAACAGTGTCAGACTTTATTTTTTTGGGCTCCAAAATCACTGCAGATGGTGATTGCAGCCATGAAATTAAAAGACGCTTACTCCTTGGAAGAAAAGTTATGACCAATCTAGATAATATATTCAAAAGCAGAGACATTACTTTGCCGACTAAGGTCCGTCTAGTCAAGGCTATGGTTTCTCCAGTAGTCATGTATGGATGTGAGAGTTAGACTGTGTTGAAAGCTGAGTGCTGAAGAATTGATGCTTTTGAACTGTGGTGTTGGAGAAGACTCTTGAGAGTCCCTTGGACTGCAAGGAGATCCAACCAGTCCATTCTGAAGGAGATCAGCCTTGGGATTTCTTTGGAAGGAATGATGCTAAAGCTGAAGCTCCAGTACTTTGGCCACCTCATGCGAAGAGTTGACTCATTGGAAAAGACTCTGATGCTGGGAGGGATTAGGGGCAGGAGGAGAACGGGACGACCGAGGTTGAGATGGCTGGATGTCATCACGGACTCGATGGACATGAGTCTGAGTGAACTCCAGGAGTTGGTGATGGACAGGGAGGCCTGGCGTGCTGCGATTCATGGGGTCGCAAAGAGTTGGACATGACTGAGAGACTGAACTGAACTGAACTACCCTTCTAAGGGGCTTCCCTGGTTCCTCAGACAGTAAAGAATTTGCCTTCAATGCAGGAGAGCTGGGTTTGATCCCCAGGTTGGGAAGATTCCCTGGAGGAGGAAATGGCTACCCACTCCAGTATTCTTGGCTGGAGAGTTCCCACAGCAGAGAAGCCTGACGGGCTACAGTCCATGGGGTCCTAAAAAGTTGGACACGACTGAAGAGACTTAGCATGCATGTAAGCATAGGATATAGTGTCATTAATTATAGATACGATGCTGTATAACAGATCTCTAGAGCTTAGTCATCTTGTATGACTGAAACTTGACTCTTCAATATATGTAATACTTTTATCCAGCTACTGCTCAGGGTCATCTTGAGCAAAGTTAGTACTCATTTGCCTCTCCTCAATAATAATGCTCACATTTTACGCTAGTGTCTACAGACAGTATATTTCAAGACTAAAGGCTGCTGCTCTCTTGAATTCCTAGCTGTGGCTGGGATAGTGATGTCAGCCTTCCTGCAGTCACTATACGGTGGGTAGCCTCAGAACCAACCATGTTTTTGTCACGACATTTGGTGATCTCAGATGGTTCTGAATTACCCTCATTATCATGTTTACTTTTCCTCATTTTTAGCTTGTACTTCAGGCTTTCTGTTTTTAACCACAAATTCATGTTCTTTTGTTACAAAAGTTATATAAGTATAAATGCATATAAAAATATATACATGTATATAAATATGTATATATACACATTATATATGTATACATAAAACTGGAGAGTGTAAGAACAGGAACAAAAGATTGGCTATTTGGGGTTATTTTGGAACTTACTGTATCAGGAAAATTGAGTTCATTATCATTCTTATAAATAAAACATGGAAAGCAGGAAGTTGTGGTAATCTGTGGGAGCCAATTTTTTCCTCTAATGAAAAATTTAAAAAATAAATTGCATCCACCCATTCCTTAAAATACATTCTCTTCCTTCCTTCCCTCCTCTCCACCCCATCCCCCAACCACCCCCCTCTCTTTTAACTATGTGGCACTCTGATAACAGAGAGAAACCATAATGTATATTCTGGTTTGGGAATGTTAATAGTAATTCTGTGGCCTAGTGAGATGTTGGTCTAATCTGATTTTGTTCAAGGAGTAACTGCTATTCCTATTCATTGGGCTCTAAGAGCCCTGGGTTGATTTATAACTCAATGTACCAAGTACTCCAATTATACTCTTCACAGGAATTTCTGTGGTCTTTCATTATGGAATCACAAAATTGAACAGCACAGAAAATAGAAAACTGTTGTCTTTGCATTGATGTGTCTGTGGCAAAAGCTACAAAGTGCTTAAAGATTCAGTTCTTCTGCCCCTTTGCTAAAAATTGGACGTCAGTAAAGATGAACCATATTTCTATTGGGTTGGCCAAAAAGCTCGTTTGAGTTTTTCATTCCATCTTATGGAAAAACCCGAATAAATCTTTTGGCTAACCCAATATTTTATTTTGATTCATATGAGGTGCTTGACATATTTCTGTAGTGCTTTAGAGTTAAGTACACACACATTGAGAAAGCAGGGTTTTCTTAACTCAATATTGGCTATTAACAAGTACTTTTTAAAGATTTTTTTCTAATTTTTATTTTTACTTTAAGACTAAACTGAGGCAGATTGGCAAAGCAATTAAAAACATGGGCCTTAGAATCAGACAGCTTTTGGTGCTTTGGGTTTAAATACTGAATGTGCCATTTAAACTGTGGATCCTTCAAAAGTTATTTAGTGTCTATTTTTCAAAGAGTTTGTAAAATATGGAATATTGACAAATTTCATAAAGCTGTGTTGATTAATTAAAATTTGGCTGCCCAGTACTTTTTAAAAATTTTTGCCTAGTACATTTAACAGGTATGGCACATACTTAATTAACATTTAACATTCACTTGACACATTAACACATAATTAACATTTAACAGACATAACACATAGTTAATAAATGGTGTTTCAGAGTTCTTGAGTTTAAACTATCCTTTTGACTTGAATTACTTTTTTTCCCCCCTTCTTTTTTTGGTGTATTGGGTTTTTCAATCCAAGTTTACAGTTCTATTACTTTATTCCCATCTGATTCATGTTTTTTCATCACAGATGCTTGAAAAATTTATTTTTTCTTTCCTGAATGCATGTATTGTACTTGCCCTGCTAACTTTTATAATGAAGCCTAAACATTTTAATTCACTATAAATTACCCCGATTATTCAGACTATTGTTAACAGTGATAGATAAAATCACGAGGAACAGGCATATGCTACGTTTGGATTTAAACTGGAAAAACTACTTAGCTGGTAAAATACATTTTATTTATCTTAGAGCAATTGCTAAAAGAGGAATATTATTTTTTTCTCATAATTTTTTTGTTTTATATTTATTGCTTTTAAATATAGTGTTTCAGGATTTAATTCATTATAAATTTTACTGCTTTCCCAAGTGTGTGGCTAAGGACCTGTGACTTAAGATTCACCCTTTCTTCCTTTCTCATTGTTCTTTGCTGATTCTTCTTCTTTCTGACCTCTTCATTTGACAGTGTCCTAGTCTTAGTCCTTTTGACTTCTCCTTCTTCTTTCATTATCTTTATAAGCTCATCTAGTCCCTTGATTTTAAAAACCAACTATATGCTGACAAATTCCAATACTTTATCTCCAGTATAGTCTTTGTCCCAAACTGGCTCATGTCCAACTCCCTGTTTATAATCTCCACTGGATTTTAGCAGACATTCCAAGCCCAGCACTGAGCTTCTGATCTTTCTCCAAACCTGCTCCACTCAGTCTTTCCTTCCTTAGTGAGTGACAACTCAGTCCTTCCAGGTGCAGGCCATGTTCCTTGGTATTCATTCTTGCTTCCTCACTCTCAGACTTCATGTTAGTAAACACCTTAAGCTCTCCCTTCTGAATTTCAACCTAGTGATTTCTCATCACGTTTACCATGCCCTTCCCAGTTCACATCACCTCTTCCTTGGATCACTGCCATAACCTGCCATAAGCAGGTCTCCCTGCTTATACTTCCATTCTACTATCCATCATCAACACCAGAGTTGTTTCTTTTTTTTTTTTAACTTTTAAATTGAAGGATAATTGCTTTACAATGTTGTGTTGGTTTCTGCCATAAAACAATGCAAATCAGTCTTAATTATACATATATATCATCTCCCTTTTGAGCCTCCCTACCCACTCAAATCCCACCTCTCTAGGTGTTTACAGAGCACCAGACTGGGCTTCCTAATACAGAAGTTTTAAACAAGTGAAGTCATAAAATGCCATTCCTTGCTAAAAATTGGCAGGCACTTAAATGGTGGTATTTTAATGGTCTCATGAGTTGGTTCTTTGGAGGTATCTTTGGGAAACTCTTCGTTTCACCATTCAGAGATAAGGAAGATTATTTTCTAGTTTGATCTCTTTCTGTACCATTTCTTAGGTCATCTCACCTCTGGCTACTTATCCCTAAAATCTCGGTGAAATACCACAGCAAATTTTAGTTACTGTCCATATTGCCCATTTGATTACTAAAGGACATATTTACTGCCACCCAAAGAAATGAGAGTGCAGACTGCTTCATTACATTTCTTTCTATATAATGCCATCTCTCCACTCTGCCATATACTCAAATTCTCTACCCTTTCTGGATTTCCCCCAACTTCAGACAGACAAATGCAGACTAGCAACTTTGTTGCACAGATTTTCAACACAGAAACTAGATTATTGTTTTTACTGTAACTCAGTTGTTAACATGTATACATATACATACATACAGAATCTCCTTAAATATTCCTAGTCTTCTGTTTATGTAAAGTGGTGGGAGTAGACAGTTTTTGTCACTTCTTAGTAGATTTTGTACAAATGTATCTGATGGCTTTCTTAATCTGACCCAAGTCCGATAGTTCTCTTTGGTGGTTAAAAAATTTAGAATGAATTTTTAAAATATCCCATTCCTGAGCATCTAACATACTGTTATCAAGTGTAGCCAGATTGTTCTCCCATTTAGCCTAGGAGAGAAATGTCCAAGAGTTCATTTAACTTTGAATTTTTTCACCTGATTGATGAGGTAAGGATTCCATTCAATTATTCAATTAATTTTACTTTTTTATTAGGAGCAGGATAGATTCTGAAGGGTTTTAGGGGGGTATTGTTAGTTTGTTTTGTCCTTATGGATAGGCAACACCTTTTTTCAAGATTAGCTGCTTTTCCTATTTAACAGCTCTTACTCTGTCTAAACAGCTTAATTCCATAGTATTCTCAAAATGAACTAGGAACATTGTTTGTTTTTCCTCCACAGATGACAGTCTGTGCTGGATGGCAGATATTACTTATGATCAATACTTCAGAAAACAAGGAGAGTTTGAATTGAGATCTAACAAGTTAACAGAGAAGAAAACATTTCTATTGCTTTTAACATCATTTCAAATCTTTTGAAAAAGTTAGTACTTAAAAATTCTCTCAAAAAAATTTTTTGTGAAGACTTTTGTCTTTTCTTCTTAAAATGATATGTCTTTTAGGTAAATATAAGTATTTCTGTCATTTATATCATATTTGATACATACTATTAGTTAAGCATATGATTAAGAAAATAGAAATGATTCTCTACTCACATGTTTTTGTATAAGATTTGGTGAAAATGTAATATTTTTTACAAGGCTGGGAAGCAGGGAAGCTTTCAGACATTGAAACTGTAGTGTCTATTTGGATTCAAAGTTTGAGGAACAAATAATTAGGACACGATAATTCAAATTATATTCAGCTCAAAATATGTCTCTACTATACTTCTGAATGATAAATACAGCTGCTTACCCAAAAATTAAAACAAAACAAAAAGGCTGGGAAATCAGAATAGGGGCATTTTTGGCAAAAAAAAAAAAGTCTGTTTTTGGGGAGCAAGATGGAGTTGAGCTTCAGTTTCTGTTACTAAACATGAATGTATTCTTTATAAAACATACTTAGGGATTTCTTGTTAACAAATTTGACACAACTATTTCATAAAAAAGGAAACAGTTTATATTTTAGTAAAGTACCTGTCATGGTATACAAATACAAAGTAAAAACTGTAAGAAAAAAAACCAGGCAGGAACTGATTGCCTTCTATATGCTGTCTCATTTATTTCATTAATCATCTGTTGGACTCCAAAAGGAGAAAAGTTAAGCAACTTGTCCAAAATCATAAAGTGGAAGAACCAGTCCAAAATCATAAAGTAGAAAGACCAGGATTAAATTCAGAATCTTTGTATCTTTCAAGGCAGTGCTTTTCCCAACAGGCCACATGGCCTCCCAGGAAGTAAGAGAATATAGAACCTTCTCTGGGTGCCATACAGACAGTGCCTCAGAACCTCACAAAAAAACAGGTCCTTAGGAGGCAGAGGCCAAGGAATGATCCCTGGATAAATAGTTCAGGGCTTATGTGTTTGAAGCCTGTTACCAAGTTATTTCCTTATAATTCTTTGATCAAGTCTAAAAAACTGATTGGAAATTAGCCATATTTAGGGAATTTAGAATAAAATATTCAGAAAGATAAACCAGAAACAGCAGCAAAAGCTCAACATAATGTCGGCCTCACTTTACCGTAGAGTGATATATTATTTTCTGTAGTTTCTGTAAATCTTCACCTAATATACAAAAAGAGTTTCTGGTCTCAGATTATATAGATTAAAAGAAGGAAAAAAAATATAGTGTGTGTGTGTGTGTGTGTGTATCTAAACCTCACTTATATGTCAATGCTGATGTGATAAAAGAGTATTTCTTTTAAAATATTTGACTATGTTGAGTATCCTTCTCTGCTCTCCTTATGATTCATGTGGCCTAAGAGGATAGTGTATCTCCATTAGTAATTTACCACTTCCAAACAGAAAACATTAAAAATAATGCATAGTATGACTTATATCACTTCCTAAATAGAAATTGCTTCTCAGGGGTAATCTTGTCATTGGAAAACTTGAGTTGACATTTTAATATTTCATGCTAGTTTGTAAGATGACTTCCTGTATATCCATATGACAAAATAGAAACTACATATACTGGCTCTGATGGCTGTGTTAATATAGTCATGCAGGGTTAGGGAGAACAGCTCCAACATTTGCAATTTAAAAGAAGGAAGGGTGGGAAAATGAACACTTTTGTAACAGTAAATTAAATTATAACTCAGTGAGGATAAATTACACTTTAGGGAAATAAAAGTAATACATGTAGAAGGATGCCGTGCTAGAGACGAAAAGCGGAGGCTTGACCACCTCTAACTTCATTTCCATTGTTTCACAAATAAGTCTCCCATAATTTTGGAAAATGAATTACTGTTTGTTAGATTTCAAATTCAAACTTGTGAAACTAAATGAAACTAAATTCATTTCACCCCTAAATCCACTCTTTTTTCCATTTTCATCTAAGCATCCATCATCTAGAAGTCCCAAGGGTTTCCATATACAGGCTTTATTTTTCCTCTCTGCCTGTGTCATTACGGTTATGTCGACATGCTTCCAAAACAACCACTTCATTCAGTCAATTCAGTGAAAAAAGAAATCAGTCAAGTCTGTTGCTAGGTTCCCTGTAGACAAAACATTCAGCTGATTGACGAGATGTTTCCCTTATCAACTGTCTGTTTTGGCATTATTTAGACATAGCCTTTGTCTCCTTTTTTTCTCCTTTTATTGAGTCTGTCCTAATTGCTTTTGTATTATCTTTTTTGGCATTCTTCTAGTTTCTTCCTTCCACTTTTGATTGTTTAAACAGTTCTATTTATAAATGCATTCTTCAACTGACCTGTATGATCTGTGTTCTAAGTGGTTTAGCACACAGTATATAGGCTACTTATCTCAATATTCAAAGTCTGTGCTTAAATAACTTGAATAATAACTCAACATTTGAATTGGAATAAGGTACAAGACCATGAGTACTAAATTGCTTATCTTTTATATCTGAGCCAGCTTTCTGGTATTTTTAGAAAATACATGTGTGATAGAAGAGAGAAAATAAAGTCTTATCAAACATTCAGGTCTTGTCATTCTGCTTCTTTATGATCTCACCTTTCTCCTCCTTCTCTGAGATTCCATGGTCATGGTACCCGTGACAGAACACCTGGGGCTGATGAAACATATTTTCTGTTTACTTTCTAAGCACACCTGAACAGCAAAACTTGGCTAAAGAAAAGCACAGAAGTGTTCAAACTGGACTTAATTTAAGTTTTGAAGAAGCACTTCAGCACTTCCAGAATACCGCTGTACTGTCCCAGTAAATTCACCTTTCAACTTTTTTTCTCTTCAAGTCTTTAATAACCTCTTCCCTTTTGACATTCGTATGATTGCTGAGAACATGCACAGAGAAACTAAATGGGATCTGATGAGAACAGTATCTCATGTTTCCATCATTTCTCCAAATGTATGTTTGCCTGCATCTGTCTACTCCGTTCTCTATCCTGTTAATGAAAGAGAAAGTGTCTCTGCTCCTCATGCCAGCTCCTTTCTGAGGCCCTGAACTTCTTCACCTTTCTCCTCAAGGGCTTTGCTCTTGAAACTCTATCACCCATGCCCGTTTCACCTGCATTGCCAATTTCTCTCCCGCTACAAGATAAACCCACACACATCTTGATTAGACTCATCTTTAAAAAGCAAAAACCAAGTTCATCTCTGGAGCCCTCATCCTTCCCAGTGACTGCTCTGGGAGTCTCTTCTTAACAGCAAAACTCCTCAAAAGAACTTATTCTTACTCTCTCCACTGTCTTACTTTCCATTCTCTCTTCAGCCCATTCTAATAAAACTTTTTTAAATTTTTTTCTGCTTATTTGTTGGTGTAGTGAAGCAGAAGCAAGACGGCTGAATACCTGGTGGGGGGAGAAAAAAAGGTTTCAATGGTATTCAAAGTATTTTTTAAAGAGATAATGTAGCACCAGACATCTTTGTAAACTAGATTATGTTGTAAATGTTTTTTCTAAATTCTTTGGAAGTGTTGATTCTTAAGAACTAGGGCTTATTTTCCTTTCAACTCTATCATGTGGTGCTGAAAGACAGCATAAAGACATTAGAAAGCTGTTTCTGTAAGATATGAATTTCTTTTTTATTCTTGTTGGAAATTTATTGCTGAGCTGAGTATGTACAGTTTTCATCAATATCAACATGATGCTTGAAGTTTCACTAAAAACCTGTTTATCCTTAGGTTTTACTTTCTTAATTAGAAGTATTCATTTTGAGTGGCCATAAAGCAAAAAGGGGGAATCCAGAATGGATTCTCTTAGGTTCAGAGAAGAAAAGTTGGGGAGAGGCAGAGAAACTCTGCTCTTCTTGCCTTCCAACATTTTTTTGTTAGGTGATAATCTGAAAATCAAAGTCACGCTAACATTCTGCAGGTCCTAATATTCTCAGAGGCGGCAAGGAATATCTTCCTTTCTGTTTTGAATCTTATTCTGCAGGAGGTCAAGAGTATCTTGGTAGTTAGCACTTTCCACAGCAATCTTTCTTCTATTTCATGATTGTGGAACTCCAGAGAGTGGAGAAGGCAATGGCACCCCACTTCAGTACTCTTGCCTGGAAAATCCCATGGACAGAGGAGCCTGTGGGCTGCAGTCCATGGGGTCACTAAGAGTCAGACAGGACTAAACGACTTCACTTTCACTTTTCACTTTCATGCATTGGAGAAGGAAATGGCAACCCACTCCAGTGTTCTTGCCTGGAGAATCCCAGGGACGGGGGAGCCTGGTGGGCTGCTGTCTATGGGGTCGCACAGAGTCGGACACGACTGAAGCGACTTAGCAGCAGCAGCAGCAGCAGCAGAGTTTTTAGTTCTTTTAAGCCTTGCACTTTTTAAAATTAAAATATAGTTAATTGACAATGTTGTGTTAATTTCTGCTAAACAGTAAAGTGAGTCAGTTATATACTTATATATGTATATAGATATGTATATATGTGTATATACACACATATATATGTACACATGTATGTGTATGTGTATATATACACATATATGTATATATGTGTGTATGTGTATGTGTGTGTGTATATACATTTTAATGTATAGTGAATAGTACTGCTATTTACATAGAGGTATATGTATTAATATCTTTTTGAATGATATTTTTGTCTGTATGGGCTTCCTGGGTAGCTCAGCTGTCTGTATATATGCCCAGAGTAGGATTACTGGGCCATATGGTAATTCTGCTTTTAGTTTTCTGGGGAGCCACCATACTGTTTTCCATCATGGCTGTACCAACTTACATTCCCACCAACAGTGTAGGAGGGTTCCCTTTTCTGCACGTATTCTCTAGCATTTGTTATTTGAGGACTTTAATGATGACCATTCTGACCAGTGTGAGGTAGTAACTCATTTTAGTTTTGAGTTGCATTTCTCTAATAATTAGCTATGTTGAGCACCTTTTCATGTGCCTCTTGGCCAAGTGTATTTCATCTATGGAGAAATGTCTACTTAGGTTTTCTGATCATTTTGCAATTGAGTTGTTTGTTTTCTTATTGTTGAGCTGTATGAACTCTTTGTATATTTTTGAAATTAAGCCTTATCAGTTGCATCACTTGCAAATATTTTCTCCCATTCTGTAGGTTGTCTTTTCATTTTTTTTTTCTTTATGATTTCCTTTGCTGTGTAAAAGCTTGTTAAGTGTGATTAGGTCTCATTTGTTTAGTTTTGTTTTTAGTTTGCCTTGGAGACTGACCTAAGAAAGCATTGGTATAATTTTGTGTCAGAGAATGTTTTGCCTATGATTTCTTCTAGGAGTTTTGTGGTGTCAAATCTTATGTTTAAGTCTTTAAGCCATTTCAAGTTTATTTTTGTGTATGGTGAGAGTTCATTGATTTACATGTGGCTGTCCAACTTTCTCAACACCACTTGGTAAAAAGACTATCTTTTCCCCATTGTATATTCTTGCCTCCATCAAAAATTAATTGACTGTAGGTGTGTAGGTTTATTTCTGGGCTCTCTAGTCTGTTCCATTGATGTACATGTCTGTTTTTATGCCAACACCATACTGTTTTGATTATCATAGCTCTGTAGTATTGTCTGAAGTCTGAGAGGTTATGCCTGCTGCTCTACTCTTTTTCTTCAGAATTGCTGTGACAATTTTCAGTCTCCTATGGCTTCATATAAATATTATGATTATTTGTTCTAGTTCTGTGAAAAATATTATTAGGGTGTTGATATGGATTACATCAAATCTGTAGATTGCTTTGGGTAGTATAAGCCATGCACTTCACAAGTAAGGAACTAAACCTGGCTCTGCTACCTTTTTAGCTCCTGCTGCCCCTGGCTCAGAGCATCACTGCTTTAGTCCAATCAGCAGCCTCACAGAGATAGCACACTGGGACTTGTACCATTCCTCAATCTCCCAAAGGTTCTTTCATTCTCCTCTTCATCTCCCACAGAGAGCTGTGAATTCTGGCTTGGAATCATGCACCCCAGTTTGCCCATGCTACCCTAAGGCTGGGCCTGCAGCTCAAGCTTTCATCACTGCACAGTTTTCCCCAAAAATCAACCTCTTCTTGCAAGGAATCTACTTTATGTTCAAGGTCAAAGCACACCAAAGAAATATTGTCAACATCCTGTCTGAAAGTTTCCAGAGTAGTCTGAGTTTCCTCCTTTGCAGCTCCTCTCTGAAGCATCTCCTCTTGCAACTTCTTCTGGAGATACATGACTTCCTTGGTCAGGTTGTCCTGCTGTGCCTACCTGTCATTGGTAAACACGTCCACCTCTGGCACCGCTCCTGTATCTGCTTTCCCTGGAGGTCCCAAGGCATGACTTCCCTAGCACTGGAGTTGGACTGCAGGCTCACAATCTATTGAGCTGGGAAGTGCACCTTGGCCATCTAGGTTAGGTAATGCAATCACTCATCCCTTGTGGCTCCACCTTCTCCTTGGTGCACATTCTTGAACTCCATGTAGAGGTCGGGACCAAGGAGGGTGTGGTGTACATGTGGCTCCAGGGACAAGGCTGCGGCTGGTGCTGAAGCATGGTGTGCTGGCCAGGCTGTAAGTGCAGTAGAACCTGGTCACCACGCTCTGGCTGAAGCCGAATCAGCTCAGGGTGCTGGGGTTGCCAAGCTCCTGAAATAAGAAGACAAGGGCCTCAATCTGATCAATTTGTCTTTGGAGGAAGGCAGTGCAGACTTGCTCTGGGAAGAAGGCAACGAGGCAAGAAGGCAATGGCCCTGGACAGCAGGATCACTGGTATAGAACTGGAGTAGGGACCCCAAAACCAAACTGGCAGAGCACCAATAAAGCTTTTGTTCTCTCTACTTCACTCAAATAGCTCTTATCAAGGTGATTGTCCATGTGTGCTAAATTGCTTCAGTTGTGTCTGACTCTTTGCAACATGATGGACTGTAGTGTGCCAGGCTCCACTGTCCATGGGATGCTCCAGGCAAGAATACTAGAGTGGGTTGCCATGACATTCTCCAGGGGATCTTCCCACCCCAGGGATTGAACCCATATCTCTTAACCTCTCCTGCACTGGAAGCCAGGTTCTTTATCACTAGCACCACCTGGGAAGCCCCATCTATTTTGCCAAAGTCAGCGGTTTTTTTTTTTTTTTGTCGTTAATTTTCTTCACTTCCCAGAAGCACTTTGAAAAGGCTGGCACCGCCTCTTTGATAAAATAGATACCTCTCCGGGTTTCTGACGTTCTTGGTTTCCCTCACACTCTATCACTGATCAGAAACCTTTACTGGTTCCTCCTCTATCTCTGCTCTGGATGTTGGAGAATGGGTAAATTCTGTCCTGTACCTTCTCTGCCTATGTAATCTCATTCTTTTCTATACCTTCAAATAATTTCCATATATTCATTCTATTTTTTAAAATCTGAAGTCTAGGTCTCTCCTTTGTGCCTTAGAATCATCAATTGAATTGCTGCCCTTCAATCCTTCCTGGGTTTCCAAATTTCTGATTCATCCTGCAGGTCATGGGATTTACCCACATCAATAATTGCATCACTCATTTCTTTATAATAAATCTCTCTCTTCCATATTTCCTATTGGTTCCATTTCTCTGAAGAATCCTGACTGATACATACTACAATAAATTTTTGTGAATTAGTATAAAATTTCCATCATATTCCATACTGCATTTGTATGTGGCTGTTTTAAGAAAAAGCAGTATTTTTTAAAAGTTACCATTAGGATTTTTTTTTTTAAACTATGCTTCTTGACTAACAATATGATTCTTTCTTCACTGGATTTGTCAACTTCAGAAGTTTGGGCTGAACTGGACTGACACTGATTTCAGTTTCAACATTGAACAACTTCTACTTGCTTTTTCATCTAGGTGTCATAATTCATGAGAATTTAGTCTCTCGTATAAATATGTAAATTCAGATGTCAACTTATTTTTTCTCTTCTCCATACCGCGAAGAGACAATCAGTAAAGCAATAACAGAAACTAGTACTGACAATGTGTTGTAGAAGATTTTCCACATATTTGGATGGAGCATTGATCCAAAGTATTGGAGTATTGATGAAGTATTGATAATGAAGTCTTATTCCCAAGAGGTTCAGTGGTTGCATGATATTGTAGATTGACAGGGACTCAGGGAAAGAACAATTTGCTAATGGTTAACGATGACAGGGACTCAGGGAAAGAACAATTTGCTAATGGTTAACGATAATCACATTTTACCCTTAATCCAATGACTTTCTTCTGAACCGAACTTAAGCCAACCATATAAGTGTTTATTAATTATAGAGATGAAAAGGAATTTAATCTTCTTTAATCAAAGATCAATTAAGTGTCCAAATTATCAGTTCTCCAAGCTTTTCTCTAACTCTAAGGTAAAAGAACCAGGTAAAGTAACAGTATATTAAAATGTTTTCAGTTCAGTTCAGGTCAGTCGCTCAGTCATGTCCAACTATTTGCGACCCCATGAATCGCAGCACGCCAGGCCTCCCTGTCCATCACCATCTCCCGGAGTTCACTCAGACTCACTTCCATCGAGTCCGTGATGCCATCCAGCCATCTCATCCTGGTCATCCCCTTCTCCTCCTGCCCCCAATCCCTCCCAGCATCAGAGTCTTTTCCAGTGAGTCAACTCTTCTCATGAGGTGGCCAAAGTACTGGAGCTTTCAGCTTTAGCATCATTTCTTCCAAAGAAATCCCAGGGTTGATCTCCTTCAGAATGGACTGGTTGGATCTCTTTGCAGTCCAAGGGACTCTCAAGAGTCTTCTCCAACACCACAGTTCAAAAGCATCAATTCTTCGGCACTCAGCCTTCTTCACAGTCCAACTCTCACATCCATACATGACCACAGGAAAAACCATAGCCTTGACTAGATGGACCTTAGTTGGCAAAGTAATGTCTCTGCTTTTGAATATGCTATCTAAGTTGGTCATAACTTTCCTTTCAAGGAGTAAGTGTCTTTTAATTTCATGGCTGCAGTCACCATCTGCAGTGATTCTGGAGCCCCCCAAAATAAAGTCGGACACTGTTTCCAGTGTTTCCCCATCTATTTCCCATGAAGTGATGGGACCGGATGCCATGATCTTCGTTTTCTGAATGTTGAGCTTTAAGCCAACTTTTTCACTCTCCACTTTCACTTTCATCAAGAGGCTTTTTAGCTCCTCTTCACTTTCTGCCATAAGAGTAGTGTCATCTGCATATCTGAGGTTATTGATATTTCTCCCAGAAATCTTGATTCCAGCTTGTGTTTCTTCCAGTCCAGTGTTTCTCGTGATGTACTCTGCATATAAGTTAAACAAGCAGAGTGACAATATACAGCCTGGACGTACTCCTTTTCCTGTTTGGAACCAGTCTGTTGTTCCATGTCCAGTTCTAACTGTTGCTTCCTGACCTGCATACAGATTTCTCAAGGGGCAGGTTAGGTGGTCTGGTATTCCCATCTCTTGAAGAATTTTCCACAGTTTATTGTGATCCACACAGTCAAAGGCTTTGGCATAGTCAAGAAAGCAGAAATTGATGTTTTTCTGGAACTCTCTTGCTTTTTCCATGATCCAGCGGATGTTGGCAATTTGGTCTCTGGTTCCTCTGCCTTTTCAAAAACCAGCTTGAACATCAGGGAGTTCACAGTTCACATATTGCTGAAGCCTGGCTTGGAGAATTTTGAGCATTACTTTACTAGCTTGTGAGATGAGTGCAATTCTGCGGAAGTTTGAGCATTCTTTTGCATTGCCTTTCTTTGGAATTGGAATGAAAACTGACCTTTTCCAGTCCTGTGACCACTGCTGAGTTTTCCAAATTTGCTGGCATATTGAGTGCAGCACTTTCACAGCATCATCTTTCAGGATTTGAAACAGCTCCACTGGAATTCCATCACCTCCACTAGCATTGTTCATAGTGATGCTTTCTAAGGCCCACTTGACTTCACATTCCAAGATGTCTGGCTCTAGATTAGTGATCACATCATCATGATTATCTGGGTCGTGAAGATCTTTTTTGTACAGTTCTTCCGTGTATTCCTGCCACCTCTTCTTAATATCTTCTGCTTCTGTTAGGTCCATACCATTTCTGTCCTTTATCGAGCTCATCTTTGCATGAAATATTCCCTTGGTATCTCTAATTTTTTTACATAACCAATAAGTGTACCTTTTAAAGCAAGAGATTTTGTTTTAGACTAAAAGCTGATTCCAACCTCTGGGTCATCAATATTTATCTTATTGTGGAAATTTTGCTTTCCTGGTTTGAAAGTGATTTTTATGGAAGCATCAAGCAATTAGAAAACAGATACTGATTTGAGTATCCTTTTTTTATTGAGTAACCTTTAACAAAGACTTTTCTCTTTAGTTGTAAAAACTAACTTAAGATGCCCATGACTGGATTTTAAATGTGGTTTTCAGAGTGATGGTTTCTTAAAAGATTTATTCAACTTGTGTGCACTAGGATACCCCTCATAGACTGAGCCAGACCTTCCTTTGAGTGTTTGAATGTCTCCAATGGAGATATGGGTCAGCAGTGGACTGCTGCAGGGGCAGAGGCTCTGGGTGCAGCAGACCTGGGTATGGCATAAGCCCTCTTGGAGGAGGTCACCATTAACCCCACCATTGAACCACCAGAACTTCCACAGGACTGGGGAAACAGACTCTCGAAGCGCACAAACAAAACCTTCTGTGCACCAGGTGTGCACCAGGGTCCAGGAGAAAGGAGCAGTGACCCTAAAAGAGACTGACCCAGTCTTGCCTGTGAGTGTACAGGAGTCTCAGGCAGAAGCGTGGGTCAGTGGTGGCCTGCTGCAGTGTCAGGAGTGCTGAGTGTGGCAGTGTGTGCACAGGAAGACCTTTTGAAGGAGGTGGCCATTATCTTTATTACCTCCTGGCCTCAGGTCATACAATAGGGAGGGAACACAGCCTGCTCAAAGCAGAAAATTGGATTAAAGATTTACTGAGCAAGGCCCCACCCATCAGATCAAGACCCAGTTCCCCCCCTTAGTCAGTCACTCCCATCAGGAAATTTCCATAAGCCTGTTAGCCTTATTCATCTGAGGGCAGACAGAATGAAAACCATAATAACAGAAATCTAATCAAACTGATCACATGGACCAGAGCTCTGTTTAACTCAATGAAACTATGAGCCATGCCATGTAGGGCCACCCAAGAAGGCTGGGTCATGGTGGAGAGCTCTGACAAAATGTAGTCGACTGGAGAAGGGAATGGAAAACCATTTCAGTATTTTTGCCTTGAGAAACCGATGAACAGTATGAAAAGGCAAAAAGAGAGGACACTGAAAGAGGAACTCTTGGTCAGTAGGGGCCCAATATGCTACTGGAGAAAAGTGGAGAAATAACTCCTGAAAGAATGAAGAGACAGAGCCAAAGCCAAAACAATACCTAGTTATGCATGTGACTGGTGATGAAAGTAAAGTCTGATGCTGCAAAGTCCAATATTGCACAGGAACCTGGAATGTTAGGCCCATGAATCAAGGCAAATTGGAAGGAGATGGCAGGAGCGAACATCAACATTTTCAGTTCAGTTCAGTTCAGTCATTCAGTCGTGTCCGACTCTTTGCAACCCCATGAATCATGGCATGCCAGGCCTCCCTGTCCATCACCAACTCCCAGAGTTTACTCAAACTCATGTCCATCGAGCCATTGATGCCATCCAGCTATCTCATCCTCGGTCATCCCCTTCTCCTCCTGCCCCCAATCCCTCCCAGCATCAGGGTCTTTTCCAATGAGTCAACTCTTCTCAGGAGGTGGCCAAAGTATTGGAGTTTCAGCTTTAGCATCAGTTCTTCCAAGGAACACCCAGGACTAATCTTTTTAGGATGGGCTGGTTGGATCTCTTTGCAGTCCAAAGGACTCTCAAGAGTGTTCTCCAACACCACAGCTCAAAAGCCTCAATTCTTCGGTGCTCAACTTTCTTCACAGTCCAACTCTCACATCCATACATGACCACCGGAAAAAACACTGCCTTGGCTAGATAGACGTTTGTTAGCAAAGTAATATCTCTGCTTTTCAATATGCTATCTAAGTTGGTCATAAGTTTTCTTCCAAGGAGTAAGCATCTTTTAATTTCATGGCTGCAATCACCATCTGCAGTGATTTGGAGCCCCCCCAAAATAAAGTCTGACACTGTTTCCACTGTTTCCCCATCTATTTCCCATGAACTGATGGGACCAGATGCCTTGATCTTAGTTTTCTGAATGTTGAGCTTTAAGCCAACTTTTTCACTCTCCACTTTCACTTTCATCAAGAGGCTTTTTAGTTCCTCTTCACTTTCTGCCATAAGGGTGGTGTCATCTGCATATCTGAGGTTATTGATATTTCTCCTGGCAGTCTTGACTCCAGCTTGTGCTTCTTCCAGCCAAGCGTTTCTCATGATGTACTCTGCATATAAGTTAAATAAGCAGGGTGACCATATACAGCCTTGACATACTCCTTTTCTTATTCGGAACCAGTCTGTTGTTCCATCTCCAGTTCTAACTGTTGCTTCCTGACCTGCATATAGGTTTCTCAAGAGGCAGGTCAGGCAGGTGGTATGGTATTCCCATCTCTTCCAGAATTTTCCACAGTTAATTGTGATCCACACAGTCAAAGGCTTTGGCATAGTCAATAAAGCAGAAGTAGATGTTTTTCTGGAACTCTCTTACTTTTTCCACAATCCAGCAGATGTTGGCAATTTGATCTCTGGTTCCTCTGCTTTTTATAAAACCAGCTTGAACATCTGGAATTTCACGGTTCACGTATTGCTGAAGCCTGGCTTGGAGGAATCAGTAAACTAAAATGGACTGGAATGGGTAAATTTAACTCAGATGACCATTATATCTACTGAGGGCCAGAATCCCTTAGAAGAAATGGAGTAGCCCTCATAGTCAACAAAAGAGTTCAAAATGCAGTACTTGAATACAATCTCAAAAATGACAGAATGATTTCTGTTCATTTCCAAGGCAAAGCATTCAATATCACAAAAATCCAAGTCTATGCCCTGACCAGTAATGCTGAATAAGCTGAAGTTGAATGGTTCTGTGAAGACCTACAAGACCTTCTAGAACTAACACACAAAAAAAGATGTCCTTTTCCTCATAGGGGACTGGAATGCAAAAGTAGACAGTCAGATACTTGGAGTAATAGGCAAATTTGGCTTGGAATACAAGCAAAGCAGGTCAAAGCCTAACAGAATTTTACTGGTCATAGCAAACACCCTCTCCCAACAACACAAGAGAAGACTCTACACATGGACATCACCAGATGGCCAACACCGAAATCAGATTGATTATATTCTTTGCAACCAAAGATGGAGAAGTTCTATATAGTCAGCAAAAACAAGACTGGGAGCTAACTGTGTCTCAGATCATGAACTCCTTATTGCCAAATTCAGACTTAAATTGAGAAAGTAGGGAAAATTATTATATCATTTAGGTATGACCTAAATCAAACTCCTTTTGATTATACAGTGGAAGTGAAAAATAAATTCAGGGGATTAGATCTGATAGACAAAGTGCATGAAGAACTATGGATGGAGGTTCGTGACATTGTACAGGAGGCAGTGATCAAGACCATCCCCAAGAAAAAGAAATTCAAAAAGGAAAAATGGTAGTCTGAGGAGGTTTGAGCTACCTTACAAATAGCTGAGAAAAGAAGAGAGGCAAAAGGCAAAGGAGAAAAGGGAAGATATATCCATTTGAATTCAGACTTCCAAAGAATAGCAATGAGAGATAAGAAAGCCTTCCTCAGTGATCAGCGCAAAGAAATAGAGGAAAACAATAGAATGGCAAAGTCTAGAGATCTCTTCAAGAAAATTAGAGATACCAAGGGAACATTTCATGCAAAGACGGACGCAATTAAGGACAGAAATGTTATGGGCCTAACAGAAGCAAAGATACTAAGAAGAGGTGGCAACGATACACAGAACTATACAAAAAATCACATGACCCAGATAACCACAATGGTCTGTTCACTCACCTAGAGTCAGACATCCTAGGATGAGAAGTCAAGTAGGCCTTAGGAAACATCACTATGAACAAAGCTAGTGGAGTTGATGGTATTCCAGCTGAACTATTTCAAATCCTAAAAGATGATGCTGTGAAAGTGCTGCACTCAGTTCAGTCACTCAGTCTTGTCCAACTCTTTGCGACCCCAGGAATCGCAGCACTCTAGGCCCCCCTGTCTATCATAACTCCAGGAGTTCACTCAGACTCATGTCCATCGCATCAGTGATGCCATCCAGCCATCTCATCCTCTGTCGTCCCCTTCTCCTCCTGCCCCCAATCCCTCCTAGCATCAGAGTCTTTTCCAATGAGTCAACTCTTTGCATGAGGTGGCCAAAGTAGTGGAGTTTCAGCTTTAGCATCATTCCTTCCAAAGGAATCAGGGGTGATCTCCTTCAGAATGGACTGGTTGGATCTCCTTGCAGTCCAAGGGACTCTCAAGAGTCTTCTCCAACACCACAGTTCAAAAGCATCAACTCTTCGGTGCTCAGCCTTATTCACAGTCCAACTCTCACATCCATACATGACCACAGGAAAAACCATAGTCTTGACTAGATGTACCTTAGTCGGCAAAGTAATGTCTCTGCTTTTTTTTTTTTTTTTAGTTGTTATTTTTACTTTATTTTACTTTACAATACTGTATTGGTTTTGCCATACTTTGACATGAATCCGCCACGGGTGTACATGAGTTCCCAATCCTGAACCCCCCTCCCACCTCCCACCTCATATCATCTCTCTGGAACATCCCCATGCACCAGCCCCAAGCATCCTGTATCCTCCATTGAACATAGACTGGTGATTCGTTTCTTACATGATAGTATACATGTTTCAGTGCCATTCTCCCAAATCATCCCACCCTCTCCTTCTCCCTCAGACTCCAAAAGTCCATTCTATACATCTGTGTCTCTTATGCTGTCTCACATACAGGGTTATCATTACCATCTTTCTAAATTCCATATATATGTGTTAGTATACTATATTGGTGTTTTTCTTTCTGGCTTACTTCACTCTGTATAATCGGCTCCAGTTTCATCCACCTCATTAGAACTGATTCAAATGTATTCTTTTTAATGGCTGAGTAATACTCCATTGTGTATACGTACCTCAGCTTTCTTATCCATTCATCTGCTGATGGACATCTAGGTTGTTTCCATGTCCTGGCTATTATAAACAGTGCTGCAATGAACATTGGGGTACATGTGTCTCTTTCAATTCTGGTTTCCTTGGTGTGTATGCCCAGCAGTGGGATTGCTGGGTCATAAGGTAGTTCTATTTGCAATTTTTTAAGGAATCTCCACACTGCTCCCCATAGTGGGTGTACTAGTTTGCATTCCCACCAACAGTGTAAGAGGGTTCCCTTTTCTCCACACCCTCTCCAGCATTTATTGCTTGCAGACTTTTGGTCGCAGCCATTTTGACTGGTTTGGAATGGTACCTCATTGTGGTTTTGATTTGCATTCCTCTGATAATGAGTGATGTTGAGCATCTTTTCATGTGTTTGTTAGCCATCTGTATGTCTTCTTTGGAGAAATGTCTATTTAGTTCTTTGGCCCATTTTTTGATTGGGTCATTTATTTTTCTGGAATTGAGCTGCAGGAGTTCCTTGTATATCTTTGAGATTAGTTGTTTGTCAGTTGCTTCATTTGCTATTATTTTCTCCCATTCAGAAGGCTGTCTTTTCACCTTGTTTATAGCTTCCTTTGTTGTGCAGAAGCTTTTAATTTTAATTAGATCCCATTTGTTTATTTTTGCTTTTATTTCCAGTATTCTGGGAGGTGGATCATAGAGGATCCTGCTGTGATTTTTGTCGGAGAGTGTTTTGCCTATGTTCTCCTCTAGGAGTTTTATAGTTTCTGGTCTTACGCTTAGATCTTTAATCCATTTTGAGTTTATTTTTGTGTGTGGTGTTAGAAAGTGATCTAGTTTCATTCTTTTACAAGTGGTTGACCAGTTTTCCGAGCACCACTTGTTAAAGAGATTGTCTTTACTCCATTGTATATTCTTGCCTCCTTTGTCAAAGATAAGGTGTCCATAGGTGTGTGGATTTATCTCTGGGCTTTCTATTTTGTTCCATTGATCTATATTTCTGTCTTTGTGCCAGTACCATACTGTCTTGATGAGTGTGGCTTTGTAGTAGAGCCTGAAGTCAGGCAAGTTGATTCCTCCAGTTCCATTCTTCTTTCTCAAGATTGCTTTGGCTATTCGAGGTTTTTTGTATTTCCATACAAATCTTGAAATTATTTGTTCTAGTTCTGTGAAAAATACCGCTGGTAGCTTGATAAGGATTGCATTGAATCTGTAGATTGCTTTGGGTAGTGTACTCATTTGCACTATATTGATTCTTCCAATCCATGAACATGGTATATTTCTCCATCTATTAGTGTCCTCTTTGATTTCTTTCATCAGTGTTTTATAGTTTTCTATATATAGGTCTTCAGTTTATTTAGGTAGATATATTCCTAAGTATTTTATTCTTTTTGTTGCAATGGTGAATGGAATTGTTTCCTTAATTTCTTTTTCTACTTTCTCATTATTAGTGTATAGGAATGCAAGAGATTTCTGTGTGTTGATTTTATATCCTGCAACTTTACTATATTCATTGATGAGCTCTAGTAATTTTCTGGTGGAGTCTTTAGGGTTTTCTATGTAGAGGATCATGTCATCTGCAAACAGTGAGAATTTTACTTCTTTTCCAATTTGGATTCCTTTTATTTCTTTTTCTGCTCTGATTGCTGTGGCCAAAACTTCCAGAACTATTTTGAATAGTAGTGGTGAAAGTGGGCACCCTTGTCTTGTTCCTGACTTTAGGGGAAATGCTTTCAATTTTTCACCATTAAGGATAATGTTTGCTGTGGGTTTGTCATAGATAGCTTTTATTATGTTGAGGTATGTTCCTTCTATTCCTGCTTTCTGGAGAGTTTTTATCATAAATGGATGTTGAATTTTGTCAAAGGCCTTCTCTGCATCTATTGAGATAATCATATGGCTTTTATTTTTCAGTTTGTTAATGTGGTGAATTACATTGATTGATTTGCAGATATTGAAAAATCCTTGCATCTCTGGGATAAAGCCTACTTGGTCATGGTGTATGATCTTTTTAATGTGTTGTTGGATTCTGATTGCTAGAACTTTGTTGAGGATTTTTGCATCTATGTTCATCAGTGATATTGGCCTGTAGTTTTCTTTCTTTGTGGCATCTTTGTCAGGTTTTGGTATTAGGGTGATTGTGGCCTCATAGAATGCGTTTGGAAGTTCACCTTCCTCTGCAATTTTCTGGACGATTTTGAGTAGGATAGATGTTAGCTCTTCTCAAAAATTTTGGTAGAATTCAGCTGTGAAGCTGTCTGGACCTTGGCTTTTGTTTGCTGGAAGATTTCTGATTACAGTTTCAATTTCCATGCTTGTGATGGGTCTGTTAAGATTTTCTATTTCTTCATGGTTCAGTTTTGGAAAGTTGTACTTTTCTAAGAATTTGTCCATTTCTTCCACGTTGTCCATTTTATTGGCATATAATTGCTGATAGTAGTCGCTTATGATCCTTTGTATTTCTGTGTTTTCTGTTGTGAGCTCTCCATTTTCATTTCTAATTTTATTGATTTGATTTTTCTCTTTGTTTCTTGATGAGTCTGGCTAATGGTTTGTCAATTTTATTTATCCTTCCAAAGAACCAGCTTTTGGCTTTGTTGATTTTTGCTATGGTCTCTTTTGTTTCTTGTGCATTTATTTCTGCCCTAATTTTTAAGATTTCTTTCCTTCTACTAACTCTGGGGTTCTCCATTTCTTCCTTTTTTAGTTGCTTTAGGTGTAGAGTTAGGTTATTTATTTGACTTTTTTCTTGTTTCTTGAGGTATGCCTGTATTGCTATGAACTTTCCTCTTAGCACTGCTTTTATAGTTTCCCACAGGTTTTGGGTTGTTGTGTTTTCATTTTCATTTGTTTCTATGCATATTTTGATTTCTTTTTTGATTTCTTCTGTGATTTGTTGGTTATTCAGAAGCATGTTGTTCAGCCTCCATATGTTGGAATTTTTAATAGTTTTTCTCCTGTAATTGAGATCTAATCTTAATGCATTATGGTCAGAAAAGATGCTTGGAATGATTTCGATTTTTTTGAATTTATCAAGTTTAGATTTATGGCCCAGGATGTGATCTATCCTGGAGAAGGTTCCGTGCGCACTTGAGAAAAAGGTGAAATTCACTGTTTTGGAGTGAAATGTCCTATAGATATCAATTAGGTCTAACTGGCCTATTGTATCATTTAAAGTTTGCATTTATTTCTTAACTTTCTGTTTAGTTGATCTGTCCATAGGTGTGAGTGGGGTATTAAAGTCTCCCACTATTATTGTGTTACTGTTAATTTCCCCTTTCATACTTGTTAGCATTTGCCTTACATATTGCAGTGCTCCTATGTTGGGTGCATATATATTTATAATTGTTGTATCTTCTTCTTAGATTGATCCTTTGATCATTATGCAGTGGCCTTCTTTGTCCTTTTCACAGCCTTTGTTTTAAAGTCTATTTTATCGGATATGAGTATTGCCACTCCTGCTTTCTTTTGGTCTCTATTTGCGTGGTATATCTTTTTCCAGCCCTTCACTTTCAGTCTGTATGTGTCCCTTGTTTTGAGGTGGGTCTCTTGTAGGCAGCATATACAAGGATCTTGTTTTTGTATCCATTCAGCCAGTCTTTGCCTTTTGGTTGGGGCATTCAACCCATTTACGTTTAAGGTAATTATTGATAAGTATGATCCTGTTGCCATTTACTTTACTGTTTTGGGTTCGGGTTTATATGCCCTTTTTGTGTTTCCTGTCTAGAGAATATCCTTTAGCATTTGTTGGAGAGCTCGTTTGGTGGTGCTAAATTCTCTCAGCTTTTGCTTGTCTGTAAAGCTTTTGATTTCTCCTTCATATTTGAATGAGATCCTTGCTGGGTACAGTAATCTGGACTGTATGTTATTGTCTTTCATCACTTTAAGTATGTCTTGCCATTCCCTCCTGGCCTGAAGAGTTTCTATTGAAAGATCAGCTGTTATCCTTATGGGAATCCCCTTGTGTGTTATTTGTTGTTTTTCCCTTGCTGCTTTTAATATTTGTTCTTTGTGTTTGATCTTTGTTAATTCGATTAATATGTGTCTTGGGGTGTTCCACCTTGGGTTTATCCTATTTGGAACTCTCTGGGTTTCTTAGACTTGAGTGATTATTTCCTTCCCCATTTTATGGAAATTTTCAACTATTATCTCCTCAAGTATTTCCTCATGGTCTTTCTTTTTGTCTTCTTCTTCTGGGACTCCTATAATTCGAATGTTGGAGCGTTTCATATTGTCCTGGAGGTCTCTGAGATTGTCCTCATTTCTTTTAATTCGTTTTTCTTGTTTCCTCTCTGATTCATTTATTTCTACCATTCTACCTTCTATTTCACTAATCCTATCTTCTGCCTCCGTTATTCTACTATTTGTTGCCTCCAGAGTGTTTCTGATCTCATTTATTGCATTATTCATTATATATTGACTTTTTAAAATTTCTTCTAGGTCCTTGTTAAATCTTTCTTGCATCTTCTCAATCCTTGTCTCCAGGCTATTTATCTGTGATTCCATTTTGATTTCAAGATTTTGGATCCTTTTCACTATCAATATTCAGAATTCTTTCTCAGGTAGATTCCCTATCTCTTCCTCCTTTGTTTGGTTTGGTGGGCATTTACCCTGTTCCTTTACCTGCTGAGTATTCCTCTGTCTCTTCATCTTGGTTATATTGCTGCATTTGGTGTGGCCTTTCTATATTCTGGGAATTTGTGGAGTTCTCTTTATTATGGAGTTTCCTCACTGTGGGCGGGGTTGTATCAGTGGCTTGTCAAGGTTTCTTGGTTAGGGAGGCTTGTGTTGGAGTTCTGGTGGGTGGAGCTGGATTTCTTCTCTCTGGAGTGCAATGAAGTGACCAGCAATGGGTTATGAGACGTCAATGGTTTTGGAGTAACTTTGAGCTGCCTGTATATTGAAGCTCAGGGGTGTGTTCCTGTGTTGCTGGAGAATTTGCGTGGTATGTCTTGCTCTGGAACTTGTTGGCCCTTGGGTGGTGCTTGGTTTTAGTGTCAGTATGGAGGCATTTGATGAGCTCCTATCGATTAACGTCCCCTGGATTCAGGAGTTCTCTGATGTTCTCAGGATTTGGACTTAAGCCTCCTGCTTCTGGTTTTCAGTTTTATTTTTACAGTAGCCTCACGACTTCTCCATCTATACAGCATAGATGATAAAACATCTAGGTTAAAGATGAAAAGTTTGTCCACATCGAGGGATACCCAGAGAGGTTCATTGAGTTACATGGAGAAGAGAAGAGGGAGGCAGTAGCTAGAGTTGACTGGAATGAGATGAGGTGGGATCAAAAGAGGAGAGAGTAAGCTAGTCAGTAGTCACTTCCTTATGTGCACTCCTCAGTCTGGACCGCTCAGAGGTGTTCATGGAGTTATACAGGGAAGAGAAGAAGGTGAAAGGAGACAGAGGTGGCCAGGAGGATAAAAGAGGGAAATGAAAAGGAAAGAGACAGATCCAGCCAGTAACCAGTTCCCTAAGTGTTCTCCATCGTCTGGAACACAGAGATTCACAGAGTTGGGTAGAGAAGAGAAGGGGGAAGGAGGAGACGGAGACAACCTGGTGGAGAAAAAGGAGAGTCCAAAGGAGGAGAGAGTGGTCAAGCCAGTAATTTCGCTCTCAGGTAAAATTGGATACTGAAGATTGGGTTTTTAAATGTACAAAATTGACAACAAATACCAAAAAGCAAAGATTAAAAATCTAGAGTAGAGGTTGGATTTTCAAAAATACAATATTAAAGAAAAGAAGAAGGAGAAGAAAGAAAAAAAATACAAAGCCACAAGAATTATTAAAAAAAACAACAACAACCATGGAAAGAGTATATATGGCATTTCCTTTAAAAATAGGGTCTTTTTTTTTTTTGAAAAGTAATAGTAGGTTATAAAAATAAAAAATAAAGGAGAAATAGAGGACTTAAAAATTTAAAAAGGTTAATAAAAAAGAGGAAAAAGATTAGAAAAAACAATCACACAACAATATCCAAAAAAAAAAAAAGAATGATCATAAAAATAGTAAAGACATATCTAGCCCTTTCTCTGGTGTTGCGGGCAGTGTGGGGTCACTTCCAAGGCGGTTCCCTCTGTTTAACTTCTTCTGTTTGCTGGTCTCTTCAGTGTCTGATTTCTGCCCTGTCACGGAGGGGACGGTGGTGGACACTGTTTTTTTTTTTTTTTTAGGCTCACTTGTTCAGTTGCACTGTGGGTGGGAGAGATGCTGCAAACGAGTAACACTGGCGTGTGCTTGCAGTGTCTCAGCTCCTCTGGGCCTGCCCCTGCTCGGGGCACACACCACTCAGGCTCTACGTTGCTCTGCCGGGAACCGTCTGAGCCCGGCCCTAGGCTGCATGCACCTCCCCAGTCTAAGCCGCTCAGGCTTGGCGCTCAGGTAGCCCTCAGAGGTGCAGATTCGGTTGGGCCTGCATTTTGTGCCCTGGGCTTTCCTGGTGGCTCAGAGGTTAAAGCATCTGCCTCTAATGCGGGAGACCTGGGTTCGATCCCTGGGTTGGGAAGGTCCCTTGGAGAAGGAAATGGCAATCCACTCCAGTATTCTTGCCTGGAGAATCCCATGGATGGAGAAGCCTAATAGGTTACAGTCCATGGGGTCACAAAGAGTCGGACACGACTGAACAACTTCACCTTCACCTTCACCTTCAGGTCCGAGTAGCTCAGGTGTTTGGCGAGTGCAGTCACTGTGACTTATCGCCTTTCCCATCTCTGCTGCTCAAATTTCTGGGTGTATCGCTGGCGTTGCTTCTCTGGCAGCTGATGACTGTCCAGAACCCCCAGAAGTCTTAGTTAGCAAAGAAGCCTGCTTGCATTTTGGTAGGTAATGTCTCTCTTGGGCTGCGATTGCCCCCTTCCAGCCCTTACCGTTCTGGCTGCCTGTCACTGGAGGGGGATGGTCTGCAGCCGGCTATTTCTGTTCCGTCCTTTGCTCTGTGTGTGGTCCTGGCGGTGTCTTATGTTTGAGCTTTTCGCGTGGTAGCTATCCCACAGTCTGGTTTGCTAGCCCAAGTTAGTTCACTCTGGTTACACGCGGGGCGTTCTGCCTGAATCTTACAAAGCACTGCAGCCCATGCCTCCCTCGCCTCCCTGCCCAGCCCCCACTTGCTAGTGGCGGATGTAGGCGTCTGGGCTGCTTCTCCGCTGGGGGAGTTACTGTTGGGCTCGTAATCTGTTGGTTTTAATTATTTATTTTTCCTTCCTGTTATGTTGCCCTCTGTGCTTCCAAGGCTTGCCACAGACTCAGCAGCGAGTGTTTCCTGGTGTTTGGAAACCTCTCTTCTTAAGATCCCCTTCCCGGGACAGAGCTCCCTCCCTACCTCCTTTGTCTCCTTTTTCGTCTTTTATATTTTTTCCTACCTGTTTTTGAAGACAATGATTTGCTTTATTGGTGCCTGATGTCCTCTGCCAGCATTCAGAAGTTGTTCTGTGGAATTTACTCAGTGTTGAAATGTTCTTTTGATGAATTTGTGAGGGAGAAAGTGGTCTCCCTCTCCTATTCCTCTGCCATCTTAGGACTGCCCCTGTCTCTGCTTTTGAATATGCTATCTAGGTTGGTCATAACTTTTCTTCCAAGGAGTAAGCGTCTTTTAATCTCATGGCTGCAGTCACCATCTGCAGTGCCTGCAAAACTCAACAGTGGCCACAGGACTGGAAAAGTTGTCTTCATTCCAATCCCAATGAAAGGCAATGCCAAAGAATTTTAAAACTACCACACAATTGTAGTCATCTCACAGGCTTCCCTCATAGCTCAGTTGGTAAAGAATCTGCCTGCAATGCAGGAGACCCCGGTTCTATTCCTGGGTTGGGAAGATCTGCTGGAAAAGGGATAGGGTACCCACTCCAGTATTCTTGGGCTTCCCTTGTGACTCAGCTGGTAAAGAATCAGCCTGCAATGTGGGAGACCTGGGGTCAATCCCTGAGTTGGGAAGAACCCAGGAGAAGGGAAAGGCTACCCACTCCAGTATTCTGGCCTGGAGAATTTCATGGGCTGTATAGTCCATGGGGTCACAAAGAGTTGGACACAACTGAGCGACTTTCAGTTTCATATGCTAACAAAGTAATGCTCAAAGTTTTTCAAGCCAGGCTTCAACAGTATGTGAACCATGAACTTTCAGATGTTCAAGCTGGATTTAGAAAGGCAGAGGAAACTAGAGTCCAAATCACCAACATCTGTTGGATCACTGAAAAAGCAAGGGAGTTCCAGAAAAATATCTATTTCTGCTTCATTGACTATGCCAAAACCTTGACTGTGTGTATCACAACAAACTGCAGACAATTCTTCAAGAGACGGGAATACCAGACCACCTTATCTGCCTCCCGAGAAATCTATATGCAGGTCAAGAAGCAGCTGTTAGAACTGGACTTGTAACAACAGACTGGTTCCAAATCAGGAAAGGAGTACATTAAGGTTGCATATTGTCACCCTGCTTATTTAACTTCTATGCAGAGTATAACATGTCAAATGAAGGGCTGGATGAAGAACAAGCTGGAATCAAGATTACCAGGAGAAATATCAGAAACCTCAAATATGCACATGACACCACCCTTATGGCAGAAAGCGGAGAGGAACTAGACAGCCTCTTGATGAAAATGAAAGAGGAGCATGAAAAAGTTGGCTTGAAGCTCAATATTCAAAAAACTAAGATCATGGCATCTGGTCCCATCACTTCATGGCAAATAGATGGGGAAACAATGGAAACAGTGACAGAGTTTATCTTCTTGGGCCCCAAAATCACTGCAGATGGTGACTGCAGCCATGAAATAAAAAGACTTACTCCTTGGAAGGAAAGTTATGACCAACCTAGATAGCATATTCAAAAGCAGAGACATTACTTTGCCAACAAAGGTCCGTCTAGTCAAGGCTATGGTTTTTCCAGTGGTCATGTATGAATGTGAGAGTTGGACTGTGAAGAAAGCTGAGCGCCGAAGAATTGATGGTTTTGAACTGTGGTGTTGGAGAAGACTCTTGAGAGTCCCTTGGACTGCAAGGAGGTCAACCAGTCTATCCTACAGGAAATCAGTCCTGAATATTCATTGGAGGGACTGATGATGAAGCTAAAGTTTCAATACTTTGGCCACCTCATATGAAGAACTGACTCATTTAAAAAGACCCTGTGCTGGGAAAGAACGAAGGCATGAGGAAAAGGGGACAACAGAGGATGTAATGGTTGGTTTGCACCACCGACTTGATTGCCATGAGTTTGAGTAAGCTCCGAGTGTTGGTGATGGACTGGGAAGCCTGACGTGCTGAATTGCATGGAGTTGCAAAGAGTAGGACACGACTGAGGTACTGAACTGACTGAACTTATTCAACTTTATTTAGTTAAGATTAGTTTATATTGTAAATAAGCATATGTTTATTATTCTCCTCAGAATAGCTGCTTACTAAAGAATCCCTGATTGAGATAGGGAGTTGATGTCATATTTACTATATTGTTTTCTTGTCAGGAGTCTCAGTAACAACTGTTTTCCACAGCACAAATCAAGGGTTTAAAATTTTTAAAAAGTTTTATCTTATGTGTATTTTTACTTATTTCAAACTTGCACATCAACCTTTCTGTTTTTAGCCGACATACACACAATTTTAAAATTTTCACAGTTTAAAATTTATTAAATTGATTTTGTCATTTAATTTATTCTTATTACATTTTTACAATTTATATAGATTTAAAATTATCATCCCTCCAAAATGTTATTGCTACAGCAAATATATATTTATACGTATTTTTCTTTTGTATTATCAGGAAACTTGTTTTTGTTGGAAGTGAAAGTATGTTTATTGGTGACTAATTTATAATTGGATCAGGAAATTAAATTGATTTGTATGGGCCAGTTGTTTTTAGATATTTGAAATAATAAGTTTAGACCTGCTTCATAAGGTGAGACATTAGTTTAATAATGGTGGTATAGACCTACTGTGACTCATAGATGAAGCTGATGGGCTAACAATTGCCATGTAGGCAAAAGACTTTGGAATTATGTACCTTACTATGCTCTCTTCTGGAGAAGGCAATGGCACCCCCACTCCAGTACTCTTGCCTGGAGAATCCCATGGACGGAGGAGCTTGGTAGGCTGCAGTCCATGGGGTCACTAAGAGTCAGACATGACTGAGCAACTTTACTTTCACTTTTCACTGTCATGCACTGGAGAAGGAAATGGCAACCCACTCCAGTGTTCTTGCCTGGAGAATCCCAGGGACGGGGGAGCCTGGTAGGCTGCCGTCTCTGGGGTCGCACAGAGTAGGACACGACTAAAGCAACTTAGCAGCATGCTCTCTTCATATTGATGTGACTATAGCTGTAATAAAAATAAGCTTCACTTAACAAAAAACATCAAATACATATTCTTTTATACTACCCTGTACATTCTTCTTTGTTTAAATGGATATTCCCTAGAAAATAATTGCTATTTAAAGTAAGACCAACCTGAACATTGCACTCTTCCTAAAAGCAAAAAAAAAAAAAAAGGAAAGGAAATATATACTAGCATCAAAAGTGCTCTCAGGAGAGTTTGGTTGAGCATCATTTTGTTATATTAATTGTACAATGCCACCAATGGTTTTAATTATGAATCTTAATTAATGGCTTTTGTAAAATCATATCTGGAGCTACCAGAGAAAAACAGTTTAGATGTGCCATTTCAAATCCAGCTTTCATTTTGCTGCTTGCCTATATTGCATTAACATATAAATGCTGAGCTCATTTAAGTAATCAAGTTTTGGTAAATGAAAAATGTCCACTGTGACATAATCTTCAGGTGGCACTACTGTTAGAGGACCCACCTGCCAATGCAGGGAGCATAAGAGACTCAGGTTCAACCCCTGAGTCGGGAAGATCCCCTGGAGGATGGCATAACAACCCACTTCAGTATTTTTGACTGGAGAATCCCTTGGACAAAGAAGCATGGCAGGCTATGGTTCATAGGGTTGCAAAGAGTCGTACAAGCAACTTAGCACACATAATCTTCTAGGCAAAAGCACTATTTCTCTTGGATTTATTATTTGGCCCAGTGTGATGTGTTTGGGTAATAGTAATTCGAAAGATCAACATAGAGCATTAACATTTCTGAATGGCCTTCCCAGAAATCTTTTGACAAAAGAAGTAGAATGCAACCCTCCCCATTTCTACATCCTGGCAGAGAACAGAAGAGGGTTAACGCCCCTGGTCGCGGAGAGAAAAACTGTATTTTTCAGAGGCCAAAGGAGAAAGCTAGATACAGCTTGAAAATCAAGTGATAAAGCTGTACTTAAGGTGAACTTTGAACAAGTTCATAAAGCAGAAATGAAACTGAAGTCTTGATATAAAGCAGGGACTGCCTTGTTACAATTTCATGGAGTACATAGATGAGGATTAGCCAAATCTTGGAAAATAGTAATACAACTTGGACCAGAAGAGATATTATTCACTTAGCAACTTTCTGTAAATTTTTTTTTATCAGATTTGTTGTGAGAAGAAACTTTATGTTAGAAGTCTACTATATAGCTTTCAGGCAATTGTTTGGTATATTTACTCTTAAATCATTCAGTAAGACTATACTTTCTTGATTTTGCAATTTGGATCTGTCATTTTCAATGATTTCTTTGATCTTATTCATAGTCTTACAGTAAAAGTCACCATCATTTCTAGAAATCTGGTCTAAGTACATTCTACCTGTTCATTTCAGTCAGGTCATTGGGATACAAATTGGACAAACACAGATGAGAATTTGTCCTTAAGCAATACTTATTTGCCGATCTCATTTATGTGTACACACACACACACACAGACATTGGCTTCTAGCCAAGTAGGTTACCATTAAATTCACTCAGGACCATCTTAGTTCATAATATAGATCCCATCGCTATCATCACCTTTATCATTATTTTAGATTTTGTGACCATATCTAATGCTAAAGACAAATTTGGAGCAGTAAGCAGCAAGAGTACTATTAATCACATGAAATTTCCATTTAGATTGTCCAAAACTTCTGGACAATTTTTTATCTTTTAATAAGTCCTTTTGGGTAATGCCTATGTTAAGCGAAATTCTTAAAACAGTCCAGCTTCTAGGGTGAAAGTGGCCCTTGTACATGGACTTCTGGGAGCCTCGTTCATGGCAGCACCACTCTGCATACTGTCTTCTGAGCTGCTTCAGGCTAGTAGCTACATTTTTGAAAGCGGTGTCTCTGTGAGAAACAGAAAGAAACATTTCCGGTGGAGGAGAAGTCAGATGCAGTGCAGTACACACCATTAAAAATAAATACACACAATTCCACCCTGGAATAAATTCTGCTACCATGGACTAAACATTAGAAAAATACTCTTTCTTATAAACTTTGCATCATGGTTGTTCTAAAGAAAGCAACTTTCCTGCTGTGTACTGTTTAGCTTCCAGGAAGGTGAAACCTCGACTTTCCTTCTCAAACAAATAAACAGTGAGGTGTTATGTGAGAGTATGTGGCTAAAGATATCTGTCAATTCACAGTAAAATTTGCTTTAATAAAACAAATAATTTAATTTCCAAAAGATTTTGCTTGCTGTCTTCTAAGGGCCCTTGTGATCTATATCTGAGAAAGAAAAGGACAAAACAATTTCAAATTCTGTTTCTCCTATGTGGTAGTTTGGCAGGAGTATACAGAGCAATCGCTGAGGTGTTTGGTAATGGGACTTTTATTTTATACTCTCAGGTTTTCTAAAGAAAGGATCAAAGGCTGTTTAAGCAAAAAATCATTGTAATTTTCCTCTTGAATATAGAATATTTGTCTTTTGATTTCAGAAGTATAGCACCAAATGGCTCCTATCCAGTAAAGAGAAGAGCAGTGTAACAACATTTAAAACATTTCCAAAGTTGTATTAACTGTAAGTATAATGCAGTTTTTTATATTTGCAATATTAGTGATTTTGTAAATGTCTTTGTTATGAAGTTATGTTGAGATTATTTTTCACATTTAAATTGAATCTTTGCTTGGGTAAATTAGAAAGTGAATGAGGGGAAGACGTCAAGTCTTAAATTACACTTACAGGTGCTTATACTTTTTGAACTAGCTATAATTAATGATGAATTAGAAACCAGGACTGTTGGTGTTTACTTTTACCTTAGAGAAGTTTAGGCTAGTAAAGCTTTTGTAATTCTAAGATGTCCTAGAGTATAACTGAACCAAATTTATGTACCATATTTGACAGTCATAATCTTCCTATGAGGCTCCCAGTTTACTTGCTTAGCAATAACCCTTTTAGCCTAATCCACTCCCTACCCACTGCTGCTTCTACTTGTCCCCACCCTCACTACCATCACCCAAACGCTCCTAGAAATTGCTGCTGCAAAATGCAGCTTGCTAACATTGCTAACTAGCACTGGTAGCTATTTCGGTAATCAAGTTTAATTTCTTGAAAAAGTATATACTATAATATTCAGTGAAAGTGAAAGTGAAACTGGCTCGGTCATATCCGACTCTTTGCAACCCAGAATACTGGAATTCTCCAGGCCAGAATACTGGAGTGGGTAGCATTTCCCTTCTCCATAGGGTCTTCCTAACCCAGGCATTGAACCCAGGTCTCCCTCATTGCAAGTGGATTCTTTACCAGCTGAGCCACAAAGGAAGCCCAAGAATACTGGAGTGGGTACCCTATCCCTTCTCCAGCAGATCTTCCTGACACAGGAATCAAACTAGGGTCTTCAACATTGCAGGTGGAGTCTTTACCAACTGAGCTATCAGGGGTAGAATGAACATTAAATCTGATTATACTAAAATTCTGCTAAAAAGTTCATTTCTTACTGGTTGTATACCAAGCATCTACATAAAATTCACTGACATCAACAAGAAAACCAAACTGAACGGAGATGTGAGAGGAGTGGAGGGTGGAGCTGGCTATCCTAGAAGCTGTAAGGTTGGCTCTATAGAGCAAATCTTCTACCCATGAACTAGTGATGAACGAAAAACAAATTTGAGCTAGTTTTTCTGTCACACCATAGAACTACAAAAGATAGGACCACAGTGTGTGAAAAATGCTTAGTTAAGATGAAAAGACTTTAAATTTGTACACTAAGATATTTTGAGAAAAAGAACAAGAGAGAGCACATTCACATAACTTTTATTACAGTATGTTGTTATGATCCTTGTATTTGATTATCATTTCTTGTTGTTAATCTCTTACTGTGCCTGAACTTTAATTTATAAAATTATACTTTATCATAGGTATGTATGTATAGGAAAAAAACACAAAATACATAGGGCTTGGTACTATCCACAGTTTCAGCTGTGACTCCCTGGGGGTCTTTCAAGACCACTGGGGATCTTGAAACATATATCCGTAGGATAAGGGAAACTTGTATTCTTGATTAGGGGGTTATTCTCTGCTTCATGACCAATGCCCACTTCCAGGGGCTAAGGTCTATGCGTTAATGCATGTGTGCATGCTAAATCGCTTCTGTCCTGTCCAACTCTTTGTGACTCTATGGACTGTAGCCCACCAGCCTCCTCTGTCCATGGATTCTCCAGGCGAAAATACTGGAGTGGGTTGCTATGCCCTCTTCTAGGGGATCTTCCTGACCCAGGGATCACACCTGAGTCTCTTATGTCTCCTGCGTTGGCACATGGGTTCTTTACCACCTGGGAAACCCAAGCCCTGTGTCAGCTATCTAACAATTACTGACATATTTTCAGGTTACCACAGTTTTTCTACCAAAAACACCACTTCAATCCTAGGAGTCTCTGCTATTTTTCCTTCTTCCGAAAAAATTTCTGTGTGCCTTCGTTTTAGGGAAGGAAATGGTGACAGATCAGGAAGAGTGACTCAGGTTCTTTGAGGACTTTTGGCATTAATTTTTGTTCCTCCTTGTGGTGGTTCTCCCTAGTGCCCCACCCTCGTTCCATACTGGGCCCCATTCCCAAGTGCTAAGCCACTCACACTTCACTTAAATTTGCATGTTGTACATTAAGCTTCATACACATTTACTGTCTTTTATTGAAACTTGTATAGTCATTACAAGAATGAGGTTCCTCAAGTTATCTGTTTAGCAAGTACACTTTTTAGCTTTGGAGAAGGAAATGGCAACTTATGGCATTATGCAAATTCAGGTAGTTTTGTGAGTGACTGGTTCCAAAAAGGAAAAGGGGTACGTCAAGGCTGTATATTGTCCCCCTGCTTATTTAACTTATATGCAGAGCACATCATGAGAAACGCTGGGCTGGAAGAAACACAAGCTGGAATTAAGATTGCCGGGAGAAATATCAATAACCTCAGATATGCAGATGACACCACCCTTATGGCAGAAAGTGAAGAGGAACTAAAGAGCCTCTTGATGAAATTGAAAGAGGAGAGTGAAAAAGTTGGCTTAAAGCTCAACATTCAGAAAATGAAGATCGTGGCATCCGGTCCCACCATTTCATGTGAAATAGATGAGGAAACAGTGGAAACAGTGTCAGACTATGTTTTTGGGCTCCAAAATCACTGCAGATGGTGACTGCAGCCATGAAATTAAAAGATGCTTACTCCTTGGAAGGAAAGTTATGACCAACCTAGATTGCATATTCAAAAGCAGAGACATTACTTTGCCAACTAATGTCCGTCTCGTCAAGGCTATGGTTTTTCCAGTAGTCATGAATGGATGTGAGAGTTGGACTGTGAAGAAGGCTGAGCACTGAAGAACTGATGCTTTTGAACTGTGGTGTTGGAGAAGACTCTTGAGAGTCCCTTGGATTGCAAGGAGATCCAACCAGTCCATTCTGAAGGAGATCAACCCTGGGATTTCCTTGGAAGGAATGATGCTAGAGCTGAAGCTCCAGTACTTTGGCCACCTCATGCAAAGAGTTGACTCATTGGAAAAGACTCTGATGCTGGGAGGGATTGGGGGCAGGAGGAGAAGGGGATGGCCGAGGATGAGATGGCTGGATGGCATCACTGACTCAATGGACGTGAGTCTGAGTGAACTCCGGGAGTTGGTGATGGACAGGGAGGCCTGGCATGCTGCGATTCATGGAGTCACAAAGAGTCAGACACAACTGAGCAAGTGAGCTGAACTGAACTGAACCATGATTCATGGGGCTTACCTGGTGGCTCAGCGGTACAGAATCTGCCTGCAGTGCAGAAGACCCAGGAGATATGGGTTTCATTCTTGGGCTGGGAAAATCCCTTGGAGGAGGGCATGACAACCCACTCCAATATTCTTGCCTGGAGAATCCCATGGACAGAGGAGGTTGGTGGGCTACAGTCCATGGGGTTGCAGAGAGTTGGATAGCTGAAGTGAATCAGCATGCATGAACACACCATGATTCACATATTGTACAGTGGTGAGGAGTATTTTCCATTGAACGTTCTATACTAACCTTTACTTGTTTTAGCCAGTCCTATCCTAATGAAAATAACAATTAAGAAAATGGTATGGTATAGTCTGGACAATATACAAATAAATATTAGCGAAACATATTTGTGATTGGTCAAACATTACATTTCACATATCATACCACTGCCACAAATGAGCTACTTGAACTGGTTTGCTTTCTTTCAAGGACACATATAAAAATTCTTTTTTTTATCTTGTATGGTCTCATTCATGTTAAGTTCAAGAATCAACATTTCTGGTATATGGTAATGAAAATCAGAAGTTGTTCTTTATGAGGAATGGAGATTAAGTGCAAGGGGCCAGAAGGAAACTGAGGTGATGGAACTATTCCATGTGTTGATTGGTTCCGCAGATTTATACATTTGTTCAAACTTATTGAATTGTACACCTAAGATATACACACTCTGGTAATTTTAGCCCATTAAAATGTGAAACATTTCTTAATATAACTGTAATATTGATTTGTGAAAGTATCAGCTAAGTATTCATGCTATGTCTTTTTAATTGCTTTAGTTATTTTCAAGACATTAGAAAACTTCTTGAATTTCTGCTCTTTATTTGAATTTAAAACAATTTATTGGATGTAGTATTTTTCACTAATTCCTGATTTTATTTGATTTATTTAATGTAATTTATTTTCTTAAATTATTTTTATTTAACTAATGTAATTATGTGTGTAACTTAATAGATATTCTAAGTATAACACTTTGCTTTTCCAATAGTACATTTTCTACCTCTCACTTTTTGGACAAGCACCTTTTGCTGTTTTGGCAGAGCTTAAAATTCACTCCTATTCCTTCAACTTCCCTCACATAGAAAATGTGTTTTGTGTATTAGGCAACCTGGTGCTCAGTGCCTTTAGATATGACCTAAATCAAATCCCTTATGATTATACAGTGGAAGTCAGAAATAGATTTAAGGGACTAGGTCTGATAGATAGAGTGCCTGATGAACTATGGAATAAAGTTTGTGACATAGTACAGGAGACAGGGATCAAGACCATCCCCATGGAAAAGAAATGCAAAAAAGCAAAATGGCTGTCTGGGGAGGCCTTACAAATAGCTGTGAAAAGAAGAGAAGTGAAAAGCAAAGGAGAAAAGGAAAGACATAAGCTTCTGAATGCAGAGTTCCAAAGAATAGCAAGAAGAGATAAGAAAGCCTTCTGCAGCGATCAATGCAAAAAAATAGAGGAAAACAACAGAATGGGAAAGACTCAGAATGGGAACAACAGAATGGGAATGCAGATCTCTGCAAGAAAATTAGAGATACCAAGGGAAAATTTCATGCAAAGATGGGCTCGATAAAGGACGGGAATGGTATGGACCTAACAAAAGCAGAAGATACTAAGAAGAGGTGGCAAGAATACACAGAAGAACTGTACAGAAAAGATCTTCACGACCCAGATAATCATGATGGTGTGATCACTCACCTAGAGCCAGACATTCTGGAATGTGAAGTCAAGTGGGCCTTAGAAAGCATCACTACGAACAAAGCTAGTAAGGGTGATGGAATTCCAGTTGAGCTGTTTCAAATCCTGAAATATGATGCTGTGAAAGTGCTGCACTCACTATGCCAGCAAATTTGGAAAACTCAGCAGTGGCCACTGCACCGGAAAAGGTCAGTTTTCATTCCAATTCCAAAGAAAGGCAATGCCAAAGAATGCTCAAACTACTGCACAATTGCATTCAGCTCACACGCTAGTAAAGTAATACTCAAAATTCACCAAGCCAGGCTTCAGCAATATGTGAACCGTGAACTTCCAGATATTCAAGCTGGTTTTAGACAAGGCAGAGGAACCAGAGATCAAATTGCCAACATTTGCTGGATCATGGAAAAAGCAAGAGAGTTTCAGAAAAACATCTATTTCTGCTTTACTGACTATCTAAAGCCTTTGACTGTGGAAAATTCTGAAAGAGATGGGAATACCAGACGACCTGACCTGCCTCTTGAGAAACCTATATGCAGGTCAGGAAGCAACAGTTAGAACTGGGCATGGAACAACAGACTGGTTCCAAATAGGAAAAGGAGTACGTCAAGGCTGTATATTGTCACCTTGCTTATTTAACTTCCATGCAGAGTACATCATGAGAAACGCTGGACTGGAAGAAACACAAACTGGAATTAAGATTGCTGGGAGAAATATTAATAACCTCAGATATGCAGATGACACCACCCTTATGGCAGAAAGTGAAGAGGAGCTAAAAAGCCTCTTGATGAAAGTGAAAGAGGAGAGTGGAAAACGTTGGCTTAAAGCTCAACATTTAGAAAATGAAGATCATGGCATTTGGTCCCATCACTTCATGGGAAAGAGATGGGGAAACAGTGGAAACAGTGTCAGACTTTATTTTGGGGGGCTCCAAAATCACTGCAGATGGTGATTGCAGCCATGAAATTAAAAGACACTTACTCTTTGGAAGGAAAGTTATGATCAACCTGCTGCTGTTGCTGCTGCTGAGTCGCTTCAGTCTAGATAGCATATTAAAAAGAAGGGATATTACTTTGCCAACAAATGTGATGGACAACAAATCACAACAGATCACAACAAATGTGATCGGATTGGGGGCAGGAGGAAAAGGGGACGACAGAGGATGAGATGGCTGGATGGCATCACCAACTCGATGGACGTGAGTCTGAGTGAACTCCGGGAGTTGGTGATGGACAGGGAGGCGTGGCGTGCTGCGATTCATGGGGTCGCAAAGAGTCGGGCACGACTGAGCGACTGAACAGAGTGCTCAGTGTGATCCCAGGTAAACATTAGATCTTCTAAGTGACTTGACAGGTTTTTTTCTGGACTTTGCTACATGCAACTAAGACCTTCCTGCACTTGTTTTGGAGAGAGATCTGGGAAAATTACATTTGGAGTCCATTCTTTGAAAACATTATAATATAAGAGAAACATAAAAGGCACTAAGTATAGAGAATATTGTTTTGCCAACCATCTCACAAGACAGGGCGGTTGCTGCCGTATGGTTTTGTGATGGCAATAATAATGATGATAGTGTTGGTGGTAATAATGCTAACTCTGGGCCATTCATTCTGCAGAATTCTTTTAACTATTGTTGCATTAATCTTCCTGACAGCTAAGGAAGATAGGTATCATTATTATTTCAAAGTATAGGAAGTTGAATATTAGAGAGGTTAATCAATGTGGCATGTCCTTGCATAGCTCTTCTGGTGAACTCTGTGTAAGAGATCCTCCTGAAAAATGGACCCACGATCATAGAAAGTAAAGTGCAGACATCTGAGAAGTTCTATCCACCCCATTCTGCCGACTAACTCTTACAGCCTTTCTGTGCGACTAGATGAAAGCAGATAGCAAAGCAACTGCCAAGAAGAAGCTAGGGGACAATATTTGCAAAGAGAGGAAAGGCACTGAGACTCCAGAAAGAGACAAGAAAGTTATTTTTGGGGAAAAAAAAAATGGAAGTTTCCTCATAGGCTTTTCTTAGCAGAACTTGGATGTTTAGCTGAGTTTTATGTAGTGGGAGGAAATCTTGAAGAACCTAGTAGAGTCTCACTTACAGAACCTCATATTCATTTCCAATGATGACGGAAATCTAATATGAAAACAATAACAAATATCATAATAGAATTTAATTCTAGATTAGTATTATAAAAATCATAGTTTTTCAAGAATGCAGAGGAGGGGAAAACTTTTTTGGATGGACAGTTTCACAGCAGGCCCATGGTTATAAAGTTGATTGAGAATAGGGGAAGGAACATGCAGGAGAGTGGAAAGGAAGATAGATTTAAATACCTGTTTTCAAAGACACTTTATGATCCACCACTGGGTAACAGTACTCGAAAAAGCTTTCCTTTTCATAAGATCTCGGAATGTGATCGTTGGTTTAATTCTGGACAGGGCAGTCAGCATGTGTTTGCAGTGCTTATTAGAGGTGCATGTGTGTGGGGAAAACAAAACGAAACACTGTGCTGACAAGAGCTGTCTGTGAATGTCTATCTTTGGACTGGCTCCCTCGCTCTTGGCCTCAGATTTCTGGCATATACAACTCAGGTCAAAAAATGTCATGGATAGGTTTAAAGTAAGTGTTTTTATTTGGTTACAAATATATTTCATCAAGTAAAACACCAAAAAATTTACTTTAGAACAAGTGGATAGCTTTCTTTCATTTTTTTCTTACTATGCCAATTCTTTTAGAAAGGATTTGTAGTGTTTTTATATTTAAAATGTTTCGGTTTTCATTTGAAATGTAGTGTGAAACATTTGAAAAACAGAAATAAAAAAAACCAATCAAACACAGTCATGGCTTTCAAACATGACTCTGTTAATATTTTCTCGAATTTCTTTCCACTCTTATTTTACTAATGAAGAAAAATTTGGAGTGGCAAGAGAAGATTACATTCATTTTTGGAATCTATATGTTTGTGTGAATAGAGAAACTTGTGCACAAGGAAAGCATAGAAACTATTAATATTTGAAATCTTTTGTAAGACACTTATGGCTTTGTGTATAGAATATTGTTTGGAAATGATCATGCCAAATTATTAACAGTGATTCTCTAAAGAAAGATGAAGTTTGGAATAGGGAGAAAGGAAATTTGTGTACGCAAATGCATACACACACACGCGTGCGCCTCTCATTGACAGTGGCATGTCCCACTGTTGAAGTTAAAAGATTTTTTAAGCCATCCCAGCACCTGACACCATGACTTCACCATGTGAATTTCTTTTCTGATCTAACAGTTTAATGTGACAGTAAAATCAATAGCTAAATATTCTATAACCTCTAAACATATTTTGAAATTAATGTCTATCTGAATATCACAACTAAGAACTAGTTGAGGTACATGAAACATATTCTTTAGTAGAGCTGTACTCATCTTCACATCATTGTCTCAGTGAACTGAAGGATTAGCCTCTATAAACACAGGCAAAGTCACTAATTAAAACAAATTGAGTATAAGATCAGTTGGATTAGTAGGAGTATGCAATGTGGCTAGAAAAATATTAAAGCTTTTTCATATTGTCAAATAGATGTATAACCCTACTAATTAAATTCTTCCAAATAAATGTGTCATAAATTATAATTTCTTCTTAGATGGAGAGATGATAAGGATACAATGATTCTTAACCAGGAATGATTTTGCGCCCCCCCCCCCCCCCGCCCCGAACGCAGGGACAATGTTAGGGGATATTTTTGATTGTCACAACTCAAGGAAGGTGCTAATAACATGATATACAGGACAGTCCCCTACAACAAAAAATTATCTGGTCATGAAGAATTATCTCCTTCTAGCCTCATCTCCAATTTAATTATATTTATTTTCTTGATTTGTAAATGATCTTGCACTCCCCTTTTAATTTTAATTTTGTTTTAGTTTGTGGCTATTTTTAAAATTTCAGGCTTTTAAATGTGTATTTTAAATTAGTAATACCCAGGATATAGGTATATGTGTGATAAATTGGACCTCATCTACACTATAGTTTAAGCTGTAAATTAGCAAAACTGTGGAAATGTGTATAGATAGCTTTAGAATATATGTGCCTTTGAGTCAGATTTCATCCTCACTTTAATTTTAAAGCTTAATTATACTGAGTAATATATTGATGGCTTTGTATTCTAAGACCTCTTTCCAGATATATCCTTGACTTGCTCCAGTCTGAACCATCAGTTACTATCAAGGACTGATGTAGTCATCATCCTGTGATTTCTTTTGATGGCCTTTCTTGGCTGAATTCATTGTCTTGTGAATCTTTCTCCATTCACATTTTTTGATGGACTCTCTCATTTTGATGGCATGTAACTTCAAGCACCTTGTTAAACATTATGGTAAATTTTCTGATCTTCCCAAAAGCCTTTACGGTAACTTATTAATTAGCTGGTATCTTTTTTAAAATTCCTCATTAAACATTCCTGCAAGATTTTCACATCTTTAATATTCCGAGATGCCATGATTTTTAAAAAAGCTTTTATTTATGTACTTATTTACTTTTAGAAATTTTTTATTTTTGTAAATGCTTCCAATTTTTTAAAGTCCTTCTTAACCTTTTTTTCATATCTTGCTGTTTATGTCATTCCTTTCTTTGAATGTGATTTTATCCTAATTAGAGGAATTTGGTCTTCCAGGATTCTCTTTTGTGCTTTGTATTGTAGATTTTTTAAAATTTTTGATTATATTTCATATCTCTTCCTTTCTATAAGAGTAAGATTTTAAAAGCTAATTATAGGTTCCATATATGCTGTTAGACATTTTCATTGGTGGACTTTGCTTTGACAGGATTGAGAGGTGTGCTGACTTTGTGGGAGATTCCTGCATAACCTAATAAAGAGATCTGTAGTCATAGGTTATTGGCAAGAAATAAAATTATAGCTGCTATGGTCTTCATCTAAAAGTGTGGGCAATGAGTGTATTTCTCATTTTCCTCTCCTGTTTTGGGAGTTGTCCCTAAAAATAGCCAAGTAGGCATGCTACAGTTAGTTAAAAAAAAAAAAAATTTTGGTACCCAAAGCAATGGCTTCAAGCCTCTTTGGGAACCAAATTCACTATCATAGTTAAATGAAAGACTCAAATTTCTGGAGATGCCATAAGTCTTCTTAGCTACTTCACACATGAAACGCATTCACAACTGCTTTAACCCGTGGGTTCACTGGATTGACATTTTCTTCCTATCCAGTTTTCAGAAGAATACTAATATTTAAGGAGACTTTTGCAATGCTGGTATAATACAATGAATATTTCTTTAGAAATACAGAGAAGACAAGCTTGAAAGTAGTAATAAAATATATTGGATAAAAAGGAAAGGAACATAATATCAATAACTGAATTCATAGGGAAAATTTTTTGTTCATGAAAATAGCAAACTAGAAGATTCACGTGACAGTGGGAGTTTTTCTGGTCTTTGCAAGCTTGCTCAGACTTCTCAAGTTTTCCTGACAAGTAGACGTAAACAATAAATACGCAATGATTTCCACTGTACATGGTAGTCACTGCTAAAGGGCTTTTTTTAGATACTCACCTAGAGAATCAGGCTGTATATTTGGGGGCATAAATGACAGGTTACAGGAACAAGTAGTAGGCAAGAAAGAAAAAGGATTAGGCAAAACTTCTTTAGACACAGTTGAGAAAATCAGTTGGCTCATTTTTTAATTAGTTTTGTACAGAATAGCTTTAGTTTTGGAGTGGAAGTGGGAATTTGGGGAGTCAAGGTGGAACCTCAACAAAAATTATAATCACAGAGGGTCAGACAGAGCTTCAATCTAGTACCCTGGATAGCTCCCAGAGATGGTAGTATCCCTAAAATCTAAGGTCTTATGGAGGTCTGAGGTTGTTGATATTGCTGCATATCAGAAATATCAATAACCACAGATAATGCAGATGATACCACCCTTATGGCAGAAAGTGAAGAGGAACTAAAGAGCCTCTTGACGAAAGTGAAAGAGGAGAGTGAAAAAGAGTGGCTTAAAATTCAACATTAAGAAAACTAAGATCATGGCATCTGGTTCCATCACTTCATGGCAAATAGATGGGGAAACAATGGAAACAGTGACAGACTTTATTTTCTTTATTTTCTTGGGCTCCAAAATCACTGCAGGTGGTGACTGCAGCTATGAAATTAAAAGACACTTGCTCCTTGGGAGGGAAGCTATGGCCAACCCAGAGAGCATATTAAAAAGCAGAGTCATTACTTTGCCAACAAGGGTCCATCTTGTCAAAGCTATGGTTTTTCCAGTAGTGAGAGTAGGACTATAAAGAAAGCTGGACTATAAAGAAAGCTGGACACTATAAAAAAAGCTGAACTGTGGTGTTGGAAAAGACTCTTGGGAGCCCCTTGGACTGCAAGGAGATCAAACCAATCATTCTAAAGGAAATCAGTCCTGAATATTCATTGGAAAGACTGGTGCTGAAGCTGAAGCTCCAAAATTTTGACCACCTGATGTGAAGAACTGACTCATTGGAAAAGACCCTGATGCGGAGAAAGATTGAAGGCAGGAGGAGAAGGGGATGTTAGAGGATGAGATGGTTGAATGGCATCACTGACTCAATGGACATGGGTTTGAGCAAGCCACAGGAGTTGGTCATGGACAGGGAAGCCTGGCGTGCTGTAGTCCATGGTGTCGCAAAGAGTTGGACATGACTGAGCCACTGAATTAAGGTCACTATTGGCTCCTCCTAGTTGAGGAAATTCTCTGCACGTACTCTATTTAGCCTCTAAAGTATGAATGATCATTTCTGTTAGGACCAAACAGGTGTCATGACAGGCTTCAGGGGGCCAAGGTAGGCCTAAGTCTCCTTTACAGCGGGGCTGAGTTATTGCCAAGGAGGAGCTGAGATCATCTTCTGCCGGCGCCAGGACTCGACCAATCAGTATACTCCCTGTAGCCTGGTTCAAGCTTATCAGGATGAGGATGAAAACCCCCTAAGAAAGCCCACGCACGCGAAAATCTAGCCAATTAGTGGATGCTAAGGAACTCTTGAAACCAACCAGCCCCTCCCAACTCCCTGTCTTTGTCTTAAACCTATAAATACTGCTGTAATCCAGGGCTCAGGGTCCTTGCTCCACTCCACTGCGCTGGATGTGACTTGGGCCCTGGCTCGAGCTAGCAATAAATTCCCGTTTTGCGTTTGTATTGCCGTGGATGTCTTTTTTTCTCGGCTGTGGGGACTTGGACTGCGGGCATAACAATTTCCATTTCACCTGTTTTATTTTTTTTCTCATCAAATTAGTTTTTCTCATTAAATTTGCAGGGCCAGATCGTCAGAGATGATCTTAACAGAATGTCTTGGCCTCCAAAGAATTTAGCAGATGTATTTGGAGAGAGAAAGAATATATTCTCCAAATAATGGGATGGTTTATCTTCTAGAGTTTTCTATTATTTGGGGTTATTACTTTTCATTTTGAAAAATGTACTCAACCTTACTTCAAATTAAGGCTAGATTTATTTTTGGTTCCTCTCTTTGGGAGACATGCAGGTAATATCTAGTGATTGAGAGGGTTTGGAGGAAAAAACCCTTATATGTAATGAAATTAATAATTCAATTGCTAGAGGGTAATTTGGAAATTCATATTTAAAAACCCATTTAAACAAGTAATTACTGTACTCCATATTAAGGAAATGATCATAGAATTATAAAAGGAGATACAGATATGAATATTGATGACAAATTTATAATGTCAAAAAATTCAAATTCTCCCCAGATTATTGGTAAAATAATATGGTACATTCAAAAAGACAATTAATTGGCAATGTAAGTATATATATGTGTATATAGATAAATAAATGATAGATAAACATAGAAAGATATTCACAACACATAGATTCATTCATAATGTATTTTAAAACATAGTAGTTTGTGTAAAAACTATAAAATGCACATATATATCTACATTATATGTTTATAACTAGGAGAAAATCATAAACAACATTCACCAAAATCTAAAAAATGATTGCTTCTATGGTAGGCTCTGCATGTTATTAACTTTATTTACTCTGTGTGATATTTTTCAACATTTTTACAGTAATAACATTAACTTTGAAGTAAATTTTTTTAAACTAGTATTTTATGTAAATTAGTGACTTGTTTTTTTCATTAAGCACTTATTGACCATATACTATTTTCTAGGCACTGACTTGGAATCAGCAGTTAAGGGATAAGGTCTGTCATATCATGAAATTTACCATCTAAAAAGAAGACAGGAAAAATACTTAGCAAAGATCACACATTAAAATGTGTAATAACAAATAATCAAAAGGTCTTTGGTGAATATGTAATAGGAGCAACAAGACCAATGGAAAAGGAGGGAGGCAGGGAAGAAGCTTTAATTTGTAGCATTTTCCAATTTATGTGATTTAAATACTTCCACATTGGCCAGTTTCAAGCTGCCAATATGTGGTTGCTGAACATGAAATTGAGAATAAATATTCACAATTGAGTCTGGCAATCTCCAGTGATTTGGTTCCAACACACCAATGAAAGGCAAATCGAGGACAAGTGCTCTAGAGCGTAGGAGTGAGAGGGAGGATCAGGAACACTTAAAGGAAATGACATTTAAACTGAATCCTGAAAGTTGACTGAGGTATCAAGGAGAGAGAACAACAGTGGAAAGGTGCTGAGAGGAGGAAGAAATTGAGCTGAAGAATGGCCAGACATAATAGTCCCTGTGAGAACAATGGTGGCCTATACTGGGAAGCTGCCAACAGATTTTGAGAGACTTCAAGGCCTATTCAACTTAAATGGGGAGACTATGTTTCAAAACATACTTGACCTCTAAGTTTTCCTCCAGCTTCATTATGTTATGAATACCGAAAGTATTATCAAACTCAGGTAATCTAGACGCATGCATTTTGTCTGCATGCTACTTTTGTGTTGTTCAGCTGCTGTCATGTCCGACTCGTTGCAACCCCATGAACTGCAGCATGCCAGCCTTCCCTGTCCTTCACTATCTCCCGCCGTCTGCTCAAACTCATGTCCATTGAGTCAGTAAGGCCATCCAACCAGCTCATCCTCTGTCATCCCCTTCTCCTCTTGCCCTCAATCTTTCCCAGCATCTGACTCTTTTCCAGTGAGTTGGCTCTTCACATCAGGTGGCCAAAGGACTGGAGCTTCAGCTTTAGCATCAGTTCTTCCAACGAATATTCAGGACTGATTTCCTTTAGGACTGACTGGTTTGATCTTCTTACTGTCCAAGGAATTCTCAAGAGTCTTCTCCAGCACCACAGTTCAAAAGCATCAATTCTTTGGCTCTCAGCTTTCTTTATAGTCCATCTTTCACATCTGTACATGACTCCTGGAAAAACCATAGCTTTGACTAGATGGACCTTTGTCGGCAAAGTGATGTCTCTGCCTTTTAATATGCTGTTTAGGTTTGTCATAGCTTTCCTTCCAAAGGGCAAGAGTCTTTTAATTTCTTGACTGCTATCACTGTTCACAGTGATTATGGAGCCCCCCAAAATAAAATCTGTCCCTGTTTCCACTTTTACCCTATCTATTTGCCGTAAATTGATGGGGGTGGATGACATGATTTTCATTTTTTGAATGTTGAGTTTTAAGCCAACTATGCTACCTTAGTTACACTTAAGCTATTTCAAATCTAAACATTTTCATTAAGATGTTACATGGACACAAAGGGCAAAACAAAAGGCAGTTATCACCCAAATGTCCTGTCTTTGTGAGCTGCCTAAAGGAACAGTAGTTATAACAGCAAAAGAAAAAGGTTAAGGTTAATTGGTTATTTTTTTTTCCATTATAGCAAATATGAAAGAGGTCAGTAATGTATTAGCAGCAGCAGTAACAACATCAAAAAGAGACCAAAATTTAAATCTGAACAGCCTGCCGAGATTTTCTGTCTTCACACATCGCCCTCTCTCTTTCACTTCATCCCTCCCTCTCTCCCTCCATCCCTCCATCCCTTTATCCTCACACAGATGTCACCCATTACTTGTTCAAAAATTCAAGTACTCTAGCGGATGAAATGGTAGAGGAAGCCAGAGTGTTTGCTACACTGGTCCTCACTTGGCGACTAAAAGCAAACAAAACTCTTTGATTGAATGGATGAAAAGAGAGGGGAAGTTAGGTTTCTTCCAGTTTCTTTCCTAAGAATCATACTCTCCTCCCAACATAAAAGATTTTAATTACTTCATGTTTGAGCATAAAGGAATGTGACAAAATTGGAAGCCATTTATACTTATCTCCACAACAGATATTGGTATTATGTGTGGTATTAGTATTATGTATGTGGCATATGGGGGGGAAAAGGATTCAGGTACTGATAATGTAACTTCTTAGACTCTTTGCTGACTTAGAATGTACTCTAGTTTGGGGACAGAAGACAAAGTTCTTGCAGAATTTACATTTCTCCCCTTCTATATTCATGTAACCTTCTTTCAGTGTGTTAATATCCATATTTTTCCTAGGATGAGCTTCAGGATAGTTTGGGAAGCAGATCTTCCTAGAGATGTGATTCTTTTTGGATGTTTTTACCATATCTATTTCATCAACATTGTTTAGAAAGAGACAGGGAATTCTAGATACATAGCTGTTCATGCTGAGTTTCTTCAACTCTCATTTCCAGAGGCCGATAAGAGGAGAGATTCGGGTAATTATTTTTCTCAGCTCCTAAGCAACTCCAGGCTAAGATAAGGGATTTTTAGTGCCATCGTGTTCCATTATTAGTGGCTGCATTCAAAAAGCAAATTCTCATCGGTTGGAGATGCTTGTCTCCAAATATTACAAAACACTTGTGTGTGTGCTCAACTGCTCTGTCGTGTCTGACTCTGTGCGACCCATTATGAAAGCGATTTTTTTAGTGCTTCCTTTACAACTTTTCTCAGTCTATCGTCTATCATTACAGACTTCTATTCTGCTCTCAGTGGGAGCTACATCCACTTGATATACTGGAGAACAAAAAGGGGTGATTGTTTCAGTAGTGCACTCTGTGTGATGCTTGGCTTAGTGACCTAGGCTAAATTCTCTGCATTTTGCTGCCTCGTGCACTGACAGTAATTGTAACATTCCTCTGAGAAAGCCTGGCCCCTCTGAAGTCCTATGGCATTGTTTTCTAATGGATAGGATTAAAATTACCTCTGGGCAGCAGGGCTTCTGCCTCCCTTGTGGAGTTTGTTCTCCACCCAAGGGCAACAGGCTGAGGGTGAACAATGGGAGCTGAACACAGTCTGTCTTCCTTTAGAGGTAGCTCTGAGGAGGGTCTACATCTGCCTGGAGGTAGGTCCTCTGTGAGTCAGTGGGTGGTCTTGCAGGCCAGAAGGTGTCTTGGCCATCTCCCAGCTTGTTGGCAGAGATCCCCAATTAGGAATCTCAAATGAAGATAGATGAAGACACAGAGCCATTGGTACAGCTGCCTTGTTGGAGAGTACTTCAGTGAAGAGGTATCCAGGGAGAAGCAATGCTGAGCCTGAACGAACTGGAGAGCAAAGAGCTGAGACACCTTGCAGAGCCTGCTGCCGCTTATTAGAAATGTCTTACTAGAAATGAGGTGAAGCCTTCAGAGCTTAGACAAGGGTTCTGGATGCTTATGTAGTTCTATAGGGAGTCCATTTGGAGACTCACTATTGCCTGTAATTATTCCTCTATGTGAGTCTCAAAAATCCTCCATTGAAACAGGAAGGAGGTGGAAATGAGAACCCTTGGCTGTGTCAGCTGCTGCCTATTCAGATACATGACTTTTTCCTTCTTTAGTTTTAATTGAGAGGCACCCTTCTCCTACAGTATCCTTGCCTGACAGATGGAGACGAATGGCACTTCCCACTTTTTCCTAACATTCTAACCATGAACATGAATCTTTGTTAAAACAGCAAATTGATAAAATGGTCCAGGCTTGGGTTTGATGAGGTCCTTTGTTGATTAACTCAAGTGAAAAAGAAGAGAACAATGCTGACTATTCATAATATTATTTTTATCTGGACTAGGTGCTAAATTATTACCTCATCAAAATATTGACAGAGCCCTTTTGTGGTAGGTGATAAATCTGAGAAAATTCAGCTAACTTTTTAATGATTTTAATTCCCATACTATATGGTAGTGTAGTCGCTAAGTCGTGTCCTACTCTTGCGACCCAATGGACTGTAACCTGCCAGGCTCCTCTGTCCATGGGATCCTCCAGGCAAGAATACTGGAGTGGGCTGCCATTTCCTTCTCTAAGCCCATACTATAACTCAACTACTTCTTTCTTTTCCTCAGCTATTTTGTAGCTGTTGAGCTATGATGGCAGAGAAAATAGAATTCGCATAAAATGCTGTAGCATGAAATGAGAAAATTATAGGAAGATCCAAAATCAGAATACTGACACACTAACTAGACTGCAATTGGAAACAGGCCTTGGTTTTATCCTTCATTTTGTGCCAAACTTAAATAGGGTAAACTATGTTATAAACATAAATCATACATGAATGATGAGTACTCAGCTGGTTAAAACCAGAGTTTGTATGATTCAAAGCTATACTATAAATAAAAGGGATCTTCCTGTTATATGCAAGAATATTGTGCTTGCCGGACCCTCATTTGGAGACGTTATAAGATCATAAGATAGGTATCTCACCTTTAGTTTTCTAGCTGCCATATGGTGTGTTTGTGTGTAGTGGGGTATGGGGTTGAGGGGAGAGTATTATAAAAGAAGGCATGAAAAGTTCAATGTAAGTAATTTTAACTTGAGCTTTCTGTGGAAACTGCTGAAAAAGTTCAACTTGAATAAAAACGTAAACCTCTGAAATTTAAGTTTGTTCATTGTTATTGCTTAAGGGTGTCCTTATTATATCTGGCTATGCTTAAAATAACTATGAGAGGAAAGGAAGTAAGAGTGCACTTTTGATCTTAATATAAGAAGGAAAAAAATAAGGAAAAAAATCCATGTTCCTAAACTGCCCATAATAGGCAAAATATCATTAGTGTTTCCTGAAAGATAATCTTACTAAGTTGTCTGCCTGATTTTTTTCTGATTGATTTTTAGCTGCTATTTCGTAATTTATATTTCATGTGATACATCCATTTTCACAATAAATTAATCTAGAGCAGATCCCTCAACCATGCAGATATGAGTGTGGTCACGATCAGTATGGCTATGTTACATAAAACAATTGATTTAGTCATGTCATGATGTCCGTCTAGTCAAGGCTATGGTTCTTCCAGTGGTCATGTATGGATGTGAGAGTTGGACTATAAAGAAAGCTGAGCACCGAAGAACTGATGCTTTTGAAATGTGGTGTTGGAGAAGACTCTTGAGAGTTCCTTGGACTGCAAGGAGATCCGACCAGTCCATCCTAAAGGAGATCAGTCCTGGGTGTTCATTGGTAGAACTGATGTTGAAGCTGAAACTCCAATACTTTGGCCACCTGATGTGGAGAGCTGACTCATTTGAAAAGACCCTGATGCTGGGCAAGATTGAGGGCGGGAGGAGAAGGGGATGACAGAGGATGAGATGGTTGGATGGCATCACTGACTCAATGGACATGGGTTTGGATGGATTCGGGAGTTGGTGATGGATGGGGAGGCCTGGCATGCCATGGTTCATGGGGTTGCAAAGAGTCGGACACAACTGAGCAACTGAGCTAAACTGATGTAGCATTTATTACTGTCTGATCTTTTGTTAAAAATATGTCCTTATGGGCATCTATGATATATGATAATCACTATTAAGTATGGCATATGAATTTATATTTTGACACGTGAATTTTAAAAGGAACTTGTCAGTTCTAAAGCATGGAAAATTCTCAAGCCATATGTTTAGGGATGAGCAATTTTCATCTAGCAGAGAACCACAAGTGATTTATTATTCAAGGCTTGATTAAGTAATGCTTCCCTGCATTAAATATTAAATATGTTATGAGGGATGTTGAAATAAGTAAGATACTTTATCTATAGCCAAGACGTTCACAATACTGTGGGCATGATGAGTGCTATTGTGAAAACTGATGATGGAGGGGATGATAGTGAAAAGGAGGAGTAAGAAAGGAAAGATAAAGAAGATATAGCAGACACTTACTATATACCAGCCACCAAACTAAATTCTTCACTTGCATTATTTCATTTTTTTTCCTTCTAATACTGAGATGAGGAAGACTCTCTCATCATTTTCTTTTTTACAGGTGAGAAAACTGAGATTTCAAAGAGTAAATATTTTCCTTAGGGTTACAAAATTAGTGATATAATTTCATAACTTAGATTTAAATTCATGCTATATAATACCTCTATCTTTCTCATTATGATATCATGATTAAGAGAACAGAGACCATGGTGTTAGACCCCTAAGGCAGTTATGCCTAATTGCCAACAGATCTGGGTGGTCTAGTTTCTAAGTTCTATCACTGTCTTACCTAATATGTGCTTGTTGGTTCATTACAAAATCTTTCCATGCCCTTTAAATAACATTGATTTTAAAAATTTCATTCAGTATACATAAAGCATTGGGGAAAACTGAGTTAAAATTAGAAAAGAAAAAAAAATGATGCATATATTTGGCAGTTGTCCTATTTGCTCCAGTAAGATAAGGTAGAAATTGTTCCTTGTGCATTGGCCCTTAACTGAAAGCCTTTATTGAGTTACTGTGCTCTCTAAATTTTCATAAAGGCTGTAGTTTTGGACCCACCATGTGGTAAAATTTATTAAGCAAAAAACATGACTCTTGGTGTTGAAAGCTATATTGGGACAGCCAAGCAGGTCCTTGTACGTCCTAGCCATGCCAATAAATCCAGCCAGAAAATTCTTTTTCATAGTTGCATGAGTAACTGGTATTTTAAGAAGACACCCACACAGAGGGGAGAGGTAGAAGGGAAAATCAGATTTGCAAGGGCTCAATAGGGGAGTTTGCTTTTTCTGTTAAGCTCCACCTGCAGTCTAAGCAAGAGGGTCGGTGCCGAGTCTGTAATAGCACCGCATGCTTCCTTTATGTATTGTGTGGGATCTGATAAATTTTCAGGATCCAGTCCAGCTGTGCTCTCATCACATTGATTTAATGGCCCTTAAGAGAAACCATAAAAGTGCTTTCTGGTTAGTGGGGCCCAGCTGTTTCTCGTAGTATTGCATAAGACAGCAAGCTGAGTTAGCTATAGATTAATGATATTAAAAATTCAAGTTTTTCCATGTCGTTTTCTTTCCATTAAAAAGAAGACTTAAGCAAATATGTGATTTGCTAAATTAGGTTATCATGCCCAAAGGGAAAGGATCCACAGAGATGATCCGATTTGACCTGAATAAGTTCATCAAGGCCTCCAAATAAACACTGAATCATATTAACATATCTAGTATACATATCAATACGTGTGTGTGACTGTTCCCAAAAGGTGATGTGAAAGTTGATGGTTGGAAGGAGGGCTCTGTTTTCATTACCAGGCAACAGTGCAAAAAGGCAACAAAATTATTTGGGGATTATCAGGCTCTCTGATAAGGTTAAGAGCACTGAAAGTCAGTATGAAATGAATAGACATGTAGATCTACAGTGTCATTCATGTCATGAGAGACCTTTGGTTTTCTGCAAGCAGAAGCGTGATTGCACTGCCAGGCAATTCGTTAAGTATTAAGCCGGGGTATGAAACAGACTATACTGAAAATGTTTCTCTTCTGAAGCAGACACGAGGCTCTTAGAGCTTTTGTACTTTAGGTACTTTCAGGCAACAGACGACTCAGAAATAAAATGTTCTCTCACCTCTATTTAAACAATAAAATTCATGGGGTTGGGGAGAGCTAAAAAAATGTTAATTCTAAAGCCATGAGTTTTATATTTTACTAAATTACATTTCGTAAATTCAAGGAGTACAGCACGTGCACATGCTAAGTCGCTTCAGTCGTGTCCAGCTCTTTGCAACCCTATGGACTGTCGCCCGCCAGGCTCCTCTGTCCGTGGGATTCTCCAGGCAAGAATACTGGAGTGGGTTGTCACGCCTTCCTCCAGGGGATCTTCCTAACCCAGGGATTGAACCCACATCTCTTGTTTCCTGCATTGGCAGATGGGTTCTTTACCAGTAGTGCCACGTGGGAAGCCCACAAGTACAGCATAAATTCACCGAAATTAAAAGTCAACACAGAAAAAAATGACTGGAGAATTACAACTATTGGTGTAATTTTTGGTGATCATCTGTGATCGCAGTAAAAGGCCACATGGAAATGGTTCATTGTGGTTGTAGGGTTATACAATATGAAAAGCCCTGCATAGAAAACTGTTGCACTTTTGAAATACCTGTAGTTTAGATGGGAAAAGAATTAGTTTTACATTATCAGTGAAAAGAAAAAGATTTTGCTAGGTAAAATACAATATTTTCAGAAAGAGCTCTTAAAACAATTTAGAAGCATCCATTTAAATATAGAGCTTGATAAGATGCAAACTATAATATATAGAATGGATAAAACAAGGTCCTACTGTGTAATATAGAGAACTATATATATTTCTGTAATAAACCCTAGTGGAAAAGACTCCACAGAAGAGAAAAAGTATATTTATCTATATTTAAAACAATCGCTTTGCTGTACAGCAGAAACTAACACAACATTGGAAATCAACTATAGTTCAATAAAATAAAATGCAGAGTTTGATATACATTCTTATCTACCCATTAATGGGAAGCTCCAGTACTTTGGCCACCTGATAAAAAGAGGCAGCTCATTGGAAATGACCCTGATGCTGGGAAAGATTGAAGGCAGGAGGAGAAGGGAAAGACAAAAGATGAGATGGTTTGATGGTATCACTGACTCAATGGACATGAGTTTGTCTACAATGCGGGAGACCTGGATTCAATCCCCAGGTCGGGAAGATCCCCTGGAGAAGGGAATGGCAATCCACTCCAGTACTATTGCCTGGAGAATCCCATGGACAGAGGAGCCTGGTAGGCTACAGTCCATGGGGTCGCAAAGAGTCGGACACGACTTAGCGACTTCACTTTCACTTCACTTGAGCAAACTCCCAAGAGATGGTGAAGGACAGGGAAGCCTGATATGCTGCAGTCCATGGGGGTCACAAAGAGTTGGACCTGACTGAGCGACTGAACAAAAACACCCATTAATGTGAATGTGTTCCCTGTAATAACCCTTTGATAGTTTATTTCAAATCTTTATTAATTTTAAAACATCTAAGTTATATATTTCAATTTTAAGAATTCTTTGCTCCACAAGTATAAATATTAAATATAGTTCTGTGTTTTTTAAAGGTTGTTCAGGGATTAAGTTAGTTGTTTTAAAACATACCTGCTCTACATTGATGGGATGGTGGTGATGGTGGTTTAGTCTCTAAGTCATGTCTGCCTCTTGCAACCCCATGGACTGTAGCCCACCAGGCTCCTCTGTCCATGGGACTTTCCAGGCAAGAATAGTGGAGTGGATTGCCATTTCCTTCTCCAGGGGATCTTCCTGACCCAGGAATCGAACCTGGGTCTCCTGCATTATAGGATAAGATATGTAATTAATGAAAAAAAAACTGGGGGCTCACCCTGCAGCTTGTGGAGTCTTATTTCCCAACCAGGGACCAAACCTGGGCCCCCTGCAGCAGGAGTTCAAAGTCTTAGCCATTTGACTACCAGGGAGATCCTAGGGTATATAGTTATAAGGAAATCTATGGACCTGTTCCTCAGATGGAGAACAAGTGCCATATTTGTACCCTTATGGCAGAAAGTGAAGAGGAACTAAAAAGCCTATTGATGAAAGTAAAAGAGGAGAGTGAAAAAGTTGGTTTAAAGCTCAACATTCAGAAAACTAAGATCATGGCATCTGGTCCCATCACTTCACGGGAAATAGATGGGGAAACAGTGGAAACAGTGTCAGACTTTATTGTCTTTTGGGGCTCCAAAATCACTGCAGATGGTGACTGCAGCCATGAAATTAAAAGACACTTACTCCTTGGAAGAAAACTTATGACCAACCTAGATAGCATATTGAAAAGCAGAGACATTACTTTGCCAACAAAGGTCCATTTAGTCAAGGCTATGGTTTTTCCAGTGGTCATGAATGGATGTGAGAGTTGGACTGTGAAGAAAGCTGAGCACCGAAGAATTGATGCTTTTGAATTGTGGTGTTGGAGAAGTCTCTTGAGAGTCCCTTGGACTGCAAGGAGATCCAGCCAATCCATGCTAAAAGAGATCAGTCTTGGGTGTTCTTTGGAAGGAATGATGCTACGGCTGAAATTCCAGTACTTTGGCCACCTCATGAGAAGAGTTGACTCATTGGAAAAGACTGTGATGCTGGGAGGGATTGGGGGCAGTAGGAGAAGGGGACGACAGAGGATGAGATGGCTGGATGGCATCACCAAGTCGATGGATGTGAGTTTGAGTGAACTCCGGGAGATGGTGATGGACAGGGAGGCCTGGCATGCTGTGATTCATGGGGTCACAAAGAGTCGGACATGACTGAGCGACTGAACTGAACTGAACTGAACTGAAGCATGATTCAAGGTCACATATATCTATCAGTGTTTTTCCTCTGACCAGTTGAACAGAAACTTTGAGTTCTTCACAGACACCTACGCACAGAAGTAGAGCAAGAGAGATGCTATTACTAGGGGTGTTTTAAGGTCAGTATTTCAGTAGCTGCTGTTTCTGATTAAGTATCATGTACACCAGTTCCTCTCTACTGAACAACATTAGCTTGAAATATCAAAGGCTTGGTGGCCTAAATAGACAATAACCAATATCTTAACTGTGCCAGATACTTCTGTGGGAAATGCTAAGCCATGTCAATATTTGCCATTGTTACAGTTCTAGCCAATACTCTACAGGCAGAGTTGCATTGCTTGGTCACGATGTGGGAGTGGTGAGAATGCGACATCCCTCTGTTTGTTGAATTGCCAACACAGTCAAGTTTTTCTTTGCCACCAGGAGCAGTGCAACTTAGTGTCTCTTTAGTTCTTTGTGGTTTGCATTTGGTCCTAAATTCAGAGCCCAAGAGAAGAAAGTTGTTGGCAATCACCAAAATGCAAGTCAGAAAGTTTGCCAGGTTGCTGTAATGCAGGCTTCTATTTTACTTCAGAGTGAAAATGTAATATTCCTTGAAAGTCTGTTACAGAGCAGTTTATTATGGTTATCTTATGAATGATGGGTTCTGAAAAATAATGTTTGTGTTACATATTTCTGTGGCTATTTCAGAAAATGCATTACAAGAGGCAAACAGCCAGCAGCATGGATCATGCTTAAGACTAAGCTAAAAGTAAAACTGGTTCAGCACAAACTGAGCTTTTGTTTATGTCTTTAGGTCAAAGGTAAAAGGCTGCATAGTGTAGAGCATTCACTTTGGGGAAGGGTGCCTGGACTATTCTGTAAGAGCTTTTTCTTTCTCTCTTTTGCCCACTTTGGGCAATGGGATCATTTTGAAATTTTTCTAATAAGTATTGCTTTATGAGCTCATTTTTTTTCTTTTTTTTTTTTAAATTTTTATTTTTACTTTATTTTACTTTACAATACTGTATTGGTTTCAGCATACATTGACATGAATCTGCCACGGGTGTACATGAGCTCCCAAACATGAACCCCCCTCCCACTTCCCACCCCACATCATCTCTCCGGATCATCCCTGTGCACCAGCTGCAAGCATCCTGCATCCTGCATCAAACATAGACGCGATTCATTTCTTACATGATAGTATACATGTTTCAATGCCATTCTCCCAAATCATCCCACCCTCTCCCTCTCCCTCAGAGTCCAAAAGTCCGCGCTACACATCTGTATCTCTATTGCTGTCTCGCATACAGGGTCATCATTACCATCTTCCTAAATTCCATATATATGTGTTAGTATACTGTATTGGTGTTTTTCTTTCTGGCTTACTTCACTCTGTATAATCGGCTCCAGTTTTATCCATCTCATTAGAACTGATTCAAATGTATTCTTTTTAATGGCTGAGTAATACTCCATTGTGTATATGTACCACAGCTTTCTTATCCATTATGAGCTCATTTTAAAAACCTGAAATAATAAGGAAAATCACAGGAAGGAAAGTGAAAATCTAATTATACACATGCAATTATTCTTACCATGTTGATGTATCTCCTTCCAATAAAGTTTTTTTGTATATAGGCTTTAAAAACATATGATCATGATGATATCAGATTGCTACAGCATTAATTAGTCTGGTACTAGATTAATTTTTCATTTATCACTAAGTTACAAGCATTTTTCATTTGTAAAATAGGTGCTTCCAGATTCTAACATTAATATTCAAATATTAATAGCTCAATATCTGACATTTTTCAATTAGTAGGAAGTCTTTGAGCAAGCTCCATTCTCCAGGTAGTTCTGGGGTCCAGGAAAAATGCTCATATGTTCTCACATGCATCCTGGTCATCAAATGTCACCTTAATGCTCTATCCACTCTAGGCTGCTACCCATTACTGCTTTCTCTTATCATCTTGTACTCAGCATTTCCAGCCTGCATTAATGTTGTCCTGACTGCCACACCTCAAGAATGAATGCATGCTAAATTTCCAAAATAAGAATTAATACCAGGCAATTAACAAGTAATAAAAGTTTGTTAGAATTTGAGCTTTACCAGAAAATGCAATGCAAAAAGGAAAGGAAATTTTAAAATATTTCAAAGACTCAGCTCAGTTCAGTTCAGTTCAGTCACTCAGTCGTGTACGACTCTTTGCGACCTCATGGATTGCAACACACCAGGCCTCCCCGTCCATCACCAACTCCCAGAGTTTACCCAAACTCATGTCCATCAAGTCGGTGATGCCCTCCAGCCATCTCATCCTCTGTCGTCCCCTTCTCTTCCTGCCCCCAATCCCTCCCAGCATCTGAGTCTTTTCCAATGAGTCAACTCTTCGCATGAGGTGGCCAAAGTACTGGAGTTTCAGCTTTAGCATCAGTCTTTCCAATGAATGCCCAGGACTAATCTCCTTTAGGATGGACTGGTTTGATCTCCTTGTAGTCCAAGGGACTCTCAAGAGTCTTCTCCAACACCACAGTTCAAAAGCATCAATTCTTCGGCGCTCAGCTTTTTTCACAATCCAACCCTCACATCCATACATGACTACTGGAGAAACCATAGCCTTACCTAGACGGACGTTTGTTGGCAAAGTAATGTCTCTGCTTTTCAATATGCTCTCTAGGTTGGTCACAACTTTTCTCCCAAGGAGTAAGCGTCTTTTAATTTCATGGCTGCAGTCACCATCTGCAGTGATTCTGGAGCCCAAAAAAATAAAGTCTGACACTTTTTCCACTGTTTCCCCATCTATTTCCCATGAAGTGATGGGACCAGATGCCATGATCTTCCTTTTCTGAATGTTGAGCTTTAAGCCAACTTTTTCACTCTCCTCTTTCACTTTCATCAAGAGGCTTTTTAGTTCCTCTTCACTTTCTGCAATAAGGGTGGTGTCATCTGCATATCTGAGGTTATTGATATTTCTCCCAGAAATCTTGATTCCAATTGTGCTTCTTCCAGCCAAGAGTTTCTCATGATATACTCTGCATATAAGTTAAATAAGCAGTGTGACAATATACAGCCTTGATGTATGCCTTTTCCTATTTGGAACCAGTCTGTTGTTCCATGTCCAGTTCTAACTGTTGCTTCCTGACCTGCATATAGGTTTCTCAAGAGGCAGGTTAGGTGGTCTGGTATTCCATCTCTTTCAGAATTTTCCACAGTTTATTGTGATCCACACAGTCAAAGGCTTTGGCATATTCAAGAAAGCAGAAATATATGTTTTTCTGGAACTCTCTTGCTTTTTCAATGATCCAGCAGATGTTGGCAATTTGATTTCTGGTTCCTCTGCCTTTTCCAAAACCAGCTTAAATATCTGGAAGTTCACAGTTCACATATTGCTGAAGCCTGGCTTGGAGAATTTTGAGCATTACTTTACTAGAGTGTGAGAAGAGTGCAATTATGCAGTCGTTGGAGCACTCTTTAGCCTTGCCTTCCTTTGGGATTGGAATGAAAACTGACCTTTTCCAGTCCTGCGGCCACTGCTGAGTTTTCCAATTTAAAAGGCTACTTAATAATATACTGAGGAAAAGAATCCAGAATTTCTTAATTATATGCCTCTTGTTGAGCATTTGGGTTGTTTTCAACTTTTTGCCTTTAAAAATAATTCTCAGATTTCTGTGATGTAAAACTTTCATAATTCTGTTTTACATATCATCTCTGTGCAGAAAATATTCTTAGCTTTTAAAATCTACCAGCACGTTTTGTGGGAATGAAGTCCAAGGGAAAACTTTTCTAGTTTCACTTACTTTAATAATTAGCAATACTTTATATGTTCTTCTCTTGTGTTGTTGGAAGAGGGTGTTTGCTATGACCAATGCATTTTCTTGGCAAAACTCTATTAGTCTTTGCCATGCTTCATTCCGTATTCCAAGGCCAAATTTGCCTGTTACTCCAGGTGTTTCTTGACCTCCTACTTTTGCATTCCAGTCCCCTATAATGAAAAGGACATCTTTTTTGGGTGTTAGTTCTAAAAGGTCTTGTAGGTCTTCATAGAACCATCCAACTTCAGCTTCTTCAGCGTTACTGGTTGGGGCATAGACTTGGATTACTGTCATATTGAGTGGTTTGCCTTGGAGACGAACAGAGATCATTCTGTCGATTTTGAGATTGCATCCAAGTACTGCATTTCGGACTCTTCTGTTGACCATGATGACTACTCCATTTCTTCTGAGGGATTCCTGCCCGCAGTAGTAGATATAACGGCCATCTGAGTTAAATTCTACCACTCCAGTCCATTTTAGTTCACTGATTCCTAGAATGTCAATGTTCACTCTTGCCATCTCCTGTTTGACCACTTCCAATTTGCCTTGATTCATGGACCTGACATTCCAGGTTCCTATGCAATATTGCTCTTTATAGCATCAGATCTTGCTTCTATCACCAGTCACATCCGCAACTGGGTATTGTTTTTGCTTTGGCTCCATCCCTTCATTCTTTCTGGAGTTATTTCTCCACTGATCTCCAGTAGCATGTTGGGCACCTAATGACCTGGGGAGTTCCTCTTTTGATATCCTATCATTTTGCCTTTGCATATTGTTCATGGGTTTCTCAAGGCAAGAATACTGAAGAGGCTTGCCATTCCCTTCATGGACATTACCAGATGGTCAACACCGAAATCAGATTGATTATATTCTATGCAGCCAAAGATGGAGAAGCTCTGTACAGTCAACAAAAACAAGACCAGGAGCTGACTGTGGCTCAGATCATGAATGCCTTATTACCAAATTCACACTTAAATTGAAGAAAGCAGGGAAAACCACTAGACCATTCAGGTATGACCTCAATCAAATCCCTTATGATTATACAGTGGAAGTGAGAAATAGATTTAAGGGCCTAGATCTTATAGATAGAGTGCCTGATGAACTATGGAATGAGGTTCGTGACATTGTACAGGAGACAGGGATCAAGACCATCCCCATGGAAAAGAAATGCAAAAAAGCAAAATGGCGGTCTGGGAAGGCCTTACAAATAGCTGTGAGAAGAAGAGAGGCAAAAAGCAAAGAGAAAAGGAAAGATATAAGCATCTGAATACAGAGTTCCAAAGAAGAGCAAGAAGAGATAAGAAAGCCTTCTTCAGCAATCAATGCAAAGAAATAGAAGAAAAAACAAAATGGGAATGACTAGAGATCTCTTCAAGAAAATTAAAGACACCAAGGGAACATTTCATGCAAAGATGGGCTCGATAAAGGACAGAAATGATATGGACCTAACAGAAGCAGAAGACATTAAGAAGAGGTGGCAAGAATACATGGAAGAACTGTACAAAAAAGATCTTCATGACCAAGATAATCATGATGATGTGATCAGTAATCTAGAGCCAGACATCTTGGAATGTGAAGTCAAGTGGGCCTTAGAAAGCATCACTACGAACAAAGCTAGTGGAGGTGATGCAATTCCAGTGGAGCTGTTTCAAATCCTGAAAGATGATGCTGTGAAAGTGCTGCACTCAACATGCCAGCACATTTGGAAAACTCAGCAGTGGCCACAGGACTGGAAAAGGTCAGTTTTCATTCCAATTCCAAAAAGGCAATGCCAAAGAATGCTCAAACAACCGCACAATTGCACTCATCTCACATGCTAGTAAAGTGATGCTCAAAATTCTCCAAGCCAGGTTTCAGCAATATGTGAACCGTGAAGCTCCTGATGTTCAAGCTGGTTTTAGAAAAGGCAGAGGAACCAGAGATCAAATTGCCAACATCTGCTGGATCATTGAAAAAGCAAGAGATTTCCTGAAAAACATCAATTTCTGTTTTATTGACTATGCCAAAGCCTTTGACTGTGTGGATCACAAGAAACTGTGGAAAATTCTGAAAGAGATTGGAATACCAGACCACCTAACCTGCCTCTTGAGAAATTTGTATGCATGTCAGGAAGCAACCGTTAGAACTGGACATGGAACAACAGACTGGTTCCAAATAGGAAAAGGAGTACGTCAAGGCTGTATATTGTCACCCTGCTTATTTAACTTCTATGCAGAATACATCATGAGAAACGCTGGACTGGAAGAAGCACAAGCTGGAATCAAGATTGCTGGGAGAAATATCAATAACTTCAGATATGCAGATGACACCACCCTTTTGGCAGAAAGTGAAGAGGAGCCAAAAAGCCTCTTGATGAAAGTGAAAGAGGAGAGTGAAAAAGTTGGCTTAAAGCTCAACATTCAGAAAAGGAAGATCATGGCATCTGGTCCCATCACTTCATGGGAAATAGATGGGGAAACAGTGGAAACAGTGTCAGACTTTATTTTTTGGGCTCCAGAATCACTGCAGATGGTGACTGCAGCCATGAAATTAAAAGACGCTTACTCCTTGGAAGAAAAGTTATGACCAACCTAGATAGTGTATTCAAAAACAGAGACATTACTTTGCCGACTAAGGTCCATCTAGTCAAGGCTATGGTTTTTCCAGTAGTCATGTATGGATGTGAGAGTTGGACTGTGAAGAAGGCTGAGTGCCGAAGAATTGATGCTTTTGAACTGTGGTGTTGGAGAAGACTCTTGAGAGTCCCTTGGACTGCAAGGAGATCCAACCAGTCCATTCTGAAGGAGATCAACCCTGGGATTTCTTTGGAAGGAATGATGCTAAAGCTGAAACTCCAGTACTTTGGCCACCTCATGCGAAGAGTTGACTCATTGGAAAAGACGCTGGTGCTGGGAGGGATTGGGGGCAAGAGGAGAAGGGGACGACAGAGGATGAGATGGCTGGGTGGCATCACGGACTCGATGGTCGTGAGTCTGAGTAAACTCTGGGAGTTGGTGATGGACAGGGAGGCCTGGTGTGCTGCGATTCATGGGGTCGCAAAGAGTCGGACATGACTGAGCGACTGAACTGAACTGAACTGAACTTATATGTTCTATTTCCAATTGAGTCAATTTGATAAATTATATTTTTGTAGGACCTTTACCCTTTTATCCAGCTTTAAACCTTTTTTAATTTACTGGCTTAATTTGTAGTATTCTATTAATCTGTTTCTCAGCTATAATTCTTACTTCTTACTTTTTATGTTCAATATTATGTGTGTGTAGCTTTTTAAATTTTTTTAGATTTTAAATCAGTTTCCCCAGAATTTTATTAATTTTGCTATCAAAGTTTATGGCTTTTTAAAGTATTTTATTAATTTCTGCTCTATTTTTATTATTTCCTACTACTACTTTAACTGTTTTTTTTTCCATTTTAAACTTCCATATTTGAATACTTACCTAATTTTCAGCCCCCATTCTTTTCTAAAACAAACAAGGCCATATATTTGTCCTAAGCACTGTATTAATGCACCCAAAAGTTTTCATGTGTAGTGTTCTTTTTTTTAACATTTTATTTATTAAATGAAAAATATGTAGCTCCAAAGAATTTTAATTTTTCATTGGAATGCAGCAGTACTAGCTGTAGCTACAGCAACTATCTTATAACCTAAAGAATAATAGAGACAATGAACAGTACTTAGTATTTGGCTACTCCTTGTCTTCTTGTTATGTGAGAAAAATAATTTTCTATGTTAAGTTGCTATGCATGTATTATAAATGGAGTCACATACAATGAAATTAATATCTTTTTTCTTCCTATTCTATCAGGTGATAATCCCACCTACTTTTCTCCCTCTATTGATTTTGAAACTTATCACTTATTTTTGACTCTTCACTTTTTATTCTTAAATTTTTAGGAAATAATTGACTTAACTGTAGGTTAAAAATATTGCTGTCTCCACTTTCCTATGTTTTAATAAACTTATGATGCTTTGCTCTCTATTACTCTCATTAATGTTTCCCATCGTGCAAACACATATTCTTATTTTTTGGTTCCATCTTGTTTTTACTCCATTTACAATGACTATTATCACTGCATTTATTGGTCAAACCATGATTAGATTTGCCAATATTTTTACAAATGTCTTTTTGTAATCTTTCTTCTGGCTTTACTTTCTTCTTACTAGAATTCATCCTATAGTACAGTAAGGTCTACAAAATTTAAAGTTTTAGCCTTTGTATTCCTGATAATATATTTATTTAAGTTTCACATTTGAATGAGTTTTAGCTTTATGTAGAATTCTAAGCTAATATTTGCATTTCCTCAGCACTTTAAAAATGTTACTGCACTGTCTCTGGATTCCATTGCGGTCCTCAGCAATCTACTCTCATCTAAGTGTTCCTTTGTGTGGCTTTTCTCTGCAACTGCTTTTATGCTTCTTTTCTTTTGATTTTCATTCTTCTGTTTCTTGTCCTAGCAGTCTTAGCAGCAGCACTCGATGAACTCAGCACCTCAATGGAAGCTTCTGCTGTCTAGGAGCCTCAACAGCCAATCTCTAGCAGTAAGAGTTGCTGCTACTGCTTAGTCACTTCAGTCATGTCCGACTCTGTGCAACCCCATAGACGGCAGCCCACCAGGCTCCCCCATCCCTGGGATTCTCCAGGCAAGAACACTGGAGTGGGTTGCCATTTCCTTCTCCAATGCATGAAAGTGAAAAGTGAAAGTGAAGTCACTCAGTTGTGTCCAACTCTTAGCAACCCCACGGACTGCAGCCCACCAGGATCCTCCATCCATGGGATTTTCCAGGCAAGAGTACTGGAGTAGGGTTCCATTGCCTTCTCCAAGCAGTAAGAGTAGCGGACAACAATTATAGTATAGATATGGCGGCCCCAACAGTAGGGATGTGCACTCCCAGATATTTCAGTGTGTGTCCTTAGGAGGATGGGTTGTTGGATTCCTACAATATGGTTGTGTCTTAGTGCTTCCAACAGAAACAGCAACACCTGGATAACACTACCTTCCCTGTGGCTCCCCTAGCTTTCAAACATACTGTAAACAATTCTCTATATTATATATTTTGTTTGAAATATTTAGTTTTATTTATGTTTTCCCAGATATTAATTAATACACTCTAGATAGGAACATAGGAGAAGGCAATGGCATCCCACTCCAGTACTCTTGCCTGGAAAACCCCATGGACAGAGGAGCCTGGAAGGCTGCAGTCCATGGGTCACTAAGTGTCAGATATGACTGAATGACTTCACTTTCATTTTTCACTTTCATGCATTGGAGAAGGAAATGGCAACCCACTCCAGTGTTCTTGCCTGGAGAATCCCAGGGATGGGGGAGCCTGGTGGGCTGCCATCTCTGGGGTTGCACAGAGTCGGACACGACTGAAGCGCCTTAGCAGCAGCAGCAGCAGATACGAACATAGTAGATTATATTAATATGGGAAGATCATACGTCCCTGTCCCTTTGTAATCAGTATTAGTCATGTAACTTGCTTCAATCAGTGAAATGAAAGCAGAACTGACATGCACAATAGCTTAGTGGAAACTTTTAGAGTCATTACACAGTTTTACACTATTTTCTTCTCCCTTTGTGACAATACTAACAATGCCCTAGGGAAGAAATGCCCATCAGTTTAGATTTTGGAGTGCACACGTGAACCTGAAGTACAGTAAACCTATCATGGATATGTAACATGAACAAGAAATATATCTCTGTTGTTGTAAGATACTAATTTTTTTAGTAATTTGTTCCTGCAGTGCAATTTAGCTTAAGATGACTGATACAGTTTGGGTTTATTTTTATTTATTATGTTTGAGAGTCACTTTATTTATTATTTATTCTGAGGAATAAGGTTGAAATTCTGAAAAATTCTATCACTGATGCTTTGATTATTGCCTTCCTCTACTCTCAAACCTCTCTTTCTAAAACTGAAATTTAAAATTTGTTGACTTTTCATTAATGTGCTAATTTCCATATGTTTGTGAATTTTCTAAATTATCTAACTTATCTCCTATCATTGATTTTTCATTTTATTCTATTGTGCTTGGAAAAGATATTTGATATCCATCTTTTAAAATTTGTTAAGACTTCTTTGTGACCTAATATGTGATATATTTCCATGGGTGCTTGAGAAGAAGGTTTATTCTGTTGGTGGACTGGTCTATGTAAGTGTATTAGGTACATTTGACATAGTGTTCAAGTCCTCAGTTTCCTTATTTTCTGTTTATGTGTTCTATCCACTACTGAAAGTGGAGTATTAAAAATCTCCTACTGTTACTGCATTGCTGTTTGTGTCTCCCTTTAGTTTTTTCAATGTTTTCTTTCTATTTTAGGTGCTTTGATGTTGGGTGCATATTTATTTATAATTGTTATATCTTTCTGATAAGTTGGTCAATTTATCATTATATAATGTCCTACTGTGTCTCTAGTCACAGTTTTTTACTTAAAGCATTTTTCTTATATAAATATAGTTGGCCCTGCTCTCTATTAGTTATCGTTTTAATGGAATACTCTTTTCTATCCTCTCACTTCCAGCTTTTTTGTGTCTTTTAATCTAAAGTGAGTTCCTTATAGACAGTGTATGTTGAGTTTTGTCCTTTTGTCCATGCAGCCACTCTATGTTTTATATTTTAAGGGAAGTTTAATCCACTTGTGTTTAAAGTAATTGATAGATGAGTACTTATTTTTGCCAGCTTGTTATTTTTTTTCTTTTTTATGATTCTTTAATTCCCCCTTTTTTATGGTCTTTTTTTTATGGTTTCATTGATTTTTTTTTTTTTGTAGTGATATGCCCTGATTCCTTTTTCCTATGTGTATTTTCTGAAGGTATTTTCATTGTGATTATCATGAGATTTACATAAAACATGTTATAGTTACAGCAGTCTATTTTTAAAAGATAACTATTCAACATGCATACAAGAATTCTTGACTTTTATAGACCCTCATACACATTATATTATTAATATCACAATCTGCATGTTCATATCATAAACATATTTGTACTTATAGTTATCTAAATATTTTGGTTTTGATTTCTACACTAAAATTAAATTGATTTACATACCACCATTACAGGGTTACAGTAATCTTTGTCCACTTACTCATATAATATATTTTATATTTTCATTGTTTTTCATATTGCTCATTAGTGTCTTTTAATTTCAATGTGGAGAACTAACTTAAGTGTTTCTTGTAAGCCAAGTCTAGTGGTTTAGTGGTAATGAGCTCCCTAAGCTTTTGCTTGTCTGGAGAAGTTTTTATTTCTCCATTTTGATGGACAGTTTTATCAGATATAATATTTTTGATTGGCAGGTTTTTTTCTTTTTTCTGTCATTCAGCACTTTGAATATATCATCCCATTTTCTTCTGTAAACTTTCTTTTTTAAAGTCCACTGAAGATATCATGGGGGTTGTCTTGTATGTGAAGTCACTTTTCCCTTGTTGTTTTCAAAATTTTCTTTTTGCCTTTTTAACAGTTTGATGATGTGTCCTAATGTCAATTTCTTTTTGAGATTTATGAATCCTTAATGTCTATTTGTAACTCCTTAGATTTGAAAAGTTTTCAGGCATTATTTATCTAAGTAATCTTTCTGTCTCAATCTCTTCCTTCCTCTCTCACTCTTCTTGTGGTGGTGGTGGTGGTTTAGTCACTAAGTCGTGTCCGACTCTTGCAACCCCATGGACTGTAGCCTGCCAGGCTCCTCTGTCCAACAGATTCTCCAGGCAAGAATACTGGAGTGGGTTGCCATTTCTTCTTCTTGGAGAACTCTCATGAGTCTATGGCTTCCCATAAGTTCCACAGGATCTTCCCTCTTTTTTCATTCTGTTTTTTTGTTGTTGTTGTTGTTCTCTGTCTGAATAAGTTTCAAATGAGCTGTCTTTGAGGGAGATGATTTTATTTTTCCTTCTGCTTAACCTAGCCTACTGTTGAAACTACTGAACTTTTCAACTCAGTTATTGCATTCTTTAGTTCCAGAATGTCTGTTTGGTTCTTTTTCTTTTTTTGTTTCTTTGTTGATATTCTCATTTTGTTCAGATTATCATTTCCTGATTTCATTTAGTTGTCTACCTATGTTCTCATCTATCTTACTAAACTTTAAGACAATTATTTTAAATTCTCTGTTAGGTCATTCACAGGTGCCCATTGCTCTGGAGTTAGTTACTGGAGATTTGCTTTGTTATGTTTTTCAGTTGCATCATATTTTCCAGATTCTTCATGTTCCTTCTAGCATTGTGTTGGAGTCTGCACATGTAAAGAAAGAACCACTTTTCCTCATTTTTAAGGGCTGGCTTTAGTAGATATAGAGCTTCACAATCAGCTTAGCAAGAGATTCTAGGAACTTCTCAAAGATTATCTTGGATGCTCACACTTCAAGCCTCTTCACTCATGAGGGTAATATTCAGAGTTGTGCGTCTTCTTGCAATCTCACAGAGCCTCGCTGGCAGGAGTAAGTCATCCTCCTCCTCTTTTTGTTGTTGTTCTTAGCTCCTCCAGATATCTGGACCTTGCCAGTTCCATCAGTGCTCTGTGTGAAGTAAGACAGAAACAAGTCTTTAGCCAGTTGACTGAAAAGCATAGGATATTGAAAACACACTTCACTCTTTCTTTCTCTCCAGGGCAAAACTGTGGGCCAAGTTGATCTCTCTTGGTACTGAACTGTACTGAGTTGTGAGATGGGTTGGCACGGGTGAAACAGGTAAAATTACTTTTTTATCCATTTCCATTCAGCTGTTCTTAGTGCTGTATTCATCTGGGGAATGGTAAATTCTTAACTGGAATCTGTTTTTCTCATAAGGGTATTTGATCCATTTAGTGTTGTTAAATCAGTGTTTCTGTGTATAGATAGGCTGGGACATCTTATTTAGCCATTTTGTTGATGTCATCTCTCACATTCCTCTTGGTGACAGACTTTCTACACCTGTGAATCTGATCTTTATCCAGGCAATTTTTCATGAAATCAGTAATTTTTCATGATAAACATTGATTCAATTACCTAATTTTACTTAGTTGCTTTATTTTGGTAGAAATTACTCACATGTTAAAACTATACTTTAAGCAGTCCCTTAAAATGCTAAATATATGGTTCAGTTCAGTTCAGTTCAATCACTCATTCATGTCCTACTCTTTGCGACCCCATGAATCACAGCACGACAGGCCTCCCTGTCCATCACCACCTCCTAGAGTTTACTCAAACACATGTCCATTGAGTCAGTGATGCCATCCAGCCATCTCATCCTCGGTCATCCCCTTCTCCTCCTGCCCCCAATCCCTCCCAGCATCAGGGTCTTTTCCAACGAGTCAGCTCTTCACATGAGGTGGCCAAAGTATTGGAGTTTCAGCTTCAGCATCAGTCCTTCCAATGAACACCCAGGACTGATCTCCTTTAGGATGGACTGATTGGACTCCTTGCAGTCCAAGAGACTCTCAAGAGTCTTCTCCAACACCACAGTTCAAAAGCATCAATTCTTCAGTGCTCAGCCTTCTTCACAGTCCAACTCTCACATCCATACATGACCACTGGAAAAAACATAGCCTTGACTAGATCGACCTTTGTTGGTAAAGTAATATCTCTGTTTTTCAATATGCTGTCTAGGTTAGTCATAACTTTCCTTCCAAGGAGTAAGCATCTTTTCATGTCATGGCTGCAATCACCATCTGCAGTGATTTTGGAGCCCCCCAAAAATAAAGTCTGATACTGTTTCCACTGTTTCCCCATCTATTTCCCAAGAAGTGATGGGACCAGATGCCATGATCTTCGTTTTCTGAATGTTGAGCTGTAAGCCAACTTTTTCACTCTCCTCTTTCACTTTCATTAAGAGGCTCTTTAGTTCCTCTTCACTTTCTGCCATAAGGGTGATGTCATCTGCATATCTGAGGTTATTGATATTTCTCCCAGAAATCTTGATCCCAGTTTGTGCTTCTTCCAGCCAAGCATTTCTCATGATGTACTCTGCATAGAAGTTAAATAAGCAGGGTGACAATATACAGCCTTGACGTACTCCTTTTCCTATTTGGGACCAGTCTATTGTTCCATGTCCAGTTCTAACGGTTGCTTCCTGACCTGTATATAGATTTCTCAAGAGGCAGGTCAGGTGGTCTGGTATTCCCATGTCTTTCAGAATTTTCCACAGTTTATTGTGGTCCACACAGTCAAAGGCTTTGGCATAGTCAATAAAGCAGAAATAGATGTTTTTCTGGAACTCTCTTGTTTTTTCCATGATCCAGCAGATGTTGGCAATTTGATCTCTGGTTCCTCTCATTTTAATTACTAGCATTTAAATACTGGCTAGGTACATTGTTGGCATTGTGGAAGATTAAATGTGAATTATTCTTTAAAGAATGAAACTTTAAGAAATTTCATAAATATCAGATCTGTTCACTCACTGATTTAAATTAGTCATTCTCAATCTTGAAGGCTCATAAATGCTGAGTATGTCATTGTATTTCCCTGAAGAATTTACAGACTTCAGTTTGAGAAAGTGAAAGTGTTAGTTGCTCAGTCATGTCTGACTCTTTGAAACTCCATGGACTGTAGCCCACCAGCCTCCTCCATCCATGGAATTCTCCAGGCAAGAATACTGGAGTGGGTTACCATTCCCTTCTCTGGAGATCTTCCCAACCCAGGGATCAAACCCAGGTGTCATGCATTGCAGGTGGATTCTTTACCAGCTCAGCCACCAGGGAAGCCCCTTGATTTCCATTAGAGGCTTCTCAAGATACTTCATAAAATGTTATACAGCTGAACGTGGCTAAATTTTCTGATTTTAGCACTTTAAGACATTTATTGTTAGGGATAATTATGTTTTTGTTAAACTTAATGGTAATTGTATGCAAATTTTAGAATTTGCCACAGGCTTACTATTTGTGGTAAACTTATGGGAATAGTTATTTTTCCTTTTTTTTTCTGTTCGTGGAAAACTGTCAGTATCAGGAATCACTGTCTGGCTCAAAATTGCAGCTGTGGTTGTCTTCTCAGATTACTAGAAAATTAAAACACAGTTTGTAGCAAACTTGAAAATTATTATACAGCAAAGACTTGTTACTAAGAAATACAGTTAATGAATAAAAGCAAAAGAAAAAGAGCTTTAAAAAAAGAGAAAGATCAGGAAACTGTTAAATTAACTAGCTAGTCTTATCTTTAAAAAAAAAGTAATAGGTGCTATCTTTGAAGTATCTTTTCATGGATGGAAGTTTTTCAGTTTCTCTTCTTTTTAAAAAGTTAACCACTTTGTTGGTAATTTTTTATTTCTATGTATAGATAAAGTTTGGAGAAAAAAATTTAAGCCAAATACACATGTGTACAAAATATGTCTCTATAAATCAGTTTATAGTGAATAGAAATTGACAGTTCAGAAAATTGAAATGCAGTCAAAGGTACTATTCTAAGATACTGTGATAGAAGCCATCACTCTACTTGAATTAGGTGACCTGATACATAAGAAAATAATTCAATACAGATGAATAACAGCAAATTTTACAATATTCATTCTCACAGCTTTCTTAAATATGAACATGTATGTATTTTTGTCAAGAGCTAGATTTCATTTTGTGAAATTTATTAAAAGTTGGAATGGTATCTGTCTTTCTTTGTATTATTTTTTATATATGAACAATGAACTACTTTAAAATACTCACTTTAATTCTTATAAAGATTTTAAAGTAGTGTGATGATTCTATGACTCATGCAACAATGCTCTCTAAAATAAAATCAGACAAAATAAAGACACATTTGGTATTCTGAGATTATTCATCATTAAGTTAAACTAGTTTTCATTTTATGTTCAAGCTTAATAGTTAATTTAATTTTTTAAAGAAGCTATTTTAAGTATTACTTATTTAAAAGTAAGCATGTCTCTCTTCACTAGTGTATGCTGAGTCTTCTCAATCTTCATCTGTCCCCTGACTGTTCTCTCTCAGGATTTGACTTAATTTAAATCAGTTTCTTTCCCACTGTTAGTACTTCCAACACAAAAGTTTTCCTCATCATGTCAAACTGACTTATTTTTTCATGAACTAAATTTTCCTAGTTCTTTTGGTCACTTAAGATCATTGAAAAGTCATGGAGGGTTTTGAGAAAATAAATGGAAATCAAGTTTCTTCCTGGTGAACTGTCAGTTATAATTGGCCTTCATATTTTCATAAGATAAAACAGACAATTTGATTTAGACATAGTCAATTCTTAAAAGAATGTTTGAGTTGGTTATACATAAAAATAATCAAGTTTCTAAATGTGTAAAGTGCACACAGTTTCTAAAATTCAGCAAATGATTTTCCAGGAAATCATGAAAAATGGCTCTTCTTATAAATTCTGCACATGATAAATGTTCAAAGGTATATTAATTTTGCTAACATTGGGCTATTATGAGAGTGACAAAATAAATTTAAGAAAAAAACCTCTGGGTAAAATTTGACATCCCAAATTTGGTTGTATATTGCTTCTTTAAATAATAATTATATAAATTAATTTATTGCATATAGATCTTTTAAGATAAATAATAATTTACACTTGTATAACATAAAATGTACAAAATAATCTAACTGTTTTTTCTTACCTAAAAATGTTGGTATACTATTGAATAAATAAATAACAGAATTTGAGGCATCTCCTAGAACCCTGACTCACACTTAGACATCCTTCCTAAATTTGCTCCTTAATTTCTTTAATTTTAAGGTTATGATTTTTTAAAAAACTTTAATAAAAACTTACATGATAGGAAATTTTAATCTATGATAATTTTAATGTCTATTATTACTTTGATTTTTTAAAAGTCTGAAAATAATAGTAGTATAATAATTTAGCATGTCATGATATTATTTAATTTATAATTTGTGTGGGTTGCATTGGGAAAGAAATATAGACTTTATCTGAGATAGATTCTCTCAAATGTACTGTAAATGTTGAAAAAACACTATGGAGAAATATTTCACTTGGACTTGGAAGTAGTAAATGCCTTGCAAAAATGCCTGTCAGCAAATTTAAGCTATTTTTTTATGGCTGGTGGAATGGACTGAGAGGATATTCTCTATTTTAATATTAAATATGTAGGAAAGTAGGCCACTAACTTACAATAAAGAGATTTAAAATGGGTCACAGCACAATTCCTTGCCTTGCCTCAGTATGTAAATAATATTAATAAACAACTGTTTTGTGTTAATTGTACAGAAAGGATAATATTCATGGTGTTATCCTAGAGGACTGAATATCAAAATTTGATTTGGTTCAGGAAAAAACGGTGGTGCCATTGACACTAAATTAAGGGTGAGCTGAAGTGTTGACCCAGCAGAAGGCAGAGATTTTGAGTCCCAGTGTGGTAGAGTGTGGGCTTCCCTGATGGGTCTGTGGTAAAGAATCTGCCTGCAATGCAGGAGACTGGGGTTCAATCCCTGGGGCTGGACTGGGGTTCAATCCCCTGGAGGAAGGCATTGCAACCCACTCTAGTACTCTTGCCTAGAGAATCCTTGAGTACAGAAGAGCCTGAAGGGCTGCAGTCCATAGTGTCGCAGAGTCGGAGCAGCGCTGATAGATTGCAAGTTAGTATATTCAGATGGAAAGTGAAACCCCACAATTAGTGCTGCCTTGATGCTTAATCGATGAAACTGGAAAATTTTAAATGTTGAAAAAAAGTAGAGAAATAAGGAAGAATATGTGTGAGAGAGTCATGGATTTGATGCACCTACCTTTCTTCTAGTAAAATTTCTGTTAGACTTTAGGCATTAATTATAAAAAAAGAAAGAAAACCTTTGGGTTGAGGTATATAATTTATCTGCTGATAAATTGCCATTTTGATCTACAAATATAACATCTTCACATGTTTCAGCATAATATGAAATATCTAACTTGGTCTGACTTTTAATGAGTGTTCAGTAGTAGTCACTTGCTACCTTTTTTTCATATAATGCGATACAGAGGTTGGCAATATAGTTGCTTGTAGTAGTCTCTTGTGATCCGTTGTATTTCTCTGGTGTCAGTTGTAAGTTCTCCTTTTTCATTTTGGATTTTATTGATTTGAGTCCTCTTTTTTCTTAATGAGTCTGGCTAAAAGTTTATCAATATAGTTATTTTTGTCTCTCTTATTTTAGCATTCTACAATCCTGTAGAGATTCTAGGGTTTCAGAGTCCTGTTGGAAAAAGAACGGAAAGCAAACTTTCTGAAGACAAGAACAAGACAGTAAAAGAATCTCAGCATCCAGCAAATTTTTATTGAAGCTTTACAAATGGCAAAGGGAAGCAGAATAGACATCCTCAGGGAACGTGGCCAGAAGTGGCCATTAAGTAGGATGAAATCTCTTCAAAGCCCCAGGTTTGTCTTTAAATATCACATGATGGTCACAGTCTACAATATGTCCAATAGTTTTTTCTGTTGTTCTTTAGCTCTCAGAGGGTAGATCCAAAATGTTCTCAACCATCCCATCCCAAACACAGACAAGCATCAACTATGTGAGGTGATGGATATGTTCATTACCTTGACTTTGGTAATTATTCCACTATACATATATATATATATGTATGTATGCATGCATGTATATGGAAAGGGGATGGAAAGCATGCATTCACGCTTAGTTGCTCGGTCATATCTGACTCTTTGTGACCCTTGGGACTGTAGCCCACCGTGCTCCTCTGTCCATGGAATTCTCCAGGCAAGAAGGCTGAGTGGCCGTTTCCTTCTCCAGGGGATCTTCTTGACCCAGGGATTGAGCCTGTGTCTCACATGTCTGCTGTATTGCAGGTGGATTATGATCACGTGGTACACTTTAGATATACAAAATTATACTTATCAATTATTCCTCAATAAAGTTGGGGGAAAAAGAAGAGAACAATGTACAGTGTGGGTTTTTCATCAAGAAAATGTGGTCTATCAATTAAATAATTCTGGGCTTACAAACTGGATTAAATCGTGAAACAAGGTTAAGAGGATGTAACTCTTCATTTTGAGGACTGAAGACAGGCTTTGCATTTATTCCTAGAGACCAAACAGTCGATTAGCTATTGCCACAGATCCCTATAGATGATATGTTTTTGATTACTCATCTAGCTATGAAGATTATTGTGATAACCCCACATTTACCTTATCTTTGGTGCTTACAAGCTGTTTCTTGGTATTTGCCACTCTCGAATCCCCTTACCTCAATTAAAACCTACTTAAATTTCATCTGAAACAGTTTTATTCTCAGTCTTCATCCATAAAGTGTAGCAAATAAAATGCTTGTAGTAATGACTGGGCTTGCCTCACTATGGATTTTGCAGTGCCTTTGTAATGACAAAATTCCCTGGGAATGAGAGTAAAATTTTAAAATGCTTTAAAGTGGTATAATGATAAACTACTAGTTAATACATAAATCCATATAGCTCTCTTCTTTATAATTATCCAGGACTTGTCTCAATGCCAAAACTATATTCGTATGCATATACATATGTTTATATGTAAGCTTCTATTAGGAGGTATTAGAAATACATGCCTATATTCATATATTGTATGTATATTGTACAGTGTTTGATAGTAGGTGTCATATTGTTTCCTTTGATGGTCATATTCCCGATTTCAATAGTAGCAAAATGGAAATGATACAAATAGGTGAAATTTGAATATAGCATAATGCTCAAAAGCTTGTTTTTTATCAAATATATTTTTATTTATTTTGGAATCTTTAACCTGCAGCCTATTATTTAAACAGGGCTACTCTGATCCCTTGGTTGGGAAGATCCCTTGGAGAAGTAAATAGTAACCCACTCCAGTATTCTTGGCTGGGAAACTCCATAGAGGAACCGGGTGGGCTACAGTCCATGGGATCGCAAGAGAGTTGGACATGACTTAGCAACTAAACAACAACAATTGATTACCAGTCCTTTTGGATTTGTTTGAGTAGCCTGAAGTTGCCAATAACTCTAGAGTACTTTTCTCATCCTTGCGTTCTTTACTAGTATGCATTACTTTTGACGCATATGTATGCATTTGATGCATTACATACATACATATTCTATATGTCTGCAGTATAGAATGCAAACTGATAACAAAAATTGGAGTTGAAAGGAATATAGACAGTTAGTGGAGAATTATACTACAGCCTAAGCACCAACAGTGGCAATAAATAATAGCTATGGAAGCTTTTGTCAAACCTGGTGTGTTAAGGAAAAGGAAGGAACAGAGAGAGAGAGAAACTGCAACAAGAAAGCAGGAAAAGCAAATGGAAGAGTAGGATAAAAATGAAAATAAAGATTTAATAATAAGGGAAGACAAGGCAGTTGGCTTCCAAATCAATTGTCCATTCCTGTGCACATCAGAAGGTTGTTCTGAGGGAAGATTAGGCTGAGACTTAGGTATTAAAATATGCGCCTGACTATAATTTCCTAATTGTCTTTGCCATCTCCTCAATCCCTGTGTGCATTTAGCTCCCTCTGTTGGATTGGTATCGTTTACACACAATGATACTCGCTTTTTGAAGATGTGGCCAAACAAAATTCCGTTCCAATATTTTACACTCAAAAGATGAGGAAAATGATCTCTTCTTAGTGTTTCTACATTTGTATAAACCCTCTAAGCACCAACCAAGATGAATTGTTTGCACAACTCACGACTTTTTCTCCAGGTCTTTATTCTAGTAAAGAAATCTAAGGATTTTGTATCTTTACCACACTGACTCTCCCATATCAACTATTCAAAATTGCAACCACATTAAGGGAGAACTTTGGAAATTTTCCTATTACAAGGCAATCACAATAATTTTCAGTAACTAGACCTCTTGTGATTCTATGACTTTAATGTAATAACAAATTCTTCATTCCCAGATGGGTGAAAGGTACAAATTTTTATAATAGCCCAAGTCATGTTTGGAGATAAAACATGAGGACTAGGAACTCCTAGTTTTGGAAGATTTTGGAGCAGTTATAACAATGGATATAAAAATGTTTCACCTATGAATGCTTCATAACATGCAATGTGTGATGCTATGCCTTGTTTCTTACTTTGTGGAGTCTCTCTCAATCATTTTTTTCTTTAGTTTACTAACTTTAAGGAATAGAGGAACTTATAATTTCATTTTCATGAAATTCACAAACTTTACTCACTTTTTGTTTCTCCTACGTAGCACGATTGATTTCTTAAACTACTACAGTGTGGGTTAGAGAATGCAACTGACTGGGTCATAAGATTTCTGGGATGTCCCAGAGTTTAGATGCATGCTGGACTCTTCTGTTGCCTAGAGTAGAATAAACTGATGGATGAACCCTGCTGTTTCACCCAAGGCCTCAGTGTTCATCTTGTTGAGAATGACAATGGCCTATTATATATTGACTCAGGGGCGGCGCCGGAGGCCAAGGGTGGCAGCAGGAAGAAGCAACCCCACGCCCAAGGCTAGGGATGGCGGCCGGGAGGGGCAACCCCATGTCCAAGGAGTGGTGGCTGTGCAGGTGCAGGAGGGCCTAGAGGAGCCATCCCACATTGAAGGTCATGAAGGGCAGCTGGAGGAGATACCCCTCATCCAAGGTAAGGAGCAGCGGCTGTGCTTTGCTGGAGCAGCCGCTAAGAGATACCCCACGCCCAAGGTAAGAGAAACCCAAGTAAGATGGTAGGTGTTGCAAGAGGGCATCAGAGGGCAGACACACTGAAACCATACTCACAGAAATCTAGTCAATCTAATCACACTGGGACCACAGCCTTGTCTAACTCAATGAAACTAAGCCATGCCTGTGGGGCAACCCAAGACGAGTGGGTCATGGTGGAGAGGTCTGACAGATTGTGGTCCACTGGAGAAGGGAATGGCAAACCACTTCTGTATTCTTGCCTGAGAACCCCATGAACAGTATGAAAAGGCAAAATGATAGGATACTGAAAGATGGACTCCCCAGGTCAGTAGGTGCCCAATATGCTACTGGAGATCAGTGGAGAAATAACTCCAGAAAGAATGAAGGGTTGGAGCCAAAGCAAAAACAATACCCAGCTGTATGTGACTGGTGATAGAAGCAAGATCTGATGCTGTAAAGAGCAATATTGCATAGGAACCTAGAATGTCAGGTCCATGAATCAAGGCAAATTGGCAGTGGTCAAACAAGAGATGGCAAGAGTGAACGCTGACATTCTAGGAATCAGTGAACTAAGTTCAGTTCAATTCAGTCGCTCAGTCATGTCCGACTCTTTGCGACCCCATGAATCGCAGCATGCCAGGCCTCCCCGTCCATCACCAACTCCCGGAGTTCACTCAGACTCACGTCCATCGAGTCCGTGATGCCATCCAGCCATCTCGTCCTCTGTCGTCCCCTTCTTCTCCTGCCCCCAATACCTCCCAGCATCAGAATCTTTTCCCGTGAGTCAACTCTTTGCGTGAAGTGACCAAAGTACAGGAGCTTCAGCTTTAGCATCATTCCTTCCAAAGAAATCCCAGGGTTGATCTCCTTCAGAATGGATTGGTTGGCTCTCCTTGCCGTCCAAGGGACTCTCAAGAGTCTTCTCCAACACTACAGTTCAAAAGCATCAATTCTTCGGCACTCAGCCTTCTTCACAGTCCAACTCTCACATCCATACATGACTACAGGAAAAAACATAGCCTTGACTAGACGGACCTTAGTCGGCAAAGTAATGTCTCTGTTTTTGAATATACTATCTAGATTGGTCATAACTTTTCATCCAAGGAGTAAGCATCTCTTAATTTCATGGCTGCAGTCACCATCTGCAGTGATTTTGGAGCCCCCAAAAAATAAAGTCTGACACTGTTTCTACTGTTTCCCCATCTAAGTGATGGGACCAGATGCCATGATCTTCATTTTCTGAATGTTGACCTTTTAGCCAACTTTTTCACTCTCCTCTTTCACTTTCATCAAGAGGCTTTTTAGTTCCTCTTCACTTTCTGCCATAAGGGTGGTGTCATCTGTATATCCGAGGTTATTGATATTTCTCCTGGCAGTCTTGACTCCAGCTTGTGCTTCTTCCAGCCAAGCATTTCTCATGATGTACTTTGCATATAAGTTAAATAAGCAGGGTGACCATATACAGCCTTGACGTACTCTGTCTGTGTGGGCATCTATTTCATGTCTCTCTGTTTACAGATCTGGTTTTATTGCATTCACATGATCCTTTATAGATGCCCAGAAATATGACTTTAGGGTCCATAACCTTCTATGACTGGCACCTACCGCTGACTTAATGGGTTTCTGTGTACTACATTTTCATTCTCAAGGGAAAGAATATGATTATCTCAGCTTGTGTCATGTACACACTTCAGATTTAATCAAGAAACTGGGTTGTCGGCCGAGAACAGGGATGTTTCAATATGCACTTCCTGAAAGGTTGTCTCAGACTCTCCAACAAGAGGTGTAGAAAAAAAAGCAATGACAGATAGAACATTAACTTCTACTTTAATATGCAAACAATGCTTTTTAATTTTTTGTTTATTTCACTTATTTTTGGCTGTGCCAGGTCTTTGCTGCTACAGGGCTTTCCCTGGCTGTGGGCAGCAGGGTCTCCTCTCTAGTTGTGGTGCATGGGCCTCTCATTGCAGTGGCTTCTCCTGTTGTGGAGCACAGGCTCTAGGGCTTGCAGGCAGCAGCTGTGGCTCCTAGGCTTAGTCAGTGTGGCTCCTGGTTTCTAGAGCTCAAGCTCAAGAGTTGTGGCTAGTGGGCTTAGTTGCTCCACAGCATGCAGGGTCTTCCTGGATCAGGGATCAAACCCACGTCATGGCATTGCCATTAAGCCATCAGGGAAGCCTTGCTAACAATTCTTTTAAAAAAGAAAATTATTTTTAAAAAGCCTAATTCTACCACTAAAAGTTAAATTGAAAACCAAAGTGTTTTTTCAATAAAACCAATATAAATTCACTCAAGTAGATACCAGGGAATATCTCAAAGTAGTAAAACTAACCTACCAGTTTATTTTTTTTCCAGGGTATCTCTAAAATTTCTAAAATATGAGAGTTGTTGACAACAGCTTTCTTTCCTATAATATAGTCAATTTCCTATTACTGAAATTCTGACATTATTCCACTCTTGGCTGAACAGCAGTGTAGCAATAGAAAGTTAGAATGTAACAAAGACAACGTGAAAGTTTTGAAATATATTTTGAGTTCTCTTGACACCATTTGTACAGACAAATGGAATTACTGGAGGATTTGTACAATTTTACAGTCTGTATTAGGTTTCAGAACTTGCATACATACAAATATTCATTCAGTTGCATAGAGAAAATTTAGAGCCAACAATAACTTTGGTATTTATTAAAAGCAGGTCACTCTTTTAACAGTGAAATGTTTTGTGCTAAAAGCAGGAATAGTTCACTTTACTAGATTCGTTAAGGCTCAAAGAATACAGGATTGGTTTTTGGCAAGAATAATTTATAGCACTCAAAATACTCCTAAAGCCAAACATTGTTATGTTTTTCAAAAAGACAAGGATACCTATCAGATAGCACTGTTCATATAAAGAAAGTATCTGTTAAGGTTGAAGTGAATAGGAACTATTTTGTCTTATTGCAATCAAGTTCTATCTTAGAGACAATGATAAATTATTAATAGTGTCCATTAACCAGTAGGCGTGTTAAAATACTGAACTTTTCTATACTTTTATCTACTATTTCTACTAAATTCAATTTCTAACATTCTACACTATCTAATTGTCTTAATATTCTACTTTCTACAACACTCTGTTAAAGGAAGAGAGAAAGGATGAACTAATTAATAATCATCGTGCATATTAAAATAAGCCACCTGCTTTGCATAAGTAAGCATATTTAATCTTTACAACACAACAGCATACTATAGATGACAGTGTAACACTGAACAACACAAATTTGAACTGACTAGGTCCACTTATATGTGGATTTATTTTCATGAAATACATATTACAGTACTACCTAAGCCACAGTCGGTTGAATCTGCAAAGGCAGAACCTTGGGTACAGAGGATAGGCTCTAAAGTTATCCTGGGATTTTCCACCTCTCGGAGGGTCAGTGTCCCAACCTCTGGACTATTCAAGGATCAACTGTATTATATTATTTACAGAAGAAAAACATTGAGTATCAGAAAGATTAGCTAATTTATTTAAAATCAAATAGATAAGATCTGTATATCTATAAAGTCCTTTAAAAAAATCCCTATATGCTGTGTTAATGATTTCTCATTTCTTATTATATTGAGTTGAATGTGCTCAGCCTAGCTTTCACAATCTTCTTAGTTAATCAGCCTTCATCTATACTACTGTCCAACAGGTAGCTTCTTTTTCAGTTATTGGTCTACTTCCTCCTCCAGGCCTTATTTTATCCATTCTAGAGCTAGAAGATTCAATCCCTCTTGTATATCAAACCAAAACTTAAATACTCCATGACAAGCTCTACCGTTATGACAGATACCACTCCCTGCCCTTTGTTTCTGCTCTATTGTCTGCCTGCTGTTTTCCCATGTCTCTTTTTTTTGCTGTGTCTAACAGACATCTCTTCAGGCTTCTCAGCCTGTCTTCTTTTCTTCCATAGCATCTCATCTAGCGTGTACCTGTTACTCTATCTCTCACTATCTGAGAAGAAAATGGGCTGCTTCTCCTCCAGAATCTTTACATACTACACAATTAGTTACCACATGGCCATACTATAGTGTACAAATGTATGTACACTATAGGGTGGAGAAATGTATGTAATCTAATAGGACTGATTTAGCACCTGCTTTTATGAATGTTTCAATTCTCTGAAGAAACAAATTCCATGTGAAAGCAGATTTTTATTTCAATGTGAAAATATAAGGAGAACTTTTTGTTTTCTTTGTTATACACACACACATGCAGTTGCGCGACTCTATATCATAATGGATAGCAGAAAGCAAAGGAGAAGAGAGATTTTGTACTTGGCCAAGTATATATCCTTCAATAACCTATTTCTGCCCCTCTACTTCTGGAATTGTTATCTATTTTCTTGCTTTATGTGACTGACATTAAATCAAGGTTCTGAAAATAATATAGTCAATTAAATAAAATTGGGAAAAATCTTGCATGGTAATTTGAGGGAATTAATGACTTTTAACCTTCATGTCAGAAATAGCGATCCTCCAAAAAGATCAGAGTCTAGGATCTCGTGACTTGGCTGCCAGATTTAAGAATCATCAACTGCTTTGTGGTTTCAGACACCATTTCCCCCCCAGTGAATTACTGCTTACATGGAGCAATTGTAATTCATGTTTTCCTATATTTAGCTGCATTCCAAAGAATTTCAAAAGCATTTCCCTGAGCTCATTTTCCCATCCTCAGTCTGAGGGCATGCAGCAAGAGGGAAATTTTGATGAATGTACTAATATTTTGTATCTTGGAATGTAGATCAGGGGTATTTTCATAGAGAGGTGAAAAAGGACTGGTGGGAACAAAAATGATTTCTTCTGGGAATCCTCACTATAGCTGATCATGTTCTTGTATTGAATTTATGATTTGTGTACATCAAGAGAGGATTCTTGATATTGACATGGCTCTCCCCTTCGATCTTTTATTTTATCTGAATCTATGCATGTAAATCAGAGAAGGAAATGGCACCCCACTCCAGTACTCTTGCCTGGAAAATCCCATGGATGGAGGATCCTGGTAGGCTGCAGTCCATGGGGTCACGAAGAATCGGACACGACTGAGTGACTTCACTTTCACTTTTCACTTTCATGCCTTGGAGAAGGAAATGGCAACCCACTCCAGTGTTCTTGCCTTGAGGGTCCCAGGGACGGGGGAGCCTGGTGGGCTGCTGTCTATGGGGTCACACAGAGTCGGACACGACTGAAGCAACTTAGCAGCAGCAGCAGCAGCATGCATATAAATATATCATATTTTACCTTTCTATTAATGCTGTTGTTATTGTTCAGTTGCTAAGTCATGTCCAACTCTGTGTGACCCCATGGACTACAGCATACTAGGCTCCTCTGTCATCTACTGTCTCCCAGGATTTGCTCAAATTCATGTCCATTGAGTCAGTGATGCTATCTAATCATCTCATCCTCTGTCGCCCTCTTCTCCTGCCCTCAATATTTCCCCGCACTAGGGTCTTTTCCAATGAGTCAGATCTTTGCATCAGGTGGCCAAAATATTGGAGCTTCAGCTTCAGCATCAGTGCTTCCAATGAATAAAGTTGGGAAAACAGCCTCTTACTGTGGACAGTAACTGCAGCCATGAAATTAAAAGACTCTTGCTCCTTGGAAGGAATGCTCTCCATGCAGTCCAAGGGAATCTCAAGAGTCCTCTCTAGGACCACAGTTCGGAAACACCAGTTCTTCGGCGCTCAGTCTTCTTTATGGTGCAACTCTCATGTCTGTCCATGACTACTGGAAAAGCCATAGCTTTGAGCATACAGATTTTTGTCATCAAACTGATGTTTCTACTTTTTAATATGCTGTCTGAGTTTGTCGGAGCATTCCTTCCAAGGAGCAAGAGTCTTAATTTTACGGCTGCAGTTACTGTCCACAGTAAGAGGCTGTTTTCCCAACTTGCCTGCAAGTTGGGAAAGAAGATAGAGGCCACTAAAAGACAAAAGGAGAACAGAGGAATAATCAGTTGTTCTAATTTAATAATTAATCTCTTTTCCCTCCATAACTAGGATAGAAAATATTCAGTAGTTATTTGACCCCAAAACCAGCAAACATGGGGTCCACAACCTCAAAAAAAGAAAGTGTTAGCTTTCCTTGGGTCTAACTTCCTTCTTTTTGAGAGTGCACAGAAGTGTGTGTCATGCTTCCTAACAGGTCAGGGCAGAGAGACCGGCAGTATAACTCCTCAGTCTCAGATCAATGAAGGTGCTCGAAAACTGGTGCCTCAATATCTTTTGCAAGAAATTCTTAACTCTTGTAGTTGTACATATCCAGTTTTTTTTTTCTTTCTCTCTTTAGGTTTTTGTTACACTACATTTGTAATTCAAAATTAACCCCTAATGCTACAAAGGAAATCTTCTCATCAAAATTAGGCCAAAGGTAGATTTAATCAACTCCAATTGGAAATTTCATTCCAAAAATCAATATTTTATAACCTGTGATTGGTATGAACTTGTATTTCCAATATCATTTAGATGTAGGAAATTTGTGACTACTATTCTACTATTTATTTTTTCCAGTAGAATTTTTTGATAGATTCCAAGGATTTTATGATAGTTACATAATTTCTATTTTACTCAAATAATCACTTTTTAATTGACTTAAAGACTCTGTTGAGTGAGGCCATATTTTATCTCCTTTAAACTGTCCTTCTATAAATTAATATTCATTTTAAAATTTTGTTTTGTTTCAGCATCAGAAGATAATAATACATTTTTGTTGAATGAATAAATGATTAATTAGTTCTGAGTATGAATGGTCAAATAATAAGCAAGCTTTTTTACCCTTTAAAAGAAGTTTTGTTTATAATTTTTTATCAATAAATAAATTTCTTCATATATGACTCATATTTCATGAGTAACTTACCCAGGCACATAATAAACATTTTGGTAACATAAGACTATATTAGACTCAGCCCTTGTCATCTATCAACTTTCAGTCTAGTTGTGAGTTCCTGGGAAATACTTCAGTTTTGACACTACAGAAATCTCACGCCAGAATTTTTTTTTTTTTTTTTGCTAGTACCAATTAAAGATATTTTCCCTCAAGTTTCATGAGGCCAAAGTATACAACGTCTGCAAATTACCTGACTCCAGAAATGAGATCTTGTGTCAGCATCACCAAAAGAGCCTAAAGTTACCAACCATAGCATTTTCAAAAGTCAAACATCCTTCCCTAGTGGCCCCAGTGGATATACAAAAATCAGAGGATGAAAAAGTGGCATTCCTCACCTGTCTCCACATATTTCCTTGTCAGAGCTGCTTCACCATAGCTTTGCTGGCAGCCAATGTGCTTGGACAAGAAAAGCAGAAATAATGTCAAAAGTCTTTTCAAAGTCCAAGAAGCTTTTGCTTTCTTTGTGCAGGAGCTTCAGTATAGCTGAAGATATATAGATTTCCATTTTCTAATTAAAAAAAAAAATATGACTGCTTCTAATGCTAACCAGTAAGAAGTTACTGACAGTGTCAGAAACCTGGAACTTACTGGATCAATGAGAAGGGACTTCTGGCCTTTCAGGCAGAGGAGGATCTGAAGAAGCTGAGCCATGGAAGCCCACCAAGACCACGAAGCAGTAACGCTGCCACTCTGCTTCGATCCCTGCTACAGAAGACATGGGAAACACTTTTTATACAGTTCTCGACTTGTGGTGAGGAATTAAGCCCAAAGATTTTTGTCAACCATGCATTTTGATTTACTAAACATTCAAGAATGCACTTTCTTTCCTTCCTTCCATAGATTTCTGTCATGATTTTATTAAAAAAAAAATGCATGACTTTGTGTCTACTAGTTCATTCCCAGAAGTGCTTACATGTGTATAATACATTCACAGTCCTTTCTTTAGCTCTCTGAGGACGGCAGCACACTGAAGCAGGGAGACAGTGGTGTGAACACCAAACGAAATCAAGCAATTGCCGGTATCTAACAGGCTTCGCTGCTGGGGCCTCGTAAAGATAAATACTCATCCATCCAGCGCCTTCATTTCTGTAATGTCTCACTGTCCAACTTAATAAATGCTTTCTTGCTGGTTTTTTGGCATCTCTTTGAATGAGGAATGTAAACTGAAAAGGCCTAGGAGACAAAAACTGGCACAAAACTCAATGATGAATAATATCAGGAGACACACAGACTAGCTCAGTAGTCCCATAAGCAGTGCCACGGGCTCTACCAAAGTACAGATGGATTTGCTGCCTGGGATGGGGCTGTTATATAATTTCCAGATACATGAAAAAATAAGAGAAAAAATAAGGACAAAACCAGGTCTAATTTTGTGCAAATGGTGGATAAGTATAAAACAAGAGATTTATAGAAAGGCTATTAAAGACAATTTAAAGTTTAGTAAACAGAACCATCATCATATATAAGGGCTTCCCTGGTGGCTCAGATGGTAAAGAATGTGCCTCCAATGGGGGGAAAACCTGGGTTCAGTCCCTGAGTTGGGAAGATTTTCTGGAGCAGAGAATGACAACCCAGTCCAGTAATCTTGCCTGGAGAATTCCATGGACAGAGGAGCCTGGAGGGCTACAGTCCATGGGATCACAAAGTGTCGGACATGACTGAGAGACTAACACACACAACACAACAACATATATTTAATCTTTAGATATTGAAAAAGGGAAAACATAATGTGTGTTTTTCTAAGAATACTTCAAAAATTTGGGAGAAACTTCCAGCAAAATTAGGCAGAAACTAATATTTAGTTTTCTCTGTATTTATACTATGTCATGAACTATTACTGTTTAAAAGTCTAAAAAGCCCCTGGAAAATTATGCTCATCTTTCCCAAACTGAATACCACTTTAAAAAAAAATTCATCTTGGTGCTGAAGAGTCTGACTAAACTTCAGTTCAAACATTATTACCCAAAGAAGCCCTCTGTTTTTCATATTTAAAGTTTCTATTTTCTTTTCACATATTAGAGTGCTTTTCCCAAGCTATCCTGTTCAAATCTCTGATTCGAATTTTGACCTCATTTGCCCAGATAATCTGAAATGAGTATCTGTTAACTCAGACCTACCCAGTAGGTGGGTAGTTTTGTTACTAACTATCCTTTAGGCCTTTGGGAAAGCAATTTTGTGCACAGTGGATGGAAGTGAGGGATTAGAGACAGTGTTCCCGTGGGCAGCTTTCCCCTAGGATCCCTGGAGGGACGTTAGATTGGACAGTGAGGCAATGAAGAATATGTTACTTAACGTTTCCAGGGTTCTTCCAAGTCAGTAACAAAGATCCTTATAACTAGAAAGTTTCCCTCATGTTCCAAGATGATTTTTGGAACTCTACCCTTTCTATCCATCAGAAGCAAGGAGAGAGAGGTGAACCCTCTCTCACTGTTTGAACTTTTCCTTACAATCCACTGGCCAGAACTGAGGGGCACACCATGTTTCAAGAAAGGCTGAGAAATGTTGCCATTTCTCCAAATAGCCATGGTTTTAGCAAAACATAAAAAAAAATGAGATTCTAAGGAATAAAGAGACTATGGAACCACAACTAGAGAGAAACTCTGGTGCATGGCAACGAGACACAGCACAGCAAAATAGTAATAATAAGTAGTAAGGTTCAAACCCAGAACTGTTTGATTTCTAAGCCCCTGTCCTCTCCGTTGCCACAGTAAGGTTTATTGAAGAAAAGAATATTTTACTATAAATGAGTGCATCTGTGCTCACATGCACATATGGGTAAGCGGTCAGCACAGAAAATAGTTAAGAGCATGATTTTGGAATCAGCAGCCCTGGGTTCCAATTTTGGCTCTGCCGGGACTGGGGACAGGGTGCAAATGAGGCATTCACCTCAGGCTCTAAATTTAGGGAGATGTCAAAAAACTCAGTAATCCAGATAAATAATACTTGACTGCAATGCTTTTAAAAATCAAAATTAATGCGAAAAATAATCCTTGATGAATAAGCTATGTACACAATTTAAATAAAGTCCAGATCGGACCCTGAAAAAAAAAAAAAACCAGACTATGGATATTGGGGGACAAATAGCAGTATGTGTCTCAGTAAAAAAAATGCTAGAACTGTTTATTTAAATAAAGAAAATGCATGTTTATAGTGTTCATCATTGTTCTTCAAAAATAAAAATAACTCTTCTAAATTTTGCTGGTGTATTGGAATTAGGTCAGCTTTACATTCCCTGGGAGGAAGTTACTCCCAGTCAAAATTTTATGAGTTTTTATGTGCTTTTAATAGTCATTCATAATCTGTTAACAGTTTATCTCATATATTAAAATGACTTCCCTGATGGTCCACTGGTTAAGAATCTGTTTGGGGAACTAAGATCCTGCATGTCACAAAGCATGATCAAAAAATAAAATGAAGTTTTCTAAATAGTGACACTTCAGTGAGCACACACATTTTCCAACTCAAACTATTTACCTCTGTAGATAATTATAACATCTTCAGTTTTACTTAAATTCTTTGTTGTTGTTCATTGCCCAGTCATGTTCAACTTTGTGACCCCATGGATTGCAGCACAGCAGGCCTCCCCGTCCCTCACCATCTCCCAAAGTTTGCCAAAGTTCATGTCCATTGCATCAGTGATGCCATCTAGCCATCTCATCCTCTGATGCCCTCTTCTCCTTCTGCCCTCAATCTTACCCAGCATCAGGGACTTTTCCAATGAGTCACCTGTTTGCATCAGATGATCAAAATACTAGAGTTTCAGCTTCAGCATCAGTCCTTCTAATGAGTATTCAGAGTTGGTTTACCTTAAGATTGACTGGTTTAGAATTGAATTCTAAATATAGCCTATTTGTGGGCTTCAAATGTGGCACTAGTGGTAAAGAACCCATGCAGAAGATGTAAGAGATGCAGGTTTGATCCCTGGGTCAGGAAGATCTCTTGGAGCAGGCATGGCAACCCATTCCAATATCCTTGCCTGGAGAATCCCATGGACAGAGGAGCCTGGTGGGCTACAGTCCATAGGGTTGCAAAAGAGTTGGAAATGACTGAAGTGATTTAGCATGCATAACCTATTCTTAGTTTGTCCCTTTGTTGCTTATGGCCCATAAGAACAGTTATAAGCACTATGTGAAAATTGTATGTTAGTACATGAAAGTTAAGAGGGTACCTGCATTTGCTGGAGTCAAGGACTCATGAATACTTCTGACAAGTCTTTTGGCCAAACTGAACGTGTCAACTTCTTGCAGAACTGCTTTCTATAAGAAAGAGCAAGAAAGGTACAATTGGGCTGTGGTTCATACTTGGTCACTTTAATCCTAAACACTATTAAGTTGCCAATAAGACAGTGTTCTATAGAAATACTCATGGGTGTTTGCCATGTGAGCTGGACTGGAAATACAATGGTGGGTAAAATCCATGACAATAGCCCTCAAACTACTTGTGATTCAACTTTAGAATTTTTATAAAACAGGCATCAAACCATTCATAATCATTAAGATGATACATTTACATTCTAATAGTTGTGTTTGTAAATGGCAGAAACAAGGGAAAGTATGAGAAGTTTATCCTTTTTACCATGCTTAAGAAAAAAGAAGTTTTGGACCAGCACAACTTAATGCATGTATAGAGTAAGCTTCAATTCCATTAAGAATGTACATAGTGTAGCTGTAAAATAAGCACAGTGCTGGGACAGTGTTTAAAGCATACTCGACACCTTATGGGTGAAAGACAGGTGTTGGTGACTTCACGCAGCTCTGCTACCTTTCCACTGACTCTACTTTGCTATGGCATCTTGCTTACCTATTGCTGTGTTACAGATTACCCCCAAACTGAATAGCTGAAAGCAGTAGGCATTAATCATGTTATAATTCCAGTGATTCAGGAAATCAAGCCATGACTTTGCTGGAGATTTCTCCCAGTGTTGGCTGTGACTACAGTCATTTCAAAGGTCTTTTGAGAGAGAATCTGCTTTCAAGTTCATTCATATGGCTTTTGACTGGCCTCAGGTCCTTACTGGCTCTTCATTGAGACATCAACTCCTTGCCATGTAGGTCTTTCCACACGGCAGCTTACAATAGTGCAGTTGGCTTTCCTTAAAGTGAGTAATTGAGTGAGCAAAAGAAGGAGTACCCTAGAAGGATGACACTGTCTCTTTATTATCTAATTTTGGAAGTAAGTTTACATCACTTTGGCCATTTCTATTCATTCAAGGTCCAGCCCACACCCAAAAGGAGGAAATTCAACACAGATACAAATATCAGGAGGCAGAAAATCATTGGAGAGCATTTAGAGAATTCCTACCACATCTTGTGAATTAACCTGACATGTAAGAAAGCACATGGACTCTAGGGACAGTCCTCAGACTTAACGTAGAATCTGCGCTCTACACATTCCTAACTGTATGAACATAGGCAAGGCTCCAATTTCTGTTGTGAAGATAAATAAATGAGTGCTAAGATATTCTATCATCCCTCAGTTGAAAATACATAAAAATGGGCAGTCTTCGGTAACTTTGATGACCGTGTTTAGGATTAAATAGCATAACTTGTACTGAACCTATAGGAGGCATGCAGCAGGTATCTCCCTGTCACTGGTAGAAGTAACAGATTATTTGTAAATTCAAGAAAAGCAGCTATCCACAGTGACTGTCCCATGAACTTCCTCCGTTCAGCATTGGTGCCTTCTTGCAGAATAACCAACATATTTATATCTTCAGAATTCAGTAAAAGTGGTGGTTATTTTGGACCATTTTCTGTCAGAAGCAGAATATTATGACCCAACTGAAAGGAGATATTTTTTCAGAGGTTTTTTTCTCTTCCTGGTACTTGAGTTCAGCCAAGATACAGCAATTCCTCATTATCCCCAGTTAATAGTTAGACCTCTAAACGGTCTACTTTGTATTCAGTAATGACAACATAACTGGAGTGTTTTGATAATTTCTAGATGTTACATTTTAGAAGGAGGCATGGACAACTGGGAATATGTCCAGAAGGCATGATCAGATTGATGAGTGGACTGTAAAATCAGCCACATGTCATATTAAAGATGAACTATTAGAAAGAGAATATCCATTTAGAGCAGAGGAGACTATTGTGGTATATGGTGCATGCATGTGTATGTAATAACTTCAGTCTGTGTCCAAACTGGGATATTATGGACTGTAGCCTGCCAGGCTCCTCTGTCCATGGGATTCTCCAGGCCAGAATACTGGAGTGGGTTGCCATGCCCTCCTCCAGGGGATCTTCCCCACCCAAGGATCAGACCCACGTCTCCTGCAGCTCCTGCATTGCAGACATATTCTTTACCGCTGAGCCACTGTGGAAGACCTATGGTATATGATAACCACCTTCAAATATTTTAAACTGTGATGTTAAAGAAAGATTATACAGATATTTGCTATCTTGAAAGTTATCGCTGACACAAATATGTTTCTAGGTCATTAGAGAGAAAATTTTCAGAAAGAGGTAAAATGGACAGAATTGTATTTGAATCTTAGTTCTGCTTCCTAACAACTGACCTTAAGAAGTTCACTTATCTGAATCTGTAAATTCACAATAACATTGAGATATTATGGATCTGTCATTTGCCATGCGCTGAACAGGTTGCTTTGTATATGGCACTAATGGTGCTAAAGATGGTTATTATTTTTTCTTTTACACATAAGTGGGGAGCTGTATGGCAGTAAGTTTCAACCATTTGCTGGAGTTTCTCTTCGGTTTGTGTTTGCACTTGAAGCAAGCTGGTGCAGAATATCTAACTGCAGTTACTTCCTGTGTGATCAAATCTGCTATTAATAATATCTCACTTTTATATGGTTCATAGTCTATTCAGAGTAGAAATTGAAAATGAGTACATGGAGTGGATTTTTAAACTCCCAAGACAACGAGATGTTATGATTTATAGGATTCATCAATTTCTCTTCACAAATACTTTTAGCTAGTTAAAAGGTTAAAGAAAAAATTCAAGTCTTAGTAGGGATGTTGAAGTAACATCAGGCGTTGTTGTTTTTTTTTCTTTTTATGGCCAATATTAGAAAACTATGAGAATTCAGATTTTTCTTTGATAAAGTGTTGATAAGGTCACATGACCTCTGAGTATCAGAAATTTTTCCTATGAAATGAGAAAAGTACAATACGTGGTTTCTCTTAGTTTCATTTAGCTGAATCTGTATAAATAGGTAGAAAATTACTATATGAAGTGGGTATGACAAATTAATAGACTTTCTTGGGTTTTACTTATGTTCACATACCATGAATTATGTAAATGAAGTGTCATCACCTTTTATATTTATTTATACTTGTCCAATGTAGTGTTTTGCTCAGGTTGCATAGGTTTATTCCATTAGGACTTGAGTGGAAATCATCACATATAGCAGTTTGCAAGTACAGTGGTTTTGACCATGAATATAACTACAAAGTTTAAAATTTTTTAAATTATACAACATTTGTTGTCTTAAGAAGGATTTTAATTTTTATTTATAATTAAAAGAAACAGTAAGGTAAAGTTACATAAATAAAAGGAAAACAAAGGATTAGAGAAACCATGATAAACATAGAAGGCAAGGAGATACAGCCTATTCAGAACTGAAATCCTCAATAAATAAAACTAAAATTTAGAAAGAGAACCCATGATTAAAATTATAATTCAATATAATTTTTTAAGAAATAAAGGAATGTTTGAACCTAAATATTTAAAATGTACAATGCATGTGAAAAAAAAGATCCAAGATGGTTAGTGCTAAGATATTAAGATATTATTGGACTTGAAAGAGAAATAAAAAATCCTTTATGCAACAGTAAAAGAAATAAATGTCATCTGTAATAGGGGAAGGATCAGACAGTCCCAGATTTCCCACACAGCATTCAAGGACATTCAATGAATAAAATTTACTTAGGAAACTTAATAAAATAAACTTTACTTAAGGTTTCATATCCAGTGAAAGTATTCTTCAAGTAGTAAAAAACAGATAAAAAAATTATAATTATTTGCATGCAAAAATTTTTTGAGCTTTTTTGGAGAAATCTATTAGAAGATGAAGTTCATCTCACCACATGATAAATAAGGTAACTACAGCAAAAAATTCATGTGAGTACACTGGTAAATGTTGAACTACATCTAAAATACATAGAAAAACATTTTACAGTACTTGTTCTTAGTTCTGACGTATTAACTGCAGGTATCATGGTGACAGATGAAAATGTAAATATGATATGCCTTCACAATATACACATTAACCTCAAAATTTAAAAGTGGGGCTTACAGAAAGCTTGAGTTCACTTCATGTAAATACTGGGGAGCAAATGACTTCATTTCAAACTGGAATAAGTCAAGGAACAGAAGTATAAGTTGATTTAATATATTAAAGTAAACATTAAGAAACTAAGTTTATTAGCTAAATTTAAATGATGGAATAAGGGGAGGGTAAGAAAAAGAAATGTACGCGCTCAGTCACACCTGATTCTGGACCCTATGTAGTCCACCAGGCTCCTCTGTCGATGGGATCTTTCAGGCAAGGATACTGGAGCAGGTTATCATTTCCTACTCCAGAGTATCTTCCCAACCCAGGGATCAAAACTGAGTCTCCCACATCTCGTGCATTGATAGGTGGATTCTTCACCACTGAGCCACCTGGTAAGCCCTAAGAAAAAGAAAAAGTTATACTGCATATGATAAAGGAACAAAGGACACAGGTGTTGGGTTTTTTTTTCTGTATTTTTAAAATACAGAGCTGAAAGTAAGATTGTTGTTCAGTCACTAAGTCATATCTGATTCTTTTGCAACCCCATGGACTATAGCCAGCCAGGCTCCTCTGTCCGTGGGATTTCACAGGCAAGAATACTGAAGTGGATTCCCATTTCCTCCTCCAGGGCATCTTCCCAGCCCAGGAATCAAACCCACATCTCCTGAGTCTCCTGCATTGGGAGGTGAATTCTTTACCACTGAGACACCAGGAAAGATATCAAGTTATAAGAGTAATCCATATAATAATATTAAAAAATCAGTATTGTAATAATTACAAATATACACACCATGTAAAGAAAAAGCATTACATTCTGAAAGATCTTTTGAAAATTATAAAAATAGAAAAAATAACAAAAAGTGAAGTCAGAACTAAGACCAGACATATTCACATTATCAAATATCAAATACTTATTTATGGTTGCCAGGGGGAAGGAATAGTTGAGAGTTTAGGAAAATCAAGTACACACTGCTATATTCAAAACGGATTACCAACAAGGACCTATTGTACAGCACACAGAACTCTGCTCAGTGCTATGTGTCAGCCTGGATGAGAAGGAGATTTGAGGGAGAATGGGTACAAGTATATATATGGCTGAGTCATTTTGCTATTCACCTGAAAATACCACAACATTATTAGTTGGATGTACCCCCATACAAAATAAAAAGGTTAAAGTTTGTGGGGAAAAGGCTCTATGAGAGTAGGGGGAAAAAATAAAAATGGTTTAAAAGAAAAGGCCATTTTTATTTTAAAAATAATAGTTTTAGAATGATTCATGAAGCAAAACCTAACTCTGTACTATGTATATGATACACACGTAAAATCTTAAAAAAAAAAAAGTAAATAAAATATTTACAAGTAGGCAATGTATATCAAGCAAACGAAAATAAACAAAAGGTATCAGAAATGGCAGCGTAGCTTGTGGCAGAACAATCTTTGATTTCGGTATAAATGTATAAACAAGAATTAAGTACACATACACACATACACACATACCCAATCTGTTTTGAGACACTGGGGAGCTAAGCATAAAGATCTCAGGGAGAGTCAAAGATACCAGAGACAAGAGTGGTAAAAACAGGAAAAAAAAAAAACAAAACCCACTACTTTTCCTTTTGACATTTGTCATTTTGTGAGCTTCAGCTAAAAGAATGAGAAACTAGGGAGTCTCCTGCAGTCCTCTCAGAATCTGGACACAAAAATTGGACTTCCGGACCTTCCGAGGAGAAAAATCTGACATATACTCCAAGCTGCCAGATGAAACTTCTACTGGGCTGCTCTTTGAAAGTAAGGGAGAAACAGACAAGACTAACCCTCCTAAAGAATTTAGAAAAGATTCAGTTCCTGATTGGATTCAAGTTATCTGCCTTCAGCCTGTTTGCCTAAAACAAAAAAATGAATCATCTCTTAGAGAAGATAACATCATCTCAAACTTCAAATTATCCCTGCAAGTCTTTACTTAAAATGTTGGCCATTTAGTCAAAATGTTACCAGACAGAAATAGAGACAGAAAACATGACAAAAGAACAAAGAGGAAAAACAGCCAATTGAAACAGAACCACAGGAGGTGCAGATGCTGGAGTTATCGGATGCAAGCAAGAACTGATTGTTCTTGGACTTCTGAGTAGGATCTAAAAGGTTATGTCAAGCCTATAGTCTCACAGTTCATAACAAGGGAAAAAAGATACATTACAAAAAATACTTTTGAAAAGGCATCATGGAACTGTGGGAGCTATGAGAACAAAATGGTGCTAAATTATATAGAGAGGAAAAACATTCAGAGGTGAGTAGATAAATAGCAGTTGATTTTTTATATGAGGGAATTTGCCAGTTCTTGGTGTGAGCTGAAGTTTGTGGTTTGGCTCAGACAGAGAGAAACATTTAGAAGAAGGAGAAACCAATGTAGCCTTTAGAAGTCACTTGGGGATAGAGAGACAAAATTGAAGGTTTGAAGTCCACAGATACATAACCATTTTCCACAAAAGACATTTGCTATATTCTAAGACTATGGAAGAGGCTGAAATATAAACTAAAATCTTTTTAAATTCAAAGTGAAATTTATTGCCATCTCATAGGACTTGGGAAACAAATGCTTGAAAATAGAAAAGGCAAGAAACAAACAAACAAATGACCCTGATGCTGGGAAAGATTGAAGGCAGAAGGGGAAGGGGACGACCGAGGATGAGACGGTTGGGTGGCATCACTGACTCAATGGACATGAGTTTGAGCAAACTCCAGGAGATGGTGAAGGACAGGAAAAGCCTGGCATGCTGCAGTCCATGGGGTCACAGAGAGTCGGATATGACTGAGTGACTAAACAGAAACAAAGAAACAAAAGTCCTAGAGTATAGTATATCGGAAAAGACCTTGATGCTGGGAAGGATTGAGGGCAGAAGGGGAATGGGGCAACAGAGGATGAGGTGGTTAGATAGCATCACAGACTCAACAGATAGGAATCTGAGCAAACTCTGGGAGATAGTGAAGGACAGGGAAGCCTGACATGCTGCAGTCCATGGGTTCGCAGAGAGTCGGACACGACTGAGCAACTGAACAACAACAAATGGTGCATTGCACTGAGGATTTATAGCCACTTTTTGCTAACCAATCTGAGCATGGCAATAAGTTGAGAAACCAGGCCTCTGGCAGACCATTCATCATTAGAGGAATATATTTGAAGAGTACAGTATTTATACAGCCTCAAAAAAAAAAAAAAAAGTCTCCCACACATTGTTTGGTAGATAGTAGGAGAAAAGGATATTTATACAGTGAAAAAATCTGACAGTCTCCATTTTCACAAAGTGTCTAAAATCAACATCACCAAGAAAGCGGCAAACAAATATTGTGTGCCTCTTGAAATGGAATATTAAGAAGGATACATCGCTTATATAGTATTCCTACCAGGATAATCTGAATCTAATCTGGTACATAATCTGAATCTAATCATGAAAAATTATCAGAATCCAAACTGGAGAACTTTCTTCAAAATAGCTGGCATGCATTCTTTAAAAAAAATAAAGAAGTCACTTTATGAAAGACACAGTGTTGTGTCTGTTGATAGTGATGTTCTTGGCTAGGAATTCTGAAGCTCTCACCCGGACCCTGTATTTACTGTAGCAAGTCCCACAGACACTACCCCCACTACCACCAAGGCCAATGTTGTGGCTGGACTAGCCTTTGTGGTTCTTATTATGACCACAGGACACATCTCAGCAAAACTACCAAGGAACATTAAAGAAAAAGATTTATTACTCCCAGGTCCTTGGGGGTACATGGCATGCCTGAGGGCCACACAGAGAGGTCACAGGCAGAGAGAGAAGGAGGAAGCATGGACCTGGGGCTTTGTCTGTATTAGGGTCCCAAAGATGAAGTGCCTGGGTTTCACGGGCTCACTCTTTGTTGGTGAATTTAAAGCATAAGATGGGAAATTAAAATGCAAAAAGGGAAAAGTGGGATCACTTTAAGCTGTCAATTATCTACATTTCCTAGGACTTTATGGAAGGAGGAGTTATGAATGGGAGCAACCTGGTCCTTACCTAGTCCTGTGGCTAATAGCTGTACCATAGAGCTGACAGTGGTCTATTCAAGGTGGATGTCTGAAATGGATGCTTCAGCAATCAAAAGTTTAATGTCAGACATTTACACTACACAAAGAAAGACTGAAGATTTCTTCAGTTTTTAGATTCTTCTTTATCTTAATACTTCTAGATTAAAGGAGATAAAAGAACATAACAAGTAAACACAGGCAGGATTTTGCACTGGGATACTTGATCAAAAAAATATATATATATATGCTATAAAGGACAACATTGAGACAACAGGTTAAATAATTTTATATTAATGTTTAATTTTCTGAACTTATTAAGGCTATGTTTCATGTAAGAAAATGTCCTATTTCTTAGGAAATGTACGCTGAAGTATTTGAGGGGTGAAGGGTCATGACAATCTGACACTCGAGTGTTTCAGCTGATACTTAGCATGTATGTCTGTGTGTAGAGAGAAGAAGATACGGCAAAACAATATTAACAGTGGTCACTGTAGGAGAGTGTACACGAGAGTTCATTGCAATATTCCTGAACTTTCTTTTCAGGATTTAATATTTTTTAGTAAAAAATTATTTTTAAAAAAGCATGCAAAACCTCTGGAGAGGTATGAAATAAGAATAAAAGCAAACGGAGGTAGACTTAGTCGTGGTATTTCAGTGAGACTGTGCTCATTCTGATAAGGCAGCTCCTCACTGGAGAGTAGTGATCTGCGGCTGCTGCTGCTGCTGCTAAGTCACATCAGTCGTGTCTGACTCTGTGCAACCCCATAGACGGCAGTCCACCAGGCTCCTCTGTCCCTGGGATTCTCCAGGCAAGAACACTGGAGTGGGTTGCCATTTCTAGACCTGAATCATAAGAGATCTTAAATCTTCAGACAGCAGGAATATGATACTCAATCACAATTTGGACCTACACAAAGAAATAAAGAATGCTGGAGACAGAAGAAAAGAGGGTAAAAATAATTGTTTTCTTACTTTTAATTGCTCTAAAACTTAACTGATTTTCTAAAATAGGGGTTGGCAAACTTTCTCTCTAAAGCATCAGATAGCAAATATTTTTCAGCTTTGTGGGCCAAATGGACTTTGTTGCAATTACTCAACTTTGCCTTTATAGTACTAGAGCAGCCATAAACAACACATAAGAAATAGGAATGGTTGGATTTCAATAAAACTCCATCCTTTTGTCAACACAGGGTATATATTTGTGTCACAGGAATCTCTCTATGGTGTTCCTAAGTGCCATACTCTACATGTTGGCCCTTACTGTTTTCTTTTTTCTGGCACACATTATCTTCTCAATCTTTATTTATTTTCTTGTTTTATTTTCAGGACTCAGTTCAGGCATCATCTTTTTAAGGACTCATTTTCAAGACCTTTATTTCTAACAGGCAAAGTAGGTTTTCTTTCCAGTCTATATGACTCCATAGAAACTTGTACCTTGTAGCTATATCTCTGACTTAATTTATGATCTTTGGAAGATATTTAATATCCCTAAATCTCAATTCTTTTATCTAAGATAATAACAGTACTTACATTACAGGGCTGTTGTGAGAATACTTATGCATTACTTAACATAGAGACCACTCCATAGAAAGCATTTAAACCATGAAAAATGTATAATACTTTGTGAAGATGATGACTATTCCTTTATCATTCTACTTAGTGGTGAATGATAAAGGCCAAGAGTAAATTATATTTTGTTTTACAATACTTTTATAAAATATGTTTGGTTTGTGTAAAAGAAAGTTATAATAATGTACTTAGGTATATTTGGAATTTTTGTTATTTTAAAAGCAATAAGATGTATTAAATCAGAAGAATGTGTCTTAGTCAGTAAGATATATGAAGATGCAGGTAAGATAAGAAAAGATAAATGTTATGGTGTCTGTAATTTCTCAACCACCAAAGTAAAGTAAGCCAAGAACATAGTTGGAATGGGACCAAGTGAAGCAAGGTCCAAATGAACTCTTCAGCTATGAGTCCTGACTGAACTGGACACAAGGCCCTGTTCACACCAAAGAGTACAGCAGCTAGTGAAGAAATGGCTTAACTAATATCATCCCAAGGGAGCAAGCAGATGGGAGTTTGGAAGGGATAGTGAGTAGAGGTGATGAGAGCTGAGCGGTGAATAAAAGTGAGCAACAAAATGCATGCTTGAAAATATCTTAGGTGTGGCATATGTCTATAATTTCTTTAGTCGGTATTTTAAGACCACTATAAATAAAATGAATATGGAGACACAGGTTGCCTCATCTTTTAGTAGCTCTGCTTAAAAACAAAAAAATTAATTCCTGAACAAAAATGATGAACAGGGAATTGCACATAAATTAGCTTGGCTAAAATCTCCATAGAGGATTAAATCTGCCCCAAGGACACAGGGTACAGAGTCAATTTTTTTTTTATATCTTACTGAAATTGTGTCTTAATTTTTACTCAAAATAACTCATGCGCATATTTAGTACCAAAGGATTTTTTTTTTAAATCAATGTCCTCTGTATTGCCTTCCCCTAGACTACCTACAAGGAGCAATAATCCTTTTAGTTTTATCTTTTGGTATTAGCCTTCATTTCTCCAATTTTCATAACCCAAATAACATGATTGTACCTCTTTTCCTTATTTACAATTTTAAGACCTGAAATAAACTTCTCATTGTTTTGAAAAATAATGTAAATTTCTTTCATGCAGATTATTACCTACCTATGTAGCATATCATAATTATTAGGTAATAATGTATAACTATGAATATATAAATTTATAGTATAAATTAGTCATTCAGACAAGTCTGACTCTTTGCAACCCCATGACTGTAGTCCTCCAGGCTCCTCTGTCCATGAGATTCTCCAGGCAAGTATAGTGATGTGGGTAGTCATTCTTTTCTTCAGGGAATCTTCCTGACTTAGGAATTGGACCCTGTGTCTCCAGCACTGCAGGCAGATTCTTTACCAGCTGAGTGGCAAGGGAATCCAAGAATACTGGAGTGGGTAGCCTATCCCTTCTCCAGCAGATCTTCCTGACCCAGGAATTGAACCTGGGTCTCCTGCATTGCAGGCAGATTCTTTATCAACTGAGCTACCAGGGAAGCCCTAATTTATACTACACTATGACTTAATTTTCTCTCTTAAGATCTTTTTTTCTGAAGTTAAGAATTGTCTCATTTTTTTTAACTTATATAACTTTCTTTTATTCATAAATATTTCCAAATACTCCCTTAGATTATTTCATTATCCTATAGGACCAAGTACTGCTGTGGAAAAATGTCTTTCTGATAAGTCCTTCATATAAAATACATTATTCTACACAGAAGTCATTGGATCTTTCCTTTATCACTGATATCGTGATATTGCATAAAAGTGTGCATTAGTGTGGTACTGTTTTTGCATTTATTGTGCCAAATCATTAGAAACTGGATAATTTCTTCCCTTATATATGGATTGCTTTTTCTGTATGTTTGATAATTTTATTCCTTATATTTTCTCTTTTTCCTTTCTGGAACACTACTACTCTGATAGTGAGCACCCTGGATTGGTTTTCCTAAATATTTTATCATTTTAGTCCAATTTCCTATTTGCTTTGTTTTCTAAAAATATAATTGATATTATTTTTTAAACGAGAATTTAAAATAGTCATCTAGTGTACTTTAAGTTTGATTAATTTTCCTATTTCTCAGATATTTTATAGATTTATTATATCCCTTGGAGAAGGGAATGGCAATGCACTCCAGTATTTTCAACTGGGAAATCCCAGGGACAGAGGAGCCTGGTGGGCTATGGGACTGCAAGTGTCAGACACCACTAAGTGACTAACACTTTCACTCTCACTTATTATTCTCAGGATATTTCTTTTTAAGTTTTTTGCCCTACATTAATTCTGCTTACTCTTGGGTTTTCTTTTCTTTTTCATGTTATAGACTTTCTTTAGATGTCTACAAATCATACTTTTCCATGAATATTTAAGAATGAGATACTTACGAGATTTCTATTTTTGGCCATAAAGGAATAACTGGGACCAGATTTATCTTCCCACCTTAACAAAGAAAACAAATGTGACAGATATGATATAATGCTTCTCAGACACCGTACAACAGGCAAACAAATAAGATGGATAAATCAGCTGACGGTAGTGTTTTCAGGGAGTTGTGCAGGAAGTGGGAACCCAAAGAGAACTCAAGCATCTCAATAGGTTGAGGAGACAGAGTTTAGCATAGTCAGGTTGCAGTGGCTAGCACTGTAGGGTAAAATATCAGAGAGAAAGAGAGAGAGAGCTCCAGGAAATTGCAGAGGAATCCCCTGAGTCTTTGGCTGAGTACTGTTTTATTACAATGAGGAAAATAGCCAGCTTATGCGAAGAGTGGCTTGAGAGAAGCAGAACAATCCTTAACCTCATACAGGGCTAAGAATAATTTCTGTTCTCACTCATCAGAATGAAAAGACTTCTTGATTCATAAAATACCAGCTAGAGGTATTAGACTTAGCTTAGACTGTTGACTGTTGACTAAGACTCTCAGAGGAGTCTTACCTCAGAAGATGGGCTAAATTAGCTAAAGATAGGATTTTGCCAAGAGAACGCAAGGGTCATAGCAAACTCCCTCTCCCAACAACACAAGAGAAGCCTCTACACATGGACCTCACCAGATGGTCAATACCACAATCAGATTAATTATATTCTTTGCAGTCAAAGATGGAGACGCTCTATACAGCCAGCAAAAACAAGACTGGGAGCTGACTGTGGCACAGACCATGAAATCCGCATTGTCAGATTCAGACTTAAATTGAAGAAAGTAGGGAAAACCACTAGATCATTCAGGTATGACCTAAATCAAATCCCTTACAACTGTACAGTGGAAGTGACAAATAGATTCAAGGGATTAGATCTGATAGACAGAGTGCCTGAAGAACTACGGACAGAGATTCGTGACGTTATTCAGGAGGCATGGATCAAGACCATCCCCAAGAAAAAGAAATGCAAAAAGGCAAAATGGTTGTCTGAGGAGCCCTTACAAATAGCTGTGAATAGAAGAGAAACAAAAGGCAAGGGAGAAAAGGAGAGCTGTACTCATCTGAATGCAGAATTCCAAAGAATAGCTAGGAGAGATAAGAAAGTCTTCCTCAGAAATCAGTGCAAAGAAATAGAGGAAAACAATAGAATGGGAAAGTCTAGAGATCTCTTTAAGAAAATTAGAGATACCAAGGGAACATTTCATGCAAAGATGGGCTCAATAAAGGACAGAAATGGTATGGACCTAACAGAAGCAGGACACATTAAGGAGAGGTGGCAAGAATACACAGAAGAACTATACAAAAAAGATCTTCACAACCCAGATAATCACGATGGTGTGATCACCAACCTAGAAGACATCCTGGAATGTGAAGTCAAGTGGGCCTTAGGGAGCATCACTACGAACAAAGCTAGTGGAGGTGATGGAATTCCAGTTGAGCTATTTCAAATCATAAAAGATGATGCTGTGAAAGTGCTGCACTCAATATGCCAGCAAATTTGGAAAACTCAGCAGTGGCCACAGGACTGGCAAACGTCAGTTTTCATTCCAATTCTAAAGGAAGACAATGACAAAGACTGCTCAAACTACCACACAATTGTACTCATCTCACACACTAGTAAAGTAATGCTCAAAATTTTCCAAGTCAGGCTTCAACAGTATGTAAACTGTGAACTTCCAGATGTTCAAGCTAGATTTAGAAAAGGCAGAGGAACCACAGATCAAATTGCCAACATCTGCTGGATCATGGAAAAAGCAAATGAGTTCCAGAAAAACATCTACTTCTGCTTTATTGACTATGCCAAAGCCTTTGACTGTTGACCACAACCAACTCTGGAAAATTCTTAAAGAGATGGAAATAGAAGACCACCTAACCTGCCTCTTGACAACTCTGTATGCAGGTCAGGAAGCAACAGTTAGAACTGGACATGGAACAACAGACTGGTTCCAAATAGGAAAAGGAATACATTAAGAATGTATATTGTTACCCTGCTTATTTAACTTATATGCAGAGTACATCATGAGAAACACTGGGCTGGAGGAAGCACAAGCTTGAATCAAGATTGCTGGGAGAAATATCAATAAGCTCAGATATGCAGATGATACCACCCTTATGGCAGAAAGCAAAGACGAACTAAAGAGCCTCTTGTTGAAAGTGAAAGAGGAGAGTGAAAATGCTAGCTTAAAATTCAACATTAAGAAAACTAAGATCATGACATCTGGTCTCATCACTTCATGGCAAATAGATGGGGAAACAATGGAAATAGTGACAGATTTTATTTCGGGGGGCTCCAAAATCACTGCAGATGGTGACTGCAGCCATGAAATTAAAAGATGCTTGCTCCTTGGAAGAAAAATTATGACCTAGACAGCATTAAAAAGTGGAGACACTACTTTGCCAACAAAGGTCCGTCTAGTCAAAGCTATGGAGTCATGGTTTTTCCAGGAGTCATGTATGGATGTGAGAGTTAGACTATAAAAAAAGCTGAGTTCCGAAGAATTGATGCTTTTGAACTGTGGTGTTGGAGAAGACTCTTGCGAGTCCCTTGGACTGCCAGGAGATCAAACCAGTCCATCCTAAAGGAATCAGTCCTGAATATTCATTGGAAGGACTGACGTCGAAGCTGAAACTCCAATACTTTGGCCACCTAATGCGAAGAACTGGCTCATTGGAAAAGACCCTGATGCTGAGAAAGATTGAGGGCAGGAGGAGAAGAGAACGACAGAGGATGAGATGGTTGGATGGCATCACCGACTCAATAGACATAAGATGAGTAAACTTCGAGACTTGGCGATGGACAGGGAGGCCTGGCGTGCTGCAGTCCATGGGGTCACAAAGAGTCAGACACAACTGAGAGACTGAACTGAATTGAACTGAGGGCTTCCCAGGTGGCACTAGTGGTAAAGTCTGCCATTACAGGAGACATAAGAGACGTGGGTTCAACCCCTGGGTCAGGAAGATCCCCTAGAGGAGGTCATGGCAACCCACTACAGTATTCTTGCTTGGAGAATCCCATGGAAAGAAGAGCCTAGCAGGCTGTAGTTCATAGGGCTGCAAAACCTGTATTTCAAAACTCTGTTCTTAGTAATTTATGTAATAATACAGAAATTTAGAAAGGTGATAGAAGATTTGAACAACACTATCAATCGATTGACCTAAAACATATAGGACACACTCTCAACAAAAGCAAAATACAGATTTTTTTCAAGTGCAGATGAAATGTTTCCAATTTAGATACTACGCTAAGCAATAAAAAAGTATATGCAGTACCAAAAGGAAACACAAATAATCAATGAAAATATAAAAATATCTTCAGCTTTACTAACAATCAAGCAAATGAATACTGAAACCACAGTGAATTATTGGGTCACTCACATGATAATTGTAATTCCTAAGACACCAAATGATAGTAAGAATGTGGAGAAATGAAAACTAATATCACTTTTGGTGGAAGGGCTAATTGATACAAATGTTTTAAAAATCAGTTTGGTGATATTTACATACATAGTCTCTAAAATCGAAGACCTACAATCTTAGTTATATGCATGATAAGACTAATATAAATACAAGGGAATGTGCTCGAGAATGTTAATTGCAGAATGGTTAATGTTAATTTGCAATAATGAAAATAGAAATGACCTAAATATCTATGGGAAAATAGATAAATCAGTGGTATTATAAACGTTCAATGGAATATCATAATGACTAAAATGAAGAAACAAAAATCAACGTGGCTGAATCCAGCAAACAAAATATTAAGATACAAGTCTGGCTGTGAAAGCATACATACTGTGCACTACTATTATTGAAAGTTCAGCAGCAGACGGATTGACATGCACGACAGCGTGAGGAATTGGGCAGACCGCCCCCCAGTCACACCGATGGGGATTATCAGAACACAAAACAACCATTTACAGGTTCTGAAAATGGTCCTAAGTGCTTACAGCAAATGAAGAAACACCTCTTCAAGGCAATCTACAAACATTTGGAAAGAAAATGTTTTTGAACTGAAACTGATCGCTCTCTCCCCTGTTTCAACTCAGAGAGGTAGAAATTGTGCTCCGCAGTGGGCCACCCAAGAGCACAGGACCCTCTTTCCCACCAGCTTCCAACTAGAGGGCTTTTTCCCGAATATCACTGAGCAAACTAGAGCCCCAATCATCCTTGCCTTAGCTCATAGGTGGTGGTTCCAGGTTGAGAGTGGCTAACCAAGAAGACCATCTCCAAGTTCTCAGTTTTTAGGGAGATGTCATTAAGAGAAAAGGGTGCTACTGTGCCTTGCTCCAGAGACTCTTCCCACTCAGAGACTTTGCCTGGTGGGAGGAGGAGGAATCAGGAGGTAGTCCTTAGTCTCTTCCAAATTAACTCACTCCATTTGCAACAGAGCATGGAGAAGTTCAAGCCTTAGGGTGCTCTGAAAAGCAGTGGCATTTGTGGTGAAAGTCAACTGGGAGGGGACTCATAGATTCAGTAAAGATACAAGCTAAGTTATATAGGCTGGCTAATGTTTTTGGGGAAAAAAGTGGGGAAAGAGATAACTGAGAGGAAACTCTGGAGTCAGAATAAATCTCATTGACTAACCTTGGACACGCTCCTTCAGAGGAGCATAAATTTGATTGCCAAAGTATGTAGATAAATCTATGCCCAAGGGCATTGTTGAAAACAATAAAGCAACTGCGGGCTGAGGCAGAAAAGAAGAAGAGATACTTCAACGGAGATAGGTTACCTTTATTCAGGCAAGGAAGGTCGACAGTCGGCCTAAGGACCAGGCTGAGCGCAAGAGGGATCAGGGAAGCTTCATGTTTAAAGGGAGGTTTGTGGAAGCGATAAGGGAAATGCTAGTCAGGCGGGATGTTTTGGGTATTCTTTAGTTGAGATGGCATTTGTAGTTGGGCAGGGGGTGATAAGTCCCCTGGGCAGGGGTGATAAGTCCCTGGCAGATGTAGGGGGTAGAAGGTTTCTGGACAAGGGGTGATATGTCCCAAGTAGATACAACTGGCCTGGAGCATCAGGGCAGGACCTAAAGCTCAGTTTTGTTTTCTCTGAAGTTAGATGATTCAGCAAGGGCCTTTGAGACTGTTGTTTTCTTTTCTAGGCCTAACGACATCTTCAGCAACCACCCAACAAATGGGAGCTAAACATCTGGCCATGGAAAAGGAAGAAATGAATTCTGAAAAAAAAACAAAACCCACTATCCTGTGAGGATGACATACATATCCATCAATGGACAAATGGATCTAAAAAATGTGCTATGTTCATCCAGCATGAAAAAGAATGACCTACTGATTTGCGATATAATATGAAAATGAAAGTTGCTCAGTTGTGCCTGACTCTTTGTGACCCCATGGACTATATTCTCCAGGCCAGAATACTGGAGTGGGTAGCCTTTCCCTTCTCCAATGGATCTTCCCAGCCCAGGGATTGAACCCAGGTCTTCCGCCCTGCGGGTGGATTCTTTACCAGCTGAACCACAAGGGAAGCCTGTGCTTAATATGGATGAACCTTAAAAACGTGCTGAGTGAAAGAAGCTAGTCACAAAAAAAAAGCCCATACATTGTAGATGTCCATTTATATGTAATATCTGGAATAGGGTCATCTATAGAGACAGGTTACTGAGGAATGAGCAACTCCTCAATATCCCCTCAATGGACATGAACTTGGGCAAACTCCAGGAGCTACGGAGGGACAGGGAAGCCTGGCATGCTGCAGTCCATGGGGTTTCAAAGTGTCAGACACCACCTGGCTGTTGAACAACAACAATAACAACAGATAAATGAATGAACTAAAATTGGAAAATTAAAAAAGAGGACATCATCAAACAAACCACAATTCAAGTATGATTTTGGCCAGAACTAAGAAATCTTTCATAGTTATTTTGTGAGGAAAAAAAACACACAAGAAATCAGTATCAGAACCCCATTGTGTAAAACACATAATCCATTGTGTGCATTTCAATTTATAGAATTTAAAATAAATAAAAAGTACAAAGACAATACACAGTATTTCTTAAATATGCTTACATATGGAGTAAAAATAGAAGAAAATTGAAGGACCATGAAAGAAAGTGAAATCATTCCAACTGACTCTTTGTGACTCCTCTATCCACGGGGATTCTCCAGGCAAGAATACTGGAGTGGGTTGCCATGCCCTCCTCCAGGGGATTTTCCCCCACCCAGGGATCAAAGCCGTGTCTCTTGCATTGCAGGCAGCTCCTTTTACCATCTGTGCCAGCAGGAAGTAAAAGCAGAAGAAAACTGAGGGGCTATAGTTTATGTTGAAGAGAAATTTCTGTTCAGGCTTTAAGGTTTCAAGCATAGGGCCTTTCAGAGTTACGCTGACTTCTTGCTTTTCTCTATCTGCTCACACATTTTCCCCAAAGGGAACAGGAGTGAATTATATGATTAGTGATCTGAGAAGAAAGAGTTGTACTTGCTCTCCTCAGTCTCTCTCTCCGTTCTCTTCAAATCTGTCTCAGAAAGAAGGACCATTTGCTTTCCTTCACAGGGTAAGGTTTTGTCAGAATTTCCGGTCAGGGGAGTAATCTAAAGCTGGTGGTCCTTCCCTCTGGTTCTGTCTGACTTGTGTGTTTGTCTTTTACTTGGTTCTGCACTCAGTTGGGTAAAAGGATGTTGCTTATCAGGCCCTTTCACAATTTCACTAGTAACTTTCCCTCATTCAGCTCAGTATTACATATTTTAACACTTTTTATGCCATTCTTCATATATTTTTGCTTGTTTGAAATATGTTATAATTTTTTTAAGGAAATAAAGGGTGAAACTGAAATTGTAATATGGAGTGCTGTTATATAAGAGGAAAATTGGAGGACTTTAAGTAGATCTGTAAAGCTCAATATTTCTACTTACAAGTTTTTTGTTTTTTTTTCCTGAAAGAAACATTTCATGAACCTATAACATAGCATGCTACTATTTGCAAATGCTTGAAAAGTGGTATAGTTCTATGTAAACATTTATAGAAACCATTGAGCAGGAAAAAATTTTAAGCCCACGTGGTGACAATGTCATAACTTTGTGTATTGAAACTAAACCAAAAACCTCTGTATTTATTCTACTTGAAGTTCCATATATTGTCACATGCCACAAATTAGAAAGCTCTTTAAAATAATTCCCAAATTTAGTATGTTTAAGGTTATTTTTTCATTGTGAGAAAGCTTGCAGAGGACACTCATGGATGCTTGCTCTAAAAAAAACAGAAAAGTATGACCACAAAGGAGATGAAAAAAGCAGCAGAGGAAACTATGCACTGCTGGCAACATTTTCTCTGTGTCAGTGGTTCTCAGGCTGTCTTTGGTGAAGGCTAGCTGTTAAATTTTAAATATTTTAATTCTTTTTTTTTCATTTTTAATCATTTATTTTGTACATTTTCAATTTATCATTTTAGTTTCTAAAAATACAATTAAAATGAGTTCCCCTAAAATCAAATAGAAAATGTAGATATAAACCCAAATCTGTCTTCATTGAATTCAATAGCATAAAATTATTCCATCAAATTGTATCAGTTCAGTTCAGTTCAGTTGCTCAGTTATGTCCGACTCTTTGCGACCCCATGAATCGCAGCACGCCAGGCCTCCCTGTCCATCACCATCTCCTGGAGTTCACTCAGACTCACGTCCATTGAGTCAGTGATGCCATCCAGCCATCTCATCCTCAGTCGTCCCCTTCTTCTCCTGCCCCCAATCCCTCCCAGCATCAGACTCTTTTCCAATGAGTCAACCCCTCGCGTGAGGTGGCCAAAGTACTGGAGTTTCAGCTTTAGCATCATTCCTTCCAAAGAAATCCCAGGGTTGATTTCCTTCAGAATGGACTGGTTGGATCTCCTTGCAGTCCAAGGGACTCTCAAGAGTCTTCTCCAACACCACAGTTCAAAAGAATCAATTCTTCGACAAACATCTCTAAGTGCTTACTCACATTCTGTGCTCATCTCACGGACAGGTAGAACTGGGCTTTCACTGGCCTAGGTACCACTGGTCTACTCAACTCTTGATTCCTTTCTTACATTCATCTTCACCTTGATGATAGAGCACAGTCTGCCTCCTCTTGAATCTTAGCTGTTTTGATCTTTATGTTTCATTCATTAAAGTGTTTCATCCCAGTTTTCCTTTTTTGAGGTATTAGGCTCTGAACCATTTTCTCTCTCTCTCTCTCTTCCCTCTTAATACATTGCCTTTCACATCAGATTTCCAAAGAAAATAGCACTTCTCCCCTTTTCTTCTCTTTGTGCATGACCTAGTATCCCTGGTATCAAACTGATCTAACACACAACATTTACAAGCTATCTGTTTTCCTCCATTCTGCCTCTCTCTTCCTCTCACTCTCTATCCTTTCCTTTACAGATAGTATAGTACTTTAGTTGAGTATCTACTCTGGATCAGTAAGTTATCCACTGACAAGACACCCCAGACCCCTGTCCTCATGCTGCTCACTGCCTATGAGAAAAGCACTTACTGAGCAGACAGTAAGAAGAGGGATAAGTTCTACAAAGGAGAAATAGGAGCTATGGAGTTGTGTTTATGTGAACCATCTTTAAAATGAAACTTTACCTATTCAAAATGATATTTTTAATTCTAAAAGTCTGAAATGATTTTGCTTAAAAGTAATTTTCTTTGGTTCAGTTAAAATAGCTGAGAACAACAATCTAATCATAAAAAAACCCCCTCTAATCCAAAGGATTTTAAAAATCAGATCATAAACTGGATCTATACTCACACATGTTAAAATTTCTTTCTTAGTATTTTTAAAGACATATAAATATCTGTAACTTTTGGTTTTAGTATCATGACCTTCTCTAATTAATCTGTTTCTGTTGAACTGAAAATCTCTCTATCCTTGTTGATAATTTCAATGATAATCATAATTGTCAGTATTTATATTTTTTTTTTAAATTTTTATACTTCAGTTTAATTTGCTGGTCTAAAATGTTCCCAAATTTGTTCTTTTGTTACAATTACTTTCTAATTGATGAAAATATCAGCACTAAATTTTTACTCATTTATGTTGATGAGAAAAAGTAAGGATGATGTCCAGATAAAGAAAATACCTTATATTATCCAATTATTTCAGTGTGTAATGTCTGATAAAGGTAGCCTACTTAAAATTTTTGTCCTATTACTCTTGCTTATATTCTCTTTCTAAATAAGAAGTAAAATATTTAAAAAATGGTGACTGATAAGAGAGCAATAACATTATCTATATAACCACTGATCGGTAAACAATCACACAAGTAGGTAACATAATTCCTCTTCTGCTATTGAAAATGACCATCCTGAAAATAGTTTCTCCCGGTTATATGAGTAAAGTAGAGAAATGATAACAAGCAGCCTAGAAAGAAAAAGGCAAGAATTCCCAGCATTTCACTCTCTCATTAGGTGTGGCATTGATGTTTATTTTGAGCCTTCTCCTTTTGAAGCATTCTATCTAGAAATGATACAAATAAGTATATGCTTTAAAAAACCAACAGCTATGTTTTATGTAAGATTGCCATCATCTAACAAGAATCAAACAATAAAATTCTTTGATCATGTATGCGTATGTGTGTGTTTGTTCATGTATAATCTGTATTCTTGTAAAAACATAGATACATTTATAATCAGGCTTCTGAAGTGTTTTAAAATTCTAAGTTTAAATAAATGCTACTCAAGTTTTTTAAAACTACTCATTAAAAAAACAAACTTTCTGTTAGCTCTGAGGAATATGGTGTTAGATTGCTGAAAAATTACTGTTTGATGTTGGATTTGTTTGAAAGAATAAAGCTTACATTTTTTGAAGAAGTCTAGAAAATAGGTTTACCAAAAACAGCCAACAGAAGCTGATTTCTGTACTTCTATCTGCAGAGACAAAAGCCCTTTGGGCCACCTCCCAGTCAATGCATTTAATTTTTTCTGTAGTAAGTGTTCTGGAACTATAATCCTGAGAACACTATTGGTAATTGTATCAATATATATGTCTGCACTTTCTTTTAACAGATAAATATATCTTATTCAGTGTCACTAAGTTTGTAAGAATAATTGTTTTTATTTATGCACTGAAGGAGTTCAGAGTAATGTCAGGGAAACCCATGAGAATGAAATGTTTCCACATGTGAGAAAACCTACTTTCCACTATGAATTTGCTATTATATTTGCTTATTACATACAGAGGGTTGAGGAGCCTCCTCAACCCTCGGTATGTAATGAATTGGTGGAAAGAGCTTATTTCTCCCAGATTACAAAGTTAGAATGTATTTAAGTTATTACATCATTAGTTTTTGTACAAATAGAATGTGTTAAAACACAGTGAAAATATATTTTAAAAACTCATACTAGCAAAGAAGAATTCTGTTTCAGAAGTAAATTTTTAAAATAAAATTTTCCACTGTGTAAACATGTCATATTATTTAACATCTCTATTCTCACTGCTTTCATTTTTATGACTCCTGGTATTGTGTCTCTGTCCTCTTCCTCAGGTGCCTCCTGTGCTTGCTTACCTTCTTCATTTCTTCCACCCATGTCTCTGGACCCCTTTTTTAATTCAATGAGATAATCTGTAACAAATAAAGATTTTTTTTTTCCAGTTTCTTGAACTTCATTACCATAAATCTACCTGTAAACTCAGTGAAACTCCCAAGCTCATAACTTTGGCTGATACAGTCTGCTGGGTCTGCACATAGTGAAAAAGACATCCCAGGCCTGACCCCATGTGTGGCCCACAAAGCACAAGGCAGCAAGACTGTCTGATCCACGGGTGAGTAGCACTGGCTTTTCCAGGAAGAGCGCATCACAGGGTACACATAGCTTAGAGGAGAAGCAAACACGTAAGGCCCAGGAAAGGTTGGGGCCCCAGCCACTGCATTGCCATGGTTAGCCAACCCCATAGGCACATCTGGTAAGCAATTGTAGTCCATGAACCCTGTAAAGTTGTAAACGTGGCCTGTTGTGCATAAGGGTGCTTTATATCTGACATTATATTGACCGAGCTCCTGCTATTCCCTCTAGAGAGGCCCTTCACCCTGCTCTGTAAACAGAGAAGGAAGTCAGAGGCCCTGTCTTGCATGCAGGAGGCTGGCAGCTCACCCTGAACTTGCTTTAGCCAGAGAGCACTCAGGCGTCATGCTCAGTGGAGATCTTGGAGCTTCAAAGGTGAGTCCACTGCTTAGAGAGAGACATTTCGATGACCCAAGATTCCTGGAAGATTTTATTTCAGTTGCTGGAAGGTTCTCAAAAAAGCTCAAAAGCCCTCCAGCTGCCTGAAGAGTCTGTGAAATGCATGTAGTGGGTCTTCCAGACAAAGCTTTAGAAAACTGCTAGCACTACAGATCCAACCCAGCCTCTGCATCTTGATTTCACTAGAACAGATGTTATCTGCAAGCAATTAACATACTTGTCATCACCAGTGAAACAGATACAGAATCTTTCAGGTTTTTTTTTTTTTTTTTAATGGACCCTAAAGAAAAGTGTTATGCATAAAATAAAATGTTTATATTGGCATTAAAATAATATTCAATAAAGAAAGTTATATGTATCAGTTTTTCAGTTTTTCCAATTTGGGGGACAAAGGATGCTGTAATAATTTTTAGAAAGCTATTAAGGAATAAACGTCACCAGCAATACAAATATTTGTGATTAACTCCTTATTCAGTTAAAGCAGTATCTACTTATAATTATTCTGTATCTTCATATTGTGACTGATAGAAATTAAAATTCGGTATATTTTCCTCTATTTAAAAATTATTTAATTGCTTGATTTTATAGAAGAGATATGGGAGATAATCAGATTTGACTTATGATAACACAAGTGTCAAATAGTAAGATGTTGAGCAAAATATGACCCTTAAGATGGGTACAAGTGAAAAGCTTGGTAAGATTGAAAGCATAAATGTTCTGGGTAATAAAAACCAAAATAGAACAGTAAATTGTAAACTCTTGAGCTGTTCTTTAAAAACAAAAAGTCTAAATAGCATAACACTGTTGTATTAATATAATTATACTTTTGATATCAGCTCAATTTCTTATAGGCTAACACTATAACATGATGGTCCTAAGTTACTTACCCTCATTAAGTTGAGTTTTCATTTAGCATTTATACTTTTTTTAATCAGTAAAAACTGAAAGGCTTAATTTCAAGTATTCAACCTTTGATTAAATATTTCTGCTGAAATTATTATTTTTTTCTCTCTCATACTCCTTTTAGGTTAAGAAAAAGCGGCTTTCTTGGTGGGCTCTGCCTGCAAAGTTTCAATCCTTGGGTCAGGAAGATCCCCTGGAGAATGGAATGGTGACCCACTCCAGTATTCTTGCCTGGAGAATTCCATGGACAGAGGAGCCTGGAGGGCTATAGTTCATGGGGTCACAAAGAGTCAGACACAACTGAGCGGCTACACTTTCAGTCATATATATACATATATTTAGTAAAGGTTTAGGGCAATGTTTCTGCTATAATAACTGCTTAAATGGTTGGAAAATATAAACATATCATGTAAGCAAATACTATGAGTGATATATTCAATTCTGTACACAGTTACTTATAGTATTTGAAGTGGAGTAAAAAAATCAACTGCAACTGGGAGACAGATATGGGATAGTAAAAGAGCATTGAAGTAGACAGAATCTGATGTTCTAGATCACTCTTAAAAAATCTGCAATTTACTGATGACCTGGAAAAATGAAAAATGACTTAGTTTTTCTACCTAAAAAGTGATGATCTTAAATATATATTGCGATTTAAGGCAATTGATATGAAAACACTCAGTAAATTGGCACATTATTCAATTTTAATCCTCAAATATTTTACATATAAATAGTACGTACTCCTTAAATGCTTTTTAAAATTTATTTATTTTTTAGTTGAAGGATAATTGCTTTACAGAATTTTGCTGTTTTCTGTCAAACCTCAACATGAATCAGCCATAGGTATACGTATATATCCCTGTACGTGTACTGTGATGGAGACAAATAGGTATAGGAGGGCACCTTAGGTAGAGTCTTGAAAGTGACAATATGTAAGTTGAAATGTAGAGAATGAAAGGAAGCCTGTCAGACCTAGGGCTCAGTAGAGATTAGAAGGTTCAAATCCATATGAAGACAGGAAGTTGACCTAGTCAGTTTTCAGAGGGCAGTGTGGGTGAAGTAGAGTGAGGAAAAGGAAGTCATGGGATAATGTAGGAGAGATATTGTGTGCTTTCTATTGCCAGATAAAATGCATAGATTACCACACTTGATCCTCACAAAAATTCTATGCAGTAAATATTGTTATCAACATGTTGCAGATGAAGAAACAGATGCTTAGAAAGTTTAAATAGGTAGAGACCCAGTCACAAAATGACTTACAGGAAGTAGTAAATAATTCATCTTTTGTTTTGGTACAATGAAAAAACCATTGAAAGACTATAGTTATCAGAGTGGTATGATTCATTTCTATTAATATAAATATTTACCCTGAAGGACAAGATGGATTGCTTAACTTTTTTCTCTTCATCTCTAGTTTGTTTTGTGTCCACTAGATTCAGAGCCCCTCCAAGAGAGCAGAGAATGAGAAACAATTTGGTCCTCTTTATTGCGTTATATTCAGTAGCTTATCATGATATTCAGCATTTTGTGGCTGTTCAGTTAAAATTAATTGACAGAATGGATATACATAATAGTTGCTAATTTCTACTTGTTTGTATTCTGATTTGGGTTTCTGTTATAAAAAATTATATTGGCTCCTATTTTTGAACCCCGTAACTATTCCAGGTTCTAAGATTTTCAAGAGCAGGCAGTAGCTTACAATAACAGGTATACCTTGTTCTTTTGCGTCTTTTAAGGAGATGACTGTGCCAAATTCCACAGTGGTTGGGAAAATGTGAACATGGGGCTATAGCCAGAGGGGTCAGAGAGGAAGGTGCAGAGGTGAAGGAGATAAGACCATTAGGACAGAGTCTAGAGCAGCACAGAAAAACTGTCTTCGTTTCTCTGAGCACTGCCGAGGTCCATTCCAACCAAGGACCCGACTCCATCTTGCCTTTCTTGTTATGCTACATGTCTGGGTCATTTGCTCCTCACTGAGTTAATAATTCTCAAGTAATAATAGTTAGCGTGTCCATTTTTCAGATGTAATGGATTAAGGGAGGGTCTTCTGAGTATTAAAGTAAATCACATCAATTAGTATTCAATCGGTTTTATGTAATGTAGAATTATGCATTCCTGCTAAGTCACTTCAGTTGTATCCGACTCCTTGAGACCTTATGGACTGTAGCCTGCCAGGCTCCTCTTCCCATGGGATTCTCCAGGCAAGAATGCTGGAGTGGGTTGCCATGTTCTCCTTCCCAGCCCAGGGATTAAACCCATATCTCTTACGTCTCCTGCATTGGCAGGTAGGTTCTTTACCATTAGCACCACCTGGGAAGCCCATGTGAGATCTAGTTCCCTGACCAGAGATCAAACCTGGGCCCCCTGCACTGAGACCTCAGCGTCTTAGCCATTGGACCACCTGGGAAGTCAATGTAGAATTATACCCACCTTGAAAAATAAATCAAGATTGCCGGGAGAAATATCAATAACCTCAGATATGCAGATGACACCACCCTTATGGCAGAAAGTGAAGAGGAACTAAAAAGCCTCTTGATGAAAGTGAAAGAGGAAAGCAAAAAAATTGGCTTAAAGTTCAACATTCAGAAAACGAAGATCATTGCATCTGGTCCCATCACTTCACAGGAAATAGATGGGGAAACAGTGGAAACAGTGTCAGACTTTGTTTTTGGGGCTCCAAAATCACTGCAGATGGTGACTGCAGCCATGAAATTAAAAGACGGTTACTCCTTGGAAGAAAAGTGATGACCAACCTAGATAGCATATTCAAAAGCAGAGACAAGTCAAGGCTATGGTTTTTCCTGTGGTCATGTATGGATGTGAGAGTTGGACTGTGAAGAAGGCTGAGTGCCGAAGAATTGATGCTTTTGAACTGTGGTGTTGGAGAAGACTCTTGAGAGTCCCTTGGACTGCAAGGAGATCCAACCATTCTGAAGGAGATCAGCCCTGGGATTTCTTTGGAAGGAATGATGCTGAAGCTGAAGCTCCAGTAGTTTGGCCACCTCATGTGAAGAGTTGACTCATTTGAGAAGGCTTTGATGCTGGGAGGTATTGGGGGCAGGAGGAGAAGGGGACGACCAAGAATGAGATGGCTGGATGGCATCACAGAGTCGATGGACGTGAGTCTGAGTGAACTCCGGGAGATGGTAATGAACAGGGAGGCCTGGCGTGCTGCGATTCATGGGGTCGCAAAGAGTCGGACACAACTGAGTGACTGAACTGAACTGAACTGAAAAATAAAGGAAAATGTTCAAGCATTTTTCTCATTATGGGACTCACCATAAAATTTTGAAAACTTTTTAATTTGTAAAAATAATGGAATATTACTTGGCCATAAAAAAGGAACCCATTTGAGTCAGTTCTAGTGAGGTAGATGAAGTAAGTCAGAGAGAAAAACAAGTATTGTATATTAATAATCTAGAAAATCGTGCTGATGGACCTATATGCAGACATAGAGAAGAGACTCTGCACACAGTGGGGAAAAGAGAGGGTGGGATGAATGAAGAGAGCAGCATGGAAACATGTATACTGCTGCTGCTGCTGCTAAGTTGCTCCAGTCGTGTCTGACTCTGTGTGACCCCATAGACGGCAGCCCACCAGGCTCCCCCGTCCCTGGGATTCTCCAGGCAAGCACACTGGAGTGGGTTGCCATTTCCTTCTCCAATACATGAAAGTGAAAAGTGAAAGTGAAGTCGCTCAGTCATGTCCAACCCTCAGCGACCCCATGGACTGCAGCCTACCAGGCCCCTCCGTCCATGGGATTTTCCAGGCAAGAGTACTGGAGTGGGGTGCCATTGCCTTCTCCGGAAATATATGTTACCATACGTAAAATAGATTGTTCATGGAAAGTTACTGTATGACACAGAGAACTCAAAGGGGTACTCTGTGACAACCTAGAGGGGTAGGAAGGGGTGGGGGTGGGAGAAGGTTCAAGAGGGAGGGGACATATGTATACTTATGGCTGATTAATATTGTTGTAATGGCAGAAGACAACACAATACTATAAAGAAATTATCCTACAATTAAAAATAAATTAAAAAATAATGTATCTAACAGATGTTCCGGGAAGACCCGGATTCAATCCCTGGGTCAGAAGGATCCTTTGGAGAAGGGAATGGCAATCCACTCCAGTATTCTTGCCTGGAGAAGCCCATGGACCGAGGAGCCTGGCGGGCCACAGTCCACAGAGTCTCAAAGAGTCGGACACGACTGAGCGACTAACATTACTACTACTACTAATAGATGTTCAATATTAACCAGAAATAACTAGATTTTGCTATTATAGCAAATTAATCCCTAATCTCAGTGCTTTATCTTATGCTTCCTCACATCATACAGACAGAAATGTAGTTTGCATAGATTTCCTTAGTACCCCAGATTTACAGAGGCTCCCCTATTTGTATCAGTACCTTCTAAAACATGGCATCCTTGATTGTTGGGAAAGAGGAAGAAATACAGGAGAGTCCTTGGTGGGGTTTTTAATCCCCTCAACTTGGTGGCTGAGGTGTCTATATATATATATATATATACCCATATACACCTTTCTATTTCATTTGTTACATGCTAGTGTCGAACTGAAAAAGGGGCTAAGGAATATGAGAAAGCAGATGGAACTCGATAGCACATCAGATATTCTGGAATGCTTCTCAGACATACCACTTTGAGAAGACTTGTAAGCCTGAGATGTTTAGTTGATAGGATAGAGATCATATTATTCTTTCAAGTCTGTACTTTGAATTTCTCTGCTGAGTCAGGATATACTGATTATAATACAGTCACTGGATACACCAGATGTATTTCCAAAATTCCCTTTTGTGTAGAGTATTAAATAAACAGATGCCATTTCTAATTAGGATTTCCATTTCTTCTCACCTAATATAAAATGTAGCAAGTCATTTACAAATTAGAGATTTATTTCTGTTTATATTTCTCAGGGTCTAAGTAGTGTTTTCTAAGAAGGATAGCCTCAGAGTTATTGCTTGTCCCAAGGGTACCGTTCATATGTTGATTGATTTGAAACATAGCTTCTAAAAATGTGAAAGCATCTTCCAATTTTTAAATAAGATGCAGTTGTGCCCTGATTTTTAAATGATATACTGTGTTGACATGGTATCTATATGGTGTCATCATTATTGTAATACTGAAGGTTCAGGCAAATGTTCAATCGTGTTTTCACTTATTTTGGAAAATTGGATTACATTAATAAATTTACCAGGGAAAGGAATATGGTTCAAATTCTTTTTAAAAGAAAGTCTTAGATACGGTTCTAGAACTCAAACTGAATATCATTGTAAAATGTTTTTGGAGATGTTGGAAAGTCATTTGTAGTATGCTGTCAAAAGAATTATTATATCAGTTGGGAGGTTAAACTGAAGGACTTCTTGTTTTCTGAGGTTTCCTTCTCCTCCATAGTTCTTTTGTTTCAGGTTCTGATATGTTTTGTTTTTCTCTTCCTTCTGTTTTTAATCATTAGTCCTGGGTACAACCATGGAACATTTTCCTCCTTCATTTTAAAAGAAAACCTTGCTAACAAGTGATCATTATTTTTGAGTTAATCTCAGATAAGAATTATACTGTGTATTCAATCAATGCAGTAGACTAGACACTCTGAAGTTCCAACCTATTGGCAACTAGGGACTGCACTAATTATAACAAATGTCATTTGTAATTATGGATCTTCTCACTGAAAAATGGAAATTAGCAAGGGCAAAAGGAACAGAGAGAAGTGAGAATTAAGGTGTTAAAGAAGACTTACATCAGTAGCTAATTATGCCATGTTTATAGATAGAAAGACTAAACATCTTGAAAAATAGAAGTTTTCCCCAAATTGATATACATGGTCAATGCAGTTATGATCAAAATCCAAATGGGATTTTTTTTAGGAATTTGACATACATATTTTTTTAATTTTTAAAATTAATTTATTTTAATTGGAGGCTAATTACTTTACAATATTGTAGTGGTTTTTGCCATACACTGACATGAATCAGCCACCGGTGTACATGTGTTTCCCATCTGAACCCCTCTCCTACCTCCCTCCCCATCCCATCCCTCAGGGTCATCCCTGTGCTCCAGCCCTGAGTGCCCTTCTCATGCATCGAACCTGAACTGGCGGTCTATTTCACATGTGATAATATACATGTTTCAATGCTGTTCTCTCAAATCATCCCACCCTCACCTTCTCCCACAGAGTCCAAAAGTTTGTTCTTTATATCTGAGTCTCTTTTGCTGTCTTGTATATAGGGTCATCGTTACCATCTTTCTAAATTCCTTTGTTTCTTTAGGTAAATTTATTCCTAAGTATTTTATTCTTTTCATTGCAATGGTGAATGAGATTTTTCTCTTAATTTCTCTTTTTGTTTTCTCATTATTAGTGTATAAGAATGCAAGGGATTTCTGTGTATTAATTTTATATCCTGCAACTTTACTATATTCATTGATTCCATTCAGTTCAGTTCCTCAGTCATGTCCGACTCTTTGTGACCCCATGAACCACAGCATGCCAGGCCTCCCTGTCCATCACCAACTCCTGGAGTTTACCCAAACCCATGCCCATTGTGTTGCTGATGCCATCCAACCATCTCATCCTCTGTTGTCCCCTTCTCCTGCCCTCAATCTTTCCCATAATCAGGGTCTTTTCTTTTTATTTTATTTTTCCTTTTTTTTTTTTTTTCAGTTTACAATACTGTATTGGTTTTGCCATACATCAACATGAATCCACTACGGGTGTACGCGTGTTCCCAATCCTGAACCCCTCTCCCACCTCCCTACCCATACCATCCCTCTGGGTCATCCCAGTGCACCAGCCCCAAGCATCCTGGATCCTACATCGAACCTAGACTGGCAATTCATTTCTTATATGATATTATACATGTTACAATGCCATTCTCCCAAATCATCCCACCCTCTCCCTCTCCCACAGAGTCAAAAAGACTGTTCTATACATCTGTGTCTCTTTTGCTGTCTCGCATACAGGGTTATCGTTACCATCTTTCTAAATTCCATATACATGTGTTAGTATACTGTATTGGTGTTTTTCTTTCTAGCTTACTTCGCTCTGTATAATCGGCTCCAGTTTCACCACCTCATTAGAACTGATTCAAATGTATTCTTTTTAATTGCATCAGGGTCTTTTCAAATGATTCAGCTCTCCATATCAGGTGGCCAAAGTTTCAGCTTCAACCTAAGTCCCTCCAATGAACACCCAGGACTGATCTTTAGGATGATCTTTAGGTTGGATCTCTTCATTAGCTCTAGTAATTTTCTGGTGGAGTCTTTAGGGTTTTCTATGTAGAGGATCATGTCATCTGCAAACAGTGAGAGTTTTACTTCTTCTTTTCCAATCTGGATTCCTTTTATTTCTTTTTCTTCTCTGATTGCTGTGGCTAAAATTTCCAAAATTGTGTTGAATAGTAGTGGTGAGAGTGGGCACCCTTGTTTTGTTCCTGACTTTAGGGGAAATACTTTCAATTTGTCACCACTGAGGATAATGTTTGCTGTGGGTTTATCATATATGGCTTTTATTATATTGAGATATATTCCTTCTATGCCTGCTTTCTGGAGGGTTTTTATAATAAATGGATGTTGAATTTTGTCAAGGCTTTCTCTGCATCTATTGAGATAATCATATGGTTTTTATCTTTCAATTTATTAATGTGGTGTATCACATTGATTTGTGAATATTGAAGAATCCTTGCATCCCTGGGATAAAACCCACTTGGTCATTATATATGATCTTTTTATACATTGTTGGATTCTGTTTGCTAGAATTTTGTTAAGATTTTTGCATCTATGTTCATCAGTGATTTTCGGCTGTGGTTTTCTTTTCTTTCTTTTTTTTTTGTGGCTTCTTTGTCTGGTTTTGGTATTTGGGTGATGGTAGCCTCAAAAAATGAGTTTGGCAGTTTACCTTCCTCTGCAATTTTCTGGAAGAGTTTGAGTAGGATAGGTGTTTAGCTCTTCTCTAAATTTTTGGTAGATTTCAGCTGTGAAGGACATACAGATTTTAAAACTTATGAAGAAGTTCAAGGGCCCAAGATTAGTCAGGACGTATCTGAAACAGAGGAATCATGTTGGGGAGGTGTTTAACCAGATACTAAGACTTATTATCATTAATTGGAATAATGTTAAAAGTGATGAATAAAATAGCATTAAGAGCCCAGAGATAGACCCATTAATGTATGAAAAAGAATATACATCAGAGTCATCATTGCAAGTCACAGGGAAGAGGAGAGACTATAAAATACCAGCTGATTAGATGTATGGAAATAATTAAACTGGAACACTGTTCCAAACCATACACAAATATAAATTTCTGATTGACTAAACAGATCAATTTTTTTTAATTTTAAGGAAAATGTAGGGAAAGTATCTTTCTGACATCACAACAAAGAAAATTTTCCTAAGCAAAGTAGTAAATGTACTAACTATAAAAGAAGAGATGGATACAATTAGACCACAGTAAACATTCTCCAAGCCAGGCTTCAGCAATACGTGAACCGTGAACTCCCTGATGTTCAAGCTGGTTTTAGAAAAGGCAGAGGAACCAGAGATTAAATTGCCAACATCTGCTGGATCATGGAAAAAGCAAGAGAGTTCCAGAAAAACATCTATTTCTGCTTTATTGACTATGCCAAAGCCTTTGACTGTGTGGATCACAATAAACTGTGGAAAATTCTGAAAGAGATGGGAATACCAGACCACCTAGCCTGCCTCTTGAGAAATTTGTATGCAGGTCAGGAAGCAACAGTTAGAACTGGACATGGAACAACAGACTGGTTCCAAATAGAAAAAGGAGTACGTCAAGGCTGTATTGTCACCCTGCTTATTTAACTTATATGCAGAGTACATCATGAGAAATGCTGGACTGGAAGAAACACAAGCTGGAATCAAGATTGCTGGGAGAAATATCAATAACCTCAAATATGCAGATGACACCACTCTTATGGCAGAAAGTGAAGAGGAACTAAAAAGCCTCTTGATGAAAGTGAAAGAGGAGAGTGAAAAAGTTGGCTTACAGCTCAACATTCAGAAAACGAAGATCATGGCATCCAGTCCCATAACTTCATGGGAAATAGATGAGGAAACAGTGGAAACAGTGTCAGACTTTATTTTTGGGGCTCCAAAATCACTGCAGATGGTGACTGCAGCCATGAAATTAAAAGACACTTCCTCCTTGGAAGAAAAGTGATGACCAACCTAAATAGAATATTCAAAAGCAGAAACATTACTTTTCCGACTAAGGTCCGTCTAGTCAAGGCTATGGTTTTCCCTGTGGTCATATATGGATGTGAGAGTTGGACTGTGAAGAAGGCTGAGCGCTGAAGAATTGATGCTTTTGAACTGTGGTGTTGGAGAAGACTCTTGAGAGTGCCTTGGACTACAAGGAGATCCAACCAGTCCATTCTGAAGGAGATCAGCCCTGGGATTTCTTTGGAAGGAATGATGCTAGAGCTGAAGCTCCAGTACTTTGGCCACCTCATGCGAAGAGTTGACTCATTGGAAAAAACTCTGATGCTGGAAGGGATTAGGGGCAGGAAGAGAAGGGGACGACAGAGGATGAGATGGCTGGATCATGGACTAGATGGATGTGAGTCTGAGTGAACTCCGGGAGATGGTGATGAACAGGGAAGCCTGGCGTGCTGCAATTCATGGGGTCGCAAAGAGTCGGACATGACTGAGCGACTGCAGTGAACTGAACTGAACTGAAACATAAGACCTTTAGCTCAAAATCACTAAAAAGTTATAAAGGCCCAGTATGCTAAAAGTTATAACACATATCGCCAACTGAAGAATATTATCTAAAATATAAAATGTCCTAACATAATTTTATAAGCTATCAAATTTTTTAAATACATAGAAAGAGCTACTATGGAAAACATTTGGTATTGCTAGTGAAGTTGAACTACGTTACACCCTGCAATCAAGGAATTCCACTCAGTGTTGTACAGTCATGATTCTACCAAAGTTACAAAACCTTAAGGAAAAATTAGACACACTCACCCACTGCATCTTTACTTTTGTTTGTTTGTTTATATATTGGATTATGTGATTATAGGGGCTGACTAGGCTAGTCCAAAATTCATAAAGCAGGCTTTCCCAAGATTGGATCTGGCCCACCTAGAGAACTGAGGGCAATCATCTGTACTTACAGTCAGCTAGTTGGAGATGTTAATCACATTTGCAAAATACCTTTATAGCAACACAGATTACTGTCTGAATAACTGGAGATTTCAGGTTAGCCAAATTGACACATAAAACTAAGACAGATATATGTACTTTGTCTAATTTTCCATTGGATTATTGAGTCCTTCCTTATTGATGATAGAATGTATTTAAATTCTAAGTCCCTTGTCCTATGTTGTGTGTATTATATATATTTCCCAGCTCATCATTTTTCGTTTGCTTTTAATGTCATATTCATTTCCTGCAGCAATTAAAAAATTCATACAAATAAATTATCAGTTTTTATCTATAGCATCTGCATGTTGCATATTGAGACCTAGTAGTCTTATAGTTTCAAATTTTATGCTAAATTCTTTGACTCATCTGAAAGTTATTTGACATAAGGCTTGAGGTAGTGAATACTTGTATTTTAAAATGCCTTCCATTTTTCCCAACTAATTGATTCAGTGATTCATTTATTTAAATTTTTTGTCTTAGATTGCCATGTAATTGATGAACAATGTTGTTAGTTTCAGGTATACAGCAGAATGATTCAGTTATGCATACACATGTATCTATTCTTTTTCAATTTTTTTCCCATTTATATTGTTACAGAATATTGAACGCAGTTCCCTGTGTTATACAGTGGATCCTTGTTGGTTCAGTTCAGTTCAGTTGCTCAGTCGTGTCTGACTCTGTGCGACCCCATGAATTGCAGCACACCAGGCCTCCCTGTCCATCACCAACTCCCAGAGTTTACCCAGACTCATGTCCATTGAGTCGGTGATGCCATCCAGCCATCTCATCCTCTGTCATTCCCTTCTCCTCCTCTGTCATTCCCTTCTCCTCCTGCCCCCAATCCCTCCCAGCATCAGGGTCTTTTCCAATGAGTCAACTCTTCGCATGAGGTGGCAAAAGTACTGGAGTTGCAGCTTTAGCATCATTCCTTCCAAGGAAATCCCAGGGATGATCTCCTTCAGAATGGACTGGTTGGATCTCCTTGCAGTCCAAGGAACTCTCAAGAGTCTTCTGCAACACCACAGTTTAAAAGCATTAATTCTTCGGCACTCAGCTTTCTTCACAGTCCAACTCTCAGATCCATACATGACCACTGGAAAAACCATAGCCTGACTAGATGGACCTTTGTTGGCAAACTAATATCTCACTTGTTGGTTACCCATTTTAAATATAGCAGTGTGTGTGTGTGAATCTCAAATTCCCAATCTATCTCTCCCCACAGTGATTCATTTTTGACCACAGATGGTGAATACCACCTACAGTATTTTAGATATATGAATACAAATTTGGGTCTACATCAACCTGCTGTTCTATTACACTGATATGTTTACATTGATATTTCATATGAACTCTAATTAATAAAATTTTACATTATAGTTTATTATCTGATATTGTGTCTTTATTTCTCCTATTTCAGACATTACTTGACATTTTTTGCATATTTATTTTGCCATAAAAACTGTAGAATCATTTAGATTAATTTTTGAAAATAAATTTTAAAATGTATTTAAGAATATTCCATTTGGTACTTTCTTAAGGATGTGTAGACATTTTATACACATTTAAATTTTTCCTATCAAAGAATAGAACATATATTTCTACTTTCTTCTTTAATAATATTTTAAGCTTTCTGTTTATACTTCTGACACATTTCTTGCCAAATTTATTCTTAGTGTGTTACATCTTTTCTGTTGTCATTCAAAATGGATTCCTTTTTATTATGTTTTGCAACTGAGAGTTGCTTTTCTATAAGAAGGCTATTGATTTTGTTATATTGATATTATCCTTCGCTAATTTACTGAATTCTCTTATTGTTGGTTATAGTTTCCTGAATGAATGTCTTGAAATTTTCAGTTGTGACATTATATCTCCATGCAATACAATTGCACTTCTGAAACAAAAATGTTTATTCTTTTTTTCTAATTGCATTGATCAGAACACAGTTAATGCTTGTGCTAGTTTTCACGCTGTTTTTACTTTAGAACAGCACTGTCATAAAACTTCCTGCATTGATGGAAATGTTCCATATTTTCTACTGTACAATATTGTAGCCAATAGTTGCATGCAACAATTGAGTACTTAAAATGTGGCTATTGAGACTAAGTTATGTATCTAATTGTGTTTGATTTTTTCTGATTTAAATAACCACATGTGGTTAGAGTACCCTATTGGACAGTGTAGTTCTAGGGTTTTAACTTTAGACATGGTATATGCTTTATTCTAATCTATTCATTACTGTTTTTCAATCTACTGTATATTTTTCTTTCAAATTGTCTAGACTAGTATTTTTTGTTACTATTCTCTTCTATTGAACTAAATGTTTATATATTTTCATTCTTTTTTATTATTATAAGAAGTGACCACTTATTCTATGATATCTCTTGTATTCTGAAGTGTCATAATTCTTCAACTATATATTTTATTGTAACTCAGCTTTGATATCATCTTGGAGTTGTTAATTCACTGAAATTTGCCTTGTGGGCACATATGATTTTTTATGACTTTTGTTTTTTTCTCTCAATCACTGGTACCTGGAAGGTGTAATATAATCCAATAAAAACCTATCTAGCTGAAAGGATTTGTTAATTTGAACAATGAAGATGATAAATTATTTAGAGGTGAGGGGGAAAAAAGATGAAAAATACTGGAGATTACATGGTGTTTCTGAAGTTTTGTCCAGGTTAGACAGGAGAAGTAAAATAAAGCCAAACATGAAAAGATGTGAAAATAGAAGAGGAAAAAAGAAAAAGTAGGAACTGGGCACTGTAATGGTCAGAATGTTCTCTGAGCTCATCAGTGGAAATCATTCCTGGGATTATAATGAAGACTAATTTCTTAACTGACTTAAATTGCTGGTTCTAGATCAGGGCAAAACAATAACCCTTCAGAAAAGCCAAGAATTGGAACTTCTATAACAGTCTTGATCTGGTCAACATCTTAAGCTGAAAGAAATGTATGTTCCTCATTTTCAGATGAGTAAACAAAGGCCTTTGAAGAGTGGCTGACACATGGAGATTGCTTCCAAATATTATTTTGATGGATGGGTGAATGAAAAATGGCTCAGCAAAGGTAGAGAGTTGGCATTAGGTGGAGTATTAGGGACACATGATCCTTATTTCCTGCCTCCTAATGGCTTTGTCTCTCTAATATATCATATTCATCTGTTTCTCCTTGTTTATGTAAATACGACAGATTTCAACTTTCACTTTGTTGGATAGATATTGTTTCAGTATCTGCTTTTCCTAATCTTAACAATGAGAAAGATAAATTTTAGAAAAAAACATCAGTAGCAGGTTCAGCAGTGGCCTGCCAGAGGGGCAGAGGCTCTGGGGGCAGCAGACCCGGGTGTGACATAAACCCTCTGGGAGGAGGTCGCCATTAACCCCACCATACAGCCACTGAGCAGACAAACCACAACCTGCAGAACAATATGCCAAATAAATTCTCACACTGTTAAGAAAGTTCTGGGACAAACAACAGATTTTCCAATCTGGGGATCTGGCAAAGGGACTGAGAACTCACAGGGAATTTTACTTTGGAGGCCAGTGAGCTTTGATTACAGAACTTACACAGGCCAGGGGAAACAGACTCTTGGAGGGCACAAACAAAACCTTGTGCCCACCAGGGCCCAGAAGAAAGGAGCAGCGACCCTACAAGAACTGATCCAGACTTGCCTGTGAGTGTCCAGGGGTCTCTGGCAGAGGTGTGGGTTTGCAATGCCCTGCTGCAGGGTTGGAACACTGAGTGCAGCAGTGCATGCATGGGGCCTTTGGAAGGAGGTCGCCATCATCTTCATTACCTCCACCACAGTTTGCTTTCAAGTCAAACAACAGGGAGGGAACACAGCCCTGCCCATCAACAGAAAATTGGATGAAAGATTTACTGACCATGGCCCCACCCATCAAAAAAGACCCAGGTATCTCCTCAGTCAGTCTCTCCCATCAGGAAGCTTCCACAAGCCTCTTATCCTTATCCTTCAGAGGGCAGACAGAATGAAAACCACAATCACAAAAAAATGAATCAAACTGATCACATGGACCACAGCCTTGTCTAACTCAATGAAACTATGAGCAATGTGTAGGGCCACCAAAGATAGACGGGTCATGGTGGAGAATTCTGAAAAACATGGTAAAGGGAATGGCAGACCACTTCAGTATTCTTCCCTTGAGAAACCCATGAACAAGTAAGGAAAGGCAAAAAGATAGGACACTGAAAGATGAGCTCCCCAGGGCAGTAAGTGCCCAGTACGCTACTGGAGAAGATGAGAGAAATAATTCCAGAAAGAATGAAGAGAAGGAGCTAAAGGAAAAACAACGCCCAGTTGTTGATGTGACTGGTAATGGAAGTAAAGTCTGATACTGTAAAGAAGATTATTGCAAAGGAACCTGGAATGTTAGGTCCATACATCAAGGAAATTGGAAGTGGTCAAACAGGAGATGGCAAGAGTGAACATAGACATTTTAGGAATCAGTGAACTAAAATGGACTGAAAGGGGCAAATTTAATTCAGATGACCATTATATCTACTACTGTGGGCAAGATCCCTTAGAAGAAATGGAGATGTTAACAAAAGACTCCAAAATGCAGCACTTGGGTGCAAACTCAAAAGCAACAGAATGATCTCTGTTCGTTTCCAAGGCAAACCATTTAATATCACAGTAATCCAAGTCTATGCCCTGACCAGTAACACTAAAGAAGCTAAATTGAACAGTTCTACAAAGACCTACAAGACCTTCCAGAACTAACACCCAAAAAAGATGTCCTTTCATTATAGGGGATTGGAATGCAAAAGTAGGAAGTCAGATGATACCTGGAATAGCAGGCAAATTTGGCCTAGGAGGACAAAATGAAGCAGTTCCTTAGCAATCAATGCAAAGAAATAGAGGAAAACAATAGAATGAGAAAGTTTAGGACTCTCTTCAAGAAAATTAGAAATACCAAAGAAACATTTCATGCAATGATGGGCCCAATAAAGGACAGAAATGGTATGGACCTAATAGAAGCAGAAGACATTAAGAAGCAGTGGCGAGAATACACAGAAGAACTGTACAAAAAAGATCTTCATGACCCGGATAAACATGATGGTGTGATCACGCACCTAGAGCCAGACATCCTGAAATGCGAAGTCAAGTGGTCCTTAGGAAGCATCACTACAAACAAAGCTAGTGTAGGTGATGGGATTCCAGCAGAGCTATTTCAAATCTTAAAAGATAATGCTATGAAAGTGCTGCACTCAATATGCCAGCAAATTTGAAAACCTTAGCAGTGGCCATAGGACTGGCAAAGGTCAGTTTTCATTCCAATACCAAAGAAAGGCAATACCAAAGAATATTCAAACTACCACACAGTTTCACTCATCTCACACTCTAGCAAAGTAATGCTCAAAATTCTCCAAGCCAGGCTTCGACAGTATGTGAACTGTGAACTTCCAGATGTTCAAGCTGGATTTAAAAAAGATAGAGGAACCAGAGATCAAATTGCCAACATCCACTGGATCATGGAAAAAACAAGAGAGTTCCAGAAAAACATCTACTGCTTTATTGACTATGTGGATTTGACTATGACTGTGTGGATCACAACAAACCGGAAAATCCTGAAAGAGATAGGAATACCAGACCACCTTACCTGCCTCCTGAGAAATCTGTATGCATGTCAAGGAGCAAAAGTTAGAACTGAACATGAAACAACAGACTGGCATCAGGGCTGTATATTGTCACCCTGCTTGTTTAACTTATATGCAGAGTACATCATGTGAAATGCTATACTGGATGAAGCACAAGCTGGAATCAAGATTGTCAGGAGAAATATCAATAACCTCAGATATGCAGAGGACATCACCCTTATGGTAGATAGTGAAGAGGAACTAGAGAGCCTCTTGTTGAAAGTAAAACAGGAAAGTAAAACTGCTGGCTTAAAACTGAACATTCAGAAAACTAAGATCATGGCGTCTGGCCCCATCACTTCATGGCAAATAGATGCAGAAACAGTGGAAACAGTGACAGTCTTTTTTTCTTGGGCTCCAAAGTCACTGCAGATGGTGACTGCAGCCATGAAATTAAAAGACTTGCTTCTTGGAAGAAAAGCTTTGACCAACCTAGACAGAATATTAAAAATCAGAAACACTACTATGCTGACAAAGGTCCATCTTGTCAAAGCTATGGTTTTTCCAGTGGTCATGTATGGATGTGAGAGTTGGACTATAAAGTAAGCTGAACACCAAAGGATTGATGCTTTTGAACTGTGGCGTTAGAGAAGAGTCTCTAGAGTCTCTTGGACTGCAAGGAGATCCAACAAGTCCATCCTAAAGGAAATCAGCCCTGAATATTCATTGGAAAGACTGATGCTGAAGCTGAAGCTCCAATACTTTGGCCAGCTGATGTGAAGAACTGACACATTTGAAAAGACCCTGATGGTGGGAAAGATTAAAGGCAGGAGGAGACAGGATAACAGAGGATGAGATGGCTGGATGGCTTCACTGACTCAATGAGCATGAGTTTGAGTAAGCTCTGGGAGTTGGTAATGGACAGGGAAACTGGCGTACTGCAGTCCATGTTGTTGCAAAGTCAGACACAACTGAGCTACTGAACTGAGCTGACTGACTGTGGTCTGTGTTTAGGAGACATGTCTAAAAGAGATGGACTGGAATAAGCATAAGATGGGAACATCCAGACAGTACAAATAATCTCAGTGGATTATTATCACTACACTTCAGCAACACATAGAGAGATCAGAGTTGAAGATCACTCAGAATAATTGTATGCAGCATGAGACAGATTGGGCTTCTTGGGTGTCTCGGTGGTAAAAAGAACCTGCCTTCCAATGCAAGAGATGCAGGAGATACAGGTTCGATCCCTGGGTAGGGAAGATCCCCCAGAGTAGGAAATGGCAACCCATTCCAGTATTCGTGCCTGGAGAATCCCAAGGACACAGGAGCCTGGTGAGCTTCAGTTCGTAGGGTAGTAAAGAGTCAGACATGACTAATCGACTAAGCACACAAACACAAGATAGATTTATATTTTCGGTACCAACCTCATTAGTTAGGTGGTGGCTTTCTGGTACTGTGAGGAGATCAAGCACAAGATCAGCAGGAATGTGTACCTGATTGATTAACAGTGCCTATTATCAGGGCCACAGAGGGAAATGCAGTATTATGAACATACTAATGTTCAACCCTGATGTTAAAATTGCTTTCATATCATTCAGTGAATTATCTTTGCTGGCAGACAGTAGACAATTTGTATGTATTTATAGAATTAACTTTTGTTAAAATAAGCATTTTATTTCTAACAGGGACTTAATAGCTATTTGATGAGTAACATATGTGGTAATCAAAGATTTGAAAAGTGTGCTGATAGGAAGATCTATTAGAAAAGATAAGAGAATATTATTCCGGAGTAGAATTGCATAGCTCTGTTGCCTGGAAATAAAGAGGGAAAAGAAAGAGACTTTTGGTATCAAGGAAAGATGATTGACATTGCCTCGCATGCCAGTGGTTGATGAAAAAAAAATGTCATTTAATTGCAATATTTTAGAGACGTTCAATTAAGTCTACACTTTGAAAGTTTGGAGCTGAAGTCAATTAAAAAGTACAAGAGAGCTAGGTTAAACTTGTGGTTAATGTGGTTGCACCATTCAATAACATGTGGGACACATTCTTGGATGGAAGAAACCACCATCCAAGTTTAGAATTATTCGGAACCTGCGGCTTTTGAGATCTGAACCCAACCTGAACTTTTTGATGCTGTGTATTTTCTTTTTGTTTTCTTTCCTGGCAAGAGAATATGTGAGTGTGTGTCCTTGTGTGTGTGTGTGTGTGTGTGTGTGTACTCATTCTGAAGTTTATAAAAATTTTTCATAAAGCCAATTGGAAAATACATCTCTTAATACAGTTTTATGAGTTAACTATAGATAAATACTAAGAGAATCAAATTTCCATTAAAATATATGAAATCTAAAAATTGAAGTGAAAAATACTTAAGAAAACATAGCTTAGATTTTACCCTAACCAGAATATTTGTAAAAAAAAAAAAGTTGCTAAAAGATATTAGATGATCTCAAGTTGTCTAGCTCAATACCTTAGGTTATATTGTTTCCCAATATTCACTTTCCCTAAGACCCCCAAGCAATAGAAGGTAAAACTATTACTCCTTGGGGAAGAGAATTTCAGACCTCTGATTTTGGTCTCCTGCTCATTCATCAAACTGCACTGGAACCTGTCCTTGGTTGGATAATATATAGGGCCACCATGCAAGTTCTAAGAGCCACCTGGGAGAAATGATTAAAATCATGTGGCTTAGCTCTTCAAAACATATAGAAAAATTGATATGCCTGTCCCTGTGGGAGGAAAAGAAATTTACAAGAATAATGACCTTAATGGAGCCTTGGGTGTTGCTTGACTTCCAGTGTGTGTTCTGTAGTGTAGCCAAACTTTCTAATCTGAAGGAGTGTGGTGTTGGCCAGCAGGAGAGTAAAATAAATGTATGGCAAATGAGACATTATTTACATGTGGTTTAGTGAGAATATCATTCTTTTAAACAGTAAGTCATTTTACTGTTTGTCGATTCTGTTACTTTAGTTTAGTTTTTTTTTTTTTTTAAAGGTGCCATTTCAATTTAAGGTAGAGTGGAAAGAGCGTAGGTTTTTGAGAGGGGTAGATCTGATTCAGTCATTCACTAGCTTAGCGAGTTGATGCAAGAAATGCACCCAGCATATTATATGAACAAATACTTGTCAAAGGAGGTAGTGAATGAATGAATGAAAGCAATTAACCGCTCTTAGCCTCAATGAAATGGACCCATCTCTGTCTTTTGTTTAATCCTTACATAGTGGAACGAGATCAGTAGGCATTTTAATATGAAGGACAGAATAGAACCTCTTTTCCCTACTAGAGGATATTTGACAAAACTGTAACAAGTCAGAGAACAAATTTGGCCTTACTGTAAAAGAAACAGAAATTAAGAGATCACATTTAGAATGTTCTTTTGCCAGTGTTTGGAGTGTGCAAGTGGTCAAGCCTGCTGTTTGATGCTACTGTTAGGCTGCTGTGAGCCTCTGAAATATGTAATGAATGTTAGTGTTTGTAGTCTAACTTTTGGATGTCCATAGCCATTATATAAGGAACAATATTCTAGAATCTACAGTTTTAAGCTTAGTGAAGAAAGAATGTTTTTTACTCTCTTCAGGTCGCACCTAGGTCAGTTTCTGGACATTGCTGATTGCTCCAGCATCCATGTATCCATTCCAAAACCTATGGAGGTGCTCCTACAGACTTAGAGGGGGCCTGATAGCACAGAGCATCCCAGAAGCCATTATGCAGGTTGTGTTAGTTGTATACCAACTTGCATGTTTGAGAGGTGCATACTGACAGGTGTGTTCCCTACTCTGAGACCTTGGGTCCTAACTAATGAACAACGGTGACACTTTGTGTTTAATATAAGTCTATAAAATAAGTATCTTTATTATGCAGCTCTTTTTAGCCTTTACAGCCTTGTGTTTCCTTTTTGTCTTCTTCTTACTTCTAATTACTTTTTATTATGCAAGACTTATTGTGTCCCTATTCAAAACTCTCACTGGTTCATGGCTTGAATTACAAGAGCCTTTTATCTGACTTGCCTGTCTCTTCTCAACTATCTTATCAATCCCTGCCTGCTGCAATCACAATTATGATAGTTTCTGTAAGTTTTTAAAGTATTTTCCTGTTGTCTACTATTGAGGAGAGGCTACAGTAAAATTTTGGGATCTAATTAGGTGATCTCCAAGAGCTTGGAATTGAATTTTTTAAAATTTGTCTGAATTAAACTATAAAATGAACAGAATGTAGAAAAAGTATGTCAGGTGAAGTAAAAGTCTTGGGTAACCTATCTGAATAAGATAATATACCTAAGAAAAGGGTGACCATTTCAGAAAGAAGAATTTGTCACTCCCGGACACAAAGGAAAGAGGTCTCAGATGTATATGCTGGCAATATCTATCCAAAGATAATCCAAGGAAATGAAAATTGACTATCCAATCTGAAATATTTCGATTTCTAATGACAGAGATATTTTTAGGATTCAGATGAGTGTGTGTGTGTGTGTGTGTGTGTGTGTGTTAGTTGCTCAGTCATGTCTGACTCTTTGTGACCTCATGGACTGTAACCCACCAGGTTCCTCTGTCCATGGAATTCTCCAGGCAAGAATACTGGAGTAGGTTGTCATTCCCTTCTCCAGGGAGTCTTCCCAAGCCAGGGATAGAATTCGGGTCTCTTGCATTGCAGGTGGATTCTTTACCGACCAAGCCACAAGGGAAGCCTCTACATCAGATAAATGTAGGCAAGTGTAACTGATGGATTTTAGACCACACTGTCAATACTGTACTCATTGTGAGATGAGCATATAAACCTAGCTTAATCCAAGGCCATTAAATAATAGATTTGTTTAATTCTTCTTGTTTATATCCATGCTCACCAAGCAAGTGTCTAATAGAAATGTGCAGGGAGATCACACTGACAGTAAACATTTCTTGTCCCTGTAATAAAGGTTGCACCTGGGAATTCAATAAAATTATATCTGATTATTATTTAGTTTTATGTTTCAGTTACTTTTGCTTGACTACCTCCCTAATCAGTTCAGTTCAGTTCAGTTGCTCAGTCGTGTCCAACTCTTTGTGACCCCAAGAATCGCAGCACGCCAGGCCTCACTGTCCATCATCAACTCCCGGAGTTCACTCAGACTCACGTCCATTGAGTCAGTGATGCCATCCAGCCATCTCATCCTCTGCCGTCCCCTTCTCCTCCTGCCCCCAATCCCTCCCAGCACCAGCGTCTTTTCCAATGAGTTTTCGCATGAAGTGGCCAAAGTACTGGAGTTTCAGCTTCAGCATCATTCCTTCCAAAGAAATCCCAGGGCTGATCTCCTTCAGAATGTACTGGTTGGATCTCCTTGCAGTCCAAGGGACCCTCAAGAGTCTTCTCCAACACCACAGTTCAAAAGCATCAATTCTTCGGTGCTCAGCTTTCTTCACAGTCCAACTCTCACATCCATACATGACCACAGGAAAAACCATAGCCTTGACTAGACAGACCTTAGTCGGCAAAGTAATGTCTCTGCTTTTAAATATGTGATCTATGCTGGTCATAACTTTTCTTCCAAGGAGCAAATGTCTTTTAATTTCATGGCTGCAGTCACCATCTGCAGTGATTTTGGAGCCCCAAAAATAAAGTCTGACACTGTTTCCACTGTTTCCCCATATAGTTGCCATGAAGTGATGGGACCAGATGCCATGATCTTCATTTTCTGAATGTTGAGCTTTAGGCCAACTTTTTCACTCTCCTCTTTCACTTTCATCAAGAGGCTTTTTAGTTCCTCTTCACTTTCTGCCGTAAGGGTGGTGTCATCTGCATATCTGAGGTTATTGATATTTCTCCCAGCAATCTTGATTGCAACTTGTGCTTCCTCCAGCCCAGTGTTTCTCATGATGTACTCTGCATATAAGTTAAATAAGCAGGGTGACAATACAGCCTTGACGTACTCCTTTTCCTATTTGGAACCAGTCGTTGTTCCATGTCCAGTTCTAACTGTTGCTTCCTGACCTGCATACAGATTTCTTAAGAGGCAGGTTAGGTGGTCTGGTATGCCCATCTCTTTGAGAATTTTCCACAGTTTATTGTGATCCACACAGTCAAAGGCTTTGGCATAGTCAATAAAGCAGAAATAGATGTTTTTCTGAAACTCTCTTGTTTTTCGATGATCCAACGGAACAGTGGAAACAGTGTCAGATTTTATTTTTCTGGGCTCCAAAATCACTGCAGATGATGATTGCAGCCATGAAATTAAAAGACGCTTATTCCTTGAAAGTTATGACCAACCTAGATAGCATATTAAAAAGCAGAGACATTACTTTGCCAGTGAAGGTTTGTCTAGTCAAGACTATGGTTTTTCCAGGGGTCATGTATGAATGTGAGAGTTGGACTATAAAAAAGCTGAGCACTGAAGAACTGATGCTTTTGAACTGTGGTGTTGGAGAAGACTCTTGAGAGTCCCTTGAACTGCAAGGAGATCCAACCAATCCATCCTAAAGGAGATCAGTCCTGACTATTCATTGAAAGGACTGATGTTGAAGCTGAAACTCCAATACTTTGGCCACCTGATGTGAAGAGCTGTCTCATTTCAAAAGACCCTGATGATGGGAAAGATTGAGGGCAGGAAGAGAAGGGGACAGCAGAGGATAAGATGGTTGGGTGGCATCACCGACTCAATGGACATCAGTTTGGGTGGGCTCTGGGAGTGATGGACAGGGAGACCTGGCGTGCTGCATTTCATGGAGTCACAAAGAGTTGGACACGACTGAACTGAACTGAACTGAACGAACGTTGGCAGTTTGATCTCTGCTTCTTCTGCCTTTTCTGCCTTTTATTTAGGTTCAAATTTCAGTCTGGAATACCAGACCTCCTCACCTGTCTCCTGAGAAACCTGTATGTGTATCAAGAATCAACAATTAGAACCTTATATGGAAATACTGACTGGGTCAAAATTGGGAAAGGATTATGACAAGGCTATATATTGTCACCCTGTTTTTTAACTTATATGCGGACTACATCAGGTGAAATGCCAGGCTGGAGGAGTCACAAGCTGGAATCAATATTGCCAGGAAAAATATCAACAACCTCAGATATGCAGATATCATCCTAATGGTAGAAAGCAAAACTAAAGAAACTAAAAAGCCTCTTGATGAGGGTGAAACAGGAGAGTAAAAAAGCTGGTTTAAAACTCAACATTCAAAAACTAAGATCATAACATCTGGTCTCATCACTTCATGCGAAATAGGAGAAAAAGTAGAAGCAGTGACAGATTTTCTTTTCTTGGGCTCCAAAATCACTGCAGACAGTGACTGCAGTCATGAAATTAGAAGATGCTTGCTTCTTGGAAGGAAAGCTATGACAAACCTAGACAACATATTAAAAAGCAAAGATATTACTTTGCCAACAAAGATCCACATAGTCAAAGTTACAGTTTTTCCAATAGTCATATGCAGATATGAGAGTTGGATCATAAAAAAGGATGAGTCCTTATGAATTGATGCTTTCAAACTGCAGAGGTGGAGAAGACTCTTAAGTCCCTTGGACAGCAGGGAGATCAAACCAGTCTATCCTAAAGGAAATCAACTCTGCATATTCACTGGAAGGGCTGATGCTAAAGCTGAAGCTCTAATACTTTGACCAACTGATGTGAAGAGCCAACTCACTGGAAAAGAGCCTGATGCTAGGCAAGATTGAAGGCACGAGGAGAAGGCAGCAGAGGATGAGATGGCTGGATGACATCACGAACTCAATGGGCATAAACTTAAGCAAACTTCGGGAGATAGTAGAGGACAAGGAAACCTGACATGCTGCAGCCCATGAGGTCACAAAGGGTCAGACACAACTTAGCAACTGAACAACAACGTCAGCAGCCATGGTAGACACACATGTCTATTCTTTTGTGGCTGAAGTGAGTCACTGGGTCAAGTTCATCATACCTGACTTTCTCTCAAGGGGAATCTTTTCCAGGGATCTTACTCTGGATCTTGTATTTGGTCTTTGAGAAAGCCACCCCATCAATACTACCCACTAGTATATCTGAACTATAACAATGCAGGAGGTATGCAACTGTATTACCATCAGGCTTGTTTCATAGCTTGACAGGTATATCTGAAGCCTAGCAGTTGTTGGTAGATATATACGTATAACTCAAGCTGAATCCTTACTCTCATTCTTTAGGAAGTTCTGGATATAAAAATAGTACCCAAACATCCAGCCTCCAGTCCATTTCAGTTATTTTTGAACAAATTACTTAATCTCTCCAGACCTCAGTTTATTTATATATAAAATGGAGATTGTAATGGAACCTACTTCTTATATAAATTAAATGGGTTAGTATAATTATGAGTACATAATAGTGCCATAAATGATAAATATACATGTCAGATATCATGATTGTAATTATTAATTCTGTCACACTACTTCTCGCAAATAAACACATGTAGCTATGTTTACTTGTCTTAATATTATCTCGTTAGTGTATTATACCATTTTTTTAAATGACACACATAATGTTTTAAAAGAGAAACTGCTCTCATTAATTATGTTGTATTACTCCATTCACTTTAAACTTTACTCTGAGGATTCTCCAGACTACAACAAACAGAAGAAATCTTGGAATACAGCACATACATAACTCAAGCAATTAATTATAATAATGTCCTACATTACCAGATGCATAAAATTGGCAAACTCATTACATCAGATGAAGGGATGTGCACACTAACAGAATGAAAAATTTTCTTCATACTACAGATTATCCTCTCCTCCTTGCCTTTTTATCCAGCAAGTGGCAGGGAAGTTCAAATGACTGCTCACATTGTAGCTTTAGTTCAAGTCACGGCTCAGCCTCACAAAGGCACAACTGACAATTCCAGATGTTCATTAGTCACGGCACCGTGGAGACAGACCCCACTGATCAGTTTGTAAGCTGTGGGCAGATCATGAAATTGTCTTGCCACCATACCAATAAACAAAGTATATGTGCTATTAGTTCAGAGCTGAAGATAGAATGAAAATATTCACTTCAAAAATTGAACAAGACACATGCAAGAAACAATATATATATATATATATATATATATTTAAGAAAATACAAACTCTGCAGACATAAACAAAGGTAGGTGGCAATGTAGACGAGAGCCTGATTTTTGTGGTGATGTTACCTTCTTTGATTATTGCATGGGGCAGACCCACGCTGGCTGAAATTATGTCTAGTGTTTTACAGCAACGGATTGGACTAGCCAGAGGCTTGGAACCTTGTGGATTTGTGGCTCTTCAGAAGTGCTTCTGTATTGGAATGTGTTTGTGTTTGCCTTTATTTGTTTTTAATAAAAAAAACTTGAAGAAAAAGTTTCTGCCTTGGTAGATTTTCTTTGGAATCCCAGAAAGGGCTCTTGAGGGCTCTGTGGCTCTTTTGTGATGATAAACCAAAGCTTTGAGCTTGTCCCAGTTGGAATTCCAGACACTAAAGAAGCCAACTTTAATTATTATTATTGTTGTCTACAGAACTGAGCCTCTTTTTGATTATTCAGGTTTATACTAATAGTCTTCTAAACATATTAGTTTTTTTTAATTTCAGCTAAGCTGAAAAACTACAAAACCAAGCAGCGGAAACTTTGCAATAGAGTTTCAAAGATGCCAAGTTTCTTTGTCTGCATGGTGGGTACCTGTGGTGTGGCATTTTTTTTTTTCCAGAGGGAAATGTTAATAAAATCAGGGCCTGCAGCGAAGAACAAGTTTCACAAACTTGTAGAAGAGATTATTATCTGGGAGAAGATGGCAGCTGAGATAAGCAGAGTCTTTGTGAAAGAAGAAATTTATTGCAATATCTGACTTTCCAACTGAGACATTAATGAATATGAAGCTGATCATTGAATCTTAGCGTTACATAAAGAAACTTAAAGATTTCCAAATCCAGTCTTAATCTTCTGCAAGAAATAAGTGTACCATGATTTAAATAGATTATTCAGTTTCTACCTTAAGCATATTTCCTAGTAGAGAATTTGTTACCATACAACATAACCCTTTTCAATTGAAAACTGACAGGAAGTTCAGCCTCATACAGGGTCAAAATTATTTCATTTTAACTTTGCCCCGTTAATCATGCTTTTGTCCTCTGAATTTACTCTTTCTTGCATGTATTACCTGTTATTTATTGAAGACAGTTATAATTCCATCCTGTTCCTGAAAGCCTATTCTCACTGAGTCTTAGCTCCTGCAGCCATTCCTTTTCTTAAGTTAAATCAAGTCAAATTAACATTACTTAATACTGACTCTGAGCCATACACTGTGGTAGGATCTTAGAATACGAAATTTGACAGTCTGTGTTCTTAAGAAGATTACAATGGCACAGGAGGATATATAACTTATTTTTGCAATCCATTCTCACAGATGCTAGAAGAAACAGGCATGGACTGGATGGTGGCCAGGGAGTGATTAGATCTGCTGAGGGAAGCTGGGAAATTCTTGTTTAAACAACAGCATTTTCCAAATAAAAAATTAGGGAAAGACATTCCAGGTGATTCAAAATACTGTGTAAAGAATAGCTATGTGAGCACATATATTATAAAAATTTTTACATCAAGCTTGAATGAACCCACATATTTTATTAACATAAAATCAAGCTAGGGGCTCTTTTCCCAATCTTCCAGGCTATCTTGAATTTCCATCTCCTCTCAAAAATGTTTATTCTGCCTTTTCTTGTTTAAGAATAATTCTACTTCATAGCGCAGGCAGAGTGAAATAGGAGTAGAGAATTTTGTTTTTTTTGTTTTTTTTTTTCCCGCAATTTCTTAAACCCCACATCTTCCTATCTCAATCAAATGGTCTATCCCTTTCTTTGCTTCTTCTGTTTTTTTTTTTTAATTGGAGGATAATTGCTTTACAACATTGCATTGATTTCTGCTATGTGACAATGCAAATCATTATATATATATCCCCTCTCTCTTGAGCCTTCCTCCCCTCTCCCATCCCACTCTTCTAGGTCATTGCAGAGTATCAGGCTGGGCGCCCTTTGTTACATATCAGCTTCCCACCAGCTATCTCTTTTACACATGACAGGGTATCTATGTCAATGCTACTTTCTCAATTCATTCTACCTTCTCCTTCTTAATGCCTGAGCCCCAACAGCTCCAAACTGCTTCCGTTCTTCCGATTTTCAGTTCATTCCAGGCTTTGTTCTTAAAGCTTGCTCTTCTTACTCTTCTGCTTATCTGTGATTACTTACTCTTCCTGTGTTTCTAAGGTTTATACATGTAAAATATTCCTTGAGAAAGTAATCAGTGCTTTTAAAGTTAGTGATAATAGTTAATGTTACTATTATCAACCACTGTTCCAGGAGATGTAGATACATCATTTGATTCAACCTTTATAACAGCCTTGCAAAGTGATCGGTCTTATTATTTACAGATGAAGACCTCAGAGCGGACTGGCAATTTGGCCACAAACTTTGACTCCAGTGCTGGTTTTCTTATTCAACACATTGTAGTGATCATTCTGTAACTTTAGATCATTTCCCTTTTTACCACTGTGGGCCATTGGTAATTTTAAGTGAGAAAATTCCACTTTCACTTTACTTGGTCTATTTTCTTTTCCTCCTGTTCTGGAGTCTATAACCATGTAAACAAATCCCATGTGTGGTTTTGGCCAAGTACTAATTGAACACCTCCTGAATGCAGATGCTTTGAGGCACATAGATGTACCTAGTAAATAAGAAATTTTCTAAGAAACTAAATTTTTGGCATAATGGCTGCTATCAAATAACTTATTTCTTTGAATTAATTATTCCTATAAATTTTGCTTATAATAAAAGATTTACCGTCAAATCAAGAATGATAAAATCAGTACCAAAATTTAAACTTAAAATTATAAAGTTATAAAAATACACATGAAACATCTTCCTTAACTTTAGAAATCCAATATTTTACATGCTTTTTGCCGATCTCTTAACTTTCCACACTCACAGTCCCTCATTTTGCCCAGGAATGCCTTTGGGATGGCCACAGATCTTACCATGTCTTTAGCCTTTAAATATCTTGGCCATTACTTTTGACCTAAAAATAACCAGTGCTTGGGGGTCATCATAAAAATTTGCTGGCAGATACTAAAAACACAAATGGGAGATTCTGTTGCATTAGGTTTTTTTTATAAGATGTGAGAAATATGATTTATCAAAGTAAAGGACACACTTAGGAGACTTCTGTGGATAAAAAGGATGGCAACTTATTGGAAGGCATCAGGGGAAATTGAGCTGGAAGAAGAACAAACAGAAGCAAAGTTGGAGGCTTTGTTAAAGAAAAGTACACTTGTTATTAGTCTGCATGATATAAATCTTTTTGAAGAGAAATAAGCTCACAAAGCAGACAGTGTCTATCTCTTGTGCCCGAAAACATTAGAAAGAAAATGGGAACATAAACATTTTATCAAATGACCAGTAAACGAAGCAAGTTATATCTTCCTAAAAGGCAAACTGGAAGCAATAGGGATGGTGATCATTCTGAAGGGAAATGCAGGCTGTATTAGAAGCAATGTATTAATTTTTAAATGATCTCCTACATAACTGTTTTTCTTATGTAAAATAAGTAGTTGAGAGTGTTTCTGATCTTGTTCATAATTCTGTGATTTCTTTTCATGTGAAAAGGCCTGTCAGTCATGTAGAAAGCGGAATAGTGTCCTTTGCCAATCCCAGAGGAGGAGAAAGAAATAATTCCCTTGGAGAAAGAAGAGGGGAAGAAAAAGGTGTGAAGAGTGTTGAAGTAAAGGAATGCTGTTTTGGCATCTCGTCCATGTCAGTGGCAGCAGGTGGAAAAGACAACCAAATAAAGGGCAAGGAAGCCAGGAGAGCAGGCACAAAGAGGGAAACAAATCCATCTGCCCTGTGCTTCATTAATCAAGTCACAAATACTTGCTGCTGAGAAATGCTAATCTTCTCACTACCCAAGGTAGCCTCCCTCACAAGAATGTTTTCAAGGTCTGGTATATCTAATGACTGAGCCATTTAATAAATTACTTACTTACGTTACTATAAAAGCCAGTCCAGCAGCTGTGACTTACATGTAAAGCACTAAATCCTTATACCTGACTTTCTAAAGGTTCCTCTAAATCATATTTAGTGACAGGGTGAGGTACACAGGAATCAGGATTTAGTGGCAGGGCATACTTCATGCTGTTTTGGGTAGGTCAGGAGGTCTAACTTGGATTTCTTCCCAGTAACCTGATCTAGGTGAATCAGCAGGTTATAAATGAAAGTCAGTTTCTAAGACTCCCAATTTTCTTTAACTATCAGAAACTTTATAGCAACATGGTGAGAAACAGGAGAAGACCAAGAGATAATAAATTCCATCGACAATGCAATTTCTCCTTCCTAAGACAATGTGAAATTAGTGCTGTTTTGTATAGGCTAAATATTAGTATCAGTTCCTGAGGTTTTTATTTCTATTGTTAGCCAGGAAAAATACTCCAAATGACTGAGAAGTGTTTCAGAGTTCATATTGCCTTTTCTGTGTGTGTGTGTGCGTGTGTGTGTTAGTCACTCGGTTGTGTCTGACTCTTCATGACCCCATAAACTGTAGCCCTCCAGGCTCCTCTGTCCAAAGGGGTTTTCCAGGCAAGAATACAAGAATGGGTTGCCATTTTCTCCTCCAGAGGATCTTCCTAACCCAGGGATCGAACCCAGATCTCCCACATTGAAGGCAGATTCTTTTCCATCTGATCCACTGAGGAAGCCTCTGCCTTTTTCACTAGGTCACAAAAGATAACATTCAGTAGTGAGTTCCTCAAGGGCAGTTTCTAAGACTTTCATATATTTTTATCACTCAGAATATGAAAATACTTCCCTAACATGTTAAATCATAGGAAAGAGAAAGAAGGGGAGGTCAAAGGAAAACAGAATAGACATCACATTTAAAGCACTGAAATTCACTGCCTTGTTTCATCCTCACGACAACTCATGGATGAAGTAAGAAACTTTAGCTCAGGGTCATAATAACTATGATAAAATTAGTATTTGATCCTAGCTTTGTCTGGTGTGAAAGCCTGAGCTCATTTCTCTGGAGGGAAGATCTCTGAGTATAAGCAGACCTTCCAGTGCCCCTGAAACTATGGCTTACTGATAGCTGTATTCTTGTCCTATACGTGGCGTGGCTCTGCACCAATATGTGGAGTATTGGTCCTTCTCTATTATTTCCAATGAAAGGACTTCTGGGTTGGCAAAGCATGGTAAATCTAAGAACTTACACTTATAAAATCTCAGAGAAGTCCGATAGTCTCACAGGCACCATGAGTGACATGTTCCCCTCATTGTAAAAAGGGGCCATAGCACTTTGCTGTTATTGAACCCCATGAACACATTAAGACTATTCAGTCACTTTGTGGGTAAGTGTAGGAAAATCACATGAAGTATGAAAAACCATCTCAATGTTCTCATTGTATCAGAATGATAATAATAATAATAATAATAATAACCATCGTGACACATAGGTATGCAATAAAGATTGGCAAGCTACCATAGGCAAAGCGTAAAAGCAACACATAGCACAGAATAACCATTTGGTCAATGCTAACTTTTATGAATGCTATTTTCATAACTGTGATTTTGATAATTAGGTTTCTGTTCTCTTAGATGAGTTCACTAGCTCCAGAATCCTAAAGTAAACTATTTGCTTCTCTTTTCTTCCCTTCCAGTGTCAGCTTCATTGCTTTGTCTTGTGTTCCAGGAGAGTGACTGAGCCATTACTAAGGAAAATAACATGAATAAGATACAGTTGATATGAAACTACTTACATTTGCAAACTCAGTCCTTAGTAACTGCGTGTTTATAAATAGGTCAAATTTCAACCCCACATGTACCAAAATAATAATTAAAATTCAGTTTCTACATATTGACTCCCCAACCTTCCCTCATACCCCAAAATAACTAAACATAGGAGAGCAGGACTATAGCTAAATAACAAAGCTCTGCCTTTATTGCTTACCTTTTTCTGAAGGTCTTACTGCATTTTAGGAATGTCCACCCTTGATCTAGCTAGTCCACTGCTCTGAAATGTCTGATTTTATTTCATATTTGTCATGTACTGGGGTGAGGACAGGTAGGTAAAGGTTAGGCGGTGTGGTATCCAGAGGCTAGAAATTGAAACCCCCTGTTTCTCACAGCCCAGGTGTGGTGCAGACAGCCCTGGCCTCCACATTTCCTCACCGTGCCCTAAAAATGACCTTAACCCTGACATAGAAAGAGAAGCAACATGACTATGAAAGGCTCTTGTCGGCTGTCTATGTCAGACGGAATACCAGGGCTGTATCGCATTGCTCTCCCCTGTGTAGTAACACTCCCAGTTTCTCCAAGTTGAGCTGGACTCTGTGAAGCCATGGGAAGGTCAAAGTTAATCCTTAGGGCCCCTCAGACTCCTTTTATGAGTCTGTGCCATGAAGCAGTGGGAAAGTGACCCAGTTCAATCCTCTCCCTTCTATTCCATCTTGAAACCTATTGAAAACAACTTTCTTCTAAGATATTTCACCCAAATACATGCTGTCTTTTATATCTCTTGCACTATTTTCATTACATAATAAACAAATACATACAAAACATGTATACATATACATATATTTGTACATACACAAAATGCTGAAGTTAACGCAGTATGTCTGTTATCCCAACAAACTGTTTCCCTTGCACTGCTTAATCATTTTTCAGATATGCCATGTCTTTACCAGTTACAAACCTGATGGTGATGAGAAAAGTTCTTTGGGCTTCTTTAAAGAGTACTTGTCCTTATTTTTTTTCCTTTAAGACAGATGTTCATGCTTATATGATATGTAGGTTTTATAAGGTTCAGGTAGAAGAATGCTTTTTTTTTTTTTTTTCTGTATTTCTCAGGATGGAATGATAGAAAATGATCAAACCAGGGAATGGAAGAGTTTAAGGAAATGGAATTTTCTCCACCAAAATCTATTGAAACAACATGGACAGGTTTTATTCTTTTAAAAATGATGAGTAAAGTTTATCTTTATAAAGTATTTCTTGCAACCATTTTATTAAATTCAAGTCTTCTGCAATATAATTCAAGTCTTATGTGGTGTAGCCTCTTCTTTGCAAGAATGAAGAGTTTTAGGGAAAGAGTCGTTTCTCAAATGCTCACTTGTTTTCTTTCGTAAGTTCAACCTTACTTTAGAAAATTACCTGTGACCCTCTCTTCATTTTTTAAGGTCTCTGAATACTGAACATAGGAAATGAAGGAACAAGACCTCAGATAGATTTCATAAGCTTGGTGGAAGATCCATATCAACTCATGGAAGTGTGATGTCTTATCAGAGGTGAAGTGGTTTCCCATCAATAATGTTTGCTCATATATACTTCCTCAGAAAGATGACTAAGAAGAAAACCAACTTCCATTGCAGATCTGCTCTTACAACACTGCTCTGTTGAGCATTCATATATTGAAGGGAAATATTTATGAATTCATTCTTACGACCTAAGAGGGATTTATGTAAACTGATGACTAATGACAAGTTTCAGGGTGGTGTGACTTACGTTCAAAAGAGGACATTTCCACTTAATCTCAAAATCTGAGCCTAGTCTCAATGAATGGTAGATCACTGACCTTAGCATGGTTCACGTTGGACTTCTTGGTACAGCGGAATAGGCCCAGCACTGGCAATGTTGTTTTAGGGGCTGATCTTGAAGGTAGCCATGGCTGAATTACCATGGACATCTAGAGGACAAGCAGCTTTTCACTGTTTTCACTTCTTTCCTTACATGATTTCCTGGGAAATGTATTTTTACTTGTAAGAAGGTTTTGAAAATTTTACCAAGATGTCAGCATAAACCATTTCTTTCTAAATAAATGCCTCCAATATCGGATGTGTACATACAGGCCAGTGTGAGCCAACCACGCTATTAGGAAACTAATAAATATGTCTCCTTTGTTTTCTATTAAACAAGAAAAAGCAAGACAATATTGTTTGTGCCAGATCAGCTTTTGACTGGTATGTGTTTATCCTTTACATAACAAGTGTATTTTATAAGAAAAAACACAAGGGAAATATTTTTATTTATTTTATTAGTTGTACAAAAGCCATATTGGCAACTGAAGAACTAATAAACTGAAACTGTCTCATGTGGTTCTTATTATGGAATCAAATATTAATGTAAAAGGCAAGCACACACCAATCATAACCCCATCTGGCTGAAAGAACAGGAAAATGTGGCTCCATTTTCATTAGAGAAGAGAGGCATATATTTCATGATGTGTTCAAGACTGGCTCTAAAGGCACTCTCAGAGCACTGCAGCATTTTGTACCACTCAGGGGTGCCATATCTCCTGATACAGGTTAATTTAATTGACATGGTTTGGAGGGAGAGGGTAGCTCTCAGGTCTTGCTGCAGCATAAACAGAGCAGCAATAGAGACTACAGCAGCTTCTCTTGAGATTCTGGGAAACAAAGCAAGCTGAACCATTACATGACATATACAACTCTTGCAATATACCCTTGGTTTGTTTGCAGCAAGTAAGTTGACATGCATGCAACCACCAAAATTTCATTCCAGAATGTTTAGTCTTTTCAATAACCAGACAAAATCGTTCAAGCACTGGAATCAAAGACTGCATGCATAAATCTTTTTTGACTTCTTTCAGTGCTGTTTTCAGTTTATCTCCAAGGAAATTTAAGGGTAGCTATTATCAATGAGGGCTTCTCAGGTGGCGCTAGTGGCAAAAAAACAACAACAAAAAAACCTGGCTTACAAATGTTGGAAACGTCAAGATGGGTCCAGGGTTGATCCCTGGGTCTGGAAGATCCCCTGGAGGAAGACGTGGCAGCCCACTCCAGTAATTTTGCCTGGAGAACCCCATAAACAGAGGAACCTGGTGGGCCATGGTCCATAGGGTTTCAAAGAGCTGGACAAGACTGAAGCCACTCAGTGGGCACATGCATGCATTATCAGTGGAAGGTAGGCATTCATTTGGAGGGAGCCATGTCAGCAAGACATTGCACTAATCAATTGTCCCTGAAACAACACGGTGTGGTCACTTGGGCCTCTAGTAAGTGGTGACACATTCCTTATTAGGAAAAGAAAATAAGTAGGCTCTGATCATCCAAGTTGGGTGCTTCTGGCTTCTTTTTGTCACTTGCTGTTAGATAAGTGTGTGTTTTTAAACCTGCTTGTGAATAGATGGTTGAATGATCATATCACCCCCAAATTTGTGAGTTTCTTGACTTTTGACCAGTGTGTGCCACAACCGGGATGGAATTATTTCCCTTTCCTGAATTTGTTGAGGCGTGAAAAAGAGATGATAAATTAGTTCTTAACATATTCTGTTTAGTTTTAGACTTATGTATGACATTGATTATTGATTTATTTGGCAGGAAAATAAATTTATTTGCAGAAGACTCCAGTCACACAATATTCTAGATTTATGATCCTATTTTAAAAATCCATTCTTATTGTAAGCAATCTTTTAAAATGTAGAGTCGACAGACAAAAAAATGAAACCTTGACTAAAAGAATTGTTTATAAAATAATAACACTAACAAGAGTTTACATCAACTGTGTCCTTAATTACTGGGTACATTGAGAATCTATACTGCTGGACCTATTTACTTGGTAACTAAATGGTTGACTGAAGATATTACTAGAACTGAAATGACCACTCCATTGGATAATGGAATAATTGAAGATAATATTAAACCCGTGCTCCTAAGGATCTAGAACTAGAACCTAAGGGAGGAGAAAATATTCTTTGCCCTCTTGGTATCTAGTGTACCTGGGACAATACGAGGTCAAATGTAAAATGCCTGGCTGGCTTCTGACATCAGATTTATTCTCCTTTATTGAGAAAGACTGATAAAGAAAAGGGGGTGAATCCCTGGCTCTGGCATCAAGAGGACCTAGACTTGAATATTAGATCTGCTACTTAATTACTATAGCACAAGTATTACTTTCTTTTGGAAATCTAATGAGAGAATGGACCTCTATTTATTTGCGCTCATCACTGAGGAAGGCTGTCTTCTCTCTCCTTGCTATTCTTCGGAACTCTGTATTCAAATGGGTATATCTTTCCTTTTCTCTTTTGCTGTTTGCTGCTCTTCTTTTCACAGCTATTTCTGTTTTATCCCCATGTCCTTGTCCCTGAATGGTATAGAATAGATAATCAAAACATATATTTTAGGAAAAAATAGATGAATGAACTAATACATCAGAAGTTAATTTTTTAATTTATAAAATAGAGATACTAATATTTATCATACAGTGTTAAGGACTAAATATGGTATTATATGTAAAACCTAGAGAAATGTTTTACGTACCATGGTGGATGTTAGAAATGTCCAATGATACTTATTTATTTAACAGATTATCCACTTACAAAAGCAAGTACTTTTTTCCCCATCTGGTATCGTTGCTTACAACACTTAACAATCAATGTGACCTTTGAAGGTGAGGATGAGATAAACTTTGAAGAAAGAAGAAAAATGTGGATTCAAAATTAATATGATGTATCTTTGGAAGACATACACACACCCAAATACTTCTGTTTCTCAGAATACCCAAGGCCTGACCAATGTTTATATATCTTCATTGACTCCTAGAGGACTTTCGTACACAATTTGAAAATTGATAAATTACATTGTAAAATGCATTGCAGTTCAATTCACATGAATTCAACAGAACTGGAGAGAGGGGTATACAACAACTAAATGCTTTCTTTCCTGAAAAAAAAATTTTTTTTCTTTTGATCCATATTAGCCACGTAGTATAGACCAGCATGAATAAGAAAAGAGACTAGTTTGGTAGAGGTCATTTTACTGCTGTGTTACTCATTGCAGCCAAACCGAGAGGAACAGTGAAGTCGGTGTGATCAGGAGCCCTGCGGACAAGGGAGACAGAAACACACCAAGCCTAACTCTAAAGGGCGCGCCTTCCAGGAACTGCTGCCTTTGTAGCAACGCAGCTCAGCAAGGACTGAGGGCACACATCTTCTGTAACAGCTTTTGGGGCTGCAGATGTTGCTGTCCCAAGGCCTCCTATGGATGGGCCACTGATTAATCCTTTGAACAGTGTTGCTTCTGTTTCTGAAGGCGAGGCTGGAGCTCAGCACAGCTGCTGTGCCAAGCCACTAGAAAGGAAAACCAGAACCGGCACTGATCTTTCAGTACTGTGTTCCCATCTATGATGTTTATTCCTCTAAATCTTTTAACAATTAAAATACTCTCAATTAGTATACAAGCATCTTTATGATTTGCTATATTCTTTCAACTTTCAGTGTAACATTATTTATTTTAACTTCGATTTACTTTTGATGTGGTGCATGTATACAATTCACCACAGAACCCGTTTTTAACATTTAACAGGATGCTTCCTTTTTCCTTTCTCAAACTATTTTAAATCACATGTTTCACATTTTCGTTGGATTCAGATATGTTTTCAGCAGATAGACAGTAAAACAAACAGAAGTAAATTGATTTTGGTAAACAGCAGAGATGCAACACAAGGCAAAAGTTCAATTTACACTTTTTATGTTTCTCTTCTCTTTTTTTTTTTCTTGTGCCCCAGGATACACTTTTCATTTTAACAGATAAGATAATCTAAACTAGAGGATACAGACAGTTTAGCATTTTCCTACTATTGATGGTCTCTTTTTTGTCTGAATTATAAGCACTTCTTTAACAGTTCGTATATTAAGGGAGAGTTGTAACACAAAATGTTGTGTTTATTTAAAATACAAAGCATAGCTACCACTACCAACATCAAGAACAAATTTCTTTGCTAAAAACAAGTAAATTTTAAAAAGTCTAAAATTGCTTTTGATTTTGAAAATCTAGTTAGTCTTAGTCACTTCAGGTCAGATAAAAGTCAGATAACATTTCTAACTGCCCACCAATCATGAGACCCTTCCCTCAGGAACTTAACCTTATCATTACATGTTGGCTCATTGGGGAGACTTTCTCCCTGTTGTTCCGCAGTGTTTTAAGCAAGTGGAATTCTGGAAATAAAAATGGAATTCTCCAGGCAGAAATACTGGAGTGGGTTGCCATTTCCTTCTCCAGGGGATCTTCCCAACCCAGGGATCAAACCTGGATCTCCTGCATTGCAGGCAGATTCATTACCATCTGAGCCACCAGGTAAGCCTAAGTTTAGTGTGAGTTCTCCTTTATCCCACATTCCTTACTTACATCAAGCTCATTCTCAAAACCTTGTTCGGGTAAGACTCTCATTTCCTGGGTGACTATATTAGTTTCTATTGCTTCATTTCAAATTACTATAAATTTAACAGCTTAAAACAGCCTCATTTATTAGCTCAGTTCTGTGGATCAGAGGTTTGCAGTGTATGGCTGGATTCTCTACTCAGAATATTGGAATTCTAAAATCAAGGTGCTAGCCACACCAAATTCTTATCTGGAGTCTCTGGGAAAAACTTTTGCTGCTCTTGGCAGAATTCAGGTCCTTGCAGTTGGAGGACTGATGTGCCCATTTCCATACTGGTTGCCCTCAGCTCCTCGAGGTCCTCTCAGCTCTTTTCCGCATGTTCACAATGACTCTTTGTGGCCCCATGGATTATAGCGTTCATGGAATTCTCCAGGCAAGAATACTGGAGTGGGTTGTCATTCCCTTCTCCAGGGGATCTTAACCCAGGGGTTGGTCAGACCTGGAGACCTCACACTAAACTCACACTAAACTTAGGCTTACCTGGTGGCTCAGATGGTAATGAATCTGCCTGCAATGCAGGAGATCCAGGTTTGATCCCTGGGTTGGGAAGATCCCCTGGAGAAGGAAATGGCAACCCACTCCAGTATTTCTGCCTGGAGAATTCCATTTTTATTTCCAGAATTCCACTTGCTTAAAACACTGTGGAACAACAGGGAGAAAGTCTCCCCAATGAGCCAACATGTAATGATAAGGTTAAGTTCCTGAGGGAAGGGTCTCAGATTCTTTACTGTCTAAGCCATCAGGGAAGACCCTGGACCTGAATAGATGAGGCAATATTAGATTTCAAGCAGGTGCCAAAATAAAATAAGACTTGGAAATCTCAGGGAAGAGAATGAATGCATCTGCCCTGTGGGAGTGTAGAAGAGATGTGAGATTTCGTGGCCAGAGGTTAGACTGACACTATATTTTCCAAAGATAGCCTGCATGATCTCCTTGTAATGGCAGTCAGGTAAAAGTCAGATCACATTTCTAACTGCCCTCAAAACCTGAATACTCTTCCCATTGAATGGAAAAGTCCATCTTTTCTCTTCCTGTATTGGTATGCCTTTGGACTGTATCAAGTAATAGCGTATGGAGAAAATGACACTGACTTTGAGGCTACATCATAAAAATGCCATGAACCACTCATTTGCTCTTTAGGGATATTTGCTCTTGGGACATAGCCACCACCATTCTGCGAAGAAGCCCCCACTAGCTCATAGAGACAGACTATATGAAAAAGGCGCATGCAGGTGTTCTGATCCTCAGCCAAGCTGAGGTTCCAACTCATAGCCAACTCCAACCACCAGATATGTGAGGGAAAATGTCTCCAGATAATTTTAGTCCCAGCTGTTGAATCACGTCAGCCTTAAAGTCTTCCCAGCTGAGATCTCAAACACTGCAGAGCAAACATCAGCCATTCCTGTTGTTCGCAGTATGAATTTCTAACCCACAGAATTTGTGAGCATAATGTAATGATTGTTTTCCTTTAAACTTTGGGTGGCTTGTTATACAACAATAGTACCTAAAACATTGGAAAGTTAAAACTTGTGTAGACAGTTATAAATTGTGTAGACAAACACAGTCCTTCATTTTTTTCATTTAATTCTCTGGTAGTGCCCTCACAGCATAAAGTATTATATACATTACTGAATCTAACGTTGAAACCAACAAAAATTATTACTAAGTTAAACTGATGGACATTTAATGAGATACATTGTTCTTGTTGTTAAATAAAGAGGTGTAAAGGCAAAGTAGTTTAAACAAGATTATAATTTACACAAAATATTCAAGTTTTTATCCTACCAGTTAGTTTTCAATATTTCTACTTCAGTAGTTCAGTCGCTCAGTCATGTCCGACTCTTTGTGACCCCATGAATCACAGCATGCCAGGCCTCCCTGTCCATCACCAACTCCCAGAGTTCACCCAAACCCATGTCCATCGAGTCGGTGATGCCATCCAACCATCTCATCCTCTGTCGTCCCCTTTTCCTCCTGCCCCCAATCCCTCCCAGCATCAGAGTCTTTTCCAATGGGTCAACTCTTCACATGAGGTGGCCAAAGTACTGGAGTTTCAGCTTTAGCATCATTCCTTCCAAAGAACACCCAGGACTGATCTCCTTCAGAATGGACTGGTTAGATCTCCTTGCAGTCCAAGGGACTCTCAAGAGTCTTCTCCAACACCACAGTTCAAAAGCATCAATTCTTCAGCACTCAGCTTTCTTCACAGTCCAACTCTCACACCTATACATGACTACTGGAAAAACCATAGCTTTGACTAGACAGACCTTTGTTGGTAAAGTAATATCTCTGCTTTTGAATATGCTATCTAGGTTGGTCATAACTTTCCTTCCAAGGAGCAAGCGTCCCTTAATTTCATGGCTGCAATCACCATCTGCAGTGATTTTGAGGCCCCCCAAAATAAAGTCTTTCAGTTTCCACTGTTTCCCCATCTATTTGCCATGAAGTGATGGAACCAGATGCCATGATTTCGTTTTCTGAATGTTGAGCTTTAAGCCAACCTTTTCACTCTCGTCTTTCACTTTCATCAAGAGGCTTTTTAGTTCCTCTTCACTTTCTGCCGTAAGGGTGGTGTCATCTGCATATCTGAGGCTATTGATATTTCTCCCAGCAATCTTGATGTATAGATTTCTATGATAGACTGATGTAATATGAAACTGGATACTGCTGACAAGGTTAAATTTCACTAAACTATAGAGTTGGGTTAAGTAGCCCAATCCATCAAGAAAGAGAGTATGTGCCTCTAGAATTACTTTAGGTCTGATTATAAGCTAAGTGTAGGAAACAAGAAGTTGGAGGCTCTGTATGAGGCAAGTAGATGGAAGCCCCATGAGAAACTAATAAATAATCTTGCAATGGTGGACTAGAGTGGCTGGAATAGGAGGTGAGACTAAAGGTATTTGAAGTTGGTCACAAGAGGCTTCTGACACTATTTCTGTTCCTAATGATAGCAAGTTCAGTTGGATAGGAATTATCAATGGAACAGAGTTATTTGTTGGGTGTTCCCTGAAGCAATGGGTTGGAAGTTTGCTTTGTGAAAGAGGGTGAATTAATATAAGAGCCTGAGGTCAGTAACTTCCAATTTGCCTTAACGATACCTTGTTCTTCTTAAATCAGGGATTTGAAGAGATTTACAAGACCTTCCCCCAGCATCATGGCCAAAAGAGCACTGGTTTAGATTCACACAGGTCACGTTTTGACATCAGATCCAATTACTTATTTATTAGTTATCAGGTCTTGGGCCATTTATCTTCTTCGAATCTCTTAAAGGAGAATAAGGAAAAGAGGTTAGTATACATTTCCTGGCTAATCTTATCCTTTTCAAGTTAAACTGCTTTTTCTTAAACATTAAATCTGATATATAGCACACAAATATCTCAGTTAAACTAAGAAGCATGTCATCTCTTAGGAAGATTATCAGGAAAACTGTATGTATTGGAGACTACATAGTTTTAATTTCAAATTTCCTTATAGAAGCCTCTAACTGACTTGCAAGAATAATTGATTCTCTTAAATTTACTTTTGGAGAGTCTCATACTGCTTTTCTTCATTAGTAATTTGACCTTGATTTCTTCTGAGTTCTAAAATCACTGATCTGATTTTAGAGCACTGTTCATATTTCCTTGCTTATTGATGTTGAGATTAAAAGCCTCCTTTAGTGTTATTGCTAAGGATCTGAAAGGTGGCTTAGTAAGATCCTGTATCAACCAAGAGAAAAAGCAAGTATCTATCCTTTGACCCTTAGCAATCAGGAGGTGGACTCCTACAACTTTCTATTTCCATTTATAGATGAATGATAAATGTGATATGAAATCAAATAAACATGCAGAACTTTAGAACAAAGTAAGCAATCGAACAGCAAAACCAAGCAACGGAGAAACATACAAATCTCAACTAGGTAAAAACTCTCAAAATACCAATGGACTGAAAAATTTAGAAAAATAAGGAGGAGAAAGTCCACCTAAACCAACCAACCAACCAACAACAGACAAAAGCAGAAAATTCCTGGCTACTCTGTGTGGCATTTTAGATGAAGAGTGGGGCTATCAGAGAGGTCCTGGTAACTTCTCTTTAGTGCTGCTATAATCATGCCTTTAAGACAAGTCTCTGCTACTCAAGAGACAGAGTTGTATGATCAATTCTGTTGTAGGACATAGGACTTATTTCCACAGCAGGTCATCATGAATCTACTTCCTCATCTAAGCCAGCACACGATGAGCACTGGAATTGCCCTCCCAGCTATTTGATGTTTCCTATTCAGAAACATCAAGTGATTCAGTGATTGGGTGCCCCTAAAGTTATGGGTTATGTGTGCACACTTGCTAGTGTGCATAAGCCACCCGGTATAGAGCACCCCACCTTGATACCCCAACACCATTATGAGACAGAGTATTAGAGACAATTTCAAGATGTCCCGTACTTCTCTTATTACAGTCATGTAGTATTAAACACATGGCCTCACATTATCACGATTTCGCTGCTTGCTCTCCGCTCCAAGCCGGAGACCCCCATCAACTCTAATCCTGTCAATAAATTCCTCCGTTCTCTCCTGCATGCGTCCATGCTCAGTCATGTCCAACTCTTTGAGACTTCGTTGGCTGAAGCCCACCTGGCTTCTCTGTTCATGGAATTCTCCAGGCAAGAATACTGGAGTGGGTTGCCATTTCCACTTCCAGGGGATCTTCCTGACCCAGGGATTGAACCCATGTCTCCTTCTTTGCAGTCAAAGTCTTTACCACTGAGCCACCTGGGAAGCGCATATCCTCCCCTACCCCCTATGCAACCCCATTTCAGGTTCTCCTCCATCAAATTAAGAGAGCTGTTATCTCTATTGGCTCATTCTAAGGTGGGAGACATAAGTTCTGGGGGTTTTCATCAGGAGAAACTTTGAACCAGAGATGACAGCCACTTATCCAATGGGGAGGAGTACCCCAAGCAGAAGGGTGAGCACAGAGGAGGCAGAGGAGAGAGCATCTGACTGTGAGCACAGAAGTGTTCGGCCAGAATATTCAGAGACATTAAGATCAAAGGAGAGAGGTGTGAAGAGGGAAAGAAGGAGCGGAAGGAGGCTCTGCCTCCCTCACCCCAGGTACCTCTGAAGTGCCTTCCGAATGATGCTTTCACACTCCAAAATGCTGAAACCAATCTATCTGCGGCTTCACTTTCAAGTAACTACTGCTTTTAAATGGAGATTAAATGCCAAATAAGTAAGGGAGGGAACACATTAGGGTTATAATGCAAACTCCTAAGAGAGGTAACACATCAGTGTGAACCAAGCTCAGTCAAAATGTAAATAATTGTATTTGATTACTTCCTACTGTTTCAGAGGAGAAGCATGGGGATGTAACAGGAAGCAAAAGATGGAAACAGAAAGGCTGGCTGTTCCTCATTCCCACCACACCCCCACCCCCTTGCTTGCCTTCTATTTATAATGTGCGTTTATACTGTGTAGTTACTGTTCATTGTCCATACACACCGCATTTAAGGCCAAACTCACGAGCTTCCGTAGATACTAACTACATTTCATTTTGAGGTCTCTTTTTTTGTTTGTTTTGTTTCCTTTTTTTCATCTCCTGCCATCAGGAGCAGAGTCTCCGTTTCAGTCCCAAATGTAACATGGGGGGCTTGGGATGTAATCTTTGAAAGACTCAGCTAATTTATTTAATAAATAAACAAATGAGTGAGTTATCTTGCAATAAGGCGTATAATCCTGGTCGGACATAAACAGTTTGCCTTGGTCCAAAGCCTAGGAAATGAGTAAACAGAAATTAAATTAACTACAATAAATGATTATACTGTTTTATAGTTTTGTCACAAATCTATGGCTTCACACACCTTCGCGTAAATTATGCTCTCATATGCTGCTGCTGCTGCTAAGTCTCTTCAGTCGTTTCCGACTCTGTGCCACCCCATAGACAGCAGCTCACCAGGCTCCCCCGTCCCTGGGATTCTCCAGGCAAGAACACTGGAGTGGGTTGCCATTTCCTTCTCCAATGCATGAAAGTGAAAAGTGAAAGTGAGGTCACTCAGTCGTGTCTGACTCTTAGCGAATCCATGGACTGCAGCCTTCCAGGCTCTTCCGTCCATGGCATTTTCTAGGCAAGGGTGCCTGAGTTGAGTGCCATTGCCTTCTCCATATAATCATCCCCACTTTATCTCCATATAATGCTCTCATATAATCATCCCCAATTTCAGGATGATGAAACTAAGGCCCAGACGGTTTAAGCAACTTTCTGTGTTCCAGCAAGGAAGGAATTGGTAGAGCCAGCCTTGAGACGCCAGACGTTTGATTCTAGTTCCCACGTTCCTTCCATTTCACAAGAACTGCTTCCTGTTTATGCGACCTGGGTAGAGACACACAGAGAAGCAGCCGCAGTGAACAGTGGCTTTTGATGTTGCCAGTCTTTGAGTTCTGTACCATAAAATAAACCCTGTTTATTTTAATATTGTATTGTAAAAAGAGTTGCCCTGGACAACTGATAAAGACATTCTGATGTTGTTTTGCATTTTCTTTTTTGCCAAAAAGATACCTCATACAGAACTCATGATCTAGGGCTGCTAAATATACTGTAATAAATCATAAAGAAAAACCAGAATTTCCATGTTTTTAAAATGTTTGCTCTTTATCCCTTAGTTTAGGATAGTATGATTGAAATACTAGCATTCATGTATTTTGAAGCTAGAGAAATACACCCCATTGTAGGGCAAGTATAAGTCATTTCAGTGGGTAAGTTTAGTTTCTGTAACTTCATAAAAAGGCTAACATTCATCCGGTGCTAACCATTTGCCAACGACTGTTCTAAATGTCATCAAATGGATCAACTCTTTTAATTCTCATGACACTGCCGTATGAGCTAGGTAGTATTATTAATTTACATTTTACTGAGGAAGAAACTGAAACCTCAAAATGTTAAGAAACTTCTCTAAGAGTTCAGAGTTAGCAAGTGGCAGAACTGCAACTTGAAGCCAGGTGATCTGGCTCCAGAATCCAGGCCTCAATTTTAGAGGCGCTTTCCTGTTTTTAACTGTTCAGTTGCTGTGCATTGCCCATACACACTGAATTTCATGCCAGACTCATAGGCTTCCCTAGATACTAATTGCATTTCATTTTGATGTCTGTGTTTTTCCCCTTGTTTTTCACCTCTCGCACTCCAGAGCAGGGTCTCTATTTCAGTCCCAAATGTAACACGGGGCTTGGGATATAGTCTTTGAAAGATCTAGCTAATTTATTTAATAAATAAACAGATGAGTGAATTATCATGTGATAATATTTATAAACCTGTTCCCACATAATTTTCTGGGAGAGGAGGTTCTGTTTAAAGCTTTCCCTGAAATGAACTCTATAGGGAGGTCACGGAGGAAAAGTACAGGAATGTAACTGGAAAACTGGAATTAGTGCATAAACTAGCAGTGTTTAGTAAGTAAATTAATTTCCTTGAGCTTTAGTTCCTTACCTATGAAATAAAGTTTTGGCCTCTGAATTCTTCGAAGCCTCTCAGTTTAAAATCATATGATCTTATGATTCCTTAAATTATAACAGAATTTCAGTGACCCATTTTTAAGCATTAAGCATTTCATTTCTGTCAGTTGACTTTTGCTGGGCTCAGAAGTATCATATCTTTCTTCCTTCTCTTTCTTTCTTTCCCTCTCTCTTTCAAAGCAAAAAGTGATTCCCCAAGTGGTACAGTTATTTTTCAGGCTCTCTCAGAGTTGAAATTATTTACCACATGAAAAGCCCAAACCAGAGCAATGACTTCTCCCTTACAAAGTATTCACAAGCTGGTCAACCAAGATTAAAAGTGGAAAATACATCTTTGCTCATAAGGGGACATTGGTAAAGATTAAATAGGTACTCTGAAGTTCAGGGTGTGAAAGGTATATTACATCATTATCAAAGCTAGACATTTTTCTTCAACTAATGGGTAACAAGAGAGCCATCTTCTGTCCTTGCTGTGCATGTGGAAATCTCTTGGACAATAGTGGAAATGTTGCATGGAGAAGTGATCATAAGATGCTTCTTCTGCTTATTTATTTATTTGATTTATTAAATCTTCCTGAGCCTCTGGAGTCATGAACAAAACTGTAAAAAATACCAGTGTGCATAAATCTCCATCTCTTTCCCAACCTCACAGCAGGGATTCTCCATATCAATCAGACAAAAGCCTGGATTCAGCCCAGAGTATTAATGAAAGCTGTATTCTCATTTTGCAGTCCTAAACAGAATTACATTTGTTAACACATATTCCTCTCTGATCATTGTTCAAAATGCCTCAGGTTTTCTAATGTTTATTTTGTTTCCTCTAATTCATTTTCTACTTCCAAGAGTAGATTTTACTACAAAAGGAAGACGGGTTGATGGAAGCTTTTTCTCAACAAGACTTGAGTCTTAAATGCATTTCTTTGGGAAGTTTGACCCAAGGCACAAAACACAACTAGGGAAAAGAAACAGGCTGATGATTCTCCTTCACTATATATATCCAGATTGTCAGTAAGAATGTTGTTGTATTATTAGATTCTACTGAAGCAAGAGATGTTGGCCATCCGTAGGTATTGGTTACTTATCTATCCCTGTTTTTGAAGCAAGATCTGAAATTTCCAAGGGTCACTTCAGAGTAAGATCAGTGTCACGGGAATATTACCTGTGTAATCACACAGGGCAGCAAGATTAGAAGGGATCCATGCTTGTTTCAAAGCTCTGCTAAAGCAGTCTGAACAGTTTTTGAATAGGAGGTCTCACATTTTCATTTTGTACTTGCTAAGTCACTTCGGTCATGTTTGACAATTTGTGATCGTATGCCTATGGGTAGTAGCCTGCCAAGTTTTTCTGTCCATGGGATTCTCCAGGCAAGACTACTGGAGTGGGTCGTCATGCCCTCCTCTAGGGAATCTTCCTGACAGGAATCGAATCTGCATCTCTTACGTCTCCTGCTTTGGCAAGTGAGTTCTTTACCACTAACTCCGCCTGGGAAGCCCTGTAAATTGTGTAGTCAGTCCTGCTTAAGAGTTTGATCTAGTTAGGTAATTTTGGTGATGTCACAGATGTTAATTTTATTTTTGTACCAGGGTTAACTAAACTGGAAGGGTGGTGGCAGCTGCCCTTCTCTGATCTTCACATACCCAGAGCTGGATAATGGACCATGTGGTGACCACCTTGAAACCCAAAGACACCATTTTTTCCCATTTTTAAGGATAAGAAATCTGAACCTCAGAGATTTTAAAAAGCTTTTCCAAAGTTACACAAACAGTAAGTGCTGGAGACAGAACTTAGACTTACGTTCTCAGCTTCAAAGGTCCATATTCTTTCCTCTACGCCACAGCATTCTGTGAACATTTGCTTTAAACTCATGTCAGAGCAGGGATTCAGGGATGACTCTCTGGTATAGGTTTTGTCTGTAGGAATTTTAGGAAGATTTGAATGGAATTTGTTAACCAAAACCTAGAGGTCACGAGGGAATCCGCTTGACCAATGTGTTGCTTCCTGAATGTGACAAAATTTCTTAAACTATGGTGAGACAAGTTAGCTCAGAGCTGAAGCCTTTACTTATTCATCATTACTTTATTATTATTTTCTTTAATGTTGAGAACGAACGCCTCAAATTCTCAGAGCTCTTTGCACACAGTGAATCATGAGAAAAACTCATTTTAAAGTGGAGCTATTTCTCCTCTTCCAGAAGCTAAGTTTCAAGACTGCACTATTTTTCTCATATGGTTCTTCAGGTAACTTACAGTTTCCCCCTCCAGTCACTCCTCTTCAACAGTGTTTCCTATCAGCCTCTTCAGTCCCCAACACCGTCAGTCTTTTCTGTTGTCCCTGCAGGATGGTGTGGATTGTCAAGCATCTGACCAGAAGCAAATCCCTCCACCAACGCTTGTGTTTCTTGTATCTTTTTCCTTACACTCAATGATTACAATTTTGACTGCCACTTGCCTTGTCACACTGTAAACTCTTTTTGACATCGTTATATTTCTTTCTCTTTTAAAAATTAATTAAATGAATTGGTAGACTGAGTATTTGCTGCAGGTCATTTACCTCCCCTCCCTTTTTTTTTTATTATCCTGATTCTCCCTTCTGCCAAGATTGAGTTGACTTTAAGCTGTCAATTTTAATAATCTGATAGGAAACATTTAACTAATGATATTCCATCTCCTTTACTAATGAGGAACATAGCATGTTTATTTAATAAAGAAGTGCTTATACAAAGACAAGTAGCTGCAAAACTTCTTTTACGTGGGGCAAATGGCAGAAAAGGTCAACTTAAAGGGCCTTGTAATAGCCTGGTAAGATTTTATAGACTCTTTGGAAAGACTCATGTTCCAGGAAACAGAGGAATTGCCATCACAGTTGTCAAAATATTTTTAAATAATAAGGAACATCATTTTATATATGATCTTATTTAAAATCTCATCTTAGCAAACACTTGCTGGGAAAATGAATAAGCGTAATTTTTTCTTTTTTTACTATCTTCAGCAAATACATTTTAGATATTCAACAAATAGTTTGAATGATATATTTAAAAATTTCCCCTTCTACTTGTTCTCAGAATATGTGTTAGGAATTCATCTGCCTTCCCACACATCCATAAGAATCAAAGGAAATGACAGATATAGAAAAAAACTGAGATTCATTATACATGATTTTTCCTGAAAGAGGGCACAGCAACCCACTCCACTATTCTTGCCTGGAGAATCCCATGGACAGAGGAGCCTGGCGGGCTACAGTCCATAGGATCATAAAGAGTCGGACACGACTGAAGTGACTGAGCATGCACCTATGTGATTTTTAGTAGATTAAAGTCAATCTCTGTTAGAGTTTGTGTATACAGGAAAGTACACTGAGGGAACAATATAATTTTCTATTATATAATCTGAGTCATTCTTCAAGGAGACACATGGTCAGCTTTTACCCCTTTTCTATGAAGCAAAATTCAAAAGTAAACGGGGGGAAATGTGATGCTAACAGGCTGGTGACGCTTTCCTCAGAGTCTACCCACCTCTTTCATTATTTCACACCCTCTTGGTTCATCCAGTCTTCTGTAGGATCCAAAACTGCTGAAGGGATTTCATCTCCTGGATTATTAGGGGTGTGGGAAAGCCTACCGACCACTTGTTGAGCATCAGTTCAGTTCAGTTCAGTTCAGTTGCTCAGTCGTGGCCGACTCTGCAACCCCATGAATCGCAGCACGCCAGGCCTCCCTGTCCATCACCAACTCCCGGAGTCCACACATAAGAAGGTATAGAATAATAGAATGTGTGAGAAGAAAGGGCCCATGGATATCACTGGGGGGCGGGCCCTAGAATTGAGTCCTATGTTTCTCCTCATCACATAGGGTTAGGCCTGGAGGAGCTTTGCATGATGCAAGGGTTCTGGGGATCATATGCCCCCTCTGCAGTGCAGATTGAGTTAGAGTATATATAGATAACAAAACACAACTTTATTTGAAAATCATTTAATTAACGAAGCTGCTTATAACTGTCGTTTACATGGATGGTATAGTAATGTAGAAGTCCATTTACTTTTCTCTCATTTTAAGAATGCATTTCTTTGAAGTAATAACATATGGGGTAGCTGTGGGCAGAGGTGATGGTTAAGAGTGTGGGAACCAGTGTCAGTCTGTCAAGGAATGAATTCTATATTAATAACTTCCTAGCTATATGAACTTGGACAGGTTATTTTACTTCTCTCGCCCTCCACTTTTCTGTTTAATGAGGATAATAGCATCTATCCCACCAGATCATTGTGAGGCTTCCATGAATAATTATAATTAAAACTTTTAGATGAGTTCCTGGTACAAAAGACCCAGAAGTAATACAAAGTTAATAAATGGTAGTACACTTATTCTTCTATAATTTAAAGCAGTATCTGACACTCACCTGTCAGTTGGTGAGAGATTGAGATTTGAGAGATCGGCTCTTTCTTTTAGATACTTGATCTAACCAAGCTTGTGAAGAAGCCCCCTCCTTGCTCCATCATCCACAGGACATTCATAGGCACTGTACTATGCTTAGTCACTCAGCCGTGTCCGACTCTTTGAGACCTCATGGACTGTAGCCCGCAAGGCTCCCCTGTCCTGGAGGCTCCCCTGGAGTGGGTTGCCATAACCTCCTCCAGGGGATCTTCCCAACCCAGGGAAGGAACCCAGGTCTCCCACTCTGCAGATGGATTCTTTACCTTCTGAGGCACCAGGGAAGCCCATTCTATAAGTAGTTAAGTGGTTAAGTACAAATGCATGGTAATATTTTGGCTATGATATGAGATTTGAGTGGCAATTTAATCCCAAGAATGATCAGCAGTCACTTTGCTGCTTTTAACTGTCACTTGCGGATTCTGTCCTGGACTCTTCCTTTCTTCCCCTTCACAGCCACATTTTCAGCCAGACCTTTCTTCTTGCCCTCAAATCCCCAGACACACATTGCTTGAGTGCATTTCTTGACACGTCTGGGACTGTGTCCTTTAAGAACCAGAAACATGGGCACACACAATTCGAGGGTCACAGTAATAAAGAGAAGGCTGATTTGCTCATGGAATCCATTCAAAGGGCTCCAGAGCCTATCCACCCAGGCCGTCACATTGTTAGACCACATTAAACACAGGCCTGTGCAATATTGATGTGTTTCGTAACTTCAGAAATAACAAAAACCTCAACTGCTTCCAGGCTTTTAATTTCCTTTGGTAACCATTGTTAACTGACTCTTCAATGTAAAATTAAAAGCTAACCCTCAATCCACTAACCCTTCTAATCCCTCCCTCTCTCTCTCATTCCTCCTCCAACACCCACTTGAAAAATAACCCAGTCTCCCCTTTGCCTCATTTCTGAGTGGAGAGGACTCATTCTTCTCCTGAGCAGATTATCTCAGCATGGAGTGATCTTTCCCTGTGGTCAACCTGCACACTAGGCCTGCCCACAGCCTTGGCCACATCTGGAGCTGATGGGAATCTTCCAGCAGGGGAATGCTTTGAATCCCCTGAATTGTCCCGATGTATCTCCGTCACCAGATGCATCTGGGGATAGTCAGGGACCCTGTCAAGGAGGGTGTTAGCCATCCCCTCTCTGAAGGAGTCTGCGTGCATGCCTGCTAAGTCACTTCAGACCTGCCCTACTCTTTGCGACTCCATGGACTGTAGCCCACCAGACTCCTCTGTCCGAGAGATTCCCCAGGCAAGAATACTGGAGTCAGTTGCCATACCCTCCTCCAGAGGATCTTCCCACGTCCCCAGGGATCAAACCCACATCTTTTTTACCTCCTGAATTGATAGATGGGTTCTTTACCACTAGTGCCACCTGGGAAGCCCTTATTTCTTGGGAAAACAATTAAAAGGAAAGCAGTAATAATTTTCTTTTAAAGTGCTTAATTCAGGTTCATAAGAACTAACTGTCTTATAAATGCAACACAAATGCTATAAATCAAAGACAAGAGACTAGAAATGATGTGCAGGCCAAAGTACAGTTTCTTAAAATTTGCTTGGGTTTTTCACCTCCCTCTGAGTTCTTTTTCCCATTGAACCCATGTGCTTCCCCATTTCTCCCCACCAAAGTTCTCACACCGTCTCCTCTGTATCCAGGGCCCTCAGTGGAGTTTCTCAGTCTCTTAGTGGATCTGTGCAAGTGGCTTTCACTCTCTTTGACCCCAGAGCTTTCTGGATTCATTTTCTATTAAAGTTGACCTTGCCCTGGTCTCTCAGGTTGCTGCTGAGGTGACTGGCTAGTCATAAAATCTAAACTGTTTTAGGAAGTTAAGAATCACGAACTTAAGAAACTAACCCCATGAGAGGCACTTGAATTTTTTTCTGAGAAATCACAGAGATGAAATATTACACTCTAACCTATAGAAGAATTCCAGGAAAGCAAAAAGACTGGTGAGTAAAGGACTAAATAAATACATCACCCACCAAAAAAAAAATGGACTCTTTGAGAGACAATGTGGCAAGTAGAGTGAGTCCAGGCAGAAGATAGATGCCAGGCATTTGAGAAAGGGAGGGAGTGGAAAAGGTGAAGACTATGGATATCCATTGAATGTTCATATAGATTTTTAGATTTGGTAAGTACAAATGAAATGTTATGTTTTATAATAACCACAAAAAATGCAATTATATAAAATTTCCTAGGAAATTTTGTGATTCTTAGTCTTAGGAGTTTCTATATGCCCATGTAGGTGAGAGGATGAATATCTCAGAATCTTGAAGGATTAACTACTCATGTTTCTGCATTAGTGTGCGCCGTGTGGTTAGTCATGTCTGATTCTTTGAGACTGCATGGACTGGAGCCAGCCATGCTCCTCTGGCCATGGAAATCTCCAGGAAACAATACTGGAGTGGGTTGCTGTTTCCTGCTCCAGGGGATCTTCCTGACCCAGGGATGGAAACCAAGTCTCCTGTGTCTCCTTTATTGCAAGTGGATTCTTTACCTACTAAGGTTATAACAACACAAAAAATAGAGGAAAATGCATAAGTTTTGAAGTCAGGCTGACTTTCTTCTTTTCACATTGTAAGTTTTTTTTTTTTTAATATATACATGTATCTATTCTATTATAAATTCTTTTCCCATTTAGGTTATTACAGAATATTGAGCAGAATTCCCTTTGCTATACAGTAGGTTGCTGTTGGTTATTTATTCTAAATATGGCAGTGTGTACATGTCTATCCCAAACTCCCAATCTATCCTTCTCCTCTGCCACATCCTTCCCCACTGGTAACCATAAGTTCATCCCCTAAGTCTGTGAGTCTGATTCTGTTTCACAAATAAATTCATTTGTATCTTTTTTTTTTTTTTTAAGATTTAGGTAGACTGAATATGAACAGCTGACTCATTGGAAAAGACTGATGCTGCAAAAATTGAAGGCAGGAGAGAAGAGGGTGACAGAAGATGAGATGGTTGAAAGGCATCACTGACTCAGTGGACATGAACTTGGGCAAATTCCAGGAGATGGTGAGGGACAGGGAAGCCTGGCCTGCTACAGTCCATGGGGTGGTGAAGAGTTGGACACAACTTGGAGACTGAACAACAACAAGACTGAAAAATAGAATCTTTGCTCAATTCTTAGTAAGCTACATGATCTTATATAGGCCTTTCATTTCCGTTTATGTCTATCCTGATTCCTGTTGATTTTCCTGTGTATCTTGTAAGATTGTTGACGTATTACTTGTGAAGGGACTAGCGCAGTGCTTTACTTATAGCAAACAGTCGATAAGCAATGCCTCTTATTATCATTATTATGCTTCAAGACAAAACCCTGCATTATCATTTAATGGCCTTTGGACCTTGCTAGTAAATCCCAGGGCTACTCAAAAGTTCTGATTATTTTTTTGGAATCCTGAAAGCATGATAAAATCACAATTTGCACAGTTATTTTATTCATCTTCATAACTGCCTCTGAACCTAGCACAATGCTCTGTGTTTAGCAGGTATTCAGTAAATATTTGCCAAATTGATAAATCTGACAATTAGAAAGATTCACATGGAGTCCAGTGTAACTCTTTCGATGTAGTCAGAATCTGGCCTCAAACCAATGTGGTATTCTTGAGTGTCAGCAGTAAAAGTTATGGGGGGACATCAGGTTTCTATTTTCGGTGGAGAAATACATTTGCATGCATGTGTATGTGTAAAACTAAAATGTTCTGGCATAAAGCAAATAACCAAGGGGCAAACTATGAGGAGGTTATTTATTTATTACAAGTTATGGATGAGTTCTCAGGGCTCCCTCATAGCTCAACCATGTGTGAGAGCCACAAAACAAAAGGATCTTAATGAACACGTGCAAATAACAGTGCTCAACTTAGCCGGTGAGACAGACCTCCGGTCCCCTTAAATAACCATACTGGGGGCGAGAGGTGACTTCTGAGATGCCTATGTCTTCTGTTACTGCTGAGCACCATGGGGCTGACCCTCATATTTGAATATTAAATTAGTAAAGGCAGAATCTACACAATACCAATGGTATTAGTCATGTCTGCTGGGGCATCCAATACCAGATGTCACTTTTCTGATCTTTCAGGCTGGGCCTTCACTGTTTTTGGCACGTCAGAGTTCGCATCTGAGTACAATTTAAGTTGTAACAATGCAATCAGCATGCCTAACTTTTTTTTTTTTCCTTTTTCTTTTTTTGCCTTCCTCTCCTGCTATTTTGGGAGCTGAAGTTATGAAGTCCCTCTGTCTATTGATCTAGGAAGTTAGAGATGATTTCCTAGGCTCCCTCCCCCCCATTTTTTTTTGAGGGAATGGAGAGCCTGCTCTCTGCTGCCTTGCAAGTATTCATTTGCAAGATTTACAGCAAGCTTGCAAATAACCATTCTCCAATGGAAAGTAATAATTTATGTTGGGTGAGCAGAAAAGAGTTCTGATCCCACTCATTTTCCCACCTGTGCACGTCCTGGGAGGGAGGCACTGGTCAAAAAAAAATAAAAAGAAGAATGTGTTCTGGTGAACTTTTTGTACTTATTTTCAAGGTTGACAAAGTATGATAGTTGAGAATTCACCCATCTGCTATACCTCTTAAACTGAGTCTAATTGACAGGTAAGAAAAAGGCATAAATCCAGGTCTCCCTCATAGTTTGTAACCATTAAACAATAAGACTGAAAGGAATGTTATCAAGCCCAGAAGTTTTAAGTTTGGTCTGTGGACTGAGCTCCAAAAAGATCCTTGGATAATTCTCACGTGCAATCAGTTCTAACGCAGACATCACTTTGTTTGCATATGGTACACTGTGACATTTGCTTAAATTACATCTCTTCTTTTAGATTTTGAACTTCCTCTGAACACACATTATGGTTTTATGTCATCATTTTGTACTGTACTGGTACAAGTTATGACCAAAATGAAAGCTTTGTTGAACTCTAATGACAGTACTTCTTTGTGCTTTTGCCACTTCTGCAACCCTGGTTTTCAAGTTCACATCAGGTTCACGTTTCAGTGGGGCCGGTTCTAGTGCACCATTTGAAACTCCTTGTGTTATAGTATCAGCAAAATACAAATTGCATTTTCAAACTGGGTACTGTGAGGAATACTTACAAAGGTGTGGACAGAGCATAGGAAACCATGGCAGAAAGTGTCATATCCTGGAGTTAGTAACAGCAGAATGTTATTACCATCCCATGGGATGAAGGGAGCAGCTTCCTGAATAAGGGGACAGAGAGGAAAATATTGAAAGGGCTTCCTGACTGGAGCTCTGATATTTAAGGAACTCATCTAACCATTGACAATTCAGCAGGGAGGCAGGTAGGGGAATAAATACCCCAGTTTCTTCCCATTGACTGAAATGGATGGAAGCCAAAGGACAAGAGGACATAGCAGGGTGGGAAGAGTGGAGAAAGGTACAAGTGGAAGCTACTGACATAATTTCTCAACATCTCCCACCTCCTCAAATAACTTCAGTGGAATTCTGTTTCCGGTTAAGATGTGGAAGGATATGAAAGGTTGGTGCTGCACCAAATGAGTAATCAAGGGACAAGACAAAAATTCCTACTAATGAAGAGCTCTGGACATCAAGAAATCTAAAACTACTAAAGCTGAATCAAAACTTCAGAGAGACGGGTGAGCAAAGAACAGAACATTGCTGAGATCGGAAGCAGTTAAAGAAGCAATACTACCACAGAATGATGTTCTTTGTTCAAATGAGAAGTCTGATAAATGATTCCTAATCCTTTGGGCTGACCTACTGGATGTGAATCTTCAGAAGCTCCAAATTCAGAGATCATTCTGCCAAACTAACAATCTCTCAGACTAGCAGTCTTGGTGATCTTGCATTCTTACAGTTTTGAAGTCTTGTGGTCTGGAAAACTTCTGGTCTCACAAGCTCAACAGTTTCAGGTTCTGCAAACATATTTTCAAGGTCTGAGAGTCTCACTGTCTTGCAGTTTCATAATGGGTCATATTTGATATCTAATAGTCTTGAGATCGGGGCTTCCCTGTGGCTCAGCTGGTAAAGAATCTACCTGCAATGTGGGACACCTGATTCAATCCCTGGGTTGAGAACATCTTCTGGAGACGGGAACAGCTACCCACTCCAGTATTGTGGCCTGGAGAATTCCATGGACTGTGTAGTCTATGGGGTCTTAAAGAGTCGGACACTACTGAGTGACTTTCACTTAGTCTTGAGATCTCTATCTTCAGGTCTAGGAATCTATCCATTTTGCAGTTTGGAGGTCAAGCAGACTCAAGATTCTGCAGATTTTCTGTCGGACAATATTTGATCTCAGTCCTAGGGAGAAAGGCTTGAAATCACACTCAAAGCATCCGATGCTAGAGAGAAAATGAGTCTAACTGAATCTGCAATCAAAACCCTACCTGATTCAATGTCTGGTAAGATCAACAACAGTCATTCTAGTAGCTGTGGAAAAAGTTAGAGTTGGAATGAAAAGCAAAGAGACAGCATGCTAGATTTGTGGTGCTTGAATTCCAAGATGTTGTCTGAGGGATTAAAGTCACAACCGTGACCCAAAGTAGCTAAATCAATGGTTAAATCAGCCTTTTCATCTGTGGTCTAACATAGGGAATAGTGTTCCTTATTGGGAAAATATATGTGATTTATAATATAATTTGATATTAGATGATATAACCTAATATGTATGTATAGGTGTATAATATAGAGAGGACAAGGCTTCCCAGGTGGTGCAGTGGTAAGGGATTGGCCTGCCAATGCAGAAGATGCAAGAGTCAAGGTTTCAATCCCTGGGTCGAGAAGATCCCCTAAAGTGGGAAATGGCAAGCCACTCCAATATTCTTGCCTGAAACATCCACGGACAGAGGAGCCTGGTGGGCTATAGTCCATGGGGCTGCAAAGAGTCAGACATGACTGACTGAGCATACACACACACAGGTGTGTGGTATCTTTTTAAAATGTACTACAATACCTACTGTTCCTTTAGAGACGTTATCCAACATACAGTATTATAAAACATGCAAAAAAAAGTGTGAAAATATGACTTGCAGTCAAGAAAGAAAGTCAGAAGAAACTCTTAAGTAAACTAAGTGTTAGAATAGTCTCTAAAGGAATTTATAATAACTATAACAAATGTTTTAAAGTATCTACAGGAAAGGATAAATATAATGGCAAAAAGATAAGTAATTGGGGATACTGGAGAATTTTTAGAGAAAAATATAACCAAATAGATATGCTAGAATGAGAAATATTATATCTAATATATAAAATTTGCTGGAAGGGACTAACAGAGAATTGACCACAACAGAAGAAAGAATGACTTGATAGAAGCAAGTCAATTAAAATCATGCAATTAGGAAATCATGCAATCTCTAGGGAAAAAACAAAACACTTTCAATGACATGCATGCACGCATGCAGGTCACTTCAATTGCGTTCCACTCTTTGTGACCCTGTGAACCTACCAGGCTCCTCTGTCCATGGGATTCTCCAGGCAAGAATCCTGGAGTGGGTTGCCGTGTCCTCCTCCAGGAGATCTTCCCAACCCAGGGATCAAACCCATGTCTCTTATGCCTCCTATGTAGGCAGGCAACATCTTTACCATTAGCACCACCTGGGAAGTCCCTTCAATGACATATTGAACAGTATTAAAAAGTCCCAGAAGAAGATAAGAGAGAACAGACCAGAAAAACTGAAGAATTAATGGCCAAAAATCTCCTAGTTTGATAAAACATAAAATCCACAGATCCAAGATGCTCAGTGAAAGTCAAACAGGATTATTACCAAGGAAAACACTTCAAAGCACAAATTTGTCAAATTGTTATAAATCAGACGTACAATCTCAAAAGCAGCCAGAAGTCATATTACATAAAAGAAAACAATGACAAAAATAATGGCAACCCTTTCATCAGAAATAACAGAAGTTTGGCAAAAATAGAATAACATATTTATGGAGACAAAAAGGAGTCAATTATATATTCAGCAAAAAATATTTTTCAAAAATGAAAATAAAGGCATTTTTTACAAATGCAAAGGCTAAGAGACTTTACTGCCAATAAACCCACACTACAAGGTATGCTATGGGGAGTTCTCAGGTAAAAGAAAATAGTACCAGAAGGAAATTAGAGTGTAGAGGAAGCAATGAAGATCACTGGCAATAATAATATATGAGGAAATATAAAGTTATTTTTTCTTTTCTTAATATTTTAAAGGTCAACTGACTAAAGTAAAATAATAATGATACATTGAGAATTTTGTATTTCATATAGAGGTAAATATATAATAAAAATAGAAGGAAAGAAGGTAAACAGAGTAATAAGCTTCTTGCTTTAAATGTAAACAATATGATTGATGTGAGGCAAATTGTGAATAAGGTAAGGATACACATTGTAATTCCTAAAGTAGTCACTAAAAATGAAATCAGGAAGTATACCTTCAAAGGCGATAGAAAAGATGGAATGTAATAATACTATGAAATACTCAATAAACACAAAATAAGACAGAAAAAAAATCAGAAAGAACAAAGGGCATAAATAGAAAACAAATGGCGATGTGCTAAACTTTGTTACACGTTAAGCAGAAATGGATTAACATTCCAATTAGAGATAGAAGTTGTCAAGCTAGTGAAAGAAGGAAAAAACAAAGCACAGGTTGTAAGTAAAAGGGTAAAAACAATGTTATAAAACACTAAGAATAAGCATGTTACTGACTATGTTAAAATCTAGCAAAGCAGTCCCAAGAGATGTATATAACAGAGATTAAGAGGACCATTTTTATTGATAAAATATAGCAAAAAGATAATACATTTGTAGATTATGGGTAAAAGATAGTTACAAAAATGTTATAATATTAAAATAGTACTTAATAAAATATGAAACAAAAAAAGAACTTTAGGGTGAAAATAGAGGTTTTAGTAGTCTTTCAATAATTAGTAATTCATGCAGACAAAAACAAAATCAGTATGGGTATAAATTGACCATTATCAAATATGATGATCTAATAGATATTTATAGAGGTGTATATCTAACAAGTGTAGAATACACAATCTTTTCAAGCGTATAGGATATAGTCACTAAACAGGTTACATGCTGGACCATAGAACTGGTGTCAATAATTTTAAAAAAATGAAATCACATAGAGTAGGTTCTTTGACAATAAATGATTAGATAAAAATCAGTGATAATAAAAGCCTCAAATATTTGGAAGCTAAATAGTACACTTCTAAATAATTCATAGATCAAAAAAATTCAGGGGAAATTAGAAAATATTTTTAACTCAATGGTAATTAACACACAACATATCAAAATTTGTGTGGTGGAACCAAACTAGGAAATTTATAACATTATAAGGGCTTATATTAGAAAAGAAGTAAGGATTAAATCAATGAGATAAGTTTCCACTTTAAAAAGTTACAATAATAATGATAGAAGAAAAGAAAAAAAAAGTAAAAATCCTAGCTAACTTATCCAGAACTGAACACAAATGACCAATATTAAAAATAAAAGTGTATATATCACAACAGGTCCTAGAGACATTAAAAGAATAACAGGACATTTTAATCAACTTTATGCTAATAAATACACTAATTTGGAAAAATGGACAATTTTTAAATATTTATTTATTTTTAATTGAAAGATTAATATTGTGTTACAATGTCGTGTTGGTTTCTGCCATACAGTAACATGAATCGGCCATAGGTATACATATGTCCCCTACCTCTTAAACCTCCCTCCCACCTCCCACCCCATTCCACCCTGCTAAGTTGTCACAGAGTCCTAGATGGAGCTTCCTGAGTCATACAGCAAATTCCCACTTGCTGTCTAGTTTTCTGATGCTGAAGCAAGAACTCCAGTACTTTAGCCCCCTAATGTGAAGAGCCGACTCATTAGAAAAGACCCTGATGCTGGGAATGAATGATTGAAGGCGGGAGGAGAAAGGGAGGACAGAGGAGGAGCTAGTTGGATGGCATCACAGACTCAATGGACGTGAGTTTGAGCAAGCTCCAGGAGATGAAGGACAAAGAAGCCTGGCATGCCACAGCCCATGTGGTCTCAAAGAGGCGGACACAACTGAGCGATTGAATAACAACAATCTAGTTTACATACGGTAGTATACATGTTTGGAGAAGGCAATGGCAACCCACTCCAGTGCTCTTGCCTGGAAAATCCCATGGACAGAGGAGCCTGGTAGGCTGCAGTCCGTGGGGTCGCTAGGAGTCGGACGCAAGAGAGACTTCACTTTCACTTTTTACTTTCATGCATTGGAGAAGGAAATGGCAACCCACTCCAGTGTTCTTGCCTGGAGAATCCCAGGGACGGGGGAGCCTGGTGGGCTGCCGTCTCTGGGGTCGCACAGAGTCAGGCACGACTGAAGCCACTTAGCAGCAGCAGCAGCAGCAGTAGACATGTATTCGTGCTGCTCTCTTCATTCATCCCACCCTCTCCTTCCCCGCCCTGTGTCCACAAACAATCCCTGTGTTCTCTATGTCTGTGTTTCCATTGCTGCCCTGAAAATAGGTTCATCAGTACCATTTTTCTGCTGCTGCTGCTGCTGCTGCTAAGTCACTTCAGTCGTGTCCGACTCTGGGCGACCCCATAGACGGCAGCTCACCAGGCTCCCCGTCCGTGGGATTCTCCAGGCAAGAACATTGGAGTGGGTTGCCATTTCCTTCTCCAATGCGTGAAAGGGAAAAATGAAAGTGAAGTTGCTCAGCCGTGTCCGACTCTTCGGGACCCCATGGACTGCAGCCCACCAGGCTCCTCCACCCATGGGATTTTCCAGGCAAGAGTACTGGAGTGGGGTGCCATTGCCTTCTCCACCATTTTTCTAGATTCCATATATATGCGTTAGTATATGATATTTGTTTTACTCTTTCTGACTTACTTTACTCTGTATAGTAGGCTGTAAGATCATCCACCTCACTAGAACTGACTCCAATCCACTCCTTTTTTATAGCTGAGTAGTATTAAAAAATGGACAATTATTTGAAAACACAACCCACCAAAATTGACACATACAGAAATAGAAAATGTAAATGGATCTAAGTATACTAAAGGCATCGATTTAATAGCTAAAATTCTTCCCACCAAGGAATATTCCAACTGAAGGTAGATTCATTCACTGGTGAAATCTGTCAGAAAATTTTATTGTAGTAAAATGTATATAATATAAATTTACCATTTTCACCATTTTTATGTACAAAGTTCAGTGGCTTTAAGTACATTCACATTTTTATGTAACCATTACCACAATTTGTCTCCAGAACTTTTCCCACCTTCCCAGCAGAAACTCTGTACTCATTGAATAATAACTTCCTACTGCCCCCTCTTCAGGATTCCCTCGTATCCCAGTCAGTAAAGAATCTGCCTGTAATGCAGGAGACCTGGGTTCAATTCCTGGGTTGGGAAGATGCCCTGGAGAAAGAAATGGCAACCCACTTCCCAGCCCTTGGCAGCTATACTTCTGGTCTATGAATTAAACTGGACTATAGCCTACCAGGCTCTTCCCTCCATGGGATTCTCCAGGCAAGAGTACTGGAGTGGGTTGCCATTTCCTTCTCCAGGGGATCTTCCCAACCCAGGGATCAAATCCAGGTCTCCTGTATTCCAGGCAGACACTTTAACCTCTGAGCCACCGGGGAAGCCCCAAGTACCTGTTTAAAATGCAATCATAGAGTATTTGTAATTTTGTGACTGCTTTATTTCACTTAGCATGATGTCTTCAACATTTATATATGTTATAGAATGTATCTGGATTTCCTTCTTAATCTTTTTTCCCCACACTGGGCAGCTTGCAGGATCTTAGTTACTGACCAGGGATTGAAACCGAGCTCTGGCAGTGAAAGTGCCCAGTCTTAACCACTGGATCACCAGGGAAATCCGTGAATTTCTTTCTTTTTGTAAAGCTAAATAATATTTCAATGCTATATGAACATGGGGGCTTCCCTTATGGCTCAGTGGGTAAAGAATTTGCCTGCAATGCAGAAGACACAGGAGATGTGGGTTCAGTTCCTGGGTTGGGAAGATCCCCTGGAGAAGGAAATGGTAACCCACACCAGCATTCTTGCCTGGAAAATGCCATGGACAGAGGAGTCTGGTGGGCTACAGTACAAGGGTTGCAAAGAGTTGGACACAACTGAGCATGAGTGTGGACGGTCTGACTATGAACATGGATATGCAAATATCTGTTTGAGTTCCTGCTTTCAATTATTTTTAGTATAAGCCTAGAAGTGAAATTGTGGGATCAGTAATACAGAGATGTCAATGACTTAAAGAAGAGACTTAGTAATTATGAATAGAAGGTCTCATATAATGTTATTTACATTTTAAAAATTTCTTTTTACATCGATTTTTGAAACATTTTTTCCAAGGAATATTTTTTATTTTATCAAAGTAGTTAAATGTGAAGTCACTCAGTCGTGTCTGACTCTTTGTGACCCTGTGGGCTGTAGCCTACCAAGCTCCTCAGTCCATAGGATTCTCCAGGCAAGAATACTGGAGTGGGTTGCCATTTCCTTCTCCAGGGGATCTTCCTGACCCAGGGATCGAACCCGGGTTTCCTGCATTGGAGGCAGATGCTTTCACCTCTGAGCCACCAGTTAAATAGCTTGCTATAGTTTTCACAGGTCTTTGTTGCTTCAAAACCATAAAGCATTGCTAAGAGAAACTAAGGAATACTTAACTAATTAGAAAGATATACCATAGTGACGAAATAAAAGACAATATTTTTAAAAGGCTGATTCTTGATTCAATGCACTTCTCACCAAAATCCTAGTGTCTTTGATAGAAGCTGATGCACTAATGTCAAAGTTCTTATAGAAATTCAAAGGACTTAGATTAGACAATACAACTTTATAAAAGAAGAACAGAGAGTCTATAACATCTGATTTCAAGACTTGTTATAGAGCTAACTAATTAAATAGCATGGTATTGGCATAGGAATAGACAAATAGATCAGTGAAACAGGATTAAAAATTCTAAAAATAAAATTGTACACAGTTAAGTGATTTTTTTAAAATGCATCAAGATAATTCAATGTGGAAATAGTCTTTTCAACAAATGGTGCTAGAATAACTCAACATTTGTTTTAAAAAGGAGCTTTTTCTTCTCTTTCTCATTTTTCACAAAAGCTAACTAGAAACCTACTGTAGACCTAAGTCTGTAAAACTTCTAGAAGAAAATATAGACAAGTATCTTTGTGAAGATTACCTTCTGGACCTTGGAACGGGAAAAGTTTTCTTAGGACATCAGAAAGAAGAAAATTATAAATTTGATTTCATAAAAATAAAAAAATTAGTTTTTCAAAAGAGAGCCTTAAAATGAAGACACATAATAAGAGAAAATAATCCTGATGTACATATCTGCAAAAGAACTTACATCTAGAACATATTAAACATACCCTACAGCCCACTAACAAAAAGATAATCAGATTTTTTTTAACGGGGAAAAGATTCAAAAGAGACTTCACACACACAGACATTCACAGATACACACAGACATAGACACACACATACATACAAGTTGCTCGACATTAGTCACAAAGGAAATACAAATTAAAGCCAACATGAACTGTCACTCTCTTACATTGTCCACAGGAGTACAAAATTGTGCAGTCACTTTGATACATAGTTTGAAAGTTTCTTATTCAATTCAGTTCAGTTCAGTCACTCAGTCATGTCTGACTCTTTGTGACCCCATGGATCACAGCACACCAGGCTTCCCTGTCCATCACCAATTCCCAGAGTTCACCCAAACTCAAGTCTACTAAGTCAGTGATGCCATCCAACCGTCTCATCCCCTGTTGTCCCCTTCTCCTCCTGCCTTCAATCTTTCTTATACAGTTAAACAAAAACCATCCTATGACTTAGCAATTTCACTGCTACGTGTTTATTTATAATAGCCAAATCTAGAATCATTCAGCAGGTGAAAGCAAGTTTCGATCCATTCACGTAAGGAATACTACTCAGCAATACAATTCTATTAACTACTGATAGGCTTAACAACATGGATGAATGTCAGAAATATCACATGGAGAGAAGTCACACATGATAGTGCATGTCATATGATTACATATGACATTCTACAACAGGAACAACTAAGCTGTGATGATAGAAGTCAAATTAACAAATAGAGGGTGGCTCAGTGGTAAAGACTGCCTGCCAATGCAGAAGAGACATTCAATCCCTGGGCCGGGAAGATACCACGTGCTGCAAAGTAACTAAGCGCATGCGCCACAACTGTTGGGCCTGCACTCTAAAGCCTGGGAGCCACAAACTGCTGAGCCCAAGCCACAGCTACTGAAGCCTCTGCACTCCAGAGCCTGTCCTCCCCAACAAGAGAAGCCACTGCAATAAGCCCAGGCAGTGCAACTAGAGAGTAGACCCTGCTGGCCACAGCTAGAGAAAAACCCGAGCAGCAAGGAAGACCCAGCACAGCCAAAATTAAATAAATAAAATTAAAAAGAAAAAAAAGTAGAGGAGTACTGACCACAAAGTGACATGAGGAAGACTTCTGGGTTGCCATTTCCTTTGCCAGGGGATCTTCCCGACCCAGGGATCAAACCCATGTGTCCTGTGTCTCTTGCATTAGCAGGTGGATTCTTTGTCACTGAGCCACCAGGGAAGGCCTGTGATGACAGAAGTCAAATTTATAAGTAGAGGGCTATGACTACAAAGTGATATGAGGGGGAACTTCTGGATTGGTGGAACTGTTCCTTATCCTTAGTGGGAGTGGTGGTCACACAGCTTTTACTTTGAACCATACTTTAAAATCCTTACATTGTTGATGTATGGCAAAACCAATACAGTACTGTAAAGTAAAATAAAAAAATAAATAAATAAAATCCTTACATTAAAAAAAATATGTAATTTATAACTCAACAAAGCTGATTTTTTTTTTAAGTGGTTCTATCTTCTTTTACTGAAGGAAAGCATTTAATCTACGGATTGGACCAGAATTAAGACAACTATTTTCCACTGTTGTCCTCCCAGGAAGTGGCATTAGAAGATGCGTCAATCCATCTTCTTTTTTTTCCCTGTTAATTCAGGTGTGCCAACGTCCTTAGCAAGAGTCCTAAAGCCTTCTTGATGTAGAGGGCATTGTGGTTCCTAGGCAAAGTGAGATCTCTGAGGTGTCATGTGATTCCCTGAGCCATATATGCCAATATGCTTTTGTAGTTTTTGTTACACTGATTTTAATTAGGTATATCAACTTAACATTCATCTTATTAAAGGGGACATCATCACAATAGCTATCTAACTAAAATTGCGCTTTTTTTTTTTCCATAGTAAGTTTAGCAAAGTTTTTGCTTTCTGTTTTTACAATGATGAGCCATTATGGTAGAGATTCACTATTCTGCACGTTGCTTGTTATTGACAAACAGCACAGTTTCAGCTTGTAATCAGCCTTAGTCCATCCTGTTGCTTTCAGGCAGAACTGCCTCAAGTCATTCCAGATTGGTTGGTAAGGAATCCACATGCCAATGCAGGAGCCACAGGTTTTATCCCTGGCTCAAGAAGATCCTCTGGAGGAAGAAATGGCAACCCATTCCAGTATTCTTGCCTGGAAGATTCCATGGACAGAGGAGACTTGTGGGCTAGTTCTTGGGTCGAAAAGAGTCTGACACCACTGACTGAGCACAATGGCAATGACATTCCAGATTGATTAAATCTAGATCTCATTTTAAAATATTTATTATTTCTATTTTAATGTAATTATTTTATTTATTTTTAATCAAAGTATAGTTGATGTACAATATTGTATAAGCTACAGGTATACAATATAGTGGTTCACAATTTTTAAAAGTTATATTCTACTTATAATTATTATAAAATATTGACATAGTTCTTGTATAATATATCCTTGTTGTGTTGTACAATATATCCTTGTCGTTTATTTTATACATAAAACTTTGTGCCCTTAACTCCCGTACCCTTAAATTGTTCCTCCCTCCTCCTCTCTCCTGAGTGGTAACCACTAGTTTATTCTCTATAACTGTCTGTTTCTTTTTGTTATTTCACTAGCTTGTTATATTTTTTAGGGTCTCTCTATATATGTGATACAGTATTTGTCTTTCTCTGACTCATTCTGTTTAGCAGGTCCATTCATGTTGCAGCAAATGGCAAAATTTCATTCTGTTCGTGGCGGAGTAGTTCTCCATATGGCAACCGTTTCATTCTGTTCGTGGCGGAGTAGTATTCCATTCCACATCTTCTTTACCCGTTTATCTGTTGATAGCACAGGTTGCTTCCTTACCTTGGCAATTATAAATAATTCTGTTATGAATATTGGAATGCACATATATTTTTGAATTAGTATTTTTTTTAACATACACTCTGTAGTGGAACTGCTGGATCTTAGGGAAATTCTATTGTTAGTGTTTTGAGAAGCCTTCATACTGTGAAGATTTCCCACAGTGGCTGCACCAATTTCCATTTTTACCAAGGGTTTCCTTTTCCCTGCATCCTCTCCATCATTTGTTATGTGTGTTCTTTTTGGTGATAGCCATTCTGGCATGTATCAGGTGATATCTCATTGCCATTCTGATTTTCATTTCCCTGATAAAAGATGCTGAGCGTCTTTTCATGTGCCTGTTGGAAAACTGTCTATTCAGGTGTCCTTCTCATTTTTTAATTGGGCTTTTTTCCCGATGTTGAGTTGCATGAGCTGGTCATATATTTTGGATGTGAACCCTTTATTGGTCATATCATTTGAAAATATCTTTTTTTTCCCATTCAGTAAGTTTTCATTTCATTTTGTCAATGGATTCCTTTGTTGTACCATTATCCCATTTTTAAGCATGGACAAGGAACAAAATTTCCATCTCCTTTTTCCAAACACAGAATTACAATTGTTGCAGCTCTTATTTCAAGAAAACTCTTCTCTGCTCTAAGTAAAATCCTCTGTTTGGTGATTTAGTCCAGGAAGCAAGGCAAAAGATTGGTCAGCTAGGCAGTGATAATCAGCACCCTGGAGGTGATAAGTAGCCAATTTACATAATAGGAGCGGCAGACCAAGAATAGCAAAAAGAAAAGGTGATTTTATTATTCGGGATAAGCAAGTTTACACTACGGCAGCTAGCAATCTAAAAAATCTCAGCGAATGAAACAACAAAGGTTTGCTTCTCACACTGCATTTCTGTTGAAGATTGGTGGGAGTTAGGACCTGTGGACTCTGCTTCAAGTTATCCTT